>NW_027361747.1:15116500-16371000 GCF_039654945.1 Dendrobates tinctorius | reverse complement strand
TGACCAAGTAATGATTGTGATCGTGGGGTCCTGATGATAACCATTTATATGTCAATGTCACTGGTGTCAGCTATGTAATACAGTTGACACCTGCTGCATTTTCGTTCTATTCACTTAAATGTGTTATTCAGGACTTTTATTATTTTTGCACATGGGGCTCAGAACTAACTGGCAGGTAGTTGCAAGCAATGGCAGCAATTTCTGCTGACGCCACATTGACAGAGCTGCGTTGCCTCTTATGGTTTTCTCTGTTGACAGGACATCTTTGCTGATGTCATGCTGATTGACAGCTGACTCTCTGCTAGCTATTTTCAGAGGAGCACGAAGGAGAAGGTCCTGCTCTGTTTACGAGAGGAGAGAGCAAGGAAATCACTGACTGTGCAGGCAGAAAATGTCTCGGTACAGAAAATGCAGGTAGTTGCTACCTGCCCTTTAGTTCTTAGGCCCATACACAAAAATAATAGGAGTCCTGGATAACCCCTTTAAAGAGGTTGTCTTGCTTTAGACTACAAGTCTGTAGTCATTCTATGAGGTGCACGTAATGGGAGGATTCTCTATTGCTGGCATCGGGAGTGGCAGGTGCATGACCACAAGCATACATAAGGCAACGTTCCAATAAGATGTGCAAGTGTCTTGAGCAAGGCTTGATACAGTCTTGATGGAATGTGGCCGGCTGTATTCAAATTGCATATTTCGGGTCACATGATCGCCCGCTCCTGGCACTGGAGAATCCTTACAGCGTGCCATTCATGTGATGTGAGTTTTCACAAGTCTGCAGTCACATGGAGTGACGGCTGACTTGTAGCTGAAAGATGAACAATCCCTGCAATTCTCAGTGCCCTGTAATGATCACTGTTAAAAGGTTTATCTACGGTTGTAAGGGATTAACCAAGTTTATAAGCAGAATACTATGAAAACAAAAATAGTAATAGGAATGCAGAAGATTTGATGGAGTCATTGCTAGTGTAAGGCTGTTTTTAAAAAAAATTGTTATATTAATCATTTTCATTGAAAGTAGAATTTGAACATTGTAATATAATAATAATATCATAATAACAATTTTTATTTCTATAGTGCCAACATATTCCGAAGCACTTTACATTTTAGTGGGGACTTGTACAGACAATAAAGATATTACAGAGTAACAATAATCACATAAATCAACAGATACCAAGAGGAATGAGGGATCTGCTCACAAGCTTACAGTCTATGAGTATTATGGAACATTATTTGAACATTATAGGAAATCAGTGGTTTGTTGTTCATCGAAATTTCTATGATGTTAGGAAGCTCCATCACATGTTGCGATCCCATTGAAGTCAATAGAATAAGTCCGACAATGTTTGTTTCAGTTATAGGACAGATCAGTTTCTTGCAGGAGTTCTGATATGATCCATGAACAGAAAAAACGAAACGCCAAACTCTAGTAAGAACCTAGCCTAAAAGGAAAATATGATGTATTATCTATTAATAGTTAGTTTAAGAGAAAAAAAATCACATTCTGCATTTCTGTTTCTGAGTGCAGCAGCCAGTCACTCTGCTGTGGAAGTTTTATTCTTTCCTTTCTACTAAAATTGTGTCAACAATTGAGTGGTTATACATCGCCATCTAGTGTTTAAATAGCTAACAACATGCGCGCTAACATCACTGTGAGTTTGTTGGAGGAACTTATCATTTACTTTTATTACGGGAAATATACAGGGAAAATGTAACATTAATTATTCTGGGGAAGGATGTGACTATGGATACAAATATGGTAAAATCTAATAAACATATCATGCCTCTAAGGTACAACATAACAGAATAAAAAGAGACTACAAAGACAATGTAATCACAGAAAAATACACCTTTTCGTCTGTCCTGTTATATTTTTTGAGATCCATCTTATAATACATGGACCATTTAGGTTATACATTTGTTTTCAATTTAATTACGGTGTGGAGAGACACTTTTTTTGTTTATGGTTTGTTTTTGCTTTTTTAAATCTTCCTTTACATTTTTTCCCCTATCAACATGTTCCTGCAGACATATTGGTGGAGATAGGTGGAAACAGTTGCAATAGAGGTTTGTTACACCAAAGATTATCCATCTAACGCCTCCCTCACATGTCAGTGTGCCCAATACAGTTTTCACACATACCGAAGACACTTAAGGCCCCGTCACACACAGCGAGATCGCCAGCGAGATCGCTGTGTGTGACATGTATCAGCGGCTGGCCCCCCTGCCGGATATCGCTGATCGCGCTCGAACGTCCTGGGCCATTTTTTGATCGTTGGTCTCCCGCTGGCCAGCTCGCATCAGTGCGTGTGACAGCGAGAGACCAACGATCAGCGACGCTAGGAGCTGGTTTACAGTGTAAACAGCGGGTATCTAAGAGCCACACGGCTCTTAGATACCCGCTGTTTACCTTGGATACCAGCTTGCTCGCTGGTCCTGATCGCTAGTGGGTCTGTCTATGTGACAGCTCACCAGCGATCAGCTAACTATGTCCCAGCGATCCCATCCATGTTGGATCGTTGGTGGGATCGCTGGGACATTGAAGCGTGTAACGGGGCCTTTACACACGTAAACCCATTCAAATTTATGGCATAGCGCACATGTCAGTGTGTTTCCACGGATTGTGTGTCCATGTGCAAAACATGTTGACATGTCCGTGTGACATTCATGTGTGATCAGTGTGACACATACCTTAGGGGCTTAGCCTCAGTTCTTACCACTTGCCCTAGTGGCATGTGGGGTAATAGTTTTGGGGTTGATGCTAGCTGTTTTATAATCTCTGACATCAAGCCCAGGGGTCAGTTATGGAGAGGTGTCTATCAGACACCCCCATTACTAACCCCATAGTCAAAATTAGTAAAGACACAGAGAGAAAAGTCCTTTCATTGAAATAAATGCTACTCAACCCTCTTTTACCCATTTATTAACCTACAAATAAAAATCAAAAAAGTAATGTAATCCTCATATGCCCCCTGTTAATCCATAATGATGAGGTCCCATGATGATCCCCAACTCTGCTACATCTGGATGGTTTGGTCAGTGGTGACATCATTAATGTGAACTGCGGTAACCTTGCTGACATAACTACTTGCACCGTGAGAAATTTCCGTCAGGCCGGCTCACACAGACCTTACCGTTTTCACGCTAAGCTCAGTGTGTTCCGGCTGGTGGGGTGAGTAGTCAAATTACTGATGTCACTGTTCACGAAACCATTCAGATGTAACAGAGCTGGGGATCGTCATGGAACCTCATCATAATGGATTAATGGCAGACAGGTGAAGATTACTGTGCTTTTTTATTTTTATTTGTAGGTTAATAAATGGGTTAAAGAGGGTCGGGAAGCTGTGAGCTGTTATTAATAGGCTGGAAACCTTTACAGCTGTTGGCCTCTTTCCAGAATATTAACACCAGCTCCCTAGTAAAGGAAGAAGCATGAAATGCTGGGCTCTATCCCGCATGTCACCAACCGATGAACTTGAACAGTCTAGTAAATATTTGCTTGTTGTAAAGAACTTGGTGTCCCTTGAAGTGTGTGTTGTGGCTCATGAGGACTGAAGCCCTGAAGCAACAGAAGCCTGCGGCCTACAAGTGAGTGTAATGCACTTCACACGACTGTGACATTGTTTGTCTGTAAAGTGCCAGAGTGTAACCGGACAGTAACTTGGTCATGACTACTGCTCTCGTGCACTTTACATGTACACTGCATCTATAAAGCTAAGTTCACATGTCCAGTAATCATCCTTTAGAACTGATCCAGCAGCAATCCGTTACCAAAAAAAGTTGTGCATATATAAATTTTTTGTCCACCTGAAAAAAACTGTTTTCAACTGG
This sequence comes from Dendrobates tinctorius, assembly GCF_039654945.1. Classification (NCBI taxonomy): domain Eukaryota; kingdom Metazoa; phylum Chordata; class Amphibia; order Anura; family Dendrobatidae; genus Dendrobates; species Dendrobates tinctorius. The sequence continues at coordinate 16,367,172 of NW_027361747.1, read as the reverse complement.
ATCCATTTTCTCTTAACATTGAAGTCTATGACAAAAGGATCTGTTAATTAGCCATCCATTTTCTCGCATTTTAAAAAGATCAATTTTTGATTTTTCAGGAGGGCAAAAAAATTATGTCCGAACAACTTTTTTGTCACCGGATTACTGCAGGATAAATTCTAGATGATAACTACTGTTGTGGGGATACAACAACAGAAAGGGCCCAGAAGATTGTGGCGTCTGGTTACACAAACTCATACACTTATTAGAGTTGCTTCACCATCCTATTAAGCTGTGTTTTCCTTGCTGTCATGGCAAGGAGCTTTCCATCATGAATTGTCTCAGCTGTTCAGTGTTGGCCACTCCCCTCTGGTATATATGCTTGCCACAGGCACTTGGGAGTTGCCAGTGATAGTTTTAATTCATGGTTTGGTGGTGAAGGAGAAAGTTCAATTGCTAGGAGGAGATGGTTTGCGTGTCTTTCTTTATTCTCTCACATTTGGTGTCCCCTTCCTATACCTTCTCTGTTTCCCACTCTGTTGATTTGTTAGTGATTTTTTATGATTGTGGTTTTCTTTTATCCCTGTCTGTTAACCCTATCTGTCTGGTTAGTGTTTTCCTATACACTTCAGTCCCCTCACCTCCCTGGGACAAGGAGGGATCAGATAAGGGAATAGATAGGTATGAGAACCTGGCGTCTTCATCTCCAGAAGTAATCTGGGGAAAAAGGGATAGACTAGGATGCCTCTAGTTTGAGGGATCAGGTAGGTGTTAACAGCCCCTTGTCACTATGTAATAATTACTGTACATGTGAACAAAGACAAAGGTGAAAACAAAAATGCCAGCAGTCAGTGTCTTTGCCAATGTCTTTTCAGGTGTTTTTTGCAGTGTACATACTAATATTTAGAATGGACGACTTCCATACTAAGCCGCCGGAGAATGAACATGTCACTTCTTTTAAACACTTCAAGGTTTCAGTATCCTGCAGTGATTAAAAAAGTGACATGTGCACAGCAATGTCATTTTGACATTGCGATACTTTATGTTGATTTTTAGCAGTACTTTTGGCATCCCTTTTCAGAAGGTTCCAGGAGCTCTTATTCTTAGTCAGTCCATGTGGGGACATAGGAAAGTTTTTCGGTATGCGCACACAACCTCTTTTTCTGCAGATTACGCCTGGAATCCACAATGAAAAAACACAGCAAAAGTTCAGCTAAAAACAAACATAAAACACAGCAGTGTCAAAACCACATTGCAGGCTTCAGAAACCTTGATGTCGTAAAATGAAGTAACATGTTCATTCTTCGGACGGCTTCATTTTCGCTCTATCAGTGAAGTCACCTCAAGATTACCAGCATTTTCCTGAAGTACTTTTGCCTTGGATAACTCGCCAGTTCCTGTGGCGTCTTAAAGACGTCGTGTGCAAAAGAGTTTTTGTGTTCAGATTATTCTTCGTATAATAAAAAGTTAATCTTTGACTGGTCACTTTTCCTATCTTTGCCAGCTAACATAGAATGGGAACCTAAAATGCTTGCTCCAAGTGAATAAAAATCTGCCCGGGACATGTGATGATCATAATCAATTGATTATAGCAAGGACCCTGGAACACATTAGATAAATGTCGACCGAACTCTCCAATTTCATGACAAGCTAATATTTATCGGGTCTCCCAACTGTCCCCTGACAAATGATGTTGGGGCAGAAAATGATGCTTTTGTATGGCACCGAGATAAGCCGCTGTGAGATGAGTCTGGCTGCGGCTCTCATAGAGAACAAAATAATGCTTCACTGAGTGTTCCTGGGCTTGGGAAAGTTGGAAATAGATAGTTGTCCAAAAAAAGTCTTTCCAATGTGTATAGTGTATTTTACAGCAAAGACATCATGTCTTAAAGACCCATGCAGCCGGTTGATCATTATATCACCAGAACAGATTTTTATTCATTGAGATTAACCCCTTTCTGACATCTGACGTACTATCCCGTTTACGGGATCTGGGCCCCTATGACCGGGGATGGGATATTATGTCATCGCGATCAACGGCGCTCCGGGGGGGGCGCCACTGATCGCGGCCAGGTGTCAGCTGATTATCACAGCTGACACCCGGCACTATGTGTCAGGGGCGGTCACGGTCCGCCCCCGGCATGTTAACCCCTGGCACACTGCGATCAAACATGAGATTAAACAATTAAAGCTCCAATTTAACGACAGCTCTCGGAGATCTTAAAAATTGCAAGGAACATAGAAATTACATTTGAAGACTGTACATTGTTCTTGAATGAACATAAAATGTAACAATGAAAGATGCTATTTTGGATTTCTTACAAAGCGGACAAATCTACTACCATGAACAAGAGATAGGTGGTAATACACCAAATCATACAGTTATGCTCAAACTGTTAAGGATGTGACGTAGGCAGTATTCACATTGGCCAAGATTTTTCAAGTCACTTGCAGGAGAAATGCTACAGAAACAATCTGTGCTCCACATGTCACAGTTCAGAATTGGGACATAAGTCAGATTTGATTACTGCATTAAATGCATTTTGTGGGTATTGTATCAATAGCTTGAGCTTAAAAAAATTCCAAAATAGCTACCGATTAAAGGGATCCTGTCAGTTTAAAAAACACGATTTACCTGCAGATTTAGGAGTAATATGTAGATAGATACAGTGGGTGAAATAATTATTGAACACAACACCAATTTTCTTAGCAAATATATTTCTAAAGGTGCTATTGGCATCAATTTATCACCAGATGTTGGTAACAACCCATCCAATCCACACAGGCAAAGAAATTACACCATAGATGTCCATAAATTAAGTTCTGAGTATTAATGAGAAATCACACAGGGAATAATTATTGAACACATGAAAAAAGAAGTGCAAAAGCCATGGAAAATCATGAGACCAGATGAAATCTACCAGGAAGTAGAAAACAATCCTGCCACTTAGCGAAAAATAATATCAGCTGGTTCAACTGATGACCTATAAAAAAATGTCTCATTACCAAGATGCCACACAAGACGCATCTCATGATGGGTAAAACCAGTGAGTTGTCTCAAGACCTTTGCAACCTTATTGTTACAAAATATACTGATGGCATTTGGTACAGAAAAAATTCTACTGAAGGTTCCAGTGAGCACTGTTGGGATCTGGAAATGTAAAGAGCATGATATCACCATAAACTGGCCATGACCAGATGTTCACCGCAAGAATTCAGACAGAGTAGTGAAAATAATGATCTGAAGAGTTGTCTAGGAGCCATGGACCACCTGTGGAGAGCTACAGAAAGACCTGGAATCAGCAGGTACAATTGTTTCAAAGAATACTATAAGTAATGTGCTCAACATCCATGCCACGATACCAACAGTGATATTTAGAGGTGCATACAGCACTGGCAAAGCTAATATTGGAGGATGAATGGATAAAATGTACAGAGACATTCTTGATAAAAATCTGCTGCCAACTACCAGGATTCTGAAGATGAAATGAGGGTGGACATTTCAGCAACACAATGATCCCAAACACACAGCCAAGGAAACTCTCAGATGGTTTCAGAGAAAGAAAATAAAGCTGCTAGAATGACCCAGCCAACAACTGACCTGGATCCAATAGAGAATTTATGGAAGGAACTAAAGCTCAGAGTTCATAAAAGGTGCCCACAGAACCTTCAGGATTTGAAGAGTGTTTGTTTGGAAGAATGGGCCAAAATCACACTTGAGCAATGCATGCAACTATTTTCTCCATACAGGAGGTGTCTTGAAGCTGTCATCACCAACTTTTGTCAGAAGCATTAAATAAATTTCAGGAAGAGCATTCAATAATTTTTCCCTGTGTCATTTCTCATTATTACGCAACTAACTTCATGGACATCTATAGTTTGATTTCTTTGTTTGTGTGGATTAGATGGGTTGTTACCGACATCTGGTGAGAATTTCATGTCATAGTGTAGCAAGGATGGATATTAATAACAATAAATCCTAATTTTTCATATATTTCATGTAAAAAGGAGACACGTACATTAACTACAGGTGCTTACCAAACAAAAAATAATACACAATACATGTGAGCACTCAATAAAACCAGTGCACAAAAATAAAATGGAACAGTCTCACTGTTTTGTTATCCCGGACAAGCCATCCCAAGTCCAAAAGTGGAGCACGGGGGTAGGTTTGCTTATAAATTACTCTGTCATGCCCCTTGCAAGTCTCCCTCCCATCCTAACTAGTGTCCCTTTATTCCCTCCCGACGCATTTCATCAACCAATATGGGTGGACTCATCAGAGGAGCATCGGTAGTTCTTGGGAATCAATATACAGTTCCAGGGTATAGAACCAAAGAAACAGTGTCAATCAATGTGAACGGGAATGACACAGGCACACACACTGTATAGTGAGTGGTGCCTTCAAAAGTGCTCTGCACCTCCACGATGACTGGAAGGGAGTGGTTGTAGGGGAGCATATCTCTTTATATTCTCTTTGTAGCCACTATTCCAGTAAGCCATCCAGATGTGATGTAAAAAAAAGTTTTTTGCCTGCATATTATCCTTGGAGGTTTCATTAACATCTTTTAAATTGTAATGATCACAGTTAGCAATGCAAGTCATACAATTTGCCACAAGAGGGCAGTGCTAGATGCAGTAGATGTCGTCAAGTTTTTAACTTGATAGCTTGTCCTTTTATTAATATTAGTATTATGTGTTGGTGGTGGTAGACATAGTAATGTATGTTTTGTTAATGCTCCTATGCTGTTCCTTTTATGTCCCCAATTTTATATGAAGAGACTAAATGAATCTGTGAGAAAATACATTTTAACCTGTTCTACGTCATAATTGGAGGGGTTGTCCAAAGTAATTTTTATTTGTCTGTAAACTATCCCTCAGCAATGTAGACAAACTTGTAATATTTTATATTAAAAATTTTAGCCCTGTCTCATGTTATGTGAGCGGCTATCCTGGGCTGTGATGCCACTCTGGTGACATTACTCATACAGCCCACTTTGTTTTGTGAACAAATTTCACAACCCAGTATAAGTAATGTCCCTGTTGACATTAGTCTATAGGCTGAAATTCATTTGTAGGATAACATACAGTAGCATGTGAAAGTTTGTTATTGTGAACCGTTAAACAAGTTGAAGATAAATTATCTCTATAAAGCCCAAAGTTAAAGATGACACATTTCCTTTGTATTTTAGGCAAATATACAGTCATGGCCAAAAGCATTGACACCCCTGCAATTCTGTCAGATAATACTCAGTTTCTTCCTGAAAATGATTGCAAACACAAATTCTTTGGTATTATTATCTTCATTTAATTTGTCTTAAATGAAAAAACACAAAAAGAATTGTCCTAAAGCCAAATTGGATATAATTCCACACCAAACATAAAAAAGAGGGTGGACAAAAGTATTGGCACTGTTCGAAAAATCATGTGATGCTTCTCTAATTTGTGTAATTAACAGCACCTGTAACTTACCTGTGGCACCTAACAGGTGTTGGCAATAACTAAATCACACTTGCAGCCAGTTAACATGGATTAAAGTTGACTCAACCTCTGTCCTGTGTCCTTGTGTGTACCACATTGAGCATGGAGAAAAGAAAGAAGACCAAAGAACTGTCTGAGGACTTGAGAAACCAAATTGTGAGGAAGCATGAGCAATCTCAAGGCTACAAGTCCATCTCCAAAGACCTGAATGTTCCTGTGTCTACTGTGCGCAGTGTCATCAAGAAGTTTAAAGCCCATGGCACTGTGGCTAACCTCCCTAGATGTGGCCGGAAAAGAAAACTTGACAAGAGATTTCAACGCAAGATTGTGCGGATGTTGGATAAAGAACCTCCACTAACATCCAAACAAGTTCAAGCTGCCCTGCAGTCCGAGGGTACAACGGTGTCAACCCATACTATCCGTCGGCATCTGAATGAAAAGGGACTGTATGGTAGGAGACCCAGGAAGACTCCACTTCTTACCCCGAGACATAAAAAAGCCAGGCTGGAGTTTGCCAAAACTTACCTGAAAAAGCCTAAAACATTTTGGAAGAATGTTCTCTGGTCAGATGAGACAAAAGTAGAGCTTTTAGGGCAAAAGCATCAACATAGAGTTTACAGGAGAAAAAAGAGGCATTCAAAGAAAAGTACACGGTCCCTACAGTCAAACATGGCGGAGGTTCCCTGATGTTTTGGGGTTGCTTTGCTGCCTCTGGCACTGGACTGCTTGACCGTGTGCATGGCATTATGAAGTCAGAAGACTACCAACAAATTTTGCAGCCTAATTTAGAGCCCAGTGTGAGAAAGCTGGGTCTACCTCAGAGGTCATGGGTCTTCCAGCAGGACAATAACCCAAAACACACTTCAAAAAGCACTAGAAAATGGTTTGTGAGGAAGCACTGGAGACTTCTAAGGTGGCCAGCAATGAGTCCAGACCTGAATCCCATAGAACACCTGTGGAGAGATCTAAAAATGGCAGTTTGGAGAAGGCACCCTTCAAATATCAGGGACCTGGAGTAGTTTGCCAAAGAAGAATGGTCTAAAATTCCAGCAGAGCATTGTAAGAAACTCATTGATGGTTACCGGAAGCGGTTGGTCGCAGTTATTTTGGCTAAAGGTTGTGCAATCAAGTATTAGGCTGAGGGTGCCAATACTTTTGTCCGGCCCATTTTTGGAGTTTTGTGTGAAATGATCAATGTTTTGCTTTTTGCTTCATTCTATTTTGTGTTTTTTCATTTGAGACAAATTAAATGAAGATAATAATACCAAAGAATTTGTGTTTGCAATCATTTTCAGGAAGAAACTGAATATTATCTGACAGAATTGCAGGGGTGTCAATACTTTTGGCCATGACTGTATATATATATATATATATATATATATACAGTACAGACCAAAAGTTTGGACACACCTTCTCATTCAAAGAGTTTTCTTTATTTTCATGACTACGAAAATTGTAGATTCACTCTGAAGGCATCAAAACTGTGAATTAACACATGTGGAATTATATAATTAACAAAAAAGTGTGAAACAACTGAAAATATGTCTTATATTCTAGGTTCTTCAAAGTAGCCACCTTTTGCTTTGATTACTGCTTTGCACACTCTTAATCATAGAATCATAGAATCATAGAATCGTAGAGTTGGAAGGGACCTCCTGGGCCATCTGGTCCAACCCCCTGCTCAAAGCAGGATTCGCTAAATCATCCCAGTCAGATGTCTGTCCAGCCTCTGTTTGAAGACTTCCATTGAAGGAGAACTCACCACTTCTCGTGGCAGCCTGTTCCACTCATTGATCACTCTAACTGTCAAAAAGTTTTTTCTAATATCTAATCTGTGTCTCTTCCCATTCAGTTTCATCCCATTGCTTCTAGTCTTTCCTTGTGCAAATGAGAATAAAGTTGATCCTTCTACAATGTGACAGCCCTTTAGATATTTGTAGACAGCTATTAAGTCTCCTCTCAGTCTTCTCTTTTGCAAACTAAACATTCCCAAATCCTGCAACCTTTCCTCATAAGACAGGGTTTGCAGACCGGTCACCATTCTGGTCGCTCTTTTCTGAACTTGCTCCAGTTTGTTGATGTCTTTTTTAAAATGTGGTGCCCAAAACTGGACACAATATTCCAGATGAGGTCTGACCAAAGAGGAGTAGAGGGAAATAATGACTTCACGTGATCTAGACTGTATGCTTCTGTTAATACATCCTAGAATTGCATTTGCCTTTTTTGCTGCTGCATCACACTGTTGACTCATATTCAGTCTGTGATCTATTAGTATACCCAAGTCTTTTTCACATGTGCTGTCACTTAGCCCTATTCCTCCCATTCTATACATGCTTTTTTCATTTTTATTGCCCAGATGTAGTACTTTGCATTTCTCCCTGTTAAAAACCATTCTGTTAGTTGCTGCCCACTTCTCCAGTTTATTTAAATCTTTTTGAATCCTCTCTCTCTCTTCTCTAGTATTAGCTATCCCTCCTAGCTTTGTGTCATCAGCATATTTAATCAGTTTACCCTCAATTCCTTCATCTAAATCGTTGATAAAGATGTTGAACAATACAGGGCCCAGGACAGAGCCCTGTGGTACCCCACTTGAGACATTCTTCCAACTGGATGTGCAGCCATTTACGACCACTCTTTGGGTCCGATCACTAAGCCAGTTATGAATCCACCTAACAGTTGCCTTGTCCATTCCATACTTAGTCATTTTTTCAATAAGGATTGTATGAGAGACTTTGTCAAATGCTTTGCTGAAGTCAAGATATACTATATCTACAGCATTTCCTTGATCCACCCAATCAGTGATACCGTCATAGAAGGAAATTAAGTTAGTCTGACATGACTTATTAGTTAGAAACCCATGCTGACTCTGTTTAATCACTTCATTCTTATCCAGGTATTGACATACATGTTGTTTAATAATTTGTTCAAAGATCTTTCCTGGTATAGAAGTCAGACTCACCGGCCTATAGTTGCCTGGGTCCACCTTCTTCCCCTTTTTGAAGATAGGAACAACATTTGCTCTTCTCCAGTCTTCTGGCACTTCTCCTGTTCTCCAAGAATTTTCAAAGATTATGGAGAGGGGTTCAAAAATTTCTTCTGCTATCTCCTTCAGTACTCTGGGGTGTAATTCATCTGGACCTGGAGACTTGAATTCATTTAGGTTAGCTAAGTGTTTCCTCACTATCTTTCTGTTTATAGATATCCTGGATTCTTCTATTCCCTTAATAGGACAGTGAATAACAGTTGATGTTGCATTTCCTTTCTGAGAGAAAACAGATGCAAAATAGGAATTTAAAAGTTCAGCCTTCTCAACATCCTGTCTTACCATTTCATCATTTTCATCCTGTAAAAATCCTATAGCATCTTTGACTTTACTTTTACTTTTGACATATCCCCAAAATCCTTTATTATTGCTTTTGACATCTCTTGCAAGCCTCAGTTCATTTTCAGCTTTAGCTAATCTGATTTGTGCCCTGCAGGTTCTGCAGACAGCATTATATTCTTCTTTAGATATGCCTCCATCTTTCCATTTTATAAACATTTTTTTCTTCCTTTTTAGCATGTGCTTAAGTTCTGTGTTCATCCATCCTGGTTTCCTTAAATGCTTCCTATTCTTCCCTCTTTTCGGAATTGTTAACAACTGTGCTTTGAGAATTTCATTTTTCAAGATTTCCCATCCTTCCTGGACATTTTTGTCTTTAAGGATATCCAGCCATTGGATCCTTCCAATTCTCTTTCTGAATCCCTTAAAATCTGCCTTTCTGAAATCTAACCTTGACGTCTGAGTCTTCACAGGTCTTCCACCTCTAGTTATCCAAAATTCTAAAATAGCATGGTCGCTACCTCCTAGGGTCCCAGCCACTTTTACCTCCTCAACCATTTCCTCCCTGTTTATAAGGATTAGATCCAAGGTAGCAGTTCCCCTTGTTTTCTCCCTTACCTTTTGGAAGATAAAGTTGTCAGCAAGAGAGGATAAGAATTTCCTTGACCTGTTAGTTTTGCCTGAGAGAGATTCCCAACAAATGTCTGGATAGTTGAAATCTCCCATGACAACTATGTCATATTTTTTGGAGAACTTGGCCATCTGATGCATAAAGAGTTCATCTATATCTTCGGCTTGCACAGGCGGCCTGTAGTAAATGCCTACAATGGTGTCCTTTCCATTGTTCTGTCCTTGTATTCTTACCCAAACAGTTTCCACAGAACTCCCAGTCTCTGAAGCTTCAATCTCTGTGCAGATATACGCGTTTCTAACATATAATGCGACACCTCCTCCTCGTTTATCAAGTCTGTTTCTTGCAAATAAGTTGTATCCTTCTAGTCTTGTATTCCAATCATGTGTATTGTCCCACCAAGTTTCAGTGATTCCAATTACATCATATTTCTTTTCCTGTGTTAGTAGTTCCAATTCTCCTTGTTTGTTGCCCATGCTTTGTGCATTAGTACAGAAACATTTTAGTTTGTGATTGGTTTCTCTTTCTCCAATATTTTTATTAATTAGATTCTTTCGTCTTTGTTCTTCCTTTCCACTTCTAATAGCAGAGTTCTCAATAGCATTTGTCAGGTGTATGGCTTTTTCTGGTCTTTTGCTTCCCTTCCCATGTTGTTCTAGTTTAAAGCTCTCCTTACAAGTGTAGCAAGGCGACTTCCAAATACATGCTTTCCAGTCTTCGTAAGGTGCACCCCATCTCTAGCAAGTAGTCCATCGTATAAGTAGTTCACTCCGTGATCCAGAAATCCAAATCGTTGCTGACGGCACCATCGACGTAGCCAGTTGTTCACCTGCAGAATCTTATTCCACCTCCTTGTTCCATGGCCATCCACTGGGAGGATGGAAGAGAAGACCACCTGCGCTCCCAGTTCTTTCACTTTCTTGCCTAAGTCTTCAAAGTCTCTGCAGATGGTTTCCAGGTCGTTTCTTGCGGTGTCATTTGTCCCCACATGTAGTAGCAGGAATGGGTAGTCATCTGTAGGTCTGAAGAGTCCTGGTATCCTGTCAGACACATCTTTAATTTTTGCACCTGGAAGACAGCACATTTCTCTTGTAGTTATATCCGGTCTGCAGATAGCGGCCTCTGTTCCTCTCAGCAGGGAATCCCCCATGACCACCACTCTCCGTTTCTTCTTCACAACATTTTTCTTTCTCCATCCAGGAGGACTCTGAAGGCGTACAAGGTTGCTGTTTGTTGGCAAAGTCTTATCCTGATGTATTTCTTCATCGTTTTCCTGCGTGAGAGCCTGGTACTGGTTTCTGAGCAGTATGGGTGCTGACTGCCTCCTGATCCTCCTGCTTCTCTGGGTCACATGTGTCCATTCCTCTGTTTCTTCAGGTGCACTTCGAATTTCTTCTCTTTCTGTAACATGAAGAGATAATTCTGCTCTGTCCAAGAACTCTTCACCTTCCTTAATGATCTTCAACGTAGCTAACCTCTCTTCGAGATTTTGCAACTTTTCCTCCAACAGGGACACAAGCTTGCATTTGTGGCATGTGAAGTTTGGCTTTTCCACTGGTAAATCTGTGAACATGTAGCATTCTCTTGATGAGCTTCAAGAGGTAGTCACCGGTAGAGTTGAGCAAAACGGGTCGAAAAATGTCAAAAGTCGCCGACTTTTGGCAAAGGCGGGTTTCATGAAATGAAACCCGACCCTAGGATGAGGTCGGCCACGAGGTCGGCGACTTAAGTGCCAAAGTCGCATTTCAAAAGTTTGTTTTGCGCTCTTTTTCAGCCAATCAGGATCCACGGACACTGTGGGAAACGTGATGACATAGGCAGGGTTCACCACCATCTTTCAGAAGGGCATGCAAGTGATTGGCTTGCTTTGGTGGGCGTCACAGGGGGTATAAAAGGGCGTGGACGCCGACCGCCATGTTACTCATGCTGATCTCAGAATAGGGAGAGCTGCTGCTGCTGCTGATTTTGTAGGGAGAGCGTTAGGCAGGGAAGAAGACACCAAAAACTGCTTCTGCTGCTAGCGATTTTGCCTGTACAACACACCAGTCACTGTGTGTGCAGTGCAAGGGGAGGCTATATTTTGCTGGATCAGCGGTGTTGGTTGTTAGGCTGCCTTCTAAGGCTTCCTGACGGCTGCATTGCTGTTTACCCACTGCTCTGCAAACTGCTTTTTTAAAAGCAATCCCATTTTTTTTTTTTGTCCTGGTGAGGAACTGAGCATGCATTTTTTCACACCATACAGCGGTGCACACTCCTCACACAGTACCGTGTAACGACTGTTATCACGGCCACAGTGAAGCTATCTGTGTGTCACTCTGTAAGAATAATTCGAGGACATGTTCCGTTCTTACAGACCTGCACCTTCTAGTTTTGTCTAGCTTTCAAACAATTAAATATATTTCCAGAACACATGAAACATGCACAAAAACTGAACGGGTCAATAAGACCCTGTTCACACCACCCAAGAACTAAGACACAGAAACAGAACACAGTATGACAAACGTGCATAAATACTCTGCTGTAAAATATATGTAACTGTAAGTAGCAAGTGCTAGTAAAAGATGTTAACAAAACCAGGGTATTTTGTTGAAACGTTTTTCTGCAAAAAAATGTACGCTAAGCCACTTATGCAAGCTTTGGGAGATCCCCGCCTCTCTCTTTTGGGACATGCATAAAAAGCCATTTCGCCCAGCGAGCCCATACCGGGCAGCGCCTTTCTGAACCCTGCTCATGAAGGTATATTCACATGTTCAGGTTTTTAAATATATTAGATAGGACTGCTCCGAGAAGGGTATGCCTTGACGCGGCGGAGTGGCTTAGCGTACATTTTTTTGCAGAAAAACATATCAACAAAATACCCTGGTTTTGTTAACATCTTTTACTAGCACTTGCTACTTACAGTTACATATATTTTACAGCAGAGTATTTATGCACGTTTGTCATACTGTGTTCTGTTTCTGTGTCTTAGTTCTTGGGTGGTGTGAACAGGGTCTTATTGACCCGTTCAGTTTATGTGCATGTTTCATGTGTTCTGAATCTATTGATTTCTTGCTTATGCAAGCTTTGGGAGATCCCCGCCTCTCTCTTTTGGGACATGCATAAAAAGCCATTTCGCCCAGCGAGCCCATACCGGGCAGCGCCTTTCTGAACCCTGCTCATGAAGGTATATTCACATGTTCAGGTTTTTAAATATATTAGATAGGACTGCTCCGAGAAGGGTATGCCTTGACGCGGTGGAGTGGCTTAGCGTACATTTTTTTGCAGAAAAACGTATCAACAAAATACCATGGTTTTGTTAACATCTTTTACTAGCACTTGCTACTTACAGTTACATATATTTTACAGCAGAGTATTTATGCACGTTTGTCATACTGTGTTCTGTTTCTGTGTCTTAGTTAAATATATTTGCTGTTTGATCACATTCAAACTATAGAGAGACAGCGTGTGTCAGTCCGTATACTTAAAAAACACGGAGCTTGACAATTTTACGTACACCAGACAGCCGTGTACGTGCACGCTCCTCTCTCAGTACCGTGTAACGGCTGTTATCACGGCCACAGTGAAGCTATCTGTGTGTCGCTCTGTAAGGATAAGTCGAGGACATGTTCCGTTCTTACAGACCTGCACCTTCTAGTTTTGTCTAGCTTTCAAACAGTTAAATATATTTGCTGTTTGATCACATTCAAAACTATAGAGAGACAGCGTGTGTCAGTCCGTATACTTAAAAAACACGGAGCTTGACAATTTTACGTACACCGGACAGCCGTGTATGTGCACGCTCCTCTCTCAGTAGCGTGTAACGGCTGTTATCACGGCCACAGTGAAGCTATCTGTGTGTCGCTCTGTAAGGATAAGTCGAGGACATGTTCCGTTCTTACAGACCTGCACCTTCTAGTTTTGTCTAGTTTTCAAGCAGTTAAATATATTTGCTGTTTGATCACATTCAAAACTATAGAGAGACAGCGTGTGTCAGTCCGTATACTTAAAAAACACGGAGCTTGACAATTTTACGTACACCGGACAGCCGTGTACGTGCACGCTCCTCTCTCAGTACCGTGTAACGGCTGTTATCACGGCCACAGTGAAGCTATCTGTGTGTCGCTCTGTAAGGATAAGTCGAGGACATGTTCCGTTCTTACAGACCTGCACCTTCTAGTTTTGTCTAGCTTTCAAACAGTTAAATATATTTGCTGTTTGATCACATTCAAAACTATAGAGAGACAGAGTGTGTCAGTCCGTATACTTAAAAAACACGGAGCTTGACAATTTTACGTACACCGGACAGCCGTGTATGTGCACGCTCCTCTCTCAGTAGCGTGTAACGGCTGTTATCACGGCCACAGTGAAGCTATCTGTGTGTCGCTCTGTAAGGATAAGTCGAGGACATATTCCATTCTTACAGACCTGCACCTTCTAATTTTGTCTAGTTTTCAAGCAGTTAAATATATTTGCTGTTTGATCACATTCAAAACTACAGAGAGACAGCGTGTGTCAGTCCGTATACTTAAAAAACACGGAGCTTGACAATTTTACGTACACCGGACAGCCATGTACATGCACGCTCCTCTCTCAGTACCGTGTAATGGCTGTTATCACGGCCACAGTGAAGCTATTTGTGTGTCGCTCTGTAAGGATAAGTCGAGGACTTGTTCCGTTCTTACAGACCTACACTCTAGGGAGATTCCTATTCTGCCCAATTCTATATACACCTTGTACTTTGTCATACACTAGCCAATTTCTGCCTGTGACATAGCGCTGTGATATTCACTGGGCCTCACACAATCCAAAAGTGTCCAGTGTCCACAAGTGTGTGCTGAAATTCAAAATCTCCGTTATCCTCTAGTCACATTTTTCACACCTGCGACATCAAGCCTGTGACATAGCGCTGTGATATTCAGTGGGCCTCACACAATCCAAAAGTGTCCTGTGTCCACAAGTGTGTGCAGAAATTCAAAATCTCCATTATCCTCTAGTGACATTTTTCACACCTGCGACATCGAGCCTGTGACATAGCGCTGTGATATTCAGTGGGCCTCACACAATCCAAAAGTGTCCAGTGTCCACAAGTGTGTGCAGAAATTCAAGATCTCCGTTAGCCTCTAGTGACATTTTTCACACCTGCGACATCGAGCCTGTGACATAGCGCTGTGCTATTCAGTGGGCCTCACACAATGCAAAAGTGTCCAGTGTTCACAAGTGTGTTCAGAAATTCAAAATCTCCATTATCCTCTAGTGACATTTTTCACACCTGCGACATCGAGCCTGTGACATAGCGCTGTGATATTCAGTGGGCCTCACACAATCCAAAAGTGTCCAGTGTCCACAAGTGTGTGCAGAAATTCAAAATCTCCGTTATCCTCTAGTGACATTTTTCACACCTGCGACATCGAGCCTGTGACATAGCGCTGTGATATTCAGTGGGCCTCACACAATCCAAAAGTGTCCAGTGTCCACAAGTGTGTGCAGAAATTCAAAATCTCCGTTATCCTCTAGTGACATTTTTCACACCTGCGACATCGAGCCTGTGACATAGCGCTGTGATATTCTGTGGGCCTCACACAATCCAAAAGTGTCCAGTGTCCACAAGTGTGTGCAGAAATTCAAAATCTCCGTTATCCTCTAGTGACATTTTTCACACCTGTGACATTGAGCCTGTGACATAGCGCTGTGATATTCAGTGGGCGTCACACAATCCAAAAGTGTCCAGTGTCCACAAGTGTGTGCAGAAATTCAAAATCTCCCCTGTCCTATAGACACCTTGTACCTTGTTTTACATTACTATATAGTTTGTTGGATTTTGTCTACATTTCTACCAAAAATGAGGAAGGCTGGTGGAAGAGGCCGTGGAATTGGGCGGGGGTTGGCAGCTGGTAATGATGGTGTTGTAATGACCGAATGGTGTGTAATGACCGAATGCAAGAGGTGTTGAGCCTGCGTCATCGCCTGTCTCCACAAGGCCTCAAAGGCTTAGTTTTCTAGGAGTTGGCAAACCGCCTTTAAAGCCAGAGCTTCAGGAAAAAGTTTTCTCTTACATTGCTGACTCAGCCTCCAGCTCTATCGCCTCCTCTTCTGAAGTTGTAAAAAATAAAAGCACTGAGTCGTCATTGGAGGCTCATGTTCATGAACCACACCTTTCCTTGTGTCCTTCACCCCAACCAAGATTGAAGGATGACGCAGGCCATACTAATGATTACTCCATGGAGCTGTTTTCACATACCATGCCTGGATTATCAAGTGAAATGGTGAATTACCCAGGCCAAGATGAATCTGACATGGAGTGCACTGATGCACAGCCACTGATAGATGATTCTGCTGGTACATTCACTCAGAGCACTACATTGTCCTCGCAGTGCACAGAGCCAGATTCTGACCCTGATGAGACTCAGGTGCCCCTTCCCGCACACTATACCACAATACACGGTGACACAGAGGAAGGTGCACATGACATTGAAGAGGAGGTGATGGATGACCCAGTTGTTGACCCAGATTGGCATCCATTAGGGGAAGAGGGTGCTGCTTCCAATAGCTCAGATGAGGAGGAGGAGCATCCACAGCAGACATCGACATCGCAACAGCTGTTATCTGGCAGGCCCGGAGCACTCCAAAGACAGTTTCCAAAAATCAAAAGAGTTGCTGGACAGCTTGTCCAGAGGGTCAAAATATCACAGCGTGCTAGGCCACAAAATGTCTGCCAAAGTAGGAAGAGTGCAGTGTGGCACTTTTTTGAACAAAATCCTCATGATCAGGCCAAGGTTATCTGTAAGAAGTGCGCAAAGACCTTTAGCCGAGGGAAAAATCTGAAAAATGTGAATACCAGTTGCATGCTTAGACATTTAACCAGCATGCACTTGCAAGCGTGGACACAACACCAAACCTCAAGTACCACATGTGCAACTGATCACAAAGAAGGTAGTCAGCAACGCTACATTGTTTCCCCCCACTGTAAGCCCACCGGTTAGCACAGCAGCAAATGTTGAGGTGTCGTTGCAAGGCCACAGCAGTCAGGGAATCCCACTGTTATATCAACGAAAGACTGAATCTAGGCCATCAGAAAGAACACCAACTCCATCACCATCATCAACCCTCTCTCAGTCCGCCCTGTCCACCGCTACTTCCACCATATGCAGCTCTCAAGTCCAGCTCACCCTCCCAGACACTATGTGTAGGTCAAGAAAGTACTCAGTCTCTCATCCGCGTACACTGGGTTTGAACGCCCACATTGCCAAACTAATCTCGTTAGAGATGATGCCCTATCGGTTGGTGGAAAGCGCAGCTTTCCGCGAACTCATGGCCTATGCAGTACCACGCTATGACCTACCCAGTCGGCACTTCTTCTCTCGCAAAACCATCCCAGCCCTCCACCATCATGTGAAAGACCGCATTGTTCATGCACTCAAGCAGTCAGTGAGTGGAAAGGTGCACCTCACAACTGATGCATGGTCCAGTCGGCAAGGCCAGGGCCGTTACGTGTCCATCACTGCGCACTAGGTTAATGTGGTGGATGCAGGGTCCACAGGGGACAGCGGTGGTGGGACAGTGCTGCCTAGCCCACGGTATAGGAAACAGTTGGCTGTAGGCGTTCGACCCTCCTTCTCCTCCTCCAGAAGCGAAAGCTCGTCCACAGAGCGCAGTCGTACGAGCACTCCATCTGCAGCTGCCACTGTTGCACACGAGGTGTCCCCCTATCGAGCAGCTAGTGAAAAGCGTCAGCAGACTGTGTTGCAGATGATGTGTTTGGGCGACAGACACACTGCCGAGGTGCTGGCCGAGTACTTTCAGCGACAAACTGAGTCATGGCTGGGCAGTGTACATCTTGAGGCAGGCAAGGTAGTTAGTGATAACGGCCGTAATTTTGTGGCAGCCATAGCCCTTTCAAAACTCAGCCACATACCTTGCTTGGCTCACACCTTGAACCTGGTGGTGCAGTGCTTCCTCAATAATTATCCGGAGTTAACAGCCCTGCTCCGCCGGTCGCCTGCACACTCCATTCGTATGCAGAAGCTGCAGCGATTGCTCCACCTTCCCAACCACCGCCTCATTATCGACATTGCAACAAGGTGGAACTCCACCCTGCACATGGTTGAGCCGCTGTGCGAGCAGAGGAAGGCCATAATGCATTTGTGGGAGGATACACGGCCAGGCACTTTGAGAGCAGACATGGAGTTGACAGGTGTGCAGTGGTCGAAGCTGAAAGATCTCTGTAAAGTCCTTCAGTGTTTTGAGGAATGCACACGGCTGGTAAGCGCAGACGACGCCATCCTAAGTATGAGCATCCCACTTATGCGTCTGCTCATGCAAACTTTGACGCACCTTAAGGAGCAGGCGTCTGCAGCCAATGTTGACGAGGAGGAAGAGGTGGAGGGAATCCTTGATGACATTCAGCCATTGTCTGCTCAGGGACCTCTCCTTGACGAGGTGGAGGAAGAAGAGGAGGAGGAGGATGATGATGGGGATGATTACTTAGGGGAGGAGGATGCATCTCGTGGGGCAAGTGAAAATGTTGGCGTGGCAAGGTATGGTACAGGGTTTGTGCGTGACTGGAGGGATGTGGATTTGCCAGAAAGTGCTCCTCCACCCAGCACTCGCAGTGCATCATTGACACCGGGAACATTGGCCCACATGTCAGATTATGCCTTGCAGATCCTAAAAAGGGACCCACGCATTGCCAAAATGATGAACGATGACGACTACTGGTTGGCCAGCATCCTGGATCCACGCTATAAAGGCAAATTACAAAACATCATGCCACACGAGAACCTTGACCTAATATTGGCTAATAAACAAGCAACTCTGGTAAATCGGTTGCTTGAGGCATTCCCAGCACACAGCAGCGGTGATGGTTCTCACACGAGCCGTACGGGCCGGGGGCAGCTTGGCAGAGGTGTTCGTGGTGCACACAGCAGAAGTGGCGTTGGAGACAGGGGTTTCATGACAATGTTGTGGACTGATTTTTCACGGACCGCTCACACACACTAATACAGCATCGATGGAAAGTGACAGGAGACAGCAGTTGTCAACTATGGTTAACAACTACTTTTCCTCCCATATCGATGTTCTCCCACACAGGTCATTCCCCTTTGACTATTGGGCCGCTAAACTGGACACCTGGCCTGAATTGGCACAATATGCCTTACAGGAGCTCGCTTGCCCAGCTGCAAGTGTGCTATCGGAAAGAGTCTTCAGTGCAGCTGGATCAATCCTGACAGAAAAAAGGACCCGTCTGTCAACCCAAGATGTGGATGATCTAACCTTCATTAAAATGAACCATGCATGGGTTTACAAGGATTTTGTCCCACCTTCCCTTGATGACACATAGGTTGCCAGAAAAATGGCTTGCTTTGGTCCTCCTCCTATTCCGCGAACTTGACCTATTTCGCCTTTTGCAGCAGCTGAATGACCCACATCTACATATGCCACTTTGTAAACCTCCCTAAATGGGCGGCCCCCCCCCATGGCCGGGGTCACCACCTAGCGCACAAAACCGTGCGAGTGCCGTTGCCCTGGACAGGTGGGTAGGCTGACTCTTGGGCAGGGGGGAACTGGCATAGGGTCCCTCATAGTGCAATCAAGTGTTTCTGACAGTGGTGGTGCACACCCACCATCAGACACAACGCCATACAATGAGGGGCCCAGTGCCAGTACCGACGCCCACGAGTGTGCCCCCCTTGCTTGGGCAGGGCCCCAGCATTTGCAATGTTTACCTCTCCCTGCTCCTCCGCTGTGTAGTCTGGGCTGTCAAATCCTTCACTGGGACTGCCACTACAAATTGATTGAACTGAAAGATGATGGTTAAGATGTAGCTATGCCCTGTCCTGCTGGCCGGGCTCTAGCTCCAGATGATCAGTGGCTTCCATTTCTTATGGACGTCGACTCACAATTACATGCAGTGGTGGTTTATCATCAGCTTTCACAGTTTTCCTACTCACAAACGTGTGACATTCCGGCGCACATTTCAAAATGTGCCCTCTCATGCCAATTAAATAGAATCGCCTACGGCCTGTGGCTTCTGTCTTTTGCACTCCAAAGTTACGTGACAGATCATGATAGCCAGTGAGCACCATGTTTACATCGCTCCCTGTGATAAAAATTGGATTGAGATGAGTAACAGTGATGGAATCAACGGAAGTGCGATACAGCAAGACTTTATTCACAAAAAAATGTTTTCACTGTCTCAACACACAAATTAATTGAGGGTCAGCATCGCCTATGAGAATTGTGACGAAAGTTTTTCCCGTGAATAATAATTCCTAGATTTCTGCAATCAATAGCCTTTATGTCACTAATTGTATGCATCTCATTTCCTATTGCGGAGAGGCTGGACTGTATTACTGAGACAGAAATATATATGAAGATTTAAAAATAACACCAAAAGTATATAGTTGTGTACGCCTCAAATGCATTTCCTTTTTTCCACTTTTTAGATTGCTGTATAATCCATACTGAGAACACGGAGATTTTACATGTTTAAACTATGCTATATATACCTGCTATCCAGTGATAAAGTACCCTTTCTCAACTTTGTACAATCTGGTCAAATCCATACTGGGCCTGAGAACATCTGAGTCTGCCTCCTGATCTATAGACATATATTTTTAATGTGTAAACTAGGCTACATATATACGTGTTATCCGGTGAAACTGTACCCTTTATCAACTTTCTACAATGTTGTTGAATCCATACTGGGCCTGAGAATGGCTGCCGAGCTGTTAAGCAAGCTACAGCACCTGTGGTTTGGACACGTAGTTTTTTCAGGAATGACGGTTAGGCCTAACTCCGGAATTGCAGTTGACCTGAACTTACTGGGAAATCATCGTTCGCGGGGAATAATCTGAATCCCAGATCCCCATCACTAACGGAGTTCAGCAGGTTATCTGCACCTGTAAGCGACAAAAGCTGGTCCTTTCAGTGTAGCGTGCATGCAGCCCCGGACATGTACTGGAATGTTAGACCTGTTATTGCTCGATCTCACGTGCCACAGCCTAGCGTATCCCTCTAGTAAGCTTGACGCGTACCGCGGGGCCATGCCGGAGTCTCGGTCGTTAACGGAATAAAGCTGAGAAGTTGCTAGCACAACTACAAAAGGACATACCACACCACACACAGAATCGACAAAGCTTGCAATCTGTCCATCTTTTCTGTAGCTTGTATGGTAGTGGTTTCCCGGGTGCAGTCCAATTAAGCCACAGGCTCCACTCCTGGTGGTGCCCTTTTGGACATTCCTTTAAGGTTCAGCTTTGCAATCATACTGCCCCCGGAAACCAAAAACTTTGCCTTCAGGGATGCTGTTTGGAGGTTCGTGGGAATAACGCCGCCTGATCAGCAGTTGGCATATGGGTCGCCCTACCAGGGCTGTGGGGTACTTGGTACCGGGCCGGTGTCAGTGGGATGTGTCACAGCAGTGATGAGCCGGACGGTGGCCCTGGGCGCCCATGTAAATGGCGTGGTATAATGGTAAAGAGTTTATATAGATAGTTTGACGCCACCTGTGGTGTTCGGCAACATAGATGTTAGGCCGATGCTGCATGCAGATCCTCTGGGACTGATGGTGTTGTGCAGCAAAGATGGTGAAGCTCCCCACAGGTGGAGCTGGAGTCCCAGGGAAGTGTAGATGTAGTGATGGGGGAAAGGCACAGGCGGTGTAGGTGCTGGTACCCAGATGTAGAGGTGCTGGAATAACTGTAGGACACCAGAGCGTGCAGTTCCAAAGCTTTACTCACAGTCTGCAGGTTACACAGATGCCTGCCTCCGTGCTGTGTCCTCCGGGTCAGGACCTCTGCCAACCTCCGGGACCAGAATGGAAAACTCCCTTCCAACACTCCGCCAACATGTACCTTCCTGAATGTCTCCTTTCTAGCGCTTGTGGGGGTAGCACTCACCGGACCGTGGTTCACTGAAACGCCTCCTGTCTAACAGATGTTCCTCAGACTTTACTTGTATGGCAGACAGCTGTAGCCTTTTCCTTCTGCCTCGCACACGTCGATGCTGGGGCCTCCAAGCCTTAGTTGGGTACAGAGCATTTATAGCTGCTACTTCCCCCGGTTTCTGCTGCAGGAACGTCAGTGTCCCTACAAACTCGGAGACCGGAATCCGGACCATGCGCTCCAGCTAGGAGTGAGCCTTAACTCTGCTCATCCTCCAGCTCCCCTTCTCACGGCCACACACTTCCCCTTCCCTGCACAGAGTGCCCTAACTTACCTCCTCCCGACCACAGAGAGCAGCTCCTCAGCAGTCAGGTTCAGAGGTCTCCCTGCTAGCCTGGAGTGGGAAATGTGTTGTGTGTTGGTTTCACTGCTAGAGAGATCCTTCGTTGCTCCCAAGCTTGACAACACACTCCCTAGGAGGAAGGCAATGCCACAATGGCGACTGTACTCTTGGGGACGCCACAAGTGCACTGAGGCCCAGCCACTGCTGGATGATGCTGCTGGTACATTGACCCAGACCACTACATTCCCCTCGCACTCTACACAGCCAGAATCTGACCCAGAGGAAACTCAGGTTCCCCTTCCCGCATACTATACCACCTTACACGGTGACAAAGAGGAAGGTGCAGATGAAAGTGCAGGTTCCTTGAGCAGGTGGGGGGGCATACTCATGGGCGATGGCACTGGCACAGGGCACCGCATAGTATGCAAAAGTGTCTCTGCCGGTGGGAGGGCCTAAACAGCCAAGTGCAGTGAGATGGAAGATGAGGACGACAAGGAGTTCAGAGTAGTGCAGGGATTCCCTAGCAAGGAAACTTATGTAATCGTTTTCAGTGTTGGGACAGCAATTTTTGGGGAGCACTATACTCTGGTGAATGATATATGGGGCCCACCATACACTGGAGCATTCCAAAGGTGGACATCAGACACTGGAGCAGCATTTACAGGGCCCATTATACACTAGAGCAGTAGAAATGGGGCCCATTATATATGGAGCATTATTTGGGCCCATAAGACAGTGGAGCTTCATCCATTGGGACCTACATATACTGTAGCATTATGTGGAGCTCATCATATTCGGTTTGAAACATTATATGGGAATAATGATTCCGTATGGAGAAATATATGGGCCTCATTACTCTGTATAGCGCACTAAGCGCTGGCCATAATACTGTATGGAGTTATATACTGTCCATTTTTGGAGGTATTGGAGAATTTAAAATGGATATCAGTCATGAGATGTAAGAAGTGAAGTATTTTTCATTGTACTATACTGCTATTTCTCTGCCGTATCGGAGCATCATGAGTTGTGGTATATGTTAAAGGGGCGCTCTTTGGCCCTGGGCCCACGAAAACCTGGAGCCAGCCCTCCCCCCCACAACTGTAGCCAAATAACCCCCATTTTTCAGTGCGTAACTAGTATTATGAAGTTAATTAAGGTTGACAAGCATTTATGCTTTTGGCATTCAAATGGGCACTGTTCGTGTGTTTCCTGTCCTCTCACTGCCGACTTTAATTCTCCATTGACTTACATTGGGTTTCGTGTTTCGGGACGACCCCGACTTTTCCCTATAGTCGGCCGATTTTGCTCGACCCGACTTTTGGAAAAGTCGGGTTTCATGAAACGAAACTCGACCCTAAAAAACCAAAAGTCGCTCAACACTAGTCTCCGGAAATGGTTTTCACTTCACAGGTATGCCCTGTCAGGTTTAATAAGTGGGATTTCTTGCCTTATAAATGGGATTGGGACCATCAGTTGTGTTGTGCAGAAGTCTGGTGGATACACAGCTGATAGTCCTACTGAATAGACTGTTAGAGTTTGTATTATGGTAAGAAAAAATTAGCTAAGTAAAGAAAAGCGAGTGGCCATCATTTCTTTAAGAAATGAAGGTCAGTCAATTGTGAAAACTTTGAAAGTGTCCCCAAGTGCAGTGGCAAAAACCATCAAGCGCTACAAAGAAACTGGCTCACATGAGGACCGCCCCAGGAAAGGAAGACCAAGAGTCACCTCTGCTGCGGAGGATAAGTTCATCCGAGTTACCAGCCTCTGAAATCGCAGGTTAACAGCAGCTCAGATTAGAGGCCAGGTCAATGCAACACAGAGTTCCAGCAGAAGACACATCTCTACAACAACTGTTAAGAGGAGACTTTGTGCAGCAGGCCTGCATGGTAAAATAGCTGCTAGGAAACCACTGCTAAGGACAGGCAACAAGCAGAAGAGACTTGTTTGGGCAAAAGAACACAAGGAATGGACATTAGACCAGTGGAAATCTGTGCTTTGGTCTGATGAGTCCAAATTTGAGATCTTTGGTTCCAACCACCGTGTCTTTGTGCGACGCAGAAAAGGTGAACGGATGGACTCTACATGCCTGGTTCCCACCGTGAAGCATGGAGGAGGAGGTGTGGTGGTGTGGGGAAGCTTTGCTGGTGACACTCTTGGGGATTTATTCAAAATTGAAGGCATACTGAACCAGCATGGCTACCACTGCATCTTGCGGCATGCTATTCCATCCGGTTTGCGTTTAGTTGAACCATCATTTATTTTTCAACAGGACAATGACCCCAAACACACCTCCAGGCTGTGTAAGGGCTATTTGACCAAGAAGGAGAGTGATGGGATGCTACGCCAGATGACCTGGCCTCCACAGTCACCAGACCTGAACCCAATCGAGATGGTTTGGGGTGAGCTGGACCGCAGAGTGAAGGCAAAAGAGCCAACAAGTGCTAAGCACCTCTGGGAACTCTTTCAAGACTGTTGGAAGACCAGTTCCGGTGACTACCTCTTGAAGCTCATCAAGAGAATGCCAAGAGTGTGCAAAGCAGTAATCAAAGCAAAAGGTGGCTACTTTGAAGAACCTAGAATATAAGACATATTTTCAGTTGTTTCACACTTTTTTAATTATATAATTTCACATGTGTTAATTCATAGTTTTGATGCCTTCAGAGTGAATCTACAATTTTCATAGTCATGAAAATAAAGAAAACTCTTTGAATGAGAAGGTGTGTCCAAACTTTTGGTCTTTACTGTATATTGTCATTTTTTACATTTTAACATTTGCAAAAAAGGAAAATAGGCAGATGCAAAAGTGTGGGCACCCTTAGAGTTTTAGACGCTCAGATAACTTTGACAAAGGTTTCAGACTAGTGATGAGCGAGTATACTTGTTGCTCGAGTTTTCCCGAGCATGCTCGGATGGTCTCCGAGTATTTTGGCGTGCTCGGAGATTTAGATTTCGTCGTCTCAGCTGCATGATTTGCGACTTGTAGACAGGCTGAATACATGTGGGAATTCCCTAACAAACAACGCAGCTGCATGATTTGCGGCTGCTAGACAACCTGAATACTTGTGGGGATTCCCTAACAAACAGGCATTCCACACATGTATCTCCGAGCACGCCAAATACTAGCAGTTAAGAGGAACAGTGGAAATCAAGATAAAGTCTGGAAGACCAAGCTAAATTTCAGTGAGAGCTGCTTGTAGGGTTGCTAGAGAGACAAATCAGAACCCCCGCTTGACTGCAAAAGACCCTCAAAAAGATTTAGCAGACTCTGGAGTTGTGGCACATTGTTCTACTGTTCTACTGTTCATAGACACCTGCACAAATATGGAAGAGTCATCAGAAGAAAGCCTCTCCTGCTTCCTCACCATAAAATTCAATTTTAGAAGTATGCAAAAGAACTTTTAAAACAAGACAAGCCTGGTGCATTTTGGAAACATTTATTTTTGTTTCAGGGGACATTGGCTTCAGTGAACTGGCTGATGACATGAGTATGGTTTAATGTAGATCCGTTAAAGGAACCTGTGTCATTCTTTCAATTAAAGGACGTTATTCTGGGTGTGTGCTTTTTATACAATATCACTATGGGGTTAGTAATGGGGGGCATCTTATAGAGGCCTCCCCATTACTAACCTCTGAGCTTGATGTTACCTGGGAATACAAAGGTGACATCAATCCCCCCAACTATCCCTCCACTTGCCTCCATACCAGGGCAAGAGGGAAGAGCGAGACTAAGTGCTGGAATTGGTGCATGCTATGGATGCAACTTTTCTGGGACGATTGAGAGCTGATGTTTTTAGTCTGGGATGGGGCCAATATCCATAGCTCCTTCATAGCCTAGTAATATCAGCCCGCAGCTGTCTGCCTAACTGTTGCTGGCTATCAATTATAGGGGGGAGAGAGAGATGTATATATATGTGTGTATTAAGAATATTTCCTTTGAAAAATATGTGCAAATGAAAGAGAATTACTCTGTAAAACCTCGTGTTAAAATTGCATTGTATTCAGATGTCAATCAGATGCAAAGTGTGAAAAATCTGATTGTGTGGCGCCCCCAGGAGTATGGTCGCCACAGTGGCATTGCCTTCCTCCAGGGAGGGTGATGTCAGGCTTGGAAGCAATGAAGGGTCTCTCTTGCAGTTAACCATAACATGCAACACAGTTCCCACTCCGGGCCAGCAGAGGGAACTCTGAACCAGAATTGGGGGAGGAGTGCTCTCTGAGGGCCAGGAAGGGAATTGAGGAGTTAGTGTGAGGAGGCCGAAGTGTGTAGATGTGGAGAGAGAAGCTGGGGGACTGAGCAGAGTTGAGAGCTCGTTCCCAGCTGGAGCACATGATCTGGAGCCTGGTCTCTACGGTTGTATGGATACTGAAGGCCCTGCAACAGAAACCAGAGGAATAGGAAGCTGTAAATGCTCTATTCCCACATAAGACTCGGAGGCACAACAGTGAGGGGTGAGCCAAAAGAAGAGATAGAAGGCTACAGCTGTCTGCCATACGAGGTAGATCTAAAAGGAAATAAAAACTTCAGTGTAACACAGTACTACATGTCCCTCAAGTAAGTGCTAGGAAGGAGACTACACAACCTATCTGCATAGAGAGATTCCTGAGTTGCTTCCAGGCTAATCAGCTCCTCTGCCATCTGTAATCTGGACCCTGGACTGCACTTACAAAGTAAAGGTAAAGAAACTACACTTTGTTGTGTCCTTGCCTTCTTCCTGCAACTTCTTCAGCACTGCTACATCTCTGTGCCAGACCTTGCACCCTCTTCCTCAACACCTATCCTCTTCATCTACTCTGCGTTGGGACTACAGCCCTGCCTGTGGAGGGCTACACCATCATTGCTGCACCCCACCACTGTCTCAGAGGATGTCTGCAGCATCGGCTTAACACCTCCCTTGCCGAACACCACAGGTGGTGTCACGAATCACTCATAAACTCATAAACTTTATTCCACCACTCTACCCCCTTTTTACATGGGCACCCAGGGCCATGGACCGGGTCACCGCTGCTGTGACATTCCCCTCTGAGAGACCGGCCTGGTACCAAGTACCCCACAGCCCTGGGAGGGCGACCCATTTTGGCATCACGAACAGGATTTACGGAGCCCGGTGTCCCCGGATCCTGTGTGCCAGAGACTGTGTTGTGCGCATTAGACTGTATCATTACCGCCATTAACCCGCTGCTTGGCGCGCCCGGGAACCCAAAGAGGTGGGCCATCATGGGCAGAGCCAGCCGAAGAGCGCAAAGAAGTGAAGTGCTGCGTGGGAAGAGGCCAGCGGGCGAGAGGTGGGAGGAGCAAGAGGCCTGCAGCCCCGATCATCCAGCCTGCAAAGCTGCAGCCGGTAAGCCTGCTCGACCCCTGGGCCTGGCTAACGTTAACTGGGGGGGAAGAGAATGTCGGAGTCACGCGCCGATGCAGCGGCGGACGCCCCCGCCAACCCCTTAGTGCCACAAGATGCAGGGCCCAACGCGGCTGCGGCTCCAATAGCACCCAACGCAGCGGTCCCCATAATGCCACTTTCTATGCCTTACATACCGGGAGCAGCATGGCTACCGCAGTATTCAGGAGAGTCACATACCCTGAGTGAATTTAAAGAGAGACTGTGCAGTTTGCTTGAAGTGTATCCTCTGTCTGAAAGCAAGAAGGTGAACATCCTTATTGGGCAGCTAACAGGTGCAGCACAGAGAGAAGTAAAAGCCTGGCATGACACTTATAAAGAGACTGTTAAAAAGATCCTGGCTAAGCTAAGAAGCACCTTTGACACCCGTACGGCCGCTGAAATAAAGATGAGATTCTTTGGGTGTAAGCAATGAGTGCAGGACAGTATACGGGACTATGTTCTTAACCTGCAGGAGGCGCTGCGAGCCGTCAAGCAGATTGACCCAGACAGTGTGAAAGATGGAGACAGAGCAATTCTTTGGGGGACTCTTATCCAGCACTCACAGAGCACAGCTGCACATCATAGCCCTACAGAACCCTGATCTGGACTCTGCTGATTTCAAAGACAGGGCTATCCGGGTGCTGCATGAACCAAATGTCAGCTGTCTAGCGCCCCCTAGGCGCCCAGAGATTACATACCACCAGGAAGCAACATCTTTCCCTTCAATCCCTGTGGAGGCTGATGCACAGACTCTGGACAAATATCCATCTGCAGAACTGCGTCTTCAGGTCCAGGAGTTGACCAAGGATATGGCTGCACTTGCTAAAACCGTGCAATCCCTGCAGGTATCCTCCAAGGAGAAGATCCAGCTCGCCTCCAGTCCAGAGGTTGTCCCGTGGCTAAAGAAGAAGAGGATCCCGCCACTCCGAGGAAGGAACAACGATCGCTATGACCAGGACTGACGTCCCATCTGTCATCACTGCCACAAGGCAGGCCACCTTGCAAGATTCTGTTATTTAAACGAGCAACCCCTGGGGCAGAGGGCCAACCCCCAGGAGTAGGACCACAAGGCCCAAAGAACTGGCGAGCTAAGTATGTTGGAGGGAGACCGGTCCTCCCAGTGGTGATTGACGGTATCCCCATGAACGCTTTGCTGGACACTGGCTCCCAGGTGACAACTATGCCCTATATATCGTTTACAAGCGGTATTGGGCTGATTCTGAACTTACTCGCGGCCCAAGTGATGAACTCACAGTAGTTGCCAGTAATGGTCAGTCTTTACCGCAAGTGGGATGTAAAGAAATTACTGTTAAAGTGGGTCGAGTAGAGTTAAAATCTCAAGGTCTAATAGTTGTGGATATTGATTGACAAGAATGTAACCCAATGATGACTCTAGGTACCAATGTGATTGAAAATTGTCTTTCCGAGGTTATTGTCTTGTTGCAACAGGTAGCTGAGACTGCTGGTTCCAGTGAACAACGAGTCCTGCAGAAGGAGATCAAGGCCCTGATGCAAAGACAGCAGGTAGAACTCTCTGATGGAGAAATTGGCAGCGTCAGAGTGAGTGATTCTTTCCCCATTGCAATACCCCCCAATGTGAAATTTTGATTTGGTGTCGGGCAGCCATAGGCCTAAGAGGAAAAGATTACCAGGCATTGGTAGAAGCAGTGTACTCTGACAGCCGGCCCACTGACCTGACAGCCAGAGGGGTAGTTGATGTTCGCAAAGGGAGAGTACCTGTATGCCACTTGAATTGTGGGGAGGAGGAGGCCATAGTACCTCGGTATGCCACAGTTGCTAAGCTGCTTACTGTCAGCAACAACGCCATACAGGCAGCAGAGCCCTTGGTCTCGTCCGACCAGGTGGAGGACAATGGCTCTGTAAAGCAGCTGGAGGAGTGGTGTCAGCAACTGCAGGTGGGAACTGACTCCACCCCTTCATACCAAAAGAATGGAGTTTACAGAGTGACCCAGGAGTATGAGCGGGTATTCAGTAAACACCCCCTAGACTTTGGGAAGGCAAAAGGGGTTCAACACCATATCCCCACTGGAGATCATCCATCCATTAAAGACAGGTACCGGCCTATACCCCCAACACAATATCAATGTGCCAAAGGTATGTTGCGGGAAATGAAGGAGGCTGGGGTGATCAGAGACAGTTGTAGCCCGTGGGCAGCCCCAATAGTTTTTGTGAAAAAGAAGGATGGTACCATGAGAATGTGTGTTGATTACAGAAAAATTAACAGCATTACACATAAAGATGCCTACCCATTACCCAGAATTGAGGAGTCATTAGCTGCACTTAAAACTGCTAACTATTTTTCCACCTTGGATCTCACTAGTGGGTATTGGCAGGTTCTCGTGGCAGAGGCAGACAAGGAGAAAACAGCGTTTACCACCCCATTGGGTCTCTGTGAGTTCAACTATATGCCGTTTGGGCTCTGCACCGCTCCAGGGACATTCCAACGGCTAATGGAATGCTGTCTTGGACACAAGAACTTCGAGACAGTCCTGTTGTACCTTGATGATGTCATTGTTTTCTCCAAGACTTATGAAGACCAACTGAAGCACCTGGCTGAGGTGTTTGAAGCCTTGTCCAACTTTGGCCAGAAGGTGAAGCCTTCCAAATGCCACCTCCTGATGCCCAAGGTTCAGTACCTCGGTCATGTAGTGAGTGCAGAAGGTGTGGCACCGGATCCTGACAAAGTCACAGTCATCCGGGACTGGCAGAAGCCCAGCAACTTCCTTGAAGTACGTCAATTCCTCGGGCTGGTAGGCTACTACCAAAGGTTCATCAAAGGCTTCACTGAGATAGCCACTCCTATGCAAAATCTTCTGGTGGGTCAGCCCAAGAAGGCCAGAAAGCAGAGTCCTACATTCGAATGGAATGAGGAGCTGGAGAGGTCCTTCATTCGACTGACGATGGCTCTCACAGGAGATGAAGTTCTGGCCTACCCAGATTATGACCAACCCTTTGTGTTGTATACTGATGCCAGCAACATGGGACTTGGAGCAGTACTGTCACAGGTACAGAATGGCAAAGAAAGAGTGATCTACGCCAGCAGGAAGCTTTGTCCCACTGAAAGGAACCCTGACAACTACAGTTCCTTCAAGCTGGAGTTCCTCGCCATAGTCTGGGCTGTGACTGAACGATTCAAGCATTGCCTAGCTTCAGCCAAGTTTACCATCTTCACACACAACAACCCGTTGACTCACTTGGAAACTGCCAAGTTAGGTGCAGTGGAGCAGCGATGGATGGCTCATCTGTCTAACTATGAATTCACCATCAAGTACTGAGCAGGGCAAAAGAATGCCAATGCGGATGCACTGTCCAGAATGCCTAATCTGCCAGATGCAGGATAAGACTCTGAGGCACTTGAAGAAATAGAGTTACCTGCCTTCCACCAGCCAATTGCGGCCCAACGTGCTCAAGGAGTGAGAAACAGACGGTCTATCATGAAAGAGGCCACCCTAAATCCATTGCCTCATCATGACTGGGCAGAAACCCAGGATAGCGACCCCGCAGTCCGCCTGGTAAAGGAGCTACTGTCACAAGCTGACTCACGTCCAGAGTCGGATGCTCCTGAAGAAACCCAGCAGTTGTGGAAGGAAAGAGGCTGGCTGTTCATCTATGAAAGAAAGCTGTGTCGGAGGAGTATCAATGCCCGCACTCATGAGTTGGTTTGGCAAGTGGTAGTCCAAAAGAGGGAAGCATCAATGGTCTTGGAAGCATACCACAATGGAGCTGGACACTTCGGATGGAAGAAGTTGGAGGCCTTGCTCCGAGAGAGATTCTACTGGGCTGGTATGAGGAAAGCCATTGAAAATTGGTGCCGGGAGTGTGGACAATGCAACCTGCCAGGAAGGACCTAACAGCCAGTGAGCTCCTTTGCAGCCAATAGTAACCAAACAGCCACTTGAGTTGGTCGCCCTGGACCATGTGAAGCTGGTCCCAAACCGTTCAGGCTACATTTATGCTCTTACCATCTTTGACCACTACTCAAGATTCTTGGTAGTTGTGCCTGTCAAGGATCAAACATACAGGACAGCAGCCAGAGCATTCCAACAGGACTTTTGTCGACCACACGTATATCCCGAGTGAGTGCTTACAGATCAAGGTCCAGCCTTTGAGGCAGAAGTGTTCCAGAAATTCTGTAACTTGTACGGTTGCAAGGAGATCAGGACAACACCGTACCACCCACAGACCAATGGCATGTGTGAAAAGATGAACCAGGTGGTGATTGACCTACTGAAGACCTTGCCTTTGGAAGAGAGGAATCTGTGGCCAGAAAAGTTGCCAGATCTGGTAGACCTCTACAATCACATTCCTGTGAATTCCACCAACTGCACTCCAGCCTACCTAATGAGAGCGAGGCCTGGTAAGCTGCCTATTGATTTGGATATGGGAGTCCTTACACCTGAGGTGACGTCACCAGATGCTGACTGGGACACAGAGAGGCAGCAGCAATATCGAAGAGTACAAGAGTGTGTAGAAAAGAATCTAGCTCAGGCAAGACAAAAACAAGAAAGGCACTACAATCACCATGCAACTGCAGTTCCCTTGTCACCAGGAGAACAAGTCCTAAAAAGGAAGAGGAGGATGCATAAATTAGATGACCAATGGGAAGCTGAACCCGACACCGTCTTACCATCAAACTTCGACAACACCAAGGTGTGCCTTATCAGTAAGGATGAGGGAAAAACCTCAGCAGCAGTACCAAGGGATCATTTGAATTTGTGCCCTTACCAGTTAAAAGAAAGAATGGAAGAGCAAAACAACATCCAACCCATAGAGGAAGAAGAAGAGGTCAGCAATGTACTTGGAGAATTCCCTGCAAATTGGACTAGAGCAAATAATGCGATAGTGGTGCAAGTTTTGACCTTTCCCCAACTGGTAGTACAAGAAGAAGTGACTCAAGAGAACTCTGAAAATCAGGAAGTTCAGGTAGCAGATGCCACACCAGCAGTAGAGCCAGAGAATCCTCGCCTTGCCAGTGGTGAATCTGTCATACCCATGGTGAGTCTAAGAGTCCGTAGACGGCTATTACCCAGTTTACCCACACCAGAGCTACGTAGGTCTGTCCGTAGTACCAAAGGCATACCACCCCTCAGGTTTCGCATCTAAATAAGGTATGCAAATAATGTAAATGTTAACCTGTACATGTATATATGTAACGTTTAAGTTTTGTGCCTACAGAGACTCTGTAAGAAATCCCCTTTTTGAACTTTCCAGTTTGTTTTGATGGACAATTAGGCCACAGGACTAGGTGTGGTCAAAAACTTCTTTTGTACAGAGTTCACCATTTGCCCAGGAATGGACCATGGACATTGACACATGGACTAATCGTCACAGGACTATTTTTGGAGCTTTTGGTTTTTGTATTTTTCATTTTTTCTTAAATCTTGTACATTTATAATTGTTCATTTGTTTATATGTTCAGATGTTTTTTTTATCAGTCCAGGAGTACTGAATTGCACTAAGGGGGAATGTGGCGCACCCAGGAGTATGGTCGCCACAGTGGCATTGCCTTCCTCCAGGGAGAGTGATGTCAGGCTTGGAAGCAATGAAGGGTTTCTCTAGCAGTTAACCATAACATGCAACACAGTTCCCACTCCGGGTCAGCAGAGGGAGCTCTGAACCAGAATTGGGGGAGGAGTGCTCTCTGAGGGCCAGGAAGGGAAATGAGGAGTTAGTGTGAGAAGGCCGAAGTGTGTAGACGTGGAGAGAGAAGCTGGGGGACTGAGCAGAGTTGAGAGCTTGTTCCCAGCTGGAATGCATGATCTGGAGCCTGGTCTCCACAGTTGTATGGATACTGAAGGTCCTGCAACAGAAACCAGAGGAATAGGAAGCTGTAAATGCTCTATTCCCACATAAGACTGGGAGGCACAACAGCGACGGGTGAGCCAAAAGAAGAGATAGAAGGCTACAGCTGTCTGCCATACGAGGTAGATCTAAAAGGAAACAAAAAGGAGGAACTTCAGTGTAACACAGTACTGCATGTCCCTCAAGTAAGTGCTAGGAAGGAGACTACACAACCTATCTGCATAGAGAGATTCCTGAGTTGCTTCCAGGCTAATCAGCTCCTCTGCCATCTGTAATCTGGACCCTGGACTGCACTTACAAAATAAAGGTAAAGAAACTACACTTTGTTGTGTCCTTGCCTTCTTCCTGCAACTTCTTCAGCACTGCTACATCTCTGTGCCAGACCTTGCACCCTCTTGCTCAACACCTATCCTCTTCATCTACTCTGCCCTGGGACTACAGCCCTGCCTGTGGAGGGCTACACCATCATTGCTGCACCCCACCATCTATCCCAGAGGATCTGTCTGCAGCGTCGGCTTAACACCTCCCTTGCCGATCACCACAGGTGGCATCACGAATCACTCATAAACTTTATTCCACCACTCTACCCCCTTTTTACATGGGCGCCCAGGGCCACGGGCCGGGTCACCGCTGCTGTGACATTCCCCTCTGAGAGACTGGCCCGGTACCGTGTACCCCACAGCCCTGGGAGGGCGACCCATTTGTACTCAGTTGAAAATTGCATGGCACTTGCATGATACTAGTCCTACTTTTCTGGACCAAAATCATAATTTATTTTTCACGGCGATGGGTATGACCCTTAGTGAAGGTGCAGGAGCAGAGAAACAAAAGGAGGAGGATGAGGAGGTGATGGCGCGCAACATAATGATCCTTTCTCTGTTATCCATGGTTGGTGGGAGGGGACGGAGGAAGCATGTTCATTGCTGGTACTGTAAAATGCACTTCCTTTCAATCCGAAAATACGTACAAAAATAAAACACTGCAAAAATGCCACATATGAACATACTCTAAGAGGTACGTCACACATCGCTGAAATGTCACAGGTTTTGTGACGCAACAGCGACCTCGCCAGCGATCTCGCTACGTGTGACACATAGCGGTGACCGGCCCCCCCACTGCGATATCGCTGATCGTGCTCGAATGTCCTAGGACATTTTTTGATCGTTGGTGTCCCGCTGGCCAGCAGGCATCGCTGTGTTTGACGCCATAACGTTATATGGATCGCGGTATCGCTGCTGCGTCGTTGAGTAGTTCTGCCTGTTTGACAGCTTACTAGTGACCATGTAGCAACGTACCAGCGATCCTTACCAGGTCATATCGTTGTCGGGATCGCTGGAGCTTCGCTATGTGTAACAGGACCCTAAGTCTAGTTTTGTTTATTCTGTTATCTCTTAGATAGCTCTCCACTTAAATGGAATCTATCAGTCCGATCAACTCTCCTAAGTGGTGTATACAGGTATGGGCATTTAGGTGGTAGAAAGCTGGATTATTATTATTATTTATTTATATAGCACCATTAATTCCATGGTGTTGTACATGAGAAGGGGTAACATACAAATTACAGATATCACTTACAGTAGATAAACTAACAATGGTAGACTGGTACAGATGGAAGAGGACCCTGCCATTGCGGGCTTACATTCTACAGGATTATGAGGAAAGAGACAGTAGGTTGGTGGTTGCAGCAGCTCCGGTGGTGTTGAGGTGGCAGAGTGGTCATTGTAGATTATAAGATTTCTTGAAGAGATGGGTTTTCAGGTTCTGTCTGAAGGTTCCTAATGTGGTGGATAACTAGACGTGTTGGGGCACAGAATTCCAGAGGATGGGGGATATTCGGGAGAAGTCTTGTAGGCAATTGGGTGAGAAATGAATAAGTGTGGAGGAGAGAAGTAAGTCTTGGGGGGTCCTGGAGGGAAGATATCGGGAGATTAGTTCGGAGATATACGGAGGAGAAAGGTTATGGATGGCTTTGTAGGTCAGTGTTAGCAATTTGAATTGGATACACTGGGAAATTGGAAGCCAGTGAAAGGAATTGCAAAGGGAAGCAGGAATGTAGCGAGGAGTGAGATTAGTCGGGCAGCAGAGTTAAGGATGGACCGGAGAGGTGCGAGAGTGTTAGAAGGTAGGCCACAGAGAAGGATGTTGCAGTAGTCGAGGCGGGAGATGATTAAGGAATGTACAAGCATTTTAGTAGCTTGAGAAAAAGACAGATTCTGGAAATATTTTTGAGATGGAGGTGACAGGAGGTGGATGTGCGGTTTGAAGAAAAGCTATACTTCAGCAACCACTTCCAAAATAAGACAGCTTTGTGGGTCTTTGTCCTTGTTGTGGCACCTGCTCAGTTCTTTCTCTCGCATTTCTGTACCTACATCCATTAGTCAAGTTCATTAAAGCTGAAATAGACTGTGTGAAGCAAGTAATTACAGAACTGGACAGTCCAGGTGAACTAGTTTGGTCACAACAGTTTTCTGTACAGGACTCCCTATTTGTATCAGCAGGAAGAGTCACATAAAACACATTATTATGGGTTGTGCTAAATATTCCACCTTTCATCAGTAAGGAAATGAAAGCAAATGACAGCTGTACCTCTCATTACTTGTGCACTATGGCTTTTCTGTCGGCCTTTGCTCTAATTACTGCATCTTCTGATTAGGATACTTTTCATTAACAACGAACACCAGTGGACTGTGGGGGTATTAAGTTGCATATTAGTCTTTTTCATAGTTTGAGAATCAAAAAATACATTTTTCTTTATCTTTTCACTGGTTTGGGATGCACTCCCAAGTTCTCTTCCCTGGCTGCAAATAAAGACCACAGCAGAGTGGACTGACTATATAAACACATCAGCACCTCTGCAATACGATGGGCTGAGTGGCTGATTATGGCAGTCGAAGGCAGTCGCATACATAGAAATCACAAGGCCCCATAGTAAAAGTCCTACTTAGACCCCCCACCTCTATACCATCTACCCTCCCAAACACATTTGCAGAGTAGACGTGGTCAGTATTATGCCAATACTGAAGCCCCTTAATGTTCTCACCCACTACTACACCCCTTTTCTGGTATAATACCCTAAAACCTGCCTCCTCATAGTGAATTCCGCCCCAAAGTCCCCCATCATGCAAATTATGATATCACAGTGCTTACAGCAAAGTATGATCCAGCACAGTATAATTCCTCCAACAGCATGAAAGTGCCCCCCAAACAGAATGATGGTCCCCACAGCCATCATACTCAGTATGAGAGCCCGCACCTACAATATGATGTTAATCTCTGACAGCGGCATTTAATGTACACTGGTAAGGGGGACACATCAATCTATGTGCTCATCGGTGCGAGGTGATGCTGGGAGTCTGCTGAAGACCACGTGCCTGTTCTGACAGTATTCCTGTGAAAGTCAGCCTGTAGCTGGCATTCATAGGAGACTGTGATTTTTGCTATACTTAGCAATACTAGCAATACTGTGGTATTCCGGTGTACAGTACAGCAATCGGATGATTGCAGGTTCAATTCCCCTAAGGGATATAACAAATGCATTAGTAAGTGAAAAAAATTGTTTTTAAAGATGAAAAAAATAAAATTTACAAAAGTTTGAATCGCCCACCTTTTCCCCTATTAAAAATAAAGAAATAAAGCATTCACAAAAGTCTGATTTATCAAAATGTAAAATAAATAAACCCAATTAGTAAATTGGGTTTTGAGAAAAAAAATCAAAACAGAATTATGTTTTTTTTGGCTGCTGCAACACTGCAATGAGATGAATCTACCCCTATATGGTATCAATAAAACAACATCTCAGGGAGCAAAAAATAAGCCCTCACACAGACCCATTGATCAAAAATTGAAAACGATATACAGTAGGTCTTGGAAAATGTTGACACAAGCAGTTGGTTTTGTTTTTTGTTTTTTTTTACAAATTTCTGATTTTTTCACTACAAACCTAGAGAATCATATTGCCAGATCAGTTTTATGGTATAGTGTACATGGCAAATAAAAAAAAATGCGGAATTGCACTTTTTTTTTGCTATTTTGACGCACTTGGAATTTTTTTTTACCTTTCCAGTAATACCCATCTTATTATAAAATGAATAATGTCATTCAAAAGTCCAACTCATCCCACATAAAACAAGCCCTCATGCGGCTATGTGGACAGAATAATAAAAAATGTATAGATCTTGGGGAAAAAAGAGAGGAGAAATCAAAAGCAACAAAAGCAAAAAATTCCCCACTTGAAAAGGGGTTAAAACAGATGCAGAAAGGACTGTGAAAAATTGCATCCAGCACATTGAAAAAAAATATTAACTGCTTTTCTTATAAAAAAAAAACGAAAGTATAAAGCCGGCGTCATCAGAATACCTCTGGTTACATCTTGTAAACTGACAACTAGTGTTGAGCATTCCAATACCGCAAGTATCGGGGGTATCGGCCGATATTCGGGGTATCGGAATTCCGATACTGAGTTCCTGAGTACTGATATACTTTTAGCATATCGAATACCGGAATCGGAAGTTCCCATAATGCTATGAGCCAGTTTGATT
The DNA here is from genome assembly GCF_039654945.1 of Dendrobates tinctorius. Lineage (NCBI taxonomy): Eukaryota > Metazoa > Chordata > Amphibia > Anura > Dendrobatidae > Dendrobates > Dendrobates tinctorius. Next base: position 16,329,816 of record NW_027361747.1, on the reverse strand, counting down.
TGATTCAGCCAGTGACAATTCTCAGAAGTGTGGGCACATCCTGTTAGGCATGTAGGCATGTTAACTAATGGCATGGCTGTGATTGGCTGCTGAAATGATGTCATGATGCACTATAAAAGCCGCCGCCGCCATTTCGGGTTCACTGTGCTGTGAATTCAGTTAGGGACAGGCTGCTGTTCAAGACTCTGAGGGACAGTTAGAGATAGCGATTTTCCAAATCATATTGTGCTTTACCCAGGCTACATAATCAACCACTGTAGCTTTCTTTTGCCTTGCAGCAGTGTTCACAGCTGTCTGCAAGGTCTGTGTGAGTGCAGCTCATGCTGTGTAGTGTGTCCTGCAGCCACGTCTGGTTGTAGGCCGCTCAGTGTACGTCACTGCCTCATACATATTTTTCTTTTATTGCTACTCATTTTTCATTCTCCTATTAGTGTGCATAAGGGTGACCGCAAAAAATTGATGTCGGAATTTTGTCCGTCTGGACCCCACAAAACGATTCCCCTTTCCAGATATTGAGATAGCCAAAATTTGAGCTCAATCAAACGACGTTAACCCGTGCCGCTCGTCGCTCAAAGTTTGAAAAAATCCAAATTGAGGTATTTTAAGATTTAGGTATTTTGCATAGTCTGTTAGACTATAAAGAATGTGACAACAACTTTGCAGAAATAGCCCTGACCAAATTTTCGAACCATTTGTGGTATTTGAATGCAGGGTTGGTGGGATTATCGTTTTTTGATCCCACCATTACAGACAATGAAAAGTTGTTAATGGCTAATAAATTGCTCAGTAGCACAGATGAACCATCAGAGCACGCTAGGGTTGTAAATCCAAAAGTTAGGAAAGAAAAATTAAAAGAGGTAGGAAGTAACCGACTTTAATGACCTTCTGACAAAAGATGAAGAACAAAAGCAATATGTCCTGCAAGTTGTAAGCAAATGCCGAGCATTATATTCTGACGTTTCAAAAACTACTTTAACAAAAGCTCTAGAATAGATTAGATAACTATGTAAAATTATCAACTCATGTAGGTTAGCGTGCTCTGATGGTTCATCTGTGCTACTGAGCAATTTATTAGCCATTAACAACTTTTCATTGTCTGTAATGGTGGGATCAAAAAGCGATAATCCCACCAACTCTGCATTCAAATACCACAAATGGTTCGAAAATTTGGTCAGGGCTATTTCTGCAATGTTGTTGTCACATTCTTTATAGTCTAACAGACTATGCAAAATACCTAAATCTTAAAATACCTCAATTTGGATTTTTTTAAACTTTGAGCAACGAGCGGCATGGGTTAACGTCGTTTGATCGAGCTCAAATTTTGGCTCTCTCAATATCTGGAAAGGGGAATCGTTTTGTGGGGTCCAGACGAACAAGATTCTGACATTTTTTCCCCCCCATATGAGATCCGGTCACCCTAGTGTGCATCCATCCGTATCCATCTACATTGGTTGGTTGCAAACACTAAATAGGAGTAGATAGAGGAGCCTTTTTTCTGACTTGTGCCCTTCAGCCGCAGCCAGATTAGTATTACCCTATTTTTTGGAGCCTCATCTTTTGCATTGTAGGTTACCTTCCTGCATTGTAATAGCTCCATAAAGTTTGTGATACTATCGCTTTCAAATCTTTGGTCACATCCTTTTTGTTTTTTTGCAAAAACAAAAACAAAATATAGTTCACCAAACACTCCATTTGACAGTTGTGTAGGCCACATTAGCTCATATTAAAGTGTAGTCCACACACTTTATAAAATTAGTGTTTTTTATACCTGTTAGCAGCTGTTCAGGAATAAGCACACTAAGCCCCCCCTTTGTACTTTTCTGCCTATCTTTATCAGTCTACCAAGATGAAGAAGGCAGGGAGTAAGGCACGTGGGCGTGGGCGTGGAGGTTCAGCAGGGAGAGGACGTGGGTTTCTGCAGGGAGAGGACGTGGGGATTCTGTGCCAGCTGCGGGCACCAGTGAGTCAGCATCCCCCAGTTTTACCAGGCAACAGTCCTTTATGTGCAGCTTTGTAGGAGCTCGCCGTACCCCACTGCTGCGGGAGGAACAAATTGAAGCCGCTGTCGGATGGATGGCAGCTAACGCATCGACTTCAATGACTTCCACGTCCTCTCATGGCCAGAGCACTGAAGAGCAGCCATCTGTCTCTTCACCACCTGCCAAATTGGCCAGGCAGTCAGAGAGCCCTGTACAGGAGCCATCACAGTCTCTACTTCTGTTCTCTGAATCTGTTGGCTTGGAAAGAGGGGGCCAGCCAAGCAGCATTCAAGAATGTGAAGAAGAGGGAGTATGCAGTGAAGAGCAACTGCTTAGTCCCTCTGAATCTGAAGAGGCGGGTGGGCCAGCTATGGTCAGCACACCTCAGTATGCATCAGATGATGACGAGACTCAGGTGCCACTTTCTGGTGCGTACGGTGCTGGCGAGACTACCCAGGAGAAGCAGGTGTTTGAAGAGGGGAGTATAGATGATGAGGTCCTTGACCCATCATGGCGTGAGGAACAGGAAGGTGGTGGGAGCAGCTCTGAGGAAGAGATTCCCCGAATGGCCAAAACAGGAGGGAGAGGGAGGGGGCAGACTTGGTTGCCTGTAGCCTCCACTTCGGCACCCGTTAGGAGCATTCCTCTTCCAAAGGCCAAAACGGGCGCTCCCAATACTTGCAGTGCGTGGTCCTTTTTTGACACAGTTGCAGATGACATTTGCTTTGTCAAATGCAAGCTGTGTCATCAGAAAGTCAAAAGAGGGAAAAGTGTCAGCAACCTCATTACCACAAATATGTGGAAACATGTGCGGACCAAGCACGTGGTGGAGTTACAAAGACACACTAAAGACGTAGGCCAACCTACAGCACCACCTACCACCTCTTCAGCTCGTGTTGTAGCTTCTTCCTCCAGCTCACACACAGCTGGTTCGGCTTCCTTGCAGGATCGCCATGGAAGAACCTCTGGCACTGTTGTCCAGAGACCCAGTGACATTCCACCCACAGCACCATGTTCCCGTTCATCCTCACACTCCCAGGCCACTCTACAGCCATCGGTAGCACAGGCATGGGAGAAAAGGCGGCCATACTCAGCAAACCATCTCCGCGCACAGGCTCTGAATGCTGGCATTGCCAAATTACTGGCCCTTGAAATGCTCTCATTCAGGCTGGTGGAGACTGAGACCTTCCGGAACTTCATGGCATTGGCAGTCCCACAATAAACCGCGCCCAGCCGCTTTTATTTCAGCAGGCAAGCCGTCCCTGCCCTGCAAAAGCATGTGGAGGGAAAAATTAAACATGCGCTACTAAACGCCATCAGTAGCAAAGTACACCTGACCACCGATGCGTGAACCCATGGTCAGGGACAATACCTTTCCCTCACTGCCCATTGGGTCAATGTTGTGGAGCCGGGTACAGATCTTGAGAGTGGCGCTGTATGTGTTCTCCCAACTCCAAGGATTGCAGGAATCCAGTCTGTACACATTGACTCCTCCTCATACTTCAGTTCCTCAGAATCAGCGCTGCAGGAGCCTGTTACGACCGATATGAGCACAGCCGTGGCCAAACGTCAACAGGCCGCACTGAAATTAATTTCTTTGGGGAATCGAAGCCACACAGCGCAGGAGCTCTGTAATGCCATCAAGCAGGAGAGCGACGTGTGGTTTCTGCCAGCGAATCTCCAACCAGGCTTGGTAGTGTGTGACAATGGCTGAAATCTGGTGGCAGCTCTGGGCCTAGGCAACCTCACTTACATCCCATGTCTGGCACATGTGCTAAACTTGGTTGTGCAGGGCTTTCTGAGGGACTATCCGGATCTTGATGCACTGCTGCACAAAGTCCGCATAGAGTGCGCTCACTTGCGGCGTTCCAACACGGCAAGATCGCGCATTGCAGCTCTGCAGCGCCAATTACGCCTTTCCGGATCATCGCATCATATGTGACCTACCCACCAGGTGGAATTCAACGTTACATATGTTGGAGCGGCTGTGTGAGCAGCAGGCAGCAGTAATGGAGTACCAGCTGCATCAGGCGCAAACAAGTCGCACTGTGCGCCGGTCACACTTCAGCACCATTGAGTGGGCCTCTATGAAGGACATCTGCCTCGTTTTGCGTGCCTTTGATGATTCCACGTGGATGACGTGTGCAAATGATGCACTAGTCAGCATGACTGTCCCCCTTATCTGCCTGCTTCAAAAAACAATGCAAGCACTAATGGAGGAGGTTTTGGAAGAGGTGGAGGATGAGGAGTCACAAATGCCATCTGCTTCTGGACAGTCTGCGCTACGTGGTTCCTCACAAAGGCCTAGGCAGGGGACACTTTGTGAGGAGGATGAGGTGGAGTCAATGGAGGAGGAAGACATTTCTCCAGAGGAGGGAAGTACACAATGCTCTAGTCAGTATGTACAGCGAGGGTGGGGTGATGCAGAGCAGGCAGGGATGACGCCTCAAGCAGGGGACAGCGTTTCTTGGCCAGTTGTGAGTCTGCAGTACATGGTTGATTTCATGATGCAGTGCCTGAGAAACAACCGCCGCATCGCCCACATTCTCAACATGGCTGATTATTGGGTGTACACCCTCCTAGATCCTCGCTACTGGGAAAACTTACAAAGCCTCATAACACTGTTGAACCGGGAGCGTAAAATGCAGGAGTATCAAGACACACTGGTGCAGTCCATCATGTTCTCCATTCCACTCAAGAGCAGTGCTGCTAGTGCTTTACAAAGCAGCTCTGTGCGTCGAGTCAGTGGAGGAAGCTCTGCACAAAGAGGGAGCAGAGGCAGCGCCTCAGCACAAGGCAAGACCACTGTGTGCCTGCCACAAATGTCTACACCATCACAGACGGCTCCAATCAGCAGGAGGCAACGTTTCCGTCAGATGGTGACAGACTACATGTCTTGTCCTGTCAGTGTACTCCCAGACGGCTCTTCCCCCTTCAAGTTTTGGGTCTCTAAGCTGGATACATGGCCAGAGCTTAGCCAGTATGCATTGGAGGTGCTGGCTTGCCCTGCTGCCAGTGTATTATCGGAATGCGTCTTTAGTGCCGCAGGTGGTGTACTAACAAACCGTCGCACGCGACTATCCTCCGATAACGTTGACTGGCTTACTTTTCTGGAAATGAACAAGGCCTGGATCTCGCTAGAATTTACCAGTCCTCTTCCAGAATAAATAATTGGTTGGCAACAGTATCCAGGTCTCATGTTGTGTTCATGTTTCTACCACCTGAACTGTAATCCCTGGGCTTCAACACAGCCAGTTGTTGCTCAGAAGTGCTGTCTCCACAGAGAAAAACACTAGCTCCTGTGTTAGTGGGGTTCAGTAATGCCAGCTGCTCCCCTGCTGTATGGACGGCAAACTCTCCTGCTGCCTCCACATTCAAACTAGATCATATTTTCAACTAGCTCCAAGTAGGCCTCAGTCTGCTGCATGATTGATCCTGGGCTTCAACACAGCCAGTTGTCGCTTGGAAGTGCCGTCTGCACAGAGAAAAACACTAGCTCCTATGTTAGTGGGGTTCAGTAACGTCAGCTGCTCCCCTGCTGTGTGGACGGCAATATCTCCTGCTGCCTCCACATTCAAACTACATCCGATTTTCTACTTGCTCCAAGTAGGCCTCAGCCTGCTCCATGATTGATACTGGGCTCCAACATCGCCAGTTGTTGCTCGGAAGTGCCGTCTGCACAGAGAAAAACACTAGCTCCTGTGTTAGTGGGGTTCAGTAACGTCAGCTGCTCCCCTGCTGTGTGGACGGCAATATCTCCTGCTGCCTCCACATTCAAACTAGATCATATTTTCAACTTGCTCCAAGTAGGTCTCAGCCTGCTGCATGATAGATCCTGGGCTTCAACACAGCTGGTTGACGCTCGGAAGTGCCGTCTGCACAGAGAAAAACACTAGCTCCTGTGTTAGTGGGGTTCAGTAACTCCAGCTACTCCCCTGCTGTATGGACAGCAAAGTCTCCTGCTGCCTCCACATTCAAACTACATCCGATTTTCTACTTGCTCCAAGTAGGCCTCAGCCTGCTCCATGATTGATCCTGGGCTCCAACATCGCCAGTTATTGCTCGGAAGTGCCGTCCGCACAGAGAAAAACATTAGCTCCTGTGTTAGTGGGGTTCAGGGACGCCAGCTGCTCCCCTGCCTATTAGTGGGAATGTGGACAGAGCAGGAGACATTGCCAGACACACATCAGGGGTTCAGCTGACGTTACTGAACCCCAGTAACACAGGAACAAGTGTTGATTGTGCAGACGACACTTCTGTGCAGCAACTGGTGGTGTTGGAGGCCAGGGTAAATACTAGAGACAGAGTGGAGCCAGAGGCCTAATTGGAGCAAGTTTGAAATCAGTAGTAGTGTGAATGTGGAGGCAGCAGGAGACTTTGCCGCCCACACAGCAGGGGAGCAGCAGACATTACTGAACCCCACTAACACTGGAGCATGTGTTTTTCTCTGTGCAGACGGCACTTCCGGGCAACAACTGACTGTGTTGGAGTCCAGGGTCAATCATGGAGTAGGCTGAGGCCTAATTGCAGCAAGTTTTATATGTGATGTAGTTTGAATGTGGAGGCAGCAGGAGACTTTGCCGTCCACACAGCAGGGAAGCAGCAGGCATTACTGAACCCCACTAACACTGGAGCTAGTGTTTTTCTCTGTGCAGACGGCACTTTCGAGCAACAAATGGCTGTGTTGAAGCCCAGGATCAATCATGGAGCAGGCTGAGGCTTATTTGAAGCAAGTTTTATATAGGTTGTAGACTACTACTGATTGTAACCCACTACTAGTAATGGGAATGTGGACAGAGCAGGAGACATTGCCGGACACACATCAGGGGATCAACTGACGTGACTGAGCCCCAGTAACAGAGGAACAAGTGTGGGTTGTGCAGACGCCACTTCTGAGCAGCAACTGGCGGTGTTGGAGGCCAGGGGAAATACTAGAGACAGTGAAGCCAGAGGCCTAAGTGGAGCACGGTTAAAAATCAGTAGTAGTCTACAACCTATATAAAACTTGCTTCAATTAGGCCTCAGCCTGCTCCATGATTGATCCTGGGCTTCAACACAGCCAGTTGTTGCTCGAAAGTGCCATCTGCACAGAGAAAAACACTAGCTCCAGTGTTAGTGGGGTTCAGTAATGCCTGCTGCTCCCCTGCTGTGTGGACGGCAAAGTCTCCTGCTGTCTCCACATTCAAACTACATCACATATAAAACTTGCTGCAATTAGGCCTCAGCCTACTCTATGATTGACCCTGGGCTCCAACACAACCAGTTGTTGCTCAGAAGTGCCGTCTGCACAAATAAAAACACATGCTCCAGTGTTAGTGGGGTTCAGTAATGCGTGCTGAAAATAGCCAATGGCACAACCGAGGACCAGCTGATGGTGCTGGAACACGGTTACTAAGCAGGAGGTACCTGTGCTAGAAAGTAGTACCAAGGACCAGCAGATGCTGCTGGAACTCGGATACCGAGAAGGATGCACCTAGGCCAAAGGCACTGCCGAGAACTGGCTGACAGTGCTGGAACCCGGATGGGTAGCAGAAGCTGCAAGAGCAAATGGGACTAGCGAGGACCAGCTGACAGTGCTGGAACCCGGAGGGGCAGCAGAAGGAACAAGAGCCAATGGCACAACCGAGGACCAGCTGACGGTGCTGGAACACGGTTACTAAGCAGGAGGTACCTGTGCTAGAAAGTAGTACCAAGGACCAGCAGATGCTGCTGGAACTCGGATACCGAGAAGGAGGCACCTAGGCCAAAGGCACTGCCGAGAACCAGCTGACAGTGCTGGAACCCGGATGGGTAGCAGAAGCCGCAAGAGCAAATGGAACTAGCGAGGACCAGCTGACAGTGCTGGAACCCGGAGGGGCAGCAGAAGGAACAAGAGCCAATGGCACAACCGAGGACCAGCTGACGGTGCTGGAACACGGTTACTAAGCAGGAGGTACCTGTGCTAGAAAGTAGTACCAAGGACCAGCAGATGCTGCTGGAACTCGGATACCAAGAAGGAGGCACCTAGGCCAAAGGCACTGCCGAGAACCAGCTAACGGTGCTGGAACCCAGAGGGGAACAGAAGGTACCCATGAAAAACAAAGTTGTAGTTTGAAAACAAAGATGTAGTTTGAATGTGGAGGCAGCAGGAGATATTGCCGTCCACACAGCAGGGGAGCAGCTGACGTTACTGAACCCCACTAACACAGGAGCTAGTGTTTTTCTCTGTGCAAACGGCACTTCCAAGTGACAACTGGTTGTGTTGAATCCCAGGATCAATCATGGAGTAGGCTGAGGCCTAATTGCAGCAAGTTTTATATGTGATGTAGTTTGAATGTGGAGGCAGCAGGAGATATTGCCGTCCACACAGCAGGGGAGCAGCAGGCATTACTGAACCCCACTAACACTGGAGCATGTGTTTTTATTTGTGCAGACGGCACTTCTGAGCAACAACTGGTTGTGTTGGAGCCCAGGGTCAATCATAGAGTAGGCTGAGGCCTAATTGCAGCAAGTTTTATATGTGATGTAGTTTGAATGTGGAGGCAGCAGGAGACTTTGCCGTCCACACAGCAGGGGAGCAGCAGGCATTACTGAACCCCACTAACACTGGAGCTAGTGTTTTTCTCTGTGCAGATGGCACTTTCGAGCAACAACTGGCTGTGTTGAAGCCCAGGATCAATCATGGAGCAGGCTGAGGCCTAATTGAAGCAAGTTTTATATAGGTTGTAGACTACTACTGATTGTAACCGTGCTCGACTTAGGCCTCTGGCTCCACTGTCTCAAGTATTTCCCCTGGCCTCCAACAACGCCAGTTGCTGCTCAGAAGTGGCGTCTGCACAATCCACACTTGTTCCTGTGGTACTAGGGCTCAGTCACGTCAGTTGATCCCCTGATGTGTGTCCGGCAATGTTTCCTGCTCTGTCCACATTCCCACTACTAGTAATGGGAATGTGGACGTTTAAAATCAGTAGAAGTCTACAACAGATATTAAACTTGATGAAATTAGGCCTCAGCCTACACCCTGATTGACCCTGGGCTCCAACTTCGCCAGTTGCTGCTCAGAAGTGTCTTTGGCACGGGTACTCCCTCCTGCCCAGCCTGATCCCAGCACGCCTGCTGTTTCCGGGTAGTGTCAACGTCACTTTGCCACCAATACGTTGTCCTGTCGTGATGCCGTCGGGTTAGCTGAGTCTATGGTGCCTGCAGTTTCAGTGCTTCCTATGTGGGCTGCGGGTTCTGGTAATAAAGGCTGGTTCCATAGTGCCAATAGGACAAGCACCCCCTGTAGGACTGTGGGTTTCGGTAACTGCGGCCGGCTCGCGGCCTTACAACTATGTTTTTCATGGGTACCTTCTGCTACCCATCCGGGTACCAGCACCGTCAGCTGGTTCTCGGCAGTGCCTTTGGCCTAGGTGCTTCCTTCTCGGTATCCAAGTTCCAGCAACGTCTGCTGGTCCTTGGTAGTGCTTTGTAGCACAGGTAACTCCTGCTTAGTAACCGTGTTCCAGTACCGTCAGCTGGTCCACGGTTGTACCATTGACTCTTGTTCCTTCTGCTGCCCCTCCGGGTTCCAGCACCGTCAGCTGGTCCTCGCTAGTTCCATTGACTCTTGTAGCTTCTGCTACCCATCCGGGTTCCAGCACCGTCAGCTGGTTCTCGGTAGTGTCTTTGGCTCGGGTACTCCCTCCTGCCCAGCCTGGTTCCAGCACACCTGCTGTTTCTGGGTAGTGTCAACGTCACTTTGCCACCAATACGTTATCCTGCCTTGTTGCGGTCGGGTTAGCCGAGTCTATGGTGCCTGCAGTTTAGGTGCTTTCTATGTGGGCTGCGGGTTCTGGTAATAAAGGCTGGTTACGTAGTGCCAATAGGACAAGCACCCCCTATAGGACTGCGGGTTTCGGTAACTGCGGCCGGCTCGCGGCCTTGCAACTTTGTTTTTCATGGGTACCTTCTGTTCCCCTCTGGGTTCCAGCACCGTTAGCTGGTTCTCGGCAGTGCCTTTGGCCTAGGTGCCTCCTTCTCGGTATCCGAGTTCCAGCAGCATCTGCTGGTCCTTGGTACTACTTTCTAGCACAGGTACCTCCTGCTTAGTAACCGTGTTCCAGCACCGTCAGCTGGTCCTCGGTTGTGCCATTGGCTCTTGTTCCTTCTGCTGCCCCTCCGGGTTCCAGCACTGTCAGCTGGTCCTCGCTAGTTCCATTTGCTCTTGCAGCTTCTGCTACCCATCCGGGTTCCAGCACTGTCAGCTGGTTCTCGGCAGTGCCTTTGGCCTAGGTGCATCCTTCTCGGTATCTGAGTTCCAGCAACGTCTGCTGGTCCTTGGTAGTGCTTTGTAGCACAGGTACCTCCTGCTTAGTAACCGTGTTCCAGCACCGTCAGCTGGTCCACGGTTGTGCCATTGGCTCTTGTTCCTTCAGCTGCCACTCTGGGTTCCAGTACTGTCAGCTGGTTCTCGGCAGTTCCCTTGACTCTTATAGCTTCTGCTACCCATCCGGGTTCCAGCACCGTCAGCTGGTTCTCGGCAGTGCCTTTGGCCTAGGTGCCTCCTTCTCGGTATCCGAGTTCCAGCAATGTCTGCTGGTCCTTGGTACTGCTTTCTAGCACAGGTACCTCCTGCTTAATAACCGTGTTCCAGCACCGTCAGCTGGTCCATGGTTGTGCCATTGGCTCTTGTTCCTTCTGCTGCCCCTCCGGGTTCCAGCACCGTCAGCTGGTCCACGGTTGTGCCATTGGCTCTTGTTCCTTCTGCTGCCCCTCCGGGTTCCAGCACCGTCAGCTGTTCCTCGCTAGTTCCATTTGCTCTTGTTCTTTCTGCTACCCATCCGGGTTCCAGTACCATCAGCTGGTTCTCGGGAGTTCCTCAGCCTTCTTGTACCTTCTGCTACTTTTCCAAGTTCAAGCTTGTGGAAATGATTTTTGGTTCTCACTCTGGATCTCCCTGACGATGACCCTGAAAACGACGACCCTGAAGACCACACCAAAGAAGACCAAAAAGATGACCCTGTGGAAGATGACCAAGAGGACAAAGAACAAGAAGACAACCACCAAGATGCAGAACAACAAGAGACAGAAGACCAAGAAGCAGAAGAACAAAAAGCAGAAGAACCAAAAGCAGAAGAACATTAAGCATAAGACTAAAAATCAGAGCAAAAGATATTATCTAAATTATAAGCAGAAGAAGACTAAGCAGTGTATGGGGGTGTGTCCGTTCCTCCTCGTGGTGCCCCTGGAAAATGCCTGCTGCTGCAGGCCAAACTGAACGCGGACAAATCCTGTTGTAAATCTTTTGTGACACGCAGAATGGAAGGTGTGATCTTCAAACTTTTATAGATAACAACTACAGGAATGCCTGTCACAAAAACGAATATGATGAAGAAGTATAGGAAGAAGATGAAGAAGTAGAATTTGAAGAAGAATAATCACTGAATAAGAAGAATATGAATAATGTACAAAAAAAGAATAATAGGAAGAAGGTGAAGAAGAAGAAGAAGAAGAAGATGAATAAGGTAAAGAAGAAGTTGATGAAAAAGATGCTGCTGCTGCTGCTGAGGATCATGAAGGAGAAAGTGTGGGAGAAGTAAAAAAGAAGGTGAAGAGCATGGAAGTAGTGAAACATACATATCTGACAAAATATAAAAAAGGTTAACATTGTCAATATCTTTGTAATTCCGAACGTCTTTAAAAAAAAATTTTATTCCTGCTATTCCATTTGATTGGGCTAAACCTCTATGCCTTTAATGTCTCCTCCACCTCCCCCAATACATTCTACATTATTCTTAGTTGTTTTTCTTCATGTAAAGTTAACCTTACAAGGAAAGAAAGGGTTTTTTTTAATTCCGATATTTCTGTCCCATTGACTTGAATGGGACTTCCGGTATCTGAAGCAGTGATACCCGATACTTTTTTGGAATCTGTCGATCCAATCCGATCCGATATTTCTCAATATTGGATGGTATCGCTCAACACTACTGACAACCAATGTTTTCCATCATCTGTCACTATTAAACTTCAGTTAAACTACACGACCCAATATTTCCTGTATATTGCTTTTATTATACTAGAATGGCATAATAATCACCGCATGCTTACTGCTGTGGGTCTAATCACCTCTGGACTGAGCTAATGAATATAATTGTACACTGCGGACAATTTTGCTGCTTTATAAATGGTAATTATAAGTGTGGCCTGTTTAATTAACCGACCTATCTGTACATACATAGTAATTTGTAGTAAAGAACATGAATACAAAAAAAGTGTAACCTGAGAATAAAAGTGCGGCAGGTCCTAAAAGGAAAGTGGTTTAGTTTCCTATTTCCTGAACATGATTTAAATCACAGTCAATCCCTGCTGGAAACATCAATGTCAGAATTAAAAAATATTGTTGTGAATTACTTTTAGAAAGTTATGAAAATTGTTCTTCTTAGGGCTCGCTCACACAAGTGATGTTTTATCGGATAGCACTCTGACCAATGTTGTTCTATGGGGCAGTGCAGATCTGTCTTTCTTATCTCATGTCAATTTGTCAAGAGAAAAAAATATAAGATGCTCCATCCAAAATACACCCCCATATAATGCTGCACAAAGGTTTATAATGGCCCCATAAGATGCTCCATAGAATATGCCCCATATGCTGCTCCATAAAGGTTATGGCCCCATAAGATGATCCATAGATTATGCCCCATATGCTGCTCCATAAATGTTATGGCCCCATATGCTGCTGCGAATAAGAAAAAAATAACATACTCACCTCTCATTGCTGGGGGCCAGGTGCCGGTGTCCTGCGCAGGTGGGGACACCGGCGCGCTATAGGTACAGGTGCCGGTGTCGCCGCTTGCTCAGGCCCCGGCACCTGAGACATTCACCTGTCCCCGTTCCACCACCGCGTGCCGCTCTGTCTTCCGGGTCCTCTGTCAGTGACTGTTCAGGCAGACCTTAACGTCACAGTCAGAGGACGCAGAGGTCAGAGCGGCGCGTGGCAGTGGAACGGGGACAGATGAATATCGCATATACTTACCCCCTCCTGGTGCAGTCTCTGCAGCCCCTGCTTCTCCCACGGTCTCCGGCAGTTCTTGCTTCCTTCAGCGGTCACGTGGTACCACGTGACCGCTGAACACAGAGACCTTGGGAGAAGTAGGGGCTGCAGAGACCGCGCCAGGAGGGGGTAAGTATGATCTGACACTCCCGCTCCCCCGCCGACCCCCTGGCATATATGACTCGAGTATAAGCCGAGAGGGGCACATTCAGCCTTAAAAAATGGGCTGAAAATCTAGGCTTATACTCGAGTATGTACGGTATTTATTTTTTCATTAGATATAAATCTGTGAGATAAAAAAACATGTTTTAATGCTTTTTTCATAGATAAAGAACTTGCCACTCCATTATGATTTATTCATGTGCAATCCAAATCAGAAATAGTAAGGTTTCAGTCCCCTATCTGGAGCTTTGTCGGACCGAAACAGATTGCAGGAGTGAAAATGGAAAGACAATGGTAGAAACATATGAACAGCTGCAATACTAAACTTGACCATAGTTGCTATATGCAGGGCCACCATCAGGGCATTACTGGTATATCGGGCCCAGTGAGCAGAGGGGCTCCTGACTCACGTTCAGTTAAAATTTAAATTATTGTGCGGGAAGGATTCACACGTGGCAATAGTTAACAGCCACAAGCCAATCCCAGGCCGGCAGTTGACATCAGCGAGCATGTCACCGGCGTATGATGTCACTGCCATATGTTGGCGCCTCATATGAAATGGGGAGAGGACACTGCTGGACCATGGCCAGGGAAGGAGAAACTTTTTTACTTTTTTTGTATAGCCGCACTATGGGGCAGTATGGAGAGGCATGAGGGCAGTATGGTGAGACATGGGGGCATTGTGGAGAGGCATGAGACAGAATGTAGAGACATGGGGCAGAATGGAGAAACATTGGGAAGAATGGAGACACATGGGGCAGTGTGGAGAGACATGGGGGTATTGTGGAGAGGCATGAGACAGAATGTAGAGACATGGGGCAGAATGGAGAAACATGGGGCAGAATGGAGACACATGGGGCAGTGTGGAGAGACATGGGGGCAGTGTGGAGAGACAAAGGGCAGGATGAAGAGACATGGGGCAGTATGGAGAGACATAGGGACAGAATGGAGACATGGGGCACAATTGAAAGACAAGGGGCAGAATGGAGTGACATGGGAGCAGTATGGAGAGACATGGGGCAGTGGGGAGAAACACAGGGTGGTATGGAGAGACATGGAGGCAGGTTGAAGAGACATGGCAACAGTATAGAGAGACATGGGGAAATATGCAGAGACATGGGGAAGAATGGAGAGACATGGGGGCAGTATGGAAAGATATGGAGGCAGAATGGAGAGACATGGGGACACTGATTCCAGGAAAGTATCAATTAGTTTACTGGATGCAGCAGTTGTATACAACAGAGTTTTTATATGTTGCATGTAGCAAGGCTCAGAAAGCTAACCTCTCCCACAATCACTGATTAGCACTTTACTGTGTACATTGTATATGTGATGCCTGTCACTACTCATACCTCCCAACTTTTGAAGAACAAAAAGAGGGGCAGATAATGCGGCAAGCTAGGCAAATTTTAGCCACTCCCCTGGTCACACCCCAATCCTTGCCCTTTTACCACTTCTTTCTCTCAGGAGTTGTCAGAGGGGAGGTAGCAGTGAAGGAAATTCAGCAGACACCTGAGTCTTGAGGCCTCGGCATTACAGTTTTATTACATTTTTTATGGGTTTAATAGGGAAAAATATTAATCACACCATTTTTTACATCATTTTTACAATATGTTTCTATAGATATTTATAACCTGCTTTTGGATTCATTGCTTGCAATAGAGGTCAAGATAACCCATTGTTGTGGCTGTAGTTCAGTGGGAGAGCAAAAGCCTGTGAACACAAACATGTGATGATTTGTAAGTTCAAGTCCTGGGGAGACCAGATCACAGGAGAAAGAAGTGGAGAGTAATACAATTTAATCTATGCACTGAGCAGATAGCAGCCCTGCCCTCCCCCCACACACACACTGAGAAGGTTGAGGCAAAGGTGTAGTCAGGCCACAGTCTGGGGCCAGAATTCCAATAAGGTAGAAGATCAAGATAAAGGTGCTAGCCAAATGGGTGGTCAAAAGCAAAACTAAGGTTGGTCAACAAAGATCTACTAGAAGCAGTGAGAATAGTTACACTTGCAGAGATAAGAGATATCCGGGGAATCACTTGGAACAGAAGATACCTGTAGGCAGGTATGGACTGGCCCACAGGAGAATGCACTGGCCCACTTCTTGCACTGGCCCACTTCTTGTGAAAGACTTGGCCACCACCCTCTTATATGAGCAGCACTTGGCACAATATACTTGAGTCTCTGTGCAAAACAAAGGTAGCATCTTATCCATTTAACAATCTACCCAGTTTATTGTTATATACATTTGAGGATAATGTCACATTTGCATGTAGTTCAAATATGGGGCCCTGTAGTTGATTACTGGAGGGACGTTGGCTGCACTTTGAACTCTTGGCTCATCAGTTCATCTCGGACTGGGCCAAAGTGGCTTTCATCATGACCCATCTCTCTGGTGAAGCCCTAGTATGGCTCAATCATATGTGGAAGAGAGGGGATCCTTTGGTGTTGAACCTCCACTCCTTCTTAGAAAACTTCAGTAGAGTCTTCGAAGAGCCCGGCCATGTTTCTTCTGCAACATCTTCGCTACTAAGTTTATGCCAGGGTAACCTCACTGTGGGCTGGTATGTTTTTGTACCATGTCTTTCGAACTCGCTGGAATAATGAGGCTCTGGTGGCAACCTTCTAGGAAGGCCTCTCCAGGCAAATAAAGGACAAGCTGAGTGGTTGGGAGATACCCACCTCATTGGATGACCTGGTGTCCCTGGCAACTCGGATAGACATGTTGGTCACCCTCCCAGGGCTGTGGGGTACTCGGTACCGGGCCCAATGAGCTACAATGGGAGATGTCACGGCAGCTGGGACCCGGCCCGTGGCCCTGGGCGCCCATTGTAACAAAGGGGAATGTTCAGTGTGCTTATGATGATTAAAGTTTATGAATGAATGAGTCGTGACGCCACCTGTGGTGTTCGGCAATGAAGATGTTAAGCTGACGCTGCAGACAGTTCCTCTGGGACAGATGGTGTGGTGCAGCAATGATGTTATAGCCCTCCACAGGCAGGGCTGTAGTCCCAGGGCAGTGAGATGAAGTGATACGTAGATGGTGTAGTGTCAGGCGCAGGGCTAGGCACAAGGATGTAGCAGTGCTGGGTGTGTCGATGCAGGAATAAGTGGAGGACACCAGGGCATGTAGTTCCAAAGCTTTACTCACAGTCTGTTGCAGGTACAGGTGCCCGCCTCGGTGCCGTGTCCTCCGGGTCAGGGGCTCAGCCAACTTCCAGGCAAGATGAAGCACTCCTTTACAACACTCCACCAACATATATGCCTTTTCTGAACGTCTCCCTCTTAGCGCCTTCAGCGAAGTACTCACAGTACTGAGTTACACTGGAGTTCCTCCTGTCAGATGTTCCTATGAACTCTACTTGTACGGCAGACAGCTGTAGCCTGCTTCGGGGACTCCCTACTACCTAGTCCCTGCTCACTCTCGATGCTGTTGTGCCCCCAAGTCTGGTGTGGGAATAAAGTGGTGACAACTTCTATTCCTCCGGTGTCTGCTGCAGGACCATTAGTATCCAAACAACTTCGGGGACCGGACCCCGGCCTTGCGCCTAGAACTTGGGAAGGGTTCTCCTCTAACCCTAATCCTTAGTTCTCTTCTTCTCCTCACGTTCTGTACTAATCCTTTCCTTCTTATGGAGAGTCAGGCTTTCTATCGAAGTTCCTTTCCTGTGCCAGCGGACCCAGGTCACTGAGGTCGGCTGCAGCACCTCCTTCATCCATCCCACTCAGGGGATCTTCACTCTTCCTCTGACTCTGTCAGACTGACTGACTGACTGACTGAATCCTAAACTCTTCCCACTCTTTTGATGCAACCTAAACTCCACCCGCCTCCCAGCATGCTTCATGTTCCATGCAGGGAGCCACCAAAGGGTGCTTTGCTACTCTACTATGTTGTGTGGGATGCAGGTGTTGGAGCGTGGTAAGGTGTCTCCAACTTACCTGGATGGTGGGGTACCACACCTCAGGA
Source organism: Dendrobates tinctorius (assembly GCF_039654945.1). Classification (NCBI taxonomy): domain Eukaryota; kingdom Metazoa; phylum Chordata; class Amphibia; order Anura; family Dendrobatidae; genus Dendrobates; species Dendrobates tinctorius. Next base: position 16,312,697 of record NW_027361747.1, on the reverse strand, counting down.
GGAGGTGCAGTACCTCTGTGGCAACTGAACCCTCAGGGGCACCACACATGAGGTTTCAGGAGCAGACCAAAGAGATGACCCCCACAAGAAGGTCTGTTCACTTAGCTCCCACCTTCCAAAGGCTGATCAGCCAGCAAGCTCCTGCTGCGACACCATTCCTTGAGCCTATGCAGATTGACCAGGAGAAGATGACTAAGCGTCGCCAGGAGGTTCGTGCTTCTGTTGTGGCAGCTCTGAACACTTTTTCTGATGCCTCTAGAGACCATGAAATGCCAGTGCCTAGGGTCTGCAGGAGACAATACCTTGGCAAAACTCACTCCTCTCCATCGCTGACTCTGACAGTATCAGTCTCCTGTGGCAACAGCTCTTTTGTCAAGCTGGCCCACCTGGACTCCGGTTCTGCAGGCAATTTTGTTCAACAGGCCATAATCTAGTGGTATAAAATCCTGATTCATTGTCTTCAGGAGCTGTTGGTGGTTTCAGTGGTGGATGGAAAGCCCCTTTCTGTGGTCATCCAGTTCATTACTCAGCCTGTGGAACTTCGAGTGGGGATGCCGTGCTTGCCTGCCTATCAGCCATGCCTGCCTGCCTGTCCATCAGCCGTGCCCATTGGCACTTGCCTACCAGGATATCAGTTGTGTCCGCCATTACTAGTCCCTGCATTAGTTGTACTGGCTACTGTTCCAGCCGAGCCTGTGTAGACTTATCCAGTCCACCATCCCTTCCTCCAGTCCCTTGGGGATCAGCTGCCATCCACCAAGTTCTGTCCTGGTATAGCACCTGGTTCCACCTCCTTCGTCTTTCCTTGGATCACTGTGTCGTCAGCTGCCATCACTTGATTCAGCACCTAGTTACGCCCCTGCATGCTTTCCTTGGCCCATGGCACAGTGGAACCCAGCCCGTTACAATTGTATATGTGTAACCATTGTATATATAGTGTATTGTCTAGTCTACCCTTATTAACTTTTCAAGCTTTCTGGTAAACTGTTTCCTTTCTTCAACATTTACACTGAAGTATTACATGTATTGATTATCCCACCATGACAAATGGTAGACGATTTAGTACAAAAAAACCCCTAAAACATAGCATAAGGAAGGATTCATAAGTCAGATAAAGGTCGCACAAGATAAATACAGGTATTGCACTAAACCATCAATTAAAAAGACCTAAAATAGATGAAAACCATGCATAACAAAAGACATCAGAGAATGGCCAAGTTAGGGCACTTTTCATCTGCATTACTTCTTTTGACCTTACAAGTCTTTGTTGTGCTCCCATCTTAGTGCCATGTAAGTGGGGCTCACACACCCTCCATGTAGCATAGCTGACAGTATTAAATTCCCTTTTAAGATAGAAGTGGACAGCCCAGCAGGGTGCTGATCACATGTTTCACTGTTTAGGTCTCCATCCCATTTCCTGCTGTTCTTTAATGTTTTCCATGAATATTTTGCTGGCTTGGTTTCCTGCAATTAATTGCTAGTCTCTGGCTTAATTCTCAGGTGATCTGTGGGTGTAAAAGTAACTTATTGAAGTAGACAAAGTTGCAGGGTTAGTAATATTTCTTACCTATTTATGCTCTCAGAACACTTAAAAAACTTAAAAAACACTAGAGCTGCAAATCTTGCCAATCATTCTATACACATGTACGGTAGTTTCTTTCCACAAATGAAAAATCCAATCAATGCACATTTTCAGCAAATTAAAGTCTGCCATCATTGATGGCACACAGTAATTTGTATTTCACTTTCAAGTGCAGGTTGTTGAAAGGGTCAAAATCGTCCAATCTTATTCATAGGATTGGTCATCAATATCAGAACAGAGGAGGTGCAACACCTGGCATGCCTATGATTTTCTATACCGCTTTGTTGACAAAGTTCCTGATTCATTGTTTTTACCAAAAATCTGGCATACAAGTCAGTACATTTTTGCACAGCCCAAGGGTGTACAAACATTTTGAGACGTTAGTTATTTTTCAGGCCAGTTGCACACAGCTTTGCCAAAATGGGTGGAGCTGGGGCACGACACCATAGATGAGCTATGGTGTAATTGATGCCAGAAATCTTAGGCTGGGCATACACATTAGATGTCTGTCAGCTGAACGATGCTTTAGCTGATCGTTTGGCAGATCACAGTCGACATTCTCGTACTCAAGAGCACTGGTTTGGCCAAACGCTCCTGTGTTTAGTATAAGAAAGCCAATGTCGGACACATCAAATGCCAAGCTTATCTCAGTGAGAAAAATGTAATCCAAAATAGACACACACAATTGACATCTCTCCCCTCTATAAGTCGGACGGTGTCCCTATAAACATTAGACAGTTGTCCAAAATCGTCATTATTGGTGTGATCAGCTGACTTTAGTCTAATGTGTATTGGGGCATTTACTCCATTCCCTGACTGGAGTAAGATTTATGGTGAAGCATATGCATTTATAGTGCATTTCCACTGTGGAAACCTACTAAAGACACATGTAATCCACGCATGACTGTATTAATAAAGTTTTCTCAAAACCAAATAGATGGAAGTTTAAAAAAAACAGCTTTATTTAAAACATGACAGACCAAAAAAACGCAGAGTCAAAAACGTGATAAAAATTCATGGTTTAAAAATGCACTCAAACACATAATGAAAAAACTGCAAGCAACCTAATTTACCTTGTAGCTGCAGAAATGCTGCAGAAATGTTGCAGTGAAATGGGGGCACAACTGGTCATATAAGACTTAGGCTACTTTCACACTTCCGTCTTTCTGAATCCGGCGCCCTGCGGTGAAAATTTGCAAAACCCAGCTCTGGCGATATGTGGTGCCGGATCTGAGTTTTTGCCCATTGACATACATTGGTGCCGCATTGCGCCACCTGGACATGCGGCGCGTCCAGATTTTGCAGGATACAGCAAAAAGTGACAGTGCGGCGTCATGAAAAAACGTTCCATGCAAAGTTTTTTTCCTGTGCTGGACCGCTTTTTTCCACTACCCATGCCCGGCAAATTTCTTCTGGCATGAATGTTAACCCTGGAAGCGGCGGAAAAATATCTCTCTCTCTCCTCGGATCACTATTCCTTTAAATTTCTAGTGCGCCGTATCCGTTCACAAAACGGATCCGGTGGCATCAGGTTGTTGCAAAAAGGAAACGGATCCGTTTTTTCACACTCTGACGGTTTGCAACTGACGGCAAAAGCCTGAAGTGTGAAAGTAGCCTAAGAGGCTTCACTGGGTGACTATAATGCAGAGTTGTCCCCTTATATCACATCTGATGGTGGAGACACTTCTTCTGTAGGCAGACACATACATAAAGCCTGTGTGGAAGGGCACAAATAACTCGATTTCAAATAAGGTCTTTCTATTCGTCATATTTATCAAACAGAACTCCCCCTCCCATGTGTCTCTGTATGAAACTGTAGGGTAGGCCAGGTTCAGGCGAACATAAGTAATATCATCCGATTTTAATTTAGAAAAACAGATGATTTTTCATCCATATTCTCCATCTTTTACAGATGTAACTCCATCTTTTAATCTTTTACTTATGTATGGCAGCTGGCTTTTACATGAGGAATTTAATAATTAATCCCTTCCCGACTAAGCCAATTTTTGTCTCTTCCTTCCCTTCTTCCAAGAGCCGTAACTTTTCTATTTTCAAACCACATAGACATACTGTAGGAGGGCTTGATTTTTCAACAGACGAGTTGCACTTTTGAATATCCCTTTTCATTTTACCATAAAACGTTTTGCAAAATGGAAAAAATGCAATTCAAACATTTGTCTTTCCAGTGTTCATTGTGTGGTTAAGGCTACGTTCACACGTAGCGGAACTCTTGCGGAAATTGCTGCGAGAATTCCGGATTCCATTCCACGGGAAAATCGCATTGTAAATTCCCGTGATTTTCCCGCGGAAAAACTAGCGCTTTGCAAGTGTAATTACCTTGCAGAATGCTAGGTAAGAATAACAGTATTTTTTATTTTAAATTCTATTTTTTACAGGGATATGGTACACAAAGGCCGGAGGACAGTCTCCTCTCCTCCGGACCGTGGGTACCATCCGCAAATGTTCTGCTTACTTTTCGCATGGTGTGCACAGCCACATGCGGAAAGTAAGCAGAACAATGCATTCCTATGGGTGCGGGATTGCCGCGATTCCGCTAAATTAATGAGCATGCTGCGTTTTTTACCACGAAGCGGTTCCGCAGCAGAAAAAACCACAGCATTAGCACAGCATTGCGGAATCCCATAGGAATGCATGGGATGCTTATTTTTTCGTGGCAAAATCGCGCGTTTAAAACCGCCGCGAAAACGCGAAAAAAACGTTACGTGTGAACTCTTTCATGGTATCATGATTCTCGAGGTCAGTACAATTACGGTTATACCAAACTTGCCCTGTTTTGGTTTGTTTTTCTTTTTTTACTTTAGCGGTAAAAAAATTGAAAGTTTGTAATAAAATAAATTCTGGGACCCCTTTTATTTTTCTGTCAATGGAGCTGTGTGAGGGCTTGTGTTTTTGGGGCAAGCTGATGTTTTTAGCAATATCTTTTTGGAATAGATACAGCATTTTCACAGCTTCTTATTGCACTTTTTTTTGTATCCACTGATGTGGACACCAATCTTTTGAAATACAGTGTTTATTCAGTTTACGGTGTTTACTAATCATGTTCATTAATTTTTATATTTTGATAGATTGGACTTTTATGGATTCAGTAATACCAACTATGTTTATATTTTTACATCTTTATTGTACATCCTTTATGACCTACAACATACCCATAGATCATAGGCCCCAACAGCCACGGGTGGAATCACAATCCACCCTTGGCTGTTGCCTTGTTAAATTCCGTTGTCAATCTCTGACAGTGGCATTTAACATAGCTGTGCCGTAAGCGTGACACTAGCCCTGCCCATTGACGCCTTGTCACATCGCAGGGTGTCGATGGGTTGGCATGACAACCGAGGGTCTACAGAAGACCCCGGTGCTTGTCATTCCTGATCTGCTATGACCACCGTCCCATGAAGCCCTACTATGTGTAGCACAAGTGATCAGATAATCGCAGCTTCAAGTCGTCTTGACTTCTTGACTATTGAAACAAGTAAAAAGTGTAAAAAAAAAAAGTTAAATATTAAAAAAATAAAAAAATATAAAAAGTTCAAATCACCCCTCTTTTGCCCCATTCAAAATAAAGCAATAAAAGAAATATCAAAATTGACATGGAGAATCATAATGGCAGGTCAATTTTAGCAATTAGTTAACACATTAAAAAGACAAACAAAAAACAATTGTGGAATTGCACTTTTGTTTTGCAATTTTTTTTCCGCTTTTGCTGTACATTAAATAGTAAAACCTATGGTGTTATTCAAAAGTACAACTCCTCCCACAAAAAACAAGCCCTCACATGGCCATAATGACAGAAAAAGAAAAAGTTAGGGGAAGGGGAGTGAAAAAATGAAAACACGAAAACAGAAAATCCCAAGGGGGTGAACATGTTAAAGGGGCGATTAGAATTTTTATGGTTTTTATTATTTATATATTTTTTCAAAACTTTACTTTATAGACCCCTGAGCAATAAAGGCAATTATTTTTTACTCACCTAGGGACAAGCCGTAGAGCAGGGTTCCCCAACTCCAGTCCTCAAGGCCCACCGACATGTCATGTTTTCAGGATTTCCTTAGTATTGTCCAGGTGATAATTGCATCATCACCTGTAGAATACAAGGGAAGTCCTGAAAACATGACCTGTTGGTGGGCCTTGAGGACTGGAGTTGGGGAACCCTGCCTTAGAGGACTTGAACCTGCGATTGTTTATTCTTTGAAGCTCAGCCACAGGCAGGGTTTCAATGAAGCGCCATAAAGGCAGAGTGGGATCTCCAGCAGAACCTCAGCTCCCATGGCAACTCATCGGCACCCTGAGATCAAGTCGTGGGGAGCCAATGAACGCGTGGAACCACACACCTCCCAGACAGCAGGACTTAAATGCTGCTGTCACAGATTTAAATATGCAATAGGAGCGGGCAGAGCTCAACTCCACAAGTGGTTGTTAGAAGCAGCTCCTGGCTGTGTACCACAGCCATTATCAGCAGGGTATGAGGCGAGTACAACAGATATCAGGAAAGGGTTAATAAAAGATCAATATTAGTCTTAATAATTGTAAGGAACCCGTTATAACCACCTGACATATGGATGTAACCTGAATGTTATCCTCTTTTCGCTCATTACTTGACATATGAGTGTGAACTGAACCATGGAAGAAAAGAGTGCATGCTGCATTTTTTACATACAAACAATAAGCCCTTGTATAGATATGTTCATGTGACCCTACTGAATTGACTTAAACCAGTGAGTGTGCTATCCATATGTTACCTATGTGACATATGGAGCATATGAACGTTTAAGACGGTTGTCTGAACAAGCCTGTACTTTATAGGCTCATGCTGTTCTTTGTGAGCACAATTATGGGTTTGTACAAAATTGAGTCATATTATGGCCACAGGCATGAGACCTTAACCTCACAATTTATTCCAATAACATGATTATAGCCAAGCGCCTAGGTGTAGAATAATAATTATGATCTCAATTCATTCAGAGGTGCACACCACTCAACGAATTTGGTGCATGTTCTCATTGATGGATGCCTCCTTGCACTTGGCCAGAACTGGTCACAGACTGGAGTAAAATTTCTGGTGTAGGAAACGCTGCCACTTTTGATGAACTTGAAGGTTGGACAAAGCCACACACTGTCCTGCTCCGGATCCTCCATAGTTTCATCCATTCTGCCAAAGCTGCCCAAAACTGGCATGAAAACAAAAGTTGCAAAATTTTTGCACGTCCTTATGTTGCGCAAAAATGTGACTTTTTGGAGTGTTATAATCCAGTTTTCTGCACGCTTTGATGTTTTGAGATTCTATTGTTTCTCTGTGCAATATGTTCAGTTCATTCTTGCAGTTTTTTCAGTTACGAACAGGAACAGTCACAACATTACCAAACGATAGATGAATTCAGTAAGGATGTGAGCCTGAGGTGTGTTGTGAAAGATACACATGTTCTGAGGCCAAGGTTTTTCAGGAAGATAGAAAAAATAAAGGCAAACAGACTCAGCAGGAACAGACAGAAAACCGTTGTTTCACATGACACATTGACATGACTGAGAACACAAACCACATACTAACATATCATTCTGCGAATTAAAGACAAAGGTAAATTAAAGAGGAACTGCAGTAATATATAAAATTATATTTATTCTTGAGATATTAGATAATGCTAAGTATCCTAAGTTATTCTTCTTATTGGTATTTACACAACTAAAAAGGATAAGGAACCATTCATTCATAGAACATTTTGTACTTCTTATTGATTTGGGATAAAAGAAAATGCCTAAAAGACAAACTAAAACACAAACTATATAGCCATGTCACATAATCATATTTTGTTTTCTAGAAATCTATTCTGTGATAAAATACTTAAAAATAGTATTCTCTAATGCTATGCGGCATCACAAAATTTCATTGAGTGTGTCACATCATAACAGGACATGTTCTCTGTCACAACATGTTATTTGTAGTGTAAGAAATTGACCCAAATTACAGTAAACACAATCTAAAATAAAGGCACAAAACATTTTATTTAATAAGCAATGACTATGACAATCACCGTCCGAGTTGGGTGAGTGCTAGGACCCAAATGGCAGAAATATGTCATATAATATACAGTCATGTCAGAAAGTGTTGGCACTAGAGATGAGCAACTTTGCCTTTTTTAGGGTCGAGTCGGGTTTCATGAAACACGACTTTCTCAAAAGTTGAGTCGAACGAAATCGGCCGACTATTGGGAAAAGTCGGAGGTCCGACTGAAACACGAAACCCAATGCAAGTCAATGGGGAAGCAAAGTCGTCAGAGAGTGGAGGACAGTAAACACACCTACAGTGCCCATTTCAATGTCAACGACATCAATTCTTATTACTTAAGCTTGTCAACCTTAATTTACTTTATAATAATAGTTACGCATTGAAAACTGGGGTTAATTGGCTAAAGTTGTGGGGAGGTAGGGCTGGTTCCTGGTTTTCGTGTGCCCCGGGCGAAAGAGTGTCAGTGGGCCCCTTTAACACATACAACAATTCATGATGCTCCGATACGGCAGAGAAATATTGGTATAGTGCAATGACAAATATTTCACTTCTTACATTACATGACTGATATCTATTTTAAATTCTACAATAGCTCTAAAACCGGACAGTATATTCCTCCATACAGTATTATGGCCACCACATACAGAATAATTGGTCCCATATAATGTTCCATGCAGTATATGATGAGCTCCACATAATGTTACAGTATATTATGGTCCCCATATAATGTGCCATACAGTATAGGACGGTCCCCATAGAGTCGAATGAGCCCCACATATTGCTCCATACAGTATAATGAGTCGCATATAAAGCTCCATACAGTATATAATGGGCTCCATACAGAATGGGCGCCATATAATTCTCCATACAGAATAGGCCTCATATGTGCTCCATATAATGCTCCATACCCTATTTGATGCCCCATAAATAATGAACCCCATATGATGCTCCAGTATATGATGGGCCCCATGGATGATGCTCCATTGCATGATGGGCCTATATAATGCTCCATATATAATGGGCCCCATATGATGCTCCAGTATATGATGGGCCCCATGGATGATGCTCCATGGTATGATGGGCCTATATTATGCTCCATATATAATGGGCCCCATATGATGCTCTAGTATATGATGGGCCCCATATGATTCTCCAGTATATGATGGGCCCCATGGATGATGCTCCAGTGTATGATGGGCCTTTACACTGTGTGCAGAATTATAAGGCAAATGAGTATTTTGATCACATCATCCTTTTCATACATGTTGTCCTACTCCAAGCTGTATAGGCTTGAAAGCCAATTGCCAATTATGTAAATCAGGTGATTTGCATCTCTGTAATGAGGAGAGGTGTGGTCTAATGACATCAACACCCTATATAAGGTGAGCTTAATTATTAGGTAACCTCCTTTCCTTTGGCAAAATGGGTCAGAAGAGAGATTTGATGGATCTGAAAAGTCAAAAATTGTGCAATGTTTTGCAGAGGGATGCAGCAGTCTTGAAATTGCCAAACTTTTGAAACGTGATCACTGAACAATCAAGCGTTTCATGGCAAATAGCCAACAGGGTCGCAAGAAGCATGTTGATAAAAAAGGCTCAAAATAACTGTCCATGAATTGAGGAAAATCAAGTGTGAAGCTGCCAAGATGCCATTTGCCACCAGTTTTGCCATATTTCAGAGCTGCAACATTACTGGAGTATCAAAAAGCACAAGGTGTGCCATACTCAGGGACATGGCCAAGGTAAGGAAGGCTGGAAAACGACCACCTTTGAACAAGAAACATAAGATAAAATGACAAGACTGGTCCAAGAAATATGTTAAGACACTTTTTTGTAAGGTTTTATGGACTGATGAAATGAGAGAGACTCTTGATGGGCCAGATGGATGGGCCCGAGGCTGGATCAGTAAAGGCCAGAGTGCTCCACTCTGACTCAGATGTCAGCAAGGTGGAGGTGGGGTACTGGTATGGGCTGGTATCATCAAAGATGAACTTTTGGGACCTTTTCGGGTTGAGGATGGAGTAAAGCTCAACTCCCAGACCTACTGCCAGTTTCTGGAAGACACCTTCTTCAACTAGTGGTACAGGAAGAAGTCGGTATCGTTCAAGAAAAACATGATTTTCATGCAGGCCAATGCTCCATCACATACATCCAAATACACCACAGCGTGGCTGCCCAGTAAAGGTCTAAAAGAAGAAAAAATAATGACATGGCCCCCTTGTTCACCTGCTCTGAACCCCATAGAGAACCTGTGGTCCCTCATAAAATGTGAGATCTACAGGGAGTCAAAACATTACACCTCTGGGAACAGTGTAAGGGAGGCTGTGGTGGCTGCTGCACGCAATGTTGATCATAAACAGATCAAGCAACTGACAGAATGTACAGTGGGGAAAAAAAGTATTTAGTCAGTCAGCAATAGTGCAAGTTCCACCACTTAAAAAGATGAGAGGCGTCTGTAATTTACATCATAGGTAGATCTCAACTATGGGAGACAAACTGAGAAAAAAAAATCCAGAAAATCACATTGTCTGTTTTTTTTTTTCATTTTATTTGCATATTATGGTGGAAAATAAGTATTTGGTCAGAAACAAAATTTCATCTCAATACTTTGTGATATATCCTTTGTTGGCAATGACAGCGGTCAAACGTTTTCTGTAAGTCTTCACAAGGTTGCCACACACTGTTGTTGGTATGTTGGCCCATTCCTCCATGCAGATCTCCTCTAGAGCAGTGATGTTTTTGGCTTTTCGCTTGGCAACACAGACTTTCAACTCCCTCCAAAGGTTTTCTATAGGGTTGAGATCTGGAGACTGGCTAGGCCACTCCAGGACCTTGAAATGCTTCTTACGAAGCCACTCCTTCGTTGCCCTGGTGGTGTGCTTTGGATCATTGTCATGTTGAAAGACCCAGCCACGATTCATCTTCAATGCCCTTGCTGATGGAAGGAGGTTTGCACTCAAAATCTCACGATACATGGCCCCATTCATTCTTTCATGTACCCGGATCAGTCGTCCTGGCCCCTTTGCAGAGAAACAGCCCCAAAGCATGATGTTTCCACCACCATGCTTTACAGTAGGTATGGTGTTTGATGGATGCAACTCAGTATTCTTTTTCCTCCAAACACGACAAGTTGTGTTTCTACCAAACAGTTCCAGTTTGGTTTCATCAGACCATAGGACATTCTCCCAAAACTCCTCTGGATCATCCAAATGCTCTCTAGCAGACTTCAGACGGGCCCGGACATGTACAGGCTTAAGCAGTGGGACACGTCTGGCACTGCAGGATCTGAGTCCATGGTGGTGTAGTGTGTTACTTATGGTAGGCCTTGTTACATTGGTCCCAGCTCTCTGCAGTTCATTCACTAGGTCCCCCCGCGTGGTTCTGGGATTTTTGCTCACCGTTCTTGTGATCATTCTGACCCCACGGGGTGGGATTTTGCGTGGAGCACCAGATCGAGGGAGATTATCAGTGGTCTTGTATGTCTTCCATTTTCTAATTATTGCTCCCACAGTTGATTTCTTCACTCCAAGCTGGTTGGCTATTGCTGATTCAGTCTTCCCAGCCTGGTGCAGGGCTACAATTTTGTTTCTGGTGTCCTTTGACAGCTCTTTGGTCTTCACCATAGTGGAGTTTGGAGTCAGACTGTTTGAGGGTGTGCACAGGTGTCTTTTTATACTGATAACAAGTTTAAACAGGTGCCATTACTACAGGTAATGAGTGGAGGAAAGAGGAGACTCTTAAAGAAGAAGTTACAGGTCTGTGAGAGCCAGAAATCTTGATTGCTTGTTTCTGACCAAATACTTATTATCCACCATAATATGCAAATAAAATGAAAAAAAACCAGACAATGTGATTTTCTGGATTTTTTTTTTCTCAGTTTGTCTCCCATAGTTGAGGTCTACCTATGATGTAAATTACAGACGCCTCTCATCTTTTTAAGTGGTGGAACTTGCACTATTGCTGACTGACTAAATACTTTTTTTTCCCCACTGTATGTATGTAAGGCTTTTGAGTGTCATCGTAAAGAAAGGTGGCTATGTTGGTCCCTTTTTGTTTGGTTTTGAATGTCAGAAATGTTTATTTCTACATTTTGTGTTGTTATATTGGTTTACCTAGTAAAAATAAACAAGTGAGATGGGTATATATTTGGTTTTTATTAAGTTGCCTAATAATTCTGCAAAGTAATAGTTACCTGCACAAACAGATATCCTCCTAAGATAGCCAAATCTAAAAAAAATGACACTTCAACTTCCAAAAAATATTATGCTTTGATATTTATGAGTATTTTCGGTTGATTGAGAACATAGTTGTTGTTCAGTAATAAAAAGAATCCTCTCAAATACAACTTGCCTAGTAAAAATTATGCAAACAAGTATCAACCTAGGGCCTTGTCAGATCACTCCCCTGTTATGGCGACATTTAATTGGGAAAATGGCGGGAGAGGGGAACGGGCACCATGGTTGTTTAACGCATTCTGGTTACCTATTATTCAAGCAGATGCAAGGATCCCTGACTTGCTAAAAGAATTTTTGGCTATTAATGAGGGTACAGCCCCCAGGGAAATAATATGGGATGCGTCTAAAGCTTATCTGAAGGACTGTTGATCTCAGAAGTGAATGGAGTTAGAACTAAGTCTAGAGAATATGAGGAACTTTTACAGTAGGAAGCGATCTCTGTAGAATTGCAATATTTGAAAACTCCATCGGATATACATTTTAACGCATTAAAAGATGTGGAAAAACGATCAGCCCAACATAAGCTTTCAAAAGCTGCATATAAACGATACTTCCGGAGGCAGGTCTATTTCGGGGAGGGGGAGGGAACTGAACATCTACTAGCTATCCTGATCAAGACTCAATCGGCCCTGTAATGGTAGCGGAGATAAAAAACAAAAAGGGGGAACTTGAAAGCTCTTCTGGGTCAATTCTAGCAACTTTTAGCGAGTTTTTTGAGACATTATATAATTCGCAGGGCCGGGTTCTCTGACAAGTTGCTTTTTGGGGACTGCTGGTGTGCCTACTCTGTCGGAATCGGAAGCTGTTGGGCTGGAGGCACGAATTAGTCTGGAGGAATTAGAGGAGGCTCTAGATTCTATGGCAGGGAATAAGACACCGGGGTCTGATGGGCTGCCTGCGGAGGTATATAAACAGTACTCAAATATAATGCTTCCACAGCTGTTGAAGGTGTTTGAGGCAGCTAGGGAAGATGGGCACTTGCCCCGGTCCTTGAATGAAGCAATCATAGTGGTGATCCCCAAGGCTGATAAGGATCCTTGTCTTCCAGAGTCATACAGGCCTATCTCCCTTTTAAACTTTGATGTCAAGATTTTTGCAAAGATTCTGGCGATGTGGCTGTCTAGAGTAATATCTAGTATTATTCATCCAGATCAAACTGGTTTTATGCCAGAGAAATCAATTACAATTAATATCCGGCGGTTGCATCTAAATTTACAGATCCCATCAAAGGGAAAGGAACCTAGGGCTGTTGCATCTTTGGATGCTGCTAAAGCATTTGACAGAGTCGAATGGCCATATCTGTGGGCTATATTAGCCAAGATGGGTTTCCGTAAAAATTTTATTGCCTGGATACAGCAGCTGTATTCGAGTCCAGATGCCAAAAGTAGAATTAATGGGGAGATCTCAAATACAATTAACTTACACAGAGGGACCAGACAGGTCTCCCCTACTGTTTGCTCTGGCAATTGAGCCCTCGGCAGTAGTAATTTCGGCGACACCTGAAATAAAGGGGTTTGGGTATGAGTCTTTGAAAGAAAAAATAGAGTTGTATGCTGATGACATGCTCTTGTTTTTGGGAGAGTGGCCTTCTTCTCTGAGGGTGGCAATGGAAGTCTTTGGATCCTTCGCAGTGATCTCTGGTTTATGTATTAACTGGGAGAAATCTTCAATTATGCCGGTGGGAGATTCTCCCGAGAACTCCTTGGAATTGGCCAGACAATTAAATGTAGTCAAAGAGTTTAAATACTTGGGAATTCATATTGGGTATAATATACAAGATTTTGAGCGTTTAAATATTACCCCGCTACTTGCTAAATTTCATCAAAAAATAAAGGACTGGTGCAAGTTACCACTGAGTATGGTGGGAAGGGCAAACCTGATAAAAATGGTTCTCATGCCAGAAGCTTTGTATGCCCTCCACAATGCGCCCACTTGGATTCCTGGTCGAATCTTTTATCAGATAAACAGAATATTTAGAGAGCTTATCTGGAAGAGGAGCGTTCCTAGAATTCGGTTGGAGGTTTTCCGTACATCTAAAGAACTGGGGGGATTAGCGGTTCCTGACCCATTTCTGCATTATCTTGCAGCACAGTTGCAGCATTTCAGAGGATGGGGCAGTGGCGTATCCAGGGGGGGCAGCCGGGGCAGTTGCCCCGGGCGCAGGCAGCAGGGGGGCGCAGTCGAGCCGCCCGGCCGCCTAATGCAGCGGTCCGCAGTATGCCAGTATCTCCCTCCCCCCCCCGGCGGCTGTGTTCTGCCGCTACCAGTCCTGGGAGTCGGCGGTTCTCTGTGTCAGCTGACAGCCGACGCAGAGAAGGAGGCCGCGCCGACTCCCAGGCAGCAATTGTACTTGGCGTCTATAGACGCCAGTACAATTGAAGCTCTGACCGCCGGGTCAGAGCGACGTCAGCAGCGTGATCAGGTCATGTGATCACGCTGCTGACGTCACTCCCGGCGCCCAGAGCGAACGCTGGTGGTAAGTGTGCTCCTCTGTGGAGCTGAAGAACCACCGAAGATGGGGATGGGGGTTAATGAGCGGAGATGGGGGTTAATGAGCGGAGATGGGGGTTAATGAGTGGAGAGGGGGATTAATGTGGGGATGGGGGTTAATGAGTGGGGGGGTTAATGAGTGGAGATGGGGGTTAATGTGTGGGGGTTAATGAGTGGAGATGGGGGTTAATGAGTGGAGATGGGATTAATGTGGGGATGGGGGTTAATGAGTGGGGGGGTTAATGAGTGGAGGTGGGGGCTAATGAGTGGAGATGGGTGTTAATGAGTGGAGATGGGATTAATGTGGGGATGGGGGTTAATGAGTGGGGGGGTTAATGAGTGGAGATGGGGGTTAATGTGTGGGGGTTAATGAGTGGAGATGGGGGTTAATGAGTGGAGATGGGGGTTAATGAGTGGAGATGGGATTAATGTGGGGGGTTAATGTGGAGATGGGGGTTAATGAGTGGAGATGGGGGTTAATGAGTGGAGATGGGATTAATGTGGGGATGGGGGTTAATGAGTGGGGGGGTTAATGAGTGGAGGTGGGGGTTAATGAGTGGAGATGGGGGTTAATGAGTGGAGATGGGATTCATGTGGGGATGGGGGTTAATGTGTGGGGGTTAATGAGTGGAGATGGGGGTTAATGAGTGGAGATGGGGGTTAATGAGTGGAGATGGGGGTTAATGAGTGGAGATGGGATTAATGTGGGGGTTAATGTGGGGATTGGGGTTAATGAGTGGAGATGGGGGTTAATGAGTGGAGATGGGGGTTAATGAGTGGAGATGGGGGATTAATGAGTGGAGATGGGGGATTAATGAGTGGAGATGGGGGTTAATGTGTGGAGGGGTTAATGAGGGGATGGGGTTAATGTGTGGGGGGGATTTGGAGTGGGGGTACATAATGTGTGGGGGGGATTTGGAGTGGGGGTACATAATGTGTGGGGGGATTTGGAGTGGGGGTACATAATGTGTGGGGGGATTTGGAGTGGGGGTACATAATGTGTGGGGGGATTTGGAGTGGGGGTACATAATGTGTGGGTGGATTTGGGAGTAGGGACGAGGGGTTATTGAGTGGGGATGGGGGGTACTTAATGTGTGTGGGGGATTGGGGATGGGGGGGATTTGGAGTGGGGATGGTATTTAATGTATGTGGGGAGATTTGAGGACACAAAATGAAGAGTATGTATGAGGGCATGTATGAGGAAACAGTATGGGGGATGGGTGCAGACAGTAAGGGGTGCGAACGGGTGAATGCATGTGGACACAGTATGGGGAGTCGGGGATATGTGTGCGCAGACAGTATAGAGAGTGAGGGGGTAAATATATGAGGAGACAGTATGAGGAGGGAGGGGAATAGTGTGAGGAGACAGTATATTGCAGATATTTTTATTTAGGGGCATTATAATGACACTTCTGTCTTTAAGGGCATCGTGTGGGGATTTGCTGCAGAAGACCGGAGAAGATGGAAGTCTGCAGAGACGAGATGTGGATGAGAAAACTCATCATGGGGTCTGGACAAGAAGAAGAAAAGGAGAACGACTGCAGAGACGTCATCTATAAGGTACTTGGATGTAAATATTATTTGTGATATTGACTAATTCTCATGTTTTTTATTTATGTCAGGAGCATTACAGGGGTTGTCCAGGTCTGTGCTGAGTCTGCAGTCATTCTATGTGACTGCAGACTTCTGAATTCTCACAGTGCTCACTGAATGCTGTCAGGATTCTCTCGTGCTGGTAATTTACATACATGCGGTCACATGCTGACTAGACATGTGTGGCCTCACTCAATGAAAGTGAACGGAGCGAGGCCGGGCACGTCTAGTTGGAATGTGGCCAGAAGTATATAAATCACATACTTGTGTTGACATGACTGTATATCGGCAAGGGAGAATCCTAAATGTGTGCAGTGCATTAGTTGTGAGAATTCAGAAGCTGCAATGTCAGGATTCAGCTCTGCAGGTTGCCGTAGTCATCACATGGACACTTCACTCATATGCGATTTTCATAGTTATGGTCCTGTGACAACGAGCTTCTCTTCCTGCTTTCAGTTTTTTACTGAACATTGAGAGCATTAGGGAGAGCAGCTCGTGGGTACAAGGCTAAGTGTGCAAGTCGCATACGTACTTGGGGGGGGGGGGGCGCCGAACCAAATTCTTGCCCCGGGTGCCAGAAAGCCTAGATACGCCTCTGGGATGGGGGGAGGAGGATTCCTTCATGCGAAGTTCCTCGGGATGTATGCTTACATGCGTAGTGGGAAAGGACTTACTGGTGCAGGCGCTAGACTCAGGGCGGTTCCATCAGGGTCAAGCTATCAATAGTCCGATAATGAAGTGCATGGATAAGGTAAAGAAATATTGGGTATACAGGGAGTCACGGTGCATTCCCTGATCTAGAGAAACTTGACATGTACAGAGCTAAATAAATTAGAGGGTTTTGAGCTATGGGAGAGGAGAGGGCTTAAACTAGTATCACAGCTTTATTCGGAAGGGGAGTTTCGATCTTTTGAGGATCTCAAACAGACATTTTCCATCTCTAATAAAAGATTTTTTCAATATCTCCAGCTGAGACATGCTTGTGAAGCACAACAGCGACTCGCTCCACTAGGTAATCCAGCTAAAACTCTGCTGTTGGATAGAGTAGTGATGGGAGGATCAAGAGGTATTATATCCATGATATATGCAATAATGTTGGAAAAGAGAGTGGCAAGTTTGAAGACGCTGAAGAATAGGTGGCAAGTTGATGTAGGTGATTTAACAGATGATGAATGGGAGGATGCATTGCAAGAAGTCACCAAAGTCTCGGTTAGCGAGGCGCAGAGTGTCGCATCTTTATTTGCTTCATCGAGTTTATCGAACCCCTGTACGGTTGTTGAAAATGGGCTATGCTAGAGAGGCAGATTGCTGGAAATGTGGAACGCCCAATGCGGATCTGATACACATGACCTGGAACTGTCCTCGGTTACGTAGGTTTTGGGGAGGTGTGAATGATTTACTTAATACTGTCTATCAATGTCAAATGGTACTAGACCCTAAAATGGCTCTTCTGGGGCGGGTGGAGACTTTGCCGCTTTCAGAGGAGCACCAGCTGGCAGTCTCACG
Organism: Dendrobates tinctorius; assembly: GCF_039654945.1. NCBI lineage: Eukaryota > Metazoa > Chordata > Amphibia > Anura > Dendrobatidae > Dendrobates > Dendrobates tinctorius. The sequence goes on along the minus strand of NW_027361747.1, from coordinate 16,295,270 downwards.
AATATTATATCAAGCTCGTAAAAGGGTGGCGGCTCACTGGAAGGGATCTTCTTTACCCACAATCACGGACGTTACCGATGCAGTTAATAATAATATAGATATGGAAAAATATGTGTATCAAAAGAGAAGGACAACTAAGAAATGGGAAGATATGTGGGCACCTTGGTTGGACACACCCGGGTTGGCGCCTCCTAGATTAACATGGATGAGAGCGTTGAGGAGGATATAACCCAAAAATTGTAGCTGTGAGAGACCAAATGCATCGGGAGAGACGAGAGGTGTTTTTTTGGGTGAGGGTGGGGGGTGAGTTGGGAGGGATTTTTGTGGGGTTCTATTGTGTTTATGTAATACAGTATTTGGGAAATATCCTGTATATGACTACCTGTTTTTTCAATTTTTGAAAATGTTTAATAAAAAATTACCTGACTAAAAAAATAATTACGCAAACAGTGTATAATGCTCCAAATATAATGGGCCCCATTTATAATGTGCAAGTGTATGATGGGCCAGATTTATAATGCTCCAGTGTATGATGGGCCCATATAATGCTCCATAGATAATGGGCCCCATATGATGCTCCAGTGTATAATGGGCCCTATCTATGAAGCTCAAGTGTATTATGGGCCCCATTTATAAGGCTCCAGTGTATCATGGGCCCATATAATGCTCCAGTGTATAATGGGCCCTATCTATGATGCTCAAGTGTGTGATGGGCCCATATATAATTCTCCAGTGTATAATGCTCCCCATATATTGCTCCAATCATTAAAAAAATCAAATACCTCTCCTCACTGGGCACTGCTCTACTCTAGACCCCTCAGTGTCGCCATCTTCCTGCTCTCTGCACTTGGACTGTTCAGGCAGAGGGCGTACAGACGTGACGTCATCACGCTCTCTGATCTGAATGTCACTATCAGGAAACACGGAAGAGGTCACAGTGGTGGAGCAGGGAGAGGTAAGTATTGCAAGTGCTGGTGCCCTGAGCAAGCGGGGGGCCCACTCGTGGGCGACGGCAGTGGCACAGGGCCCCTCATAGTACGATGGTGTCTGTGATGGCGAATGGGCCCCCCCACCGACAGAGACTTTTGCGTACTGTGAGGGGCCCTGTGCCAGTGCCGTTGCCCACGAGTGGGCCCCCCCACCTGCTCAGGGCCCCGGCACTTGCCCGGGTGCGACAGGTGCTGACGCCGGCCCTGGGCTACAGGCCAGTTAGGGAGGTGGAAAAATGGTATATGCTTAGGTGTAGGCTGGACATTCAGCAGCTGCAAATGGAGGACTTGCAGAAGTCGGAGGAAGAGGAGGACAAAGCAAGCCATTTTGCTGGCAACCTATGTGTCATCAGGGGAAGGTGGTACAAAATCCTTTGAAACCCAGGCATGGTTCATTTTAATGAAGGCGAGATCACCAAAATTTTGGGTCGACAGCCGGGTCCTTCTTTCTGTCAAGATTGATCCAGCAGCACTGAAGACTCTTTCTGATAGCACACTACCAGCAGGGCAAGCAAGCTACTGTAAGGCATATTGTGCCAATTCAGGCCATGTGTCCAGTTTAGAGGCCCGGTAGTCAAAGGGGAATGAACTGTGAGGGAGAACATCGATAGGGGAGGCGAGGTAATTTTGAACCATAGTTGACAACTGCTGTCTCCTGTCTGTTGCAATCGATTCAGTATTAACAATCGTGTGAGCTGTCCTTGAGTGATCAGTCCACAACATGGTCATGAAACCCCTGTCTCCAACGTCAGTTCGGTTGTGTGCACCACAAACACATTTGGCCCATTACGGCTCGTGGTAGAACCAGCACCGCTGCTGTGTGCTGGGAATGCCTATAACAAACTGTTTACCAGAGTTGCTTGTTTGTTCGCCAATATTACCTCTAGGTTTTACTGGCCATCCAGTAGTCGTCATCCTTCATAATTTTGACAATGCGGGTGTCCCTTTTTAGGATCCGCAAGAGATAATCACACATGTGGGCCGATGTTCCAGGTGTCAATGATGCACTAACAGTGGTGGGTGGAGGAGCACTTTCTGCCAAATCCACATCCCTCCAGTCACGCACAAACCCTGTACCTGACCTTGGCAAGCCAACATTTTCTCTTGCCCCCAGAAAAGCATCCTCCTCCCCAAAATAATCATCCCCCTCCTCCTCTTCCTCTTCTTCCTCCACCTCGTCCAGGACAGTTCCCTGAGCAGACAATGGCTGACTGTCATCAAGGTTTCCCTCCTCCTCCTCCTCTTCCTCTTCCACTGCAGACGCCTGATCCTTAATGTGCGTCAAAGTTTGCATGAGCAGACGCATAAGTGGTAGGCTCATGCTTATGGTGGCGTCGTCTGCACTTACCAGCCATGTGCATTCCTCAAAACACTGAAGGACTTTACAGAGGTCTTTCAGCTTTGACCACTGCACACCCGACAACTCCATGTCTGCCCTCAAACTGCCTTCCCATGTATCCTCCCACAAATGCATTACAGCTTGCCTCTGTTCATACAGCCTCTCAACCATGTGCACGGTGGAGTTCCACCTTGTTGCAACATCTATGATTAGGCGGTGCTTGGGGAGGTGGAGCGATCGCTGCAGCCTCTGCATATGACTGGAGTCTACGGGCGAGTGACGGATGTGCGAGCACAGTCTTTGCACCTTATGGAGCAAGGCTGTTAACTCCAGATAATTATTTAGGAAGCACTGCACCACCAGGTTCAAGGTGTGAGCCAGGCAAGGTATGTGTCTGAGTTTTGCAAGGGCTATTGCCGCCACAAAATTACAGCCGTTATCACTGACTACCTTGCCTTGCTCAAGATCTAGGCTGCCCAGCCATGACTCAGTTTCTCGCTGCAAGTAGTCGGCCAGTACCTCTGCAGTGTGTCTGTTGTCGCCCAAAGACATCAACTTTAAAACAGCCTGCTAGCTGTTCGATAGTGGGATAATTCGTGTGCAACACTGGCAGCTGCGGATGGAGTGCTCGTGCGAATGCACTCTGTCGACGAGCTTTCGCTTCTGGAGGAGGGTCGAACGCCTACAGCCAACTGTTTCTTATACTGTGGGCTAGGCAGCACTGTCCCACCGTCGCTGTCCACTGTGGACCCTGCATCCTCCACATTAACCCAGTGCGCAGTGATGGACATGTAATGGCCCTGGCCATGCCTACTGGCCCATGCATCTCTTGTGAGGTGCACCTTTCCACTCACTGATTGTTTCAGTGCATGGACAATGCGGTCTTTCACATGCAGGTGGAGGTCAGGGATGGCTTTTCTAGAAAAGAAGTGCTGACTGGGTAGGTCATAGCATGGGACAGAGTAGGCTATGAGCTCTCGGAACGCTTAGCTTTCAACCAAACGGAAGGGCATCATCTCTAATGAGATCAGTTTGGCAATATAGGTGTTCAAAGCCACTGTACGTGGATGAGAGGATGAGTATTTTCTTGTCCTACTCAGAGTGTCTGGTAGGGTGAGCTGGACTTGAGAGCTGCATATGGGGGAACTAGCGGTGGACCTGACAGACTGACAGGGGGTTGGTGATGGTGATGGTGGTGGTGATGGCCTAGATTCAGTCTTTCGTTGCAAAAACATTGTGCTTCCCTGACTGCTTTGGCCTTGCGACGACACCTCAACATTTCTTGCTGCTGGTGTGCTTACCTATGGGCTTACAGTGGGAGAAGTGATGGAGTGTTGCTGGCTACATTCAGTCGGAGCAGGTGCACATGTGCTATCTGATGTTTTGTAGTCCATCCATGCTTGCAAGTGCATGGTGGTTAAATGTCTAAGCATGCAGCTGGTATTCAAATTTCAGAGATTTTTCCCTCGGCTAAAGGTCCTTCCGCACTTCTTACAGATAACCTTTGCCTCATCAATAGGATTTTCGTCAAAAAAGTGCCACACTGCACTCTTCCCAATATGGGACTTGCACGCTGTGCTAATTTGACCGTCTGGCCAAGCTGTCCTGTCTTTTTGTTTTTTTTACTACATTTTTGGACAGCTACGGGCCAGATAACCGCTGCTGCGATGATGCCTGCTGCGGATCCTTCTCCTCTTCGGACCTATTGCCAGCGGCACCCTCTTCCCCCAATGGACGCCAATCCGGGTCAACAACTGGGTCATCCATCACCTCCTCTTCAATTTCACCTGCACCTTCCTCTGTGTCACCGTGTAAGGTGGTATTGTATGCGGGAAGGGGCACCTGAGTTTCATCAGGGTCAGATTCTGGCTCAGTAGACTGCGAGGGCAATGTAGTGCTCTGGGTCAATGTACCAGCAGAATCATCTAGCAGTGGCTGTGCATCAGTGCACTCCATGTCAGATTCATCTTGGACTGGGGAATTCAGGATTTGACTTGATAACCAAGGCATGGTATGTGAAAAGAGCTCCATGGAGTAATCTGAAGTGTGGCCTGCCGCATCATTCACTTTTGATGGGGGTGAAGGACACAAGGAAAGGTGTTGTTCCTGACAATGTAAGCCAAAACCTGTTACTGATGCTCCAGCTTTAAAAGCGGTTTACCTACTCCCAGAAAAGGGAACCTTACAGGTCTTCTTGAGCCAGACAATGACGCTGGCTCAACATCTCCTTCCTTAGCTGCTATTGTGCTTTTGGCATAACCAGCAGATGTACCACCACCACCATCAGTACCAGCTGCCCCCCCACCCATGTCCGTGGCCTCTTCCACCATACTTCCTCATATTTGGGAAAATGTACCAAAAATACCAGCAGATATATGGTACTATATGAGGAGCGTACAGCTATATAAGGTGTAGTGAAAATTTTAAATCTCCGTATATATTTCCTTAGTCACAGACGCTCTCCCAGTATGTATTTGACTGTAATCCAAACAGCAGATATACGGTACTGTATCAGAAGCGGACAGCTCTATACAGTGTATAGAAAAAAGTAAATCTATGTATATTTATTTCTGGAGTCACACACACACGCTGTCTCAGTATAGATTTGACCGTAATCCAAACAGCAGATATACGGTACTGTATCAGAAACGGACAGCTCTATACGGTGTATGTATGGAAAAATGTAAATCTCCGTCTATTTTTTTCCAGAGTCACACACAGATAGCATGTATATGTCCGTGATACCAGCTGGTACACGGTAGTGTGTGAGGAAAAAATTAACGCTCAGTAACCATTCAGAAAAAAAGAATAAAAGTAGGAGTGCTGTGTAAAAAGCAGTCTGCACAGCAGTGTGCACACAGCAATGCAGCTATCAGGTAGCCAAATAAGGCAGCCTAATAACCAGCGCTGCAGCACACAAAAAAATCCTCCTCTGTCACTGCACACTAACTGTACAGCACAATTGCTATCAGCACAAGCACAGAATGTTTTTTCTTCCCTGCCTATATGTTTTCTTTCCTGCCTAACACTCTCCCTATTGAGAAACAGCGGCAGCCAGCAACCTCTCCCTATCCTAAGATCGGCAGAAGTAAAATGGTGGTCGGCGGTCAGGGCTTCTTATAGCCACTGTGACGCCACACAAAGCAAGCTAATCACTGCAATATCCTTCTCTAAGATGGTGGTGGCCGCTGCCCATGTCATCGCGTTGCCCACAGTGTGCGTCCTTGCTCATAGGCAGAGAAATGCGCCTGAAGGCATTATGGGAAACGCGACTTTGGCGCTCGGGTCGGCGACCGCATGGCCGAACTCATGCTATGGTCGGGTTTTGCTCAGCAAAACCCGACTTAGCGAAAGTCGGCGACTTTTGAATTTGACCGACCTGTTTCGCACAACTCTAGTTGGCACCATTGAAATTGGTACAGAATATGACGTTTTTCTCCCACAAAATTATTGCAATTACATGTTTTGTTATACACGTTTATTTCCATTGTATGTATTGGAACAACACAAAAAAAACAGAGAAACAAAAGTTGCACATTATTTCACTCAAATGCCCCAAAATGGGCCAGACAAAATTCATAGAATGTTAGGCTGTGTACCCACGTTGCGGATTGTATGCATTTTTTGCTGCATTTTTCGCAGCGAAAATGCTGCAAAAATGCATACAGAATGCACCTCATGCATTCCTATGGCATTCCGCAATGCTGTGCTAATGCTGCGATTTTTCCGCGGCGGAATCACATAGCGGAAAAAAACGCAGCAGGCTCATTTTTGTGTAATCGACGCAATTCCGCAAAGAAACGCAGTGATTCCGCACACATAGGAATGCATGAGAGCCACTTACTTTCTGCATGTGGCTATGCCCACCATGCGCAAAGTGAGCAGATCATGTGCGGATGGTACCCAGGGTCTGGAGGAGAGGAGACTGTCCTCCAGGCCCTGGGTACAATATCTCTGAAAAAAAAAAATGGGGTTATACTCACCTTCCGGCATCCCGCGCAGCCTTACCGATGCTCCCGCCAACTCCAGACAGCTGTAGCCTACTTCGGGGACTCCTTACTACCTAGTCCTGGCTCTCTTACGATGCTGTTGTGCCCCCAAGTCTGGTGTGGGAATAAAGTGGTGACAACTTCTATTCCTCCGGTGTCTGCTGCAGGACCATTAGTATACATACAACCTCGGGGACCGGACCCCGGCCTTGCGCTGTGAACTTGGTAAGGGTTCTCCTCTAACACTAATCCTTAGTTCTCTTCTTCTCCTCACATTCCGTACTAATCCTTTCCTTCTTATGGAGAGTCAGGCTTTCTATCAAAGTTCCTTTCCTGTGCCAGCGGACCCAGGTCACTGAGGTCGGCTGCAGCACCTCCTTCATCCATCCCACTCAGGGGATCTTCTCTCACAGACTGACCTCATCAGACTCCTGTGACAAATTGACCGAATCCTGAACTCTTCCCGCTCTTTTAGTGCAGACTAAACTCCACCCGCCTCCCAGCACGCTTTGTGTTCCAAGCAGGGAGCCACAAAAGGGTGCTTTGCTACACTACTGTGTTGTGTGGGATGCAGGTGTTGGAGCATGGTCAGGTGTCCCCACCTTACCTGAATGGTGGGGTACCACACCTCAGGAGGAGGTGCAGTACCTCTGTGGCGACTGAACCGTCAGGGGCGCCACACCTTTAGTAGGGAACCATGAAAGACAGGGTGGATTCTCATAGATCTGGGCAGTTGAAGACGACAAGCAATGGCACTTATAATTTTATTGATTTTATAGGGTCCTGTGTACTTGTGCCCAATTTAGATGATGGAATTTTTAACTTAAGATTTCTGGTTGACAGCCAGACCAAGTCTCCTACCTTGAAAGCTGGTGCAGGTTTACGAAATTTATCTGCTGCTTTCTTGTACCTTTCCTGAGCCAATTCCAGATTTTCCTTTAGAAGATCAATATTCTTTTGTAAAGATGTGATTCTTTCGGCCACTGCCGGCAAGGGCGTATCTATGGGGAATCGAGGAAGAATGTTAGGATGATAACCTAGATTGGCGTAAAAAGGAGACTGCTTAGTGGAGGCGCTCTGAGAGTTGTTATAGGAGAACTCAGCCAGTGGAAGTAGATCCACCCAGTCATCCTGTAGGTGGCATATAAAGCAGCGTAGATACTGCTCCAGCGTCTGATTGGTCCGTTCTGTCTGTCCATTAGTCTGGGGATGAAAAGCAGAAGAAAGGTTTACTTTAATGTCCAATGCGGCACAGAAATTCTGCCAAAACCTTGAAGTGAATTGTACCCCTCGATCCGAAATGATCTCATCCGGTACTCCATGCAAGCAAAACACATTCTGAATCATCAAATCTGATGTCTGTTTTGCAGTGGGTAAGCCGACACAGGGAATAAAATGAGCTGCCTTTGTTAAACGATCCACCACCACCACAATGGTGTTCTTCCCTTGATAGGTTGGTAACTCCACAATGAAATCCATAGAAATGGATCCCCATGGGCGGGATGGGGCTGTAATAGACCCGTTGGCGAGGAGCATGGTGTTTTGCATCTTGCACAGACTTCACGTGAAGTGACATAGTTTAAAACATCCTTTCTGTAAGAGAGTCACCAAAAGAAACAAGAAAGAAATTCTTGTGTCTTTAGAACTCCTCTATGCCCAGCTATCTTAGAATCGTGGATGAGTTGCCATACTCTCAATCTGACAGTTTCGGGTATATACAAGCGTTGTCCCTGTATCCACACACCATTCTTAAAGACAAGACTTGCGTCCCTTGGAGGTTGTGTCAACAAAGAATCTGAATGGTATGCTTCCTTGATGTCCTTAAGTAGGTCTTGATTATGAATCACTCCCAGGAATCTAGAGTCAGGAAGAATAGTCTTAGGAGGAGTTAGTGGACTGGTCTCTGTTGAATGAATCCTAGAAAGTGCATCAGCCTTTCCATTGCGCGATCCTGGCCAATAAGAAATTCCAAAATTAAATTGGTTTAGAAAGAGATTCCAACGAGCCTGGCGAGGAGTCAGGCACTTAGCCGACCTGATAAATTCAAGGTTGCGATGGTCTGTCAAGACGACTATTTGCTGTGCAGCACCCTGAAGAAGATGTCTCCATTCCTTGAAGGCGGCAATAATGGCCAGCAATTCTCTATTGCCCACATCGTAGTTCCTCTCAGCTGAAGACAACCGCTGGGAAAAGAAAGCACAAGGATGCAAGACATTCTTCTCACCTGTTCTCTGAGACAGTATAGCTCCGACGGCACAGTCTGAAGCATCCACCTCTATTATGATGGCAAGTTCAGGGTTGGGATGCACTAGGATAGGTGCAGTGGTAAATTTATCCTTTAGACGGGAAAATGCTTCTTGGGCTTGAGGGGCCCAGGAGAAACTAGACTCTTTCCGGGTAAGTTGTGTGATAGGTGACACTACCTCAGAGAAATTCCTAACAAAACGTCTATAGAAATTGGCAAACCCAAAGAAGCGCTACATCTCCTTCACATACCTAGGAACTGGCCAATCTTTTATGGCTTGGGTCTTGCTTCTGGGTCGCCCTCCCAGGGCTGTGGGGGTAGTCGGTACCGGGCCGGTGTCAGGGGGATGTGTCACAGCAGCGGTGACCCAGTCCGTGGCCCTGGGCACCCAAGTCAATGGCGGATGATGTTTATAATGTAGTTTATATGGAAAGTTTGTGACGCCACCTGTGGTGTTTGGCAAGTGACGTGTTAGCCAACGCTGCGTGCAGATCCTCTGGGCTGATGGTGTGTTGCAGCTTAGATGGTGTAGCTCCCCACAGGTGAAGCTGTAACCCCAGGGCAGTGTATAGGCGCAGATGGTGTGAGGAGCGTGGGTTCCCAGATGTAGCAGTGCTGGCGGTGTTGACGCACAATTGAATGGAAGACACCAGGGCTTGTAGTTTCAAAGCTTTACTCACAGTTCGTGGTACACACTGGTGCCTGCTTCTGTGCCGTGTCCTCCGGGGTAAAGACTCAATCAACCTCCCGGGCAAGTCAGGATTCTCCTCTCCAACACTCCGCCAACATGTACCTTTCCTGAACGACTCCTCTATAGCGCCTTTTAGTGTGAAGAGCTCCAGTACCGTGGTTCTCTGAAGTCCTCCTGACAGATGTTCCTAACAACTCTACTTGTATGACAGACAGCTGTAGCCTGATCAGGGACCTCCTGGATCCCGGCTCTCTATCCGTGTTGCTGTTGTGTCCCAAGTCTTAGATGGGAGTAGTGCATTTGCAGCCAACTACTCCACTGGTGTCTGCTGCAGAACCATAAGCATCCATACAACCTCGGGGACCGGGCCCCGGCCTTGCGCTGAGAACCTATAGGCAGGGTTCCTCTTCCAACCCACAACTCCTCTCTGCTCTCCGACTCCTTCTTTCCGTACTTGTCTTTCTCTCTATGGAAGCTTAGGTTGCAGTTCTACGTCTTTCTCCTTCTCTTCTCTTTCCCATGCCAGCTGGCTCAGATCACTGAGGCAGCTGCAGCACTCCTCCTCTCCTCGGACCCATCCTCAGACTCTCCTGACTGACTGCCCTTCTCACTCCTCTGGGACTCACCCCAGACTGTCCTCCTGTCAGACTGAACCCCCAATTCTAAACCTTCCCAGCCTTTTATATGGATCTCAACTCCACCCACCTCCCAGCACATCCAGTGTTACGAAGCAAGGGACCACGAAAGGTGCTCTGCTACCCTCTAAGCATGAGCCGCAATGTGATAAGTGATGAACTATCCTGTGTGTAGGATGCAGGTGTTGGAGTGCGGAAAGGAGTTCCCAACTTACCAGGATGGTGGGGCGCTACACCTTAGGAGAAGGTAATAAAAAACAAATCTGAACTGAGAAAAGTAAGTTAATGTGTATGCACAATTTAAGTGCATGTTAACACATGACCATTAACCAGAGAAAACAAAAAGCAAAAAACACAAATATCCTGAACTAAAAAGTAAAAAATATACTGCAAATAATGCATAAAGGTAATAATAATAATAATAATAAGGGTATTTAGTAAACATAATTTTGATCAAAATAATGTACAAGCCATCCCGCCACGTCACGGCAACCCTTGTGGGACAGTCCCTACTCTAGTATTTAAAACCTTTTCACTTGCCAAGTGGCGTGAATGTGAATAAGGGTCGAGCGGCTGAACCACTAGTAACAGCTTAGGCCAGACTGGATGGCTTTCCCAGCTCAGAAAGAGGGCGGTCACACCCCTATATGCACTGAATGCACAATGAAATGAATAAAAAACAAATCTGAACTGAGAAAAGTAAGTTAATGTGTATGCACAATGTAAGTGCATGTTAACACATGACCATTAACCAGAGAAAACAAAAAGCAAAAAAACACAAATATCCTGAACTAAAAAGTAAAAAATATACTGCAAATAATGCATAAAGGTAATAATAATTCTCTGGTTAATGGTCATGTGTTAACATGCACTTACATTGTGCATACACATTAACTTACTTTTCTCAGTTCAGATTTGTTTTTTATTCATTTCATTGTGCATTCAGTGCATATATGGGTGTGACCGCCCTCTTTCTGAGCTGGGAAAGCCATCCAGTCTGGCCTAAGCTGTTACTAGTGGTTCAGCCGCTTGACCCTTATTCACATTCACGCCACTTGGCAAGTGAAAAGGTTTTAAATACTAGAGTAGGGACTGTCCCACAAGGGTTGCCGTGACGTGGCGGGATGGCTTGTACATTATTTTGATCAAAATTATGTTTACTAAATACCCTTATTATTATTATTACCTTTATGCATTATTTGCAGTATATTTTTTACTTTTTAGTTCAGGATATTTGTGTTTTTTGCTTTTTGTTTTACCTTAGGAGAAGGTGCAGTACCTCTGTGGCAACTGAGCCTCAGAGGCGCCACACTTCCATCCATACTAATTCCTTGTGTAGACATTATATACCCCAGAAATGGAATTTCGGTCCTATGGAATTCACACTTTTCAAGTTTGATGTAAAGATGGTTCTGTCTTAGGCTACTTTCACACTTGCGTTTTTTTGCTGCACGTTTTTTGTGCACACAAATGCATCAAAAAACGCATCATGCGTTTTTGTGCGTTTTTTTGCGGGTTTTGGTGCGTTTTTTTGCGCAGACGTGCGTTTTTTTGTAGTGGGCGCTCGGGCGCACAAAGCAAAATGCATCCTGTTGCATTTTTTGTGCATCCGACTTGCCCCAAAAAACGCATGCGCACGCAATGCGTTTTTTACAGCAAAACACCCATTAAAGTCTATGGTTATAGACTTTAATGGGTGTTTTGCTGTAAAAAACGCATTGCGTGCGCATGCGTTTTTTGGGGCAAGTCGGATGCACAAAAAATGCAACAGGATGCATTTTGCTTTGTGCGCCCGAGCGCACACTACAAAAAAACGCATGCGCATACACACGCGTACAAACGCAGGTGTATGCGCACATATGCTCACCCATGTTAAAGTACAGGGAAAAAACGTATGCGTTTTTTGCACTAAAAAACAGCGCAAAAAAACGCAAGTGTGAAACCAGCCTTAGGCGTTCTAAGACCATTCTCACATGTCCATGATGTTCCTCTGTGGAGTTAGAAAAAATTAAAATATCATCCAGATAAATCACCACAAATGTATCTAGGAGATCCCTGAAGATGTCATTCACCAAGTGTTGGAAAGTGGCAGGGGTGTTACACAGACCAAATAGATATTCAAAGTGTCCATAGCGTGACCTGAACGCGTCTTCCATTCATCCCCAGGTCTAAAACGGACCAAGTTATAGGCCCCACAGAGATCAAGTTTAGAGAAAATTTTGGCATGCCTCACTCTCTCCAATAACTCCGGGATCAAAGGCAATGGATAACGGTTTCTAACAGTAACCTTATTGAGTTCCCGATAGTCTATGCAGGGTCTCAGAGAACCATCCTTCTTCTTCACAAAGAAGAAGGGTGCACCTGCAAGAGATGAAGAGTGGCGTATGAAGCCCTTGGCTAGATTTTCATCTATATAGTCCTTCAAAGCTTTTAGCTCGGGCCCCGCCAGGGGGTAGATCTTACCAAAAGGTATCTCTGCTCCAGGCAATAATTCTATTGGACACTCCTATGGACAGTGAGAGGGAAGCTGGTCAGCGCTCTTCTTGTTACACACATAGTCCTGGTATACAGCTGCCAGTTCTGGGACTGACATGGTTCCTTTAGGAGCAGAGCAAACTGAAACTTCTGGACTCATCTGTTTCTCTGGAAAGTGTAGTTCCTTGGTCTCCCAGTTATTTGTAGGGTTTTGAGCCTGCAGCCATGGTAGCCCTAGAATAATGGAAAAGTGGGGAGAAGACATAAGCATAAAAGACAGTTTTTCCTGATGATCTTTACCCATAAGGACCTTCAAAGGCTCTGTTTCCTGATCCACTGGTCCAGAGGTCAGCAGGGAGCCATCCATTGTCTCCATCTGTACTGGAGTAGCCTTCTTCACTGAACTAACCCATGTTTCAGAGCAAAGGAAATATCCATAAAATTGCTGCTTGCCCCTGAGTCGATCATAGCAAAGCTAGACACCCAGACAGAGTCAACCCAGAGTTTGATGGAAAGGAAGCAATGAGAATTGTTTTTCTTACAGCTCAGCTGGGACACCGCTGAGGAAACATGAAAAATTGCAGCGTTGACACAGTCATCAGCCTCAGAAATAACGGAGTTTAAGTCTGAGAAATCAATATCTATGGCTGCAGATCTCTCTGGAGCCTGAGGCTCGGACATGACAGACCTCCTCTCACAACACTCACAGTGAATGACTACCACAGTATTTTTACGAAAATGGCTGGGGCAGTTTATAATGAAGTGCCCTGACTTACTGCAGTAGAAGCATAGATTATCTTTTAGGCGATGTTCTTTGCGTGCATCACTAACCCGTCTCTGTACCGAGTCCACCTGCATGGGTTCAGGTTCTGGTTCCCGTGTGATCCTACTCAAAGGTTCCTTAGCTGGGGAGGAAGGTAGGAAAAAGTTAGTGCGATTACTTTCGAACCATCTCTCCTGTCGGCGTTCCGTAAGACGAGCATTGATACGGATGCAGTAGTTAATAAAGTCACCTAACGCAGTGGGAGGGTCTGTACAAGCAAGTTCATCCTTTATCAGAGGAGACAACCCTTTCCGAAAAATAGATTTTTTGGCGGAAGTGTCCCAAGTGATATCAAGAGCCCATCTCCTGAAATCCAAGGCATATTCGGCTACTGAGCTCTTACCTTGGCACAAAGTTAACATGGCTGCTTCAGCTGTTGCACCTCAGTTGGGGTCATCAAACACCTGCCCCATGGCTGAAATGAAAGCATCAAGATGATTCAAACATTCATCCTCAGTTTCAATCAGAGCCTTGTTGGTAAGCAGCATGATTATAGTAAGTACTTTGGATCATTCAGTGGGAAATTGTGAAGCATGTGCAGTGAAAAATAGGTTGCATTGGTTAATAAATCTCCTGAATTTTTCACGTTCACCGCCAAAACGAAAAGGGGGTAACTTGGGGATCCCAGAACTCGGGATTATGGCTGGAGTCTGAACTTGTTCCTCTAGAGCCTCAATCCTGGCTCGTAACACCTGAGTAGTTTGTCCAAAACTTGCAAATTGTGATCAGTAAGGTCCTGCAGGCATGTAAAGCGGGTTTTTAAAGTCTGTATATCTGCAAGGATTTTATCAGTCACTCCACACAACTCCTTTATGCAAACCTCCATCTTCCAGATCCTTTAAGACAGAAGTACTGGAAGGGGAAAAAAAAAGCACACAATAGTGTTTATGGAACGCCCTCGCACCCAGGGCAGCGTGGTACTCGGAGCCGGGCCCGGTGGATTTCAGTGGGGGTTGTCACAGTGGCAGTGACCCCGTCGGTGGCCCTGGGCGTCCATTGTAAAAGGGGAATGTTGAGTGATGGAATAAAGTTTATTAATGAATGTTTTGTGACGCCACCTGTGGTATTCGGCAATGAAGATGTTAAGCCGACGCTGCAAACAGATCCTCCACAGGCAGGGCTGTAGTCCCAGGGCAGTGTAGATGAAGAGATAGGGGAGAGACATGAATGGTGCAGGGCTAGGCACAAGGATGTAGCAGTGCTGGGTGTGTTGACGCAGGAATAAGTGGAGGACACCAGGGCATGTAGTTCCAAAGCTTTACTCACAATCTGTTGCAGGGACAGGTGCCCGCCTCGGTGCAGTGTCCTCCAGGTCAGGGGCTCAGCCAACTTCCAGGCAAGATGAAGTACTCCTTTCCAACACTCCGCCAACATATGTGCCTTTTCTGAACGTCTCCCTTTTGCGCCTATAGTGAAGTACTCACAGTACTGAGTTACACTGGAGTTCCTCCTGTCAGATGTTCCTATGAACTCTACTTGTATGGCAGACAGCGGTAGCCTGCTTCGGGGACTCCTCGCTACTAAGTCCCGGCTCACTCACGTTGCTGTTGTGCCCCCAAGTCTTGTGTGGGAATAAAGTGGTGACAACTTCTATTCCTCCGGTGTTTGCTGCAGGACCATTAGTATCCATACAGCCTCGGGGACCAGACCCCGGCCTTACGCTGTGAACTTGGGAAGGGTTCTCCTCTAACCCTAATCCTTGGTCCTCCTCTCCTCACGTTCCGTACAAATCCTCCTTTCTTATGGAGAGAGTCAGGCTTTCTATCCATCTTCCTTTCCTGCGCCAGCGGACCCAGGTCACTGAGGTCGGCTGCAGCACTTCCTTCATCCATCCCACTCAGGGGATCTTCTCTCACAGACTGACCCTGTCAGACTCCCCGACTGACTGACTCAATCCTAAACTCTTCCCACTCTTTTGATGCTAACTAAACTCCACCCGCCTCCCAGCACGCTTCGTGTTCCAAGCAGGGAGCCACCAAAGGGTGCTTTGCTACACTACTGTGTTGTGTGGGATGCAGGTGTTGGAGTGTGGTCAGGAGTCTCCACCTTACCTGAATGGTGGGGTACCACACCTCAGGAGGAGGTGCAGTTCCTCTGTGGTGACTGAACCCTCAGGGGCGCCACATACCCCCCCGTTAAACACAGCACGTCTGCGGGCTGCAAGTGAAAGAAAGCTAAAAAAATAAGGAACATACAAAAAAATTTTTGAAATGCTTGATAAACAGTTCTTATCTAAACTTCCCAATGTGGGAGGCACTGACTCTTGAACGTTACAAACAATTTTAACTAACTATCTATATCTTAATACAGTACCTAATTCAAAGTGCTATTAGCAGTAAACACACTACCACTTTCAAGTGTTATCATTATCACATTTCTTCATCACTTCTTCTTTTCCTTCACATTTTACTATTACTTCTGAACCTGCAATTTTTAAATCTTTATTCAAATTTTAGCATAAGTAAACTATTAATCAGATTCCTAAACCTCACTACTGACTATAAAATCTGTTCTATCAAAAATACCAAACATTATTTCTTTAAATGCAATTATGTAGGTTAGACACTGGTCCAGCCAAGTTGCCTTGAAATGTCCTTATTCTAAGAGCAAAACGCCAATTCTTGAGGTAGTCCTTATTCCAAAAAGGGCTATGTAAAACCAAGAGAGGGCACCTAAGGAGGTGCAGCTATATACATCACAGTTCTGGATCACTCAGTGTCCATGATCTCCACAGTTCTATGAAAATGTTGCCAATAAAACTGGGCAACCTGGAAAAACATGATGAACAAACAAAAGCAAAAATAACTTTAAGGCACAACGGTGCAAATACCCTCCTGGGTAAGAGAGATAGTTACTAATCATTGTTAGTGTTTGGTGGTCCCCTCCTGGGGTGCTGAAAGCTGATGACTTTGGCTACTTCCAGGGGAGATTTTCAGGCTTTCCTCTTCCTGTTGATGGTCTGACATAAGAGGTGGTGGCAGCTGACGAAATTGTTGCCTGAGGTACAGCGGGTGTAACTACTTGTACCATAGGGTGGTTAACAGGAGTGGATGTAGCCTGCCTGACCTTGGCAGGTGTGATCACTACGGTGGGAGATATTCCTGCCGGGGGAACATAGGCGTGCTCCTTCTTGTAGGCCGAAATGAAATCTTCTGGTATGCGGCGCACATTCAGAGCGTACCAGCCACGCAACCCCTCATGCCGGGTAAAGGTAACGTATTCTCCTGGTTGTAGGTCTCTGGCAGGGTGTCCCTTCCTGAGGTGAAACTCCACATCCCTCCTGCTGAAGAATAGGTCTGAGATCCGCTTGGGGTCAGCAATGAAACCAAACCCCCGCTCATGATTAACATTCATGACCTGACCCCATCCTGCTGAGTCCCGGGGACCGTAGTGACCGGCATGGACCTTCTCCTTCCAGTCCAGATCAGGGCTCAGCACAGCCAGCCTCCGCTGTTCCTGTTCTCTCTGCTCAGCTGCCAACTGGCGGAGGGTCTGCTGACAAAAGGACTCCATCTCCTCTTCCTCCTCCCGGGATCTGCCTTTACCCACCGTGGACAAGGGTACTACCGCTAGTGGTTCAGGTGTTTCCCCCCAGGGCTCAGAGTCCCGGTCCCAGACAAGGTCCAGCACGACCTGTCCGGACGCTGCAACAATGGTACACCCCGAGGCCTTCCCAGGTGCAGGGGCAGTGAACGTACCTGGGGCCCTCTGGCGATGCTCCGGCTCCGGTGCAGGTTTGGAACGACAATCAACGGCAGGAACATCCACCGGAATAGTCCAGTTAGCTGTCGGAGGCAGCGGTGGAGCAGATGACGGCTTCGGGTCCGCAGGGGTCTCTGGTGGGACCGGCGCAGCCGTGTCAGGTCCAGGCAGGAGCTCAACTTCCTCCGTTCCGGCTTCCAGGTTCTCAGAGGACTCCTCCCGACAAGCCGCGCTTTGCGGTGATGGTAGCGTGCGGGTGGAGACAGGCGCTGACTGTGGCATAGCAGCGGCTGCGAGTTCCACAGGTGCTGCCTGGGAGATTCGGTTGCAGTGGCGGCAGGTACTGCAGGTGAAAGTACAGGTTGGACAGCAGCGACAGCGGGTACTGTTGTAAATTCATTTTGTGGTCTGCCAGTCGTGAGTTCTCTTTCCGGGCTCCCTCTGGTGGTGGCAGGAGGTAGTGAAGCTGATCTAATTAGCAGAGACCTGCCACCTGATAATGAGGACGAGGATTGGACATCTGGAGTCTCAGACAGTCGACTCCCTTTTCCCCGTGCTGGTGATTTTTTCTGCCTCTTGAGGTCTTGGTTTCCAGCTCAGTTCCTGTCATCTCAACCTAAGTTTTCGCTGCTAATGTCCACTTTTGATTTGGTTTTGTCTATTCAGTTTTTGTGTGGTCAGCCAGCCCCGGCTGGGGCTGTGCTGAATTTCCATTCTTATGTTACTGTATTTGCCAGTTTGCTTTTTGTCCCTTATTAGATTGGCCTCTTTTTGCTCTGTTCTCAGAATATGCCAGAGTGCTGATATAGTGGGTGAAGTCTAGTGACTTCAGGGGTTTTTTTGCTATCAGAAGTGTTGGACATTATTTGCAGGGTTTTTGGCGTGATTGCAGACAATATCTTTCCTTTCCTGTCCTTCCTAGTTAGTGTGGGCCCCATCGTTTGCTCAGCCTATTTTCCTACCTGTGCTTGTGCTTTCATCTTGTTTCACCGTCAATACATATGTGGAGGCTGTCTATTCCTTTGGGGTCTGCTCTGGGGCAGTTTAGTTTTCCCCTTTTCTTGCTTTAGGCTCATTTAGTAGCCCGGCTGTGACGAGGCATCTAGATTCATCGTAGATACGCTCCATGACTGCTGTTAGCTGTGTGGTTAGGATCAGGGGTCTGCAATCCACATAGCTACCAACCTCTCTGGTTTTCTGTGACTAAGCTTGTTTTTGTTTTCCTCCTCGGTGACCCATTCATAACAGGGTACCAATGGTGAGGGTACCGGGCATGGAGGTACTGATGGTGTAGGCCCCTCCCGGGCGTGCTGCCAGTTCATTATCCAGAGCGCCTCCTGCCTCAGCTGTAGACGGTGTGTCAGCTGGGCGATTTCGGCCTCCAGCTGCTGGCGGTCCAACGTGGAAGTCAGATCGGAGCCCTCAGCCAATGCGCCGGGGAGGTTCAGCTCAACCTCCTCACGCTCTTCGGGCCTCCTTCCTTCTTCCATCATGGCGTTCTCTCCTTCTCCTTCCTTCCTGGCCTCTTTTCCCGCCACTGGCTCTCGCCCCTCCTTCTGAGGGCGGCGTCTTCTTCCTACTCCTCCATACCAAGCCAGTATCCGAACCCCTAGGGGGGTGGGCCATGTTGCAGTTGCATAGAAGTTCAGGCAGGGGAGGCCCAGGACGGTTTGCGGTCTTTTCTTAGGACCACCCATGTTGTCACGCCCTTCTTCACCACGCCGGCGGCCATTTTGAGAGTCCATTTTACAATCTATCAATTTGGTTATTCTGCACATTTTCAGAAGTCCAATAAATCTTCAGCACACAGAACCCGGTGGCACCGGGCTTCGTTATCCTGTTCGTAACGCCAAAAATGGAACGCCCTCGCACCCAGGGCAGCAGGGTACTTGGAGCTGGGCCCGGTGAATTTCAAAGGGGTTTGTCACAGTGGCAGTGACCCGGTCCGTGGCCCTGGGCATCCATTTTAAAAGTGGAATGTTGAGTGATGGAATAAAGTTTATTAATGAATGTTTCGTGACACCACCTATGGTATTCGGCAATGAAGATGTTAAGCCAACGCTGCAGACAGATCCTCTGGGACAGATGGTGTGGTACAGCAATGATGGTGTAGCCCTCCACAGGCAGGGCTGTAGTCCCAGGGCAGTGTAGATGAAGAGATAGGGGAGAGACGTGAATGGTGCAGGGCTAGGCACAAGGATGTAGCAGTGCTGGGTGTGTTGATGCAGGAATAAGTGGAGGACACCAGGGCATGTAGTTCCAAAGCTTTACTCACAGTCTGTTGCAGGTAGAGGTGCCCGCCTTGGTGCAGTGTCCTCCTGGTCAGGGGCTCAGCCAACTTCCAGGCAAGATGAAGTACTCCTTTCCAACACTCCGCCAACACTGCTGCCTCTACTAACTCTTTCAGTATTCTTTCAAATTGTTGGCACCTTTCGAATATTGTGGGAGAACAACTTTGTTTCAAGCATGTGAAGCTCGTTCAAACTCACCTGTGGCAAGTAACAGGTTAGGGCAATATGAAAGTCACACCTGAAACCAGATAAAAAGGGGAGAAATTTACTCAATCTTTGCATTGTATTTCTGTGTGTGCCATGCAAAGCACGGAGAACAGAAAGAGGAGAAGAGAACTGACTGAGGACCAAAATTGTTGAAAAATATCAACGATCTCAAGGTTACAATCCATGGCATTGTAGCTATTCTCTCTGGATGTGGCAGCAGAGAAAAATTGATGAAAGGTTGCAACGCAGGATAGTATGGATGGTGGATAAGCAGCACCAAATCAGGCTTCAAAGAAATTCAAGCTGGCTTGTAGTTTAAAGGTGCATCAGTGTCAACGTGAACTGGCCATCGCCATGTCAATGAAATTTAACGCTATAGCAGGAGACGCAGGGTGACCTCACTACTACTTACTTAGAGGAAAAAAAGATAGACTACAGTTTGGTAAATTCAATGTGAGTAATCCAAGTTACATCTGGGAAAGAATCTTGTGGACAGATGAGACAAAGATAGAGCTTTTTGGTAAAACAAATCATTCTGAAAAGAGAATGAGGTCTACAAAAAAAAGAATACAGTACCCACAGTCAAATATGATGGAGACTCAAAGATGTTTTGGGGTTGTTTTGCTGCTTCTGGCCCTGGGTGCCTTGACTGTGTGCAGGGCAACATGAACTCTTAAGATTACCAACAGATTTTGAGTTGCAATGTAGTGCCCAATATCAGAAAGCTTGATCTGCGGCGTTGTAGGTTATCAGTCTACGAATAGGACAATGACCCAAACATACTTTAAGAAGCACCCAGAAATGGATAGAAATAAAGCTGAAAAGAGTTCTGAAGTGGCCAGCAGTGAGTCTGGATTTAAACCCAATTGAACACCTGTGGAGAGATCTTAAAACTGCTTTTGGGAAAAGGCGCCCTCAAATATGAGAGACCTGGAGCAGTTTGCAAAAGAAGAGTGGTCCAAAATTCCAGTTGAGAGGTGTAAGAAGCTTGTTGATGGTTATAGGAAGAGATTGATTGCAGTTATTTATTCCAAAGGGTATGCAACCAAATGTTACATTGAGGGTGCCAACAATTTTTTCCAGCCCATTTTTGGAGTTTTGTGTCAAATAATGACTAATTGTCATTTTTTTCTCTCTGTTTTTTTGTTGTGTTGTAACAATATAAACATGCTTACTTCCTTTGTGCAACAAAACAAGTGTAATTGAAATAATTTTATGGGAGAAATGCTTAATTTTCTGGAAAAAATTCAAAAATGTCAACACTTTCGGCTATGATTGCATTTCCAGGAATTAGAGCCTTCTTTTCTGCTCCAGAGCTCCTAATAACTCATTTATAAAATTATAAATATGAATGCTCATTGAGGAGAGAACGTGACTGACAGACATCTATGGTAACTATCTAACTTGACATTAAAAGTTTGAATGTGTAAACTGCCAGATCCTTATTTTTCCTGACTTTACTGTTAGGAGAAAGTCTGAATAGCTCCATCAAATGCTGTCAGCCTAAAAGGTCCCGATACATATTAGACTAATGTCAGACAGACCCACTGCTGATATCAACAGGTTTGGTTTAGTCTAAAGTGTATAGGGACGTCGGATGACTGATGGTTGAGAGAGATGTCGATCAGGCATATCCGATTTCGGACTGTAAGATAAGGCGCTGACCCACATATCAGCTGGCAGCTTTCCTGTAGAGAACATTGACTTGCTCAGCCTTGTGAGCGCTCCTGTCTGGGGAAGAGTTGGCTGAGATGGCCGTCGACCGAACGATTCCCTATCTAATGTGTATGGCCTGCTTAGCATCATCAAGTCAGGATTGTAATGGAGCTTTGGCAAAACGAAGACATAATACTGTATTATTCTGATTTTGAGCTGTATCCCACTTAATATCTGAAGATCCTTTTACAAGGCAGATTTCTGCAAAAATGATCACAGATTCACTATATAATAAGCTGATTTGTCCTTGTGTTAAAGGCCCTGTTACAGTGCCAATGCAATTTCTATGGTAACAAACAATCATTAGAATGCTCATTGTTCCTCATATGATTTTCATTTTGTCACAAGCAAACGCTCAGTTGTGGTGGTGAAATCCATTATTTTTAAATCTGCAATCAATCAAATAATGAGCAATTAATTATTTTGTCTGTTGATTAGGGATGGAAAATTCGGAATTTGTACCGGACACCTCGTGTCCATTACTGAAACCCGAACATTACCTTGTTTCTGGATGTCCGGTGTACTGTTTGGGTTCGGATGCCAAATGAAGTTTTTTGAAAGGCTGTAGTGCAGCCAATTAACAAGCTTTTTTGGCGCCCCCAGGAGTATGGTCGCCACAATGGCATTGCCTTCCTCCTAGGGAGCGTGATGTCATGCTTGGAAGCAATAAAGGATCTCTCTGGCAGTTAATCACAACACACAACACAGCTCCCACTCCAGGCCAGCAGACGGAGCTTTGAACCCAAAACTGGGGGAAGAGCTGCTCTCTGAGGGCCAGGAAGGGGAAATTAGGAGTTCGTGTGAGGAGGGCAACGTGTGTGGACGTGAGAAGAGCTGGGAGATTGAGTAGAGAGTTCAGGCTCATTCCCAGCTGTAGCGCATGATCTGGAGCCCGATCTCCAAGGTTGTATGGATACTGATGTTCCTGCAACAGAAATCGGAGGAATAGGAAGCTGTAAATGCTCTATTCCCACATAAGACTCGGAGGCACAACAGCGACGTGTGAGCCCAAAGAGGAAGGCTACAGCTGTCTGCCATATGAGTTAGTTCTAAAGAGAATAAGAAAGTGGAACTTCAGTGTAACACAGTACTGCAAGTACCTAAAAATAAGCGCTAGGAAGGAGACTACACATCCGATCTGCATAGAGAGTTTCCTAAGTTGCTTCCAGGCTAGCCAGCTCCTGTGCCATCTGTAATCTGGACCCTGGACTGCATTTGCCAAGCAAAGTAAAGGTAAAGAAACTGCACCCTGTTGTGTCCTTGCCTTCTTCCTGCAACCTCTCCAGCACTGCTACATCTCTGTGCCAAACACTGCACCCTCTTCCTCAACACCTACCCTCTTCATCTACTCTGCCCTGGGACTACAGCCCTGCCTGTGGAGGGCTACACCATCATTGCTGCACCCCACCATCTGTCCCAGAGGATCTGTCCGCAGCGTCGGCTTAATATCTTCATTGCTGAACACCACAGGTGGCGTCACGAATCATTCACTCATAAACTTTATTCCATCACTTAACCCCTTTTACATGGGCGCCCAGGGCCACGGACCGGGTCACCGCTGCTGTGACATTCCCCTCTGAGAGACCAGCCCGGTACCGAGTACCCCACAGCCCTGGGAGGGCGACCCACTTTTAGGCTGTGGGTACTTCCTGAGCCATCATAGCCATACCAATTATTGACATGGCTGTGATTGGCCAGCGCACCATGTGACTCAGCCTATATAAATGTCGAATCAAAGGTGCTGCGATCATTCTGCTCTGATTAGTGTAGGGACAGGATGCAGCTGGAGCAAAGTACACCATTAGACTTTGTGTGTGTGCACTGTGTCTTTAAGCCTTGGTGTGTACTCTGCAACCCCATGCCTGATGAAGTACTGTGCATTTAAGCCTCTGTGTGTACCCTGCAACCCCGCCTGTTGGAGTACAGTGCCTTTAAGCCTCTGTGTGTATTGTACACCCCTGCCCTGCAGCCATCTCTGTGCAAGTAGTGTGCCTAAAAAGCACTTCCAAAAATGAGGAGAACATTAAATATTGGATATGGACTTCGTGGTGCTGGTGTAGCCGCTGGTGGTGGTGATGGTTTAGCTGCTGCAGGGAGAGGACATGGTCATTCTATATCTGGAACCTACCCAAACAAAACCCCTTCCTCTGGTGAGTGCAGGTAACATGACATTCTGCATCATTTCGTAGGGCTGAATACCACTACATGAATGGTGAGACCAGGACATGTTGAGGTGGTGATGATACATTAGATGTCCAAAAGTGGCTCCAATTACTTTGCATTAACTTCCACCCACTACA
Organism: Dendrobates tinctorius; assembly: GCF_039654945.1. NCBI lineage: Eukaryota > Metazoa > Chordata > Amphibia > Anura > Dendrobatidae > Dendrobates > Dendrobates tinctorius. The sequence continues at coordinate 16,271,868 of NW_027361747.1, read as the reverse complement.
CGGTGGAAAGCGCAGAGTTGGCACATGAGGACCATGATCATCCACCTTTCTCTTCACCCTTTGCAGATCAACCAAACAGTCTGAGCACCAAGTCATGCAGCAGTCACTTTTGCTGTTTGATGACTCTGCTGGCTATGGTTCTATGGGCCATCCACCTGGCCCTGCTCCACAAGTGTAAGATATTGATTCCCAACCATTTGTTCAGTTGGAGGATGAGTAAGTGGGAGGGTTAGTGCACATGGTGAGTGGACCACCTCAGCATATCTCTAATGATCTTGAAACACAGGTGCCAAGTGCTGTGTTTCTGCAGTGTGCAGACCACCAAGGAGGGCGGGGGTGAGGAATGGGTGGAAGATGATGCAGGTGATCATGAGGTCCTAGACCCCACATGGAGCAAAGGTCATCTTAATGACGTGCGCAGTACAGACAATGAGGATGTGGTCACGCATACCCAGCAGCACAGAAAAAGGGGAAGCAGGGTGCAAAAACACAGAGGACAGCCCCTAGCCAGTACATTAGCTGCTATTGCCCACCGTGCCAAGAAAATGAGAAAGCCAAAGCCAGCACAAAGAGCTCCTTGGCATGGTATTTCTTAACAAAGCCAATTTAATTGCCAACAGTTCTCGAGTAGTTGTGTTCTGAAGCAGAGAAGGCTTTGGATAAGAAAAGGTCACCAGTGGAAGTAACATAGTTAGCAAAGCTGAAAAAAGACATTTGTCCATCCAGTTCAGCCTATATTCCTCCTTCATCTGTATGGGAACCTATGTAAATCCTCTCCTTACAATGAAATTTATATCTCTGTGGAGGGGTAGTGGCCCTGCTGTGATTAAAATGCCTGCGGCTAAAAGGCGGAGTGCTCAGTGCTAAATCCTCACTTAGATTTGCATAGGTTCCCATATAGATGAAGACTTTAGTCTAATTGAGCATTGGCATTAGGTTAGGGTCCTGGAAAGCGAGAAACGCCTTAACGTGGCTTCCACGTACACATAAATTGGCCATTTTATGCACTACATTTTCTCAATTTTTCATATTTCTAATGCAGTAATGCAATTCATTTTACATATTTCATGTTTGCATGCTATGGAGCTACAGAGTGCTTCCTTTTTTGCTTGAATGTATATGAGTTGGTGACTCTAGGTTAAGCACCTGTTCACATTTAGTTTATGCTTGGATGTGACGATCAGTTTTTTGAAATCTATAGAGGTGGGCACATCTCAACCAGCCAGCTCATCCATAATTCTCCATGATAGGCCATCCCAGAAGGTGACTACCAGCACCTCGTTATTCTAGGTGACCTCGGAGGACAGGGTATGAAAACGGACGTCCTACTGGACCATTGTGCCAGAGAAATTGCATTGAGGAGGGAGTATGCTGTGGAGGAAACATGGCCTGGTTCATCCAAGACCTTGCGGAAGGCTTCTAGGAAAGTCTGGAGGTTAGAGATTAGGCAATCCCTTCTCTTCCATAAGGGGTTGAGCTACGCAGGAGGTTCGCCACTAAGAAGGCATACAATAAATGCCATTTTGGTCTGGTAAGATGAGAACTGATGTCCCAATAGCTCACAGTGCAGCATGCACTGGTTTATGGAGCCGTGGCATTGTGTGGTATCACTGTCAAATCCTGGTGGGGTCGACAGATGAGGTCCAGAACCAGGAACATAGCTGACAGACAGGAGAGTCACAGCTGAGGTTTCTGCAACTTGGACAGTAGTGAATGCGGCCGGAGATGACAGCGTGTCCAACCGTACGCTCACAGTTGTCAGATAGCACATGATTTTGTCCTTCTGGTCCTTCTGACGGGAGACCTTCTGGTACAAGTCAAAGACTGGAGCAGGTTCCATGGCCTGAGCAATCCATAATGTACATGTAGTAGAGCCACTGTGCCATGGACTAAGGAGAGCCTGGAGGGGTGTAACTGTGCAAACAACTGACTGTTCACTAGAGCCCCTAATGGTGTGGTTAGACTTGGCTGCAGATGGACGCCAGGTGCTACTCCAGGACGTACATTGTACACACGGCAGTTGACCATCGAAGGGGCAAGAAGCTGTAACAACCAGAAATGGAAAGGCTCGACTGGTACAGGAAGGTACAGCAGGTGCAGGCAGGCATGGCTGGTATACAGGCAGGCACAGTGGGTGCTGGAAGGTATGGCTAGTATACAGGCAGGCAAAGCAGGTGCTGTCAGGTACGACTAGTATACAGACAGGCACAGCAGCTGCAGGCAGCAGGCACAGCTGGTATACAGTAAGGCATGGCAGATGCAGTCAGGTACAGACAGGTATACTAGAAAAGTGGACCTGAGAACTAACAGTCATGCAGGCAAGCAGAGTGAACACCCTGTTCAGGCACCTCCCAACAGGTGGAGGTGCCTTAAATAACTGGCTGAGGGCACTTTGGGATGGTGTGCATTGTCTCTTTAAGAAACTGGGAGCGAGAACACATGACCTAAGGGCGGTGCTCAGGGATCTGCCAGACATGTGAAGACCCTGGGAGGCTGCAGCAGCAGGAGGAACAGCGGGCTGAGGGCTGGTGAGTAGGCATTCTTGCCCGGGAAGAAGAGGATGGCATTCGCACAGGGATGCTGATTCAAAAACAGTCAGAGCCTGAGTCAAAGCATCAATGTTCTGAACCTAAGCACCACCTGCATGATGAGGTATCTGAATTCCAAGCACAAGATGGAGTGGAGTACACACCTTAAAAAGAATGACAGATCTGAGCCTCATCCAGTTCTCTCTTGTACTGTGGCTCGGGCTCTTACTCTCGCTCATGATCAGCAGGGTCACCTGCCTCCCCCCAAGGAGAGCATGTAACAACACCATCACCAGTGTCACAAACATCTCCACACCACCCAAAGGAAGTGTTCAGCTTTCCATCCCCTAACCCTTGAGAGAAAGAGGAGATACCCCCCTAGCCACCCACAAATCATGGTCCTGAATGACAGTATTTTCAAATTAGTGGCCTTTGAAATGCTGCCATTTTGGCTTGTAGAGATGAGCAGTTTTAAAAAACTGGTGGCGATGGCTGTCTGACAATATGTTCTTCTCAGGCACCAATACTTTACCAGGTGTGCCAAACTTGCCCTGCACACACAATAAAGTGTGGACTGCGCAGCGCCATCAGTGGCAAGGTCCACATAACCACCGATACGTGGACCATAAAGCTCGGCCAGGGAAATTCCATGTCCCTAACTGCCAACTGTGAGAAAGTAGTGATGGCTGGGACAGAGGCAGAAGGCATTCCAGCCCATGTACTATGAGCCCTCGCGGGCAGGGTCCTCTCTCCTTCTGTACTTGTGTATCCCTTGTCTTGCACATGTTTATTGTACTTGTCTATATTTCCCTTTTGCACATGTAAAGCGCCATGGAATAAATGGCGCTATATAAATGTATAATAATAATGTACTATCACCACCTTTGTCTGGTGCATGTGCTAAACTTGGCGCAGAGCTTCCTGAGAAACTATTCATATATGTAAGAGCTGTTGCTTAAATTGCAGGCAGTGCATGTGCGCACTCAGTGCTCTCACCCTGCTGTTGCTCACCTGTCTGGGTTGCAGGATCACTTTTGTCTTCCCACTCACCACCTCATATGCGACGTACCAACAAAGTTAAACCTCACCTTGTATATACAGGAGAGACAGTGCGAGCAGCAACAGACAATAGTGGAGTTTCAGCTGGAGGATGCATGGCTGAGTCGCTCTACGGGACAACACCACTTCACCACAAATTAATGAGCCTCCATGTGTAATGTGTGCTCTGCATTGCGCTGCTTCGAATACTTCACCAATGTGGCCAGCGCTGTACTATACCACTATATGCCTGCTAGGAAAAACGGTCAGGGAGATGGGCGATCAGGGACAATTCACATCGTTATTAGGTCTGTCGTCCACACATAGCTCGGAGGGTGGGTTACTGTCCCAACAGTGGCCAGGTACACAACTGTACAGCCAAGGGACAGTTTGGGAGCATGAGAAGGAACAACAATGTTCACAGCAGGGTGGCACTTAAAGCAGCTCACAGGCATCACTGGAGTGTGGCTGGGGGGATACAGAGGACCTTCCCTTTCTGTGACATTAAAGGTGGAAAAAATTCTGAAATTATTATTCTTGGTATGATTCTTATACAAGACAAAGCCTGGCGTTTTAATGGGAATGTGTAGATTTTTTAGATCCACTGTATTGTACAATGATGGGTGTACAGCATGAGCACAATTATGTATGGTTTGTACCTTTGTTCAGTTTTGCAGTAATTTTTTTCTTAAAGACAAGTTGATTACGTCTCCACTCAGCATGTCCCAGGCTTCCACCTGCCTTTTCAGGATGTTTTTCTTCAGACACCATAACATGTCGGTCCTACCTATTGTTCTATGTCTTATGCTACTTTTCTCTGCCTTATATTCATTGATAGAAAAAAATTAATCACTGTATGTCATCCTTCTGGCAAACAACAGCTGCAAAGGAAGAGGAAAGCTGTTAGCCATCTTTGGATGATGCACTTTGCTTATAACACGAAGGAGCTTAACCAGTTCTCGACTGTATGCAAATATATCCTTCAGGAAAAGACATCACAGGAAGAGCTCCAGGTTGAACAATAGTGTGAACTGGATTCCGCTTTGTATTTTTGGAACATCTGGATTGTGTGAGTTCTAATGAATGGTTAAGTTTTTACACACACAGCAGACCTCTCTCTTACTGTGTGCATATATATATACTGTATATATATATATATATATATATATATACAGTACAGACCAAAAGTTTGGACACACCTTCTCATTCAAAGAGTTTTCTTTATTTTCATGACTATGAAAATTGTAGATTCACTCTGAAGGCATCAAAACTATGAATTAACACATATGGAATTATATAGTTAACAAAATAGTGTGAAACAGCTGAAAATATATCTTATATTCTAGGTTCTTCAAAGTAACCACCTTTTGCTTTGATTAGTGCTTTGCACACTCTTGGCATTCTCTTGATGAGCTTCAAGAAGTAGTCACCAGAAATGGTTTTCACTTCACAGGTGTGCCCTGTCAGGTTTAGTAAGTGGAATTTCTTGCCTTATAGATGGGTTGGGACCATCAGTTGTGTTGTGCAGAATATAAGACATATTTTCAGTTGTTTCACACTTTTTTGTTAATTATATAATTCCACATGTGTTAATTCATAGTTTTGATGCCTTCAGAGTGAATCTACAATTTTCATAGTCATGAAAATAAAGAAAACTCTTTGAATGAGAAGGTGTGTCTGTACTGTATATGTATACTGTATATATACTGTATATATATATAATATATTCACAGATGGTGAAATAAGTATTGAACACATCAGTAATTTACTAAGTAAATATATTTCTAAAAGGTGCGATTGACATGACATTATCAACAGATGTCATTTTCATCCCACCCAATCCACACAGAAAAAGAAATCAAACCATAGATGCCCACAAATAATGTGCAATAATGAGAAATGACATGGAAAAAGTACTGAACACATGACTAAATAGAGGTGCAAAACGCCATGGAAAGTCATGACACCTGCTGAAATCTATCAGTAGTTACAAAGCAATCCTGCCACTTAGTGAAAAATAATATCAGGTGGTTGATCTGATGTACTATAAAAAGTTGTATTATTACCAACATCTCATGATGGGTAAAACCAGTGAGCTGTCTCAACACCTTTGGAACCTTATTGTTGCAAAACATAGTGAAGATAGAAGAATTTCTAGAATACTAAAGGCTCCAGTGGGCACTGTTGGGACCATAATCCAAATGCAAAAACATTATTTTACCATAATCCATCCATGACCAGGTGCTCCCCACAAGATTTCACACAGAAGAGGGAAAATAATTATCGGAAGAGTTGTCTAAGAGCCAAGGACCACCTCTGGAGAGCTACAGAAAGACCTAGAATCAGCAGGTACAATTGTTTAAAAAAAAAGTAATGCACTCAACACCCATGACCTCTTTTTACGCTCACCATGCAAGATTCCAGTGCTCAACAAAAAGCATGTTCAACATTTAGACAAGCATGTAAAATACTGGGAGAATATAGTGTAGTCAGATGAGACCAAAATTGAACTCTTTGGATGCCTTAATACACACCATTTTGGAGGCCAAAGGGCAATGTATATTACCCCAAAAACACCATTCAAGACGTGAAGATTGGAGGTGGGAACATAACAGTTTGAGGCTGTTTCAGCATACGGCACTGGCAAATGTCTTACGACTGAAGGAAGGATGAATGGACAAATGTACCAAGACATTCTTGATAAAAATTTGCTACCATCTACCAGGATGATGAAGACTAAACAAGGGTTAACATTTAAGATAGACAATTATCCTAAACAAACAGCCAAAGAAACTCTGAATTGGTTTCAGATAAAGAAAATAAAGCTGCTAGAATGGCCAAACCAATCACCTGACCTGAATCCTATAGAAAATTTATGGAAGGAACTAAAGCTCAGAGTTAATATCAGGGCCAGACTGAGACCAAAAAGCAGCCCTGGCACAAAAAAATTCACCAGCCCACATACAATGAATGTCCTCACCCAAATCGTAGAACACTGGCAGGTTGTGCCGACTTTTGCTTTAGCTCACACACACAGCTCACGCTCTCACACACACAGCTCACACACATGTATCACACAGCTCACACACAGCTCACATGTATCACACACACGTATCACACAGCTCACACGTATCACATACACACACGTATCACCAGCTCACACACAAGTAGCTCACAAACACACACAGCTCATGCTCACACAGTTCACACACAGCGCACACATGTATCTCACACACACACATATCACACAGCTCACACACACAGCTCACACGTAACACACACGCATGTATCACACAGCTCACAAACACGTATCACACTCACACGTATCACACACGCATGTATCACACAGCTCACACACACGTATCACACTCACACGTATCACACACGTATCTCACACACATATCACAGCTCAGACGTATCACACACATATCACACACACACACACACATATCACACAGCTCACACATATCACCCATGCATGTATCACACAGCTCACACACGTAGCTCACACACAGCTCACGCTAAGACAGCTCACACACACATATCACATAGCTCACACACAAGTAGCTTATACACACAGCTCACGCTCACACACACAGCTCACGCTCACACACAGCTCATACGTATCACACATGCATGTATCACACAGCTCACACACAAGTAGCTCATGCTCACAGACACAACTCACGCTCACACACAGCTCACACACACACGTATCAAACAGCTCACGCTCACACACACACAGCTCAGGCTCACACACGTATGTATCACACAGCTCACATACACAAGTAGCTCACCTCACACACACCTCACGCTCACACACACAGCTCATGCTCACACACACACGTATCACACACACATATCACACACACATATCACACAGCTCACACATGTATCACACAGCTCACACACGTATCACACAGCTCACACACATATCACACACACACATATCACACACAACACTCTCCTCTGTGGTGCAGGGGAGGCTGATGTCCATGTGCAGCTATTCAGATTCTCCTGCTCACAGCACTGTCCAGTTTCTGACATCTGGTGAGAATTTTTTGTCAATGGCACCTTTTGAAATACTTAGAAAATTGGTGATGTGTTCAATACTTATTTCACCCGCTGTTATTTATATATATATAGATAGATAGATAGATAGATAGATAGATAGATAGATAGATAGATAGATAGATATTATATACACCATATTTTTTGGACTATAAGATGCACCAGACCATAAGACGCACCCCAAATTTTCAGAAGAAAAGTAGGGAAAAAAATCAATGTGTCAAATGAGGGTCCATCTTACAGTCTGAATTATTCAGCTTACCTGGGGGGTTGGGTGTGATATGGAGTGCTGGTGGATTGCAGTCACAGGAGGTGTGCGGTGGTCTGGCTCATCCCAGGCTGGTGCAGCAAGATCGGAGGTGCAGGGGCTCTTCCATTTTGTGAAAGCCCCCACACATTCATTCCAGGTTGATGCGTGGCAGTTTGGCAAATGATCTGTGGTGTGGGGGCTCCGCCGGCATTGGTGGAAATCCCGGAGCCCCCGCACATCCATCCTGGGCTGGTGCAGCACTGTTGCAGATGATCGATGGTGTGGGGGCTCCGCCAGCATTTTGTGAAAGGCAAGAATCCCCGCGCTTCCATTGCTGTAATGATGAGTCGAGCTTCATGAAAATGGCTGCAGGAGGTGGCGTATGCGCAGAGTGAGATCTCAGGAGATGAACCCCAAGATCACTGTGGCTGAGCTCAACAGAAGCAGTAAATAGATGGGAGAAAGTTCCACAAAGTCAACTATCACTGCAGCCCTCCACCAGTCGGGCCTTTATGGCAGAGTGGCTCGACAGAAGCCTCTCCTCAGTGCAAGACGTATGAAAGCCCTTATAGAGTTTGCCAAAAAACATAAGGACTCCCAGACTATGAGGAATAAGATTCTCTGGTTTGATGAGACGAAGATAGAACTTTTTGGTGATAATTCTAAGCGGTATGTGTGGAGAAAACCAGGCACTGCTTATCTCCTGCCCAATACAATGCCAACAGTGGAACATGGTGGTGGCAGCATCATGCTATAGGGGTGTTTTTCAGCTGCAGGGACAGGATGACTGGTTGCAATTGAAGGAAACATGAATGCGGCCAAATACGGAGATATCCTGGTTGAAAACCTCTTCCAGAGTGCACTGGACCTCAGACTTGGCCGAAGGTTCACCTTCCAACAAGACAATGACCCTAAGAACACAGCTAAAAGAACAAAGGAGTGGCTTCAGAACAACTCTGTGACCATTCTTGACTGGCCCAGCCAGAACCCTGACCTAAACCCAATTGAGCATCTCTGGAGACCTGAAAATGTCTGCCCACCAACGTTCACCATCCAACCTGAGGGAATTGGAGAGAATCTGCAAGGAAGAATGACAGAGGATCCCCAAATCCAGGTGTGAAAAACTTGTTGCATCATTCCAAAGAAGACTCATTGCTGTACTAGCTCAAAAGGGTGCCTCTACTCATTACTGAGCAAAGGGTCTGAATACTTATGGCCAGGTGATATTTCAGTTATTCTTTTTTAAAAAATGTGCAAAACTTTCTACATTTCTGGGGGGTTATCAGTCAAGATGGGGTGCAGAGTGTACATTAATGAGAAAAAAAATGAACTTTTTTGAATTTACCAAATGGTAGTAATGAAACAAAGAGTGACACATTTAAAGAGGTCTGAACGCTTTCTATACCCACTGTTTAATTTTAAGAATAAAACACAGTGGTTCCACAATGTTTTAGTAAAACAATAAAAAGGCAGTATGTCAGTGTCCAACAGTACTGTGGGGGTTAATGAAAAATGCAGGTTGTCAATGGAGATCAAAAAACGGAAGAACTCATATAAACAGTAGGAAACATTCATTGACTGTGAACCTGCTGCACTGAATGGACTCAGTAATGTGCAGCCCCCTGGCCGGGTCGGCATTGTAAGCACAGATGTTATGAATGGAGACTGTGTGGGTTCAGTCCATAAACTGAGAAGAAAGGATCCTGCTAGGTTTTGTTATTCTAGTGTCCAGCTGCTAATATGAATATGGAAATGAGCACTCAATTATTTCTTGTTTTGAACAAAGCAGAATATGGTAATGAACCTTCAGGTGTTTATTAGAACTTTATCACCACAAAGGTAGCAGCTATGCACCATAGGAGAACATGTATTTATTTTGTTTCCCCTCATTAAATTATGATTATATCTTTAAATCTAAAGCCAAAATAAATAAAAGTAATACCTGACTATTCATATCATAAACGCGTACAAACTGATCTTGTGTTATAATTAAATAGGTTTCCATTGCATGTCTAGATTAGTGCAGATACTATTAAATTCACAGGATATAGAGACAAGCTAGAGACAAACGCAAGGTTAGGAGCAACACAATTATGAAATATGTATTAGGCTGGTTTCACATTTGCGTCTGTGTGCGATCCGAATGCGTCATGTGTACCTATCTTTAACATGGTGTACGCAGGGGAATGTGTTTACATCAGTTCGCATATGTCAGCGCACGCATGCATTGTTTTCGGTGTGAGGCGGGGTCCGGCGAACGCAACATGGTGCATTTTTTGAAGTGGCAAAAATATGTCAAATACGCGCAGTCATGTGCATGCGGATGAGTGCGTAAAAAAGCAATACTGTCTATGGGAATGCATGCGTACGCAAGGACATGCGTATGCACATTCGTTAAATACGCATGCGTAAATTTAATGAGTTGGTCCAGGAAGTGATTCAACCACCTGCTAATTGATAGCTCTATAAAAGGAAGTGTGGACACTGCAAGGCCATAACTCTCTGGACTCTGGACGATATCACAAGACTGGCTATGTAAGTATAGAAGCTTTGAAAATGTCTCTCTCTCTCACTGCTGTTTGCACTCTGTACTAATTTTTTTTTCTGTTACTTTTAGACGTGTCGACTGTCTTGGTGCAGTGGTTGGCTCCTGGTGGTCTCCTGGTGCAGTGGTTTTCTCCTGGTTGTCTCCTGATGCTGCTTTCTGTCATGGTGAGGACAGCTCTGTCTATGTAAGTATAGAAGCTTTGAAAATGTCTGTCTGAGTGCTTTTTCTGTTCCTTGTAGACTGGTCGACTCTCTGGTGTAGTGGGTGTCTCCTGGTTGTCTTCTGGTACTGTGATTGGCTCCTGTTGCTGCTGTCTGTCCCTGGCCTGTGCTGACTGCTGTGCTGTTGAACTACTGCCTGTAATGTAAGTATTGGTGTCCATGTTATTTTTTGTCTACATTGTTTTTGGATCTTTACAAGTTTATTTTTTCTTCTCTGTTCTTTTCTGTAGTGTTTCACTTGACTGCTGCCTGCTCTTCAAAATGTCCTCAAGCGAAGAATTGACTTCTTCCCAGGGTGTACCCGACAAAGATTATGTAATCACATTTGCTATACTGATTGATATGTATTGACTGGCAATACTACACATGTGTTAAATCATGTAATTTATTTACAGGTCCCTTCCAGTGATAAAGAGCAGCAGTCGAGTGGAAATATAGATTAATTAATATGAATAAAAAAAACAACGTTAAAATTGATCAGTAAAAATACTATACCCCAGTAATATCTACAAAGGAATGATATACATATCGCACATAAAAAAAGAGACACATAAAAACAGATCATATATTGTCAATGGGACCAATAAATAAATAAAATGATGATAGAAAAACTTATAAAAAAGTGTATTTGTGCATGTACACAACAAAATGAATAATAAATAATTGTGTGATACAATACTGTGCAAACAAATAAATAGTGATGTGTCAGCAATAAATTCCTGTATTCAAAGAGATAATGAAACCACAATCAAACTGTCACAAATAATGTGCATGTACAAGGTGAAAAATATGGAGAAAAAGGAATGAAAGGACAAGGAAAGGGAAGAGGAGAAAGGGGAGGGAAAGTGGGATATTGACAGGTGGCATATTGACTAGTCACAGATATTAGTCACAAGAAGTGCAATAAGCTGATAGAACAAGAGATGCTGTGAATCATATATACAGTATATAATATAGTAAATCAATAAAATATAAAGGCTATTTATCAAACTGAGATCCAGCATCCAATGGTCACCAGCAAAAAAATATAATAAAGCCAATGCATAGATAGAAGGGCAATAGATACCTGGGAGTATGGAGAAGCCCCACTCATGTTGGATTTACCTTTCCCCTCTTTTAACCAGCTGTTTCACAACCCTAGGCTAAGACTGGTCAGTCACCTGTCACTAAATTAACAATCAATATTTATTTGTGGAGATTGTGTGGCTGGACCACAGAATTAGCACAAAAGCTTTAGATGATGAAATGTGGAGTGGTGGCTGGACCACACAATTAGAACAGAGCATTTATATGCCGAAATGTGGACTGGTGGCTGGACAACACAATTAGCACAAAGGATTTATATGCTGAAATGTGGACTGATGGTGGCACCATACAATTAGCACAAAGGATATATATACTGACATGTGGACTGATGGTGGCACCATACAATTAGCACAAAGGATATATATACTGAAATGTGGACTGGTGGCGGTACCATACAATTAGCACAAAGGATTTAGATACTGAAATGTGGACTGGTGCCCGGACCACACAATTAGTGCAAAGGATTTATATGCTGAAATGTGGACTGATGGTGGCACCATACAATTAGCACAAAGGATTTAGATACTGAAATGTAGACTGGTGCCCGGACCACACAATTAGTGCAAAGGATTTATATGCTGAAATGAGAACAAAGTGGCAGTTGGTCACTGTAGCACAGAATCAGCAGCACTATGGATTTATATGCTGAAGTGGCGACTTGTGGCTGCACCACAGAATTAGCATTCCGGATTTACATGTTGGAAGGTCGATTTGACACAGGAACCTATCTATCTGAACTAGCTTAGAATAAACTTTTGTCTTGCCAAAATCTGAACATTCTGTGTCCATTAAATGATCAATATTTCTGCATTGATGCCATTTTATTTTCTTAACCTAAACCACATTTCGGAGGATTTCAGCTTTCAAAAGAATAATTTATACAACCAATGGACGAATTTAATGTCAGGTTAAAAGCTTTTATTTACATAACATGGATAAGCGACATAACTTCAGTCAGGGAGTGTATAGCCAGCAGCTTTTGTTTTGGTCAAATGATTTGTAAAGCTGCCACCACGACAAGGTAGATTCTTTTGGCAGCAACCTACTCTACTCTAACCTATTAAACATTTCTTAAAATATCCAATACTCTTTTTAGGTATATTTTTATTCTTCATTAAGGGACTGAGTCACATATATTTTGTTAAAATGACCAATAATACCACATACAAGGGACAAATACCGACATACCATAACCAGACCACATATTACCATCACAATGACCGAATAATACCACATACAACGGAAAATACCGCCACTCCGTGACCAGACCACATATTACCACATAGTGACCGAATGCTACAATACTGATCATTAATTTAAAAAAACACAATACTAAGTGCCATTATACACAGGAGTAGAGTTGAGCGAAACGAGTCAGTCAAATTAAAAAATAGCCGACTTTAGCTAAAGTTGGGTTTCACCGATCGAAACCCGACCATAGCGTGAGGTCAGCCATGAGGTCGCCGACCCGAGCGCCAAAGTCACTTTTCAAATAATGCTTCCAGCGCCTTTTCTCAGCCAATGATGGAGGACGCACACTGTGGGCAACATGATGACATGGGCAGCGGCCACCACCATCTTAGAGAAGGGCATTGAAGTGATTGGCTGGCTTTGTTTGGCGTCACAGTGGGTATAAAAGGCCATGACCGCCGACCGCCATCTTACTTCTGCCGATCTTAGAATAGGGAGAGGTGCTGCTGCTGATTCTGAATAGGGAGAGCGTTAGGCAGGGAAGAAGAAAAACAAAATTGCTTCTGCTGATAGCGCTTTTCACTGTACAGTTAGTGTGCAGTGAAAGGGGAGGATTTTTGTTGCGTGCAGCAGCGCTGGTGGTGATTAGGCTGCCTTTTAAGGCTACCTGCTAGCTGTATTGCTGTGTGCACACTGCTGTTCAAACTGCTTTTTTCAAAGCACTCCAACTTTTATTATTTTGTTCTGGTGAGTAGTGTTGAGCATTCCGATACTGCAATATCGGGTATCGGCCGATATTCGCAGTAACGGAATTCCGATACTGAGTTCCGATACTTTTAGTATATCGAATACCGGAATCGGAAGTTCCCATAATGCAATGAGCCAGTTTGATTTTATTCAGCCAATGAGGATCCTAAGAAGTGTGGGCACATCCTGTTAGAGCATGTTAGGCATGTAACTACTGGCATGGCTGTGATTGGCTGCTGAAATGATGTCATGATGCACTATAAAAGCCGCCGCCGCCATTTTGGGTTTACTCTGCTGTTAATTCAGTTAGGGATAGTATGCTGCTGTTCTGAGGGACAGTGTGACCTAGCGATTTGCTATATTGTGCTTTACCCAGGCTACTTTATCAACCGCTGTAGATTTCTTTTGCCTTGCAGCGCTGTTCACAGCTGTCTGCGATGTCTTTGTGTGTGAGTGCAGCTCGCGCTGTAGTGTGTTCTGCACCAGCCACCTCCGGTTGTAGTTCACTCAGCATGCGTCACTGCCTCATACATTGTCCTTTTTTGCATTAGTGCAGCTCATTTTTCCTGATTTATCCTATTAGTGTGGTTCCATCCATATCCAGCTAGATTGCTTGCAAACTCTATATAGGAGTAGATAGAGGAGCCTTTCTGCAGCCGTGCAGCGCTAGTGCACAGTTCTCTGCACTGTTCACGGCTGTCTGCGAGGTCTCTGTGTGTGAGTGCAGCTCACGCTGTAGTGTGTTCCACAGCCAGCCACCTCCAGTTGTAGTCCGCTCAGCGTGCGTCACTGCCTCATACATTGTCCTTTTTTGCATTAGTGCAGCTCATTTTTCCTGATTTCTCATATTAGTGTGGCTCCATCCGTATCCAGCTAGATTGCTTGAAAACACTATATAGGAGTAGATAGAGCTTTTCTGCAGCCTTGCAGCGCTGTTCATGGCTGTCTGCGAGGTCTCTGTGTGTGAGTGCAGCTCACGCTGTAGTGTTTTCTGCAACCACCTCCGGTTGTAGTCCGCTCAGCGTGCGTCACTGCCTCATACATTGTCCTTTTTTGCTTTAGTGCTGCTCATTTTTCCAGATTTCTCCTATTAGTGTGGTTCAATCCGTATCCAGCTAGAATATTTGCAAACACTATATAGGAGTAGATAGAGGAGCCTTTCTGCTGGTTTGTGCCCTGCAGCCCCAGCCAGATTAGTATTAGCCTATTTTTTCAAGATTCATCTATTGCATTGTAGGTTACCTTCCTGCATTGTAATAGCTACAAAAAGTTTGTGATACTATCGGTTTTACATCTTTGGGCACATCCAGTGTCTTTTTGTGATAAAAAAAAGTTAATAAAGTTCACCAAACACTCCACTTTACAGTTGAGTAGGCCACATTAGCTCATATTAAAGTCTAGTCCACACTTTATAAAATTAGTGTTTCTTATACTTGTTAGCAGCTGTTCAGGAATAAGCACACTAAGCCCTTAGTACTTTTCTGCCTATCTTTATCAGTCTACCAAGATGAAGAAGAAAGGGAGTAAGGAACGTAGTCGTGGGCGTGGAGTTTCTGCAGGGAGAGGACGTGGGGATTCTGTGCCTGCTGCGGGCACCAGTGACTCAACATCCCCCAGTTTTCCCAGGGAACAGTCCTTTATGCGCAGCTTTGTAGGAGCTCGCCGTACCCCACTGCTGCGGGACTAACAAATTGAAGCTGTTGTGGGATGGATGGCAGCTAATGCATCGACTTCAATTAGTTCCAGATCCTCTCAGGTCCAGAGCACTGAAGAGCACCCATCTGTCTCTTCACCACCTGCCAAATTGCTCAGGCAGTCAGAGAGCCCTGGACAGGAGCCATCTCTACTTCTGTTCTCTGAATCTGTTGGCTTGGAAAGAGGGGGGCCAGCCAAGCAGCATTCGAGAATTTGAAGAGGTAGTATGCAGTGATGCGCAACAGCTTTGTCTCTCTGAATCTGAAGAAGCGGGTGGGCCTGTGCCTATGGTCAGCACACCTCAGTACGCATCTGATGATGAGACTCAGGTTCCACTTGCTGGTGCGTACTGTGCTGTCGAGACTACCCAGGAGAAGCAGTCGTTTGAAGAGGGTACTGTAGATGATGAGGTCCTTGACCCATCATGGCGTGAGGTACAGGAAGGTGGTGGGAGCAGCTCTGAGGAAGAGATTCCCCGAATGGCCAAAAAAGGAGGGAGAGGGAGGGGGCAGACTCGGTTGCCTGTAGCCTCCACTTCGGCACCCATTAGGAGCATGCCTCTTCCAAAACCCAAAACGGGCGCTCCAAAGACTTGCAGTGTATGGTCCTTTTTTGACACAGTTGCAGATGACATTTGCTTTGTCAAATGCAAGCTGTGTAATCAGAAAGTGAAAAGAGGGAAAAGTGTCAGCAACCTCAATACCACAAATATGTGGAAACATGTGCGGACCAAGCACATGGTGGAGTTACAAAGACACACTGAAGACCTAGGCCAACCTACAGCGCCACCTACCACCTCTTCAGCTCGTGTTGTAGCCTCTTCCTCCAGCTCACACACAGCTGATTCGGCTTCCTCACAGGATCGCCATGGAAGAACCTCTGGCACTGTTATACAGAGACACAGTGTCATTCCACCCACAGCACCACGTTCCCTGTCATCCTCACACTCCCAAGCCAGTCTACAGCCATCGGTAGCACAGGCATGGGAGAATAGGTGCCCATACTCGGCAAACCACACCCGAGCACAGGCTCTGAATGCTGGCATTGCAAAACTACTGTCCCTTGAAATGCTCTCATTCAGGCTGGTGGAGACAGACACCTTCCGTAACTTCATGGCATTGGCAGTCCCACAATACAACGTGCCCAGCCGCTTTTATTTCAGCAGGCAAGCCGTCCCTGCCCTGCAAAGGCATGTGGTGGGAAAAATTAAACATGTGCTACTAAACGCCATCAGTAGCAAGATCCACCTGACCACCGATGCGTGGACCAGTAACCATGGACAGGGATGATATCTTTCCCTCACTGCCCATTGGGTAAATGTTGTGGAGCCGGGTACAGATCTTGAGAGTGGCGCTGTACGTGTTCTGCCAACTCCAAGGATTTCAGGAATTCAGTCTGTACACATTGACTCCTCCTCATACTCCAGTTCCTCTGAATCAGCGCTGCAGGAGCCGTCACAGTCTATCTCCACATGGACCCGTGAACGCTTACCTGTTACGACCGATATGAGCACAGCCGTGGTCAAACTTCAACAGGCCTATTGAAATTAATTTCTTTGGGGAATCGAAGCCACACAGCGCAGGAGCTCTAGAATGCCATCAAGCAGGAGAGCGACGTGTGGTTTGTGCCAGCGAATCTCCAGCCAGGCATGGTAGTGTGTGACAATGGCCGAAATCTGGTGGCAGCTCTGGGCCTAGGCAACCTCACTCACATCCCATGTCTGGCACATGTGCTCAACTTGGTCGTGCAGAGTTTTTTGAGGGACTATCCGGATCTTGATGCACTGCTGCACAAGGTCCGCATAGAGTGCGCTCACTTGCGGCGTTCCAGCATGGCAAGATCGCGCATTGCAGCTCTGCAGTGCCGATTCCGCCTTCTGGAACATCGCATCATATGTGACCTACTCGGTGGAATTCAACGTTACATATGTTGGAGAGGTTGTGTGAGCAGCAGGCAGCAGTAATGGAGTACCAGCTGCATCAGGAGCAAACAAGTCGCACTGCGCGCCGTTCACACTTCACCACCACTGAGTGGGCCTCTATGAAGGACCTCTGCCACATTTTGCATGTCTTCAATGATTCCACTTGGATGGCGAGTACAGATGATGCACTAGTCAGCATGACTATCCCCCTTATCTGCCTGCTTCAAAAAACACTGCAAGCACTAAGGGAGGAGGTTGTGGAAGAGGTGGAGGATGAGGAATCACAAATGCCATCTGCTTCTAGACAGTCTGTGCTACATGGTTCCTCACAAAGGCCTAGGCAGGGGCCACTTTGTGAGGAGGATGAGGAGGAGTCAATGGAGGAGGAAGACATCTGTCCAGAGGAGGGAGGTACACAATGCTCTAGTAGTCAGTATGTAGAGAGGGGGTGGGGTGATGCAGAGCAGGCAGAGATGACACCTCAAGCAGGGGACAGCATTTCTTGGCCAGTTGGCAGTCTGCAGCACATGGTTGATTTCATACTGCAGTGCCTGAGAAACAACCGCCGCAACGCCCACATTCTCAACACAGCTGATTATTGGGTGTACACCCTCCTAGATCCTCGTTACCGGGACAACTTACAAAGCCTCATAACACCATTGAACCGGGAGCATAAAATGCGGGGGTACCAAGACACACTGGTGCATTCCATCATGTTCTCCATTCCACCCGAGAGCAGTGCTGCTAGTGCTTTACAAAGCAGCTCAGTGCGTTGAGGCAGTGGAAGAAGCTCTGCACAAAGAGGGAGCAGAAGCAGTGCCTCAGCACAAGGCAAGACCAGTATGGCCCAAATGTGGCAAAGTTTTGTGTCCCCGCCACAAATGTCTACACCATCACAGACGGCTCCAGTCAGCAGGAGGCAATGTTTCCGTCAGATGGTGACAGACTACATGTCTTGCCCTCTCAGTGTTCTCCCACACGGCTCTTCCCCCTTCAAGTTTTGGGTCTCTAAGCTGGATACATGGCCAGAGCTTAGCCAGTATGCATTGGAGGTGCTGGCTTGCCCTGCTGCTAGTGTATTATCGGAATGCATCTTTAGTGCCACAGGTGGTGTACTAACAGACCGTCGCATGCGACTATCCTCCGATAACGTTGACCGGCTTACTTTTCTGAAAATGAACAAGGCCTGGATCTCGCAGGAATTTGCCAGTCCTCTTCCAGATTAAATAATTGGTTGGCAACAGTATCCAGGTCTCCTGTTGTGTTCATGTTTCTACCACCTGAACTGAAATCCCTGGGCTCCAACACCGCCAGTTGCTGCTCAGAAGTGCCATCTGCACAGTCAACACTTGCTCCTGTGTTATTGGGGTTCAGTAACGTCAGCTGATCCCCTGCTGTGTGTCCGGCAATGTCTCCTGCTCCGACCACACTCACACTACTACAGATATTAAACTTGCTCCAATAAGGCCTCTGGCTACACTCTGTTTCTCCTGTAATCCCTGGGCTCCAACACCGCCAGTTGCTGCTCAGAAGTGTCGTCTGCACAGTCAACACATGCTCCAGCGCTATTGGGGTTCAGTAACGTCAGCTGATCCCCTGCTGTGTGTCCGGCAATTTCGCCTGCTCTGTCCACATTCACACTACTACAGATTTTAAACTTGCTCCAATTACGCCTCTGCCTCCACTCTGTTTCTAGTATTTACCCTGGGCTCCAACACCGCCAGTTGCTGCTCAGAAGTGTCGTCTGCACAGTCAACACATGCTCCAGTGCTATTGGGGTTCAGTAACGTCAGCTGATCCCCTGCTGTGTGTCCGGCAATTTGTCCAGCTCTGTCCATATTCACACTACTACAGATATTAAACTTGCTCCAATTAGGCCTCTGGCTACACTCTGTTTCTACTGTAATCCCTGGGCTCCAACACCGCCAGTTGCTGCTCAGAAGTGTCTTTGGAACGGGTACTCCCTCCTCGCCAGCCTGGTTCCAACATGCCAGCTGTTTCCGGGTAGTCTTAACGTCACTTTGCCTCCAATACGTTGTCCTGTCGTGTTGCGGTCAGGTTAGCCGACTCTATGGTGCCTGCAGTTTAGGTGCTTCCTATGTGGGCTGCGGGATCTGGCAAGGAAGACTGGTTCCATAGTGCCAATAGGACAAGCTCCCCCTGTAGGACTGTGGGTTTCGGTAACTCCGGCCGGCTCACGGCCTTGCAACTTTTTTTTTCATGTGCACCTTCTGCTGCCTATCTGAGTTCCAGTACCATTAGCTGGTTCTTTGGAAGTCAATCTTGAATATGTCCCCCTGGGTTCCAGTAATGTCAGCTGGTTCCAGGCAGAGCCTTTGGCTTAGGTGCCTCCTTCTCGGTATCCGAGTTCCACCAACGTCTGCTGGTCCTTGGTAGTGCTTTCTGGCACAGGTACCTCCTGCTTAGTAACCGGGTTCCAGTACCATCAGCTGGTCCTCGGTAGTTCCATTGGCTCTTGTACCTTCGGCTACCCATCCAGGTTTCAGTACCGTCAGCTGGTTCTCAGCAGTTCCTCAGCCTTCTTGTACCTTCTGCTACATTTCCAAGTTCAAGCTTTTTGAAATGGTTTTTGGTAATCAGTCTGGATCTCCCTGACGATGACCCTAAAGACGACGACCCTGAAGACCACCCCGAAGAAGACGACGACCCCGAAAACGCCGACCCTGGAGACGACGACCCTGAAGACCACCCCAAAGAAGACGACGACCCCGAAAACGACGACCCTGGAGACGACGACCCTGGAGACCATCCCGAAGAAGACCAAGAAGATGACCCTGAAGAGGATGATGAAGGAGAAAGTGTGGGAGAAGTAAAAAAGAAGGTGAAGAGCATGGAAGTAGTGAAACATAAATATCTGACAAAATATAAAAAGGCTTAAGATAGTCAATATCGTCTTAAAAAAAATTAATTCCTGCTATTCCATTTGATTGGGCTAAACCTCTATGCCTTTAATGTCTCCTCCACCTCCCCCAATACATTCTACATTATTCTTAGTTGTTTTCCTTCATGTAGAATTAACCTACAAGGAAAGTATGGGTTTATTTTCATTCCGATATTTGTGACAATTGACTTGCATTGGTTTATGGTATCGGAATCGGCGATATCCGATATTTTTGGGGTATCGGTCCGATCCAATCCGATCCGATATTTCCCGATATCAGAAGGTATCGCTCAACACTACTGGTGAGTTACTGAGCATTCATTTTTTCACACACCATATAGCGTTGTACGCTCCTCACGCACTACCGTGTACCGGCTAGTATCACGGACAAATAGCTATCTGGGTGTGACTCTGGAAAAACAAGCCAAGGAGATTTTCCATTTTTCCAGACCTACACCTTAGAGAGCTGTCCACTTTTCAAACAGTTTCGTATATCTGCTGTTTGATACGGTCAAATCTAGACAGAGACAGCTTGTGTCAGTCCGTATAAAAATAGACAGAGATTGACAATTTTCCATACACACACCGTATAGCGGTGTACGCTCCTCACACACTACCGTATACCGGCTGGTATCACGGACAAATAGAAGCTATCTGGGTGTAACTCTGGAAAAACAAGCCAAGGAGATTTTCCATTTTTCCAGACTTACACCTTATAGAGCTGTCCGCTTTTCAAACAGTTTTGTTTATCTGCTGTTTGATCATGGTCAAAACTAGACAGAGACAGCGTGTGTTAGTCCGTATAAAAATAGACGGAGAATAACAATTTTCCATACACACACTGTATAGAGCTGTCCGATTCTCAAACAGTATTTTATATCTGCCGTTCACATTACAGTCACATCTATACAGAGTCAGAGTGTGTTTGTGTGACACTCTGTAAATACATGTACGGATATTGTTAGTTACACAAAAAACGTATACAGCTGTACATTTCTGATACAGTTCCGTATATCTGCTTGTTGGATTACGGTCAAATACATGCTGTGAGAGCATCTGTGACTAACAAAATATATATGTAGATTTAATTTTTTTAATACACCTTACACAGGTGGACGCTCCTCATACAGTACCATCTCTCTACTGGTATTATTGGTACATTTTCCCAAACATGAAGAAGTATGGTGGAAGAAGCCACAGACGTGGGCAGGGGGGTGCAGCTGGTACTGATGGTGGTGGTGCATTGGCTGGTTCTGGCAAAAGCACAATAGCAGCTAAGGCAGGAGATGTTGAGCCTGCGTCATCGTCTGGCCCAAGAAGGCCTGTAAGGTTACCTTTTCTTGGAGTAGGAAAACCGCTTTTAAAGCTGGAGCATCAGGAACAGGTTTTGGCGTACATTGCCAAAACAGCCACCAGCTCTATTGCCTCCTCTTCTGAATGTTCAAAACCTCCCAGCACGGAATCGTCAGTGCAGGGCTCTGGTCAGGAAAAACATCTTTCCTTGTGTCCTTCACCGCCACCAAAAGTTAAGGATGCGGCAGCCCACACTTCAGATTACTCTATGGAGCTCTTTTCACATACCATGCCTAGGTTATCCAGTCAAATCCTGAATTCCCCAGTCCAAGATGAATCTGACATGGAGTGCACTGATGCACAGCCACTGCTAGATGATCCTGCTGGTACATTGACCCAGAGCACTACATTGCCCTCGCAGTCTATTGAGCCAGAATCCGACCCTGATGAAACTCAGGTGCCCCTTCCGGCATACTATCCCACCTTACACGGTGACACAGAGGAAGGTGCAGATGACTTTGAAGAGGAGGTGATGGATGACCCAGTTCTTGACCCGGTTTGGCATCCATTGGGGGAGGAGGGTGGCGCTGGCAATAGTTCAGATAAGGAGAAGGATCCGCAGCAGGCATTGACATCGCAGCAGCGGTTATCTGGCAGGCCTGTAGCTGTCCTAAAAAACGTGGACCAAAAACTAAAAGAGTTGCAGGACAGCTTGGCCAGACAGTCAACTTAGCACAGCTTGCAAGGCCAGAAAATGTATACCATAGTAGGAAGAGTGCAGTGTGGCACTTCTTTGTCCAAAATCCTACTGATGAGGCAAAGGTTACCTGTAAGAAGTGTGGAAGGACCTTTAGCCGAGATAAACAACTCAGAAATTTGAATACCAGTTGCATGTTTAGACATTTAATCACCATGCACTTGCAAGCGTGGACGAACTACATAACCTCAGGTAGCACATGTGCACCTGCTCCGACTGAAGGTAGCCAGCAACGCTTCATCGCTTCCCCCACTGTAAGACCACCACCACCATTAAGCACACCACCAGCACTAAATGTAGAGGTGTCGTCGCAAGGCCAAAACACTCAGGGAATCACAATGGTTTTGCAACACAACAATGAATCTAGGCCATCACCACCAATACCATCACCAACCCCCTCTCACTCCATCCGGTCCACCTCTACTTCCCCCATATGCAGATCT
Source organism: Dendrobates tinctorius (assembly GCF_039654945.1). Classification (NCBI taxonomy): domain Eukaryota; kingdom Metazoa; phylum Chordata; class Amphibia; order Anura; family Dendrobatidae; genus Dendrobates; species Dendrobates tinctorius. The sequence goes on along the minus strand of NW_027361747.1, from coordinate 16,249,177 downwards.
CCAGTCCAGCTCACTCTATCAGACACTCTGAGTAGGACAAGAAAGTACTCATCCTCTCATCCGCGTACACTGTGTTTGAATGCCTACATTGCCAAACAAATCTCATTAGAGATGATGCCCTACCGTTTGGTTGAAAGCGAAGCTTTCCGTGAGCTCATGGTCTACGCTGTCCCACGCTATGACCTACCCTGTCGGCACTTCTTTTCTCGAAAAGCCATCCCTGCCCTCCACGGGCACGTGAAATACCTCATTGTCCATGCACTAAAACAATCAGTGAGTGGAAAGGTGCACCTCACAACAGATGCATGGACCAGTAGGCATGGCCAGGGCCGTTACGTGTCCATCACTGTGCACTGGGCTAATTTAGTGGATGCAGGCTCCACAGGGGACAGCGGTGGTGGAACAGTGCTGCCTAGCCCACGGTATAGGAAACAGTTGGCTGTAAGCTTTCGACCCTCCTCCTCCTCCTCCATCAGCGAAAGCTCGTCCACAGAGCGCAGTCACACGAGCACTCCATCCGCAGCTGGCAGTGTTGCACACGAGGTGTCCCATTATCAAACAGCTAGTGGTAAGCGTCAGCAGGCTGTGTTAAAGATGATGTCTTTGGGTGACAACAGACACACCACGGAGGTACTGGCCGACTACTTGCAATGACAAACTGAGTCATGGCTGGGCAGTCTAGATCTTGAGCGAGGCAAGGTAGTCAGTGAAAATAGCCGTAATTTTGTGGCAGCCATAGCCCGTGCAAAACTCACACACATACCTTGCCTGGCTCACACTTTGAACCTGGTAGTGCAGTGCTTCCTTAATAATTATCTGTAGTTAACATCCCTGCTACATAAGGTGCGAAGACTGTGCTTGCACATCTGTCACTCAAACGTCCACTCCACTCTTAAGCAGAAGCTGCAGCGATTGCTCCACCTCCCCAAGCACCACCTAATCATAGATGTTGCAACAAGGTGGAACTCCACCCTGCACATGATTGAGAGGCTGTGCAAACAGAGGCAGGCTGTAATGCATTTGTGGGAGGATACACGGGCAGGCAGTTTGAGGGAAGACATGGAATTGTCAGGTGTGCAGTGGTCAAAGCTGAAAGACCTCTGTAAAGTCCTTCAGTGTTTTGAGGAATGCACACAGCTGGTAAGTGCAGACGACACCATCATAAGCATGAGCATCCCACTTATGCGTCTGCTCATGCAAAGTTTGATGCACATTAAGGATCAGGCATCTGCAGTGGAAGAGGAGGAGGAGGAGGGAAGCCTTGATGACAGTCAGCCATTGTCTGGTCAGGGAACTGTCCTGGACAAGGTGGAGGAAGAAGAGGAAAAGGAGGAGGGGGATGATTATTTTGGGCAGGAGGATGCTTCTCAGGGGGCAAGAGAAAATGTTGGCATTCCAAGGTCAGGTACAGTGTTTGTGCGTGGCTGTAGGGATGTGGATTTTCCAGAAAGTGCTCCTCCACCCAGCAGTGACAGTGCAGCATTGACACCTGGAACATTGTCCCACATGTGTGATTATGCCTTGCGGATCCTAAAAAGGGACCCCCACATTGCCAAAATGATGAGGGAAGACGACTACTGGATGGCCAGCATCCTTGATCCACACTACAAAGGCAAATTACACAACATCATGCCACAGGAGAACCTAGAGATAATATTGGCTAACAAACAAGCAACTCTGGTAAACCGTTTACAGTGTCTCTGACGGTGGGGGGGCCCACTCGCCGTCAGACACACCAGCGTACTATGAGGGGCCCTGTGCCAGTACCATCGACCACGAGTGTGCCCCCCCTGCTTGGTCATGGCCACAGCACTTGCAAATTGCAATACTTACCTCTCCCTGCCCCACCACTGTGTAGTCTGGGCAGTTAAATCCTTCACAGGGACGGCCACTAGAAATTTGGTGTATTGATCGATGATGGTTAAGATGTAGCTATGGCCTGTCCTGCTGGCCTCTACCTTCAGATGATCAATGGCTACCATTTGTAATGGACGCCAACTTACAAGCGTATGCAGTGGTGCTTCATGATCGCCTTTCACAGTTGTGATAGTCACGGACGTGTGACATTCCCGCCACCATTTTTCAATGTCTCCTCTCATGCCAATCCAATAGAATCGCCTACGGCCTGTGGCTTCTGTCTTTTGCACTCCAAAATGACCAGACACATCATGATAAGCAGTGAGGACCATGTCTACATCTCTCCCTGTGATCACAATTTGATGGAGACGAGTAACGGTGTCTCCACAGACACAGTAATTGAGGGTCTGCATCGCTTCTGCAACTTCTACCGGGAGGTTTTCCCGCGATGAGTCATTCCCAAATTTCTGCTAACACTCGACTTTCCGTCTGTACTTGTATCCATGTAGTTTCCAGTAGCGGAGAGTCTGGACTGGCTTACTGAGATTGAAATATATACGAAGATTTAAAAGTACCACAACACTGTATACTGTTGTACGCTTCGACTACCTTTCCCTTTTTCTACTTTTTAAATTCTGGTGTAATACATAGTGAGCTTGTGAGTGTCTGTGTCTGACTCCGGAAGTATAGATGGAAATTTACAATTACCCCTAGACTGGATACACCTGGCATGTGCTGATACTGTCATGATCCCAGTGCAGGTTTTTGAGCTGCACACCGGGGGTTAATGTCTGGAGCTCTGTGCAGGTTTTGACCTGCACACTTGGGGTTAATGATTGTGGCCTCTTTCTGGTTCTGGGAGAGCTTCATAAACCCCTGGGTAGCTTCAATCCCTGCCAGTTATACTTTTGCCTTTGGCCTAGTGTGCTGACCCCCGTGTGCCTGTTTGTTGCTATAGCTTGTTTATATGGTTCTGACCCAGCTCTGCTCTGTTTCCCGTTGTGAGTTTGCCTGTTGATTTTGTACTGCGTTATTATCTGTGTATGACTCATTGCCTGTGACCTGACTACTCTCTGCTCGCCCCCTTTGGTACCTTGCAGCTATCTCTGTGTGTGACTCATTGGCTACGTCCTGACTATTCTCACTGTCTATGCCCCTGGGTAACTTTGTCTCGCAGTTACTCTGCTAGGAATTGCCTTGCAGCTCCTAGCTCTGTGGAGTTTAGGCCACGCGTCTAGCAGTCACATGCTTCAGGTCCTGCGGCTCTGAAGTACGCTTCTATTCGGTTGCTGCCCGCTCCACAGGTAGCTTTGAGCACGCTTTCACTTTACTCAGGACACGCACACTGGCTCAGTGAGCAAGTTCAGTGCGGTGTCTCTGACATTATAACTGGCCTACAATTTTTTTTTCTCTCCTCACTTCTGCAGCATGGACCCAATGTGTGCTTTATCTGAGCAGGTGAAAAGCTTGACTCAGTCACTGCAGAAGCTTAGTTTGGAACACCAAGCTCTGGCCCAGTCCCAACGGTGGGTTGAGGACTCAGTTCAGGGGGTACTTTCCGCAGGCTTTCAGCAGGTGGGGAATAGAGATGTCATTTTAGTCCCACCTGAATCCCCGGTTAAATTGCCAGATATATTTTCTGGTAACAAGGATGATTTCAGGGCATTTAAGGAGGGCTGTAAGCTTTTTTTTTCTTTGAGACCCCGCTCCTCTGGGGATGAGAAACAGAGGGTGGGGGTGGTGATGTCCCTGCTTAGGGGGTCCCCACAAGCCTGGGAATTCTCGCTTTCCTCTTCTGCCCCTGAGAGAATGTCTGTGGATGCATTTTTTGAAGCCTTAGGGCTTATTTATGATGAGCCTGATAGAGTGCGGTTGGCTGAGGACAAAGTGATGAGTGTCTGTCAGGGGGAGCACTCGGCCGAATGGTTCTGTACTGAATTCAGATGTTGGGCAGCGTAGATTTCCTGGAGTGATGCCGCCCTTCGGGGGCTGTTCCACAGAGGCCTGTGTGAACGTCTGAAGGATGCTTTGGCACTTCATCCTCCGCCTGACTCCCTGGAGGATGCCATGGTCCAAGCGGTTCGCATGGATCCCAGGCTGCGGGCTAGAGGCATTATGCAATGGGAATTGCCCTTATTCTTCAGTGGAGATGAGACCCAGACTCTTCCTATGGCTATGGAGGTGAGCACTGTCACCTGTGAGGGAAAGGAAAGAAGACGCCGCCGGGAAAAGCAGTTGTGCTTCTATTGTGGGAAAACTGGACATTGGAAGAAGGACTGCCCCTCCTGTCCGTCATCCTCCAAGATGGCGGGAAACGACTAGGTCTGGGTAGTAATCGAGGAGGCTAACCAGACCTTCAGGTACAATTTTCCTCATGTGCAAAAATGGTGCTGCAGGTGGAACTGGAACTGGGTTATGGTCCTGTTCAGACTACTGTTTTTATTGACTGCGGTTCGGCTGTGAACCTGATTGATACCAAGGTTATGACTCTTAATAAGATAGGGACAGTCAGGCTTCACAATCCTGTTAAAATTGTGACAATTGACTCATCTCCTCTTACCCAAGACGGTATCTGTTGCAGGTCTGAACTTTTTTCTCTAAAAGTGGGTTCCACTCATGTGGAGAAACTAAGTTGTCTGGTGCTAGATAACTTGCCTGCAGGACTGGTACTGGGGATGCCTTGGCTTCAACGCCATAATCCTACCATTGATTGGGTTACAGGGGAAATCACTCAATGGGGATGCAATAATAAATGTGGTAACCGGGGACATCTTGTTAACGCTGTTAAATCCGTGTCTGTGTCGTCTGTCGATCTGGAAGGTATTCCGGAGTACCTGAAAGATTTCGAAGACGTTTTTTCCGAAAGTGAGGCTGAGGCGCTGCCACGACATAGACCCTATGATTGTGCCATTGATTTAGTACCCGGAGCCAAGTTACCTAAGGCTCAATTGTTCAATTTGTCTGGACCTGAGCGCCAAGCCATGAAGGAGTACATAGCTGAGAGTCTCCGCAAAGGGCATATCAGGCCTTCTGTGTCACCTGTGGCAGCAGGGTTCTTCTTTGTGAAGAAAAAAGATGGTGGTTTGCGGCCGTGCCTCGACTTTCGGGAACTGAACAAGATAATGGTTAGGAACTCTTACCCGCTTCCCCTCATCCCAGACTTATGTAACCAGTTAGCTGGGGCCCAATGGTTCTCCAAGTTTGATCTGTGGGGGGCCTATAATCTGATAAGGGTTCGGGAAGGGGACGAGTGGAAAACGGCATTCCTCACATCAGAAGGACTCTTTGAGAACCTGGTAATGCCATTTGGGTTAACTAATGCACCCGCTATTTTCCAAAATTTCATCAATGTTGTGTTTTCTGATCTGATAGGCCGTTTTGTTATTATTTATTTGGATGATATTTTGGTGTATTCCCCGGACAGTCAATCTCACTTGCAACATCTAAAGACAGTTCTCCAGAGACTCAGGGAGAACCAATTGTTCGCCAAATTGGAAAAATGTTCGTTTTTTGTACAGGAGCTGTCTTTTTTGGGGTTGATTGTGTCCTGTGAGGGGTTTCGTATGGATCCTAAGAAGGTGCTGGCGATCTCTGACTGGGTTCAGCCTCGAGATCTCAAGGGGCTCCAGCGCTTCTTAGGATTTGCGAACTATTACCGGAGATTCATTAAAGGTTTCACACAAGTGGTTAAACCACTCACGGATCTTACCCAGAAGGGAGCTGATGTAAAAAATTGGTCTGTACTCGCTAAGGAATCCTTCTCAGCGATTAAGAAATGTTTTATGTCTGCGCCGGTGTTGGTGCAACCTGACCCGTCCAAACCATTCATTGTGGAGGTGGATGCTTCTGAAGTGGGGGTGGGGGCTGTGCTGTCCCAGGGTCCGGCCACCCTTACCAATCTCAAACCCTGTGCCTTCTTCTCCAAGAAGTTCTCTTCAGCTGAGAAAAACTATGATGTAGGCAATAGAGAACTTCTTGCGGTCAAGCTGGCATTTGAGGAATGGAGGCACTTTTTGGAAGGGGCGGCTCACCCTATCACGGTTGTCACGGATCACAAAAATTTGGCATACCTTGAATCTGCTAAGAGGCTTACTCCTAGACAGGCCCGTTGGTCACTTTTTTTTCACGATTTCAGTTCTCAATTACTTTTCGACCGGGGTCCAAAAATGTTAAAGCGGATGCCCTGTCCAGAAGTTTTGATCCAATGTCTCCCCCTGAGCCGCCGTCCTCCATTCTTCCCCCAGGGGTGGTAGTGGCGGGGGTCTCAACTGAGTTGGAACAAGAAATCCTAAGGGCTCAGGCCCTAGTTCCAGCAACCAGGCCAAGCAATAAACTGCTTGTTCCAGATTCATTGCGGCCTAGACTTCTGCAGGAGTTTCATCATTCTAGGCTGAGTGCTCATCCAGGTATCACGGCCACTAGAGAGGCAGTAGCCAGGGGTTTTTTGTGGCCTTCATTAAGGTCCGATGTCAAGGAATTTGTTTCTGCTTGTGGCATGTGTGCCCGTTCCAAAGGCTCGCATAACCATAGAATCATAGAATCATAGAATCGTAGAGTTGGAAGGGACCTCCTGGGCCATCTGGTCCAACCCCCTGCTCAAAGCAGGATTCGCTAAATCATCCCAGTCAGATGTCTGTCCAGCCTCTGTTTGAAGACTTCCATTGAAGGAGAACTCACCACTTCTCGTGGCAGCCTGTTCCACTCATTGATCACTCTAACTGTCAAAAAGTTTTTTCTAATATCTAATCTGTGTCTCTTCCCATTCAGTTTCATCCCATTGCTTCTAGTCTTTCCTTGTGCAAATGAGAATAAAGTTGATCCTTCTACAATGTGACAGCCCTTTAGATATTTGTAGACAGCTATTAAGTCTCCTCTCAGTCTTCTCTTTTGCAAACTAAACATTCCCAAATTCTGCAACCTTTCCTCATAAGACAGGGTTTGCAGACCGGTCACCATTCTGGTCGCTCTTTTCTGAACTTGCTCCAGTTTGTTGATGTCTTTTTTAAAATGTGGTGCCCAAAACTGGACACAATATTCCAGTTGAGGTCTGACCAAAGAGGAGTAGAGGGAAATAATGACTTCACGTGATCTAGACTGTATGCTTCTGTTAATACATCCTAGAATTGCATTTGCCTTTTTTGCTGCTGCATCACACTGTTGACTCATATTCAGTCTGTGATCTATTAGTATACCCAAGTCTTTTTCACATGTGCTGTCACTTAGCCCTATTCCTCCCATTCTATATATGCTTTTTTCATTTTTATTGCCCAGATGTAGTACTTTGCATTTCTCCCTGTTAAAAACCATTCTGTTAGTTGCTGCCCACTTCTCCAGTTTATTTAAATCTTTTTGAATCCTCTCTCTCTCTTCTCTAGTATTAGCTATCCCTCCTAGCTTTGTGTCATCAGCAAATTTAATCAGTTTACCCTCAATTCCTTCATCTAAATCGTTGATAAAGATGTTGAACAATACAGGGCCCAGGACAGAGCCCTGTGGTACCCCACTTGAGACATTCTTCCAACTGGATGTGCAGCCATTTACGACCACTCTTTGGGTCCGATCACTAAGCCAGTTATGAATCCACCTAACAGTTGCCTTGTCCATTCCATACTTAGTCATTTTTTCAATAAGGATTGTATGAGAGACTTTGTCAAATGCTTTGCTAAAGTCAAGATATACTATATCTACAGCATTTCCTTGATCCACCCAATCAGTGATACCGTCATAGAAGGAAATTAAGTTAGTCTGACATAACTTATTAGTTACAAACCCATGCTGACTCTGTTTAATCACTTCATTCTTATCCAGGTATTGACATACATGTTGTTTAATAATTTGTTCAAAGATCTTTCCTGGTATAGAAGTCAGACTCACCGGCCTATAGTTGCCTGGGTCCACCTTCTTCCCCTTTTTGAAGATAGGAACAACATTTGCTCTTCTCCAGTCTTCTGGCACTTCTCCTGTTCTCCAAGAATTTTCAAAGATTATGGAGAGGGGTTCAAAAATTTCTTCTGCTATCTCCTTCAGTACTCTGGGGTGTAATTCATCTGGACCTGGAGACTTGAATTCATTTAGGTTAGCTAAGTGTTTCCTCACTATCTTTCTGTTTATAGATATCCTGGATTCTTCTATTCCCTTAATAGGACAGTGAATAACAGTTGATGTTATATTTCCTTTCTGAGAGAAAACAGATGCAAAATAGGAATTTAAAAGTTCAGCCTTCTCAACATCCTGTCTTACCATTTCATCATTTTCATCCTGTAAAAATCCTATAGCATCTTTGACTTTTCTTTTACTTTTGACATATCCCCAAAATCCTTTATTATTGCTTTTGACATCTCTTGCAAGCCTCAATTCATTTTCAGCTTTAGCTAATCTGATTTGTGCCCTGCAGGTTCTGCAGACAGCATTATATTCTTCTTTAGATATGCCTCCCTCTTTCCATTTTATAAACATTTTTTTCTTCCTTTTTAGCATGTGCTTAAGTTCTGTGTTCATCCATCCTGGTTTCCTTAAATGCTTCCTATTCTTCCCTCTTTTTGGAATTGTTAACAACTGTGCTTTGAGAATTTCATTTTTCAAGATTTCCCATCCTTCCTGGACATTTTTGTCCTTAAGGATATCCAGCCATTGGATCCCTCCAATTCTCTTTCTGAATCCCTTAAAATCTGCCTTTCTGAAATCTAACCTTGACGTCTGAGTCTTCACAGGTCTTCCGCCTCTAGTTATCCAAAATTCTAAAATAGCATGGTCGCTACCTCCTAGGGTCCCAGCCACTTTTACCTCCTCAACCATTTCCTCCCTGTTTATAAGGATTAGATCCAAGGTAGCAGTTCCCCTTGTTTTCTCCCTTACCTTTTGGAAGATAAAGTTGTCAGCAAGAGAGGATAAGAATTTCCTTGACCTGTTAGTTTTGCCTGAGAGAGATTCCCAACAAATGTCTGGATAGTTGAAATCTCCCATGACAACTATGTCATATTTTTTGGAGAACTTGGCCATCTGATGCATAAAGAGTTCATCCATATCTTCGGCTTGCACAGGCGGCCTGTAGTAAATGCCTACAATGGTGTCCTTTCCATTGTTCTGTCCTTGTATTCTTACCCAAACAGTTTCCACAGAACTCCCAGTCTCTGAAGCTTCAATCTCTGTGCAGATATATGCGTTTCTAACATACAATGCGACACCCCCTCCTCATTTATCAAGTCTGTTTCTTGCAAATAAGTTGTATCCTTCTAGTCTTGTATTCCAATCATGTGTATTGTCCCACCAAGTTTCAGTGATTCCAATGACATCATATTTCTTTTCCTGTGTTAGTAGTTCCAATTCTCCTTGTTTGTTGCCCATGCTTTGTGCATTAGTATAGAAACATTTTAGTTTGTGATTGGTTTCTCTTTCTCCAATATTTTTATTAATTAGATTCTTTCGTCTTTGTTCTTCCTTTCCACCGACCAGCTCGGGAACTCATATCTTTACCGGTTCCTGATAGGCCATGGACTCATCTTTCCATGGATTTTATTACCGGCCTTCCACCTTCCAGGGGCAATACCGTGATCTGGGTGGTGGTGGATAGGTTTTCTAAACAGGCCCATTTCATTCCCTTGGCAGCATTACCTTCAGCAGAAACATTGTCAAGGTTGTTTGTGCAGCATGTGGTCCGATTGCATGGGGTACCCCTGAATGTTGTGTCTGACAGAGGTGTGCAGTTTGTGGCCAAATTTTGGAGGGCGTTCTGTATGAAATTGGGCATCTCACTCTCCTTCTCGTCGGCATATCACCCGGAGAGCAATTGTCAGACAGAACGCACCAATCAATCCCTGGAACAAATTATCAGGTGTCTGACCTCCGCCAGACAGGAGGATTGGTGTGATGCGTTACCGTTGGCTGAATTCACTTTTAACAACCAGGTGAGTCAGTCCACCAACATGTCCCCATTCCTGATTAACTATGGCTTTAATCCGCATTTTGGGGAGTTTTCTCGGGTGGATTCCGGTTGTCCAGGAGCAGAGGGGTCCATTCAACGGTTAAAAAACCTCTGGGCTGAAGTCCAGCGTAATATCTCTCGGGCCCAGGGGAGATACAAATATTTTGCGGACAAAAAGAGAGCCTCGGGAGACATGTTTCAGGTGGGAGAGAAGGTTTGGCTCTCCACGCGTAACATCAACTTAAAGGTACCATCAGTTAAGTTGGGACCAAAGTTCATTGGTCCGTACGAGATTATGGAGATAGTCAACCCTGTGGCATATAGGTTGCGTCTCCCCGCCTCCTTAAAAATATCTAATGTGTTCCATAAGTCTCTGTTGAAACCAGCAGGATCTGTCAAAGAGAACTCTGAGACTGTTGTTCCTCCAGTGCTGGTGGAGGGTCAATTGGAGTATGAGATCGGACATATTGTGGACTCTCGGCGGGTGCACCGCTCTTTGCAGTACCTGGTCCACTGGAAGGGATATGGACCAGAAGAGCGCTCATGGCTCCCTGCTCGCTCGGTACATGCAGATCGCCTGGTTCAGGCGTTCCATGCCAAGTACCCGGGGAAGCCTGGGGATCCAGAGGCCCCCCGTTGAGAGGGGGGTACTGTCATGATCCCAGTGCAAGTTTTTGAGCTGCACACCGGGGGTTAATGTCTGGAGCTCTGTGCAGGTTTTGACCTGCACACTTGGGGTTAATGATTGTGGCCTCTTTCTGGTTCTGGGAGAGCTTCATAAACCCCTGGGTAGCTTCAATCCCTGCCAGTTATACTTTTGCCTTTGGCTTAGTGTGCTGACCCCCGTGTGCCTGTTTGTTGCTATAGCTTGTTTATATGGTTCTGACCTGGCTCTGTTTCCCGTTGTGAGTTTGCCTGTTGATTTTGTACTGCGTTATTATCTGTGTATGACTCATTGCCTGTGACCTGACTACTCTCTGCTCGCCCCCTTTGGTACCTTGCAGCTATCTCTGTGTGTGACTCATTGGCTACGTCCTGACTATTCTCACTGTCTGTAACTTTGTCTCGCAGTTACTCTGCTAGGAATTGCCTTGCAGCTCCTAGCTCTGTGGAGTTTAGGCCACGCGTCTAGCAGTCACGTGCTTCAGGTCCTGCGGCTCTGAAGTATGCTTCTATTCGGTTGCTGCCCGCTCCACAGGTAGCTTTGAGCACGCTTTCGCTTTACTCAGGACACGCACACTGGCTCAGTGAGCAAGTTCAGTGCGGTGTCTCTGACAGATACAGTACCTTTGTTCAAAATTTTGTGTTACGGTATCATCCATAGTGAGTGAGCGTGTGTGGTTTACGCCTTCTATATATACAGTGAATCGGAGATACCAATTTTTATCCTATACTCGATACAGCTTGTATCTTGTTAAACAGTACATTTGTTTGACATTTAGTATTACGGTCAAATCCATACTGAGCAAGAGTCTGAGAGTGACTACGGGACTATGTATACGGAGATTTCAATCGTACCCTATAATATATATACTTGCTATCTTGTTATCCAGTACCTTTTTTACAACATTTTTTATTATGGTCAAACCCAGACTGAGTGAGCGTCTGAGGGTGACTCCGGAAATATATACCGAGATTTCAAATTTGGCCAACACTGTATACAGCTGTACGCTTCTGATACAGTAACCTTTTTAGCTATTTAGATTCTGGTGTAATCCATAATGAGCCTGTGAACGTCTGTCTGTTACTCCGGCAATATATTAGGAGCTTTAACATTACCCAAACACTGTATACAGCTGTACGCTTGTGTTACATTACCCATTTACAGCTTTTCATATTCTTGTGTAATCCATACTGGGCCTTAGAGCGTTTGTGTCTGCCTCCTGAAATGTATACGGAGATTCAGAATGTTTACACTATACTATATATACCTTGTATCTGGTGATACTGTACCCTTTTTCAACTTTTTATTTTATTGGGTAATCCATACTGAGCCTGTGAGCATCTGTGTATGACTCATGAAATATATACAGAGATTTACTGTTATCCCTAGACTGTATAGAGCTGTACGCTTCTGACACAGTACCATATATCTGCTGGTATTTTGGGTCAATTTTCCAAAACCTGAGGAATAGAGTTGAGCGACTTTGGTCGGATCGGGTTTCGTAAAACCCGAATGAAACAAAATTTGAGTCGGATGAAAAAAAGTCGGAGTTTCGTCCAAAACCCGACCCCAATGCAAGTCAATGGGAAATAAAAGTCGGCTTTGAGCGTATGACATTCATCCACTCAATGCCGACTTTTATTCCTCATTGACTTGCATTGGGGTCGGGTTTCAGACAAAACTCCGACTTTTTTTTTGTTTGTTTCATTCTGGTTTCACGAAACCCGATCCGACCAAAGTCGCTCAACTCTAATGAGGAAGTATGGTGGAAGAGGACACGGACGTGGGCGTGGGGGGCCACCTGGTACTGATGGTGGTGGTGGTGCAACTGCTGGTAGTGCCAAAAACACAATAGCAGCTAAATCAGGAGGTGTTGAGCCTGCCGTTCTCAACTGATGTGAACGGATGGCACAGGATCCGTTTTCAGACGGATCCTGAAAATGAAGAAATTTAAAGGAATCGCTGGCCGGGAAGAGGAGAGAGAGAGAGAGAGAGAGAGAGAGAGAGAGAGAGAGAGAGAGAATTCCCAGTTTGGAACAAAAAGCTCTCCAAAATCTGGAAACAAACTGGACTCCTCTGTCCGACACAATGTTCTCAGGAATCCTGTGCTACCGAACCACTTGTTGTAAAAACAAGGGCACCAACTCAGACAAAGATGGCAACTTTGGGAGTGGTACAAGATGGACCATCTTAGAAAATCTATCACAAATCACCCAGATAACAGTCATTCTCTGAGAGACAGGAAGATCAGAACTAAAATCCATTGAGATATGGGTCTATGGCCTCCTGGGCACCGGCAGGGGCATCAACAACCCACTAGAATGAGAACAGGGCTTGAACTGAGAACAAGTCCCACAGGGCTGCACAAAATTCCTGACATCATGAGATAAGGTAGGCCACCAAAAAGACCGACTCACCAAATCTCTGGTACCAAAAATACCTTGATGACCAACCAACGCGGAGCAATGAATTTCAGACATTACTCTTTTCCTCCACTGGTCATGATGGACATACAATTTTCCCATAGGGCAACGTTCAGGTTTGTCCTCCTGAAATTCCTCCAGGGCACGTCTCAAATCGGGTGAGATGGCGGAAAGAACTACACCCTCATTTAGAATGGTAGTAGGCTCGGTCACATCAAGAGAATCCTCAAAGAAACTCCTAGAAAGGGCGTCCGCCTTAACATTCTTAGTGCCCGGAAGAAAAGAGACCACAAAATTAAAACGCGTGAAAAACAAGGCCCATCTAGCCTGTCTAGGATTCAAGCATTTGGCTGATTCAAGATAAATCAAATTCTTGTGGACGGTGAGGACCACAACTTGATGTCTAGCTCCCTCCAACCAATGTCTCCACTCTTCAAATGCCCATTTCATGGCAAACAATTCCCGATTCCCCACGTCATAGTTACGTTCAGATGGGGAGAATTTTCGAGAAAAGAAGGCACTAGGATTCATTTTAGAAGTTACCGGATCTTTTTGGGACAAAACGGCTCCTGCACCAATCTCAGAAGCATCTACCTCCACCTGAAATGGGAGTGAGACATCAGGTTGCCGTAGAACTGGAGCAGAAGTGAATCTCCGCTTAAGCTCCTGAAATGCGAGACTGCCTCTGGAAACCAATTCACACATCAGCGCCCTTTTTGGTCAAATCAGTCTGTGGTTTAACAATACCAGAAAAATTACTTATAAATTTAGGTAGAAATTAGCAAAACTCAAAAACTTCTGGAGAGCCTTCAAAGAAGTGGGCTGAACCCAATCATAAATGGCCTGTATCTTGGCCAGGTGCCGAGGCGTCTAGGATCATCGTAGGTATGCTCCACGGCTACTGCTAGTTGTGTGGTTAGGATCAGGGGTCTGCAATCCGCTTAGTTACCAACCTCTCTGGTTTCCTGTGGCTTAGCCTGGGCCTGCTCTCCTCCTCGGTGACCCATTCATAACAGAATCACCAGCCTAACTGTAGACTCTAGGGTACTCTAAAGAAGGAAAGAATTAAAAAAAAAAAAAGTGTCAGAATTTCTTTTTATATATTTTTTCCTCTTTTCTTTTTCTGTGGCTGGAGGAGGAGATTTTATTTATTTTTTCTTTCTCTAAATGGAGACTAAGCAATTGTCTGATTGTGTTGAGCAGCTTGCTGCTGAGATGCGCGGAATTTCTGCCTATCTCGCTCAATCATCTGCTGTTGAACCAAAAATCCCTACTCCTGATGTGTTTTCTGGGGATTGGTCTAAATTTTTGAATTTTAAGAATAATTGTAAACTATTTTTATACATACAGGGAGGGAAATCTTACTAATTTGGTCTAATGGTAGACAGTATATAATGAAAGGCACCAAATGATAAATTATAAAAATCTGGTGGGAAATTTGATATATTGCTATATACCCAACTTTGAACCTCATCTTTAAAGATTAATGCACCAATGTGACAAATGATGCACTTGTACTTTACATGTTGGATGCTTGTGTATGAAGAAGCTCAGGAACTGAACCCATCGATACATTGTGAGTGCTGACTGTGTTATACAGGAAGCACCTGCTTCTCATATCTGATAGTGACACTTAATTGGTCACTATCAGGTTAGAACCACTTAGGTGACCCTCACCTCTTTTTGACACAATTGCAGAATGCCAATGAGATATCATATAAACTAACACTATCGAGGCTCTAATGGAGAATATCAAACATGTCTAACAAAGAAAATCTTATCCAATAAAACCAATAACTTTATTAATGAATTTGTTAAAAAGGAACTTGCATAATTTTCCCAATCATATACTAAATGAATCTGTAACATAAAAGAGTGACCATATAAAAACATAGAAGATGTCATCATTGTATCACCCTGGTAAAAGCTAGGCTTTCCTAGGTACTACAACCACTCACAGGAGGCAAAGCTTCCAAGTCAATCCACAACTCTAACATATAATATCAGGAAAAACTACCAAGATAATTCAACAGTGCTTGGAACACATGTTAATTTCACCATGGACTTCCACAGTTATAGCAGAGGTGTAAGGTGAAAATAAAGTGCCTGTGCCTGTAATAAGGTGCTAATAGTGATACAAATATCCTGACAGACAAAATACCTCTTTGTTAGCAATCAACATGTGGCTATTAAGTCCAGTGAGTTGTACTTGGTTCCAGCTTGTCCCTAAATAAATAAACTGTACATAGCTATCATATCACTGCAACCTCAAAGAGTTTCTGCACCCCTGTTTATGGTTCATCAGGAGGCTATTAGGAGGTAACCTTTTGGGAGGTATGGGGTCTGAGTCTGATGTGGTTTCATAGAGCCATGATATCCATTTCTCAGTTTTATTTCACTACGTAGTTAAATATCTCATCTATTAAAAATAGTGATGAGTGAGCATGCTAGCCACTACTCAGTACTCGTCCGAGCATCTCACTGCTCGGAGCTCACCAAGTATTTCCAGGGTTGCTTGGTGGGAGCTCGGGTCCCCTACCTGCATGTTTGGCGCTCTTTAGAGAGGCAATGAGCATGCAAAGATTGTCTGCCACACACTGTAATGCCGCAGCCATTTTGGTTGTGGCATTACAGTGATTGGCTGGCCACACAGCGTCATCAGGTCTGTATCAGACCTTGCATCGCCATGCTCGTCATAGTCTACTCCAGAATCAGGCAGTGTAAGGAGAAGTGCTGCTGAGCTAGGGAGAGATTTGTTTGTTTATTAGTTAGTGAAGGTATACCTCAATATATTATACATATATCCATCTCAACTAACAGTACTGCTGAGGACTAAACCAGCTGCATAGATTTCAGTGCTAGGCAGGCAGTGTATGTGGCATACTGCAGTGCATATAGGAATAGGGTCCATTCCAGTTCTGTCTGCTGCTGCTTTTACAGATATTTCTAGACATAGCCCCAGGTATAAGGGACCAGGAGTAATTTTTTTTGGATCTTAATCCTGATTATTTGCTTAAAAAGAAATCTAGAGAACACCGTTTTTCTGCTCCATTTGCTTGTTAGCACTGCAGCACTGTGGCTCAGTGGATAGCACTGCAGCCTTGCAGCGCTGGAGTCCTGGGTTCGAATCCCACCAAGGACAACATCTGCAAGGAGTTTGTATGTTCTCCCCGTGTTTGCGTGGGTTTCCTCTGGGTACTCGGGTTTCCTCCCACATTCCAAAAACATACTGATAGGGAATTTAGATTGTGAGCCCAATCGGGGACAGTGATGATAATGTGTGCAAACTGTAAAGCACTGCGGAATATGTTAGCACTATATAAAAATAAAAATTATTAAAAATAAAGATTAGTACTGCAGAATACAGCCAGATCCTTTCCATATTACAGCGCTAAAAATTCATCTATTTAACCCCTTACTGACCGCTGCTCCTGCACCTCCTCCTCCTCTTCCTCTTCAGCCTCCATCTCCAAAATGACCACATCAGTCACAAGCTGCAAGCACTGCAGCACTGCCTCTGCCAAGCAGCAACAGGCTGTGCTGAAGCTAATATGCTTAAGTGACAAACCGCACAATGCTGAAGAGTTGTGGATAGCTCTGAAAGAGCAGGCAGATCTGTGGCTGACAACACTGAACCTACAGCAGCATTTGCAACTTCCAGCTCACCGACTGGTGTGTGATGTCCCCACACGCTGGAACTCTACACTGCAGATGTTGGGAAGGTTTTGTGAGCAGAAGAGGGCAGTTGTTGACTACCATCGGTATTCAGTTCAGACTCCACACATAAGACCTCAGGAGTGGACATGGATGTCAGACATATCTACCATCCTCCAAAACTTTGAGAATTCCACCAAGATGGTGAGCTGTAATGATGCCACAATTAGTGTCACCATCCCACTTCTCTGTGTTCTGAAATGCTCTCTGCTCACAAGCAAAGAGGATCCATTACAGGCGGAGCACAATGAGATGGAGCAAGAGATCATACAGGGTGATTACACACAGTTCAGCCTCATCTCATCCCAATGTGGATTGGGTGACAATGAGGAGGAGGAAGAACAGGAGCTAGGTTCATGCACTATAGATGGTACTACCTGCCCAACTGTCATACCATCTGTTCAGCATGGATGGCCTGAGCGCAGGGAGGAGGAGAGCATGGTCAGTCATCCTCTTGGTGAGGACACAGAAGTCTTGTCTGTTAGCAGTCTGGCATGCATGGCGGAGTTTATGTTACGCTGCATTTTCCGTGACCCTCTCGTTCTCAAAATTTTGGGTGACAGTAATTGCTGATTGGTGACACTTTTAGATCCATGCTACAAGAACTTTTCATCTCTTATTCCCGAGGCGGACAGGTCTACTAAAATAGGGCAGCACCAGAAGGCCTTGTTGCAGAATTATTAAAAAAAATTCCCATATGAAAATGCTTGCGGCAGAGGGCACAGGTTGTTGGACAACTAAGGAGTACAGGCGAGAGAGACACAACTCCAATCCAGGAGAGGCAGGGGAACACTGTCAAGGTTCTGGAAGAGTTTTCAGACCCTCCCATCGCACAGGCCCTGAGGCGCAGGGTACTCTCACAAGGAGTGCAAAGTTTGGGAAGATGCTGAGGGAGTACCTTGCTGACCAGACCAACGTCCTCTGTTATTCCTCTGTGCCTTTTAATTATTGGGTATCCAAGCTGGATACGAGGCATGAACTTGCTCTCTGCTCCTTGGAGGTCCTAACCTGCCCTGTCGCTAGAGTTTTGTCAGAGCAGGTTTTTAGTGCCGCTGGTGGAATTATAACTGATTAGCGCATCCGCCTGTCAATTGAAAATACTGACAGTCTGAGTCTTATAAAAATGAACTAGGGCTGGATTGGGCCAGACTTCTCAACACCACCAAATGATACCAGCATAACATAAACTCAAATCCAGTGTCTTTTTTTTGGAAGATCTATTCCCATGCACCTCTTCACACCCACACATGGATATACGCTTCCTGATTTTGGCTATTTGCTGTTATCCTCCTCCTTCTCCTCATCTTCTTCCTCCACCACCATATCACCAGGGTGACCATGGTCCATGATACAACACCCACATAATTTTTTAAAGGGTGTTTATGATGCCTGTAGAAAAAAAATTCTTATTCAGTATGTTCATGTATTCCCACCAGGGGTAAATGTTTGTCAGCCCATACACTTAGTGCATGGTCATTACAAGTATAGGAGATCCGCTCCTTTCTAATGGGAACATTTTTTTATGAGGCCCTCCTCCACGTTTTTTCCAAGGGGCACTGGAGTGCCTCAAAATTCTTGGCAGCCCTTGCATTCACTGCATAGGCAAATAGTATGGGAGACCCACTTCCTAATAATGGGAACATTTTTTCATGTGTCCCTCCTGTACATCTCTTCAAAGGGGTATTGGGGTGCGTCCAAATTTTGGGCAGCCATGCCACTCACTGCATACCCAATAACGGTATAGGAGACCCACTCTATAATAATGGGAGCAACAGAGCATAGCCGGCTGATGGCTCTCTAAGAATAGTGAGGGCCGACTGCTGGCCCTTTAAGAATAGTAAAGGCGGACTGATGGCCCTATAAAAATAGGCTTTGTGACTTTCAGAGTCCCGCCTTCATAAATGAAATAGGATGTGTCTGATGACGTGTCACACACCACATGGCCAGATGAGGTTGTAAAATGTTAAAAATACGTTTCCCAGTGTATGCATTTGTCTTGGTTGAACGCAAAGCTAAAGTTAAAAAACGCATCAAAAACGCTACGTGTGAACATAGCCCAAGGTGTGGAGGAGCATTTCTGTTTTTGGTTATTTATTTTGCCTTATATAAAAGTCATTACCCTGGAAAGGATGTTCCTTAACACATTTCCCAGGAAAATCCATTTTGGCTTCTTTTTTGTATGTTTTATTGTGAGTCTGTATAAGTGGCGTAACACTCTGACAACATTGTTCACAGCAGTGACCTGGGAGTCAGAAATACTTCCAGGGGTCTTCCCCATGCTGTTCCCATGTCATTGGAGCACTGTTCCCATTAATTTCTGCAATTTCCCTCTGCAGACCACCGGGTGGAGGGGGCGCCGGAAAAATGCTCGAGTTTCCCATAGACTTACATTGGGCTTGTTGCTTGGGTTGAACATCCAAGCATTCCAATTTGCTCGACCTGAGCAACGAGCACCCGAGCATTTTAGTGCTTGCCCATCACTAATTAAAAACACAATGTTTTGAAGGCTTTTTATTGCATTTCCAAAAATATGCAATGATAAGCATTCAAAAAGTTGTATGTACCCCAATATGTTACCAATAAAAACTTCAGCGTAACACATAAAAATCAAGCCCTGATATACGCGTACAGTAGGGAAAATAAGTATTCCATACACTGGCGATTTTGCATGTTTTCCCACTTACAAAGCATGGGAAATTATTATGGGAAATTATTAGAAATTATTATTTCTAATAATAGAAAAACAGAACTTAATATTTGGTATAGAAATCTTTGATTGCAGTTGCAGAGGTCATATATATGTTTCTTATAGTTATTGACCAAGTTTGCAAACACTGTAGAAGGGATTTTGGCCCACTCCTCCATACAGATCGTCTCCAGATTTTTCAGCCTTCTCACCAAGCTGCTTGCGCATTGTCCTGTAGTACATTCCAGCCTTGTGCAGGTCTACAATTTTGTCTCTTGTGTCCTTAGCCAACTCTTTGTTCTTTGCCATGGTGGAGAGGTTGGAGTGTGATTGATTGAGTGTGTGGACAGATGTCTTTAATACAGGTAATGAGTGCAAACAGGTGCAAATAATACAGGTGATGAGTGCAGAGTAGGAGGGCTTCTTAAAGCGAACCTGTTATCAGGATTTTGCTCAGTAAACTACAGACAATGTCGGATTGGCACCATTACACTGATTAAAGTGATTAAATTGATTAATTTGGTTGAAGAAATCCATCTTGTGGTTGTTGTTTAATCTGTATTTACAGTTTTCAGTTAATGAGATTCTCGTGCTTCGGGGCGGTCTGTGGGCAGTTCTGTATGTGGTGCTCTGGTCTCCTATTCATCATTATGGACTTAGCTGACGGGTCACTGAACCTTCAGGGACCTGCTTCCTGTTTTAAGTTCTGCATTTGACAAGATTTTCAAGTGTCTATCCAACGATTTCTAGATAATACCTGTTTTTGGATGACAGCAGCTTGAAGGAAGCAATTTATTAACAATTAGATGAATTTCCTAAATTGACTGATGAATACATAGGGATTTAGGTCATATCATCTAGTTTTTTGAGTTTTTAAACTGTTGTACATTCGCTACTTATACTTTTAATTTGCGCTTCATTTAACGTCTTATTTTATCTCATTTTCACCACTTAAAAATCATTCTGGATTTTTCTTTTATTTCAACTTCAGTCAATAAGTATTTTACTACATACAGTGAACATAAATTATACATACCTGCAAGTGAAATATAAAAAAAATTTTTGGAGTGGTAATTTAATTTAAGGGAATCTGTCAGTAGGATCAACTCTTCTATATGAGCATGTAGGTCAAAGAAAGTTGAATAAAATTATATCTGCGATCTGATGTCTTATTCCAGAGAGATTCACATTTTTCCTAATACAGTGGGGCAAAAAAGTATTTAGTCAGTCAGCAATAGTGCAAGTTCCACCACTTAAAAAGATGAGAGGCGTCTGTAATTTACATCATAGGTAGACCTCAACTATGGGAGACAAACTGAGAAAAAAAATCCAGAAAATCACATTGTCTGTTTTTTTTTCATTTTATTTGCATATTATGGTGGAAAATAAGTATTTGGTCAGAAACAAGCAATCAAGATTTCTGGCTCTCACAGACCTGTAACTTCTTCTTTAAGAGTCTCCTCTTTCCTCCACTCATTACCTGTAGTAATGGCAACTGTTTAAACTTGTTATCAGTATAAAAAGACACCTGTGCACACCCTCAAACAGTCTGACTCCAAACTCCACTATGGTGAAGACCAAAGAGCTGTCAAAGGACACCAGAAACAAAATTGTAGCCCTGCACCAGGCTGGGAAGACTGAATCTGCAATAGCCAACCAGCTTGGAGTGAAGAAATCAACTGTGGGAGCAATAATTAGAAAATGGAAGACATACAAGACCACTGATAATCTCCCTCGATCTGGTGCTCCTCGCAAAATCCCACCCCGTGGGGTCAGAATGATCACAAGAACGGTGAGCAAAAATCCCAGAACCACGCGGGGGGACCTAGTGAATGAACTGCAGAGAGCTGGGACCAATGTAACAAGGCCTACCATAAGTAACACACTACGCCACCATGGACTCAGATCCTGCAGTGCCAGACGTGTCCCACTGCTTAAGCCTGTACATGTCCGGGCCCGTCTGAAGTTTGCTAGAGAGCATTTGGATGATCCAGAGGAGTTTTGGGAGAATGTCCTATGGTCTGATGAAACCAAACTGGAACTGTTTGGTCGAAACACAACTTGTCGTGTTTGGAGGAAAAAGAATACTGAGTTGCATCCATCAAACACCATACCTACTGTAAAGCATGGTGGTGGAAACATCATGCTTTGGGGCTGTTTCTCTGCAAAGGGGCCAGGACGACTGATCCGGGTACATGAAAGAATGAATGGGGCCATGTATCGTGAGATTTTGAGTGCAAACCTCCTTCCATCAGCAAGGGCATTGATGATGAAACGTGGCTGGGTCTTTCAACATGACAATGATCCAAAGCACACCGTCAGGGCAACGAAGGAGTGGCTTCGTAAGAAGCATTTCAAGGTCCTGGAGTGGCCTAGCCAGTCTCCAGATCTCAACCCTATAGAAAACCTTTGGAGGGAGTTGAAAGTCCGTGTTGCCAAGCGAAAAGCCAAAAACATCACTGCTCTAGAGAAGATCTGCATGGAGGAATGGGCCAACATACCAACAACAGTGTGTGGCAACCTTGTGAAGACTTACAGAAAACGTTTGACCTCTGTCATTGCCAACAAAGGATATATCACAAAGTATTGAGATGAAATTTTGTTTCTGACCAAATACTTATTTTCCACCATAATATGCAAATAAAATGAAAAAAAAACAGACAAGGTGATTTTCTGGATTTTTTTTTCTCAGTTTGTCTCCCATAGTTGAGGTCTACCTATGATGTAAATTATAGACGCCTCTCATCTTTTTAAGTGGTGGAACTTGCACTATTGCTGACTGACTAAATACTTTTTTGCCCCACTGTATGTAAATAAAATGTTAAGATCTATGGGAAGAACATAGATCTCTCTGAGAATCTGACTCCAGCGCTTATTTGAATGAAAGGGGACGTTACCTGTATGACACTGAGGAAACTAGAAAGACAGACTTTGTGCTTCAGTTTTCCATCAGAGTTAAATTTGTTTTTAACTGATGCATTATTAAAAGTCAATGGAGAACAAGTTCAGACTTCCTGCTTCAGTGAAAAGAAAGAGATGAGAAAAATACTAATGCAACTACAAATGACGTTAAAAAAATACAAAAAAGACTTCAGGAAAAAAGCAAAACAGTTTCTAGAATAGTCTTCTGCTTGAAAAACTTGGTGGGTTTGCCTGATTTTAACCCCTTCACGACCAATGACGCCACATAGGCGTCATGAAACCTGGTTCAAATCTGACCAGTGACACCTATGTGGCGTCATGACTTCAAAGCCCCCCTGCGGGTCGGGTGACCGGGGTCACTGAAAGGTTACCCGACCCGCAGATACAGGGGGCTTTGTAATTCACCACAGGGGGCGTGGCTTCGCCCCCACGTGGCTAAGATCGCTCTGATTGGCTGTTAAAAGTGAAACAGCCAATCAGAGCGATAGTAATATTTCATCAATGAAAATTGATGAAATATTACAATCCAGCCATGTCCGACGCTGCTGTAGCATCGGACATGGCTGGAGACACCGATTCCACCCCCCCACCGGCGATCGCCCCCCCCGCAACTGAATGACAGCGGCGATCTGCCGCCGCTGTCATCATCTGCCCCCCTCCCATTCCCTCTGCTCCCCGCCAGCCTCCGATCCCCCCCTCACCCCCCCGGTACCTCCTGAGTCCCCCCGTCCCTCCCGGTGTCCCTCGGGTCCGGATGATGGGCGCCGCCATCTTTGAAAATGGCGGGCGCATGCGCAGTGCGCCCGCCCGAATCTGCCGGCCGCAGATTCCATTCTTTCATTTTGATCACTCTCACAGTGATCAAAATGAAAGAAAAAGTAAATAAACCCCCCCGATTATCACCCCCATAGGTAGGCAGAACTAATAAAATAAAGAAAATATTTTTATTTTTATTTTTCCATTAGGGTTAGGGTTAGGGTTGAAAAGAGGGTTAGGGTTAGGGTTGAAAAGAGGGTTAGGGTTAGGGTTAAAAAGAGGGTTAGGTTTAGGGTTGAAAAGAGGGTTAGGGTTGAAAAGAGGGTTAGGGTTAGGGTTGGAAAGAGGGATAGGGTTGGAAAAAGGGTTAGGGTTAGGATTGGAAAGAGGGTTAGGGTTGGAAAGAGGGATAGGGTTGGAAAGAGGGTTAGGGTTGGAAAGGGTTAGGGTTGGAAAGAGGGTTAGGGTTGGAATTAGGGTTAGGGTTGGAATTAGGGTTAGGGTTGGAATTAGGGTTAGGCTTGTGGTTAGGGTTATGGTTAGGGTTGGGATTAGGGTTCGGGGTCTGTTGGGGTTAGGGTTATGGTTATGGTTGGAATTAGGGTTAGGGATGTGTTGGGGTTAGGGGTGTGTTGGGTTTAGGGCTGGAGTTAGAATTGAGGGGTTTCCACTGTTTAGGCACATCAGGGGGTCACCAAACGCGACATGGAGCAACCATTGATTCCAGCCAATTTTGCGTTCAAAAAGTTAAACGGTGCTTCCTCCCTTCCAAGCCCCGACGTGTGCCCAAACAGTGGTTTACCCCAACATATGGGGTATCAGCGTACTCAGGAAAAATTGCACAACAACTTTGGGGGTCTAATTTCTCCTGGTACCCTTGGGAAAATAAAAAATTGGGGGCTAAAAAAATATTTTTGTGGAAAAAAATTTTTTTTTAATTTTCACGTCTCTGCGTTATAAACTACTGTGAAGCACTTGGGGGTCCAAAGTGCTCACCAGGCATCTAGATAAGTTACTTGGGAGGTCTAGTTTCCAAAATGGGGTCACTTGTGGGGGGTTTCTATTGTTTAGGCACATCAGGGGCTCTGCAAACGTAATGACGACCGCAGACCATTCCATCAAAGTCTGCATTTCAAAACGCCACTACTTCCATTCCGAGCCCTTACGTGTGCCCAAACAATAGTTCCCCCCATATATGGGGCACCAGCGTACTCAGGACAAACTGTACAACAACTTTTGGGGTCCAATTTATCCTGCTACCCTTGTGAAAAAAAATATTGCTGGCTAAAAATCATTTTTTTTGAGGAAAAAAAAATATTTTTTATTTTCATGTCTGCGTTATAAACTTCTGTGAAGCACTTGGGGGTTCAAGGTGCTCAACACACATCTAGATAAGTTCCTTAGGGGGTCTAGTTTCCAAAATGGGGTCACTTGAGGGGGGGTTCCACAGTTTAGGTACATCAGGGGTTCTGCAAATGTAACATGATGCCCGCAGACCATTCCATCAAAGTCAGCATTTCATAATGTCACTACTTCCCTTCCGAGCCCCGACGTGTACCCAAACAGTGGTCATCCCCCACATATGGGGTATCAGCGTACTCAAGACAAACTGGACAACAACTTTTGGGGTCCAATTTATCCTGCTACCCTTGTGAAAAAAAAAATTGCTAGCTAAAAATCATTTTTTTTTTGAGGAAAAAAAAATATTTTTTATTTTCACGGCTCTGCGTTATAAACTTCTGTGAAGCGCTTGGGGGTTCAAGGTGCTCACCACACATCTAGATAAGTTCCTTGGGGGGTCTAGTCTCCAAAATGGGGTCACTTGTGGGGGGGTTCCACAGTTTAGGTACATCAGGGGCTCTGCAAATGTAACATGACACCCGCAGACCATTCCATCAAAGTCAGCATTTCAAAATGTCACTACTTCCCTTCCGAGCCCCGACGTGTGCCCAAACAGTGGTTCCCCCCCACATGTGGGGTACCAGCGTACTCAGGACAAACTGGACAACAAATTTTGGGGTCTAATTTATCCTGGTACCCTTGTGAAAATAAAAAATTGCGCACTAAAAAATAATTTTTTGAGGGAAAAAATTTTTTTTTAATTTTCACGGCTCTGCGTCATAAACTTTTGTGAAGCACTTGAGGGTTCAAGGTGCTCACTACACATCTAGATAAGTTCCTTAGGGGGTCTAGTTTCCAAAATGGGGTCATTTGTGGGGGAGCTCCAATGTTTAGGCACACAGGGGCTCTCCAAACACGACATGGTGTCCGCTAACGATTGGAAGTAATTTGCATTTCAAAAAGTCAAATGGCGCTCCTTCCCTTCTGAGCCCTGCCGTGTACCCAAACAGTGGTTCCCCCCCACATATGGGGTACCAGCGTGCTCAGGACAAACTGGACAACAAGATTTGTGGTCCAATTTCTGATGTTAGCCTTGTGAAAATTAAAAATAGTGTGCTAAAAATCATTTTTGAGGAAAAAAAATTATTTTTTATTTTCACTGCTCTGTGTTATAAACTTTTGTGAAGCACTTGGGGGTTCAAAGTGCTCCCTACATGTCTAGATAAGTTCCTTAGGGGGTCTAGTTTCCAAAATGGGGTCACTTGTGGGGGAGCTCCAATGTTTAGATGCACAGGGGCTCTCCAAATGCGACATGGTGTCCGATAACGATTGGAGCTAATTTTCCATTCAAAAAGTCAAATGGTGCTCCTTGCCTTCCGGGCCATGCCGTGCACCCAAACAGTGGTTTATGACCACATATGAGGTATCTGTGCACTCAGGAGAAATTGCTCAACAAATTTTAGGATCCATTTTATCCTGTTCCCCATGTGAAAATGAAAAAACTGAGGCTAAAAGAAAATTTTTGTGAAAAAAAAGTATTTTTTTTTTTTTACAGATCAATTTGTGAAGTACCTGGGGGTTCAAAGTGATCACTATGCATCTAGATAAGTTCCTTGGGGGGTCTAGTTTCCAAAATGGGGTCACTTGTGGAGGAGCTCCAATGTTTATGCACACAGGGGCTCTCCAAACACGACATGGCAACCGCTAAATATTCCAGCATATTTTCCATTCAAAAAGTCAAATGGCGCTCCTTCCCTTCTGAGCTGTGCCGTGCGCCCAAACAGTGGTTTATGACCACATATGAGGTATCGTTGTACTCAGGAGAAATTGCCCAACAAATTTTAGGATCCATTTTATCCTGTTTCCCATGTGAAAATGAAAAAATTGATGCTAAAACAAAATTTTTGTTGGAAAAATTAAAATGTCCATTTTTTCTTTCCACATTGCTTTAGTTCCTGTGAAACACCTGAAGGGTTAATAATCTTCTTGAATGTAGTTTTGAGTAGCTTGAGGAGTGCAGTTTTTAGAATGGTGTAACTTTTGGGTATTTTCTGCCATATAGACCCCTCAAAGTGACTTCAAATGTGAGGTGGTCCCTAAAAAAAATGGTTTTGTAAATTTTATTGTAAAAATGAGAAATCGCTGGTCAACTTTTAACCCTTATAACTTCCTAACAAAAAAATATTTTGTTTCCAAAATTGTGCTGATGTAAAGTAAACATATGGGAAATGTTATTTATTAACTATTTTGTGTCACATAACTCTCTGGTTTAACAGAATAAAAATTCAAAATTTGAAAATTGCAAAATTTTCTAAATTTTCACCAAATTTCTGATTTTTTGACAAATAAACACAAAAATTATCAACCTAAATTTACCACTAACATGAAGCCCAAAATGTCACGAAAAAACAATCTCAGAATCGCTAGGATCCGTTGAAGCGTTCCTGAGTTATTACCTCATAAAGGGACACTGGTCAGAATTGCAAAAAATGACCTGGTCATTAAGGTCAAAATAGGCTTGGTCATGAAGCGGTTAAAAGATGCCCTGTGCAATTACCATAAGGGTGCACGCACATGGCGTCATTTTCAGGTGAATTCTGCCTGAAAAGCTGCCAAAATAGCGCCCCATAAAATTAACACGGCGTCCAGCAATGTCATAACGACATTGCTGAGTACATGTTCTACCTTATCTGACTTCTTTTGACCACTGCAGGGTTCTGAAAGTCAGACATAGTTAGAAGTGACAAGCTCAAACCCCAAAAAGCCGCTGCCAGACCCCCTGCATGAAGGATGGCAAAGCTGCCAGTTAAGCCACCTCGGGACATCAATCGCTTGCATTTTCCTGAAGAAATTTCACCTGGGAGCGCTTAGAAACCTGCTGTTTACCTTGGATACCAGCTCCCAGTGCGAGCACGCTGGTATCCAAGGTACACAGCAGGTAACTAAGTGACGCGCAAGCTTAGTTACCCACAGTTTACCTTGGATACCAGCTCCCAGCGTCTGCTTACAGCGCTGTGAGCTCACTGATTGATCGTCTCCCGCTGCCACACGCAGCGATGTGTGCTGGCCGGTGGGAGACAAACTATCAAAAAAATGTCCTGGACATTAGACCACAATCAGCGATACCCGGCGGGGGGGGGTCGCTCACTGATACGTGTCACACACAGCGAGATAGCTGGTGAGATCACTGTTGCTTCAAAAAACTTGTGACTCAGCAGCGATCTCGCTAGCGATCTCGCTGTGTGTGACGGGGGCTTAAATGTAACACAGTGGGTGTGAAAGTAGATAGCAGAAGACATGATGACTTTCATTGTAAGGTGAAGATCAACTGATTTAATAAAATAGCTAATAGCAAGCTTAACCAGACAGCAAATGGAGAAATTCATTGGACATGCCTGATACCCCAGACATAATTGTTGCTGGCATGCTCGTGAGAATGTTTTATCTGCTGATGTTATTTGCAAAAGAGAAAGAGAAAAGAAGGTGGGTCAAGTACAATCAATAATATTTTACCTAGGGACACAATGACCCAGAGAGTCCAACAGTATATAACATTTTTTTTTGGACATTAATTTTGATGATCTATCATTAGGATAGTTCATAACAGAAACAACAAAAAGAGAGGCACACCACGTTACTGATTTGGAAAGCCATCATATCTATTATCAATGAGTGCTGACTTTTCTGCTGTCAGCAGGTCAATCCAAGTATAAGAAATGTTACCTCTCTGTGCTCCCTGCTCACCGCCGCCGGGTCCGGGTCTGCCTCCACCTGCGCCGCTACTCCCATGCTGCCTCGGCCTTCCCTGTGTCCTGCTCGTGCTCCCCACTGGGCGCCTGCATGGGCACTCCGGTGCACTTCTCCTCTGCCGCCGGCCGCGTGCTCCAGCTGTTCACGCATGCGCCTTAGGGCCTGACCGCATGTGCACTCCCCACTCTTATGCCCCTGAGTGACCAGACCTGGCAGAGTTCCCTGTCCAATGGAGGACAGGCGCTGGGTATTTCAGGCTGCCCTCCTTTAGTGAAGGTGCCTGATTATCGTGCTCTAATGCCATATCTAGGCCGTCTTGCTGCTGCTTGCTTTGACCTGCACAGCTTGCATCCTAATGTTGTCTTCCTCCTTCTCTTCCAAATTCCGCAACCGCCCTGTGTCCTCCTGGTGTATGCCTTCCATCTCTCCTCCGCTCACCTCAGTCCAGCTACCATCTCCACCTCCGCTCTCCTCAGTCAGCTACCTTCTCCACCTCCGCTCTCCTCAGTCAGCTACGCGTCTCCACCTCCACTCCTCTCAGCTCTATAACCTCTCCATCTGGTTCCTTACCACCTCCGTACCTCTCTTGCTCCTTTCCTGCTCAGTTCATATTGGCCCCCTTCCAATCAGTCTTATCTCCGTTTTTTACGTTCTTTTTACCTGAGCCAACCCCTGGTCCTGGCATCCATGGTACTAGAGGTCCCCGAGCTTGCTCCCTAACGATCCCTGTATAGGGGTTCATCAAATCTGGTGCGCTCGCTCGGGGGAGTCTCGGTATCACAGTCCAGTGGGTCCACTCTTGGTACACCGCCTACGGTGTAACAAGAAAACAGATATCCTTGTCATTTCTTGAGGCAATAAAATAAATACTTTTTCTTTTAATCCCAAAAAATGTATGTAGAGATTTGCTGACCGTTTCATGACAGATGCTTTGTCCTTAGTCATAGGATTATTTATTATTAAAGGCCTTGAGCTTGACCTCAAGCCATGGCGAATTGATGGATGAATGATCTAGGAAGATTCATCTTGTGCAAGCCTAGGTAGGTCCATCAGGGTCTTCTCTGTTGTAATCTTGATTGTATCAAGCCATCGGGTTGCTGGACTTCCTCTTCGCTTTTTTCCTTCTATTCTTCAGGAGCTTGCTACAGAGATATGCGAACAGAACGGAGCTTACTATAGAGCTATGGGAGCAGAACGGAGCTTACTACAAAGATATGGGAGCAGAACCGAGCTTACTACAGAGATATAGATGAGAATGGAGAATACTCCAGAGATATGGGAGCAGAACGGAGCTTACTACAGATATATGGGTGCGAAACCGAGCTTACTACTGAGATATAAGAGCAGAACCGAGCTAACTACAGCAGTATGGGAGCAGAACCGAGCTTACTACAAAGATAAGGGAGCAGAACCGAGCTACCTACAGAGATTTGGAGCAGAACCAAGCTTACTACAGACATATGGGAGCAGAACCAAGCTTACTACAGAGATATGGGAGCAGAACCAAGCTTACTATAGAGTTATGGGAGCAGAACCAAGCTTACTACAGAGATATGGGAGCAGAACCAAGCTTACTACAGAGATATGGGAGCAGAACCAAGCTTACTACAGAAATATAGGAGCAAAACGGAGCTTACTACAGAGATATGGGAGCAGAACCAAGTTTACTACAGAGATATGGGAGCAGAACCAAGCTTACTACATAGATATGGGAGCAGAACCAAGCTTACTACAGAGATATGGGAGCAGAACTGAGCTTACTACAGAAATATAGGAGCAAAACGGAGCTTACTACAGAGATATGGAAGCAGAACGGAGCTTACTACAAAGATATGGGAGCAGAACCGAGCTTACTACAGAGATATAGATGAGAATGGAGAATACTCCAGAGATATGGGAGCAGAACGGAGCTTACTACAGATATATTGGTGCAAAACCGAGCTTACTACTGAGATATAAGAGCAGAACCGAGCTTACTACAGCGGTATGGGAGCAGAACCGAGCTTACTACAAAGATAAGGGAGCAGAACCGAGCTACCTACAGAGATTTGGATAAGAATAAACAAGGGAAAGGAAACAATCACACAATGCCTGTATATAATACAATAATCTCAAAAGAGTGTATAATAATAGAAATATCAATATCAAGAGTGTGATAGAACCAATCCCCCAAACAAGGGATGGCAGACCATCCGGGTATAAATAAAAAGAATTCAAAGATGGATTGGAATAAAAATCACCAGGATGGAAAAGATGGTAAAAAAATATAATAATAACAATAATAATAATAAATAATACAATCTGTTAAAAATAAAAATGCCTTTATTGAAATATTTGCACAACAATTAAATGCATTAAAAATGTATATATATATATATATAATAAAATAAGATAATAGCATATACAACCACAAAAGCAATATATTTATGGACAATGGAAAAACCAGTCCATAACAAAAGGCTTAATTAATGATCCAGGTACAAAAAAGTGCATTAATAAAGTGACATAAAATATCTAATGAGTGTGCCCAAAGTGCAAAAAGTGCTATTGTGCAAAGGAATTATACATACAAATCGCCATGAGGCATGTGCAAAACACAAAATATAAAATACCTGTAAGTCAATTGGCGCTATATGGGTTGTATAAGAACGCTCCCCGACGCGCGTTTTGGAAATAGAATCTCCTTCGTCAGGGGGAGATTCTATTTCCGAAACGCGCGTCGGGGCGCGTTCTTATACAACCCATATAGCGCCAATTGGCTTACAGGTATTTTATATTTTGTGTTTTGCACACGCCTCATGGCGATTTGTATGTATAATTCCTTTGCACAATAGCACTTTTTGCACTTTGGGCACACTCATTAGATATTTTATGTCACTTTATTAATGCACTTTTTTGTACCTGGATCATTAATTAAGCCTTTTGTTATGGACTGGTTTTTCCATTGTCCATAAATATATTGCTTTTGTGGTTGTATATGCTATTATCTTATTTTATTATATATATATATATATATATATATATATATATATATATACATTTTTAATGCATTTAATTGTTGTGCCAATATTTCAATAAAGGCATTTTTATTTTTAATAGATTGTATTATTTATTATTATTATTGTTATTATTATATTTTTTTACCATCTTTTCCATCCTGGTGATTTTTATTCCAATCCATCTTTGAATTCTTTTTATTTATACTACAGAGATTTGGAGCAGAACCAAGCTTACTACAGACATATGGGAGCAGAACTGAGCTTACTACAGAAATATAGGAGCAAAACGGAGCTTACTACAGAGATATGGGAGCAGAACGGAGCTTATTATAGAGATATGGGAGCAGAACAGAGCTTACCACAGAAATATAGGAGCAAAACGGAGCATACTATAGAGCTATGGGAGCAGAACTGAGCTTACTACAGAAATATGGGAGCAGAACCAAGCTTACTACAGAAGTATAGGAGAAGAGCGGAGCTTACTACAGAGATATGAGAACAGAACGGAGCTTACCACAGAGATATAGGAGCAGAACCAAGCTTACTACAGAAGTATAGGAGCAGAACGGAGCTTACTACAGAGATATGGGAGGAGAACCAAGCTTACTACAGAGATATGGGAGCAGAACCAAGCCCTAAGAAAAAAATAATGGAACCTGAGTGCCCCTATCAAAACTAATAATGTCCCCATTTATAACAAATAATGTCCTGTGAGTGCCCACAAAGCTCTGAATATACAGAATAATGGCCCTACATACCACAAAACACAATATGATGGTCCCCAAACCCCTTTATTATACATTGAGGACTCCAGAACGCCCTATATATAGTAAAATGGCTACATAGCCCCTATATAAAATAGGATGTTCCCATTGCCCCAAATAGAATATGATGGTCCCCAATGAGCCTATATACAGCATGAAGGTCCCCCTGCCCCCTATATATAGTATGAAGGTCCCCACTGCTCCCTTTATATAGTATGAAATCCCCACTGCCCCCTATGTGTATACAGTTGAAACCAGAAGTTTAAATCCACTATATACTGTATAAAAATACAAATCTGCATGTTTTTCTCTATCTGACATGAAATTAGAATAAACATTTCCCGTTTTAGGTCATATATGTCTTTTTATATAGTATATGGAAACTTCTGGTTTCAGCTGTATAGTATGATGGCCCCACTGCCCTGTATATATAGTATAAAGGTCCCCACTGCACCAAATAAATAGTTTGTTGGCCGCAGGTGCCCCCATGTATATAGTAGGATGGTCCCAGTTCCCCCATATATATAATATGATTACCCCAGTTCCCTCTTATTAAGTATGATGGTCCCACAGCCCCATATACACTCACTGGCCACTTTATTAGGTACACCTGTCCAACTGTGTGTTAAGACTTAATTTCTAATCAGCCAATCACATGGCGGCAACTCAGTGCATTTAGGCATGTAGACATGGTCAAGACAATCTCCTGCAGTTCAAACCGAGCATCAGTATGGGGAAGAAAGGTGATTTGAGTGCCTTTGAACGTGGCATGATTGTTGGTGCCAGAAGGGCTGGTCTGAGAATTTCAGAAACTGCTGATCTACTGGGATTTTCACGCACAACCATCTCTAGGGTTTACAGAGAATGGTCCGAAAAAGAAAAAAAATCCAGTGAGCGGCAGTTCTGTGGCCGGAAATGCCATGTTGATGCCAGAGGTCAGAGGAGAATGGGCAGACTGGTTCGAGCTGATAGAAAGGCAACAGTGACTCAAATTGCCACCCGTTACAACCAAGGTAGGCAGAAGAGCATCTCTGAACGCACAGTGCGTCAAACTTTGAGGCAGATGGGCTACAGCAGCAGAAGACCACACTGGGTACCACTCCTCTCAGCTAAGAACAGGAAACTGAGGCTACAATTTGCACAAGCTCATCGAAATTGGACAGTAGAAGATTGGAAAAACGTTGCCTGGTCTGATGAGTCTCGATTTCTGCTGCGACATTCGGATGGTAGGGTCAGAATTTGGCGTAAACAACATGAAAGCATGGATCCATCCTGCCTTGTATCAACGGTTCAGGCTGGTGGTGGTGGTGTCATGGTGTGGGGAATTTTTTCTGGGCACTCTTTGGGCCCCTTGGTACCAATTGAGCATCGTTGCAACGCCACAGCCTACCTGAGTATTGTTGCTGACCATGTCCATCCCTTTATGACCACAATGTACCCAACATCTGATGGCTACTTTCAGCAGGATAATGCGCCATGTCATAAAGCTCGAATCATCTCAGATTGGTTTCTTGAACATGACAATGAGTTTACTGTACTCAAATGGCCTCCTCAGTCACCAGATCTCAATCCAATAGAGCATCTTTGGGATGTGGTGGAACGGGAGATTCGCATCAGGGATGTGCAGCCGACAAATCTGCGCCAACTGTGTGATGCCATCATGTCAATATGGTCCAAAATCTCTGAGGAATGCTTCCAGCACCTTGTTGAATCTCTGCCACGAAGAATTGAGGCAGTTCTGAAGGCAAAAGGGGGTCCAACCCCTTACTAGCATGGTGTACCTAATAAAGTGGCCAGTGAGTGTATATAGTGTGAAGGCACTAGTTCTCCCCATATATATAGTAAGATATCCCCAGCTCACCCCATATATATGTTGACCCCAGTTCCTATATATATATATATATATAGAAGAATCGATCCAGTTCCCCCATGTACAGTGGGGCAAAAAAGTATTTAGTCAGTCAGCAATAGTGCAAGTTCCACCACTTAAAAAGATGAGAGGCGTCTGTAATTTACATCATAGGTAGGCCTCAACTATGGGAGACAAACTGAGAAAAAAAAATCCAGAAAATCACATTGTCTGTTTTTTTTTTCATTTTATTTGCATATTATGGTGGAAAATAAGTATTTGGTCAGAAACAAAATTTCATCTCAATACTTTGTGATATATCCTTTGTTGGCAATGACAGAGGTCAAACGTTTTCTGTAAGTCTTCACAAGGTTGCCACACACTGTTGTTGGTATGTTGGCCCATTCCTCCATGCAGATCTCCTTTAGAGCAGTGATGTTTTTGGCTTTTCGCTTGGCAACACAGACTTTCAACTCCCTCCAAAGGTTTTCTATAGGGTTGAGATCTGGAGACTGGCTAGGCCACTCCAGGACCTTGAAATGCTTCTTACGAAGCCACTCCTTCGTTGCCCTGGCGGTGTGCTTTGGATCATTGTCATGTTGAAAGACCCAGCCACGTTTCATCATCAATGCCCTTGCTGATGGAAGGAGGTTTGCACTCAAAATCTCACGATACATGGCCCCATTCATTCTTTCATGTACCCGGATCAGTCGTCCTGGCCCCTTTGCAGAGAAACAGCCCCAAAGCA
The DNA here is from genome assembly GCF_039654945.1 of Dendrobates tinctorius. Lineage (NCBI taxonomy): Eukaryota > Metazoa > Chordata > Amphibia > Anura > Dendrobatidae > Dendrobates > Dendrobates tinctorius. Next base: position 16,214,783 of record NW_027361747.1, on the reverse strand, counting down.
TGATGTTTCCACCACCATGCTTTACAGTAGGTATGGTGTTTGATGGATGCAACTCAGTATTATTTTTCCTCCAAACACGACAAGTTGTGTTTCTACCAAACAGTTCCAGTTTGGTTTCATCAGACCATAGGACATTCTCCCAAAACTCCTCTGGATCATCCAAATGCTCTCTAGCAAACTTCAGACGGGCCCGGACATGTACAGGCTTAAGCAGTGGGACACGTCTGGCACTGCAGGATCTGAGTCCATGGTGGCGTAGTGTGTTACTTATGGTAGGCCTTGTTACATTGGTCCCAACTCTCTGCAGTTCATTCACTAGGTCCCCCCGCGTGGTTCTGGGATTTTTGCTCACCGTTCTTGTGATCATTCTGACCCCACGGGGTGGGATTTTGTGTGGAGCACCAGATCGAGGGAGATTATCAGTGGTCTTGTATGTCTTCCATTTTCTAATTATTGCTCCCACAGTTGATTTCTTCATTCCAAGCTGGTTGGCTATTGCAGATTCAGTCTTCCCAGCCTGGTGCAGGGCTACAATTTTGTTTCTGGTGTCCTTTTGTAGGGAAGGTGACCTGACGGACGGACGGACTAGTCAGAGTGAAGAAAGATAGGTTTGCACAGTGTAGGTAGGAGACAGTGATTACAGTGGGGAAACAACTAGGAAAGTGTAGTGGACGTGCAGTACCTTGGGATGACCATTAGATGGCAGGGTGGAGTGTGAGCAAAGGACTTTACAGCAGCTTAGGGCTTTAGAAACCGTTGGTCATGGGGGGCGTGGTGACAGTTAGTGACAGTTTCAAGGAACCGGGGAAGTTATAAATACTGAGGGAGGGTTCCAGAAAGTTCCAGTCCCCAGGGGGAGCCCAGGTGACAGGAGGACTTCGCCAGTCTGTGTGCCCTGAGGAGAATCCGACCAAGGGGACTGAGGAGAGGAAACGTCAGTGGGGTGGTCCTGACAGGGAAGGACCGCAGCAGAGACAAGGCTCTGGGTGGAAGACACCGTATGTGTTACGACGAAACTGACCAGTAAAGTGCTGTTGGTGTACGGGCCTAAGGCGGCCACAGTAACCGAGCTGTCAGGATTGTCACAGTGTGAGACGGGACGTGACGTATAGATACGTCCCTAGTGTAACATACGGTGTTGGAGCGGCCCTGAACACGGAGGGCAGAGAGAGATATCGCGGTGTACCGCGAGGACCGTCAGTCGGACGGTGAGCAATAAACTTGGACCTGTTGCACCCAGAATCTGCCTCATCGTGTCTCTGTTATCATCTCTGCGCGGTAAGAAGTGGGACCACCCCCTATCACCCCCCAGCTCGGCACCCCACCACCGACACTACATTTGGCGTAGTCGGCAGGATCGCCGCCGCTAATACGCTATCTTCTGCGGCAGGCCTGCAACTGAAGGACTGAGGAAAACTTGGACTGCTCTATTTCGGATTATAAACACCTGTGGACTAAAAATTACTGACCTGTGGATTACAAATTGGGACGCTGTGTCGGATCTGTGTTGCTTGCAGAGGATCCAAGGCAGTAGCTGATTCTGCCCAAGATGGCGGTATTACTTCAGCGCAGAGGAGAGGTCCGGGTGTTTGCAGTTGTTCAGAATGGACTGGGACCCCCTCCAACGTACCCCAAAAGGAAGCAATATATGCCCGGAGACCGACGTTTCCATATATTGGACCCTGGCAGATGGATGGAAAGGTCTGCCAACGCCCCACCCAGCAGGAGGAGTGGCACAGAAGAAAAACTTGGCTGCGGCTGTCTGACGCCATTCGAGTGCTGCCCAACGGACGGTATGAGATGCTGCGGGTGTCGGGGCATCGGCCGCCTAGAGTGGCAATGGCGGCGAGAGATGGAGCTGCATCAGAAGTCATCTTCAGATTTACGGGCAGGCAGCGGGATGCTGAGCCGGGGAGCGGAGCCTGAGGGGAGTCAGCGAGAACGGCTGCCACCAATACCAGCAGAGGACTTCTCAGCGGAGCCCCCGAGTCCGGAGGGAAGGCCCGCAGGACAGTGGAGCAAGGAACGGAGGCTGCGGGGGAAACTGCGTGATGATGAAACGGAGGCCGCAGCGCCGGGGAAGGTGAGAGTACCCCCGGCCCTACCAGTGCCTCCGCAAGCGGCCCCCACCATTCTGCTGCAGCACGCGGCCCCCTGCGCACCGGAAGGCCTAGTTACCACGGGCCCCGTGGTGTATGCAGAGCTGAGCGAGGTCCCCGCTCATGTCCCCGAACTACCTCGCCCGGAGTCACCAGTGCAGAGCTCACCTAAAGAAGATGCTGCTGCGCTTTCCCTGCTAATAGCAGCTGCATTGTTGAAATCGGCCGTTACTCCGACTCCGTTGGAAGTAGTGGATGCGGCCTGTCCTGAGGCCGCGGTTATGCCGCTGCTGGGGTCGGCTGCGACCGATTTAGCGGGCCCTGTGATTCCAGCCCCCGAGGACCCGGTTGTCCCCATTTGCCACCTGACCCCAGCGGCTGCTGGGCCGCAGAAATCTTCTGCCGTTTCTGTCTTGCGGTCTTTTTCAGCGGAGTCCCGCCCACCGGACTCCAGGGCCCGTGCTGTTCCCTCCGTGTGGGAAGCGGAGGTGATCAGGAAGAAAAAGGCCCGGGAGCAGGAAGTGTGGAACCTGCTCCACACTCAAGGAGAGGCCGTCATGGAAAAGAAGAGGACTTGAATGGACACCCTCAGTATCCCCGTGGAGCCCTCACCTCTGTCCATTGAGAGTGGTATAGACTGTCAGGAGTTCGATGCACCGTTGTGCAGATTATAAGGACAGTTGCATTTAGAAAAAAGTTTTGTTGTTGTTTAACTGATGCAACTATTTTCTCTCTCTTTCTTTCTTCTTTCTATGTTCTTTATATACGAAAATATGTTTACCTGACAGAACGGGGATACGGAAAAGTGGAGGAGTGTCCAGGTCCAAGGAAGGGGGGGAGGAAGAAAGAGGAAATGCAATGTTATGTTATATTTTGGTTTTAAAAGTAAGAGAAAATGGAAAAAAAAAAAAAATTATAAAAAAATGGGTACTTGTGCTATTATAAAGTTGTATGATGTATAATATGCAAAGTAAAATGCAACAGGTCCGGGTAAGGGAAGGTCTGCGGGACCAAAGGAAAGTGTGAGATCCGGTAGGGATCTAAGAGTTGAGGTCTGGGAGACCGGGACGCCGACCATGACATGTAATTGAAAGAAAGAAAATGAGTTGGAAGACGTGAGAAAGACAGCCGTCCTAGGTCAGGTCCCCCGACACCACGGACACCCCTGAAGAAGGAAAGGCGGGCGCCGGCAATGATCTGGTAGGTGAGTGGCCTCGATCATGGCGTACCGGATAGTGAAAGGTAACAGTAGGGGAGAGTAGGGGAAAGATACACGCCGTAGAGAGAATACGGGTGTACCTTGCCCAATTTGAAAGACGTTGTCATGTGGCGTGCGCGCTGGTGAGTAGCAGTAGGCTGCTCAGAGCATAGTGCTCCCAGTATGGTTCGGCCCCCGCAGATAGTGGGTTTGGCTCAACTTCTGGTCCGACAACAGAATGTAGGTGTAGATTCAGAACGACGAAGGCAGGGATGACGATTGTCGAGGACGACAATGGACAAAGGAAGGGGGAGTGTAGGGAAGGTGACCTGACGGACGGACGGACTAGTCAGAGTGAAGAAAGATAGGTTTGCACAGTGTAGGTAGGAGACAGTGATTACAGTGGGGAAACAACTAGGAAAGTGTAGTGGACGTGCAGTACCTTGGGATGACCATTAGATGGCAGGGTGGAGTGTGAGCAAAGGACTTTACAGCAGCTTAGGGCTTTAGAAACCGTTGGTCATGGGGGGCGTGGTGACAGTTAGTGACAGTTTCAAGGAACCGGGGAAGTTATAAATACTGAGGGAGGGTTCCAGAAAGTTCCAGTCCCCAGGGGGAGCCCAGGTGACAGGAGGACTTCGCCAGTCTGTGTGCCCTGAGGAGAATCCGACCAAGGGGACTGAGAAGAGGAAACGTCAGGGGGGTGGTCCTAACAGGGAAGGACCGCAGCAGAGACAAGGCTCTGGGTGGAAGACACCGTATGTGTTACGACGAAACTGACCAGTAAAGTGCTGTTGGTGTACGGGCCTAAGGCGGCCACAGTAACCGAGCTGTCAGGATTGTCACAGTGTGAGACGGGACGTGACGTATAGATACGTCCCTAGTGTAACATACGGTGTTGGAGCGGCCCTGAACACGGAGGGCAGAGAGAGATATCGCGGTGTACCGCGAGGACCGTCAGTCGGACGGTGAGCAATAAACTTGGACCTGTTGCACCCAGAATCTGCCTCATCGTGTCTCTGTTATCATCTCTGCGCGGTAAGAAGTGGGACCACCCCCTATCACCCCCCAGCTCGGCACCCCACCACCGACACTACACTTTGACAGCTCTTTGGTCTTCACCATAGTGGAGTTTGGAGTCAGACTGTTTGAGGGTGTGCACAGGTGTCTTTTTATACTGATAACAAGTTTAAACAGGTGCCATTACTACAGGTAATGAGTGAAGGAAAGAGGAGACTCTTAAAGAAGAAGTTACAGGTCTGTGAGAGCCAGAAATCTTGATTGCTTGTTTCTGACCAAATACTTATTTTCCACCATAATATGCAAATAAAATGAAAAAAAAACAGACAATGTGATTTTCTGGATTTTTTTTTCTCAGTTTGTCTCCCATAGTTGAGGTCTACCTATGATGTAAATTACAGACGCCTCTCATCTTTTTAAGTGGTGGAACTTGCACTATTGCTGACTGACTAAATACTTTTTTGCCCCACTTGTATATAATAAGGTGCCCTTAGTTCTCCCATATATATAGTATGATGACCCCAGTTCCCTCATATATATAGTATGATGGCCCCTTAGTCCGTTCTTAAATACAGTATGAAGGCCACAGTTTCCCCCCGTATATACAATATAGTGGCCCCAGCCCCATATATAGAGTATGATGGCCGCAGTTTCTCCCCATATGTACAGTAGGATGGCCACAGTTTCCCCCCCATATATACAGAATGATGGCTGCAGTTTCTCCCCATATGTACAGTAGGATGGCCACAGTTTCTCCCCATATATACAGTAGGATGGCCGCTGTTTCTCCCCATATATACAGTAGGATGGTCACAGTTTTTCCCCATATATACAGTAGGATGGCCGCAGTTTCTCCCCATACATACAGTAGGATGGCCACAGTTTCTCCCCATATATTCAGTAGGATGGCCCCAGCCCCCATATATACAGTATGATGGCCGCAGTTTCCCCCCATGTATACAGTATGATGGTCACAGTTTCTCCCCATATATACAGTATAATGGCCACAGTTTCTCCCCATATATAAAGTAGGATGGCCACAGTTTCTCCCCATATATACAGTATGATGGCCGCAGTTTCCCCCCCATATATACAGTAGGATGGCTGCAGTTTCCCCCCCATATATGCAGTAGGATGGCCCCAATCCCCCCCCATATATACAATATTACAATATGATGGCCCCAGCCCCCATATAAACAGCATGATGGCCGCAGTTTCCCCCCCATATATGCAGTAGGATGGCTGCAGTTTCCCCCCCATATATGCAGTAGGATGGCCGCAGTTTCTCCCCATATATACAGTAGGATGGCCGCAGTTTCTCCCCATATATACAGTAGGATGGCCACAGTTTCTCCCCATATATACAGTAGGATGGTCGCAGTTTCTCCCCATATATACAGTAGGATGGCCGCAGTTTCTCCCCATATATACAGTAGGATGGCCGCAGTTTCTCCCCATATATGCAGTATGATGGCCACAGTTTCTCCCCATATATACAGTAGGATGGCCACAGTTTCTCCCCATATATAGTAGGATGGCCGCAGTTTCTCCCCATATATACAGTAGTAGGATGGCCGCAGTTTCTCCCCATATATACAGTAGGATGGCCACAGTTTCTCCCCATATATACAGTAGGATGGCCACAGTTTCTCCCCATATATACAGTATGATGGCCCCAGCCCCTATATATGCAGTATGATGGCCGCAGTTTCCCCCCCATATATACAGTATGATGGCCCCAATTCCCCCCCATATATACAGTATTACAATATGATGGCCCCAGCCCCCATATATACAGTAGGATGGTCTCAGTTTCACCCCCCCATATATACAGTATGATGGCCGTAGTTTCCCCCCCATATATGCAGTAAAATGGCCGCAGTTTCCCCCCATATATGCAGTAGGATGGCCGCAGTTTCTCCCCATATATACAGCATTATGGCCACAGTTTCCCCCCATATATACAATATAGTGGCCCCAGCCCCATATATAGAGTATGATGGCCGCAGTTTCTCCCCATATATACAGTAGGATGGCCGCAGTGTCCCCCATATATACTGTACGATGGCCACAGTTTCCCCCCATATATACAGTATAGTGGCCCCAGCACCATATATAGAGTATGATGGCCGCAGTTTCTCCCCATATGTACAGTAGGATGTCTGCAGTTTCTCCTCATATATACAGTAGGATGGCCCCAATTCCCCCCCATATATACAGTATTACAATATGATGGCCCCAGCCCCCATATATACAGTATGATGGCCGCAGTTTCCCCCCCATATATACAGTAGGATGGCCGCAGTTTCCCCCCCATATATGCAGTAGGATGGCCGCAGTTTCTACCCATATATACAGTAGGATGGCCGCAGTTTCTCCCCCCATATATACAGTAGGATGGTCGCAGTTTCTCCCCATATATGCAGTAGGATGGCCGCAGTTTCTCCCCATATATACAGTAGGATGGCAGCAGTTTCTCCTCATATATGCAGTATGATGGCCGCAGTTTCTCCCCATATATACAGTAGGATGGCCACAGTTTCTCCCCATATATACAGTAGAATGGCCGCAGTTTCTCCCCATATATACAGTAGAATGGCCGCAGTTTCTCCCCATATATACAGTAGGATGGCCGCAGTTTCTCCCCATATATACAGTAGGATGGCCACAGTTTCTCCCCATATATACAGTAGGATGGCCACAGTTTCTCCCCATATATACAGTAGGATGGCCGCAGTTTTTCCCCATATATACAGTAGGATGGCTGCAGTTTCTCCCCATATATACAGTAGTAGGATGACCGCATTTTCTCCCCATATATGCAGTAGGATGGCCACAGTTTCTCCCCATATATACAGTAGGATGGCCGCAGTCTCTCCCCATATATACAGTAGGATGGCCACAGTTTCTCCCCATATATACAGTAGGATGGCCGCAGTTTCTCCCCATATATACAGTAGGATGGCCACAGTTTCTCCCCATACATACAGTATGATGGCCCCAGCCCCCATATATGCAGTATGATGGATGCAGTTTCCCCCCCATATATGCAGTATGATGGCCCCAGTTCCCCCCATATATACAGTATGATGGCCCCAGCCCCCATATATACAGGATGATGGCCACAGTTTCCCCCCATATATGCAGTATGATGGCCACAGTTTCCCCCCCATATATGCAGTAGGATGGCCCCAGTTTTCCCCCATATATACAGTATGATGGCCGCAGTTTCCCCCCCATATATACAGTATGATGGCCACAGTTTCCCCCCCATATATACAGTAGGATGGCCCCAATCCCATATATACAGTATGAAGCCCCCCTCATATATACAGTATGATGGCCCCACAGCTCCGTTCATTTAAAAAATAATAAAGTTTATACTCACCTCATCCTGATTCCCAGCACCGCGGCCTCCGTGTCCTCTTCTGGCCTGTAGAGCGGTGCGAGATAATGACGTCATTGCGCCGCCTGCATGCACAACACTGTCTGTCTCATAAGCCGCAGACCGCGGCTGAGACAACTGGTCACTGGGATGTGCGCGGCTGTGTCTGCTGTCGACCACATCGATCACAGCACAGCAGACACGGCCGCACACAGTTCACTGTGCAGGGCCATCAGGCGGCCGCCCCTGCACAGCTGCTGGGGGAGCGGCCCAGGGGGCATTTGCCTCCCTGCCACCCGGCCCAGCCCGCCACTGCGGAACACAGTGTACAAAGCCATGTCATTCGGGGGGGGCATGGCCTATGAAATCAGGTGATCGGTTGGGATCCCAGGAGGGTGTTAGGGTTGGCGGTCTGCACTAAATGAAAATAAAAAATAAAGTGCAACCACAACTCAGGGTCCACCGTGCAGAGATGTATAACTGATGCTAGTGTGAACAATGACGGAAACAAAACAGTGAACGTACCTTGAACAAACTGTTAACACCACACAGTGTGATCAGTACACTGAGTACCAAGCTCAGTAACTTCACTGAGAGGTACTGCACAAAAGAGATATGTACTATACCCTGTTACCTTCACAGGGAAGAAGCATAAGGATTGAGCTTGCTTGGTAACTGAACTGTGCTAACCGCACACATGAATGAAACCGATGCTAATCCAAGAGAAATGACTCAAATGATAGGTACAAAACCCTTTTGACTTCCCAGAGAAGTACAGCAAATAGGTTGGGCTTGCTCTGCAACTGAACTGTGCTAACTGCAGACATGAACGAGACAGATGGTAAGCCAAGCGGAATAAACTATAAGAAGCTCAGACTCAGAAGGTAGACAAATACGCAGATGTGAAGACAGAGTGATAGAGTATCCACTCACAACCACCCACATGACACTAGCGCGCCCGCGTGCGCCGCTGAGAGCCTTTTAAACCCAAATCTCCACTCCAAACACTCACAACCAACCGGCCGTGACATCGCCTGCGGGCCAATCCGGAGCTGCCACATCCACCAGAGCAGCTAACGACCGACCACCAATAAGATGACGCCACATCACGGACATGCTCAGTAAGGTAATCTCTGGACTTAGACTCCAGAGCTCAAGGCTTTACCTGTTTATCACTGGTTACCATAGACTTGGCTGGAGAGTCAGCAGTAACCAAGCGTATACCAAGAGCCCGAGCAAGACTCTGGGACTGACGCCTGCACCGAGCAGCGATCGCAGTGGCCGGACCTGAATGGGAGACCACAGCACCAGACAATGCTTGGGATCTATTACGTGCAGCGGGAGAATCCCGGCGCCTAACAATGGGTCCCTCATTGTAGTAATCTATTTTTTACTCTGAAATGCTGCAGTGTTTTAAAGAAAACAATTTTTAATGAGGGGCTATGAGGTGACTAGAAAAACTTGACACAGAGGCTGCTTGTCCTCAATATACTTGATTGAGGGGTATTTCCATATGTGTGTGTACACATAGACCTGTCAGTATAGCTCAGTGGGTCCAAGAGAAATCAGTTTGGACCTGCATCCATGATTAATCTTTCTGGTCACGCTGTTCCTAGCCCCATTTTCAACTGTGTTTTCTCAGAAATGCCTGAATCACGCAACAGGCTCTATTTAAGAAACCCTAAAGAAAGGATTCAATCTCACCACATAATTTACCCAGTTAACAGCTACATGCAATTTCTTCCTGCTGATAAAAAAATGTATTTCTTCAGTTCCAGTTTTTATAGACAAAAAAGTTTAAGCACCACATACACATTACTGTAAAAGAAAAATTGAGTGAACCCACCTATACTGGTGGGATCACCAACCATCCAATGTGCAAAGGATCTCTTGAGTCTGTGCAGACAGATGATGTTGAAGGAGATGAGGATGCTGAATTTTAAATTTATTTGCTCAGTCCATTTGTCCTCCTGCCTTACTCCGCTCTAGTCATTGGGAACACATTCATCCATGCATACATGTGTAGGGGTGGGATTGGAGGATTATAAGAGACAGCATTCGGCAGACAACTATTACTATTCTTTACAATGTGACCATTACCAAACAGAAACCTAAGTACGAATAAAGCACAGACATTTGTTTCCACATATGCTGTTGCTATCAAATGTCCCAAATCAATATAAGTCTATATTCTTATTAAATAAAATATCACTCAGGTACAAGGGGTAAAGAGAGGTTTATTAGATAATAAAAACGTGTAGCAATAAAATATAGATACTGAGGCTCTCCTAAATATTGGCCTCATCAGTGAACCTGATAATGCTGTATATAACAGAAACGTAATTTCAAACGCTTCAGATCTGCTCCAATCATTAGCTCACCACAAAGGTGTCTCCAATTTTACACATGGCCCAGAGATGGTTTTACTTTACTGTTTTATCACAGTAGCATACATATCTTTTGGAGGCACTCAAGATAAATTACAGGTTAAAAGTGCTGACCCATAGTATAGTCTTTACCTACATGAACCTAATGTGTGAGTCAGCCCTACTTCCATCAAAGGCAGTCAACACTTTGAAGCAACACATTAATCAAACAAAATTTGAGCCAAAGCATAAGTTGGTATAAGTGCAATGCATAGGAGGGCAGTCACACTGTGGCCATTTAACAGATAGAACATAAGATAAAAACAAAATGATCATAAACACCCTCTAGTAAGTAAATACATAGTAATGGTACATGTAGGTAACTTAGGATACTTTATTAACATAGTTTTGATCAAAAAACGTAAATGTTATTCCACCACGACAAGTTGTACCCCATTAGTGATGGTACCTAACTCTTGTAGTTCACCTTTCTATGTGTCAGCAGATGTAATAATAGATAATGATTTGCTTATATAGTGCTATCATATTCCGAAGTGCTATATATACATTATCATCTCTGTCCCCAATGGGGCTCAAATGGAGAACATCCACGCAAACAAGGGGAGAACATAAGTACAGAGTAGGACTTAGGTCCTGCTTATATTGTTTTTATCTTAGGTTCTGTTTGTTTTTAAATGCTTAGGGGTTGCTTCATCATTTCTTTTGCACCTTTTGGTTTAGTTTTATGTATTTTTCACCTGTTGTTCATTGGAGCCATATTCATTTTTTAAATTTGCACATTTTTTTTAAAGTCGCATTTTTATGTTTGTTTGTTTTTTTAGTTCACCATTGTTTGCAAATTTAGGTTTTACAGATGGTTTCATCTGATTCATCATTTGTGACTTTTAGGATAACCCCCATTTTAACTAAATGCTTTACCTAGATAAAATATAAAAACCTATACTCACATCTCGTGACAGCGCAGTTCTTTACTTTTCCTGGAGCTCCCGTGCAGTGTTGTGACACGTGTCCCCGCCAACGAATCATTACTGTCGTATTAATCCCCACCTACGTACGGATTGGACATGAAGAGGAAGTCCGGGCTGCAGCTAATCCCTGGCTTCCTCTTCATGTTCAAGCTGTACTTAGGTGGGTGTGGCGCCCCTGAGGCTCGGTCGCCACAGAGGTACTGCACCTCCTCCTGAGGTGTGGTGCCCCACCATCCAGGTAAGATGGAGACACCTGACCACACTCCAACACCTGCACCCCACACCACAAAGTAGTGTAGCAAAGCACCATCAGCAGCTCCCTTCTTGGAGTGTAGCATAGCACCCCTTGGTGGCTCCCTGCTTGGAACACGAAACGTGCTGGGAGGTGGGTGGAGTTTAGTTCGCACAAAATAGCGGGAAGAGTTGAGTCAGTCAGTCAGTCCTTTGACTCAGTCAGTGAGTGAGGATGTAGAAGGACAGAGTGTGAGACAGAGAAGATCCCCGGGAGAGGGATGGAAGAAGGAAGTGCTGCAGCAGGCCACAGTGATCTGGGTCTGCTGGCACAGGAAAGAGACAGAGAAAGGAAGCTTGATTCTCCATTGGGAAGAAGGATTAGTACGGAATGTAAGGAGAATATGAGAACAAGGAACAGGATTAGAGGAGAACCCTTTTCAAGTTCTATGAGCAAGGCCGGGGTCCGGTCCCCGAGGTTGTATGGATACTAATGGTCCTGCAGCAGACACCGGAGGAATAGAAGTAGTGACCACTTTATTCCCACACAAGACTTGGGGGCACAACAGCAACATAATAGTGAGCCGGGACTCAGCAGCAAGGAGTCCCCGAAGCAGGCTACAGCTGTCTGCCGTACAAGTAGAGTTCATAGGAACATCTGACAGGAAGAACTCCCATGTAACTCAGTACTAGGAGTACTTCACTCAAAGGTGCTTTAAGAGGAGACGTTCAGAAAAGGCACATATGTTGGCGGAGTGTTGGAAAGGAGTACTTCATCTTGCCTGGAGGTTGACTGAGCTCCTGACCCGGGGGATACGGCACCGAGGCGGGCACCTGTACCTGCAACAGACTGTGAGTAAAGCTTTGGAACTACATGCCCTGGTGTCCTCCACTTATTCCTGTGCCAACCTGCCCAGCACTGCTACATCTCTTGCACCTGACACTGCACCATCCAAGTGTCACTTCACCTACACTGCCCTGGGACTACAGCCCTGCCTGTGGAGGGCTATACCATCACTGCTGAACCACACCATCTGTCCCAGAGCATCTGTCTGCAGCGTCGGCTTACATCTCTATTGCTGAACACCACAGGTGGCGTCACGAATCACTCATCATAAGCACACTGAACATTTTCCCCTTTTTCTGCAATGGGCGCCCAGGGCCACGGGCCGGGTCCAAGCTGCCGTGATATCTCCCATTGAAGCTCATCGGGCCCGTTACCGACTACCCCACAGCCCTGGGTGTGAGGGCGTCCCATGGGGACAGTAACGCCAGGGCGCTGGGGCCCCGTGTCACAAGAAAAATCAAAAAAAGTAGTTAGGAATATTTTTTTCTGTCAAAAAACCTATTAAAATCAAAACACGTTCATATTAGAGATCCACAAAAATGTGGAAAATTTGTACTAAGGCTATCAGTATATGGACAAACATTTATATCACTAATCTCCATTGTAAAAAAATATTCAGAATTGAGAGTCCTCAGTGGTTGATACCTTTTAATGGCTAACTGAAAAGATGGTAACACATTGCAAGGTTTCGAGACTACTCAGGTCTCTTCATCAGGCATTGACTAATACAACATCTGAAGAATCACTTATTTATGCACAACACGGCACAGAAAAAATGCAATAGATAAGACAAGTGATGTGAGGCAGAACTATCATTATGGGAGAGGGAGAAACATAAATATTGGACCAGTTCATAGATAAGGAGTCAGGATGTTTTATTGTCCTCTGATTGGGGTCTCCTCATGTGTTGTGATGCCCTCACAAGGTCTTAGGAGCAAATTCCTTAATTGATGTAAAAAGACATAAATCCATGCGACACATTCATTCCAGCATTGAGAGTGTCAAAGGTCGTCATGAGCTTGTACTCCATTGTGACATTTAATATAATCTTTTTTGCATGCGGCCCATCATCTACATTTTCTGTGAATTTCACTTAATCTTATATAACTACTAGCTGCTGACCCGATTCTAAAGCAGTATTTCGAGCAAAGCAGTACTGGGAACGGAAGATGCCGGCAGCGTGGAGAGGAGGGACAGATTCCTGGGGCCGTCGGAAGGTGAGTAGATCACAATTTTTTATTCTAATTCTATTTTTTACACGTTTATGGTACCGAGGGTCCGAAGGAGTCTCTTCTCCTCCAGACCCTGGGTACCGGCTAGCGCCGGGCATCTAGGGCTGCGTCGCCACTGACGCCCTGCCCCTGCGCCCGGAGATGACCCGCGGCCACCGTCGGGAGATCAGTGGCTAGCGCCGCTGATCTCACGACTGCACGGTAGCGGTGGCGTGCGTCCTGCTAATTGCGGACTGCGCCTAGGCACTGCACCTGTTGCTGATTGCTGATTGGTTGCGGCCTGGCTGGCGCGACCAATCAGCGCAGTGGGATTTCGGTTACAGACAGACATGATAAGGCATTTATATATAAATAGATTTGCCTTTTGCAGTATTGCACTAATAGATGCATTTAGTAATGTGCCTGAAGCAATCAATTACAATGTCAGTCTTATCATCTTTGGATGTCTGATATTTAACACAGCAATTGGTCGCAACATAGAGGCAAATTAGTCCTTGTAAAAGAAAGATGCAAAAATCTGACTAATTAGCAGAAAATGGGAGAAAAGTATGGAGTAATTATAAAGCTATTATCATGTCTTTCCTAAATTCTATCAGTCATTTTGGGCACAATTCTGACTCATTGCTTTTATAGATTCCAGAGACACAATAATTTGATTTGCATTTCTTTGGTTTCTGCTTCTGTTTGGCTGTCTGCTGCAAATTTTATGTTACACTTCAAATATGCTTATATTTTACATAAAAGATATGAGTAGGGAAGACCTCTACACAGACTAAAATGAGAAGAGTTGGGAGACCCTTATGCAGATTAGATTCTCGACCAATATCGCCGGATTTGGATGACGTTACTATAATGGGCATCAAGACTTTAAGATTGACATCGAAGATAAAATTTTCCCAGGGTATTCTTTTAAGATGACTTTTTATTGTAATTGTATTTCTTGAAGAACATTAAACATTATGATTAACATGACTTTTATATTGCCATGCTAGGAGACAAGGCTGTTCATTTTATGGCATTTTATCATCTGTTCTTCTGTTTGTAACCTTATGCATGATGCCCTTTTACTTACTTATGAAAGTAAGGTAAACTCGGGATTTCTGCAACAGTAGTCAAGAAAAAAATGCCAAAAAATTGATCCAGTAAATACGTTAAGTGAGTAAGTAATTGTTACTCTGGCATGTGAAGGCAGCACAGGAACTATAGTAAAGGGGATGACCTTAGGCTAGGTTGTAAGCATGTGCTTTAATAAGCAAGTTATTGGCTCTTTAGAAAAAGTATAATCGCAAAGAAACAGACAGACTTTGGTGTTATGAGGTCAAGCAGGCAATTACCGTTACTTGTTTGTCAAAGACCCGCATTGCTGAGTATGTGAAGATAAATCCATCTAAGATCAGGAAACAAGAACTAATGTATTTGAACTCAGGATGCATCACACTCTTTAACAACTTTCTCTAAACTTTCATTTTACCAGACAACTATTTCTAATGTCATTCTACAGTGCAGATCTTTGTGTCTTTTCATGAAATTTTAAAGACAAAAGGCAGTACGTTAATCGATTTCACAGTCTTTTCTGGGTCTGGTAACATGAAAAGAATATGGTCAATCTGTTTAGAAATGGTCACGGTTTTCTATATGATCAAATAAAAATTACCGTAACTTACTGATAACTATTTCTGTCAGCTGACAAAAGCAGTAATTTCTGATCACATGGATGACTGTTTGTAGAAGCATCTGTTGTATAAGTATTGTATGGCAAAAGTGTTTTCTAGGGGGATGGTTGGGTTGTGGGATGTACTTTAAAGAATATAAGATGCAATAACCCTATTGGTGGAAGAGTTATTTCACAAATAGGGATAGTTTAAGGATCCAAGTATACACAGGTAACCATTCAGAAGCAACGTTACTTACACAGAGGCATTGAGCTTGATGGTTACAGAGAAGATCACGATAGGTACCATCTTGATGGTTACAGAGAACTTCACAAAATACAACAGCAGAGAATTTCACAAAATGAAACTGTTTAACATGAGAGAGATGCTGTAAGAACTTCCACCTATAAGTCAACTCATTAATCTGTGTACACCTCAATACACTCTCAGTGCTTGGTCTAGCCCCTCCCTGCGCTCTGTATTCAGGTCCCCTGTCCTGTGCTCTGCTGTGCTTCTTAGCACACACTCTGCTCCTGCCCTGTGCTCTGTCATGCTTCCTAGCACACGCTCTGCTCCTGCCTGTGCCCTGTCGTGTTTCTTAGCACGCACTCTGCCTAGTCTTCTACTGTGTTTTGCATATTTTTACATATTTCCCATAAGGGATGGGGGCATTGCTCTAGAATCACTGCGTTGAGAAACATGTGATGGTGTCTCCGCAGTGTTGGATGTTGATCTCCATGAGTTCATTCATCCTCATTTTTCACAGTCTTCTACTAGGCATTGCTCCTACTGGCCAGTTTCCTACTCCACACTGATGAGGGGCAATACCCCAAAACAGCTGTCTGTAGATGGATACCATGTTTTGGCATAGGTGGTTTCCTTCATTGGAGACTGCCCTTCCCGTGGTTGTTCCTTCCCGGGGAAAGACCTGGCTAGTCATTGCTTGTATTGAGAAACATGTGATGGTGTCTCCGCGGCTTGTGTTTTGCATATTTTTATATATTTCCCATAAGGGATGGGGGCATTGCTCTAGAATCACTGCATTGAGAAACATGTGATGGTGTCTCCGCAGTGTTGGATGTTGATCTCCATGAGTCCATTCATCCTTATTTTTCATAGTCTTCTACTCAGGCATGCTTTCCGGCATGCGCTCTGCTTTGCTCCGTACTCGGGCGTTCTGGTCAGTGCACGCCATACACGCTCCCATACTCAGAGTGCTCCCATGTACACGCCTTGCACTATCAAGTACCCAGCGTGCCCCCATGTACATGACCTGTACTACCCTAAACCCTGCGTACCCCGTGTACACACCCTGTGCTATCCTATACCCTGTGTGCCCCTGTGTCCACGCTTTGCACTCTCTTGTTTCCTGCATGTCCCCTCCTGCACCTTGCTAGACATGCTCTCTCGTGTCTTCTTTGAGACGGCCACCTGGTTCCAGCAGTCGTGTTACTTTACTTCCCTGGGTCTGCCCCTGTCGCTACCTGTATAGGGGGTGATCCTCACTAGGTCAGCTCGCCCTGAGTGGGTTGGTATCACGACCCAGAGGGTCCACTCCAGGAGTCGTCACAGTATAATCAGGCCATGGCCTGGCCCCCGCTGGTACCACGGTCTCTGCCCAAAAGGAACTGGTGTTTCTATGAGAGAATCATACTAGGATTATGTCCTTTTTGAAATCTATGGAGTGCCTATTATCGGCCTTACAGTCCTCTGATCCTGGGAATGCCTCCCAGTTGGCCAATCTCCAACAGGAGCTCACTCAGCAACGCAACACCCAGGCCCATATTCTCAATTATATGGCATTGGTAGATAACCGACTCCTTTCTCTAAAGTCTGTTGCCTCTGTTTCTGCCCGAGCCTCGGTCCCGCACCCGCTGCCCCACTTGTGCAAACCACCCCAATATAGTGGAGACCCCAAGTTGTGTCGGGGTTTTTTGAACCAATGCTGATTACATTTTGAGCTCCTGCCACAGCAATATCCCATCGATCGCGCTAAAGTGGCCTTTATAGTTTCCCACTTAGAGGGGGAGGTGTTAGCGTGGGTGAATCCCCTCTGGGAGCATGATGATCCACTCGTCTCTCAGCTCTCCACCTTTTTGGACACCTTCCGCAGGGTGTTCGACGAGCCGGGTCGTCTGGCTTTCACTACCGAGTCCCTTTTCAACCTCCATCAGGGTACGCTATCTGTTGGACAATATGCCATCCATTTTTGCACTTTGTCCTCCTAACTCGGTTGGAACAATGAGGCCCTCATAGGGGCCTTTTGGCGTGGCCTGTCCGGTCAAATTAAAGACGAACTGGTGGGCTGGGATACCCCTACCTCTTTAGAGGATCTAATCTCTCTTGCGACATGCATTGATCTGTGCTTCAAAGAGCGTGACAGTGAGGCAGCCAGGGAGAGAAAACCTCCTTGTCTCTCCTCGTCCACCTGCAGTCCTCTCCACTCGCGACCCGTGCCTTCTCCTGCGGGCCCCGCCTCTGAGCCTATGCAGGTGGACCGACTTAAGATGGCTGAGCGGCATCATAAAGAGAGGCTTGCACAAGGACTCTGTTTTTACTGTGGGAGTTCCTCTCATCTCCTTCGCTCCTGTCCTGAGAAGCTGAGAAACTTCTCCACCTAGGATTGGTAGGAGAGGCCTCCGTAGGTATACGTGATTCCTCTCCTCCCCTGACCATGACTGTTTTGCTGAATTGTGGTTCCAAGCATTTTTCTGAAGAGGCCTATGTAGATTCTGGTGCAGCAGGGAACTTTATCAGTCTCGAAGCTGTTAAAAAATATCAGATTCCTGACAGATTCCTGGAGACTCCTCGGCTGATAGCTTCGGTCGACGGTAAACCCATGCAGGAGACCGTTACCCAGGTCACCGAAGAAATTGAGCTGCAGATGGGAGCCCTGCACCGAGAGATCTCCTTCCACGTCTTGTCGACTTTGTCTCAAGCGCTTCTTCTTGGTCTCCCTTGGTTACAGAGTCATGAGCCAACTCTGGACTGGCGTTCCGGCGATATACTCTGCTGGGGACCATCCTGTCAGAAGAAGTGCCTTCTTCCCGTCCATTCGATGAATTCTTCCTGTCCATCCTTGGCACATACAGGTCTGCCATCGGCTTACTGGTCTTTTGCAGATGTCTTCGACAAAAAGGAGGCCGAGACTCTGCCTCCTCATCGACTGTCTGATTGATCTCATTCCTGGCTTTTACACCCAAGATAACCACTATGAGTACTTGGTCATGCCCTTTGGCCTCGGCAACACCCCAGCGGTATTCCAGGAGTTCGTGAACGATGTCTTCCAGGATATGCTGTACTCCTGCGTGGTAGTCTACCTGGACGATATCCTCGTCTTTTCTCCAGATTTGTTTACCTACAGAGAGAACATGCGCCAAGTACTTCTGTGTTTGAGGGAGAACCGCCTTTATGCCAAGATCGAGAAATGTGTCTTCGAACAAACGTTCTTGCCATTCTTGGGGTACATTATCTCGGACTCTGGTCCATGCATGGATCCAGAAAAAGTGTCTGCTGTTCTCGATTGGCCACGGGTGGTGAAAGCAATCCAACGACTCCTTGACTTTGCGAACTACTATCGGCAGTTCGTCCCCCATTTCTCCTCATTGGTTCGCCCTATCTCATCCCTCATCCACAAAGGAGCTAACCCAAATGCTTGGCCTTCTGAGGCAGAGGATGCCTTCCAATCCTTGAAGCAAGCCTTTGCCTCTGCTCCTGTGCTTCATCGTCCTGAGGTTAGCAAATCTTTCACTCTCGAGGTAGACGCATCCTCTACCGGGGCCAACGCAGTCCTTTTGCAGAAGTCTTCTTCAGGACACCTAGTCACCTGCGACTTCTTTTCTAAAGTATTCTCTCCGTCTGAGCAAAATTACTCCATTGGTGACAAAGAGCTATTGGGCTTTAAGTTGGCCCTAGAGGAATGGAGATACTTACTAGAAGGTGCCATACATCCATTCAAGATCTTCACGGACCATAAGAACCTGGCATACATTCAGTCTTCACAAAGGCTCAATCCCCGACAAGCCAGGTGGTCATAGTTCTTCGCCCATTTTGACTCTGAACTCCATTTCCGGCCGGGCGATAAAAACGTTAAAGCTGATACAGTGGGGAAAAAAAGTATTTAGTTAGTCAGCAATAGTGCAAGTTCCACCACTTAAAAAGATGAGAGGCGTCTGTAATTTACATCATAGGTAGACCTCAACTATGGGAGACAAACTGAGAAAAAAAAAACCAAAAAATCACATTGTCTGTTTTTTTTTCATTTTATTTGCATATTATGGTGGAAAATAAGTATTTGGTCAGAAACAAGCAATCAAGATTTCTGGCTCTCACAGACCTGTAACTTCTTCTTTAAGAGTCTCCTCTTTCCTCCACTCATTACCTGTAGTAATGGCACCTGTTTAAACTTGTTATCAGTATAAAAAGACACCTGTGCACACCCTCAAACAGTCTGACTCCAAACTCCACTATGGTGAAGACCAAAGAGCTGTCAAAGGACACCAGAAACAAAATTGTAGCCCTGCACCAGGCTGGGAAGACTGAATCTGCAATAGCCAACCAGCTTGGAGTGAAGAAATCAACTGTGGGAGCAATAATTAGAAAATGGAAGACATACAAGACCACTGATAATCTCCCTCGATCTGGTGCTCCACGCAAAATCCCACCCCGTGGGGTCAGAATGATCACAAGAACGGTGAGCAAAAATCCCAGAACCACGCGGGGGGACCTAGTGAATGAACTGCAGAGAGCTGGGACCAATGTAACAAGGCCTACCATAAGTAACACACTACGCCACCATGGACTCAGATCCTGCAGTGCCAGACGTGTCCCACTGCTTAAGCCTGTACATGTCCGGGCCCGTCTGAAGTTTGCTAGAGAGCATTTGGATGATCCAGAGGAGTTTTGGGAGAATGTCCTATGGTCTGATGAAACCAAACTGGAACTGTTTGGTAGAAACACAACTTGTCGTGTTTGGAGGAAAAATAATACTGAGTTGCATCCATCAAACACCATACCTACTGTAAAGCATGGTGGTGGAAACATCATGCTTTGGGGCTGTTTCTCTGCAAAGGGGCCAGGACGACTGATCCGGGTACATGAAAGAATGAATGGGGCCATGTATCGTGAGATTTTGAGTGCAAACCTCCTTCCATCAGCAAGGGCATTGAAGATGAAACGTGGCTGGGTCTTTCAACATGACAATGATCCAAAGCACACCGCCAGGGCAACGAAGGAGTGGCTTCGTAAGAAGCATTTCAAGGTCCTGGAGCGGCCTAGCCAGTCTCCAGATCTCAACCCTATAGAAAACCTTTGGAGGGAGTTGAAAGTCCGTGTTGCCAAGCGAAAAGCCAAAAACATCACTGCTCTAGAGGAGATCTGCATGGAGGAATGGGCCAACATACCAACAACAGTGTGTGGCAACCTTGTGAAGACTTACAGAAAACGTATGACCTCTGTCATTGCCAACAAAGGATATATCACAAAGTATTGAGATGAAATTTTGTTTCTGACCAAATACTTATTTTCCACCATAATATGCAAATAAAATGAAAAAAAAAACAGACAATGTGATTTTCTGGATTTTTTTTTCTCAGTTTGTCTCCCATAGTTGAGGTCTACCTATGATGTAAATTACAGACGCCTCTCATCTTTTTAAGTGGTGGAACTTGCACTATTGCTGACTGACTAAATACTTTTTTTCCCCACTGTATGTTATCGAGATCTTTCCAGTCGACTGATACTGAAGAGGAACCTTGACATATCATCCACCCATCCAAGATAATCACAGTGGCTCCTGTCAACTTGACCTCTTTATCTCCAGGAAGAACCTTTGTGGCTGAGAGCAACCGAAAGCGAGTGTTAAGCTGGGGACATTCGTCCAAGATTGCCTGCCACGTTGGTGTCAAGAAGACTCTCTCCCAGTTATCTCGCTACTATTGGTGGCCATCACGTTCACAGGATGTCAAAGACTTTGTGGCCTCTTGTTCATTCTGCGCCAAGAACAAGGTACCCAGACAACCTCCTTCCGGCCTTCTGCTTCCTCTTCCAATACCTTTGACTCCATGGCAGCACATAGCCATGGATTTTGTTACTGATTTGCCTTGTTCCTCTGGTTGTACTGTGATCCTGGTGGTTGTGGATCGATTCTCAAAAATGGCCCATTTTGTTCCTCTCCCCAGTCTATCTTCTGCTCCTGAATTGGCGAAGATTCTTATCACCTACATCTTCAGAATTCACGGCTTTCCTCTGCACATCGTGTCGGACAGAGGGGTTCAATTCACCTTCCGGTTCTAAAGAGCTCTTTGTGGACTCATGAAAGTGACACTAGACTTCTCTTCTGCTTATCATCCCCAAACCAATGGGCAGGTGGAACTAACAAATCAAATTCTTATATCTTATCTCCGTCACTCTTCAAATGCTCATCAGAACGACTGGGTCAGTTTACTTCCTTGGGCAGAGTTTGCATATAATTAACCACACCAGCGAATCTTCCTCCAAGTCTCCCTTCTTTATTGTTTTCAGACAACATCCCAGTGTGCCTTTACCAGTACCTCCTGTCTCAGGAGTGCCTGTGGCCGACTCTCTGGCCGTGGAGTTCTCCAGGGTATGGCAGGAGAACAAAACCGCTCTTGAAAAATCACGAGACAGGATGAAATTACATGCCGATAAACGGCGCCTGGACTCTCCTCCTTATCTCCCTGGTGGCAAAGTGTGTATTCGCCTAAACGTACCTTCGTACAAACTGGGTCCCCGATACATTGGGCCTTTTGAGGTCCTCAAGTGTATTAATGACGTGGCGTACAAATTGAAGTTACCTGCCTCGCTCCGCATTCCCAATTCCTTCCATGTGTCCCTCCTCAAGCCCGTGTTACTCAATCAGTTTCATCCATCCCTGGGTCACTCACCCCAGCCTGTGGGCATGGGGGATGAATTTGAGGTGAATCATATCCTGGCCATGAAGAAGATAAGAGGGAAAATGCTCTTAATAATTGATTAGAATGGCTTTGGCCCTGATGAAAGGTCATGGGAACCCAGAGAAAATATCCAAGCACCCCAGATTTTGTCTAAGTTTCATTTCAGCCTTAGAAAGAGGGGGCTTAAAGGGGGGGTATTGTCATGCCGCTCTCACCCGGGTCCGGGACTCTGCGCCCGACGTCACCACTTCCAGGGCCGCGGCCACTCTGGAGATCCCGTCGGGTGCACACGCGCACCTCTCGCACTTGACCCTATGGCTGCATGGCTTTGTTAAGTGCACATGCGCTCTCCTCTCTGCACTGACTGCAGCCACGCCATCCCTATGGTCTGGAGGACCTGAACCTGAAGTCCCAGTGCTCATGCCCTATATCAGGCTGCCTCTTCCTATGGGAGGTGCCTGATTATTGTTATGCTTCCTTGCTAGGCCTGCTTGGTCCCTGCTTGGCCACACTCTGTATTCAGGTCCCCTGTCCTGTGCTCTGCCATTCCTCTTAGCACATGCTCTGCTCTTGCCCTGTGCTCTGCCATGCTTCTTAGCAAATGCTCTGCTCCTGGCCTGTGTTTTCTCATGCTTCTTAGCACACACTCTGCTCTTGCCCTGTGCTCTGTTGTGCTTCTTAGCACATGCTGTGCTCCTGCACTGTGCTCTGTCGTGCTTCTTAGCACACGCTCTGATCCTGCCCTGTGCCCTGTCGTGCTTCTTAGCACACGTTCTGCCTTTCCTTGCACCCAGGCGTGCTTCCCAGCATGCGCTCTGCCTAGTCTTGTACTCAGGCGTGCTTTCCTGCACACGCTCTGCTTTGCTCCGTACCCGAGTGTGCTTATCAGTGCACGCCATATGTGCTCCCGTACTCAGCGTGCTCCCGTGTACATGCCTTGCACTATCCAGTACCCAGCGTGCCCCGTGTACACACCCTGTACTATCCTGAACCCTGTGTACCCCCGTGTACATGCCCTGTACTATCCTATACCCTGCATGCCCCTGTGTCCACGCTTTGCACTCTCTTGTTTCCTGCGTGTCCCCTCCTGCACATTGCTAGACATGCTCTCTCACGTCTACTGTGAGCCGGCCAAATGATTCCAGCAGTCGTGGTACTTCATCCCCCTCGGTCTTCCCCTGACACTCCCTGTATAGGGGGTGGTCCTCACTAGGTCTGCTCCCCCTGGGTAGGTTGGTATCATGACCCAGAGGGTCTATTCCAGGAGTTGTCACAATTAGTCAGTAACTGCGTATCAATCCCTCACACTCAGGCACGTTTCCTAGCCATCTTTTGTGTAAAACCTCTTCACTCAGGCCTCAAAAAATAGACTTCCTCTGGTGAGGCAATATCCTTTGCCGTTGTGAAAGTCTAATCCCCACCTATTTACTGTAGTGCTTGCATGCTTAGCTCCCGGGAATAAGGCCTCTTTGCTCCCCCTGTGTTTTCAATCTTCGTCTTCCTTCTGTGCAATAATGGTGCTCTCTTACAGGTAGGGAGGTCTCTTTCTGCTTGGATAATATACACTGACAGCAGTACAGTTGGTGCATCCTGTCTTGCACTTTTGACTTTTCTATAGCCCTTCAGTTTCACACCACATATAGAAAGTGCAATTTTCTCCAATACTAGCTAACTATGGCAGAGAATAAAGCCGCTGGGCTCCACATCTCTCTTTCTGCTTATGTCTGATCTTTACTGGCATTGGACTGTCAATTTGTGAATGGGATGTGCGTAGCACACCTCTCTGATAATTTCCCTATTGCTATCATCTGTTAAAGAGCACTAGCTCACACCTTTTATAGAATACTGTGGATGTATGACGGTATGTGAAGATGATCAGTAATTGGCAGTGCTTTGGATTCACTGTGTGTTCGCTGCGTTGACAGGTCTGGAGAGACGCACCGCATGTCCGTCTCCGCGGGTGATCCATGGGCATCTCTGGCTGCATAGTAACATAGTAGTAACATAGTAACATAGTTATTAAGGATGAAGGAAGACTTTAAGTCCATCTAGTTCAACCCATAACCTATCCTAACCTGCCCTAACATGTTGATCCAGAGGAAGGTAAAAAAAACCCATGTGGCAAACAGTAAGCTTCACATTGGGGAAAAAAATTCCTTCCCGACTCCACATATGGCAATCAGACTAGCTCCCTGGATCAACACAATATTAAGGAAACTAGTGTATATACCCTGTAATATTATACTTTTCAAGAAAGGCATCCAGTCCCTTCTTAAATTTTCGTAGGGAATCACTCATTACAACATCATATGGCAGAGAGTTCCATAGTCTCACGGCTCTTACAGTAAAGAATCCGCGTCTGTAATTATGCTTGTGGACATTGTATTTATTGAAGTCCCATCCACTATGCTGTAATAGCTGGGTGCTGCAGAAGTACGCAGCGTCCAACCCGCACCGTTTACTGATCATTTGCACCTATCCATTGAGGTAATTGCACATACAGTACACTCCCTGACAGAAGTTATGTCGCTTATCCATGTTATGTAAATAAAAGCTTATAATCGGACGTTAAATTCATCCATTGGTTGTATAAATTATTCTTTTCAAAGCTGAAACCCTCCAAAATGTGGTTTAGGTTAAGAAAATAAATTGCAATCAATGCAGAAATATTGATCATTTAATGGACACAGAATGGTCAGATTTTGGCAAGACAAAAGTCAGGTTATAAGCTTTTATTTACATAACATGGATAAGCGACATAACTTCTGTCAGGGAGTGTATACATCAACTAATATACTTAGCTAGCACAATGTAAATATTGTCACAGCTAGGTTCAATAAAATCACTGTGAACAAGTTTCCGTACCACAATGAGCTGCATTCAAAATTTCTGAAGGAACTCAGCTCAGTTATTGCTGCTCCTCAGTACATAGAGACTCTAGTGACTGGTACTGTACCAAGGAATTGGCACAAAGCTAATGAGGTGACCATTTAAAAAAAAAAAAAAAGATTCCAAGTCTTTACTGGATAATTATAGACAAGTAAGCTTAAATATGTTATCCGAAGGCAAAGTAAGTTTCATTCTAAAACTGTAACTGCTTTTCTATTTTTTCCCTACTTCCTTTTGATGATGCTTTTGTTTGAGAATCTCAGTGCACGTTGGGATACTCCATAAAGCATCATTAGGGGTAGCTCCTGCCCCCTCCCTGAAACGATGCATCATCACTGGTGCTCGTTTCAGGACAGTCCCTGTGCTGTGCACTATGACAGCACGCTCTTTATTGCCGGCTCAGCTTGTTATCTGTGAGCTAGTAAAAGAGCAGTGTCACAATATCCAGCATGCAGAGACCAGTGACTTCACTTGGGGCAGCACAGTGTACATCACACAGGGACTAGCCCAGTACCTAAAACAAGGGACACTGATAACGCTTCATTTCTGGGACGGGGAAGATGCTGCTGCACTTGTAAGGGGGTAAGATAGAATTACTGCCCTTGCTCTCCTCCCTCCCACTGTTCTTAAATATGTTATTAGTTATTATGTCCTCTATCGATATCGGGTGGTATTGCTACATAGCAGTATGTATTACCGCCCACATTTATGGTACTGCCACATTCATATATGTGTTACCCTTCCTTGTATACTTTTGTAAATGATGTTGCATTCCTGTATGTGTTGTCATTGTACTGTATGTCCTGTTATGTTCATTAGGTAGGGAAAGTCTGTTGCAGCTCTTTATAACTAAGGATAGCTGTAGTACCACTAGATGGGGGGCATACTAGTGTACACTGTTGTTGTAGTTTATAGTAAGTTTGTAAGGGGTTAATGTAGTAAGTCTGTATGTTAATGTTAATGGCTGCTGGGTGGTAAGCTTTGGTGATGTTTAGAGAGACGGGGCCAGGGTGCCCGGAGTGTCCACATGGGCTAAAGACCCAGGATGGCTCGGCAGCCACGCAAAAAAGGCAAATGCAATTTTAGGATGTATTAACAGAAGCATACAGTCTAGATCACGTGAAGTCATTATTTCCCTCTACTCCTCTTTGGTCAGACCTCATCTGGAATATTGTGTCCAGTTTTGGGCACCACATTTTAAAAAAGACATCAACAAACTGGAGCAAGTTCAGAAAAGAGCGACCAGAATGGTGACCGGTCTGCAAACCCTGTCTTATGAGGAAAGGTTGCAGGATTTGGGAATGTTTAGTTTGCAAAAGAGAAGACTGAGAGGAGACTTAATAGCTGTCTACAAATATCTAAAGGGCTGTCACATTGTAGAAGGATCAACTTTATTCTCATTTGCACAAGGAAAGACTAGAAGCAATGGGATGAAACTGAATGGGAGGAGACACAGATTAGATATTAGAAAAAACTTTTTGACAGTTAGAGTGATCAATGAGTGGAACAGGCTGCCACGAGAAGTGGTGAGTTCTCCTTCAATGGAAGTCTTCAAACAGAGGCTGGACAGACATCTGACTGGGATGATTTAGCGAATCCTGCTTTGAGCAGGGGGTTGGACCAGATGGCCCAGGAGGTCCCTTCCAACTCTACGTTTCTATGATTCTATGATTCTATGATTCTATGATTCTATGTTAAATAGCTGCAGCCCACATTATCCACGGCCACTGGGCATCATAGCAGTGGGCCAGTACAGGAGGAGAAAGATGTGGCGACTCATAGCCTGGGCGGACTCCTTTAGGGCAGGAGTTGGTTGGAGTGAGAAACTGAAGATATTTGGAGCTTCGACGGGAACGCTTCAGATGGGCCGGATGCTTTACGGAAGCCTCTGACCCCTGATGCTGCTTTGTTTCAGTATCCCAGCATGCACTGGGATTCCCAAATGAAGCATCATCAAAAAGGAAGTAAAGGAAAAATATATACCAGTGAGCGGAAATTAAGGTTTGGAATTTGATTGAAAACTGTCTCAAAGATCGTACCCAGAGAGTGGCCATGAATGACTACTACTCTGAGAAGTGGTGTATCCTAAGGTTCAGTGCTGTGTCCGCTTCTATTTTTGCAGATGACACAAAGCTATGCAATATAGTGGAGAATATGGAAGATGTTCACAAGTATCACGTGGACTTTGACAAAAACTGTTTGAGCATCCAATTTTTCAGATGAGATTCTATGTCGGTACTAAGCACTAATAATCTGCGGCATTGTGAGTTCCAGAAGGAGTAAAGAGCCATTTGCAGAGAAGGTTCTATGTATACTTGTAGATCACTAAAATAATAAAATGCAATGTTTTTCAGCTGCTTCTAAAGCCAGCAAGATATTGTCATGTATTAAAAGAGATAAGAACATATGGGACAGATGTAAAGGAGTGGAGAAGCTGTCAACAGACCTTTTGAAGATCTTATAGAAATATAATGCGCTACCATGTTTAACATGTTGTTTTACCTATTTTGTTGCATGCAGCACTTACAGTAGTTAGCCAGCGGATAGGATTAATTATGGGGACTAGCCCATGGGGTGGAGTTTCGTGGGCAAATGGAATTCAGTTCAGTTTGTCAGGCAGATAGTTGAAAGCAAGAAACTGGCAAGACCTATGGCCCTATTGCTTGCAGACCAGCATTGTTTTAGAGCTGTTTGTATCAAGAAAAAAGGAGTAGTAAGTTCTGAAGTGACCAAGTATTTAGGGGAGTAGGAATTCCCTATCTTAGGCAAGTGGGGGTCCTACAGCAAGCGTTATCTATACTAGATAATAAGGTAAAGTGTTGCCAGACCTGAGTGTCATAGAGAAGAGTAGCCAGGCTGTGACACGTATTTTGCTAAGGGGATTGTGACAAATGTGAACAGGTATGAAGATGCAGTGGCAAATCAAGGAGCAATCTGAAGTTGAGAATACCTATGAGAGGCCAAGCAACCCATCTCGACCCATGCGGCCCTCACAAGGGAAGATGGAGGCTTCCTTGATGGTTTGCTGGTTTAGTGTAACATGTAATAAAAGAAATGTACTGCCACAAGTAACAGTGAAGTTCCTGCTTCTCGAATGTGCAGAAGATGTTTTCTTAACATGTCATGCCTCCTAGGTGATCTATGTATGTTCCACCATTTTGGCTAGTAAGGCCCACTTCACACGTCTGCTTAAAAAAGTACGCCTGAGATAATCCGTTTTTACTATCAGTTTTTTTTTCTCTTGGCCATTGGCCATTGGTGTGTTCCATCCGTGTGCACCATCAGTGTGTCCTCGTGTGACATGTACCGGAATAGAAATGATAGATTTTTTATGTGTTAAAGATGTGCAAAGAGAGATAGAGATAGATATATAACATAAATAGATATCCATCCCATATATAATTTGCGCCTTGCATTTGTAGCTTACTGTACATGTATTAAGCTAATGAGTTAATAAATAAAAGAAAAAAATGACATGAGTCCCCTCATTTTCTGTAACCAGCAAAGGTAAAGCAGACAGCTGAGAGCTGATATCAGGTTGGGAAGGTCCCTGGTTAATTTTTTCAGCATAAAAATAACAGTCTGCAGTCACCCTGGAAGTGGAGAATCACATGAGAGGCTCCAATTCTGGTGCTTCGCCGTGGCTCATCCCGATGCCCTGGTGCATTGGTAATTGGGGTAATAGTGCTTGGGGTTGAGGTCAGCTGGTAATTGTCCAAAAACACAACTGGCATCAAGTCCTGATATTGAAAATAGAGAGGAGTCTATCAGACACCTACATTACTAACCCATGAAAAAAAGAACATACAAAAAACACTTTATTTAAATAAACACTCCCCAATACTTTCCCTAGTTCACTTTATTAAAAAATGCCTTAAAGGTAGAATTTGGTCCACTGAATTCCACATAGTCCACTGAATGAAAACCTGAAAGCACACAAAACAAAGAAAAATAAAATAAAGACACTTTTTCTTGGTCACCACTTTATTAAAAAAAAAAAGTTCCCTGTCAGGTCTGATGTAGTCTAAGCAAATCCAACGTAGTCCAATCTTTAGCGAAGGCCAGAAAATCTTCCGTACAAAGCCTATGAAACCACGCTCTGATGCTTCATAGTTTTTTCAAACAGCCTCTTCCAGGTCATACTGCGCTGTGCGAGACCTGGCGATTCTGAAGAGCTGTGACATCAGTAATGTTACCGCTCATCAGAGTTTGGATTCGCATAGACTACATTAGCGTGATGTGATCTATCAGCTTTGAATTATCCAAAAACACATTAATCCCAAGCACCATTACCCCGAAAGTCACGTTCCAGAGCATCGGTATGAGCCAAGGCGAAGTTTCAGAATTGGAACATCTCATGTGATTCTGGGGCGCTGCAGGCTGATATTTTCTATCCTGAGAAGGGCACAATAATCAGGCACCTTTCCAGCCTGATAATATCAATTCTCAGCTGTTTGCTTTACCTTTTCTGGTTACAAAAAATGGGAGGCGACCCTTAGTCATTTTTTTCATTTATTTATTAGATTAATACACATACTGTAAGCTACATATGTAAGGCACAAATTATATATGTGATGCAGGCCTATAGTTTTTAATGCGTGTGTGGGGATAAGTAACTCCGGTACATGTAAAAACGGATGCTACATGTACATGTGAATGGGGCCTAAATAAATTTTATTTTTTTGCGTTCTTTTCTCTCTCATCTTTACATCGTCATGTGCTGGCTTGCCATGGCAAGTGGCAACATGCAGTTTACAGCGGTTTATGTTAAAAGGTACCATCACACATACCCAGCCAAGAGACACGGAAATTACTTTTGTCCAGGGTGTCTAACAGCATTACATAGGAATGTAATACTACCACTTTACAAAGTGTTAGTGTGATCTCATCTGGAATATGTATCTCAGTTCTGGGCGCCAGTTCACAAAACGTATGAGGCTGAATTAAAAAGAAAGTACCAAGAAAAGCAACAAAACTGATAAGGGGAATGGAGGATCTTAGTGAAAATTTTAATTAATTACATTTATTTAGTCTTCAGAAGAGATGAATAAGGGGGGGCATGAATAAATTGTACAAGCACATAAATCAATTGAGAAATATGAGCAAAAGCTGATTAAAAAAAAAATCTCTCAGGAAACAAAAGGGGACAACTCGATCTGGAGAAAAAAAGGTTCACTCTCCATAAGAGATAGGCCTTCTTTACTGGGAGAACTACTAATCAGTGGAATAGTTTGCAGGAGCTGGTAACAGCAGGGACCATCAATGGTTTCAAGATGGGCTTAGATGCTTCTTTTTTTTTACAAGAAAGTAACTTAAATACTTAAGTACGTTTATAAAATTCTTGTTCTGAATGTTGATCTACTCTGTTGACAGTTGGGATCAGGAGGCAAATTCCTGCTCTTTAGGGCAGAGTAGATCATGCATTATGGATGTACATACACCTCTTTTCTTTATCCTATCCCATCTCTTTATTGAACTTGATGGACATGTACTTTTCCAACCTGAACTTACTTTGTATCTATATAACAGTAGAGGTCTGTTAAAAAATACAATGCACCAAAAGCAACCTGCAGCAATCATATTGACAAAGAAAAGAAATACAAAGACGACCAGCATAATTGCCAATGCTTCTGGAATATTCAGCAGACTCCCGAAAAGAGACACATCAATATAATAATTTGCTTCAATTTCTGTGCTTAACTCTTTTTCCGGGCATTGACTATAACAGTGTCCTGTCAAAATATAGCACCAGATAATGGTCTGCGTGTGGCACCAGAAAGCCGAAGAGCAAGAATAGGGAACGGTGAGTAGAGACTGCCCTCTAATCTATGAATTGATAATGTACCACCTGATGACCTATGTTTCCCATGATGTAGAAGTTATATGGCAGCAGCAGTTGAAATAGTTTGGTGCCTGGGGTCTTTATACAAAGAGATCTAGTCTTTGGTCTATATATATGCAAATCTGGTCTGGGATGTGCATACAGATGGTCTGGGGTATGTCTATGGTGGGAGTGTCTTGTCTGGATACTCCATATAGGGGTCTCATACGTCATTTTTGGGACTTTAATTGGTTGAGGCTTGGTGCACTTTTGTGCACCACTTTTTCTTGTCATTTTTAAATTCTCCTTGGTGCCACTTCTCCAGACAAGCATAAGTACCTGTAAGAGAATGACCTTGAACTACTAATACCAACCAGTAACTGAAATAGGCTGCACAAGATGTTTATTATCACATTCTGGATAGACAGCCATTTCTACGCTAATGGAAAAAGCATTTTCATGCAGAAAATTAATGATCTTATCCTGTACAAAAATCATACTTTGTTAATTATACTTTAGCAGGATAGCAGGTGTGATGTAGTGATCACCAAGCAGGTTGGGGTACACTCGCTTGGCAGCAATATTTGAACATATGGCAACCGTTTCATCATTTAAAGAAGCCCATTTCTGGTTTATTACACAATCATGAACTACTATGTCCACACAGCTCCAAAACTGACACCCGTCAGTGCACACAATTCCACATGCTCTGGGTTATCTGCTTCACAGCTTTGATGGCTTCACAGTCTGGCTTTATATTCTTCCTGTCCCTAGTCCAGACCCTCAGTAGCTTCCTGGACTTTCAGGCACTCCATCCAGCCAGCTCCAAACTCTCACATGGTCCCCCCCCTCATGTGGTGCAACCAGTAAGCATATAGGACCTTTCTGACAAACACACCCCCTGAGAGGTATGTGGGTAACCAGACCCACCCATCACTTTCTCATTAACCCTTAAATCCAGCCCCAATCAAACTATACAAGTTTGTGGGACAACAAGACCCAGCAAACTGTCCTGGATTTAGATTGCAGCAGACCTCTGTATGTGGATACATACCTGTCTCTCGTGATACCACTAGTTAGTACATCACACTGGCTTTAGGATGCCAATTTTTAGGCACAGAAGATGAATAGGTCAGCTCCAAAATATTCAAAAGTATATTACAGCAAAATAGAAATCGAAATGTTCATAGCAATAAACATTGTGCTTGTTCTGCAAGACAGGCAGTCGGACATTAGTGAAAACTGTGACCGCTCCATACTTTTCAGTGATCTGCACTATAGTTTCTATGTCCATAATATCGCTAAACTGTTTCGCTCAGGATATTAAAGTGTTGCCAAGATATTAAGTTATCCCTTATCTATGGGGTAGAAGATAATTTACTGATCACTGGAGGTCTAAACACTGGAACCACCATCAATTCTAAGACCAGTGTACTGAAACCCAAAAACCAAGATAGACCCCCATCTTAAATAAAGTGGAGGCGCACATGCTCGACCTCCACTACATTCATTGTCTATGGGACTCCTGCAAAAAGCCAAGTTCTGTGCTTGCCTTTTTCCAGCAATCCCGTAGACAAGGAATGGAACAGGTTACTGTCAAAGAATAGTCAGACACAAAGCAATCAGTAAGTTATCCCTATCTTACTATCCCTATCTTACTAACTTGGGAGTAACATTTTAAGTAATTCAGCAAATATGAAAATTGTTAACGTCACCACCAGATTTTTAAAAAAAAAAAAAAAACTTAGAGGAGACCATGCAAAATATATTCACTATGTATCAATACATTTCCATCACCATTTGTAGTTTATCAAGGCACCAAACAGCAAATTTAATAATGAATGAAACCCTATTAGCCGCTTTATACAGATGGCAGCTCTGTATTTCTTTATTTCTCTATTCTGATTTTTGTCATCATTAGTGTTGAGCGATACCTTCCGATATCGGGAAATATCAGATCGGATCGTATCGGACCGATACCCAAAAAGTATCGGATATTGCCGATTCCGATACCGGAAATCAGTGCAAGTCAATGGGATAGAAATATCGCAATAAAAATAAACCCTTTCTTTCCTTGTAGGTTAATTCTACATGAAGGAAAAGAACTAAGAATAATGTAGAATGTATTAGGGGAGGTGGAGGTGACATTAAGGGCATAGAGGTTTACCCAATCAAATGGAATAGCAGGAATTAATTTTTTTTTAAGACGTTCGAAGTTACAAAGATATTGACTATGTTAAAGGGGTTGTGTAGCAATAGAGGGAGACGTTCAGAAAAGGCACATGTTGGCGGAGTGTTGGAACGGAGTGCTTCATCTAGCTTGGAGGTTGACTGAGCCCCTGACCCGGAGGACACGGCACGGATGTGGGCACATGTATGCACAACAGACTGTGAGTAAAGCTTTGGAACTACATACCCTGGTGTCCTCCAGTTATTCCTGCGCCAACACACTCAGCACTGCTACATCTCTGTGCCTGGCACTGCACCATCTACGTCTCTTCACTACCTCTCCATCTACACTGCCCTGGGACTACAGCCCTATCTGTGGAGGGCCACAAAATCATTGCCGTACTACACCATCTGTCCCAGAGGATCTGTCTGCAGCGTCAGCTTAACATCTTCTTTGCCAAACACCACAGGTGGTGTCACGAATCATTCACTCATAAACTTTAATCATCATCCACACGTTCAACATTTCCCTTTTACAATGGACGCCCAGGGCCACGGACCGGGTCACAGCTACCGTGACATCTCCCATTGAAACCAATGGGCCCGGTACCGAGTACCCCACCAGCCCTGGCGGGCGATCCAACTAGGCGGAAATACATAACTGTTGTGAACTCATTTTCAGCTCCACCAGTTGAGAGATCTCCTTCCTTTCTCCCTCTGGTGGTGACAGGAGGTAGTCAGGTTGGTTTAATTGGTAGTGATCTACCACCTGATGAGGAGGATAAAGATTGGATATAAGACAGCCGACGCCCTATCCTGGTGCTGGTGATTCAGTCTGCTTCTCAGGTCTTGGACTTCAGCTCTGTTCCAGTCTTCTCAAGTTAAGTTTGTTTTTGCTATTGTTCACACTTGCTCTTGTTGGTCAATTCAGTTTTTTGTGGTCAGCCAGCCCCTGCTGGGGTTGTGCTGAATTTCCACTCCTATTTATCTGTATTTGCCTTTTGGTCCCTTATTAGTTGGCTTCTTTTTGCTCTGTCTCAGAATATTTCAGAGTGCTGATATAGTGGGAGAAGTCTAGTGACTTCAGGGTTAATTTTGCTATCAGAAGTGTTGGACATTATTTTGGTAGGGTTTTTGGCAGATTGCAGTCAGTGTCTTTCCTTTCTTGTCCTTTCTAGCTAGTCGGGCCCCATCGTTTGCTCAGCCTATTTTTCTGCCTTTGTTTGCGTTTTCATCTTGTTTCACCGTCAATACATGTGGGGGGCTGTCTTTCCTTTGGGGTCTGGGGCAGCTAGTTTTCCTCTTTTCCTGCTTTAGGCTTATGTAGCTCTCCGGTTGTGATGAGGCATCTAGGATCATCGCAGGTACGCTCCACGACTGCTGCTAGTTGTGTAGGAAGATCAGGGATCTGCAGTCTGTATAGTTACCAACCTCTTTGGTTTTCTGAGACTTGGCTTGTGTTGTTTTTTCCTCCTCGGTGACCCATTCATAACACATAACAGAACAGGTTGTCCGGGCTTTTCACATAATCTCAGTGCATATCTAGGCTGCAGAATGCTGACAATAAGTAATTTACCTTCTGTGGCTGGTCTGCACGGTTTCCAAGATATTATCTCTTGCTTCTAAGATAAACGTCCAGGGGGGGTGTGTTCTGCCAATGAAATGAGAATTTGTCGTTTCCCCCTCCCTCACTAGTTTCACTTTCCATAGATCACTGTTCAGCGTGTGTCTGGGGGAGGAGCAGCTGGGTGGTCTGCTAGCAGCCAATCACAGCCATGCCATTAGTTAACATGCCTCCATGCCTAACAGGATGTGCCCACACTTCTTAGGATTCCTCATTGGCTGAATCAAATCAAACTGGCTCATAGCATTATGGGAACTTCCGATTCCGCTATTCGATATGCAAAAAGTATCGGAACTCAGTATCAGAATTCCGATACCGCGAATATCGGCCGATACCCTATATTTGCAGTATCGGAATGCTCATCACTAGAGTTGAGCGATACCGTCCGATACTTCAAAGTATCGTATCGGATGGTATCGGCCGATCTTTAAAAAAAGTATCGGTATCGCCGATTCCGATACCGGAAGTCCCATTCAAGTCTATGGGACTTCCGGTATCGGAATAAGAAAAACCCTTTCCTGCCCTTGTACAGCCTCTCTGGGGTCTGTACGGGCCTTTCGGGGGGCTGTGCCGGCCTGCCAGGGGGTCTGTGCAGGCTCCGGTGGTCTGTGCCGGCCTGCCGGTGGTCTGTGCTGGCTCCGGGGGGCTGTGCCGGCCTGCCGGGGGGCTGTGCCGGCCTGCCGGGGGGCTGTGCAGGCTCCGGGGGGCTGTGCCGGCCTGCCGGGGGGCTGTGCCGGCCTGCCGGTGGTCTGTGCAGGCTCCGGGGGTCTGTGCAGGCATCGTCCGATGGGACTACAAGTCCCATCGGGCGATGCCTGCTACCATGACAGTGATTGACACATTAGCCAATGATGGGACAGTAGTAGTCCCATCATCCGGCTAATGTGTTAAATGTAAAAAAAAAAAAAAAAAAATTACATGCTACATACATACAACATGCATACTACATACATGCTACATTCATACTACATACTACATACATGCTACATTCATACTACATAAATACTACATGCAACATACATACTACATATATACTACATGCATGCTACATACATACTGCATGCTACATACATACCACATATATACTACATACATACTACATGCATGCTACATGCATGCTACATGCTACATACATAACACATATATACTACATGCATGCTACATACATACTACATGCTACATACTACATATATACTACATGCATGCTACATACTACATGCTACATACATACTACATATATACTACATGCATGCTACATACATACTGCATGCTACATGCATGCTACATACATACTACATACATACTACATGCTACATACATATTACATATATACTACATACATACTACATACATACTACATGCATGCTACATACATACCACATACATAACACATATATACTACATGCATGCTACATACATACTACATGCTACATACATACCATATACATACTACATGCATGCTACATACATACTACATGCATGCTACATACATACTACATGCTACATACATACTACATATATACTACATGCATGCTACATACATACTACATGCTACATACATACTACATATATACTACATGCATGCTACATACTACATGCTACATACATACTACATATATACTACATGCATGCTACATACATACTACATGCATGCTACATACATACTACATGCTACATACATACCACATACATACTACATATATACTACATGCATGCTACATACATACTGCATGCTACATGCATGCTACATACATACTACATACATACTACATGCTACATACATACCACATATATACTACATACATACAATACATTCATACAATACATACATAGACATACAGTACATATAACATAGAGTAACATACTTACCAATACTTGTCACATTGTTCCCCGAAGCCATTGTCTTTTCCGGAATAAATATTAACATAACAAACCACAAAAATACTCACCCACGATCCGAAGCAGTCCACGAGTGTGTCCCACGACGATCTTGGGTAGAGAACTGCAGCATCAGCTGTTGCTGCCGTTCTCTACGGGCTGCAGGAATCCAATGACGGAAGGTAGGTATCCTTCCGCACTGTATTCCTCCGCCACTTAAAAAAAAAAAAAGTCCCTAGTCTCACTTTATGCCATTGCTGTGTGGGAAATTCCCACGCAGCAATGGCATAAAGTGAGACTAGGGACTTTTTTTTTTTAAGTGGCGGAGGAATACAGTGCGGAAGGATACCTACCTTCCGTCATTGGATTCCTGCAGCCCGTAGAGAACGGCAGCATCATCTGATGCTGCAGTTCTCTACCCAAGATCGTCGTGGGACACACTCGTGGACTGCTTCGGATCGTGGGTGAGTATTTTTGTGGTTTGTTATGTTAATATTTATTCCGGAAAAGACAATGGCTTCGGGGAACAATGTGACAAGTATTGGTAAGTATGTTACTCTATGTTATATGTACTGTATGTCTATGTATGTATTGTATGAATGTATTGTATGTATGTAGTATATATGTGGTATGTATGTAGCATGTAGTATGTATGTAGTATGTATGTAGCATGCATGTAGCATGTAGTATGTATGTAGCATGCATGTAGTATATATGTAGTATGTATGTAGCATGCATGTAGTATATATGTAGCATGTATGTAGTATGTATGTGGTATGTATGTAGCATGTAGTATGTATGTAGCATGCATGTAGTATATATGTAGTATGTATGTAGCATGTAGTATGTATGTAGTATGTATGTAGTATGTATGTGGTATGTATGTAGCATGTAGTATGTATGTAGCATGCATGTAGTATATATGTAGTATGTATGTAGCATGTAGTATGTATGTAGTATGTATGTAGTATGTATGTGGTATGTATGTAGCATGTAGTATGTATGTAGCATGCATGTAGTATATATGTAGTATGTAGTATGTATGTAGTATGTATGTGGTATGTATGTAGCATGTAGTATGTATGTAGCATGCATGTAGCATGCATGTAGTATGTATGTAGCATGCA
This sequence comes from Dendrobates tinctorius, assembly GCF_039654945.1. Classification (NCBI taxonomy): domain Eukaryota; kingdom Metazoa; phylum Chordata; class Amphibia; order Anura; family Dendrobatidae; genus Dendrobates; species Dendrobates tinctorius. The sequence continues at coordinate 16,177,342 of NW_027361747.1, read as the reverse complement.
TGTAGTATGTATGTAGCATGCATGTAGTATGTATGTAGTATGTATGTAGTATGTATGTAGCATGCAGTATGTATGTAGCATGTATGTAGTATGTATGTAGTATATATGTAGTATGTATGTAGCATGTAGTATGTATGTAGCATGCATGTAGTATATATGTAGTATGTATGTAGCATGCATGTAGTATGTATGTAGTATGTATGTAGTATGTATGTAGCATGCAGTATGTATGTAGCATGTATGTAGTATGTATGTAGTATATATGTAGTATGTATGTAGCATGCATGTAGTATGTATGTAGCATGTAGTATGTATGTAGCATGCATGTAGTATGTATGTAGCATGTATGTAGTATGTATGTAGTATATATGTAGTATGTATGTAGCATGTAGTATGTATGTAGCATGCATGTAGTATGTATGTAGTATTTTTTTTTTTTTTTTTTTTAACATTTAACACATTAGCCGGATGATGGGACTACTACTGTCCCATCATTGGCTAATGTGTCAATCACTGTCATGGTAGCAGGCATCGCCCGATGGGACTTGTAGTCCCATCGGACGATGCTTGCACAGACCCCCGGACATCAGCACAGCCCCCCGGCAGGCCGGCACAGCCCCCCGGCAGGCCGGTACAGACCCCCACAGGGTGCACAGACCACCGGCAGGCCGGCACAGCCCCCCGGCAGGCCGGCAGAGACCCCGGGCAGTCCACACAGCCCCCCGGCAGGCCGGCACAGCCCCCCGGCAGGCCGGCAGAGACCCCCGGAAGGCCCGAAATGACGGCGCATCATGATGCGCACACACCGCGCATCATGATGACGTCAGGCCGTCAATCAACTGAACTTCCGATTCCGATGCCGAATTCCGATATTGAAAAAATATCGGAAGTCGGTATCGGAATTCCGATACAGCAAGTATCGGCCGATACCCGATACTTGCGGTATCGGAATGCTCAACACTACTCATCACTAGTCATCATGGTTCCAAGCCGCTATTTTTTTTCCCCTGATGAACATACCATAACTGGTGAGGATAATATGTTGAGTCATGGATTGGATACCCAAACATTTCAATAAGGTAGGTTAATGTACAAGCAAGATCTCAAAGGGATATAACAAGTGCCACTGAATGTGGGTTATTATTTTATCCCCTGCTGGGTGGGTCTGGCCTTGGGGGAATGTAAGGGAGAAAAACAGAGAGCGTTGGGGCATGTAGCCTCGGACCTCCCACGTTAACTCTTGCTACAGGACCCCAGCCACGCCACAGAAGCGAGACCCTTCCTCCCGGGTCCAACCAACGGGGTTACCCTCCGTCACCTCCGGAGTACGCCGCAAGGCTGTATGTGAGGGATTTTTTAATTCACTTTTCCAAGTTTTAAAACATGGCTTAACTATGCCTAAATAATGATTTTTCATTCATTTTTGGGGTGCCGGAGAGATTCTTTTCTTCTTTTATATTTATTTTAACATCAATATATAGTGGCTTGCAAAGGTATTCATCTTTATTGGAATTTTCCATATTTTACTACCTCACAACCTGGAATGACAGTTTTTTTGAGGGTTTGCATCAGTTCATGTAAAGAACATGCCTACAGCTAGGAACATTTGGTTTTCTTTTTATTGTGATGCAAACAACAAATAGGAAACTTCAGTTTCCATAACTATTACCTCCCCCCTAACGTCAGCACTTTGTAGAGCCTCTTTTTGAAGCAATTACAGTTGTAAGTCGGTTTGGATAAGTCTCTGAGCATTTCACATCTTGCCACTGGGATTTTTGTCCATTCCTCAAAGCTAAACTGCTCCAGCTCCCCCAAGTTACGATATATATGTGTGTCTAAGCCGACCCGAGTATAAGCCGACCCCCCTAATTTTTTCCACAAAAAACTGGAAAAACATATTGACTCACGTATAAGCCTAGGATGTAAATGCAGAAGCTACTGGTAAATTTCAAAAATAAAAATTGATACCATAAAAGTAAAATTAATTGAGACATAAGGAGGGTAAATGTTTTTGAATATCCATATTGAATCAGGAGCCCCATATAATGCTCCATACAGGTCATGATGTGCCCCATAAGATGCTCCGTAGAATAATATGCCTCATATGCTGCTCCATAAAGGTTATGGCTCCATAAGATGTTCCATAGATTATGCCCTATATAATGCTGCCCCATAAGATGTTCCATAGATTATGCCCCATAAGATGCTCCATAGATTATGCCCCCATAAGATGCTCCATAGATTATGTCCCCATATGCTGCCCCATAAGATGCTCCATAAATTATGCCCCCATATGAAGGCCCAAAAGATGCTCCATGGATTATGCCCCCTATAAGATGCTCCATAGATTATGCCCCCATATGCTGCCCCATAAGATGCTCCATAGATTATGCCCCCTATAAGATGCTCCATAGATTATGCCCCCATATGCTGCCCTATAAGATTATTATTATTATTTATATAGCACCATTAATTCCTTGGTGCTGTACATGAGAAGGGGGGTTACATACAAAGTTATAGATATCGTTAACAGTAATAAAATTTACAATGCTCCATAGATTATGCCCCCATAAGATGCCCTATAGATTATGCCTCCATATGCTGCCCCATAAGATGCTCCATAGATTATGCCCCATATGCTGCCGCTGCTGCTGCAATTAAAAAAAATGTCATACTCACCTCTCCGTCGCTGGGGGACAGGTGCTGGGTCCTGAGCAGGCGAGGACACTGGCACGCTATGGGGGCCAGGTACCGGTGTCACCGCTGGCTCAGGGCCCCGACACCTGAGATATTCACCTGTCCCCGAGTCCAACGCTGCTCACCGCTGTCTGCTGGGTCCTTGTTCAGTGACTGTTCAGGCAGAGGGCACAGCACGCACTAGCTACATCACCGTGCCCTCTGCTGCCTTAATGTCACTGACAGAGGACGCGGCAGACAGCGGTGAGTAGCGTTGGAATGGGGACAGGTGAATACTGCATATACTTACCCCCTCCTGGTGTGGTCTCTGCAGCCTCCCCCCTGCTTCTCCCATTGTCTTCCTTCCTTCAGTAGTCACGTGGTACCACTCATTAAAATCATGAATATGCACATATTTATGACTTTAATGATTAGTACCATGTGACCACTGAAGGAAGGAAGGGAGACCATGGGAGAAGCGGGGGGCTGCAGAGACATGCCAGGAGGGGGTAAGTATGATCTGACACCCCCGCTCCCCTTCCCCCGCTGACCTCCCGGCGTATATGACTAATGTATAAGCCGAGAGGGGGGCTTTCAGCCCAAAAAAATGGTCTGAAAATCTTGGCTTATACGCGAGTATATACGATAGATGGTTTCCTCTGGTGAACAGCAATCTTTAAGTCTAACCACAGATTCACAATTGGATTAAGGTCTGAACTTTGACTTGGCCACTCCAAAACATTTACATGTTTTCCATTATACTACTCGAGTGTTGCTTTAGCAGTATGCTTTGGGACATTGCCTTGTTGGAAGGTGAACCTCCATCACAGTCTCAAATCACTGACAAAGAAAATAAAATAAGGTAGCACTCTGCAGTGCTATAGCATGCAAACATGAAATATATGACATTTAAATTGCATTACTACACTAGAAAATATGAAATTCAGAATACTTAACGCATAAATTGGCCAATTCAGGTGTACCTTTCTGCCGCAATAAGCCTATCCTCATTGCTGGGACTTCCTATCCTGTGGCTTAGTCTTTTGATATTCAAATTACTGATAGACTGAAACAGGTTTTGCTCAAAAATATTCCTGTATTTTGCACCATCCATCTTCCCTTCAACTAAAACAATTTTACCTGTGCCTGCTGAAAACATTCCCACAGCATGATGTGGCCACCACCTTGTTTTACTGTGTGGTTGGTGTTTTTGGGAAGAAAATCTGTGTTCGTTTGGCACCAGACATAGCGCTCACCTTGTGGCCAAAAAGTTCAATTTTGGTCTCTTCTGACCACAGCATCTTCCTCCATACATTTGAGGAGTCTCCTACATGTCTTTTTGGCAAGCTGAAAGCGAGCCTTACAATTTTTGTGTACAAGTAAAGGTTTTTTTCTACCCTCTCTTCCATAAATACCACCTCTTTGGAGTTTACAGCTTATTGTGGTCATATGGACAGATACTTGGGGACTCTGCAGCTCCTTTAGGGTTACCTTTGGTCTCTGTGCTGCCTCTCTTATTAATGCTCTCTCTTGGCAGGTTGATTGTGTTGCCATGTTATTTCCATTTGATAAAAATGGATTTGATGGTGCTCCAGGTGATTATCAAAGATTGTTATATTTGATTTTATTTTTTTTTATAACCCAATCTTGCCTTGTATTTCTCAGCAAGATTGTCCCTAACTTGTTTGGAGATCTCCTTGGTATTCATTAGAGTTGAGCGAAACGGGTCGAAAAAATTCAAAAGTCGCCGACTTTTGGCAAAGTCGGGTTTCATGAAACGAAACCCGACCCTAGGATGAGGTCGGCCACGAGGTCGGCGACTTACGCGCCAAAGTCGCGTTTCAAAAGTTTGTTTTGCGCTCTTTTTCAGCCAATCAGGATCCACGGACACTGTGGGCAACGTGATAACCTAGGCACGGGTCACCACCATCTTTCAGAAGGGCATGCAAGTGATTGGCTTGCTTTGGTGGGCGTCACAGGGGGTATAAAAGGGCGTGCACGCCGACCGCCATCTTACTTCTGCCGATCTTAGTATAGGGAGAGGTTGCTGCTGATTCTGTAGGGAGAGCGTTAGGCAGAGAAGAAGAAGACAAAAGAACTGCTTCTGCTGCTAGCGATTTGGCCTGCACAACACACAAGTCACTGTGTGTGCAGTGCAAGGGGAGGCTATATTGTGGTGTATCAGTGGTGTTGGTTGTTGGGCTGACTTCTAAGGCTTCCTGACACGCTGGCATTGCTGTTTACCCACTGCTCTGCAAACTGCTTTTTTAAAAGCAATCCAATCTCCATTATCCTCTCGTCACTTTGGTCACAGGCAGCTGTGCCATCGAGCGTGTCACATAGCGCTCAGATATCAGTGGGCCGCACACAATCCACAAGTGTCCAGTGTCCAAAAGTGTACGCAGAGATTCAAAATCTCCATTATCCTCTCGTCACTTTGGTCACAGGCAGCTGTGCCATCGAGCGTGTCACATAGCGCTCAGATATCAGTGGGCCGCACACAATCCACAAGTGTCCAGTGTCCAAAAGTGTACGCAGAGATTCAAAATCTCCATTATCCTCTCGTCACTTTGGTCACAGGCAGCTGTGCCATCGAGCGTGTCACATAGCGCTCAGATATCAGTGGGCCGCACACAATCCACAAGTGTCCAGTGTCCAAAAGTGTACGCAGAGATTCAAAATCTCCATTATCCTCTCGTCACTTTGGTCACAGGCAGCTGTGCCATCGAGCGTGTCACATAGCGCTCAGATATCAGTGGGCCGCACACAATCCACAAGTGTCCAGTGTCCAAAAGTGTACGCAGAGATTCAAAATCTCCATTATCCTCTCGTCACTTTGGTCACAGGCAGCTGTGCCATCGAGCGTGTCACATAGCGCTCAGATATCAGTGGGCCGCACACAATCCACAAGTGTCCAGTGTCCAAAAGTGTACGCAGAGATTCAAAATCTCCATTATCCTCTCGTCACTTTGGTCACAGGCAGCTGTGCCATCGAGCGTGTCACATAGCGCTCAGATATCAGTGGGCCGCACACAATCCACAAGTGTCCAGTGTCTAAAAGTGTACGCAGAGATTCAAAATCTCCATTATCCTCTCGTCACTTTGGTCACAGGCAGCTGTGCCATCGAGCGTGTCACATAGCGCTCAGATATCAGTGGGCCGCACACAATCCACAAGTGTCCAGTGTCCAAAAGTGTACGCAGAGATTCAAAATCTCCATTATCCTCTCGTCACTTTGGTCACAGGCAGCTGTGCCATCGAGCGTGTCACATAGCGCTCAGATATCAGTGGGCCGCACACAATCCACAAGTGTCCACTGTCCAATAGTGTACGCAGAGATTCAAAATCTCCATTATCCTCTCGTCACTTTGGTCACAGGCAGCTGTGCCATCGAGCGTGTCACATAGCGCTCAGATATCAGTGGGCCGCACACAATCCACAAGTGTCCAGTGTCCAAAAGTGTACGCAGAGATTCAAAATCTCCATTATCCTCTCGTCACTTTGGTCACAGGCAGCTGTGCCATCGAGCGTGTCACATAGCGCTCAGATATCAGTGGGCCGCACACAATCCACAAGTGTCCACTGTCCAATAGTGTACGCAGAGATTCAAAATCTCCATTATCCTCTCGTCACTTTGGTCACAGGCAGCTGTGCCATCGAGCGTGTCACATAGCGCTCAGATATCAGTGGGCCGCACACAATCCACAAGTGTCCACTGTCCACAAGTGTACGCAGAGATTCAAAATCTCCATTATCCTCTCGTCACTTTGGTCACAGGCAGCTGTGCCATCGAGCGTGTCACATAGCGCTCAGATATCAGTGGGCCGCACACAATCCACAAGTGTCCACTGTCCAATAGTGTACGCAGAGATTCAAAATCTCCATTATCCTCTCGTCACTTTGGTCACAGGCAGCTGTGCCATCGAGCGTGTCACATAGCGCTCAGATATCAGTGGGCCGCACACAATCCACAAGTGTCCACTGTCCACAAGTGTACGCAGAGATTCAAAATCTCCATTATCCTCTCGTCACTTTGGTCACAGGCAGCTGTGCCATCGAGCGTGTCACATAGCGCTCAGATATCAGTGGGCCGCACACAATCCACAAGTGTCCACTGTCCACAAGTGTACACAGAGATTCAAAATCTCCATTATCCTCTCGTCACTTTGGTCACAGGCAGCTGTGCCATCGAGCGTGTCACATAGCGCTCAGATATCAGTGGGCCGCACACAATCCACAAGTGTCCACTGTCCAATAGTGTACGCAGAGATTCAAAATCTCCATTATCCTCTCGTCACTTTGGTCACAGGCAGCTGTGCCATCGAGCGTGTCACATAGCGCTCAGATATCAGTGGGCCGCACACAATCCACAAGTGTCCAGTGTCCAAAAGTGTACGCAGAGATTCAAAATCTCCATTATCCTCTCGTCACTTTGGTCACAGGCAGCTGTGCCATCGAGCGTGTCACATAGCGCTCAGATATCAGTGGGCCGCACAAAATCCACAAGTGTCCACTGTCCAATAGTGTATGCAGAGATTCAAAATCTCCATTATCCTCTCGTCACTTTGGTCACAGGCAGCTGTGCCATCGAGCGTGTCACATAGCGCTCAGATATCAGTGGGCCGCACACAATCCACAAGTGTCCACTGTCCACAAGTGTACGCAGAGATTCAAAATCTCCATTATCCTCTCGTCACTTTGGTCACAGGCAGCTGTGCCATCGAGCGTGTCACATAGCGCTCAGATATCAGTGGGCCGCACACAATCCACAAGTGTCCACTGTCCAATAGTGTACGCAGAGATTCAAAATCTCCATTATCCTCTCGTCACTTTGGTCACAGGCAGCTGTGCCATCGAGCGTGTCACATAGCGCTCAGATATCAGTGGGCCGCACACAATCCACAAGTGTCCACTGTCCACAAGTGTACGCAGAGATTCAAAATCTCCATTATCCTCTCGTCACTTTGGTCACAGGCAGCTGTGCCATCGAGCGTGTCACATAGCGCTCAGATATCAGTGGGCCGCACACAATCCACAAGTGTCCACTGTCCACAAGTGTACACAGAGATTCAAAATCTCCATTATCCTCTCGTCACTTTGGTCACAGGCAGCTGTGCCATCGAGCGTGTCACATAGCGCTCAGATATCAGTGGGCCGCACACAATCCACAAGTGTCCACTGTCCACAAGTGTACGCAGAGATTCAAAATCTCCATTATCCTCTCGTCACTTTGGTCACAGGCAGCTGTGCCATCGAGCGTGTCACATAGCGCTCAGATATCAGTGGGCCGCACACAATCCACAAGTGTCCAGTGTCCAAAAGTGTACGCAGAGATTCAAAATCTCCATTATCCTCTCGTCACTTTGGTCACAGGCAGCTGTGCCATTGAGCGTGTCACATAGCGCTCAGATATCAGTGGGCCGCACACAATCCACAAGTGTCCAGTGTCCAAAAGTGTACGCAGAGATTCAAAATCTCCATTATCCTCTCGTCACTTTAGTCACAGGCAGCTGTGCGATCGAGCGTGTCACATAGCGCTCAGATATCAGTGGGCCGCACACAATCCACAAGTGTCCAGTGTCCAAAAGTGTACGCAGAGATTCAAAATCTCCATTATCCTCTCGTCACTTTGGGCACAGGCAGCTGTGCAATCGAGCGTGTCACATAGCGCTCAGATATCAGTGGGCCGCACACAATCCACAAGTGTCCAGTGTCCAAAAGTGTACGCAGAGATTCAAAATCTCCATTATCCTCTAGTCACTTTGGTCACAGGCAGCTGTGCCATCGAGCGTGTCACATAGCGCTCAGATATCAGTGGGCCGCACACAATCCACAAGTGTCCACTGTCCACAAGTGTACGCAGAGATTCAAAATCTCCATTATCCTCTCGTCACTTTGGTCACAGGCAGCTGTGCCATCGAGCGTGTCACATAGCGCTCAGATATCAGTGGGCCGCACACAATCCACAAGTGTCCACTGTCCACAAGTGTACGCAGAGATTCAAAATCTCCATTATCCTCTCGTCACTTTGGTCACAGGCAGCTGTGCCATCGAGCGTGTCACATAGCGCTCAGATATCAGTGGGCCGCACACAATCCACAAGTGTCCACTGTCCACAAGTGTGTGCAGAAATTCTAAAACTCCCCTGTCCTATAGACACCTTGTACCTTGTTTTACATTACTACTATATAGTTTGTTGGATTTTGTCTACATTTCTACCAAAAATGAGGAAGGCTGGTGGAAGAGGCCGTGGAATTGGGCGGGGGTTGGCAGCTGGTAATGATGGTGTTGGTGGTGGATCTGATGGTAGTGGCAAGAGCAAAATAGGACCAAATGCAGGAGGTGCTGACCCTGCGTCATCGTCTGTCTACATAAGGCCTCGAACGCTTAGTTTTCTAGGAGTTGGCAAACCGCTTTTAAAGGCAGAGCATCAGGAAAAAGTTTTGTCTTACATTGCTGACTCAGCCTCCAGCTCTATCGCCTCCTCTTCTTCAGTTGTAAAAAGTAAAAGCACTGAGTCGTCATTGGAGGCTCATGTTCATGAACCACACCTTTCCTTGTGTCCTTCACCCCAACCAAGATTGAAGGATGACGCAGGCCATACTACTGATTACTCCATGGAGCTGTTTTCACATACCGTGCCTGGATTATCAAGTCAAATGGTGAATTACCCAGGCCAAGATGAATCTGACATGGAGTGCACTGATGCACAGCCGCTGATGGATGATTCTGCTGGTACATTCACTCAGAGCACTACATTGTCCTCGCAGTGTACAGAGCCAGATTTTGACCCTGATGAGACTCAGGTGCCCCTTCCCGCACACTATACCACCATACACGGTGACACAGAGAAAGGTGCACATGACATAGAAGAGGAGGTGATGGATGACCCAGTTGTTGACCCAGATTGGCATCCATTGGGGGAAGAGGGTGCTGCTTCCAATAGCTCAGATGAGGAGCATCCACAGCAGACATCGACATCGCAACAGCTGTTATCTGGCAGGCCCGGAGCACTCCAAAGACAGGTTCCAAACATCAAAAGAGTTGCTGGACAGCTTGTCCAGAGGGTCAAAAGATCACAGCGTGCTAGGCCGCAAAATGTCTGCCAAAGTAGGAAGAGTGCAGTGTGGCAGTTTTTTGACCAAAATCCTCATGATCAGGCCAAGGTTATCTGTAAGAAGTGCGCAAAGACCTTTAGCCGAGGGAAAAATCTGAAAAATTTGAATACCAGTTGCATGCTTAGACATTTAACCAGCATGCACTTGCAAGCGTGGACACAACACCAAACCTCAAGTGCCACATGTGCAACTGATCACAACGAAGGTAGTCAGCAACGCTACATTGTTTCCCCCACTGTAAGCCCACCGGTTAGCACAGCAGCAAATGTTGAGGTGTCGTTGCAAGGCCACAGCAGTCAGGGAATCCCACTGTTATATCAACGAAAGACTGATTCTAGGCCATCAGAAAGAACACCAACTCCATCACCATCATCAACCCTCTCTCAGTCCGCCCTGTCCACCGCTACTTCCACCATATGCAGCTCTCAAGTCCAGCTCACCCTCCCAGACACTATGAGTAGGTCAAGAAAGTACTCAGTCTCTCATCCGCTTACACTGGGTTTGAACGCCCACATTGCCAAACTAATCTCGTTTGAGATGATGCCCTTTTGGTTGGTGGAAAGCACAGCTTTCCGCGAACTCATGGCCTATGCAGTACCACGCTATGACCTACCCAGTCGCCACTTCTTCTCTCGCAAAGCCATCCCAGCCCTCCACCATCATGTGAAAGACCGCATTGTCCATGCACTCAAGCAGTCAGTGAGCGGAAAGGTGCACCTCACAACTGATGCATGGTCCAGTCGGCATGGCCAGGGCCGTTACGTGTCCATCACTGCGCACTGGGTTAATGTGGTGGATGCAGGGTCCACAGGGGACAGCGGTGGTGGGACAATGCTGCCTAGCCCACGGTCTAGGAAACAGTTGGCTGTAGGCGTTCGACCCTCCTCCTCCTCCTCCAGAAGCGACAGCTCGTCCACAGAGCGCAGTCGTACGAGCACTCCATCTGCAGCTGCCACTGTTGCACACGATGTGTCCCCCTATCGAGCAGCTAGTGGAAAGCGTCAGCAGGCTGTGTTGCAGATGATGTGTTTGGGCGACAGACACACCGCCGAGGTGCTGGCCGAGTACTTGAAGCGACAAACTGAGTCATGGCTGGGCAGTGTACATCTTGAGGCAGGCAAGGTAGTTAGTGATAACGGCCGTAATTTTGTGGCAGCCATAGCCCTTTCAAAACTCAGCCACATACCTTGCTTGGCTCACACCTTGAACCTGGTGGTGCAGTGCTTCCTCAAAAATTATCCGGAGTTAACAGCCCTGCTCCAGAAGGTGCGAAGACTGTGCGCACACATCCGCCGGTCGCCTGTACACTCCGTTCGTATGCAGAAGCTGCAGCGATTGCTCCACCTTCCCAACCACCGCCTCATTATCGACATTGCAACAAGGTGGAACTCCACCCTGCACATGGTGGAGCGGCTGTGCGAGCAGAGGCAGGCCATAATGCATTTGTGGGAGGATACACGGCCAGGCACTTTGAGAGCAGACATGGAGTTGACAGGTGTGCAGTGGTCGAAGCTGAAAGACCTTTGTAAAGTCCTTCAGTGTTTTGAGGAATGCACACGGCTGGTAAGCGCAGACGACGCCATCCTAAGCATGAGCATCCCACTTATGCGTCTGCTCATGCAAACTTTGACGCACCTTAAGGAGCAGGCGTCTGCAGCCAATGTTGATGAGGAGGAAGAGGAGGAGGGAATCCTTGATGACATTCAGCCATTGTCTGCTCAGGGACCTCTCCTGGACGAGGTGGAGGAAGAAGAGGAGGAGGAGGAGGAGGATGATGGGGATGATTACTTAGGGGAGGAGGATGCATCTCATGGGGCAAGTGAAAATGTTGGCGTGGCAAGGTCTGGTACAGGGTTTGCACGTGACTGGAGGGATGTGGATTTGCCAGAAAGTGCTCCTCCACCCAGCACTCGCAGTGCATCATTGACACCGGGAACATTGGCCCACATGTCAGATTATGCCTTGCGGATCCTAAAAAGGGACCCTCGCATTGCCAAAATGATGAACGATGACGACTACTGGTTGGCCAGCATCCTGGATCCACGCTATAAAGGCAAATTACAAAACATCATGCCACAGGAGAACCTTGACCTAATATTGGCTAATAAACAAGCAACTCTGGTAAATCGGTTGCTTGAGGCATTCCCAGCACACAGCAGCGGTGATGGTTCTCACACGAGCCGTACGGGCCGGGGGCAGCTTGGCAGAGGTGTTCGTGGTGCACACAGCAGAAGTGGCGTTGGAGACAGGGGTTTCATGACAATGTTGTGGACTGATTTTTCAAATACCGCTCACACAACTGGTAATACTGCATCGATGGAAAGTGACAGGAGACAGCAGTTGTCAACTATGGTTACAAACTACTTTTCCTCCCATATCGATGTTCTCCCACACAGGTCATTCCCCTTTGACTATTGGGCCGCTAAACTGGACACCTGGCCTGAATTGGCCCAATATGCCTTACAGGAGCTCGCTTGCCCAGCTGCAAGTGTACTATCGGAAAGAGTCTTCAGTGCAGCTGGATCAATCCTGACAGAAAAAAGGACCCGTCTGTCAACCCAAAATGTGGATGATCTAACCTTCATTAAAATGAACCACGCATGGGTTTCCAAGGATTTTGTCCCACCTTCCCCTGATGACACATAGGGTGACAGAAAAATGGCTTGCTTTGGTCCACCTCTTCCTGGTACTTCACCTATTTCGCCTTTTGCATCAGTTGAATGTCCAACATCAACATATGCCACTTTCTAAAACTCCCTAACTGTGCTGCCTCCCCCCCCATGGCCGGGGTCACCACCTAGCGCACGACACCGTGCGAGTGCCGTTGCCCTGGACAGGTGGGTAGGCCGACTCTTGGGCGCGGGCACTGGCACAGGGTCCCTCATAGTGCAATCAAGTGTCTCTGACGGTGGTGGTGCACACGCGCCGTCAGACACACCGCTGTACTATGAGGGGCCCAGTGCCAGTACCGACGCCCACGAGTGGGCCCCCCTTGCTTGGGCAGGGCCCCAGCATTTGCAATCTTTACCTCTCCCTGCTCCTCCGCTGTGTAATCTGGGCCCTCAAATCCATACTGTGCCTGACACCGTCTGAGCCTGCCTCCTGATGTATAGACATATATTTTGAATGTGTACGCTATCCATACATGTTATCCGGGGATACATTACCCCTTCTAAACTTTGTGCAATGACGTGCAATCCATACTGGGCCTAACACCGTCTGAGCCTGCCTCATGCTGTATAGACATATATTTTGAATGTGTACGCTATCCATACATGTTATCCGGGGATACGTTACCCCTTCTAAACTTTGTGCAATGACGTGCAATCCATACTGGGCCTAACACCGTCTGAGCCTGCCTCATGCTGTATAGACATATATTTTGAATGTGTACGCTATCCATACATGTTATCCAAGGATACGGTACCCTTTCTAACCTTTGTGCAATGACGTGCAATCCATACTGGGCCTAACACCGTGTGAGCCTGCCTCATGCTGTATAGACATATATTTTGAATGTGTACGCTATCCATACATGTTATCCAGGGATACGGTACCCTTTCTAACCTTTGTGCAATGACGTGCAATCCATACTGGGCCTAACACCGTCTGAGCCTGCCTCATGCTGTATAGACATATATTTTGAATGTGTACGCTATCCATACATGTTATCCGGGGATACGGTACCCCTTCTAACCTTTGTGCAATGACGTGCAATCCATACTGGGCCTAACACCGTCTGAGCCTGCCTCATGCTGTATAGACATATATTTTGAATGTGTACGCTATCCATACATGTTATCCGTGGATACGGTACCCCTTCTAACCTTTGTGCAATGACGTGCAATCCATACTGGGCCTAACACCTTCTGTGCCTGCCTCATGCTGTATAGACATATATTTTGAATGTGTACGCTATCCATACATGTTATCCGGGGATACGGTACCCCTTCTAACCTTTGTGCAATGACGTGCAATCCATACTGGGCCTAACACCGTCTGAGCCTGCCTCATGCTGTATAGACATATATTTTGAATGTGTACGCTATCCATACATGTTATCCAGGGATACGGTACCCTTTCTAACCTTTGTGCAATGACGTGCAATCCATACTGGGCCTAACACCGTCTGAGCCTGCCTCATGCTGTATAGACATATATTTTGAATGTGTACGCTATCCATACATGTTATCCGTGGATACGGTACCCCTTCTAACCTTTGTGCAATGACGTGCAATCCATACTGGGCCTAACACCGTCTGAGCCTGCCTCATGCTGTATAGACATATATTTTGAATGTGTACGCTATCCATACATGTTATCCGGGGATACGGTACCCCTTCTAACCTTTGTGCAATGACGTGCAATCCATACTGGGCCTAACACCGTCTGAGCCTGCCTCATGCTGTATAGACATATATTTTGAATGTGTACGCTATCCATACATGTTATCCAGGGATACGGTACCCTTTCTAACCTTTGTGCAATGATGTGCAATCCATACTGGGCCTAACACCGTCTGAGCCTGCCTCATGCTGTATAGACATATATTTTGAATGTGTACGCTATCCATACATGTTATCCGTGGATACGGTACCCCTTCTAACCTTTGTGCAATGACGTGCAATCCATACTGGGCCTAACACCGTCTGAGCCTGCCTCATGCTGTATAGACATATATTTTGAATGTGTACGCTATCCATACATGTTATCCGGGGATACGGTACCCCTTCTAACCTTTGTGCAATGACGTGCAATCCATACTGGGCCTAACACCGTCTGAGCCTGCCTCATGCTGTATAGACATATATTTTGAATGTGTACGCTATCCATACATGTTATCCAGGGATACGATACCCTTTCTAACCTTTGTGCAATGACGTGCAATCCATACTGGGCCTAACACCGTCTGAGCCTGCCTCATGCTGTATAGACATATATTTTGAATGTGTACGCTATCCATACATGTTATCCGGGGATACGGTACCCCTTCTAACCTTTGTGCTATGACGTGCAATCCATACTGGGCCTAACACCGTCTGAGCCTGCCTCATGCTGTATAGACATATATTTTGAGTGTGTACGCTATCCATACATGTTATCCGGGGATACGGTACCCCTTCTAACCTTTGTGCAATGACGTGCAATCCATACTGGGCCTAACACCGTCTGAGCCTGCCTCATGCTGTATAGACATATATTTTGAATGTGTACGCTATCCATACATGTTATCCGTGGATACGGTACCCCTTCTAACCTTTGTGCAATGACGTGCAATCCATACTGGGCCTAACACCTTCTGTGCCTGCCTCATGCTGTATAGACATATATTTTGAATGTGTACGCTATCCATACATGTTATCCGGGGATACGGTACCCCTTCTAACCTTTGTGCAATGACGTGCAATCCATACTGGGCCTAACACCGTCTGAGCCTGCCTCATGCTGTATAGACATATATTTTGAATGTGTACGCTATCCATACATGTTATCCAGGGATACGGTACCCTTTCTAACCTTTGTGCAATGACGTGCAATCCATACTGGGCCTAACACCGTCTGAGCCTGCCTCATGCTGTATAGACATATATTTTGAATGTGTACGCTATCCATACATGTTATCCGTGGATACGGTACCCCTTCTAACCTTTGTGCAATGACGTGCAATCCATACTGGGCCTAACACCGTCTGAGCCTGCCTCATGCTGTATAGACATATATTTTGAATGTGTACGCTATCCATACATGTTATCCGGGGATACGGTACCCCTTCTAACCTTTGTGCAATGACGTGCAATCCATACTGGGCCTAACACCGTCTGAGCCTGCCTCATGCTGTATAGACATATATTTTGAATGTGTACGCTATCCATACATGTTATCCAGGGATACGGTACCCTTTCTAACCTTTGTGCAATGATGTGCAATCCATACTGGGCCTAACACCGTCTGAGCCTGCCTCATGCTGTATAGACATATATTTTGAATGTGTATGCTATCCATACATGTTATCCGGGATACGGTACCCCTTCTAACCTTTGTGCAATGACGTGCAATCCATACTGGGCCTAACACCGCCTGAGCCTGCCTCATGCTGTATAGACATATATTTTGAATGTGTACGCTATCCATACATGTTATCCGGGGATACGGTACCCCTTCTAACCTTTGTGCAATGACGTGCAATCCATACTGGGCCTAACACCGTCTGAGCCTGCCTCATGCTGTATAGACATATATTTTGAATGTGTACGCTATCCATACATGTTATCCAGGGATACGGTACCCTTTCTAACCTTTGTGCAATGACGTGCAATCCATACTGGGCCTAACACCGTCTGAGCCTGCCTCATGCTGTATAGACATATATTTTGAATGTGTACGCTATCCATACATGTTATCCGGGGATACGGTACCCCTTCTAACCTTTGTGCAATGACGTGCAATCCATACTGGGCCTAACACCATCTGAGCCTGCCTCATGCTGTATAGACATATATCTTGAATGTAAACAGAAACCCTTTAGTCATTATATGGCGTATGGAGGGAAGAAAAAACTATCCTCCAAGGCCAAAAAGATGCATAAACTCAAACAATGAAATAAATGTCAGGAGAAAACACAGAGCAAGCGATATAAAAATTATATTCAATTTTATTCGAGTAAAGTACTACAAAAAACATATATGTATAGTAATGTGCAATTATGGACAAAAACAGATAGTATCCACATACAGTACCCCAAACCTCCAAATAGATGGAAAAAATTCCCAGACCATGTCCCAGGGAAGTGCAAAAAATTCCCACGGTAAGAAATTGTAACCCCCAAGCACAGTGGCCTAAACTAGACATAAGTAAGGGGCATCGTTATAATGAAACAAACCGCAAAAGATAAGCGGCGAAAAAAAGGGGGGAAAAAACAGAACCCCAAGGGGCACTTACCAGGAATGGAGGAGAGGGGAAAGGCTGTACCACCCCCGACGCGCGTTTCGCGGCGTCTCAGGCCGCTTTCTCAAGAGGGATATGGTAGAAGGTCCAATTAGGACCTTAATATAGCCCCTGACCTCGGTCATGTGACCAAAACTGGCAAATAGAAAGAGAGCAACCAGCGCATGCGCCCGCAGTGATATAAAGTCCAAAATAGGACCTTGGAATAGCCCCTGACCTCAGTCATGTGATCTTCAACAGGCCAATAGTAAGGGCACAGTCGGCGCATGAGCCCCAGTCACCGCAAGTCCCGCAGAGCGCCACAAGCATCATGCATCAGCGCACACAGAACCGGAGAAAATCCCCGGGGATGTGTGCACCGCACATGGAGATGCCGAGCGCAGAGCGGGACCACGGAGCACTGAAGGCGATGCGCACGGCCAAATACCATAAGGCCAATGCACAGATTGAAAAATTCAATGGGGCAAAACAATAATATAGGGGCTTACATGAAAAAATATATATATATATATATATATATGCACGGATCTTATTATTCCAGCCACTAAATATAGATAACCTATTATAAGATCCATCTCTAACGATACATACATTGCAATATAAAACGCCACATAAATATGTATATCAAAATACAACCAAATAACATGTACACGATATAAATATAATATACATGCAATAAAAAATACATAGTATAGTGTATTGAAATACAAAATCATGTCACAAGTAGAGATAAATATACATTAAACATCAAAAGAAGGCATCCAATATTGCAATGTAAACACTGCAGGCACTTGAAGATGAAAGTCCAGTAATGTAAACGGTCACATCACAGATCCACGGACAGGGGAGATATTATATGCAGAAAAGTGAATCTATATGAAAAAAAGGATTAATTTAAAAACAGAAAGTTAAAAACAAGGTTAAAACAAAAAAAGGCAGCCACAAAAACCATAAGAAGATATGGAATGTGTAGACAAACAAAAAAGGAAAAAGGAGTAAATCTACCGCAATAATGAAACAAGACAGTTGCCAATACTATATGGACAAACAGTGGAGGGAGGCAGCAAGAGAAATTGATATATTGCCAATATTATAAAAAAGAGGCAAAACTAAGATGTTCATTAAGTCCCTTTGGGGTCATGGTATCTAGTTCCACAATCCACCTTGCTTCCATTTGTGCAAGTATTCTCTTGTTGTCACCGCCCCTGATGCCCATATGCAATACACCAATCCCCCTCACCTTCAACATACCAGCATCGCTGTTATGATATAATCGAAAGTGTCGGGGGATAGTTTTTAAGTCAGCCGGATCAGACGCCGAACTAGCCGCGCCAATGTCCCGCACGTGCTCCCGAACCCGTATCCTCAATTCCCTAGTGGTCAAACCAACATAAATTTTTGGACACGGACATGTGGCGTAATATATCACGTTGGATGTGCCACATGAAATCCGATTTTTGATTTTAAACTGTCTAGTACCACTAGAGGAGGAAAAGGCAGAGCAGCGCAGGACATTGGCGCAGGAAATACAATGTCCACAGGAAAAAGATCCAGTGGTCGGACCACTAGAGCCGAAAAAATTCTTTAGGGTGGGAACATAATGACTCCGCACCAGAATATCATTGAGGTCAGGGGCTATATTAAGGTCCTAATTGGACCTTCTACCATATCCCTCTTGAGAAAGCGGCCTGAGACGCCGCGAAACGCGCGTCGGGGGTGGTACAGCCTTTCCCCTCTCCTCCATTCCTGGTAAGTGCCCCTTGGGGTTCTGTTTTTTCCCCCCTTTTTTTCGCCGCTTATCTATTGCGGTTTGTTTCATTATAACGATGCCCCTTACTTATGTCTAGTTTAGGCCACTGTGCTTGGGGGTTACAATTTCTTACCGTGGGAATTTTTTGCACTTCCCTGGGACATGGTCTGGGAATTTTTTCCATCTATTTGGAGGTTCGGGGTACTGTATGTGGATACTATCTGTTTTTGTCCATAATTGCACATTACTATACATATATGTTTTTTGTAGTACTTTACTCGAATAAAATTGAATATAATTTTTATATCGCTTGCTCTGTGTTTTCTCCTGACATATATATCTTGAATGTGTACGCTATCCATACATGTTATCCGGGGATACGGTACCCCTTCTAACCTTTGTGCAATGACGTGCAATCCATACTGGGCCTAACACCGTCTGAGCCTGCCTCATGCTGTATAGACATATATTTTGAATGTGTACGCTATCCATACATGTTATCCAGGGATACGGTACCCTTTCTAACCTTTGTGCAATCACGTGCAATCCATACAGGGCGTGAGAACGGCTGGCGAGCTGTTAAGCAAGCTACAGCACCTGTCCAGACAAGTACAGGGATTCCCTAGCGAGGAGACTTATTTGATTGTTTTCTATGTTGGGACAGCAATTTTTGGGGAGCACTATACTCTGGAGAATGATAGATGGGGCCCACCATACACTGGAACATTCCAAAGGTGGACATCAGACACTGGAGCAGCATTTACAGGGCCCATTATACACTAGAGCATTAGAAATGGGGCCCATTATGTTTGGAGCATTATTTGGGCCCATAAGACAGTGGAGCTTCATCCATGGGGACCAACATATACTGTAGCATTATGTGGAGCTTATCATATACTGTTTCAAACATTATATGGGACCAATGATTTTGTATGGAGAAATAGATGGGCCTCGTCATGAGATGTAAAAAGTGAGGTATTTTTCATTGTACTATACCGCTATTTCTCTGCCGTATCGGAGCATGATGAGTTGTGGTATGTGTTAAAGGGGCGCTCTTTCGCCCAGGGCACATGAAAACCTGCAGCCAGCCCTCCCCCCCACAACTTTAGCCAAATAACCCCCATTTTTCAGTGCGTAACTTGTATTATGAAGTTAATTAAGGTTGACAAGCTTAAGTAAGAAGAATTGATGCTTTTGGCATTCAAATGGGCACTGTAGGTGTGTTTCCTGTCCTCCTCTCACTGCCGACTTTTATTCCCCATTGACTTACATTGGGTTTCGTGTTTCGGGACGACCCCGACTTTTCCCTATAATCGGACGATCTTGCTCGACCCGACTTTTGGAAAAGTCGGGTTTCACGAAACGAAACGCGACCCTAAAAAAGCAAAAGTCGCTCAACTCTAGTATTCATGGTTGTTTGGTTAGTGGCGCATCTTGCTTAATTATGTTGCAACCTCTGTGGCCTTTCAGAAAAAGTGTGTACATACTGACAGACCATGTGACACTTAGATTGCACACAGGTGGGCTTCTTTTGCCTATGTATGAAACTTATGAAGGTAGTTGCTTGCACTAGAAATGTTTAGGGGCTTCAAAGCAAAAGGGGTGAATACATATACACATGCCAATCTTTAGTTATTTGATCCCTTAAATATAATTTATGCCTACATTTTTCTCACTTCAACAACTTAGACTATTTTGTGCTGATGCATTACACACAAAAATCTTTAAACACAGGTTGTATTGTAACAAAGTAGGTAAAAAGCCAGGGAGGTTAAGACTTTCACAAGCCACTTTATGTCCCTCGATAATTAAAATACCAAAGTAATTCTTCAATATTTTACACAGTTGCAGTTTTTTTCTATTCAACGTTGGATCCATTTACATTATGGTCACTATGTCATGTACATATCCAGCTACTCAATTTACAATTTGTGAACATATTTTTCTCCCTATTTTGTGGGTCAAAATGTTGTAATTAGTGGTTTTTAAGCTTGCATACATGGCATGTTGATGCATACCCGAAGCTCCATTCATCTCTTCCTGTTTTGGTGTTGACGAATTCATGCAAAATATATAGGTCAAGTCACTTTGACCAGAATGTGACCTTTTCTACATTGCATGTCTGTAATTTCACAACATAAAACATCAACAACAAATATTTCTGGAACTGTCATCAGTCTTTATATGCCTGTATTAGTAAGTACTTACAATGCTCAGCATAAATGAGTAGACCCCAACAGATTTTTCAGAAGACCGTTTGTTTTCTTTCAGAATCAACATTTTCCATGGGATACCATACTAAAAAAATACTCCCACAAATGTGAGCCATTGACTGCAAACAAGATTTGTTATTTTGCACACCCAAAATGTCATTTTTCTAACAATTTAATTCAATAGCATTTTTGCTAAAATGCACACACCCCAATGAAAGTCTTAGGAGGAAAGCTAAAGTGAAGACTATAAAATTCTAATAAACAAGAATTCAACCACATTTAACTCTAATTTATTAAACAGATGTCAAACGGACAGTTAGCTATTAAAAGGGCATTAATTAAAGAAAACCTTTCCCATTTCATGTTGTCAGCAATGGCACCACATGGAAGAGAAATGTCACAAGACCAGAGAAAGAAAATTAAAAGTGAAAGCTATAAATTTTACAAAGCTTATTTATCATTCAGAATACTATACCAAAAATGAAACAAAAAATTAACAAAGTGTAACAATGCTACTCACTTGGAAGCAATCTGAGGTATCAAAGGAGCAGCTTCTATTTAAAGCCGAACTGGTTTATTTCAAACATCACAAATCCCGACACAGGAAAACATAAATACCGCCATTGTCATGGACAAAGTGAAACATAAACAGTCCATACAATAGTGCGAGATCGCCTGCTTGGCTTAGAGTTCAGCCTCCTAGACCTTTTGCAAAGCCACACAATCTATGAGGTCAACACACCTCTTTAGACAGAACCAGGTGTCAGATAAACAGGTCCCATTTTACCATGTGAACCACACCCAGGGGTGGAGGCATGGTAAGCAGCCTATTATCCCTAAATCTTCAGCGATTAGAGCTGGTCCTAACATGGCCGATTAACCCCTCTTAGTACTGTGTGTACTAGAGCATTAGTCCAGGTTTATTTCAAAGAGGATATGCACCTACCTCGGATACAAATCTTCCATCCACTATGTGTCCGGCAGCCATCTTACATACTTCCCCCCCTATCAAAAGCTGTGGTGTTTGGCACCTTCAACCACTAGACTAGGAATTCTGAAGAGAGCATTGACATTACCTTAGAAGTGGAAATCATGCAGGGCTATAAACAAGGGGGTAACAAGAGCATTTTTCCCTTTTTTTTTCATCCACCTGATTGGAGCATGGTCTGACATGAATTAAAATTTGCACCCCAAGAGATAGTATTGCAATGCATCCACTGCCCACTTTATAGCCAAGCATTTCTTTTCAACAATGGAATAGTTTTTCTCGCATACCGACAGTTTCCTACTCAGCTGGAGAACAGTATGCTCCTCTCTGTATCTCCTGAGAAAGGAACGCTCCTAAACCAACCTCTGAGGTGTCCATTTGGAGTACAAGTTCCTTCTTAAAGTCGAGGTCTACCAGGATCGGTCGCTTACAGAGAGCTACTTTCAGTTCTTGAAAAACTGTCTCTGAAGTCCATTTGCACATAATCAAAGTTGTCTCATTAAGGAGGTCAGATAGGGGTGCAGTCATCATGGCAAAGTTTGGGATGAACCTCCTGTAGTACCCAATTCCCATAAAGGCCCTAACTTGTTCTTTTGAGAACGGTCTCTGTCAGATCTGGATTGCATCCACTTTATTGAATAGTAGCATCTACCTACTATATACCCATGGCACATTTTTTACATTTATAGAAAACCCTGCCTTCCTGAGAGCATTGAACACCACTTGGACCTTTTCCAGATGGCTTCCCCAATTCGGGCAGAAGATTACAATATTGTCCAGGTATCGTGCGGTGTAGTCCTAATGGGGTGGGAGGATCTGGTCCATGGCCCTCTGGAAGGTGGCCGGAACTTCCTGCAGTCCAAATGGCATCTGCACGTAGTGGAAGAATCTATCAGGTATAAAGAAAGCAGTCTTATCCTTGGCCTCTTGGGACAAGGGGATTTGCCAATATCCCTTTGATAGTCAATAAAGTGGTTATGTATCTTGACAGCCCAAGTCTGTCAATCAGCTCATTGACAAGCAGCATCAGATATGTGTTGAACTTTGAGACTTTGTTCAGCTTCCAATAATCATTACTGAATCTCCATTCTTCATCAGGTTTTGGAACAAGGACAATGGGACTATACCACCCACTCTTAGATTCCTCACTCAGATGTTCAGCATTCCCTTCACTTCCTTGGAGAGCAGTTCTCAGCAAGCCTCATGGAATTCAATAGTGCTTCAAGTTCAATCGCACATGTGGTTCTGTCATAACCTCATGTTCTATGACATCTGTACACCCCGGCAAATCTGAAAACTGGTCCCGGTTCTGCTGTAGAAATTCCTGAACACTGCTGTTTTTGGGCCTTTGAGGGCTTCTCTGCTATTGTGATTCCTTCAATGTTCTCTTCTGCCAGCAAACTGAGTTTCAACTGGGTCCCTGTTGAGCCATTGCTTAATAAGATTGCCGTGGTAGACTTGGTAAGGCTTATGTCTCCCTTTATTTTTACAGATCTGATTATAATGTACAGTGAAATTATACAAATTGAGAGGGTTGGTATTTTTAAAGAGAGTAATGGAAGAAAATTCTAGTCTTGATGAATGGTCTTAGGAAAACTTTGACTTTTTATGAATGGTATTAGCCATTATGAGGGTAATTCATTGAATATATTACATTAGGAAACTATCACATAAAAACCGCAAAGTTTTGCATAACACATTGTGCAAAATTTTTTAGACTTTTTCCATTTTTACTCTATTTTTAATTCTCTGGAAAGTAGAGCTTGATGGTTAAATGTCCTAGCACAATCCAGCAGATTTACCTTAATTTATATCCAAAAGTGGCCTAAATTATAGTAGAAAGGTTCCCTAGCCCTTGATTGTATAATATTTTCCGGCTTTTGCACACAGCAGCTAAAAAAAAAAGTCAAATTCATTAATCGGCCTGTGAATCTTAATTAATTTTGTGCATCTTATCCCAGAGAACTACTGCATGCTTAATTAAAAAAGCTATTCTCGAGTTTGCAAGTTATCCCCTATCCACATGATAGGGAATAGCTTCCTGATCACTAAGGTCTTACCAAAAGGACCAAAAAGACTACTGTTCTTAAGCACCTACATGAGAATGAATGAAGCAGCAGGGCGTACAATTGACCACTGCTCCATTCACATGAAACTCTCTTGGGTTTAGTGGGGGTCCCAGTGGTTGGTAAGTTGTCCTCTATGCCATGGATAGGGGATAACTTCCAAACATCAGAATACCAAACTTGACCATGTCCTTTAATTACAATAACATTTGTTAACTCAAAACCAATATTATTAGATCCTCATCCAATGCAAGAAAAGTATCATTCAGCTTTTGTTTAACTTAAAGCATGAATTCTGCCCTGAAGATCCCTTTCTGTTACGTGTTATAGTCTTACCACATTCTCAAGGAAGTCTGGCAACAACTTAGATAAGATGTGGATGTATATTGTGGTTGCAGTTGTGGTTGAATATATACTGGTAAGTCACACTATAGGTCTCGTACCCCCTTTTACAGATATCCCTAGCTAGGAAAGAAAACCTGAATTAATATATGGGTTAATACTGATTACTCGAATATTTCTTATAGTGATGTGGCTCTTACAATTCTAAGTTTTTAATAAAAGTACCAAACACTGTGTTTTCTTTCATTCTTGCCTTGTGCCTGGTGGATAAAACATGGTCTATTCTCAATTTTATTTTTAAAAATGTAGTAAAAAAGTGTCTTCACAATAGTTTATTTTGCTCAAATAGACGGCAGAATTGTTATTTATTTATGTGGTTAGATGAATTAGGCCTCATACATATGGCAGAACGATATGTATGGAGACTTCATGGCACTCAGTGTGTCAGTGTGTGGTGACTTCATGCAGGATTGTATTATGCAGATATTGCTTTTATGTCAGAAAGCCTCCAAAATACAGCAGATTCCCTATTAATATGACATAAAAAACATCACTTGTCTCAATATGAATCTGAAGCCACGTTGAGGTACAGTACGGGCCAGTGGGCTGAGCTCATATTAAAAATCTGTAGGAGCTTAAGCAGAAATGGGTCTGGAAAAAAAAATGTTTTGTACATTTGCAAATGTGTTTTTTTTTCCAAACTGTAGGAAAATAAACTGCAAGAAAAATATATTAGTATGAATAATAATTTGCCGATAGAGCAGTAGGTTTAAAGTGGTTTAGATTCTTTCATGAAATAATGTGCATAGAAATATAAATCTATATATCACTAGCTGAAGAGCCTGGCGTAGCCCCCCGCATAGTAACTAACTGTGGTGAGTTATAACAAATTATAATGATTATATCTATATATATAAAGCTGAGTGTAGAGCCCAGCCCACCCCGCATAGCCACATTCACTATAATATCCCACATCATCCCGTCAGCCAGAGCTACCGGACTACTACACCTAATATCACACATCATCCGGTCAGAGCCACCGGACTACTACCCCTAATATCCCAAATCATCCATTAGAGTCACCGAACTACTACCCCTAATATCCCAAATCATCCCGTTGGCCAGAGTCACCAGACTACTACCCCTAATATCCTATATCATCCCGTCAGAGCCAACATTGTCAGGTCGGCGCTGTTACACCGATTAAAATGATACCTGGGTTGGAGAAATCCGTCTTGAGTTTCTTTTTTTAATCTGTGTTTGAATTTTTAAGTTAATGAGGATGCTTCATGCCAGACAAAGAGAAGTTCCTGATTCTGGGCTCCCTCTGCAGTCTTTGTCAGAGGGTGGTCTGTGTCAGCACGGTAATAAATTGTTTTATTTCCAGCTTTACAGAAGGACGATAGCACCATAGAAATGATAAGAATAATAGGCCTCAGTTACCACAACTGTCTACAAGGAAAACTTGCTCATAGCAAGCAATCACAGCTCAGCTTTCATCTTTTAAACAGCTCTGGTGAAATGAAAGATGCTCAGTAATTGGTTGCTATGGGCAACACAGGCAACCTGTTGTGGTCAAACAAGAAGATGTGCCTATGAAATACATGTATTATATATATAAATATATATATATATACTGTATACACAGGGTGGGTCATTTATAAGGATACAGCAACATAAAATTGTGAATGGTCCACCCTGTATATAGAAAAAATCTCCTTCTCACCCCTCAATGGGGGTGGTCTTTGTTGTCCTTTCTCAGCCCTGGGAGTTTGAGGGTTCTGCACAGGATCTTAGTTGTTCCCAGTATTGCGCTTTTTTGGTCAGAGAGCTCAGATTTTGCTCCTGGGACCTGTTGTAGTCATTCTTCCAAGTTAGGGGTCACTGCTCCAAGTGCTCCTATCACCACTGGAATCACTGTTGCCTTCACCTTCCACATCTTCTCCAGTTCAACTTTGAGGCCCTGGTATTTCTCCAGCTTCTCATATTCCTTCTTTCTGATGTTGCTGTCACTTGTAACTGCCACATCTATTATCATTGCTGTCTTCTGACCCTTGTCTACTATGACAATGTCTGGTTGGTTTGCCAACACCTGCTTATCTGTATGGATCTTGAAGTCCCATAGGATTTTAGCCCTTTCATTCTCCACCACTTTCTCTGGGGTCTCCCACCTGGACTTATGAGGGCTTAGCCCATATGCTGCACAGATGTTCCTGTATACAATTCCCGCCACTTGGTTGTGTCATTCAGTATACGCTGTTCCTGCTTGCACTTTGCATCTTGCCACTATGTGGATGTATGTATATATATATATAATATATATATATATATATAGTGGTGTAGTGACCGCTAGGGGGCGCTCTGTGGGTGGTCCAGGACAGGCGTATAAGCATTTCCAGTGTCCTGATAGGAGTAGGATGCTGATTGATCGTAATGTATCTCAAGGTGGGTGGCCTTGAGATGAAGACTTGTGTACGTGTTGATTAGCAGTGATACTGCTGAGGTTCCATGTCAATGTCTTAGGAAAGTCTTCAGGTAGCTGGAGAGACGGGCAGACCAGCTACCTACAAATCCACCCAGGGGTGTTTGAAAACGCTGGTAGTAAAAGACTATGTGAATGTGAAGGACCTGTGATGAGGTCATAGCCATGTGACCCGGTGGGCGTGGCTACGGACCATATAAGGTAGCCAGGGTAGGTCACATGAGTGAATGCTTGGACCCGGTTGGTCCGTTGTGGAAGGTCCCACTGGGAGATGGGGCTTCCTGCCTGACAGCATGTGAGGTGGCTGCATGTAATGCCTGCCAGTATCTGAGAGTTCCCAGGGGAGGGAAAGAACGTCTGGAGTCTGAAGCAACCATGAGGTAACCCTGACGGGGTGAGATAAGTGTGAGGCTGAAGAGCCTGTGTGCTGGACTTTGCACAATCTGTATGACTACAGGATAAACAGAGTGAAGCTCTGTCATGGACGCTATGCTGTTTATATGAACTTTATGTTGCTGGTCATGGTTTATGATGCTGAATAAACCGCATGGACTGTTATTTTATGGAAAATCTGTGCTGGATCTGATTATTTGGCTGCCAAGCGAGTGTCCCCAACCTTGAATGACAGCGCTACCTTACAAATGGTGGAGAAATGCAAAGGGCAATGCTGTAGCCTTGTTGCTAGGAGCAACGGACGAGTTTTGCAGAATTCGGTTGCTAAGGGCAATGTTTTACAAAAGCACATGTTGCAGTGCTGGCAACGCTGAGACAGGAGGGCTGATGGTCTTGAAAGTCGTGTGATATGCTGACCGGGGTCAGTGGAAGAGACTTATAGGACACCTCTGCGGTAGAGGGGTCCGAGAACCTGCGCGGCCGGCAGGTGACGGTCATGAAAGCCGTGTGATATGCTGACCGGGGTCAGTGAGAAAGAGACTGGTGATTGCTAGGGTGCCTCTTCGGATAAGAGGTACCCAAGGTCCTGTGTGGCCAACACAGGTGACAGACAGGTGTTCGTGTTGTACTGACCTGGGTCAGTGAGAGAGACTGTGTACCTGGAGGGTTCAGTGTGCAAAGGTCCTGGAGGGTCAGTGTTGGGAGGTTCTGGGAGAAGAATTGGATCCCTGGAGCACATGTGACCTTGGACCTGGTGAGACTTGAGTGTTGGGCAGTCTCAGGCAGAGACGGATGTCCTGAATAGCACCCGCTGAGCCCCTGGACCTGGTGAGGCCGGTGTGTTGGGAGACCCTGGGAAGAGGGTCAGCTCCCTGAATAGCACCCGATGTGCCCTGTGTGTTGAACGGTCTCAGGAGAGGAGACAGACATCCTGAAGAGCACACAGACAGGATATATGAGTTTTGTGTTGCATGTGTGACAAGCGGCTTGCTGTAACTCGGCAGGGTTACGAAGGTGACACCAGCAGCTGTGTGTGAGCGGCAGTCGGTGGTGTCAGAGATCGGTGACAGCAGGAGCTGTGGAGGTGCCAGCAAGGACTTGTGTGGTATCGTAAAAGACAAACTGTTTTGGTGTGAATGTGAACTGTGGTCTAAGGAGACCTGTAGAAAGGACATGGGAAAATCCCGAAAGGGGGCGGTGGCCCAAATCGGGGTGGTAGCCCAAAAGGGGGTTGAGTCCCAGAGGGGGGTGGTGACCCAAATCGGGGTGGTAGCCCAAGAGGGGGTGGAGTCCAAGAGGGGGGTGGTGACCCAAATCGGGGTGGTCCAGAGAGGGGCCGGTGTGTCAAAAGAGGAAGAGAAATGTTCGTGTATGACTTTTTCAGAATGTGGGATATTCTTTCCAGATAACGACGAGCCACAGGTGTGTACCGTAATGCTGCACTGAGAAGGAGTCTCGGGTTGGCTGGACTGAAAGAGTCAGGTGACTCTGACAGGAACTCCTCTCACTTTCTGTCTGGCAGAGAAAATGGTCCAGGTTCGCTGTAAACATGGGGTCACGGTGAACTATGCGGTAGACCGTGTAATGTTTGAGGGGTCCACAAGTGGTGAGTGCCAAGGTGGTGGGATACCACCTGACTTAGTGTATGCCTTGGAGAGGGGCCGGGACTTTATCGTGTTTGATGATATATGGCAGGAGGTTGGAGACGTTTCTACTGTTGGGCTAACAGATATTAAGACGGTGACGGCTCCTGACGTGGACAGGTCAGAGGTAGATGTGACCGAAAGAAGGGGTACGTCTGCCCAACTTACAGACCAAACGTCTCGTGACATGATGGATGGTGACCTGACTGACGAGACAACTGGGGTAAAAACACGGGTAGACGGTAACGGGTTTGACCCAGTGGTACCCTTTGACAATATAATTAAAGAAGTAGTGGTGCGACACCTGCTGGCCAAAAGAGAACAAGATCATGAGATACAGTTGATAAAAGAGACAGTGGAAGAACATCTCGAACGAGAAAGGGTCCTGAGACAAATGGCCGACTACAGGGTAGAAGAGCTAGAGAAAGAAGTCTCTGACCTCAAAGGTCACCTGTCAACCAGGCAAAGCATGACCAAGACCTTTAGGGAAGAGACGGAAGAACTCAGAGGAGTAGTAAAAGTTCTTCTGCGGGAGAAGAGCTTGGACGAAGATTTACAGCCGCCGAGCACGAGTGATAACAAGACGGAACTGCCAGTACCCATCTTGGCAAAGGGTCGTGAAGAGATAAAATCTCATGAAGTTGGTGAGCTAAGAACTGAAGAAGACAGTCACCCGGTCGGGACAACTGTAGTGAGGGAAGTGTCCGTGGTAAAGCCAGAGCCTTCTGTCCAGGAAGAGAGTCAGACCACGACCTTCAAATCTGTAATCGATGTAACTGAAGACATGCAAGAAGCCTGTACTGAGGAAGGTGTGCATGAGGCTTTTAAGGAGGCGGTCAAGGCGTGTAAAGTGCACTGGGCACCTGAGACTCGGCAGTTGGTGATAATATCAGCCAGACAGTAAACCGGGTAGCTGTCCTGAAAGAGATGCATTTACAATGTCTCCTCGCCAAACAGCTGATCAGGAGGAGTAATATGAAAGCTGCTCGACGACTAGAGTTAGCAAGGGAGGCTATGGATCGGCTGGGTTT
The DNA here is from genome assembly GCF_039654945.1 of Dendrobates tinctorius. Taxonomy (NCBI): domain Eukaryota; kingdom Metazoa; phylum Chordata; class Amphibia; order Anura; family Dendrobatidae; genus Dendrobates; species Dendrobates tinctorius. Next base: position 16,147,695 of record NW_027361747.1, on the reverse strand, counting down.
GTGGAAAGATGTAGTTCCGGTACCCAAAGGTCTGATTGGGAGAATCATTGGAAGATTCGGGAAGGTAATGCAAGACCTTGTGAATATCTCCGGTGTGGTGAGGGTGAGGATCCATCCTGATGATGAAGACCAGGTATCCAGTGAAGAGGGTGGGATTCCCATCATGATGGTTGGCTCCGTGGAAAGCCTGAGAAACTTTTGGATGCTCTTGGAGTATCGAGTGCGGTACCTGCAAGAGATTGAGCAGTTGAGGCTGGACCGTCGGTGGATCAATAAAGAGGTACGGAACACCAGGTGGCGGCCGCCTTCAACCCAAGATGTAAGGACGCGAAGGGTTCCTCCAAGTAGTGACATGGCAGGTGGCCGAAGAATGTCAGCAAGTGGCAGTTCGACATACGAGGCTGAGAGACCTTAGTTCCTGTGAGACGCTGAATGGGTCAGACTCAGGCCAGACAGTAGGCTCGATTAAGACTTATGACCACACCAACCGGGAGAGCCGGTCAGTGAGAGAAAGGAACGTGGTGATTAAACAGTGTCTGATGATGCAGACAGACTGTGACTGGAGGGCCAAAGAACAGGGCCGATATTCTGACCACTGGGGGCGGGGGAGGCCTAACGTAGAGACTATGTGAGTGTGAAGGACCTGTGATGAGGTCATAGCCATGTGACCCGGTGGGCGTTGCTACGGACCATATAAGGTGGCCAGGGTAGGTCACATGAGTGAATGCTTGGACCTGGTTGGTCCGTTATGGAAGGTCCAACTGGCTTCCTGCCTGACAGCACGTGAAGTGGCTGTGTGTAATGGTTGCCAGTATCTGAGAGTTCCCAGGGGAGGGAATGAATGTCTGGAGTCTGAAGCAACCATGATATAACCCTGACCCGGTGAGATAAGTGTGAGGCTGAAGAGCCTGTGTGCTGGACATTGCACAACCTGTATGACTACAGGATAAACAGAGTGACGCTCTGTCATGGACGCTATGCTGTTTATATGAACTTTATGTTGCTGGTCATGGTTTATGATGCCTGAATAAACCGCATGGACTGTTATTGTTTTATGGAAAACCCGTGCCGGATATGATTATTTGACTGCCAAGCGAGTGTCCCCAACCTTGAATGACAGCGCTACCTTACAATATATATATATATATATATATATATATATATATATAAATAAAATAAAAAAATAGGTAGCACTCCAAATAAATATGAAAAAACAACTCGGTTGTTTGGACACTGCTGAATAGGTTTTGCACCAATTGTATAATTTTGGTAGTGCTGCCCTTTTTATATATATATATATATATATATATATATTAGATGTTTATTATATATATGAAGCACAGAAAAACAGTATAAAAAACGTATAAAAATACTCTGTTGTAAAAAAATAACAGTAAACAGCAAGTGCTAGTAAATTCTAACAAAACAGGGTATTTTGTTGGTGCGTTTTTTGCAAAACATGTATACTAAGCCGATCTACCAAATGTCAAGGTATACCCATTCCTTCAAAGGAAACAGAAGACCTACCGCTTCTGATGAGCCTACAACCTGCAGTAACCACCAATCGACCAAACTGCTGCACGACCAGCTCTACCCTCGCCTACTGTATTTTCACCCATCCTTTGTAGATTGTGAGCCCTCGCGGGTAGAATCCTCTCTCCTCCTATATCAGTCATGACTTGTATTGATTAAGATTACTGTTCTTGTTTTTATTATGTACACTCCTTCTCACATGTAAAACGCCATGGAATAAATGGCACTATAATAATAAATAATAATAGTGGTACGTATGCCATCCAATGTTTTGCCAGATCACACTAGGACCGAAGATTTGGTCATGTGCACAAGCCCTAAGGCTAATTTCCTACAATTATTATTTGCTGTGTTTTTTCTGCTGCGTATTTTCGTTCACAAAAATTTCAGCTCCAGCAAAGTAGATGAGATTTATGTAAACCTCATGCATTCTCTGCTGTTTATTAATACTTCACAAATTGACCTGTGGTGCCTTTTTTTTACATTTGTATCATGTCAATGTCTCTTGCGCTTTAATTATAAATGTGATGCAGAAAATCCAACCGCATATGAATTTAGTGTGTTTCCATATATGACATCATGTCCTCACTATATCTGAAACTGAACCTGTCAAAGACTGAACTCCTTGTGTTTCCTCCCTCTACTAATGTACCTATACCCGACATTGCCATTTCTGTGTGTGGTTCCACTATTACTCCCCAGTAGAGTTGAGCGAAATGGGTCGAACAATTTCAAAAGTCGCCGACTTTTGGCAAAGTCGGGTTTCATGAAACGAAACCCGACCCTAGGATGAGGTCGGCCACGAGGTCGGCGACTTACGCGCCAAAGTCGCGTTTCAAAAGTTTGTTTAGAGCTCTTTTTCAGCTAATCAGGATCCACAGACACTGTGGGCAACGTGATGACATAGGCAGGGGTCACCACCATCTTTCAGAAGGGCATGCAAGTGATTGGCTTGCTTTGGTGGGCGTCACAGGGGTTATAAAAGGGCGTGCACGCCGACCGTCATCTTACTTCTGCCGATCTTAGCATAGGGAGAGGTTGCTGATTCTGTAGGGAGAGCGTTAGGCAGGGAAGTAGACAAAAAAACTGCTTCTGCTGCTAGCGATTTTGCCTGTGCAACACACCAGTCACTGTGTGTGCAGTGCAAGGGGAGGCTATATTGTGGTGGATCAGCGGTGTTGGTTGTTAGGCTGCCTTCTAAGGCTTCCTGACAGCTGCATTGCTGTTTCCCCACTGCTCTGCAAACTGCTTTTTTAAAAGCAATCCCAATTTTTTTTTTGTCCTGCTAAGGTACTGAGCGTGCATTTATTCACACCATACAGCGGTGTACGCTCCTCACACAGTACCGTGTAACGGCTGTTATCACAGCCACAGTGAAGCTATCTGTGTGTCACTGTGGAAGGATAAGTGGAGGACTTGTTCCGTTCTTACAGACCTACACTCTAGGGAGATTCCTATTCTGCCCAATTCTACAATTCACTTTTTTCACACCTGTGCCATCGAGCCTGTGACATAGCGCTCTGATATTCAGTGGGCCTCACACAATCCAAAAGTGTCCAGTGTCCACAAGTGTCTGCAGAAATTCAAAATCTCCTTTATCCTGTAGTCACTTTTTTCACACCTGTGCCATCGAGCCTGTGACATAGCGCTGTGATATTCAGTGGGCCTCACACAATCCAAGTGTCCAGTGTCCACAAGTGTCTGCAGAATTCAAAATCTCCCTTATCCTGTAGTCACTTTTTTCACACCTGTGCCATCGAGCCTGTGACATAGTGTTGTGATATTCAGTGGGCCTCACACAATCCAAGTGTCCAGTGTCCACAAGTGTCTGCAGAAATTCAAAATCTCCCTTATCCTGTAGTCACTTTTTTCACACCTGTGCCATCGAGCCTGTAACATAGCGCTGTGATATTCAGAGGGCCTCACACAATCCAAGTGTCCAGTGTCCACAAGTGTCTGCAGAAATTCAAAATCTCCCTTATCCTGTAGTCACTTTTTTCACACCTGTGCCATCGAGCCTGTGACATAGCGCTGTGATATTCAGTGGGCCTCACACAATCCAAAAGTGTCCAGTGTCCACAAGTGTCTGCAGAAATTCAAAATCTCCCTTATCCTGTAGTCACTTTTTTCACACCTGTGCCATCTAGCCTGTGACATAGCGCTGTGATATTCAGTGGGCCTCACACAATCCAAGTGTCCAGTGTCCACAAGTGTCTGCAGAAATTCAAAATCTCCCTTATCCTGTAGTCACTTTTTTCACACCTGTGCCATCGAGCCTGTGACATAGCGCTGTGATATTCAGTGGGCCTCACACAATCCAAGTGTCCAGTGTCCACAAGTGTCTGCAGAAAATCTAAATCTCCCCTGTCCTATAGACACATTGTACCTTGTTTTACATTACTATATAGTTTATTGGATTTTGTCTACATTTCTACCAAAAATGAGGAAGGCTGGTGGAAGAGGCCGTGGAATTGGGCGGGGGTTGGCAGCTGGTAATGATGGTGTTGGTGGTGGATCTGATGGTAGTGGCAAAAGCAAAATAGGACTGAATGCAGGAGGTGTTGAGCCTGCGTCATCGTCTGGCTCCATAAGGCTTCGAAGGCTTAGTTTTCTAGGAGTTGGCAAACCGCTTTTAACGCCAGAGCATCAGGAAAAAGTTTTGTCTTACATTGCTGACTCAGCCTCCAGCTCCATCGCCTCCTCTTCTGAAGTTGTAAAAAGTAAAAGCACTGAGTCGTCATTGGAGGCTCATGTTCATGAACCACACCTTTCCTTGTGTCCTTCACCCCAACCAAGATTGAAGGATGACGCAGGCCATACTACTGATTACTCCATGGAGCTGTTTTCACATACCATGCCTGGATTATCAAGTGAAATGGTGAATTACCCAGGCCAAGATGAATCTGACATGGAGTGCACAGATGCACAGCCGCTGATAGATGATTCTGCTGGTACATTCACTCAGAGCACTACATTGTCCTCACAGTGTACAGAGCCAGATTCTGACCCTGATGAGACTCAGGTGCCCCTTCCCGCACACTATACCACCATACACGGTGACACAGAGGAAGGTGCACATGACATTGAAGAGGAGGTGATGGATGACCCAGTTGTTGACCCAGATTGGCATCCATTGGGGGAAGAGGGTGCTGCTTCCAATAGCTCAGATGAGGAGCATCCACAGCAGACATCGACATCGCAACAGCTGTTATCTGGCAGGCCCGGAGCACTCCAAAGACAGGTTCCAAAAATCAAAAGAGTTGCTGGACAGCTTGTCCAGAGGGTCAAAACATCACAGCGTGCTAGGCCGCAAAATGTCTGCCAAAGTAGGAAGAGTGCAGTGTGGCACTTTTTTGAACAAAATCCTCATGATCAGGCCAAGGTTATCTGTAAGAAGTGCACAAAGACCTTTAGCCGAGGGAAAAATCTGAAAAATTTGAATACCAGTTGCATGCTTAGACATTTAACCAGCATGCACTTGCAAGCGTGGACACAACACCAAACCTCAAGTGCCACATGTGCAACTGATCACAAAGAAGGTAGTCAGCAACGCTACATTGTTTCCCCCACTGTAAGCCCACCGGTTAGCACAGCAGCAAATGTTGAGGTGTCGTTGCAAGGCCACAGCAGTCAGGGAATCCCACTGTTATATCAACGAAATACTGAATCTAGGCCATCAGAAAGAACACCAACTCCATCACCATCATCAACCCTCTCTCAGTCCGCCCTGTCCACCGCTACTTCCACCATATGCAGCTCTCAAGTCCAGCCCACCCTCCCAGACACTATGAGTAGGTCAAGAAAGTACTCAGTCTCTCATCCGCGTACACTGGGTTTGAACGCCCACATTGCCAAACTAATCTCGTTTGAGATGATGCCCTATCGGTTGGTGGAAAGCGCAGCTTTCCGCGAACTCATGGCCTATGCAGTACCACGCTATGACCTACCCAGTCGCCACTTCTTCTCTCGCAAAGCCATCCCAGCCCTCCACCATCATGTGAAAGACCGCATTGTCCATGCACTCAAGCAGTCAGTGAGTGGAAAGGTGCACCTCACAACTGATGCATGGTCCAGTCGGCATGGCCAGGGCCGTTACGTGTCCATCACTGCGCACTGGGTTAATGTGGTGGATGCAGGGTCCACAGGGGACAGCGGTGGTGGGACAGTGCTGCCTAGCCCACGGTATAGGAAACAGTTGGCTGTAGGCGTTCCACCCTCCTCCTCCTCCAGAAGCGAAAGCTCATCCACAGAGCGCAGTCGTACGAGCACTCCATCTGCAGCTGCCACTGTTGCACACGAGGTGTCCCCCTATCGAGCAGCTAGTGGAAAGCGTCAGCAGGCTGTGTTGCAGATGATGTGTTTGGGCGACAGACACACCGCCGAGGTGCTGGCCGAGTACTTGAAGCAACAAACTGAGTCATGGCTGGGCAGTGTACATCTTGAGGCAGGCAAGGTAGTTAGTGATAACGGCCGTAATTTTGTGGCAGCCATAGCCCTTTCAAAACTCAGCCACATACCTTGCTTGGCTCACACCTTGAACCTGGTGGTGCAGTGCTTCCTCAAAAATTATCCAGAGTTAACAGCCCTGCTCCATAAGGTGCGAAGACTGTGCGCGCACATCCGCCGGTCGCCTGTACACTCCGTTCGTATGCAGAAGCTGCAGCGATTGCTCCACCTTCCCAACCACCGCCTCATTATCGACATTGCAACAAGGTGGAACTCCACCCTGCACATGGTGGAGCGGCTGTGCGAGCAGAGGCAGGCCATAATGCATTTGTGGGAGGATACACGGCCAGGCACTTTGAGAGCAGACATGGAGTTGACAGGTGTGCAGTGGTCGAAGCTGAAAGACCTCTGTAAAGTCCTTCAGTGTTTTGAGGAATGCACACGGCTGGTAAGCGCAGACGACGCCATCCTAAGCATGAGCATCCCACTTATGCGTCTGCTCATGCAAACTTTGACGCACCTTAAGGAGCAGGCGTCTGCAGCCAATGTTGACGAGGAGGAAGAGGTGGAGGGAATCCTTGATGACATTCAGCCATTGTCTGCTCAGGGACCTCTCCTGGATGAGTTGGAGGAAGAAGAGGAGGAGGAGGATGATGATGGGGATGATTACTTAGGGGAGGAGGATGCATCTCGTGGGGCAAGTGAAAATGTTGGCGTGGCAAGGTCTGGTACAGGGTTTGTGCGTGACTGGAGGGATGTGGATTTGCCAGAAAGTGCTCCTCCAACCAGCACTCGCAGTGCATCATTGACACCGGGAACATTGGCCCACATGTCAGATTATGCCTTGCGGATCCTAAAAAGGGACCCCCGCATTGCCAAAATGATGAACGATGACGACTACTGGTTGGCCAGCATCCTGGATCCACGCTATAAAGGCTAATTACAAAACATCATGCCACAGGAGAACCTTGACCTAATATTGGCTAATAAACAAGCAACTCTGGTAAATCGGTTGCTTGAGGCATTCCCAGCACACAGCAGCGGTGATGGTTCTCACACGAGCCGTACGGGCCGGGGGCAGCTTGGCAGAGGTGTTCATGGTGCACACAGCAGAAGTGGCGTTGGAGACAGGGGTTTCATGACAATGTTGTGGACTGATTTTTCAAGTACCGCTCACACAACTGGTAATACCGCATTGATGGAAAGTGACAGGAGACAGCAGTTGTCAACTATGGTTACAAACTACTTTTCCTTCCATATCGATGTTCTCCCACACAGGTCATTCCCCTTTGACTATTGGGCCGCTAAACTGGACACCTGGCCTGAATTGGCACAATATGCCTTACAGGAGCTCGCTTGCCCAGCTGCAAGTGTGCTATCGGAAAGAGTCTTCAGTGCAGCTGGATCAATCCTGACAGAAAAAAGGACCCGTCTGTAAACCCAAAATGTGGATGATCTAACCTTCATTAAAATGAACCATGCATGGGTTTCCAAGGATTTTGTCCCACCTTCCCCTGATGACACATAGGGTGACAGAAAAATGGCTTGTTTTGGTCCACCTCTTCCAGGGACTTGACCTATTTCGCCTTTTGCATTAGCTGAATGTCCAACATCAACATATGCCACTTTCTAAAACTCCCTAACTGTGCAGCCTCCCCCCCTTATGGCCGGGGTTACCACCTAGCGCACGACACCGTGCGAGTGCCGTTGCCCTGGACAGGTGGGTAGGCCGACTCTTGGGCGCGGGCACTGGCACAGGGTCCCTCATAGTGCAATCAAGTGTCTCTGATGGTGGTGGTGCACACCCGCCGTCAGACACACCGCCGTACTATGAGGGGCCCAGTGCCAGTACCGACGCCCACGAGTGGGCCCCCCTTGCTTGGGCAGGGCCCCAGCATTTGCAATCTTTACCTCTCCCTGCTCCTCCGCTGTGTAGTATGGGCCGTCAAATCCATACTGTGCCTGACACCATCTGAGCCTGCCTCCTGATGTATAGACATATCTTTTGAATGTGTACGCTATCCATACATGTTATCCGGGGATACGGTACCCTTTCTCACCTTTGTGCAATCACGTGCAAGCCATACTGGGCCTAACACCGTCTGAGCCTGCCTCCTGATGTATAGACATATCTTTTGAATGTGTACACTATCCATACATGTTATCCGGGGATACGGTACCCTTTCTCACCTTTGTGCAATCACTTGCAAGCCATACTGGGCCTAACACCGTCTGAGCCTGCCTCCTGATGTATAGACATATCTTTTGAATGTGTACGCTAGCCATACATGTTATCCGGGGATACGGTACCCTTTCTCACCTTTGTGCAATCACTTGCAAGCCATACTGGGCCTAACACCGTCTGAGCCTGCCTCCTGATGTATAGACATATCTTTTGAATGTGTACGCTATCCATACATGTTATCCGGGGATACGGTACCCTTTCTCACCTTTGTGCAATCACGTGCAAGCCATACTGGGCCTAACACCGTCAGAGCCTGCCTCCTGATGTATAGACATATCTTTTGAATGTGTACGCTATCCATACATGTTATCCGGGCATACGGTACCCTTTCTCACCTTTGTGCAATCACGTGCAAGCCTTACTGGGCCTAACACCGTCTGAGCCTGCCTCCTGATGTATAGACATATCTTTTGAATGTGTTCGCTATCCTTACATGTTATCCGGGGATACGGTACCCTTTCTCACCTTTGTGCAATCACGTGTAATCCATACTGGGCCTGAGAACGGCTGGCAAGCTGTTAAGCAAGCTGCAGCACCTGTGGTTTGCACACGTAAGTTTTTCATTTTTTCAGGAATGTCGGTTAGGCCTAATTCCGGAACTGCTGTTGACCTGCACTTACTGGGAAATCATCGTTTGCGAGTAATAATTGTAATCAGTGATCCCCATCACTAACGTTGTTCAGCGGGTTATCTGCACCTGTAAGCGACAAACGCTGGCCTTTTCAGTGTAGCGCACATGCAGCCACGGACATGTAAGGGCATGACATACCAGTTATTGGCCAGTCTCATGTGCCAGAGCCTCACGTGTCCCTCTAGTAAGCCGGACTCGGACCGCAGGGCATGACGGAGTCTCGTTCGTTAACGGAATTAAGCTTGCAATGTGTGCATCTGTTCTGTAGCTGACATGGTTGAGGTTGCCCATGTTGAGTCAAATTACGCCTTAGGCTCCACTCCTGGTGGTGCCCTTCTGGACATTCCTTTAAGGTTCAGCTTTGCAACCATACTGCCCACGTAAAACAAACACTTTGCCTTCATGAACGCTGTTTGGAGGGTCATGACTCGTGGGAATAACGCCGCCCAATCAGTTAACCTGCTAGAGAGATCCTTCGTTGCTCCCAAGCATGACATCACACTCCCTAGGAGGAAGGTAATGCCACTGTGGCGACCGTACTCCTGGGGGTGACACAAGTGCACTGATGCCCAGCCACTGCTCGATGAATCTGCTGGTACATTGACCCAGACCACTACATTCCCCTCGCACGCTACACGGCCTGAATCTGACCCTGATGAAACTCAGGTTACCCTTCCCATATACAGTTCCATCTTACACGGTGACAAAGAGGAAGCTGCAGATGAAAGTGCAGGTTCGGCCCACCCGCCATCAGACAGACCACCGTACTATCATGGGCCCTGTGCCAGTGCCGTCGCCAACGAGTGGGCCTCCCCTGCTTGCTCAGGATCACAGCACTTGCAAGGTTGAAATACTGTGCAGTGAGATGGATGATGGGGACGACGAGGAGTCCAGACTAGTACAGGGATTCCCTAGCGAGGAGACTTGTTTCATTGTTTTCAGTGTTGGGACAGCAATTTTTGGGGAGCACTATACTCTGGAGAATGATAGATGGGGCCCACCATACACTGGAACATTCCAAAGGTGGACATCAGACACTGGAGCAGCATTTACAGGGCCCATTATACACTAGAGCATTAGAAATGGGGCCCATTATGTTTGGAGCATTATTTGGGCCCATAAGACAGTGGAGCTTCATCCATGGGGACCATCATATACTGTAGCATTATGTGGAGCGCATCATATACTGTTTCAAACATTATATGGGACCAATGATTCTGTATGGAGAAATAGATGGGCCTCGTCAAGAGATGTAAAAAGTGTAGTATTTTTCATTGTACTATACCACTATTTCTCTTCCGTATCGGAGCATGATGAGTTGTGGTATGTGTTAAAGGGGCGCTCTTTCGCCCAGGGCACATGAAAACCTGGAGCCAGCCCTACCCCCCCACAACTTTAGCCAAATAACCCCCATTTTTCAGTGCGTAACTTGTATTATGAAGTTAATTAAGGTTGACCAGCTTAAGTAAGAAGAATTGATGCTTTTGGCATTCAAATGAGCACTGTAGGTGTGTTTCCTGTCCTCCTCTCACTGCCGACTTTTATTCCCCATTGACTTACATTGGGTTTCGTGTTTTGGGGCGACCCCGACTTTTCCCTATAATCGGCCGATCTTGCTCGACCCGACTTTTGGAAAAGTCGGGTTTCACGAAACGAAACTCGACCATAAAAAACCAAAAGTCGCTCAACTCTATTCCCCAGCAACATGCCCGCTGTCTTGGGGTCATACTTGACTCCGAGCTTTCCTTTTCCCCCCACATTCGATCACTGGCTCGCTCTTGTCATCTACACCTCAAAAACATTTCTAGAATTCGACCTTTTCTTACTTTTGACTCTGCGAAAACTCTTACTGTTTCTCTTATTCATTCTCGTCTCGACTATTGTAACTCTCTTCTAATTGGTCTCCCTCTTACCAAACTCTCCCCTCTCCAATCTGTCTTGAATGCTGCAGCCAGGATCATATTCCTCACCAATGGTTACACCAATGCCTCTACCTTGTGCCAGTCATTACACGGGCTACCCATCCACTCCAGAACTCAGTATAAACTTATTACCCTCACCCACAAAGCCCTCCATGGCTCAGCACCACCCTACATCTCCTCCCTTGTTTCAGTATACCACCCTACCCGCGCCCTCTGTTCTGCTGATGACCTGAGGTTAGCATCCTCAATAATCAGAACCTCCCACTCCAGTCTCCAAGACTATACACATGCTGCGCCAATTCTTTGGAATGCACTTCCCAGGTCAATACGATTAGTCCCCAATCCCCACAATTTTAAGCGTGCCCTGAAAACGCATTTATTCAGACTGGCCTACCGCCTCAACAAATTAACCTAATCTATCCCTGTGTGGCACAGCCAAAAGTTTTTACCATAACCAGGTTCCCCGCATTATGTTCCCACATGCTTTATGCATCCATTAGCCCTCTGTGTCTGTACTGTTACACACTTAACATTATGGCTGGTCCATACAATCAGGGCAACTGTTACCACCCACCTTTCGTGTCTCCCCTTATTTCCTCATAGATTGTAAGCTTGCGAGCAGGGCCCTCACTCCTCTTGTTATCTGTTATGATCTATGTGATTATTGTTATGCTGTAATGTCTATTGTCTGTACAAATCCCCTCTGAAATGTAAAGTGCTGCGGAATATGTCGGCGCTATAGAAATAAAATTTTATTATTATTATCAAAAATAGACAAAAACCACTGCTGAATAAGAAAAAAAACACAAAACAAAAACTCAATAAAAATGCGTATCTGTGTAACCCTTTTGTAAGACTGTTTGGTTAATTGAATATGGCGTGATGCAACAGAAAACTGATTTTTACATGGCAGCTATTTTGTTTATGTAATTTATGTGGCCATCTTAAATTTAATGGGTATATTTGACATGCCAATTATTACCCCCAGTCAATTCATTGGGCTAGGTAGAAATGGCACTTTTGCGCACATCATGCAGTAGATTAATTAAAGCTTTGCATATTTTAGTTAGTATGGAATGTCTTTTACTCTAATTTATGTAGTTTTTACATGTAGCACCACAAATAAAAGAAACAGAAGTTTACGACGTCATCTCTACTATTTGGGAGATGTCAGAGAAAAACTTTTCATGTGCTGCTGTTATATATGACCTTTTCACAAAACCTTCCCAAAACTCTGTTGCAGCAATTCTGCAGTCACTGACCTTGATATTTTGGTCTGTAGATGTATCCTATGCAAAATGTATCACAAGAGTAAAAAAAATAAAGACCTCTCAGTTGGCAATAAGGAAAATATCTACGGTGTTTTTAAACAATTTAACATCCATTTACGACACAACCTTTGCGCAAAAGCAAACATCGTCACTTTTTGGATATAGCAGTGTAATAAGGACTATTTGCCACTGGAAGCATTATAAGGTCACGTCCATTGCATACCTTCCCTGTGTGGAATGTTGTTTTTACTTTGATCTGTCATTAGGTATAGACTTTTCTGAAATGGTTGAAATCTAGAAGGTTTCATCACCAAGAATTCTCAGCACAAAACTTTATGTCTAATGTTATCCAGGAACCCAAAGGGAGAGGCCTGAAACAAAAGATTCATAGTTCTGCAGAAATAAGGGCAAGAGGTTTATGCTTCCACAGAATTGTGGGCAGGATGGGGTGGATCAGGGTTTGAGGAAAGTTGATGTAGAGGTTAGATTCATTTATTCACTTATTCATTAAACTTAGAAGCCTATTTGTGAAATGTAAAAAAAAAGAATACATTCTTATACTTAGTGGTTAGGGTAATAAAACAGATGGAATTGGATTTTTTTTTTTAAACCCAATATTTCCTATGATATCTGTATGAGGACAGAACTTTTAGGGTTCATATATACTTTATTAAATACTCACAATTTTACTCCAGAAGTATTGGAGGAGAACTGTAATTATCTTTGTATTTACTGTAGGCTTTCCTAGTGGAATCCATCTAACGTGCAATAACTTTTAATGGAAGTTAAAGGGAATCGGTCACCCCCCGTGACATATATGACCTATTAATATGGGCATTTAGGTAATAGACACTAGTCTTACCTGTATGCCTCATATTATCGGTCTTGTTGTTAAGACATGTTATATTCTTTCCCTATGCTATTGATTTCTTCCAGGCTCTGAGGCGTACGGTGCCTGGAAGAAATCTCTGGCCCCTGTCCTCATTACAATACTACCCTCCTCTTCCCATTAGCATCAGTTATGGCCCCGGAATCCTGCGCCCTGCACACCCTCCACAATACGTATCTCCTCCTCTCTTTTGTGGGCACTGCATTCAGGGATCTTCTGTGCAGGCCAGTCACCGTGACCTCCGACATGCGCGCTGATAAAGTGCTCTCCCCACTTGCTCCCTGCATAGTCATCGCTAGGAACCATGTGTACATAGTGATGACCATGCAGGGAGGAAGTGGGAAGAGCACATTATGGATGCGCACACACTAGGTCACTGGAGCAGAAATCGCCGGCACCTGTGCAGAAGATCCCTGAATGCAGTGCCGATAGAAGAAGGGAAGAAGACGTATGTATTTCTGAGGGAGTGCAGGGTGCAGGCTCAGGATTCTGAGGCCGTAACTGACGCTGAGGGGATGGGGGTAGTATGAAGACAGGGGAGAGGGATTCCTTCCAGGCACCGCACACCCCAGAGCCGAAATCATTAACATAAAGAGAGAATATAACATTTTTCAACAACAAGATCATTACTATGAGGCATACAGGTAGGACTAGTGTGACATTTCTATCACCTGAATGCCCATATTAATAGGTCATATACATACCAGGGGTGACAGATTCCCTTTAAAGAAGAGATGGTCTATTACTGTTAACGTAATGCACAAAGCATATATATATATATATATATATATACACATACACACACAGTATATATGTATATATATATATATGTATATAATGTAGGCAAAAAATAACTGGAAAGATTTTTTTTTAATTTAATGTAAGGTTGTGAATAAACAGAAGAAAAGAGGTATGCTGCAAACAACAGGAACCACCTGATTAATATTTATTTATTCAAGATAAAAACAAGCCACAAAAACAATTAAGAAAAGCACATGGATCATAGCAACATACCAAAAAAAATAAATAAGAATGTGGTCCTCCTTATCTATCCAGTACTATGCATTACACATGTGGTCAAAATTGTTGGTACCTCTCGTTTAATAACAGAAAAACCCACAATGGTCACAGAAATAACTTGAATCTGACAAAAGTAATAATAAATCAAAAATCTATGAAAAGGAGCAAATAAAAGTCAGACATTACTTTTCAACCATGCATCCACAGAATGTAAAATAAAAAAAACTCATGAAATAGGCCTGGACAGAAATGATGATACCCTTAACTCAATATTTTGTTGCACAAAAAAGAGAATGGACAGCACCTCCAAAAATCATACAACGATCTAATGCTGCTAGGCAAAAATATATATTACTGAACATAAGGTTCTTAGTTTACCATTCTGATCAGACTGTATGAAGCCCACTGCTACATCACGGCAAACCTTGTAGTGTGTCCCTATCGCCCTAACGGAGCGGAGCCGTGCGCCGACCACCGCCACAGCAGCAATGCATCGGCAGGGCAGATGGCCCAGTGTCTCCAGACTGCGCCGCCCCACCAGCACAAAACCACAGCAACAATGGCTGCAACACAGCACCAACACCAATTGAGCAGCTCTGGAGAGACCTGAAAATGGCTGTCCACCAACGTTCACTATCCAACCTGACGGAACTGGAGTGGATCTGCAAAGAAGAATGGCAGAGGATCCCCAAATCCAGGTGTGAAAAACTTGTTGCATCATTCCCAAGAAGACTCATGGCTGTACTAGTTCAAAAGGATGCTTCTACTCAATACTGAGCAAAGGGTCTGAATACTTATGACCATGTGATATTCAGTTTTTATTTCTTAATAAATTTGCAAAAATTTCTACATTTCTGTTTTTTTCAGTCAAGATGGGGTGCAGAGTGTACATTAATGAGAAAAAAAATTAACTTTTGAATTTCCCAAATGGCTGCAATGAAACAAAGAGTGAAAAATGTAAAGGGGTCTGAATACTTTCCATACCAACTGTATATGGAGGACTGTGGGGGCATTATACCATGTGGAGGACTATGGGGTGTATTATACTAAACAAACAAAATGCTGCCTATTCATGGGATTGTTTATGGTCAAACCCTCCGTCAGGAACAATATTCGCACTAACTCGTAATGGAACAACGTGCCTGTCAAGCGCAGGCTAGAAAAATGCCTAGAATATCTAATTTTCTCAATTGCAGTGATCTAAAAGTGATCAGAGACCTTCATAGGGATGTAATAAAAGAGACTACACATTATCAGGTGCAAAACAAACCCATTTACTCAACATAAAAGTAATAACTTTGATATACACAAATTTCAAAACTCCTGAGAAGTACATTTTCATTTGTAAGAAAATCTGCCTTATTTATATGAAATATCCACAAACCTTTCTCTATCCATTCATAAAAAAAGCTAAATAAACAATAGTAATGACTAAAAACATTACATACCAACCTTATAGAGTGTGATGTGTTCGGGACCAATGAGCCTGAGAAGCCAGCACAGCTATATCTTCCTTCCTGAAGCTCTGGAGACCAACTGTGGTATCAGGTTTCACACAGCAGCTAGAGCCAGGAGACTATCTAGAGGGTGGGGGTTTCCTGAAAATCTGGTGAGAAGGGAGAAATGAAAGTAGAAGAACTGCGCCTGTCAGATCCATTGTTCCTGACGGAGGGTTTTAACCTAAACCACAGTTCGGAGGGTTTCAGCTTTCAAAAGAATAATTTATACAACCAATGGATGAATCTATTAAGGTCAGATTATAAGCTTTTGTTTGCATAACATGGATAAGTGACATAACTTCTGTCAGGGAGTGTAGAGGGGGAAATAAAACTACACCCACCAGTAATCACTGGAAAATTTAAACATTTTTCTACCTTAACTGGCCATGTGGTGTGTGACATGGTCTGACACATCCTATTTCATTTATGAAGGAGGGACTCTGAAACTAAAAGCCTGTGAGAACAATGCAAGAGCTGCCAAAAAAGAAGTGGGACTCTGATACACCCTGTTTAAGACATAAAGGAGGGCCTCGCCCACATTCTGTTATAATTGTTAGGATTGTAGCTAACATTAGCTTTAAGCTGTAGACACAATAGCATATCACAACCGATAAGAGAGCATCCTGCGGGAGTCATGCTGCACTCGGGTGATATCATCGCGCAGTGCGATGTCTCACATACATCCATAGACTTAGTCATTAGTGTGTCACGCCAACCTGAGAGATCTGTGGGAAGAAGATCACTGCATATTATGAATCACAGATCTTCCATTTAGCCTGTAAATTTGAATCCCATATTAAATGAATTTGGTTTATTTTGGTGCTGAAGAGGTTTACAACCCTTTCTATGCTGGTCAGAAACATGCAGCTCCATTTCAGCTGCTTCTGATCTGGTCGTTAACTCTTCCTATAAAACCTGGTCAGACCCTCTCTGTCCTGCAGGTTAAAGCTCTGATTCCTTGCTCTTAGGAAATGCTGAGCTGAATAGGAGGTCATTGTTGCTTTTGGAGATTTGTCTACCTGTGGTGTTCTGTAGGTTGCTATTGTATGTGTGTTTATCTCTTGTTCCCTTTTCTTATTTATTTTATCCCTCCATGTCCCTATCTTCCTCCCTATTATAGGGTAGTGGTTTTGTATGATAGAGGTTTTCTGTTTGTCTTTGTGTCTGGTTCACCTCTCATTTTCTGTCCCGTGCCTCATGGGGTGGGGGAGGGGGCAGATTAGGGTTTTTACATAGTAAGGTTGGAGACTCAGGCCTTTCAACCTTTAAGAGTGCCCCTGGGACAGGGGTAATTAGGATTCCAGTTCCAGGGACAGTTTGAGGCCCCTCTTCCACTTATATGAGTGTGTGCGATCCGAATTTGGCACGCACAAATTTGGAAGTCAGTTGGCACACACAAGAGAAACAAGGAAGACTTGCGAAATGCAGAAGCTGAGCGACCGAACTGTGATTGGAGACGGAGACAGGCGGAATATCGAGGGTCGGGCACTGAAGTCCAGACTACATCAGTCAAGACCCAGGACCCGGATTCCGTTGGTAACGCACTGGAGGCTGAATGATGATCATCATAAGAGACCAGACATTGCCAGGAGAAGCAAATGAACTGGGCTGTTACTTCCAACATAGATGTGCAGTACAGGGTGTGGGCCACGACTGTGCAGTAGAAAGGACTGGGGCTGCCCAGTGTGAGGAGTACAAATAGGGTATTAAGTTTCATGCTACTAAGGATTTGCAGCCTAGCAAGAAGTACTGGTAACCCCTGTTAGTACCAGTATAATATTCAAATACACTAGAAGGACACATGGCAGTGACGGGCCTACCACTACGAATGCTGCTAGTGAAAGTTAGAATAGAAGGACATTAAAGTGTCATTCATACTAAAAAATAAATAGGACAGAGGATATTGAAACTGTTATATTGCTGTTGTCTCCGTTACTGCTAATATTTAGTGACATGTTACCCTGTATTTGCGCAACTGACTGCTTCCATAATTAACACTTTCATTTCTGTGGTAGAGAATAGGGATGAGGGAGTATACTCATTGCTCTGGTTTTCCCAAGCATGCTCGGGTGTCCTCCGAGTATTTTGGTGTGCTCAGAGATTTAGTTTTTGTCGACGCAGCTGCATGATTTGCAGCTGCTAGACAATCTGAATACATGTGGGGATTTCCTAACAAACAGGCATTCCTCACATATATTCAGCCTGTCCAGCAGCCGCAAATCATGCAGCAGCTGTGTCAATAAAAACTAAATCTCTGAGCACGCCAAAATACTCGGAGGACACCCGAGCAATGAGTATAGTCACTCATCACTAGTAGAGAAATAAATGACTTTAGTTGTTTACTTCTTCCTCCATATTATCTGCATGTTGCATCCCAGCAACCTGCTTACAATTACACAGAATGTTAGATGAAACTGAATAGGGAAATTAACTGCTACTGAAAAAAATACAGGACAAAGCTACTGAGCATGAAATGAGGACATTACTAAACGAATATGAGTGTGTGGGTATGTATTTATTGTGGAGTTTATAGTGCACAACATGTTGTTACTATGCTGATCAGCAGGGTGTATGCCTTGTGGAGTAGTCTGCCTATTTTCTGTTTGGCAGGTCTTCTGATGGGTTTCCTTTTATGTCAAGCTATGTCACAGTCCTGATTGTATTGTAGACTCTAATCCTTGGAGAGAACCATCAGGTAAGCAGAAAGTCACCAGGTGGGATATCTTCAGAAATGGAAAGATTGGTAACCAGGTATGGTCACTGTAAATGAGAACCAAAGAATGACTGCATAAGCACCTTGTATAAAGTTTAACAAATTAGCATATTGGGAACCCTTGATTACATTATGCTATAGAAATTGTCAATCTGAAGTGGCCACATGAGATGCTAAACAAACTCTTCTTTGGATGTCTAGTTAAGTTGGAACCTGATAGAGTTAGCAGGTAGGATTCAATATGAGATATGTATGGTGGGATAAGCAGCTATGTTAAAATTATGTTAGAGAAAGGAGTTTTATTTCTTTAAAAGGAGGTAATGAGGTAGGCCAGGGTCACACTTGCGAGTGCAATGCGAGAAACTCGCCTCAATAACCAGCACTGCCGCCAGCACTCGGGACCGGAGTGTGCGGCTGCATGTATTTCTATGCAGCTAAACGCTCTGGTCCGAACAATCGGCAGCAGAGCCGGGTATTGAGGCGAGAGACTCGCACGAGTTTCTTACGCTGCACTAGCAAGTGTGACCCCGGCCGTAATGGAATTGTAAATACCTTTAGGGTATGTGCAAATGTTCATTACTAGAGTTGAGCGAAACGGGTCGAAAAAATTCAAAAGTCGCCGACTTTTGGCAAAGTCGGGTTTCATGAAACGAAACCCGACCCTAGGATGAGGTCGGCCACGAGGTCGGCGACTTACGCGCCAAAGTCGCGTTTCAAAAGTTTGTTTTGCGCTCTTTTTCAGCCAATCAGGATCCACGGACACTGTGGGCAACGTGATGACCTAGGCACGGGTCACCACCATCTTTCAGAAGGGCATGCAAGTGATTGGCTTGCTTTGGTGGGCGTCACAGGGGGTATAAAAGGGCGTGCACGCCGACCGCCATCTTACTTCTGCCGATCTTAGTATAGGGAGAGGTTGCTGCTGATTCTGTAGGGAGAGCGTTAGGCAGAGAAGAAGAAGACAAAAGAACTGCTTCTGCTGCTAGCGATTTGGCCTGCACAACACACAAGTCACTGTGTGTGCAGTGCAAGGGGAGGCTATATTGTGGTGTATCAGTGGTGTTGGTTGTTGGGCTGCCTTCTAAGGCTTCCTGACACGCTGGCATTGCTGTTTACCCACTGCTCCGCAAACTGCTTTTTTAAAAGCAATCCAATCTCCCTTATCCTCTAGTCACTTTTGTCACAGCTGTGCCATCGAGCGTGTCACATAGCGCTCAGATATCAGTGGGCCTCACACAATCCACAAGTGTCCAGTGTCCAAAAGTGTACGCAGAGATTCAAAATCTCCATTATCCTCTCGTCACTTTGGTCACAGGCAGCTGTGCCATCGAGCGTGTCACATAGCGCTCAGATATCAGTGGGCCTCACACAATCTACAAGTGTCCAGTGTCCAAAAGTGTACGCAGAGATTCAAAATCTCCATTATCCTCTCGTCACTTTGGTCACAGGCAGCTGTGCCATCGAGCGTGTCACATAGCGCTCAGATATCAGTGGGCCTCACACAATCTACAAGTGTCCAGTGTCCAAAAGTGTACGCAGAGATTCAAAATCTCCATTATCCTCTCGTCACTTTGGTCACAGGCAGCTGTGCCATCGAGCGTGTCACATAGCGCTCAGATATCAGTGGGCCTCACACAATCCACAAGTGTCCAGTGTCCAAAAGTGTACGCAGAGATTCAAAATCTCCATTATCCTCTCGTCACTTTGGTCACAGGCAGCTGTGCCATCGAGCGTGTCACATAGCGCTCAGATATCAGTGGGCCTCACACAATCTACAAGTGTCCAGTGTCCAAAAGTGTACGCAGAGATTCAAAATCTCCATTATCCTCTTGTCACTTTGGTCACAGGCAGCTGTGCCATCGAGCGTGTCACATAGCGCTCAGATATCAGTGGGCCTCACACAATCTACAAGTGTCCAGTGTCCAAAAGTGTACGCAGAGATTCAAAATCTCCATTATCCTCTCGTCACTTTGGTCACAGGCAGCTGTGCCATCGAGCGTGTCACATAGCGCTCAGATATCAGTGGGCCTCACACAATCTACAAGTGTCCAGTGTCCAAAAGTGTACGCAGAGATTCAAAATCTCCATTATCCTCTCGTCACTTTGGTCACAGGCAGCTGTGCCATCGAGCGTGTCACATAGCGCTCAGATATCAGTGGGCCTCACACAATCTACAAGTGTCCAGTGTCCAAAAGTGTACGCAGAGATTCAAAATCTCCATTATCCTCTCGTCACTTTGGTCACAGGCAGCTGTGCCATCGAGCGTGTCACATAGCGCTCAGATATCAGTGGGCCTCACACAATCTACAAGTGTCCAGTGTCCAAAAGTGTACGCAGAGATTCAAAATCTCCATTATCCTCTCGTCACTTTGGTCACAGGCAGCTGTGCCATCGAGCGTGTCACATAGCGCTCAGATATCAGTGGGCCTCACACAATCCAAAAGTGTCCACTGTCCACAAGTGTGTGCAGAAATTCTAAATCTCCCCTGTCCTATAGACACCTTGTACCTTGTTTTACATTACTATATAGTTTGTTGGATTTTGTCTACATTTCTACCAAAAATGAGGAAGGCTGGTGGAAGAGGCCGTGGAATTGGGCGGGGGTTGGCAGCTGGTAATGATGGTGTTGGTGGTGGATCTGATGGTAGTGGCAAGAGCAAAATAGGACCGAATGCAGGAGGTGCTGACCCTGCGTCATCGTCTGGCTACATAAGGCCTCGAACGCTTAGTTTTCTAGGAGTTGGCAAACCGCTTTTAAAGGCAGAGCATCAGGAAAAAGTTTTGTCTTACATTGCTGACTCAGCCTCCAGCTCTATCGCCTCCTCTTCTTCAGTTGTAAAAAGTAAAAGCACTGAGTCGTCATTGGAGGCTCATGTTCATGAACCACACCTTTCCTTGTGTCCTTCACCCCAACCAAGATTGAAGGATGATGCAGGCCATACTACTGATTACTCCATGGAGCTGTTTTCACATACCGTGCCTGGATTATCAAGTCAAATGGTGAATTACCCAGGCCAAGATGAATCTGACATGGAGTGCACTGATGCACAGCCGCTGATGGATGATTCTGCTGGTACATTCACTCAGAGCACTACATTGTCCTTGCAGTGTACAGAGCCAGATTTTGACCCTGATGAGACTCAGGTGCCCCTTCCCGCACACTATACCACCATACACGGTGACACAGAGAAAGGTGCACATGACATAGAAGAGGAGGTGATGGATGACCCAGTTGTTGACCCAGATTGGCATCCATTGGGGGAAGAGGGTGCTGCTTCCAATAGCTCAGATGAGGAGCATCCACAGCAGACATCGACATCGCAACAGCTGTTATCTGGCAGGCCCGGAGCACTCCAAAGACAGGTTCCAAACATCAAAAGAGTTGCTGGACAGCTTGTCCAGAGGGTCAAAAGATCACAGCGTGCTAGGCCGCAAAATGTCTGCCAAAGTAGGAAGAGTGCAGTGTGGCACTTTTTTGAACAAAATCCTCATGATCAGGCCAAGGTTATCTGTAAGAAGTGCGCAAAGACCTTTAGCCGAGGGAAAAATCTGAAAAATTTGAATACCAGTTGCATGCTTAGACATTTAACCAGCATGCACTTGCAAGCGTGGACACAACACCAAACCTCAAGTGCCACATGTGCAACTGATCACAACGAAGGTAGTCAGCAACGCTACATTGCTTCCCCCACTGTAAGCCCACCGGTTAGCACAGCAGCAAATGTTGAGGTGTCGTTGCAAGGCCACAGCAGTCAGGGAATCCCACTGTTATATCAACGAAAGACTGATTCTAGGCCATCAGAAAGAACACCAACTCCATCAACATCATCAACCCTCTCTCAGTCCGCCCTGTCCACCGCTACTTCCACCATATGCAGCTCTCAAGTCCAGCTCACCCTCCCAGACACTATGAGTAGGTCAAGAAAGTACTCAGTCTCTCATCCGCGTACACTGGGTTTGAACGCCCACATTGCCAAACTAATCTCGTTTGAGATGATGCCCTTTCGGTTGGTGGAAAGCACAGCTTTCCGCGAACTCATGGCCTATGCAGTACCACGCTATGACCTACCCAGTCGCCACTTCTTCTCTCGCAAAGCCATCCCAGCCCTCCACCATCATGTGAAAGACCGCATTGTCCATGCACTCAAGCAGTCAGTGAGCGGAAAGGTGCACCTCACAACTGATGCATGGTCCAGTCGGCATGGCCAGGGCCGTTACGTGTCCATCACTGCGCACTGGGTTAATGTGGTGGATGCAGGGTCCACAGGGGACAGCGGTGGTGGGACAGTGCTGCCTAGCCCACGGTATAGGAAACAGTTGGCTGTAGGCGTTCGACCCTCCTCCTCCTCCTCCTCCAGAAGCGAAAGCTCGTCCACAGAGCGCAGTCGTACGAGCACTCCATCTGCAGCTGCCACTGTTGCACACGATGTGTCCCCCTATCGAGCAGCTAGTGGAAAGCGTCAGCAGGCTGTGTTGCAGATGATGTGTTTGGGCGACAGACACACCGCCGAGGTGCTGGCCGAGTACTTGAAGCGACAAACTGAGTCATGGCTGGGCAGTGTACATCTTGAGGCAGGCAAGGTAGTTAGTGATAACGGCCGTAATTTTGTGGCAGCCATAGCCCTTTCAAAACTCAGCCACATACCTTGCTTGGCTCACACATTGAACCTGGTGGTGCAGTGCTTCCTCAAAAATTATCCGGAGTTAACAGCCCTGCTCCAGAAGGTGCGAAGACTGTGCGCGCACATCCGCCGGTCGCCTGTACACTCCGTTCGTATGCAGAAGCTGCAGCGATTGCTCCACCTTCCCAACCACCGCCTCATTATCGACATTGCAACAAGGTGGAACTCCACCCTGCACATGGTGGAGCGGCTGTGCGAGCAGAGGCAGGCCATAATGCATTTGTGGGAGGATACACGGCCAGGCACTTTGAGAGCAGACATGGAGTTGACAGGCGTGCAGTGGTCGAAGCTGAAAAACCTTTGTAAAGTCCTTCAGTGTTTTGAGGAATGCACACGGCTGGTAAGCGCAGACGATGCCATCCTAAGCATGAGCATCCCACTTATGCGTCTGCTCATGCAAACTTTGACGCACCTTAAGGAGCAGGCGTCTGCAGCCAATGTTGATGAGGAGGAAGAGGAGGAGGGAATCCTTGATGACATTCAGCCATTGTCTGCTCAGGGACCTCTCCTGGACGAAGTGGAGGAAGAAGAGGAGGAGGAGGATGATGGGGATGATTACTTAGGGGAGGAGGATGCATCTCGTGGGGCAAGTGAAAATGTTGGCGTGGCAAGGTCTGGTACAGGGTTTGTGCGTGACTGGAGGGATGTGGATTTGCCAGAAAGTGCTCCTCCACCCAGCACTCGCAGTGCATCATTGACACCAGGAACATTGGCCCACATGTCAGATTATGCCTTGCGGATCCTAAAAAGGGACCCCCGCATTGCCAAAATGATGAACGATGACGACTACTGGTTGGCCAGCATCCTGGATCCACGCTATAAAGGCAAATTACAAAACATCATGCCACAGGAGAACCTTGACCTAATATTGGCTAATAAACAAGCAACTCTGGTAAATCGGTTGCTTGAGGCATTCCCAGCACACAGCAGCGGTGATGGTTCTCACACGAGCCGTACGGGCCGGGGGCAGCTTGGCAGAGGTGTTCGTGGTGCACACAGCAGAAGTGGCGTTGGAGACAGGGGTTTCATGACAATGTTGTGGACTGATTTTTCAAATACCGCTCACACAACTGGTAATACTGCATCGATGGAAAGTGACAGGAGACAGCAGTTGTCAACTATGGTTACAAACTACTTTTCCTCCCATATCGATGTTCTCCCACACAGGTCATTCCCCTTTGACTATTGGGCCGCTAAACTGGACACCTGGCCTGAATTGGCCCAATATGCCTTACAGGAGCTCGCTTGCCCAGCTGCAAGTGTGCTATCGGAAAGAGTCTTCAGTGCAGCTGGATCAATCCTTACAGAAAAAAGGACCCGTCTGTCAACCCAAAATGTGGATGATCTAACCTTCATTAAAATGAACCACGCATGGGTTTCCAAGGATTTTGTCCCACCTTCCCCTGATGACACATAGGGTGACAGAAAAATGGCTTGCTTTGGTCCACCTCTTCCTGGTACTTCACCTATTTCGCCTTTTGCATCAGCTGAATGTCCAACATCAACATATGCCACTTTCTAAAACTCCCTAACTGTGCTGCCTCCCCCCCATGGCCGGGGTCACCACCTACCGCACGACACCGTGCGAGTGCCGTTGCCCTGGACAGGTGGGTAGGCCGACTCTTGGGCGCGGGCACTGGCACAGGGTCCCTCATAGTGCAATCAAGTGTCTCTGACGGCGGTGGTGCACACCCGCCGTCAGACACACCGCTGTACTATGAGGGGCCCAGTGCCAGTACCGACGCCAACGAGTGGGCCCCCCTTGCTTGGGCAGGGCCCCAGCATTTGCAATCTTTACCTCTCCCTGCTCCTCCGCTGTGTAATCTGGGCCGTCAAATCCATACTGTGCCTGACACCGTCTGAGCCTGCCTCCTGAGACATATATTTTGAATGTGTACGCTATCCATACATGTTATCCGGGGATACGGTACCCTTTCTAACCTTTGTGCAATGACGTGCAATCCATACTGGGCCTAACACCGCCTGAGCCTGCCTCATGCTGTATAGACATATATTTTGAATGTGTACGCTATCCATACATGTTATCCGGGGATACGGTACCCTTTCTAACCTTTGTGCAATGACGTGCAATCCATACTGGGCCTAACACCGTCTGAGCCTGCCTCATGCTGTATAGACATATATTTTGAATGTGTACACTATCCATACATGTTATCCGGGGATACGGTACCCTTTCTAACCTTTGTGCAATGACGTGCAATCCATACTGGGCCTAACACCGTCTGAGCCTGCCTCATGCTGTATAGACATATATTTTGAATGTGTACGCTATCCATACATGTTATCCAGGGATACGGTACCCTTTCTAACCTTTGTGCAATCACGTGCAATCCATACTGGGCGTGAGAACGGCTGGCGAGCTGTTAAGCAAGCTACAGCACCTGTCCAGACAAGTACAGGGATTCCCTAGCGAGGAGACTTATTTGATTGTTTTCAATGTTGGGACAGCAATTTTTGGGGAGCACTATACTCTGGAGAATGATAGATGGGGCCCACCATACACTGGAACATTCCAAAGGTGGACATCAGACACTGGAGCAGCATTTACAGGGCCCATTATACACTAGAGCATTAGAAATGGGGCCCATTATGTTTGGAGCATTATTTGGGCCCATAAGACAGTGGAGCTTCATCCATGGGGACCAACATATACTGTAGCATTATGTGGAGCTCATCATATACTGTTTCAAACATTATATGGGACCAATGATTCTGTATGGAGAAATAGATGGGCCTCGTCATGAGATGTAAAAAGTGAGGTATTTTTCATTGTACTATACCGCTATTTCTCTGCCGTATCGGAGCATGATAAGTTGTGGTATGTGTTAAATGGGCGCTCTTTCGCCCAGGGCACCTGAAAACCTGCAGCCAGCCCTCCCCCCCCACAACTTTAGCCAAATAACACCCATTTTTCACTGTTGGTGTGTTTCCTGTCCTCCTCTCACTGCCGACTTTTATTCCCCATTGACTTACATTGGGTTTCGTGTTTCGGGACGACCCCGACTTTTCCCTATAATCGGACGATCTTGCTCGACCCGACTTTTGGAAAAGTCGGGTTTCACGAAACGAAACGCGACCCTAAAAAACCAAAAGTCGCTCAACTCTATTCATTACTAGGCAGCGCCCAAAGCACTGCCAGCTTCTGAATGCAGGCGATTCCGTGCGGAATCACCACGTCCAATACATTGTACGGGTGACATTTATCTTGCGGAAACTGAGCGTCTCCGCAAGATAAATACACATGCTGCGGTCTAGAAAGACGCGCCGCATGTGCGTCTCCGGAGGGAAACCGCGAGTGCTGGTGCACGCATACTGGAGATGGGATTTCTTGAAATCCCATTCACTAATGCTGTAACATCTGACCGCTGCGGGTTGGATGCTGCGGATGTGAGAGCAAACAGCAGGAATGCAGGATGCAATGACAAGCAGGAGGCAGATCAAGGGTTAACGGGTGTTTATTACAGGTGTAAAAGTCTCCCTCCTGGCAACAAGAGTGACTGCCCAAATAGTTCCGGCCCCGAAACGAGAGAAGCACTGCTTCATGTATTGCTAGGGATGTTACTGGCCAGGTCCATCTCCTTTCAGATGTACGCAGCGTCCAACCCACAGCGTTTACTGACCGTGGGAACATACCCTAATGCCCCCTGTATGAAACCAAAAGCTGCTTCACAGCAAAGAAAATAGGTGGAACTCAAAGAAGAAAGATTTTGGTGAGGTCTTGTGCCAAATATAAGAGATGCGCTCTTTTTACTGTCCTGTGTGTGGACTAAGAAAGGATTTTGAATGGACAGTTTATCTGATTACTTTAGACATAATAATGTATTTTTGTGGCCTTTGGGAATTCCAGAGAAAGCCAATAGGACAGTAAGCAGTAAAGTAATTTAGGGCTAACTGGGCCATTTAGGAGACCTGAAAAGGTCGGGGAGACCAAAATCAACTAAAAAATTTAGGGCAGAATAGAACTTTTTTATTGATTAGTTGTTTATATGTTCATGTAATGTAGTGTATTAATATGCTCTTTTTTAAACAGCAAACAAAAAGGCAGCAACACTTACCTGCCCAGGTCTAGGAACAAATGCACCGCAGGGTGCAGCCAGCCCATAAAGCAAGATGTTAGCAACACAGGTGCAAAATACCAGATTAACAGCCACTCTCCACCTACCCATTTCTGGAGGGGGTGACTGCCCAGTATACAATTGCACAATAAAGGCCCGCATAGGGTGCAGTTCACACAAGGGAACTGCATGGTGTCTGGTTCACAGCCTATTAGTCACGCCCCTACTATTCGACTAGGCGGGCTGGCCAGCACACCCTCAATGCATCCCAGTGTGAACACCCCTCATACGAGACCAAACGTGTCTGGGCTCGGCTGCACCCCGAAAAATGTAGTGCAAAATATGCTCGCCTACTGCTGCTCTCTTCAGTGTCCAGCATCGTTCTTCTGCTCTTCCTAATGACGTCTTCTTATTCTCTAGGTCACACTGTGCTCTGCATAACCTAGAAGTCTTTTCTACAATGTAAGCCTATGAAGCTTCAGAACAAGGCTCCATAGACTTACATTGTAAAAGAGACTTCTGGCTCACACAGAGTATAGAATGAGCCGGATAGTCTCATTTGCAATTACATCATTCAGAAGAGCAGAAAAACGGCACTGGACACTGAAGAAAGCAGCAGTAGGTTAGTATATTAATACACTCACACTACATTACATGCATACGGTAAATACACAGCTTAATCAAAGTTAGTTGGAGTACTTTTTTAACCTGGTGGGTTGCTGTTAAATTAACTTTCAGGATGTAGTTAGGAATTGGACAGGTAGCACCCAAAATACGTCACATTTACAGCAGTCTCCCACCAAATCTCAATTTACATACAGTCATGTCTGAAAGCGTTGGCACCCTTGACATTGTTCCAGAAAATGAAGTAGCTCATATTTCTCCAAGAAAATTATTGCAATTACACATGTTTTTGTTATGCACATGTTTATTTCCTTTGTGTGTATTGGTAAAATACAAACAACAGAGAAAAAAAGGCAAATTCAACATAATTTCTCACAAAACCCCCAAAATATGCTGGACAAAATTATTGACACCCTCAAGTTAATATTTGGTTGCACACCCTTTGCAATAAATAACTGCAATAAATGGCTTCCTATAACCATGAACAAGCTTCTTACACCCCGCAACTGGAATTTTGGAGAACTCTTCTGTTGCAAACTGCTCTCCCAACCGCAATCTCTACACAAGTGTTCAATGGGACTCAGATCCAGACTCATTGCTGGCCACTTCAGAACTCTCCAGCGCTTTGTTGACATCTATTTTTGGGTGTTTCTTGAAGTATGTTTGGGGTTATTGTCCTGCTGGAAGACCCATGACATAGGATGCAAATCCAGCTTTCTGACACTGAGCATTACATTGCGACCCAAAATCCTTTGGTAATTTTCAGATTTCATGATGCCTTGCACACAGACAAGGTACCCAGCTCCAGAGGCAGCAAAACAACCCCACAACATCTTTGAACCTCCACCATATTTGATTGTAGGAATTGTGTTTCTTTCCTTTGTCTGCTTCGTTTCGTTTTCGGTTAACAGTACAATGATGTGCTTTACCAAAAATCTCTGTCTTGGTTTTCATCTGTTGACAAGACTCATTCCCAGAAAGATTTTGGATTACTCACGTCCATTTTTGCAAACTGCAGCCTGACGATTCCACCGATGACACTGCAATGTAGGAAAGAGGCAGAGGGATTTCATGGAGTCGGAGAGCCGCAGATAACTACTGCACATGCCCGAGATTCCCAGCCCCGCAGTGTGAATAAACCATAAGCAACTGCGGGGCGGGATCTCTGGCCGCACGTCCACGCAGGTGCGATATGAAGGCCAGGAAGTCATGAGAGAGGATGGGTAACTGCGCATGCCCAAGAATAAATAGGACAGAGCAGGCGCCAGAATTTGAAAAGAGCAATGTGGGCCTCACACAATCTACAAGTGTCCAGTGTCCAAAAGTGTATGCAGAGATTCAAAATCTCCATTATCCTCTCGTCACTTTGGTCACAGGCAGCTGTGCCATCGAGCGTGTCACATAGCGCTCAGATATCAGTGGGCCTCACACAATCCAAAAGTGTCCACTGTCCACAAGTGTGTGCAGAAATTCTAAATCTCCCCTGTCCTATAGACACCTTGTACCTTGTTTTACATTACTATATAGTTTGTTGGATTTTGTCTACATTTCTACCAAAAATGAGGAAGGCTGGTGGAAGAGGCCGTGGAATTGGGCGGGGGTTGGCAGCTGGTAATGATGGTGTTGGTGGTGGATCTGATGGTAGTGGCAAGAGCAAAATAGGACCGAATGCAGGAGGTGCTGACCCTGCGTCATCGTCTGGCTACATAAGGCCTCGAACGCTTAGTTTTCTAGGAGTTGGCAAACCGCTTTTAAAGGCAGAGCATCAGGAAAAAGTTTTGTCTTACATTGCTGACTCAGCCTCCAGCTCTATCGCCTCCTCTTCTTCAGTTGTAAAAAGTAAAAGCACTGAGTCGTCATTGGAGGCTCATGTTCATGAACCACACCTTTCCTTGTGTCCTTCACCCCAACCAAGATTGAAGGATGACGCAGGCCATACTACTGATTACTCCATGGAGCTGTTTTCACATACCATGCCTGGATTATCAAGTCAAATGGTGAATTACCCAGGCCAAGATGAATCTGACATGGAGTGCACTGATGCACAGCCGCTGATGGATGATTCTGCTGGTACATTCACTCAGAGCACTACATTGTCCTCGCAGTGTACAGAGCCAGATTTTGACCCTGATGAGACTCAGGTGCCCCTTCCCGCACACTATACCACCATACACGGTGACACAGAGAAAGGTGCACATGACATAGAAGAGGAGGTGATGGATGACCCAGTTGTTGACCCAGATTGGCATCCATTGGGGGAAGAGGGTGCTGCTTCCAATAGCTCAGATGAGGAGCATCCACAGCAGACATCGACATCGCAACAGCTGTTATCTGGCAGGCCCGGAGCACTCCAAAGACAGGTTCCAAACATCAAAAGAGTTGCTGGACAGCTTGTCCAGAGGGTCAAAAGATCACAGCGTGCTAGGCCGCAAAATGTCTGCCAAAGTAGGAAGAGTGCAGTGTGGCACTTTTTTGAACAAAATCCTCATGATCAGGCCAAGGTTATCTGTAAGAAGTGCGCAAAGACCTTTAGCCGAGGGAAAAATCTGAAAAATTTGAATACCAGTTGCATGCTTAGACATTTAACCAGCATGCACTTGCAAGCGTGGACACAACACCAAACCTCAAGTGCCACATGTGCAACTGATCACAACGAAGGTAGTCAGCAATGCTACATTGTTTCCCCCACTGTAAGCCCACCGGTTAGCACAGCAGCAAATGTTGAGGTGTTGTTGCAAGGCCACAGCAGTCAGGGAATCCCACTGTTATATCAACGAAAGACTGATTCTAGACCATCAGAAAGAACACCAACTCCATCACCATCATCAACCCTCTCTCAGTCCGCCCTGTCCACCGCTACTTCCACCATATGCAGCTCTCAAGTCCAGCTCACCCTCCCAGACACTATGAGTAGGTCAAGAAAGTACTCAGTCTCTCATCCGCGTACACTGGGTTTGAACGCTCACATTGCCAAACTAATCTCGTTTGAGATGATGCCCTTTCGGTTGGTGGAAAGCACAGCTTTCCGCGAACTCATGGCCTATGCAGTACCACGCTATGACCTACCCAGTCGCCACTTCTTCTCTCGCAAAGCCATCCCAGCCCTCCACCATCATGTGAAAGACCGCATTGTCCATGCACTCAAGCAGTCAGTGAGCGGAAAGGTGCACCTCACAACTGATGCATGGTCCAGTCGGCATGGCCAGGGCCGTTACGTGTCCATCACTGCGCACTGGGTTAATGTGGTGGATGCAGGGTCCACAGGGGACAGCGGTGGTGGGACAGTGCTGCCTAGCCCACGGTATAGGAAACAGTTGGCTGTAGGCGTTCGACCCTCCTCCTCCTCCTCCTCCTCCTCCAGAAGCGAAAGCTCGTCCACAGAGCGCAGTCGTACGAGCACTCCATCTGCAGCTGCCACTGTTGCACACGATGTGTCCCCCTATCGAGCAGCTAGTGGAAAGCGTCAGCAGGCTGTGTTGCAGATGATGTGTTTGGGCGACAGACACACCGCCGAGGTGCTGGCCGAGTACTTGAAGCGACAAACTGAGTCATGGCTGGGCAGTGTACATCTTGAGGCAGGCAAGGTAGTTAGTGATAACGGCCGTAATTTTGTGGCAGCCATAGCCCTTTCAAAACTCAGCCACATACCTTGCTTGGCTCACACATTGAACCTGGTGGTGCAGTGCTTCCTCAAAAATTATCCGGAGTTAACAGCCCTGCTCCAGAAGGTGCGAAGACTGTGCGCGCACATCCGCCGGTCGCCTGTACACTCCGTTCGTATGCAGAAGCTGCAGCGATTGCTCCACCTTCCCAACCACCGCCTCATTATCGACATTGCAACAAGGTGGAACTCCACCCTGCACATGGTGGAGCGGCTGTGCGAGCAGAGGCAGGCCATAATGCATTTGTGGGAGGATACACGGCCAGGCACTTTGAGAGCAGACATGGAGTTGACAGGCGTGCAGTGGTCGAAGCTGAAAGACCTTTGTAAAGTCCTTCAGTGTTTTGAGGAATGCACACGGCTGGTAAGCGCAGACGATGCCATCCTAAGCATGAGCATCCCACTTATGCGTCTGCTCATGCAAACTTTGACGCACCTTAAGGAGCAGGCGTCTGCAGCCAATGTTGATGAGGAGGAAGAGGAGGAGGGAATTCTTGATGACATTCAGCCATTGTCTGCTCAGGGACCTCTCCTGGACGAAGTGGAGGAAGAAGAGGAGGAGGAGGAGGAGGATGATGGGGATGATTACTTAGGGGAGGAGGATGCATCTCGTGGGGCAAGTGAAAATGTTGGCATGGCAAGGTCTGGTACAGGGTTTGTGCGTGACTGGAGGGATGTGGATTTGCCAGAAAGTGCTCCTCCACCCAGCACTCGCAGTGCATCATTGACACCAGGAACATTGGCCCACATGTCAGATTATGCCTTGCGGATCCTAAAAAGGGACCCCCGCATTGCCAAAATGATGAACGATGACGACTACTGGTTGGCCAGCATCCTGGATCCACGCTATAAAGGCAAATTACAAAACATCATGCCACAGGAGAACCTTGACCTAATATTGGCTAATAAACAAGCAACTCTGGTAAATCGGTTGCTTGAGGCATTCCCAGCACACAGCAGCGGTGATGGTTCTCACACGAGCCGTACGGGCCGGGGGCAGCTTGGCAGAGGTGTTCGTGGTGCACACAGCAGAAGTGGCGTTGGAGACAGGGGTTTCATGACAATGTTGTGGACTGATTTTTCAAATACCGCTCACACAACTGGTAATACTGCATCGATGGAAAGTGACAGGAGACAGCAGTTGTCAACTATGGTTACAAACTACTTTTCCTCCCATATCGATGTTCTCCCACACAGGTCATTCCCCTTTGACTATTGGGCCGCTAAACTGGACACCTGGCCTGAATTGGCCCAATATGCCTTACAGGAGCTCGCTTGCCCAGCTTCAAGTGTGCTATCGGAAAGAGTCTTCAGTGCAGCTGGATCAATCCTTACAGAAAAAAGGACCCGTCTGTCAACCCAAAATGTGGATGATCTAACCTTCATTAAAATGAACCACGCATGGGTTTCCAAGGATTTTGTCCCACCTTCCCCTGATGACACATAGGGTGACAGAAAAATGGCTTGCTTTGGTCCACCTCTTCCTGGTACTTCACCTATTTCGCCTTTTGCATCAGCTGAATGTCCAACATCAACATATGCCACTTTCTAAAACTCCCTAACTGTGCTGCCTTCCCCCCCATGGCCGGGGTCACCACCTACCGCACGACACCGTGCGAGTGCCGTTGCCCTGGACAGGTGGGTAGGCCGACTCTTGGGCGCGGGCACTGGCACAGGGTCCCTCATAGTGCAATCAAGTGTCTCTGACGGCGGTGGTGCACACCCGCCGTCAGACACACCGCTGTACTATGAGGGGCCCAGTGCCAGTACCGACGCCCACGAGTGGGCCCCCCTTGCTTGGGCAGGGCCCCAGCATTTGCAATCTTTACCTCTCCCTGCTCCTCCGCTGTGTAATCTGGGCCGTCAAATCCATACTGTGCCTGACACCGTCTGAGCCTGCCTCCTGAGACATATATTTTGAATGTGTACGCTATCCATACATGTTATCCGGGGATACAGTACCCTTTCTAACCTTTGTGCAATGACGTGCAATCCATACTGGGCCTAACACCGCCTGAGCCTGCCTCATGCTGTATAGACATATATTTTGAATGTGTACGCTATCCATACATGTTATCCGGGGATACGGTACCCTTTCTAACCTTTGTGCAATCACGTGCAATCCATACTGGGCGTGAGAACGGCTGGCGAGCTGTTAAGCAAGCTACAGCACCTGTCCAGACAAGTACAGGGATTCCCTAGCGAGGAGACTTATTTGATTGTTTTCAATGTTGGGACAGCAATTTTTGGGGAGCACTATACTCTGGAGAATGATAAATGGGGCCCACCATACACTGGAACATTCCAAAGGTGGACATCAGACACTGGAGCAGCATTTACAGGGCCCATTATACACTAGAGCATTAGAAATGGGGCCCATTATGTTTGGAGCATTATTTGGGCCCATAAGACAGTGGAGCTTCATCCATGGGGACCAACATATTACTGTAGCATTATGTGGAGCTCATCATATACTGTTTCAAACATTATATGGGACCAATGATTCTGTATGGAGAAATAGATGGGCCTCGTCATGAGATGTAAAAAGTGAGGTATTTTTCATTGTACTATACCGCTATTTATCTGCCGTATCGGAGCATGATGAGTTGTGGTATGTGTTAAAGGGGCGCTCTTTCGCCCAGGGCACCTGAAAACCTGCAGCCAGCCCTCCCCCCCCACAACTTTAGCCAAATAACACCCATTTTTCACTGTTGGTGTGTTTCCTGTCCTCCTCTCACTGCCGACTTTTATTCCCCATTGACTTACATTGGGTTTCGTGTTTCGGGACGACCCCGACTTTTCCCTATAATCGGACGATCTTGCTCGACCCGACTTTTGGAAAAGTCGGGTTTCACGAAACGAAACGCGACCCTAAAAAACCAAAAGTCGCTCAACTCTATTCATTACTAGGCAGCGCCCAAAGCACTGCCAGCTTCTGAATGCAGGCGATTCCGTGCGGAATCACCACGTCCAATACATTGTACGGGTGACATTTATCTTGCGGAAACTGAGCGTCTCCGCAAGATAAATACACATGCTGCGGTCTAGAAAGACGCGCCGCATGTGCATCTCCGGAGGGAAACCGCGAGTGCTGGTGCACGCATACTGGAGATGGGATTTCTTGAAATCCCATTCACTAATGCTGTAACATCTGACCGCTGCGGGTTGGATGCTGCGGATGTGAGAGCAAACAGCAGGAATGCAGGATGCAATGACAAGCAGGAGGCAGATCAAGGGTTAACGGGTGTTTATTACAGGTGTAAAAGTCTCCCTCCTGGCAACAAGAGTGACTGCCCAAATAGTTCCGGCCCCGAAACGAGAGAAGCACTGCTTCATGTATTGCTAGGGATGTTACTGGCCAGGTCCATCTCCTTTCAGATGTACGCAGCGTCCAACCCACAGCGTTTACTGACCGTGGGAACATACCCTAATGCCCCCTGTATGAAACCAAAAGCTGCTTCACAGCAAAGAAAATAGGTGGAACTCAAAGAAGAAAGATTTTGGTGAGGTCTTGTGCCAAATATAAGAGATGCGCTCTTTTTACTGTCCTGTGTGTGGACTAAGAAAGGATTTTGAATGGACAGTTTATCTGATTACTTTAGACATAATAATGTATTTTTGTGGCCTTTGGGAATTCCAGAGAAAGCCAATAGGACAGTAAGCAGTAAAGTAATTTAGGGCTAACTGGGCCATTTAGGAGACCTGAAAAGGTCGGGGAGACCAAAACCAACTAAAAAATTTATGGCAGAATAGAACTTTTTTATTGATTAGTTGTTTATATGTTCATGTAATGTAGTGTATTAATATGCTCTTTTTTAAACAGCAAACAAAAAGGCAGCAACACTTACCTGCCCAGGTCTAGGAACAAATGCACCGCAGGGTGCAGCCAGCCCATAAAGCAAGATGTTAGCAACACAGGTGCAAAATACCAGATTAACAGCCACTCTCCACCTACCCATTTCTGGAGGGGGTGACTGCCCAGTATACAATTGCACAATAAAGGCCCGCATAGGGTGCAGTTCACACAAGGGAACTGCATGGTGTCTGGTTCACAGCCTATTAGTCACGCCCCTACTATTCGACTAGGCGGGCTGGCCAGCACACCCTCAATGCATCCCAGTGTGAACACCCCTCATACGAGACCAAACGTGTCTGGGCTCGGCTGCACCCCGAAAAATGTAGTGCAAAATATGCTCGCCTACTGCTGCTCTCTTCAGTGTCCAGCATCGTTCTTCTGCTCTTCCTAATGACGTCTTCTTATTCTCTAGGTCACACTGTGCTCTGCATAACCTAGAAGTCTTTTCTACAATGTAAGCCTATGAAGCTTCAGAACAAGGCTCCATAGACTTACATTGTAAAAGAGACTTCTGGCTCACACAGAGTATAGAATGAGCCGGATAGTCTCATTTGCAATTACATCATTCAGAAGAGCAGAAAAACGGCACTGGACACTGAAGAAAGCAGCAGTAGGTTAGTATATTAATACACTCACACTACATTACATGCATACGGTAAATACACAGCTTAATCAAAGTTAGTTGGAGTACTTTTTTAACCTGGTGGGTTGCTGTTAAATTAACTTTCAGGATGTAGTTAGGAATTGGACAGGTAGCACCCAAAATACGTCACATTTACAGCAGTCTC
Source organism: Dendrobates tinctorius (assembly GCF_039654945.1). Lineage (NCBI taxonomy): Eukaryota > Metazoa > Chordata > Amphibia > Anura > Dendrobatidae > Dendrobates > Dendrobates tinctorius. The sequence goes on along the minus strand of NW_027361747.1, from coordinate 16,111,839 downwards.
CCACCAAATCTCAATTTACATACAGTCATGTCTGAAAGCGTTGGCACCCTTGACATTGTTCCAGAAAATGAAGTAGCTCATATTTCTCCAAGAAAATTATTGCAATTACACATGTTTTTGTTATGCACATGTTTATTTCCTTTGTGTGTATTGGTAAAATACAAACAACAGAGAAAAAAAGGCAAATTCAACATAATTTCTCACAAAACCCCCAAAATATGCTGGACAAAATTATTGACACCCTCAAGTTAATATTTGGTTGCACACCCTTTGCAATAAATAACTGCAATAAATGGCTTCCTATAACCATGAACAAGCTTCTTACACCCCGCAACTGGAATTTTGGAGAACTCTTCTGTTGCAAACTGCTCTCCCAACCGCAATCTCTACACAAGTGTTCAATGGGACTCAGATCCAGACTCATTGCTGGCCACTTCAGAACTCTCCAGCGCTTTGTTGACATCTATTTTTGGGTGTTTCTTGAAGTATGTTTGGGGTTATTGTCCTGCTGGAAGACCCATGACATAGGATGCAAATCCAGCTTTCTGACACTGAGCATTACATTGCGACCCAAAATCCTTTGGTAATTTTCAGATTTCATGATGCCTTGCACACAGACAAGGTACCCAGCTCCAGAGGCAGCAAAACAACCCCACAACATCTTTGAACCTCCACCATATTTGATTGTAGGAATTGTGTTTCTTTCCTTTGTCTGCTTCGTTTCGTTTTCGGTTAACAGTACAATGATGTGCTTTACCAAAAATCTCTGTCTTGGTTTTCATCTGTTGACAAGACTCATTCCCAGAAAGATTTTGGATTACTCACGTCCATTTTTGCAAACTGCAGCCTGACGATTCCACCGATGACACTGCAATGTAGGAAAGAGGCAGAGGGATTTCATGGAGTCGGAGAGCCGCAGATAACTACTGCACATGCCCGAGATTCCCAGCCCCGCAGTGTGAATAAACCATAAGCGACTGCGGGGCGGGATCTCTGGCCGCACGTCCACGCAGGTGCGATATGAAGGCCAGGAAGTCATGAGAGAGGATGGGTAACTGCGCATGCCCAAGAATAAATAGGACAGAGCAGGCGCCAGAATTTGAAAAGAGCAATGTGGGCCTCACACAATCTACAAGTGTCCAGTGTCCAAAAGTGTATGCAGAGATTCAAAATCTCCATTATCCTCTCGTCACTTTGGTCACAGGCAGCTGTGCCATCGAGCGTGTCACATAGCGCTCAGATATCAGTGGGCCTCACACAATCCAAAAGTGTCCACTGTCCACAAGTGTGTGCAGAAATTCTAAATCTCCCCTGTCCTATAGACACCTTGTACCTTGTTTTACATTACTATATAGTTTGTTGGATTTTGTCTACATTTCTACCAAAAATGAGGAAGGCTGGTGGAAGAGGCCGTGGAATTGGGCGGGGGTTGGCAGCTGGTAATGATGGTGTTGGTGGTGGATCTGATGGTAGTGGCAAGAGCAAAATAGGACCGAATGCAGGAGGTGCTGACCCTGCGTCATCGTCTGGCTACATAAGGCCTCGAACGCTTAGTTTTCTAGGAGTTGGCAAACCGCTTTTAAAGGCAGAGCATCAGGAAAAAGTTTTGTCTTACATTGCTGACTCAGCCTCCAGCTCTATCGCCTCCTCTTCTTCAGTTGTAAAAAGTAAAAGCACTGAGTCGTCATTGGAGGCTCATGTTCATGAACCACACCTTTCCTTGTGTCCTTCACCCCAACCAAGATTGAAGGATGACGCAGGCCATACTACTGATTACTCCATGGAGCTGTTTTCACATACCATGCCTGGATTATCAAGTCAAATGGTGAATTACCCAGGCCAAGATGAATCTGACATGGAGTGCACTGATGCACAGCCGCTGATGGATGATTCTGCTGGTACATTCACTCAGAGCACTACATTGTCCTTGCAGTGTACAGAGCCAGATTTTGACCCTGATGAGACTCAGGTGCCCCTTCCCGCACACTATACCACCATACACGGTGACACAGAGAAAGGTGCACATGACATAGAAGAGGAGGTGATGGATGACCCAGTTGTTGACCCAGATTGGCATCCATTGGGGGAAGAGGGTGCTGCTTCCAATAGCTCAGATGAGGAGCATCCACAGCAGACATCGACATCGCAACAGCTGTTATCTGGCAGGCCCGGAGCACTCCAAAGACAGGTTCCAAACATCAAAAGAGTTGCTGGACAGCTTGTCCAGAGGGTCAAAAGATCACAGCGTGCTAGGCCGCAAAATGTCTGCCAAAGTAGGAAGAGTGCAGTGTGGCACTTTTTTGAACAAAATCCTCATGATCAGGCCAAGGTTATCTGTAAGAAGTGCGCAAAGACCTTTAGCCGAGGGAAAAATCTGAAAAATTTGAATACCAGTTGCATGCTTAGACATTTAACCAGCATGCACTTGCAAGCGTGGACACAACACCAAACCTCAAGTGCCACATGTGCAACTGATCACAACGAAGGTAGTCAGCAACGCTACATTGTTTCCCCCACTGTAAGCCCACCGGTTAGCACAGCAGCAAATGTTGAGGTGTTGTTGCAAGGCCACAGCAGTCAGGGAATCCCACTGTTATATCAACGAAAGACTGATTCTAGACCATCAGAAAGAACACCAACTCCATCACCATCATCAACCCTCTCTCAGTCCGCCCTGTCCACCGCTACTTCCACCATATGCAGCTCTCAAGTCCAGCTCACCCTCCCAGACACTATGAGTAGGTCAAGAAAGTACTCAGTCTCTCATCCGCGTACACTGGGTTTGAACGCCCACATTGCCAAACTAATCTCGTTTGAGATGATGCCCTTTCGGTTGGTGGAAAGCACAGCTTTCCGCGAACTCATGGCCTATGCAGTACCACGCTATGACCTACCCAGTCGCCACTTCTTCTCTCGCAAAGCCATCCCAGCCCTCCACCATCATGTGAAAGACCGCATTGTCCATGCACTCAAGCAGTTAGTGAGCGGAAAGGTGCACCTCACAACTGATGCATGGTCCAGTCGGCATGGCCAGGGCCGTTACGTGTCCATCACTGCGCACTGGGTTAATGTGGTGGATGCAGGGTCCACAGGGGACAGCAGTGGTGGGACAGTGCTGCCTAGCCCACGGTATAGGAAACAGTTGGCTGTAGGCGTTCGACCCTCCTCCTCCTCCTCCTCCTCCTCCAGAAGCGAAAGCTCGTCCACAGAGCGCAGTCGTACGAGCACTCCATCTGCAGCTGCCACTGTTGCACACGATGTGTCCCCCTATCGAGCAGCTAGTGGAAAGCGTCAGCAGGCTGTGTTGCAGATGATGTGTTTGGGCGACAGACACACCGCCGAGGTGCTGGCCGAGTACTTGAAGCGACAAACTGAGTCATGGCTGGGCAGTGTACATCTTGAGGCAGGCAAGGTAGTTAGTGATAACGGCCGTAATTTTGTGGCAGCCATAGCCCTTTCAAAACTCAGCCACATACCTTGCTTGGCTCACACATTGAACCTGGTGGTGCAGTGCTTCCTCAAAAATTATCCGGAGTTAACAGCCCTGCTCCAGAAGATGCGAAGACTGTGCGCGCACATCCGCCGGTCGCCTGTACACTCCGTTCGTATGCAGAAGCTGCAGCGATTGCTCCACCTTCCCAACCACCGCCTCATTATCGACATTGCAACAAGGTGGAACTCCACCCTGCACATGGTGGAGCGGCTGTGCGAGCAGAGGCAGGCCATAATGCATTTGTGGGAGGATACACGGCCAGGCACTTTGAGAGCAGACATGGAGTTGACAGGCGTGCAGTGGTCGAAGCTGAAAGACCTTTGTAAAGTCCTTCAGTGTTTTGAGGAATGCACACGGCTGGTAAGCGCAGACGATGCCATCCTAAGCATGAGCATCCCACTTATGCGTCTGCTCATGCAAACTTTGACGCACCTTAAGGAGCAGGCGTCTGCAGCCAATGTTGATGAGGAGGAAGAGGAGGAGGGAATTCTTGATGACATTCAGCCATTGTCTGCTCAGGGACCTCTCCTGGACGAAGTGGAGGAAGAAGAGGAGGAGGAGGAGGAGGATGATGGGGATGATTACTTAGGGGAGGAGGATGCATCTCGTGGGGCAAGTGAAAATGTTGGCATGGCAAGGTCTGGTACAGGGTTTGTGCGTGACTGGAGGGATGTGGATTTGCCAGAAAGTGCTCCTCCACCCAGCACTCGCAGTGCATCATTGACACCAGGAACATTGGCCCACATGTCAGATTATGCCTTGCGGATCCTAAAAAGGGACCCCCGCATTGCCAAAATGATGAACGATGACGACTACTGGTTGGCCAGCATCCTGGATCCACGCTATAAAGGCAAATTACAAAACATCATGCCACAGGAGAACCTTGACCTAATATTGGCTAATAAACAAGCAACTCTGGTAAATCGGTTGCTTGAGGCATTCCCAGCACACAGCAGCGGTGATGGTTCTCACACGAGCCGTACGGGCCGGGGGCAGCTTGGCAGAGGTGTTCGTGGTGCACACAGCAGAAGTGGCGTTGGAGACAGGGGTTTCATGACAATGTTGTGGACTGATTTTTCAAATACCGCTCACACAACTGGTAATACTGCATCGATGGAAAGTGACAGGTGACAGCAGTTGTCAACTATGGTTACAAACTACTTTTCCTCCCATATCGATGTTCTCCCACACAGGTCATTCCCCTTTGACTATTGGGCCGCTAAACTGGACACCTGGCCTGAATTGGCCCAATATGCCTTACAGGAGCTCGCTTGCCCAGCTTCAAGTGTGCTATCGGAAAGAGTCTTCAGTGCAGCTGGATCAATCCTTACAGAAAAAAGGACCCGTCTGTCAACCCAAAATGTGGATGATCTAACCTTCATTAAAATGAACCACGCATGGGTTTCCAAGGATTTTGTCCCACCTTCCCCTGATGACACATAGGGTGACAGAAAAATGGCTTGCTTTGGTCCACCTCTTCCTGGTACTTCACCTATTTCGCCTTTTGCATCAGCTGAATGTCCAACATCAACATATGCCACTTTCTAAAACTCCCTAACTGTGCTGCCTTCCCCCCCATGGCCGGGGTCACCACCTACCGCACGACACCGTGCGAGTGCCGTTGCCCTGGACAGGTGGGTAGGCCGACTCTTGGGCGCGGGCACTGGCACAGGGTCCCTCATAGTGCAATCAAGTGTCTCTGACGGCGGTGGTGCACACCCGCCGTCAGACACACCGCTGTACTATGAGGGGCCCAGTGCCAGTACCGACGCCCACGAGTGGGCCCCCCTTGCTTGGGCAGGGCCCCAGCATTTGCAATCTTTACCTCTCCCTGCTCCTCCGCTGTGTAATCTGGGCCGTCAAATCCATACTGTGCCTGACACCGTCTGAGCCTGCCTCCTGAGACATATATTTTGAATGTGTACGCTATCCATACATGTTATCCGGGGATACAGTACCCTTTCTAACCTTTGTGCAATGACGTGCAATCCATACTGGGCCTAACACCGCCTGAGCCTGCCTCATGCTGTATAGACATATATTTTGAATGTGTACGCTATCCATACATGTTGTCCGGGGATACGGTACCCTTTCTAACCTTTGTGCAATGACGTGCAATCCATACTGGGCCTAACACCGTCTGAGCCTGCCTCATGCTGTATAGACATATATTTTGAATGTGTACACTATCCACACATGTTATCCGGGGATACGGTACCCTTTCTAACCTTTGTGCAATGACGTGCAATCCATACTGGGCCTAACACCGTCTGAGCCTGCCTCATGCTGTATAGACATATATTTTGAATGTGTACGCTATCCATACATGTTATCCAGGGATACGGTACCCTTTCTAACCTTTGTGCAATCACGTGCAATCCATACTGGGCGTGAGAACGGCTGGCGAGCTGTTAAGCAAGCTACAGCACCTGTCCAGACAAGTACAGGGATTCCCTAGCGAGGAGACTTATTTGATTGTTTTCAATGTTGGGACAGCAATTTTTGGGGAGCACTATACTCTGGAGAATGATAGATGGGGCCCACCATACACTGGAACATTCCAAAGGTGGACATCAGACACTGGAGCAGCATTTACAGGGCCCATTATACACTAGAGCATTAGAAATGGGGCCCATTATGTTTGGAGCATTATTTGGGCCCATAAGACAGTGGAGCTTCATCCATGGGGACCAACATATTACTGTAGCATTATGTGGAGCTCATCATATACTGTTTCAAACATTATATGGGACCAATGATTCTGTATGGAGAAATAGATGGGCCTCGTCATGAGATGTAAAAAGTGAGGTATTTTTCATTTTACTATACCGCTATTTATCTGCCGTATCGGAGCATGATGAGTTGTGGTATGTGTTAAAGGGGCGCTCTTTCGCCCAGGGCACCTGAAAACCTGCAGCCAGCCCTCCCCCCCCACAACTTTAGCCAAATAACACCCATTTTTCACTGTTGGTGTGTTTCCTGTCCTCCTCTCACTGCCGACTTTTATTCCCCATTGACTTACATTGGGTTTCGTGTTTCGGGACGACCCCGACTTTTCCCTATAATCGGACGATCTTGCTCGACCCGACTTTTGGAAAAGTCGGGTTTCACGAAACGAAACGCGACCCTAAAAAACCAAAAGTCGCTCAACTCTATTCATTACTAGGCAGCGCCCAAAGCGCTGCCAGCTTCTGAATGCAGGCGATTCCGTGCGGAATCACCACGTCCAATACATTGTACGGGTGACATTTATCTTGCGGAAACTGAGCGTCTCCGCAAGATAAATACACATGCTGCGGTCTAGAAAGACGCGCCGCATGTGCATCTCCGGAGGGAAACCGCGAGTGCTGGTGCACGCATACTGGAGATGGGATTTCTTGAAATCCCATTCACTAATGCTGTAACATCTGACCGCTGCGGGTTGGATGCTGCGGATGTGAGAGCAAACAGCAGGAATGCAGGATGCAATGACAAGCAGGAGGCAGATCAAGGGTTAACGGGTGTTTATTACAGGTGTAAAAGTCTCCCTCCTGGCAACAAGAGTGACTGCCCAAATAGTTCCGGCCCCGAAACGAGAGAAGCACTGCTTCATGTATTGCTAGGGATGTTACTGGCCAGGTCCATCTCCTTTCAGATGTACGCAGCGTCCAACCCACAGCGTTTACTGACCGTGGGAACATACCCTAATGCCCCCTGTATGAAACCAAAAGCTGCTTCACAGCAAAGAAAATAGGTGGAACTCAAAGAAGAAAGATTTTGGTGAGGTCTTGTGCCAAATATAAGAGATGCGCTCTTTTTACTGTCCTGTGTGTGGACTAAGAAAGGATTTTGAATGGACAGTTTATCTGATTACTTTAGACATAATAATGTATTTTTGTGGCCTTTGGGAATTCCAGAGAAAGCCAATAGGACAGTAAGCAGTAAAGTAATTTAGGGCTAACTGGGCCATTTAGGAGACCTGAAAAGGTCAGGGAGACCAAAACCAACTAAAAAATTTAGGGCAGAATAGAACTTTTTTATTGATTAGTTGTTTATATGTTCATGTAATGTAGTGTATTAATATGCTCTTTTTTAAACAGCAAACAAAAAGGCAGCAACACTTACCTGCCCAGGTCTAGGAACAAATGCACCGCAGGGTGCAGCCAGCCCATAAAGCAAGATGTTAGCAACACAGGTGCAAAATACCAGATTAACAGCCACTCTCCACCTACCCATTTCTGGAGGGGGTGACTGCCCAGTATACAATTGCACAATAAAGGCCCGCATAGGGTGCAGTTCACACAAGGGAACTGCATGGTGTCTGGTTCACAGCCTATTAGTCACGCCCCTACTATTCGACTAGGCGGGCTGGCCAGCACACCCTCAATGCATCCCAGTGTGAACACCCCTCATACGAGACCAAACGTGTCTGGGCTCGGCTGCACCCCGAAAAATGTAGTGCAAAATATGCTCGCCTACTGCTGCTCTCTTCAGTGTCCAGCATCGTTCTTCTGCTCTTCCTAATGACGTCTTCTTATTCTCTAGGTCACACTGTGCTCTGCATAACCTAGAAGTCTTTTCTACAATGTAAGCCTATGAAGCTTCAGAACAAGGCTCCATAGACTTACATTGTAAAAGAGACTTCTGGCTCACACAGAGTATAGAATGAGCCGGATAGTCTCATTTGCAATTACATCATTCAGAAGAGCAGAAAAACGGCACTGGACACTGAAGAAAGCAGCAGTAGGTTAGTATATTAATACACTCACACTACATTACATGCATACGGTAAATACACAGCTTAATCAAAGTTAGTTGGAGTACTTTTTTAACCTGGTGGGTTGCTGTTAAATTAACTTTCAGGATGTAGTTAGGAATTGGACAGGTAGCACCCAAAATACGTCACATTTACAGCAGTCTCCCACCAAATCTCAATTTACATACAGTCATGTCTGAAAGCGTTGGCACCCTTGACATTGTTCCAGAAAATGAAGTAGCTCATATTTCTCCAAGAAAATTATTGCAATTACACATGTTTTTGTTATGCACATGTTTATTTCCTTTGTGTGTATTGGTAAAATACAAACAACAGAGAAAAAAAGGCAAATTCAACATAATTTCTCACAAAACCCCCAAAATATGCTGGACAAAATTATTGACACCCTCAAGTTAATATTTGGTTGCACACCCTTTGCAATAAATAACTGCAATAAATGGCTTCCTATAACCATGAACAAGCTTTTACACCCCACAACTGGAATTTTGGAGAACTCTTCTGTTGCAAACTGCTCTCCCAACCGCAATCTCTACACAAGTGTTCAATGGGACTCAGATCCAGACTCATTGCTGGCCACTTCAGAACTCTCCAGCGCTTTGTTGACATCTATTTTTGGGTGTTTCTTGAAGTATGTTTGGGGTTATTGTCCTGCTGGAAGACCCATGACATAGGATGCAAATCCAGCTTTCTGACACTGAGCATTACATTGCGACCCAAAATCCTTTGGTAATTTTCAGATTTCATGATGCCTTGCACACAGACAAGGTACCCAGCTCCAGAGGCAGCAAAACAACCCCACAACATCTTTGAACCTCCACCATATTTGATTGTAGGAATTGTGTTTCTTTCCTTTGTCTGCTTCGTTTCGTTTTCGGTTAACAGTACAATGATGTGCTTTACCAAAAATCTCTGTCTTGGTTTTCATCTGTTGACAAGACTCATTCCCAGAAAGATTTTGGATTACTCACGTCCATTTTTGCAAACTGCAGCCTGACGATTCCACCGATGACACTGCAATGTAGGAAAGAGGCAGAGGGATTTCATGGAGTCGGAGAGCCGCAGATAACTACTGCACATGCCCGAGATTCCCAGCTCCGCAGTGTGAATAAACCATAAGCGACTGCGGGGCGGGATCTCTGGCCGAACGTCCACGCAGGTGCGATATGAAGGCCAGGAAGTCATGAGAGAGGATGGGTAACTGCGCATGCCCAAGAATAAATACGACAGAGCAGGCGCCAGAATTTGAAAAGAGCAATGTGGAGGCGGATCCAAAAATGCAGGAAGATATGAGTGACAGATGTGAGGGGTCTCTGTCAGATGGGGAAAGACCTGCCCCCCTGTCAAATATCAGGTATGTCTGACCAATTTTCGAAACGATTATTTCTGCGGTGGAAGGTACCCTAAATAAAAGAGCCACCTTGACAGAATGCATCATTAGTGCAGCACAAGGTGGCTCTTTTACTTAAAAACGCCTGGGAGGGGGTGACAGGTTCCCTTTAAGTTTTCTAAAATAGCTGCCTACTTCAAAAAAATTTATGTTCTAGATATACATTAATTACATGTATTACTCTCTAGTGTACTTGTATTTCACCATTGTTACCAGGTCTGGCTGCCCAGCTTCCAATACTCTGCTCAACGGAGGAGAGCGATTCATGTGTTGGCATCTCATCAATGTTGTCTGTAAAGGGGGTTGGCTGGATAGTTCATTTTTAGTGCTAAGTCAAGCACTTTCCCATCTATGCATCTGTTCACCTGAAATGTTCCCGTTATCCAGGTCCCTTCTTATACAGCTTTTCTGACATGCCCATACAGGAAACATTTTGCTGTGTTGAGTAAAAGGCCACAAGTGAAGATGCCATAGCCTGGCTGGGTCGAAAATTAAACATGAAAATTGATGTAGTTTTTCCTCATATAAATACACATACTTTTTTAACTGGTCAACCCCTATAGGCATTGCTCAAATATCTTTGTTCACTGAACTTACCAAAGGGCACTTCTTGAGGACATGACCACAACAAAGACGTGCTTTCATGCAACCTGACTCTAGCATTAGGAGGCTGAAGAATAAAAAACAGCATTAGCATTGTCGATCTCTATGCTTTTTCTGAGATCCAAATAAACTGACGGCTGTGCAGTATTGCTTCTTTTTAGTAGACGTTGCTGAAGTTTTACGATTTGTCTTTCCCTCATGAATACTAAGTGAGACGGCATTCTCAATTCTTATTGTAAAATCATTGCCAAATAAGTATTTAATTATAAATCCAAAAACATGATGATTCGCTAAGTGTGTGTACATTTTTAGCATGGTTTCCTGTACCCCTGAGTCTATATGTGGTCAATTAATACATTTGTTTTTAACTGAACAGTATTTAAATTATTGATGCTTTTATCTTGCGTATAATGTGATAATTGCTTTTTAAATACTGGAGCCAAATGACTGTTCACATGGATGAGAAGAACAGGTTGAGAAGAACTTTCTTGGCAGATAGTCAACCATTAATTATTGATTTTGATCAAACACTTCAATTTAACCCACAAACACAGAAACCACAAACAAGGCCATGATGGTATTTCTGGTTAGGTCTTCAAAATGAACAGGAATCTACAACATAATGGTACTGTATATTACAATGGAATGACCAACACAAACCACAAGAATCTGATATTTCCAACAATGCATCATATTTCAGGAAAACATTTCCAGAAGTCAATGAGCCGACAAGGCTGGCATATGACATACAGAAATAACCAGACAAGAAAGGAATAGAATCCCATTTCCCTCAGCAACAGTTGAATTTCCTACTAAGTTTACGTTTATTACTATGCTGCTTTTTTTTGCCTTGATAGAAATACAAATGTTCTTTTACATTTAGCGTTGTGCCCTCTTATAAGAAAACTGCATCTCTTCAGATGTAATCTATTTACAGTGTTTAAACATGTTGCAAAAAAAGATTTAATTCCATCCATATGTGCTCTGAGTATCACTTATATAAATCAGTATAAAAAAATTCTGGGGAAACTTCACTATACTGAATGTGTCTTAATCGGTTTGTGCCAAAAAAAACCTCTTAAACCACATTTAGGGTGTAGTCAGACAACTGTAAAAAATTGGACGAGTGCTATCTGTGGTTTTGACGTATAGCACTCTTCCAAATGTGACTCTATGGGGCTGTGCACATGTCTGATTTTTTTCCTTGGACCACTCAGGAATAAAAAAAATAAAAAAATAAAAAAACGCAGCATGCATGTTACCTCCGATTACATAGGTAGGCAACATTTGAGGTTATGAAAATCTTTTCAAATCCAATGACTGATTCTTATGTTTTTTTATGCCCTGATTTAAAAAACCACTTCAATTTTTCACCATCACGTATGGATTTTGCACAAAACGCACTTAAAACTACGTACAAGTGAGATGAACAAGAGAAATCTTTATTGTAGCCAAAAACATACACAATATTACATATACAAATGTATTGAATACCGTATTTTGCTCATGATTAAATGCATCGGATGATAAGACATATCTCAAATTTTGGGGAGGAAAATAGGAAAACTTTTTTTAATAAAAAAGTGGTGCGTCTTATAATTCGCTTTTACAGTAGCTTATCTAGGGGGTGGTGACGGTGGAGCGGATTCCCAGTTGGCAGGGTCGCTGCTGCAGGAAGCTGTCAGCAGTAGAGGCAGGAGGTGATGTTCGGCGGTGGAAGAAGTGGGGTGATGTTTCAGGCTCAGTCTGGTAGGAGGTGGTGTTCAGCAGTGCTGGGGTTCCGCTGACATTTTGTGAAAGCCCGGAGCCCCTGCACTTTCCATGCTTTTTAATACAGTGGACTCCAGGAAAATGGCTGCCAGAGGCTCTACAATCGAAATGCGTCGCTGTACGTCACCTATATGAGTCCGAGCATTGCATTTGTTTGAACAATATATGAATAAATTCTGATTTTATTGCAGGAGCTGGGACAATCTAAAGTTTTTTCTCATCTATTAGATGCGTCAATTCTGGTGCTTTGCCCAGCTTTTCCTACTTGCCCTGTGGTGGTGGCAAGTGGGAATCACATTTGTGGGGTTGATGTCACCTTTGTATTGTCAGGTGACATCAAGCCCACAAATTAGTAATTGAGAAGTGTCTGTAAGACCCCTATCCATTACTAATCCTATAGCTATATTGTAAATACACAGCCAGAATAAAGTCCTTTATTTGAAATAAAAACACACGTCATTTTACTTTTTTATTTAAAAATAAAAAACAAAGTTATACTCACCTTATGCCCATTCCATTAAAGTCCTCGTCCCCTGTAAAAAAAAAACAGAAAATAATAAACAATAAAAATTCACCTAAGAATGGAATCTTTTGCACAATCCTTTTTACTATTACTCACACACTCTACCACCTGCACCTGTCTCCCCTCTTAGGGTAAATACACACATTATTTAATTGCCCATTACTTTATTTGTATTTTTCAAAATTTACCATAATCCTCATGCTGAATTTAATGTATGGTACTGATTTTAGAATCCACAGCATGTCAGTTCTCTTAAAGACTGTTTGCAGATTTGTCTTAGATTTCCCTCATTGACTTTAATGGGCAAGAAAATTTCCAAGAAAAAATCTGCAATCACATTTGCAAACAGTTTAGTGTTTGGAGTTTACTGAAAATTGTTTGTAGTTCTACAGAAAAATCCATAAACCCAGACTTTAAAGCTAATGACTTTTTAAAACAATGTTCTGTCTGGACCGATTTTCAAATGTGAACTTATCTTAAACTCTTTTTAAATTGGATGATAATCAGCAAATGATTGCTTATATATATCGGCTGCTTGGATTTTTCATTCTTCTCGATATAAAATACAACAATATAATTTTAATAATAATATAATGGTTGGCAGCACATCGCCTAGTGTAAATATTGAATGTGCTGCTGACAACATGCAAGTCTTGTGGGTACATTATGGAAATTATTGATAAAGGGGAAATTATTAAAAGGATCTGTCAGCAGGTTTTTGCTTTTAAATCTGAGGACAGCAGCAGATGCTAGCACAGATTTCAGTGATGTATCACTTATTTGGCGGTGTGCTGTTGTTTACTTACAGTAGGAGAAATGAGTATTTGATCCCTTGCTAATTTTGTAAGTTTGTCCATCAAATACTTATCAAACACTTATTTTTCACTGTAAAATGCAAATAAATTGTTATAATTTATGCAATGTGATTTTCTGGATTTTATTTTTGACATTCTGTCTCTCAATGTTAAAGTTAGCCTACCCTTAAAATTATAGACTGTTCATGTCTTTATCAGTGGGCAAACTTATAAAATCAGCAAGGGATCAAATACTATTTCCCCCACTGTGCAATGAATTTTTTTTCACCTTAAAATTATCACTACTGGAGTACAGCTTTTGTAAGCCCTGGTCCGACCACATCACTGCCTCTGATTAGCAGCTTACTGTCAATCGACAATGTATACAGAAAGCTGGGGTGTGGGTGAGGTTAGCTTTCTCAGCTCTGCTACATGCTATATCTAAAAACTTTGACTGTGTCACAACTGCTGCATACAGTAAACTAAGTGATACATCATTTAACCCCTTTACCCTCAAGGGTGGTTTGCACATTTATAACCAGGCCACTTTTTACAATTCTGACCACTGTCCCTTTATGAGGTAATAACTCTGGAATGCTTCCATGGATCTCTGTGATTCTGACATTGTTTTCTCGTGACATATTGTATTTCATGTTAGCGGTAAAATTTAATTCATATAACTTGCATTTATTTGTGAAAAAAATGGAAATTTGGCGAAAATTTTGAAAATTTTGCAATTTGCCAACTTTGAATTTTTATGTCTTTAAATCAGAGAGATATGGCACACAAAAAACTTAAGTAACATTTCCCACATGTTTACTTTATATCAGCACAATTTTGGAACCAAAATTTTTGTTTTTGGGAAGTTATAAGGGTTAAAAGTTGACAATTTCTTATTTTTACAACACCATTTTCTTTTAGGTACCCCATCACATTTGAAGTCACTTTGAGGGGTCTATATGATAGAAAATACCAAAAAGTGACGCCATTCTAAAAACTGCACCCCTCAAGGTGCTCAAAACCATATTCAAGAAGTTTAGTAACCCTTCAGGTGCTTCACAGGAATTTTTTTAATGTTTAAAAAAAATGAACATTTAACTTTTTTTCACAAAAAAGTTATTTCAGGTCCAATTTTTTTTATTTTACCAAGGGTATCAGGAGAAATTGGACTGGAAAAGTTATTGTGCAATTTGTCCTGAGTACGCAGATACCTGATATGTGGGGGGAACCACTGTTTCGGCGCATGGCAGAGCTCAGAAGGGAAGGAGCGCCGTTTGACCTTTTCAATGCAAAATTGGCTGGAATTCACATCGGACGCCATGTCACATTTGGAGAGCCCCTGATGTGCCTAAACATTGGAAATCCCCCACAAGTGACCCCATTTTGGAAACTAGACCCCCCAAGAAACTTATCTAGATATGTGGTGAGAACTTTGAACCCCCAAGGGCTTCACAGAAGTTTATAACGTACAGCCATACAGTTAAAAAAATGATCTTTTCACCCCCAATTTTTATTTTCTCAAGGGTAACAGGACCTCAAAAGTTATTGTGCAATTTGTCCTGAGTATGCTGATACCCCATATGTGGGGATAAATGACTATTTGGGCGCATGGCAGAGCTTGGAAGGGAAGCAGCGCCATTTGACTTTTTTGGCTGGAATTGAGATCGGATGCCATGTCGCATTTGGAAAGTCCCTGATGTGCCTAAACAGTGGAAACCCCCCACAAATGACACCATTTTGGAAACTAGACCCCCCAAGGAACTTATCTAGATGTGTGGTGAGCTTTGAACCCCCAACACCAAGGGCTTCACAGAGATTTATAACGCCCGGGCGTGAAAATAAAAAATCAAATTTTTTCCACAAACATGATCTTTTAGTCCCCATTTTTTTATTTTCCCAAGGGTAACAGGAGAAATTAGACCCAAAAAGTTGTTGTGCAATTTGTCCTTAGTACGCTGATATCCCATATGTGGGAGAAAACTACTGTATGGGCACAAGTCGGGGCTCAAAAGGGAAGTAGTGACGTTTTGGAATGCAGACTTTGATGGAATGGTCTGCGGGTGTCATGTTGCCTTTGGAGAGCCCCTGATGTGCCTAAACAGTGGAAACCCCTCACAACTGACCCCATTTTGGAAACGAGACCCCCCAATAAACTTATCTAGTTGTGTGGTGAGCACTTTGAATGCCCAAGTGCTTCACAGAAGTTTATAATGTAGAGCCATAAAAATAAAAAAAAATATTTTTTTTCCACAAAAATGATATTTTTGCTCCCAATTTTTTTTTCCCAAGGGTAACAGGAGAAATTGGACCCCAAAAGTTGTTGTGCAATTTGTCCTGAGTAGGCTGATACCCCATATGTCAGAGTAAACCACTGTTTGGACGCATGGCAGAGCTTGGAAGGGAAGGAGCACAGTTTGATTTTTTCAACGCAGAATTGGCTGGAATTGAGATCAGACACCATGTTGATTTGGAGAGCCCCTGATGTGCCTAAACAGTGGAAACCCCCCAATTCTAACTCCAACCCTAACCCCAACACACCCCTAACCCTAATCTCAGCCCTTACCCTAGCCTTATCCCTAACCCTAACCCTAATGAATGGGAAAATGGAAATTTAAAAAATGTATTTATTTTATTATTTTTCCCTAACTAAAGGGGTGATAAAGGGGGGTTTGATTTTCTATTTATGGCGGTTTTTATGTTTGGCAGCTGTCACACGCTAAAAGACGCTTTTGATTGTAAAAATAGTTTTTGCATCACCACATTTTGACCCACCGAGTCATGTGAGGTCTTATTTTTTGCGGGACGAGTTGACGTTTTTATTGGTACTATTTTCGGGCATGTGACATTTTTTGATCGCTTTTTATTCTGATTTTTGGGACACAGAATGAATAAAAACCAGCATTTCATGAATTTCTTTTAGGGGGGTACGTTTACACCGTTCCACGTGTGGTAAAATTGATAAAGTGGTTTCATTCTTTGGGTCAGTATGATTACAGCGATACCTCATTTGTCTTTTTTAATGTTTTGGCGCTTTTATGCAATAAAAACAATTTCATATAAAAAATAATTATTTTTGCATCGCTTTATTCTGCGAGCTATAACTTTTTTATTTTTTTGCTGATGATGCTGTCTTGTGGCTTGTTTTTGTGGGACAATATGACGTTTTCAGCGGTACCATGGTTATTTATAAACATCTTTTTGATCGCGTTTTATCGCACTTTTTGTTCGGCAGTATGATGATAAAGCGTTGTTTTTTGCTTTTTTATTTTTAAGTTTTAAGGGGTTCACTAAAGGGGTTAACTAGTGGGACAGTTTTATAGGGTGGGTCGTTACGGATGCGGCGATACTAAATATGTGTACTTTTATTGTTTTTTTTAATTTTTTTTATTTCCAAAAATGAATTTATTTGGGAATTTTTTTTTTCTAATTTAATTAGGGATTTTTTCTAAACTATTTTTACACGTGTCATTTTTTATTTTTTACTTTATTTTATTGTCCTGGGGTGAACATCACTGTCTAGTGTTAGTTCGCTGATCTGACACTTTGCACAGCACTGTGTCAGATCAGCGATCTGACAGGCGCTGCTGCAGGCTTTCTCAGTGCCTGCTCTCAGCAGGCACTGAGGAAGTTGCCTCCCAGAAGGCCCCCGGAAGGCCCCTGCGGTCATCTTGGATCCGGGGACCTGCAGGGAAGGAGACCCTCGGAGCAGCGCAGCACATCGCGCTGCTCCGGGGGTCTCAGGGAAGCACGCAAGGAGCCCCCTCCCTGCGCGATTCTTCCCTAATCCCCTGGTACACTGCGATCATGTTTGATCGCAGTGTGCCAGGTGTTAATGTGCCGGGGCGGTCCGTGACTGCCCTGCCCTGACGCATAGTGCCGGGTGTCAGCTGTGATAATCAGCTGACACCCGACCGTGATCAGCGGCGCCCCCCGGAGCGCCGTTGATCGTGTTGATGTACTATCCCATCCCTGGTCATACGGACTCGGGTAGCGTGGATGGGATAGTACATCAGATGTCAGAAAGGGGTAAAATTAGGATCTTATTTCCTACATTATGCTGCTCTTAGCTGATGCTGTAGACAGTGATTGGATTCAGGGGGTTTTCTCGGGTTCTGTAAAACCGGTAAAATAGCAAGCGGTTCCACGAGGCGGGTCAGGAGTCCTGACTGTTCCATTTTGGTGCCTCTTCTCCCAAATGCCTCATTGGATCTTGATGGTGACTTGTCATCAATTTTTGGAGATCCCACACCTAATGCCTTTGTGGTCCTAGCATGCCTTTCTAAGGGGTCTATTACTCCTTCGTCTGGCCTAAGACCTTTTTTGAGGATTTAAAATGCTTTGGAAATTTGCACCAAGGTTAATAAATCTATTTATATAATTGCCTTGCAATGTTTATATTTCTGGTTCTGCCCAGATGTCACCGTATCCGAGAATTCAAAGCGGAGGAAGTTCACCGACCGCCATATTGGGACACCTAAGTGATGGGTGTCGCAGTATGGAAACTGCTGCTGATATCAACCTATTGCGCTGTACCACCAGCGGAACACCGTCGCGTAACACCACACACACATACAATCTATACGCCATACGCACCTCACGCACTCACATAGCCTCTTGTGCGGTACCACCAATGGAACACCGTCGCACTGTGCCTGAGCAAATTCCACGCAGGCGCAGTGAATCATTCGGCTGATCTCGGTGGCAGATGCGTGAAGTGTCTACAGGCAGAGGAAGCCAGTCACATTAAGGCTGTGTGTCCACGATGCGATTTTTAAGTGTTTTTGCTGCGATTTTTGGCGTGAAAACGCTGCGAAAACGTTTAAAAATCTTGCACATGACGCACCCCATGTATTCCTATGGCATTTCGCACATGCTGTGCTAATGCTGCGTTTTTTTCCGTGGCGGAATTGCATCACGGAAAAAATCGCAGCATGATCATTCTTTTGTGCGGAATCGCAAAGAATTGCCGCGATTCCGCACCCATAGGAATGCATGAGAATCGCTTACTTCCCGCATGTGGCTATGCCCACCATGCGGGAAACTAAGCGTCTCATGTGCGGTTGGTACCCACGGTGTGGAGGAGAGAAGACTGTCCTCCAGGCCCTGGGTACCATACCCTGTAAAAAAAGAATAAAAAATCGGGGTATATTTACCTTCCGACGTCCCGCGCTGCCATCCCGGCCTCAGCGTTCCCAGTAATGCCTTGCGGCAAGGTCCTGTGATGACGTAGTCTCGTGTGACTCTAGCGGTCTTGCGAGATCGCTATAGTAACGCGAGACCAACGTCATCACAAGTCTTGCAAGGCATCACTGGGAACGCTGAGGCCCGAGATGGCAGCGCGGGACGTCGGAAGGTAAATATACCCCGATTTTTTATTTTTTTATCATTTTTAACATTTTATCTTTTACTATTGAGGCCGCATAGGCGGCCTCAATAGTAAAAAGCTGGTCACACTTGTCAAACACTATGTTTGACGAGTGTGACCAACCTGTCAATCACTTTCCAAGCGATGCTTGAGAAAATCGCGGCAAAATCGTGAACAGAATCGCGGTAAAATCGCGGTGAAATCGCGCGGGGGGGAAAACGTGCGATTTCTGGGAAGGAGTCCGGTTTTCATTGTGCGTTTTAAAACGCTACGTGGACCCATAGCCTAAAGGGGTTTTCCCATGAATTAAAGTTCATTTTAAAAATTGTCTGTGTCTGACCGTGTACGGAGCATACCACATCTCCTGGGCAGGGGAGGACGCAAAAGACAATACTGACATTACAGCAGGGGATCACAGAGGATTCATTTTGTGAGGTAAACACTGACTATTTTTAAACAATATTTTACTTCACAAAATGTATCCTCTGCGATCTCCTGCTGTAATGTCAGTATTGTCTTTTGCTTCCTCCCCTGCCCAGGAGCTGTGATATGTCCTGTACACGGCCAGACACAGGGGTGACAGAGACTGAGCACAGGGGGAAGACAGCTCAAACAGGACAATACATTAGGGGAGAACACAGCACAGGAAGGAGAGAGACAGCACTTGGGGTAGACAGGTCAAAGAAGAGAGCACAGATGGGAGAAGTCAGCACATGGGGAAAGAGAGAGTGGATAGGTGGGTGAGCACATGGGATTCTCAACGCTGCAAAGCCTGCCTCCATCGTGGCATTACCACCCTCCCGATGCTATCGCATCGGGCCTCCATCTAGTGTCCTATAATAATGAAATAAGCATCACCAATTGAGCTCCCTGCCTCTCCAGCAGCATTGTACTTGTTATCTGTTATGCTGTAAGTTTAAAGCGCAGCCCAATATTGGATAACCCCACTCAATGTTCCTAATACGTCTATTACAAAAAACATACTTACCTCCTAAGGGGCTCCACTCTGAGTGCTGTGTACATCGTAATAATGTACTATTGTTATATTAGCAATGAGACCAGTGAAGGTATAGGTGGAGTAAAGAAGGGGAAAGCACCTTTACTTTTAGTTATTATTACTTTATATTTTGTGGTTGAGGAAAGTGTGTATGAAAATAGGTGTGGTATCCAAATGGGGTGTGGTTTTAAAATGTGCGTGGTTTCCAAACACAAATGGGAAGCATGTTGTTAAAAATTTGAAATCCAGCCCCTGGTCAAGAGATATATGGCACTCTGTTAAGAAGAATGTGGTGCTCGAGTAGGGGTCTAGTCCATTCAACTAGTGAGAGAAACTCACTCGATTTTGCAGTAAGTGAACAAAAAGTTTTAATGGCAATCCAAAACAATACACTGTAATGTTTCGGTCCTAATCCAGACCTTCGTCAGAACTGATTGCTGCAGTGCAGGGGGTCAAGTACAATATGGCAGAGCAGTGGAAGTGCATCAAAAGTCGACTTGGTATAGTGCTAAAAATTGTATGTAAAGAAAAGTGATATCACTGAAAACTTATTTTTGTCCTGCAAAAATCAAGCACTCATATGGCACTGGTGGAAGAAACAACAGCTATAGATCTCAAAATTTTGTAATACAAAACAACTGATTTTTCTTAAAAAAAAAGTTCATAGTTTGCAAAAGTAGCAAAACATTAAATATATAGTGGCATGTTAAAGTTTTGGCACAACTGATCAAAATTACTGTTCTTGTGAACAGTTAAGCAAGTTGAAGAAGAAATCTCTAAAAAGGGCTACAGTTAAAGATGATATATTTCCTTTGTATTTTAGGCAGAAAAAAATAGTCATTTTTTGCATTTTAAAAATTACAAAAAGTAAAATGGGCGAATGCAAAAGTTTGGGTACACCGCATGGTTAGTACCTAGTACCTTTTGCACGGATCACAGCTTGTAAACACTTTTTGTAAACACTTTTTGTAGCCAGCCAAGAGTCTTTCAGTTCTTGTTTGAGTGATATTCAGCCATTCTTCCTTAGAAAATTCTTCCAGTTCTGTGAGATTCCTGGGTCGTCTTGCATACACTGCTATTTTGAGGTCTAGCCACAGATTTCAATGATATTCAGATCAGGGGACTGTGAGGCCCATTGTAAAACCTTCAGCTTGCACCTTTTGAGGTAGTCTATTGTGTTTTTTGATGTGTGTTTAGGATCATTGTCCATTTGTAAAAACCATCCTCTTTCCATCTTCAGATTTTTTACAGATGGTGTTATGTTTGTATCAAAAATTTGTTTAAATTTCTTTGAATCCATTCTTCCCTCTACCCATGAAATGTCCCCCGTGCCATTGGGTGCAACACAACCCCAAACCATGATTGATCCACGGTTGCTCAACATTTGTCGAGATGTTCTTTTCCTGAAATTCTGTGCCCTTTTGTCTCCACACATACCTTTGATCATTGTGGCCAAAGAATTCTATTTTAATCTCATCGGTCCACAGGACTTGTTTCCAAAATTCATCAGCTTGTTTAGATGTTCTATTGCATACTTCTGACACTGAATTTTATGGTGAGGATGCAGAATAGGTTTTCCTCTGATGACTTTTCTATGAAGTCCATATTTCTGTTGGTGTCTCTGAATAGTAGAACAATGTATCACAACTCCAGAGTCTGCTAAATCTTTCTGAAGGTCTTTTGCAGTCAATGGAGGTTCTGATTTGCATCTCTAATCTTACGAGCAGCTCTCACTGAAATGTTGCTTCAGATTCCAGACCATATCTTGCCCTCCACTGTTAATGTTAGCTTCCATTTCTTAATTACATTTTGAACTGAAGACAAAGCAGCTTAAAAATGCTTTGCTATCTTCTTACAGCCTTCTCCTGCTTTATGGCCTCCGCCATTTTCATTTTTAGAGTGCTAGTCAGCTGCTTAGAAGAACCCATGGCTGCAATTTTTTTGGCACAAGGAATGAGGAAGATGGGTTTTTATAAAGCTGGTAAATTTACATCACTTGGCCTTTCCTAACAATGATAGTGAACAAGCCATAACCCTATTAGGCAAGTTAAGGTGTTGTGAGTTCATTTTCCCCTTCACCATTGAGGTCTGATGAACTCCCTCTTCTGGTGAAGGAAGATAGTGAGGCTGATTACCAAGCACCTGGGTATGATGATGATGACTGGGTGACGGGAATTACTGACTGGATATAAGGCAGCCGACGCCTTTCTGCCTTGCTGGTGATCTCTCTGAGGGATTCTAGGAGACCAGTCGGATTCCTGCTCTGTTTTTTGCATTTGTGTTTTGTTTTGTTTTGCCTTGTTTTTCTGGATTTCTGCCATTCCCTGCTGGGGTGAGCTGAATTCCTTTTTGCTCTGTCTTCAGAAAATACCTGAGTGCTGATATAGTCTTTTTGAAGCCTAGCGTCTTCAGGGCCTTTTTCCCTATCAGCCTGTTGGCCTTTGTTTTGATAGGGTTTTTGGCGGATTGCAGACAGCAGCTTTTCTATCCTGTCCTATTCAGTTAGCTTTGGCCCCATCATTTGCTCAGCCTATCTTTCTATCTGTTTGAGTGTTTTTTCATCTTGCTTCACCGTCATTATATGTTGGGGGCTGCCTATTGCTTTGGGGTCTGCTCTGGGGCAGTTTAGATTTCCCTTTCTGTCTTTAGGCTATGTAGCAAAACACAAATGCAAAAAACAGAGCAGAAAACTTAGCTTTTGAGGAGCAGGAATCAGACTGGTCTCCTAGAATCCCTCAGAGAAGATCACCAGCAAGGCAGAAGGGCGTCGGCTGCCTTATATCCAGTCAGTAATTCCCGTCACCCAGTCATCATCATCATACCCAGGTGCTTGGTAATCAGCCTCACTATCTTCCTTCACCAGAAGAGGGAGTTCATCAGACCTCAATGGTGAAGGGGAAAATGAACTCACAACATTAAGGTCTGTATAAATCCTATAAAAGAACCAAATACCAACAATAAATTAAAAAAAAAACATAGAATACCAAGATGAAGAGAAGACCAGAAAAAGTATTCTAAAAAGGGACAAAACCAAACAATTCATTTATTCACAGGTAATACTTTATTTGGCAACAGATAACAAAAAACAACATGTAGACAATGACATATCGTACATGTGTAGGGAGATGGAATGGGACAGTAACATCCCTAGTACTACATCTGGCAGTGCTTCTCTTGTTTTGGGGCCAGAACTATTGGGGCTGTCACCTTTGTTGCCAGGAGGGAGACTTTCTGACCAGGACTTAACTGGGCACCTGACTGCAGGGGGCTGGTCAAGTACAAAAGTCTCTAAGCCGGGAAAACGGGGTCTTTGTCGGGAAGGCAGTGTGCGCAGCAGGGGAAGGTTTGCTCACCCTCCGCAGCACGATATCAGAAAGCCAGGTTGTTTTGCTTACTGCCATCCCAGACACCGACAGACCGCGAGCAACCTATGACTGTGGGCTTGCTCACCTCCCAGACCGAAGTGACATCCCGTACCACACCGCTGACTGTATACGGAGCAGGCTGCAGGCCTGACCAAGGGGCCATGCGGGGTTGGACAGGCTCCTTTTTGACTGACACCTTGTTCCAGCACTGCGAAGCTACGTATCGGAGTGTCGGGACACACCGCGACTGTCATGAGACAGTGCCTCACGTTCTTCCTGGACCAGGCAAGAGACTTCATGCGTCATCTGCGGCGCCACTGTGGAATCTTCAAGCCTCCACCCTCCGAAAATATCAGTCTGTTAAGTTTACCTTACCTAAATTGTGTTGATGTCTGGTGAACGCAGTACCCGGTTCATTGCAGCAGATTTCAATGCAAGACGCCCTACGCAAGAAAACTGTCACCATTCCCATTTTATTTAGGTGTATCCATATAAATGGCCCATCCAAAAGTTTGCCTCATCACTGAACATAATGTTCTGTGTAAACTGAGAGTCCTGATCCAATTTTTGTTTTGCCCATTCTGCAAGTTCAGCGCGCCGATCTGGCATCAGTCGAACATCCCTTCGGCGGATATTAGCTACTCACAAATGGCACCCTTGCAAAATCCAGCTGCTGCAGCATCTCAACGAGGATGACCCAGATCGGCACGCTGAATTTGCAGAATTGGCAAAATCTCCTGGGATCCTGAGAAGAAAGCTCCAGATCCCCCCAAAAAAGACATTGCAACCCCTCTTGAATGGCATGGAGGTGCTAATGTTCAACCTATGCTACAACTTTCCCATGCTCAGGTTTTTATTTGGAGGATGATGATGGATAAGTGAAATTAAGGTGATTGGTGCTGAAATTGTAATGATTGTCTCTAACACATTTATTAAAAATAGACAACCCTTTTAATATGTTGAACGTTAACCCAACTTAGCATATAGTGTATCTTCCACAAGCCAAATTCATAAATTTACAAGAAATAAATGTGCAATATTTAAAAGTTTCTAACAAATCAATATATTTACCATTTATTAAGGAGGTCATGGACACTACGGTTAGTGTCTACAATCCCATAAATTGTATTAGAAAGTAATCATCCAGTCAATAAATCAGTCTATAAATTCTCTCAGCCATCTTTGAATGTGGCTAGTGTCATTGTCCTCATGGCTATCATATGACACTGCAGATGATTAAACAATCATTATCATACATCATGTTCCATATGAAGGATGATTTACTTTAATTGGGATGTGAACATTCTGAGAGCAATTTTTGAAGCTAGCGTTACGGGAAAGTCAGTGTAATTTTACTGGTCTGGGCACACAGCGGCCGTGTAAGTAGTAAATGAAGGAAATGATGAGTGCCATTTCTACAGAATATCCTAATTTGAAATTATAATATTGTGCTTGTGGTATGTACGCACACAATATTTCTGAATAATTATAAGAGTACAATTAAGACGTGGTGGAATAAACCTGCTTTTTTTTACTAACTTTGGTAACCTTTTTTTTATAACTTTGCAGGCATTAAATGTCCTGCAGATCAGAAGGGATCTCAGGACCTGAACCCTCACCAATCTCCATGGATTTTAACTAAACTTTGGTGACGATTTTTACATTTTTCTTAAAGGGACTTTAGCAGCTTAACCCCTTCCCAACAATTGACATACCCAGTACATCAGGGAAGGAAATGACTTCTCAACCTATGTCTGATGTACGGTTTTGCATGCACAGAGGCTGTGTGCATTCAATCGCCGCCAGGTGTTCAGGTAACATCATAGCTGACACCCGGTTCTCACTGCCAGGAGCAGTACCCGCACCACTTCTGGCCATTTAACTCTCTAAATTCTGCTATCTATTGATCGTTTGCAGCATTTAGAAGGAAGAGAGAGGGAGGGTCCTCCCTCTCCCCTCAGATCGGCGTACCAGGTCACCAGGCTAGCAAGCTTGTTAGACAATGCTGAGAGCATGGCAGAAATTGAGGTAGTTTGCAGCACTCCAATATTGGACAATGACAAAGAACATAGGCTTAAAAAGGATGCACCGTCAAAGAAGTTCCAAGGAGTCCACTTGGAAAAAATTCAATCGAAGAAAGAGACCGTGTCGAATTTAGGTGAACAATACTTCAGAATAAATGCAACCCTTATTTTTTTTCACCCAAATTGGGCGTTGTTTTTCTACTACGCCCCTGTGCCAGATTGGATGGCCGACCTGTCAATAACTGCATCCCAGACACACTGAGGGCAATAAAAAGCATTTTTTAGGGTGCGAAATAGCCAAACAGAAAAAAGTATTAATCTGGTATCGCTGTAATAGCACTGATCCGAAGAATAAAGTCATCCATCACTTATACCACACGAGAAACGGCATAAAAAATAAAACCAATTCTTCACCTGCCGTTCATTTTTAAATTCTGCCTCCGAAAGTTCGCAGTAAGGCTCGGCGCTAGAGTTGAGCGACTTTTGGTTTTTTAGGGTCGCGTTTCGTTTCGTGAAACCCGACTTTTCCAAAAGTCGGGTCGAGCAAGATCGTCCGATTATAGGGAAAAGTCGGGGTCGTCCCGAAACACGAAACCCAATGTAAGTCAATGGGGAATAAAAGTCGGCAGTGAGAGGAGGACAGGAAACACACCTACAGTGCCCATTTGAATGCCAAAAGCATCAATTCTTCTTACTTAAGCTTGTCAACCTTAATTAACTTCATAATACAAGTTACGCACTGAAAAATGGGGGTTATTTGGCTAAAGTTGTGGGGGGGAGGGCTGGCTGCAGGTTTTCATGTGCCCTGGGCGAAAGAGCGCCCCTTTAACACATACCACAACTCATCATGCTCCGATACGGCAGAGAAATAGCGCTATAGTACAATGAAAAATACCTCACTTTTTCCATCTCATGACGAGGCCCATCTATTTCTCCATACAGAATCATTGGTCCCATATAATGTTTGAAACAGTATATGATGAGCTCCACATAATGCTACAGTATATGTTGGTCCCCATGGATGAAGCTCCACTGTCTTATGGGCCCAAATAATGCTCCAAACATAATGGGCCCCATTTCTAATGCTCTAGTGTATAATGGGCCCTGTAAATGCTGCTCCAGTGTCTGATGTCCACCTTTGGAATGTTCCAGTGTATGGTGGGCCCCATCTATCATTCTCCAGAGTATAGTGCTCCCCAAAAATTGCTGTCCCAACATTGAAAACAATCAAATAAGTCTCCTCGCTAGGGAATCCCTGTACTTGTCTGGATTCCTCGTCGTCCCCATCTTCCATCTCACTGCACAGTATTTCAACTTTGCAAGTGCTGTGATCCTGGGCAAGCAGGGGGGGCCCACTCGTTGGCGACGGCACTGGCACAGGGCCCCTGATAGTAAGGTGGTGTGTCTGATGGCGGGTGGGCCGAACCTGCACTTTCATCTGCAGCTTCCTCTTTGTCACCGTGTAAGATGGAACTGTATATGGGAAGGGTAACCTGAGTTTCATCAGGGTCAGATTCAGGTCGTGTAGCGTGCGAGGGGAATGTAGTGGTCTGGGTCAATGTACCAGCAGATTCATCGAGCAGTGGCTGGGCATCAGTGCACTTGTGTCGCCCCCAGGAGTACGGTCGCCACAGTGGCATTACCTTCTTCCTAGGGAGTGTGATGTCATGCTTGGGAGCAACGAAGGATCTCTCTAGCAGGTTAACTGATTGGGCGGCGTTATTCCCACGAGTCATGACCCTCCAAACAGCGTTCATGAAGGCAAAGTGTTTGTTTTACGTGGGCAGTATGGTTGCAAAGCTGAACCTTAAAGGAAAGTCCAGAAGGGCACCACCAGGAGTGGAGCCTACGGTTAAATTCGACTCCACCTGGGAAACCTCAACCATGCCAGCTACAGAACAGATGCACACATTGCAAGCTTAATTCCGTTAACGAACGAGACTCCGTCATGCCCCGCGGTCCGAGTCCGGCTTACTAGAGGGACACGTGAGGCTCTGGCACATCAGATTGGCCAATAACTGGTGTGTCATGCCCTTACATGTCCGTGGCTGCATGTGCGCTACACTGAAAAGGCCAGCGTTTGTCGCTTACAGGTGCAGATAACCCGCTGAACAACGTTAGTGATGGGGATCACTGATTACAATTATTACCCGCGAACAATGATTTCCCAGTAAGTGCAGGTCAACCGCAGTTCCGGAATTAGGCCTAACCGTCATTCCTGAAAAAATGAAATACTTACGTGTGCAAACCACAGGTGCTGTAGCTTGCTTAACAGCTCGCCAGCCGTTCTCACGCCCAGTATGGATTACACGTGATTGCACAAAGGTGAGAAAGGGTACCGTATCCCCAGATAACATGTATGGATAGCGTACACATTCAAAATATATGTCTATACATCAGGAGGCAGGCTCAGACGGTGTTAGGCCCAGTATGGATTGCACGTGATTGCACAAAGGTTAGAAAGGGTACCGTTTCCCCGGATAACATGTATGGATAGCGTACACATTCAAAATATATGTCTCAAGAGGCAGGCTCAGACGGTGTTAGGCCCAGTATGGATTGCACGTGATTGCACAAAGGTTAGAAAGGGTACCGTTTCCCCGGATAACATGTATGGATAGCGTACACATTCAAAATATATGTCTCAGGAGGCAGGCTCAGACGGTGTTAGGCCCAGTATGGATTGCACGTGATTGCACAAAGGTTAGAATGGGTACCGTATCCCCAGATAACATGTATGGATAGCGTACACATTCAAAATATATGTCTCAGGAGGCAGGCTCAGACGGTGTTAGGCCCAGTATGGATTACACGTGATTGCACAAAGGTTAGAAAGGGTACTGTATCCCCAGATAACATGTATGGATAGCGTACACATTCAAAATATATGTCTCAGGAGGCAGGCTCAGACGGTGTTAGGCCCAGTATGGATTGCACGTGATTTCACAAAGGTTAGAAAGGGTACCGTATCCCCAGATAACATGTATGGATAGCGTACACATTCAAAATATATGTCTCAGGAGGCAGGCTCAGACGGTGTTAGGCCCAGTATGGATTGCACGTGATTGCACAAAGGTTAGAAAGGGTACCGTATCACCGGATAACATGTATGGATAGCGTACACATTCAAAATATATGTCTCAGGAGGCAGGCTCAGACGGTGTTAGACCCAGTATGGATTGCACGTGATTGCACAAAGGTTAGAAAGGGTACCGTATCCCTGGATAACATGTATGGATAGCGTACACATTCAAAATATATGTCTCAGGAGGCAGGCTCAGACGGTGTTAGGCCCAGTATGGATTGCACGTGATTGCACAAAGGTTAGAAAGGGTACCGTATCCCCGGATAACATGTATGGATAGCGTACACATTCAAAATATATGTCTCAGGAGGCAGGCTCAGACGGTGTTAGGCCCAGTATGGATTGCACGTGATTGCACAAAGGTTAGAAAGGGTACCGTATCCCCGGATAACATGTATGGATAGCGTACACATTTAAAATATATGTCTCAGGAGGCAGGCTCAGACGGTGTTAGGCCCAGTATGGATTGCACGTGATTGCACAAAGGTTAGAAAGGGTACCGTATCCCCGGATAACATGTATGGATAGCGTACACATTCAAAATATATGTCTCAGGAGGCAGGCTCAGACGGTGTTAGGCCCAGTATGGATTGCACGTGATTGCACAAAGGTTAGAAAGGGTACCGTTTCCCCGGATAACATGTATGGATAGCGTACACATTCAAAATATATGTCTCAGGAGGCAGGCTCAGACGGTGTTAGGCCCAGTATGGATTGCACGTGATTGCACAAAGGTTAGAAAGGGTACCGTTTCCCCGGATAACATGTATGGATAGCGTACACATACAAAATATATGTCTCAGGAGGCAGGCTCAGACGGTGTTAGGCCCAGTATGGATTGCACGGGATTGCACAAAGGTTAGAAAGGGTACCGTTTCCCCGGATAACATGTATGGATAGCGTACACATTCAAAATATATGTCTCAGGAGGCAGGCTCAGACGGTGTTAGGCCCAGTATGGATTGCACGTGATTGCACAAAGGTTAGAAAGGGTACCGTATCCCCAGATAACATGTATGGATAGCGTACACATTCAAAATATATGTCTCAGGAGGCAGGCTCAGACGGTGTTAGGCCCAGTATGGATTGCATGTGATTGCACAAAGGTTAGAAAGGGTACCGTTTCCCCGGATAACATGTATGGATAGCGTACACATTCAAAATATATGTCTCAGGAGGCAGGCTCAGACGGTGTTAGGCCCAGTATGGATTGCACGTGATTGCACAAAGGTTAGAAAGGGTACCGTATCCCCGGATAACATGTATGGATAGCGTACACATTCAAAATATATGTCTCAGGAGGCAGGCTCAGACGGTGTTAGGCCCAGTATGGATTGCACGTGATTGCACAAAGGTTAGAAAGGGTACCGTATCCCCGGATAACATGTATGGATAGCGTACACATTCAAAATATATGTCTCAGGAGGCAGGCTCAGACGGTGTTAGGCCCAGTATGGATTGCACGTGATTGCACAAAGGTTAGAAAGGGTACCGTATCCCCAGATAACATGTATGGATAGCGTACACATTCAAAATATATGTCTCAGGAGGCAGGCTCAGACGGTGTTAGGCCCAGTATGGATTGCATGTGATTGCACAAAGGTTAGAAAGGGTACCGTATCCCCAGATAACATGTATGGATAGCGTACACATTCAAAATATATGTCTCAGGAGGCAGGCTCAGACGGTGTTAGGCCCAGTATGGATTGCACGTGATTGCACAAAGGTTAGAAAGGGTACCGTATCCCCAGATAACATGTATGGATAGCGTACACATTCAAAATATATGTCTCAGGAGGCAGGCTCAGACGGTGTTAGGCCCAGTATGGATTGCATGTGATTGCACAAAGGTTAGAAAGGGTACCGTATCCCCAGATAACATGTATGGATAGCGTACACATTCAAAATATATGTCTCAGGAGGCAGGCTCAGATGGTGTTAGGCCCAGTATGGATTGCACGTGATTGCACAAAGGTTAGAAAGGGTACCGTATCCCCGGATAACATGTATGGATAGCGTACACATTCAAAATATATGTCTCAGGAGGCAGGCTCAGACGGTGTTAGGCCCAGTATGGATTGCACGTGATTGCACAAAGGTTAGAAAGGGTACCGTATCCCCGGATAACATGTATGGATAGCGTACACATTCAAAATATATGTCTCAGGAGGCAGGCTCAGACGGTGTTAGGCCCAGTATGGATTGCATGTGATTGCACAAAGGTTAGAAAGGGTACCGTATCCCCAGATAACATGTATGGATAGCGTACACATTCAAAATATATGTCTCAGGAGGCAGGCTCAGATGGTGTTAGGCCCAGTATGGATTGCACGTGATTGCACAAAGGTTAGAAAGGGTACCGTATCCCCGGATAACATGTATGGATAGCGTACACATTCAAAATATATGTCTCAGGAGGCAGGCTCAGACGGTGTTAGGCCCAGTATGGATTGCACGTGATTGCACAAAGGTTAGAAAGGGTACCGTATCCCCGGATAACATGTATGGATAGCGTACACATTCAAAATATATGTCTCAGGAGGCAGGCTCAGACGGTGTTAGGCCCAGTATGGATTGCACGTGATTGCACAAAGGTTAGAAAGGGTACCGTTTCCCCGGATAACATGTATGGATAGCGTACACATTCAAAATATATGTCTCAGGAGGCAGGCTCAGACGGTGTTAGGCCCAGTATGGATTGCACGTGATTGCACAAAGGTTAGAAAGGGTACCGTTTCCCCGGATAACATGTATGGATAGCGTACACATTCAAAATATATGTCTATACATCAGGAGGCAGGCTCAGACGGTGTCAGGCACAGTATGGATTTGACGGCCCAGACTACACAGCGGAGGAGCAGGGAGAGGTAAAGATTGCAAATGCTGGGGCCCTGCCCAAGCAAGGGGGCCCACTCGTGGGCGTCGGTACTGGCACTGGGCCCCTCATAGTACGGCGGTGTGTCTGACGGTGGGTGTGCACCACCACCGTCAGAGACACTTGATTGCACTATGAAGGACCCTGTACCAGTGCCCGTGCCCAAGAGTCGGCCTACCCACCTGTCCAGGGCAACGGCACTCGCACGGTGTCATGCGCTAGGTGGTGACCCCGGCCATGGGGGGGGGGAGGCAGCACAGTTAGGGAGTTTTAGAAAGTGGCATATGTTGATGTTGGACATTCAGCTGATGCAAAAGGTGAAATAGGTCAAGTCCCAGGAAGAGGTGGACCAAAGCAAGCCATTTTTCTGTCACCCTATGTGTCATCAGGGGAAGGTGGGACAAAATCCTTGGAAACCCATGCGTGGTTCATTTTAATGAAGGTTAGATCATCCACATTTTGGGTTGACAGACGGGTCCTTTTTTATGTCAGGATTGATCCAGCTGCACTGAAGACTCTTTCCGATAGCACACTTGCAGCTGGGCAAGCGAGCTCCTGTAAGGCATATTGTGCCAATTCAGGCCAGGTGTCCAGTTTAGCGGCCCAATAGTCAAAGGGGAATGACCTGTGTGGGAGAACATCGATATGGGAGGAAAAGTAGTTTGTAACCATAGTTGACAACTGCTATCTCCTGTCACTTTCCATTGATGCAGTATTACCAGTTGTGTGAGCGGTACTTGAAAAATCAGTCCACAACATTGTCATGAAACCCCTGTCTCCAACGCCACTTCTGCTGTGTGCACCACGAACACCTCTGCCAAGCTGCCCCCGGCCCGTACGGCTCGTGTGAGAACCATCACCGCTGCTGTGTGCTGGGAATGCCTCAAGCAACCGATTTACCAGAGTTGCTTGTTTATTAGCCAATATTAGGTCAAGGTTCTCCTGTGGCATGATGTTTTGTAATTTGCCTTTAATAGCGTGGATCCAGGATGCTGGCCAACCAGTAGTCGTCATTGTTCATCATTTTGGCAATGCGTGGGTCCCTTTTTAGGATCTGCAAGGCATAATCTGACATGTGGGCCAATGTTCCCGGTGTCAATGATGCACTGTGAGTGCTGGTTGGAGGAGCACTTTCTGGCAAATCCACATCCCTCCAGTCACGCACAAACCCTGTACCAGACCTTGCCACGCCAACATTTTCACTTGCCCCACGAGATGCATCCTCCTCCCCTAAGTAATCATCCCCATCATCCTCCTCCTCCTCTTCTTCCTCCACCTCGTCCAGGAGAGGTCCCTGAGCAGACAATGGCTGAATGTCATCAAGGATTCCCTCCTCCTCTTCCTCCTCATCAACATTGGCTGCAGACGCCTGCTCCTTAAGGTGCGTCAAAGTTTGCATGAGCAGACGCATAAGTGGGATGCTCATGCTTAGGATGGCGTCATCTGCGCTTACCAGCCGTGTGCATTCCTCAAAACACTGAAGGACTTTACAGAGGTCTTTCAGCTTCGACCACTGCACACCTGTCAACTCCATGTCTGCTCTCAAAGTGCCTGGCCGTGTATCCTCCCACAAATGCATTATGGCCTGCCTCTGCTCGCACAGCCGCTCCACCATGTGCAGGGTGGAGTTCCACCTTGTTGCAATGTCGATAATGAGGCGGTGGTTGGGAAGGTGGAGCAATCGCTGCAGCTTCTGCATACGAACGGAGTGTACAGGCGACCGGCGGATGTGCGCGCACAGTCTTCACACCTTCTGGAGCAGGGCTGTTAACTCCGGATAATTTTTGAGGAAGCACTGCACCACCAGGTTCAAGGTGTGAGCCAAGCAAGGTATATGGCTGAGTTTTGAAAGGGCTATGGCTGCCACAAAATTACGGCCATTATCACTAACTACCTTGCCTGCCTCAAGATGTACACTGCCCAGCCATGACTCAGTTTGTCACTTCAAGTACTCGGCCAGCACCTCGGCGGTGTGTCTGTTGCCCAAACACATCACAGCCTGCTGACGCTTTCCACTAGCTGCTCGATAGGGGGACACATCGTGTGCAACAGTGGCAGCTGCAGATGGAGTGCTCGTACGACTGCGCTCTGTGGACGAGCTTTCGCTTCTGGAGGAGGAGGAGGAGGGTCGAACGCCTACAGCCAACTGTTTCCTATACCGTGGGCTAGGCAGCACTGTCCCACCACCACTGTCCCCTGTGGACCCTGCATCCACCACATTAACCCAGTGCGCAGTGATGGACACGTAACAGCCCTGGCCATGCCGACTGGACCATGCATCAGTTGTGAGGTGCACCTTTCCGCTCACTGACTGCTTGAGTGCATGGACAATGCGGTCTTTCACATGATGGTGGAGGGCTGGGATGGCTTTGCGAGAGAAGAAGTGGCGACTGGGTAGGTCATAGCGTGGTACTGCATAGGCCATGAGTTCGCGGAAAGCTGTGCTTTCCACCAACCGAAAGGGCATCATCTCAAACGAGATTAGTTTGGCAATGTGGGCGTTCAAACCCAGTGTACGCGGATGAGAGACTGAGTACTTTCTTGACCTACTCATAGTGTCTGGGAGGGTG
The DNA here is from genome assembly GCF_039654945.1 of Dendrobates tinctorius. Classification (NCBI taxonomy): domain Eukaryota; kingdom Metazoa; phylum Chordata; class Amphibia; order Anura; family Dendrobatidae; genus Dendrobates; species Dendrobates tinctorius. The sequence continues at coordinate 16,078,232 of NW_027361747.1, read as the reverse complement.
AGCTGGACTTAAGAGCTGCATATGGTGGAAGTAGCGGTGGACAGGGCAGACTGAGAGAGGGTTGATGATGGTGATGGAGTTGGTGTTCTTTCTGATGGCCTAGAATCAGTCTTTCGTTGATATAACAGTGGGATTCCCTGACTGCTGTGGCCTTGCAACGACACCTCAACATTTGCTGCTGTGCTAACCGGTGGGCTTACAGTGGGGGAAACAATGTAGCGTTGCTGACTACCTTCGTTGTGATCAGTTGCACATGTGGCACTTGAGGTTTGGTGTTGTGTCCACGCTTGCAAGTGCATGCTGGTTAAATGTCTAAGCATGCAACTGGTATTCAAATTTTTCAGATTTTTCCCTCGGCTAAAGGTCTTTGCGCACTTCTTACAGATAACCTTGGCCTGATCATGAGGATTTTGTTCAAAAAAGTGCCACACTGCACTCTTCCTACTTTGGCAGACATTTTGCGGCCTAGCACGCTGCGATCTTTTGACCCTCTGGACAAGCTGTCCAGCAACTCTTTTGATGTTTGGAACCTGTCTTTGGAGTGCTCCGGGCCTGCCAGATAACAGCTGTTGCGATGTCGATGTCTGCTGTGGATGCTCCTCATCTGAGCTATTGGAAGCAGCACCCTCTTCCCCCAATGGATGCCAATCTGGGTCAACAACTGGGTCATCCATCACCTCCTCTTCTATGTCATGTGCACCTTCCTCTGTGTCACCGTGTATGGTGGTATAGTGTGCGGGAAGGGGCACCTGAGTCTCATCAGGGTCAGAATCTGGCTCTGTACACTGCGAGGACAATGTAGTGCTCTGAGTGAATGTACCAGCAGAATCATCCATCAGCGGCTGTGCATCAGTGCACTCCATGTCAGATTCTTCTTGGCCTGGGTAATTCACCATTTCACTTGATAATCCAGGCATGGTATGTGAAAACAGCTCCATGGAGTAATCAGTAGTATGGCCTGCGTCATCCTTCAATCTTGGTTGGGGTGAAGGACACAAGGAAAGGTGTGGTTCATGAACATGAGCCTCCAATGACGACTCATTGCTTTTACTTTTTACAACTGAAGAAGAGGAGGCGATAGAGCTGGAGGCTGAGTCAGCAATGTAAGACAAAACTTTTTCCTGATGCTCTGGCTTTAAAAGCGGTTTGCCAACTCCTAGAAAACTAAGCGTTCGAGGCCTTATGTAGCCAGACGATGACGCAGGCTCAACACCTCCTGCATTCGGTCCTATTTTGCTCTTGCCACTACCATCAGATCCACCACCAACACCATCATTACCAGCTGCCAACCCCCGCCCAATTCCACGGCCTCTTCCACCAGCCTTCCTCATTTTTGGTAGAAATGTAGACAAAATCCAACAAACTATATAGTAATGTAAAACAAGGTACAAGGTGTCTATAGGACAGGGGAGATTTTCAATTTCTGTAGACACTTGTGGACAGTGGACACTTTTGGATTGTGTGAGGCCCACTGATATCTGAGCGCTATGTGACAGGCTCGATGGCACAGCTGTGACCAAAGTGACTAGAGGATAAGGGAGATTTTGAATCTCTGCACACACTTTTGGACACTGGACACTTTTGGATTGTGTGAGGCCCAATGAATATCTGAGCGCTATGTGACAGGCTCGATGGCACAGCTGTGACCAAAGTGACTAGAGGATAAGGGAGATTTTGAATCTCTGCACACACTTTTGGACACTGGACACTTTTGGATTGTGTGAGGCCCAATGAATATCTGAGCGCTATGTGACAGGCTCGATGGCACAGCTGTGACCAAAGTGACTAGAGGATAAGGGAGATTTTGAATCTCTGCACACACTTTTGGACACTGGACACTTTTGGATTGTGTGAGGCCCAATGAATATCTGAGCGCTATGTGACAGGCTCGATGGCACAGCTGTGACCAAAGTGACTAGAGGATAAGGGAGATTTTGAATCTCTGCACACACTTTTGGACACTGGACACTTTTGGATTGTGTGAGGCCCACTGATATCTGAGCGCTATGTCACAGGCTCGATGGCACAGCTGTGACAAAAGTGACTAGAGGATAAGGGAGATTGGATTGCTTTTAAAAAAGCAGTTTGCAGAGCAGTGGGTAAACAGCAATGCCAGCCTGTCAGGAAGCCTTAAAAGGCAGCCCAACAACCAACACCACTGATACACCACAATATAGCCTCCCCTTGCACTGCACACACAGTGACTGGTGTGTTGTGCAGGCCAAATTGCTAGCAGCAGAAGCAGTTTTTTTTTCTTCTCAGCAGGACAAAAAAAAAAATTGGGATTGCTTTTAAAAAAGCAGTTTGCGGAGCAGTGGGTAAACAGCAATGCAGGAATGTCAGGAAGCCTTAGAAGGCAGCCCAACAACCAACACCACTGATACACCACTATATAGCCTCCCCTTGCACTGCACACACAGTGACTGGTGTGTTGTGCAGGCCAAATCGCTAGCAGCAGAAGCAGTTTTTTTGTCTTCTTCCCTGCCTAACGCTCTCCCTACAGAATCAGCAGCAACCTCTCCCTATACTGAGATCGGCAGAAGTAAGATGGCCGTCGGCGTGCACGCCCTTTTATACCCCCTGTGACGCCCACCAAAGCAAGCCAATCACTTGCATGCCCTTCTGAAAGATGGTGGTGACCCCTGCCTATGTCATCACGTTGCCCACAGTGTCCGTGGATCCTGATTGGCTGAAAAAGAGCGCAAAACAAACTTTTGAAACGCGACTTTGGCACGTAAGTCACCAACCTCGTGGCCGACCTCATCCTAGGGTCGGGTTTCGTTTCATGAAACCCGACTTTGCCAAAAGTCAGCGACTTTTGAAATTTTTTGACCCGTTTCGCTCAACTCTACTCGGCGCACATTTATCCTGTGCTGTACGCTGAGCATTTACACAGGGGTTTCAGTGTAAATCTCTAACATATGTTATTCAGACAGAACCCCCAGCAGAAGATTCTCTATAATGAAGTGGGTCGCCCTCACACCCAGGGCTGTGGGGTACTCGGTACTGGGCCCGATGAGCTTCAATGGGAGAAGTCACGGCAGCTGGGGCCCGGCCCGTGGCCCTGGGCGCCCATTGTAAAAGGGGGTTGTTTCAGTGTGCTGATGGTAGTGAAAGTTTGTAAGTGATTTGTGACGCCACCTGTGGTATTCGGCAATAGAGATGTAAGCCAACACTGCAGACAGATCCTCTGGGACAGATGGTGTGGTGCAGCAGTGATGTTATAGCCCTCCACAGGCAGGGCTGTAGTCCTAGGGCAGTGTAGGTGAAGTGACACTTAGATGATGTAGTGTCAGGTGCGAGGGATGTAGCGGTGCTGGGCAGGTTGGCGCAGGAATAAGTGGAGGACACCAGGGCATGTAGTTCCAAAGCTTTACTCACAGTCTGCTGTGCAAACAGGTGCCCGCTTCCGCGCCGTGTCCTCGGGGTTAGGGACTCAGTCAACTTCCAGGCCAGATGAAATACTCCCTTCTAACACTCTGCCAACATATGTGCCTTTTCTGAATGTCGTCTCTTATAGCGCCTTTGAGTGAAGTACTCCTAGTACTGAGTTACACTGGAGTTCCTCCTGTCAGATGTTCCTATGAACTCTACTTGTACGGCAGACAGCTGTAGCCTGCTTCGAGGACTCCTTGCTATTAAGTCCTGGCTCACTGTTGTTGCTCATATGTTGCTGTTGTGCCCCCAAGTCTTGTGTGGAAATAAAGTGGTCACTACTTCTATTCCTCCGGTGTCTGCTGCAGGACCATTAGGGGACCGGGCCCCGGCCTTGTGCTTAGAACTTGAAAAGGGTTCTCCTCTAACCCTGGTCCTTGTTCTCTTATTCTCCTCACGTTCTGTGCTAATCCTTCTTTCCTATGGAGAATCAAGCTTCCTTCCTCTGTCTCTTTCCTGTGCCAGCAGACCCAGATCACTGTGGCCTGCTGCAGAACTTCCCTCTTCCATCCCTCTCCCGGGGATCTTCTCTGTCTCACACTCTGTCCTTCTACATCTTCACTCACTCACTGAATGAAAGACTGCCTGCCTGACTCAACTCTACTTTGTGGTGTGGGGTGCAGGTGTTGGAGCGTGGTCAGGTGCTTCCACCTTTCCTGGATGGTGGGGCACCAGGAGGAGGTGCAGTACCTCTGTGGTGACTGAGCCTCAGGGGCGCCACATACCCCCCCGTTAAACACAGCACGTCCGCGGGCTGCAAGGAAGCAAAGTTGACAATACAGGAACATACAAATTTTTATATTGCATAATGAACATATCTTATCTAATCTTCTCAATATGAGAGGCACTCATTCTTGAACGTTACAAACAATTTAACTGTCTATCTATATTTAAAGTTATGCTACCTAATTTAAAGTGCTATAGAAGCAAATTCACTATCAGCTTGAGTAACACATTTTCTAGCAACTCATTTCTTTTCTGTTATCTTTCACATTTTCTACTCTCCTCTTTCCTTTTGTCTTAGGAGTGACAACCGTTATTGCTTGATTCATCATCTGCATATTTTTATTCAATTCTCACATCTTTATTCAAACATTGTAAAACATTCACTGTATTTCTGTCTCAATTAAACCCTATGAAATCTGTCATTAATACTTTCACTTCCTAGTTTCTTATTCAAAAATACTAAGCATTATCAATAAGTGCAAAGAGTAGACATTGGACCGGCCATCATGTCTGGAAATGTCCTTATAACGAGGTAGTCCTTGTTCCAAGGGCAGGTTCCTATGTAAAACCAAGAGAAGGCACCTAAAGACGTGCAAACTATATACATTAACAGTTCGGGATCACTCAGCATCTATGATCTCCATAGTTCAAGTGTAAAGGCTGCCAACCAAACTGGGCAACAACTGGGAAGAAACAAAAACACGATAACCAAAAAGAAAAATAGACAACACGAGCAAAGGGTGCAAATACCCTCCAAGGTAACAAAGTTAGTTATTAGGGCTAGTTATCCCCTCCTGGGGTTCCGGAAGCTGGTTGCTTGGGCTGCTTCCAGGGGAGATACTCTGGGTGTCTTCATCCTGTTGTTGATTGCTTACCGCTCGCAAGTATTCTGCTTCCCAAAGAGTGAGATTGGGGCCAGTCGGGGTAAACGAAAGGGCAACGGAGATGTCAACTGCCGGTGGGGAGGGCGTGTCAGCGATTGCCGGAGGTACCTCCTCTGCTGCTAACAATTCAGCAGGTGTCATCGCCGGTACTACTGAGTCTTGTTCCTCCAGTTCCATCGGGACCTCAGTTAGTGACACTGTAGCCTGAGGTCACCGGCGAGGGGCAATTAAACCATTCCTAGTTGCTGGCTCTGCTCCTAGGACTAGGGTCATGTCCGTAGCGGTAATCACACCTGGCGCCCCCTGATGAGGTTCCGGTACATGGTAGTGCGCAGTGGCGGCCGCGACCCCCGGAGTCGTCTGCGGGCAGGTCGCAATTGGATCCGAGCAGGGGCGACGTTGACTTCTACTAAGGCCCTCTGGAGGGGTCTGCGTGGCCATGCCAGGTCCGGACGGGGATGCACCCCCTGTCTTCCATTCAGCTCCGAGACCCTCATACATCTCCTCCAGGCAGGCCTCATCCAGTGGCAAAATCTGCTTTGAGGTGGCGACAGGCGCTGCAGCGGGCCTCTCGGCGGTCGTAGGCTCTGCAGGGGCGGCCTGTGGATGAGTTGCCCTTCCTCCCCACATTCTTCTGGCCTCTTCTCTCCTTCCATCTTGGTGTTCTGGCGTTCCCCTTCCCGCCTCGGCTCTTTTCCCGCCACTGGCTTCTGCTCCTCCTTCTGGGGGCGGCGTCTTCTTCCAACTCCTCCATACCAAGCCAGTATACGAACCCCTCGGGGGGTGGGCCATGTTGCTGTCGCATAGAAGTTCAGACAGAGGAGGACCAGGACAGTTCGCAATCTTTACTTAGGACCACCCAGGTTATCACGCCCTTCCTCACCGAGCCGGCGGCCATTTTTAACATTCATCTCACAGTCTATCAAATTAGGTCTTCTGCACATTTCCAAAAGTTTTAAGTCCAACAGATCTCAGGCACACAGAATCCGATGGCATTGGGTCTCGTCATCCTGTTTGTGACGCCAAAAATGGGTTGCCCTCACACCCAGGGCTGTGGTGCACTCGGTACCGGGCCCGATGAGCTTCAATGGGAGATGTCACGGCAGCTGGGACGCAGCCCGTGGCCTTGGGCGCCCATTGTAAAAGGGGGTTGTTTCAGTGTGCTGATGGTAGTGAAAGTTTGTAAGTGATTTGTGACGCCACCTGTGGTATTCGGCAATAGAGATGTAAGCCAACACTGCAGACAGATCCTCTGGGACAGATGGTGTGGTGCAGCAGTGATGTTATAGCCCTCCACAGGCAGGGCTGTAGTCCCAGGGCAGTGTAGGTGAAGTGATACTTAGATGATGTAGTTTCAGGCGCGAGGGATGTAGTGGTGCTGGGCAGGTTGGCGCAAGAATAAGTGGAGGACACCAGGGCATGTAGTTCCAAAGCTTTACTCACAGTCTGTTGTGCAAACAGGTGCCCGCTTCCGCGCGGTGTCCTCCGGGTTAGCGACTCAGTCATCTTCCAGGCCAGATGGAATACTCCAACACTCCGCCAACATATGTGCCTTTTCTGAACGTCTCCTCTTATAGCGCCTTTAGTGAAGTACTCCTAGTACTGAGTTACACTGGAGTTCCTCCTGTCAGATGTTCCTATGAACTCTACTTGTACGGCAGACAGCTGTAGCCTGCTTCGGAGACTCCTTGCTATTAAGTCCCGGCTCACTAATACAGTATGTTGCTGTTGTTCCCCCAAGTCTTGTGTGGGAATAAAGTGGTCACTACTTCTATTCCTCCGGTGTCTGCTGCAGAACCATTAGTATCCGTACAACCTCGGGGACCGGGCCCCACTCTTGCGCCTAGAACTTGAAAAGGGTTCTCCTCTAACACTGGGCCTTGTTCTCTTATTCTCCTCACGTTCCGTGCTAATCCTTCTTTCCAATGGAGAATCAAGCTTCCTTCCTCTGACTCTTTCCTGTGCCAGCAGACCCAGATCACTGTGGCCTGCTGCAGCACTTCCCTCTTCCATCCCTCTCCCGGGGATCTTCTCTGTCTCACACTCTGTCCTTCTACATCTTCACTCACTCACTGAATGAAAGACTGACTGCCTGACTCAACTCTTCCCGCTCGTTTGGTGCGAACTAAACTCCACCCACCTCCCAGCACGTTTCGTGTTCCAAGCAGGGAGCCACCAAGGGGTGCTTTGCTATACTCCAAACAGGGAGCCCCCAAAGGTGCTTTGCTACACTACTTTGTGGTTTGGGGTGCAGGTGTTGGAGCTTGGTCAGGTGCTTCCACCTTACCTGGATGGTAGGGCACCACACCTCAGGAGGAGGTGCAGTACCTCTGTGGCGACTGAGCCTCAGCGGCGCCACAGAAGCAGATAGAGGTACTGTGGACACGGTCTGGACTGTGATCCGGCAGTGTCAGACTTTTTAGGCATGTATAAAAGCACAGTCAACCACAGTTTTGTGCACTTCTGAAAACAAGGACAACATTGAACACTGAACAAAGGCCAAAGGGAGTCCAGAGTAACTCTGTGCCTCATAACAGTGAATGGATCCCTCGGGGGTTTCATCTGCCACGTCACTTGGAGATTTATAAGGATATCCTGATGTAAGTGTTCAGCACTCAGCATAGAGTGCAGGATAAATGTGATCCAAATGTTCCCACTCCAGTCTGTCATCTGTTAATGGAAATATAAGGGGCTTTGGTAGTATAAAGGCTCTGGAAACATGAAATGACTCCTCACACCTCAAAAGTAATTTAGAAAACTCTGCTCTCAATAATCAAAATATCCTCCTCCCTTCTGAGCCACAGTGTGCCTAAGCCACATTTAGCATCCACATGTTTGGCATTTCTGTAGCAATATGAGTTAGACTAATTTGTAGGTGCATGTCTCCAGAAGTATGAGCTAGGCACTATAATGTACTGGTCATTGCAATAACCGTTTGGAATTTCCACTCAGCAACATCCACTGCTGCTTGTTTCTGGAAAAAATCCATGGAGTCAAAATCATCACTTGCTGATAAATTCCCAAAGGGATATAATTTCCAAAATGGAGTAACTTGAGGGGGGATTGTGCTCTTCTACCATTTAGAGTCCGCAAACTATTCTATGAAAATCTGAAGGTAAATAGCATTCCTCCTGAGTTTTGCATTATGGCTAAGCAGTATTCTACAGCCACTTATGGGGTATTTCCCCTTAGGAGAAATTGCACAACAAATTTTGGGGTCCATTTTCTCCTGTTATCCTTGTTAAAATGAAAATTGGAAGCTAAATTTTGAGCTAAAGCATTTTTTTCTGTGAAAAATATTTTTTTTTTTTCATTTTCACAGCTCAAGGTACTCACCACACAAATTCATTGAGGGGCCTAGTTTCCAAAATGGGGTCACTTGAGGGGGTTTCCACTCAGTCCAATGTTAATCTATGGGGCAGCTCCCATCATCCATTTTTTTCTCGCCCGTGTTTTATGTGCGGAGGAAATCTCCTAGCCTCCCGAAGAAGCTGAGCGAAACGTGCATCAGAGCTGAGGGACGTCCAGGGATCTCCACCAGCTGTCACACCGGTATGTGCAATATATCAGAGTGCCATGGCTCACTTGTATATAGCACCTAGTACATTTTAGTTAGCAGTCCTTCACATTGATCCACATTAAGTTCTAATTGGACACTAGTTTTTCCTCGCTATTATTGTAATAAGCCCCTTAGGGCACTGTATATCACTAAGCAGGTTATTGGTTTCATGTCCTTCTCATAGATGTTATTGGATTGCTTATTTGTACATTATATTGAATGGCAATGGCCAGTTTGTATTTCTAGCATTTTACACCGGTGGGTAGTGGGGTATCCTATTGTGTTGCAGTCCCTCTTTATTGGTCTTGCACCTTTTTTTGTAATTGGTTTTAATTGTATTTACAATAAAAGAAATAATTTTATTTATAACATACTATCTCTTGGTACCATTTTTTCCATTATGGCACCATAATAGTGACGAAAGTGTGGAGAAAATCGCAGCATGCTGCAATTTGCAATGCAAGTCTATGGGTGCGAGAAAAAAACGGATTACACACAGACCATCAGTGTGACTTGCGAGAAATACGCACCAGTGTCCTTTAGAAAAGTCGTCAATTCATTGCAATATACTGTAAAATCAAACTGACATGTTAATAAAGAATAGATAGAATATATGTATATACAAAGTATAGGTATAAATCAAGGCAGAAAAGTCCATCAAGCGGAAACTTCAGGTGGTATAATAAAATCCAAGAATTTTTATTGCAGAAAATTTAAAAAATCCAGAGTTCAGTAACAAGATGCAGACATAATGCTGAACAGACTACGCGTTTCGGCGGTAACAACTGCCGCCTTCTTCACGGTCTCAAAACCAACAGTATACAAACATAGTATAGGTATATATAGTACTGTCAGTGAGACACATATATACGGTATATATTTATATTTCAGAGTGATATATATATAGTAGAATCGGTTAAAGTTCAATTGCCGACTTCTGTAAAATCATTACAGAACCCAACATGAAATGACACATGGTTAACATACAGTAAGCCATTTCATTTCAATTAGCTTTATATATGTATTTGACTAATAATTAGATTAGGGTATGTGTGTAAAATTTGGGACATGTAGGTGTTAAATTAACGGGTACATTTGTGGAAAAAAATTGCCTGGGCTCCAGCACAATTTTCTCCGCCAGAGAGGGAAAGACAGTGAGTGAAGGGCAGATATTAATAGCCTAAGGAGGGACCATGGCTATTGACCTCTCCGGCTACAAACATCTGCCCCCAGCCACCCCAGAAAAGGCGCATCTGTAAGATGTGCTTTTCCTGGCACTTAGCCTCTCTATTTCCACTGCCTTTAGCGGTGGCATGTGGGTTAATAAGGGGTTAGTGTCACCTTGCAATTGAAAGGTGACATTAAGCCGGGTTAATAATGGAGAGGTGTCAATAAGACACCTCTCCATTATTAATCCAATAGTATTAAAGAGTTAAAAAATGCACACTAGGGTGACCGGATCTCATATGGGGGGGAATAAATGTCAGAATCTTGTTCGTCTGGACCCCACAAAACGATTCCCCTTTCCAGATATTGAGAGAGCCAAAATTTGAGCTCGATCAAACGACGTTAACCCGTGCCGCTCGACGCTCAAAGTTTGAAAAAATCCAAATTGAGGTATTTTAAGATTTAGGTATTTTGCATAGTCTGTTAGACTATAAAGAATGTGACAACATTGCAGAAATAGCCCTGACCAAATTTTCGAACCATTTGTGGTATTTAAATGCAGAGTTGGTGGGATGATCGTTTTTTGATCCCACCATTACAGACAATGAAAAGTTGTTAATGGCTAATAAATTGCTCAGTAGCACAGATGAACCATCAGAGCACGCTAACCTACATGAGTTGATAATTTTACATAGTTATCTAATCTATTCTAGAGCTTTTGTTAAAGTAGCTTTTGAAACGTCAGAATATAATGCTCGGCATTTGCTTACAACTTGCAGGACATATTGCTTTTGTTCTTCATCTTTTGTCAGAAGGTCGTTAAAGTCGGTTACTTCCTACCTCTTTTAATTTTTCTTTCCTAACTTTTGGATTTACAACCCTAGCGTGCTCTGATGGTTCATCTGTGCTACTGAGCAATTTATTAGCCATTAACAACTTTTCATTGTCTGTAATGGTGGGATCAAAAAACGATAATCCCACCAACTCTGCATTCAAATACCACAAATGGTTCGAAAATTTGGTCAGGGCTATTTCTGCAATGTTGTTGTCACATTCTTTATAGTCTAACAGACTATGCAAAATACCTAAATCTTAAAATACCTCAATTTGGATTTTTTCAAACTTTGAGCGACGAGCGGCACGGGTTAACGTCGTTTGATCGAGCTCAAATTTTGGCTATCTCAATATCTGGAAAGGGGAATCGTTTTGTGGGGTCCAGACGGACAAAATTCCGACATCGATTTTTTGCGGTCACCCTAATGCACACACATTAATTAGAAAATATTTTAATGAAATAATAACAAAGTTTTTGACCAAATTTATTACACAGCTAATCCAACTGAAGCCATCGTTCTCCTGTAATACAAATTAAAATAAAAAAGCAACAATATCCATACCTCTCCGCCATACAGTCAAGTCCCATGCCGCAATCCATCCGAAGGGGTTAAATAGTTTACAACCGAGCCCAGCTGTAAACCATGGAGGAATGACAAAGAAGCTGCCTACGCAGCCTCCCGCCTGACTGGAGAAGAACTGATTAGAATGGGAAAGTTACTGAATACTTTCCCATGCTGACAGTTTATCTCGGGTCAGGCGGGAAGTCAGCGCAGCCTCAGTGACGTCAGCGGTAGTCACTGAGACTGCGCAGACTCCCCACCTGACCTGAGGCCTCTTTCACACATCAGTGTCTCCGGTACATATAGTGACAGTTTTCTCACGTACTGGAGACGCTGACACAGGTAGACCCATTCACATGAATGGGTCTATTCAGATGTCAGCGTGTTTTCATGGACCGTGTGTCCATGTGCAAAACACGGAGACATGCCTGTTTTAACACGGACACACGGCCCGCAACACGTGCAGCACACGTGTACACGAAGAACAGTTCACACTGTCCTCCATGCTCACGGATCGCATCGGGAAGAAGCGGCTACTGTAAGCCACTGTTCCCCGGCGGCTGGTGCTGAACGCTGCTGTGATTCTTCTCTCCTGCTCTGCCGGCAGGAGAGAAGAATGAATGAAACCCGACGTGGGGTCCCCCTCATTTTATGAACCAACCAGACAAAGCTTACTGCTGGGGGCTGCAACCTTCAGCTGTCAGCTTCATCAAGGTTGGTTCTCAAGAATAGAGGGGTTCCCATGCTGTTTTTTAATTAATTATTTAAATAAATAATTTTAAAAAACGGCATGGGGTCCCCCCTATTTTTGACAACCAGCTTGACTAAAGCTGACAGCTGAGGGCTGATATTCTCAGGTTGGTAAGGGGCCATTGATCTTTGCCCCCCACAGCCTAAAAACAGCAGCCCCCAGCTGCCCAGAAAAGACGCATCTATTAGATGTGCCCATTCTGGAGCTTTGCCCGATTCTTCCCACTTGCCCTGTAGCGGTGGCAAGTGGGGTAATGAGGGGTTAATGTCTCCTTACTATTGGCAGGTGACATTAATCCCGGATTAGTAATGGAGAGGTGTCAAAAAGACATGTTAATGACCAGGCCAATTTTTACAATTCTGACCACTGTCCCTTTATGAGGTAACAACTCTGGAACACTTCCATGGATCCCGGTGATTCTGACATTGTTTTCTCGTGACATATTGTACTTCATGTTAGTTGTAAAATTTCATTGATATAACTTGAGTTTATTTATGAAAAAAATGGAAATTTGACACATGTGATGGCGGATATGTATGATGGGTATATGGGAACGGGACTATGGGATGGAGGATATGTATGATGGGTATATGGGCACGGGACTATGGGATGGAGGATAATTATAATTTGTTATAACTAACCACAGTTAGTTACTATGCCCGGGCAGTGCTGGGCTCTTCAGCTAGTACTTAATAAGTAACATTTCCCACATGTTTACTTTACATCAGCACAATTTTGGAGCCAAATTTTTTTTTTGTTAGGAAGTTATAAGGGTTAATAGTTGACCAGCAATTTCTCATTTTTATAACACCATATTTTTTTATGGACCACATCACATTTGAAGTCACTTTGAGGGGTCTATATGATAGAAAATACACAAAAGTGACACCACTCTAAAAACTGCACCTCTCAAGGTGCTCAAAACCACATTCAAGAAGTTTGTTAACCCTTCAGGTGCTTCACAGGAATTTATTGAATGTTTAAAAAAATGAACATTTACCTTTTTTTCACAAAAAAATTACTTCAGATCCAATTTTTTTATTTTACCAAGGGTAACTGGAGAAATTGGACCACAACAGTTATTATGCAATTTGTCCTGAGTATGTTGATATCTGATATGTGGCGGGAACCACTGTTTCGGAGCATGGCAGAGCTCGAAGGGAAGGAGCGCTGTTTGAGTTTTTCAGTGCAAAATTGGCTGGAATTGAGATGGGACACCATGTCGCGTTTGGAGAGCCTCTGATGTGCCTAAACAGTGGAAACCCCCCACAAGTGACACCATTTTGGAAACTCCACCCCCAAGCAACCTATCTAGATGTGTGTTGAGAACTTTGAATCCCCAAGGGCTTCACAGAAGTTTATAACGTAAAGCCGTAAAATTAAAAAATCATATTTTTCCACAAAAATGATCTTTTCACCCCCAATTTTTATTTTCCCAAGGGAAACAGGACACCGAAAGTTATTGTGCAGTTTGTCCTGAGTACGCTGATACCCCATATGTTGGGGTAAACAACTGTTTGGGCGCATGGCAGAGTTTGGAAGGGAATGAGCGACATTTGACTTTTTCAACGCAGAATTGGCTGGACACCATGTCGCGTTTGGAGAGCCCCTGATGTGCCTAAACAGTGGAAACCCCCAAAAAATGACACCATTTTGGAAACCAGACCCCCCCCAAGGAACTTATCTAGATGTGTGGTGAGCACTCTGAACCCCCAAGTGCTTCACGGAAGTTTATTATGCCAGGGCATGAAAATAAAAAAATCATTTTTTCCACAAACATGAACTTTTAGTCCTCAATTTTTTTATTTTCCCAAGGGTAACAGGAAAAATTGGACCCCAAAAGTTGTTGTCCAATTTGTTCTGAGTACGCTGATACCCTTTAAGTGGATGTAAACTACTGTACGGGCACATGTCGGGGCTCGGAAGGGAAGTAGTGACGTTTTGGAATGCAGACCTTGATGGAATGGTCTGCGGGTATCATGTCGCGTTTGGAGAGCCCCTGATTTGCCTAAACAGTGGAAACCCCCCACAAGTGGCCCCATTTTGGAAACTAGACCCGCAAAGGAACTTGTATAGATGTGTGGTGAGCACTTTGAACCCACAAGTGCTTCACAGAAGTTTATAACAATACAAAATCCCAGTAGCAGAAAGTATCATATCATAGGTGATACCCTAACCACCAGATGGCACTAGCCAAGGATAACTCCCACCAATGTTATTCACATGCAGGAAAAATGGAGCACCAATCCACTTAAAAAAAATTAAATCACTATTTTTATTAAGTAATAATATCACACAAATTTTGAAAAACAGAAAATATCATTACAGAAAGATGACAGGAGACATCGGTGCAACAAAAATACAGCACCAAAAGTATGGCAGCCGGGTTCAGATACTCTTAATTATATATAAAACCAAAACAGACCAAATAAACCAAATTATTCCAATGTTAGTATAATAAATGTAAAAAGATTATCAATCAATCAATCAAATTTATTATCGCCAAGTACATATTACATATATACAAGGAATTCTTTGTGGCAAAGAGGCAACATAATATATAACAACAGATACAACAAGTAACATCTAACAAGACAGATACAGTATATGGTCTACACATGACGATTTAATTGTTGAACAGAGAGTGGATAGAAGCTGTTCATATGGCGGTTGGTGCTGCATTTGGGGACTCTGAAGCGATGTCCTGAAGGGAGTAGTTGGAATGAGGAGTGTCCCGGGTGAGAGGGATCGGATGAAATTTTCAATGCGTGGGATCGAATACTCTTATCATAAAGATCCTGGATTTTAGGCAGGGGGGAACCTATAATTTTCTCTGCTGTTCTGAAAGTCCTTTGTAAGCGGAGTTTGTCATGCGCAGTGGCTCCCCCATACCAGACAATCAGAGAGGGACAAATCACAGATCTGATGACAGCATTAAAGAATAAGATCAGCAGATTCTTAGACAAACCATATCTTTTCAGCTGACGCAGGAAGAACATCCTCTGTTGTGCATTTCTTATAACAGCATCCACGTTTTTCCCCCATTTAAGATCATGAGAGATGATAACACCAAGGAATTTGGTCTCTGTGACCCTAAGAACCACTTCATCATGGATGTAGATTGGAAGTATCTCATGTTGATCTTTCCTAAAATCCACAACCATCTCAGCAGTTTTTTTAGTGTTGAGTACAAGATTATTGGCTTTACACCAGTCACATATTCTTTTCACCTCACTCCGATACAAGTCTTCAGCATTTCCCCTGATGAGACCAATTAGTGTCATATCATCGGCAAATTTCAAGATTTTTACTGAGTCTGCTGAAGAGATGCAATCATTCATATAGAGAGAAAACAGTAGCGGGGACAAAACACACCCCTGAGGTGCCCCGATGTTTGTGACCAAGGTGTCCGAAGTGAATGGTCCAACTTTTACACTCTGTATCCTGGCTGTCAGGAAGTTATAAATCCACAAGCATAAGTTGAGAGGGACTCCAAGAGGTACCATTTTCTTATGAAGTAAATTCGGATCAATGGTATTGAACGCTGAGCTAAAGTCCATGAAAAGAATCCGGACATATGAGTGCAGTTCATCTGTATGATCCAAAATGTACTTCAGTGCCAGATTGACAGTGTCGTTTGCCGAACGATTCTCCTTATAGGCAAACTGAAGCGGGTCCCATAGCTTCTGCATGAATTTTATCAGGTGGGACATCATAATTCTTTCGAAGACTTTCATAGCTACAGATGTGAGTGCTACTGGTCTATAGTCGTTCAACTCAGAGGATCCCACTTTCTTGGGGACAGGGATAATTGTGGAATTTTTCCAACACTGAGGTACAACGCACTCTTTCAGTGACACATTGTACTGTATATATTTGTCAGTATAGGGGCAAGCTGGGTAGCACATACTTTCAGACACATTGGAGATACACCATCAGGGCCAGGTGCCTTTTTGACCTTAAGTCCCTTCAGGATGCGTATCACCTCTGCCTCGGAGATCACTACTTGGGTGTTGCACAATGAATGATCTTTATATGAACAGACTGAGGAGCTTAGAGATGAATAGCCACTGTGTGTAGAGCTTGCCTCAAATCTGCAGTAGAATTCATTTAACTCTGCTGCCAGACTTCTGCTGGGGTTCACTATAGTGGGGTGGCTTTTATAATTGGTGACCTCTCTTAATCCTCTCCATGCAGATCTAGTATCTTTTGATGAGAACCTTTCCTCCAGAATCTTTGCATACTCGTGTTTGGCTAACTTGATCTCTTTAGATAGGGAGTTCCTAAGTTTCTTGAATTCAGTAATATCGCCTGCTTTATAAGCCTCCTCTTTTCTCTTACGGATCAACCTGACTTTATTTGTAAACCACGGCTTGCTGTTTCCCCGAAAGTGGGCAGATTTGGATGGAATAAACGTGTCTTCACAAAAACGGATATATGAGGACACTGCATCAATCCATTCATCCAGACCCGAGCATGTTTCCTGGAATACCTCCCAGTCCGTGCATTCAAAGCATGCTTGTAGTTGCAATTTTGCCTCCTCAGACCATGTCTTCTTTGTATAAACTGTAGGTTTGGATGTTTTCAACCTTTGCCTGTAGGCTGGAATTAAATGAATTAGACAATGATCTGAAAAGCCCACTGCTGCTCTCCTTACTGCCCTGTAGGCCCCTTTTATGACTGTATAGCAGTGATCAAGCATTATTATTATTTTATTAGGGACACCAAGCATAACACATTAAAAAACCACAATACAAGACATTATTAAAAAAGCAACACACACAATTAATTGAACGCATGATAGCAAAATCCATAACATGATTTTATAGTATTTCTTGTCCACATTAATTTACAGTGTATATAATAGGTTACTTATACTCCTTTTTTTTGGTTAAGTGTATCTTAATTATATATACCATGCCAGTGCAAAAGTCAAAGTGAGTACATAGGGCCCCAGACACCGAATTAGCAAAGACATAGTTAATCCCCAAGTGAGGTGAGAATATAGCATCTGTCCCTAACTGACAAGTCACCCAGTCATAACCCATATACAGTAGATCTTACCCATAACACTGCCAGCGGTGCCGCACACTGCGCTCCAACGCGCATTTCGTGTGGGTTTCTTCCGAGGGCTGTGTGGTAAAATTGATAAAGCAGTTTTATTCTTCAGGTCAGTATGATTACAGTGGTACCTCATTTATATAATTTTTTGAGATAATCAGCTGACACCCGGCTGTGATCAGCTGCGCTCCCCCCGTGAGTGCAGCTGATTGCGATGACGTACTGTCCCGTCCATGGTCATACGGGCCCAGGGCACCTGGATGGGCTAGTACGTCTGATGTCAGGAAGGGGTTAAAGGATGGTGGGCAGGGTCACCACCCACATCAGCTGACCTAGCAACTCTGCAGTTGCAACAGATTGCCAGAAAGGGAAACTGACATTAACCCCCCCTGGCCTGAAAGGAAAAAGCTACATTTAAAAGAGTGGAACCAGAACTGCCACGAATCCTAATACGGATCGTGACAATCATATTCTGATCATACTCTGACCAAACTCTAATGGGAGTGTGATAGCATAATCGTATCGATTTTCTTAGCTGAAGAACATATGGTTGTGTGACCCTAGCCTTCGAGTGCTGCTTAGTTTAATTGTCCCACTGAAGATGTTAGCCAAGATTGTTTTATTTTTCTATAAACAGCTATTGCAATGGGAGCATGGCTATGTATGTTAGCCATACTTCTGCTGATAATGTCACGTGTAAACTGGCAGTACTAATATAAAAACGAATAGTCATCTTTAGCATGCGGTGGCGGATGTCTATTATAAAATGTAAATCAGAATTCTGACATAATTTACACCAAAAATACTTTATTTCATGGTTTCAATCATACGGAGTAAATTCATCATGTGAAAACATTTTTACGCCACTACCCTAATGAAGTGAGAGAGTTTGCACCTTTTGCTCAATGCTTTAAAAACTGCAATTCATAAATTTGGCTTAGACTTTATTTGCACAGCTAACCACTGCCAGATTACATACAAAAGTGGCAACACTGGTGTAAAATTGTACCTTTTTATGCCAGGATGCTGGAGCTAGCCTAGGTAGATTTCACTCGATGTGTTTTAGACAAATTCTGTGCTTTGTCTGATAAGGGTGACATGATTTTGCTAAAAGGGAAATAGTTTCACAAAGGAACACAGTCTAAAAGACATCACTGTGCACCACAAATGCTCCAAATCGTTGGCGCAAATTTTCTGGCTCAACGTTTGTCAACTAATAGGTGGTGGTCAAATTGTGGCACATTTTAAGACTGTCTAATAGTGATAAGAGAGCATGCTCGTTACTACTATTCATTACTTGCTTGAGCATCAGTGTGCAAATATTTTTTTAATGCGGGAGCTTGAGTCACCGCCCTGCATGTTTGGCACTTTTTAGCACTGTAATGACATAGCCATCTTGGTTGTGGTATTACTGTGATTGGCTGGCTGCATAGCGGCATCAGGTCTATACTCGTATAAGACCAGTGATGCTATGCTCGTCAGCACATTGTACCCCGGAAACATGCAGAGTAGGGTAGAGGTGCTGGTGAAAGAGAGACAGAATTGTAACTGTGTATTAGCCAGGGTTTCAACATCATTTATATTTCTTTTAAGTACAACAGTCCTTCTTAGGACTAATTATAATAAACAGTAAGTTAGCAGCACTTAGGGAGAGATTGTGCTGAAGGGATCGTGTATGACAGGATAGGGTGAATTGCATGTTCTTTATTCTGCAGCCTCCTACTGATACCAAAACCCCTAGTCAGGGCTAACAATATTCTTTGCTCTTAATTCTGCATATTGTCTTGAGTAGGGAAATAAGCATCAAAAGCATACAGCCAGGCTTGGTTGAATCTTATTTTATATGGCATACATCATTGTAGATTTGGACCTCAACCCCCCATACCAAAAGCAGTTTGTTAAAAAAAATTACATTGCTATATTGATACTTTGCAGTCTTATAAGTGCATATGAAGAGGGCAAATTTTGCTGACATTGTCATACTACAAGTTTTTAGAGCAGTGAAATTTTATACAACATTTATTGTGCTACAGTTGGGCCTCAAAACCCCTCTTCCCAAAAAAAAAATTTTTGTTAAATTAATCACTATGCTCTTTGGATACTGCAGTCTTTTTATGTCCATCTGAAGTGGGCACATTTTGCTGGCATAGTAATACACTCTGCAATGTTTTCTCAGCAGGGATATATCACACAAAATTTAAAATGAGCAAGGAACTAAGGTACGGAGAAGTGGACGTGATGCTGATGGTGAGTGCAGAGGTTGAGGCAATAGGCAAGGTGAATTTGTGCCTGCAGCAGGAGAACAACAAACACACACATCATGTCAATCTAGTTTCCTGTCCAATTTTGTAGGGGGGCATGAAACACCACTCTTGAAGCCAGACCAGTGTGAAAAGGTTGTTGGATGGATAGCAGATAATGTTTCCAGTAACTTTGCCAGCACCACCCTGTCTACCACGTGGTCCCGTCTCAGTAGCTGTGATTCTGGCCACATAATCCTCACTCTAATCCTTCTTTTTTCCCACCATGCGGAGTGCCCAGAGACAAGTGATCTCACACTTTTTTTTTGCTACAATAATGCAGCATTTTACTGTCCCAGTAAAGTGAAATTCGTGAACTCTCATGCATACGCTACTTGCAAATTTCCTTGCAAATATGAAGCATTTTCAAATCTGCAACATGTCAATTCTTTCTGTATTTTTGAAGCATTTTTCACCCATTCAAGTAAATGAGAAAAACACGATAAAAAATGGATGCAAAAAAAGCAACAAATTACACATTTTTGTGCTGCATTTTTTTCCTGCCCAGAGGCATATTTTTGATGCAGAAATGTACATGTGCATATACCCTTAGACAGAGTTAATAAATACTTTCCTGTGTCATTACGGGTGAAAAGGCGTTAAAAAGTACTAATGTCTTCAATGTAACATAATCTCTGCACAATGAATCTTCAGTAGTTTTCCTTGGGCAATGCTGGTTTTATTTAATATTAGTAATAACTTGAGTTGTCGTTTATTGCAAAATACAAGAAGTCCATCCTGAGAGCATCGACTGAAATGTGAGACCGTTAAGAGAAAAAGATTTCTGTGGTTTCTCCTGGTTCATCTGAAATGTACTAAAATTTGCTGTCTGCAAACCGCTGAAAGATGTCAAGCTCATAAAACATGATCATGTTCCTGTTGTGAAAGCAGAAAAGCCCTTCTCAGGATGCCCCACACATTTGTCTTAGATACAGATCTTGCAAAGTTCACAAAAAATACTCTGCAGTATACATTTATTGTTAAAGCTGCACAGTTTTCTTGCACTCTACTGGTTCCTTTTTCAGCAAAATCCTCCACCTTACTTACAATTGTGTATCCCCCATTCTTCATATGTCCCCCATGTGACATGATAATGCTTGTGACTAGAGATGAGTAGTGTTGAGCATTCCGATACCGCAAGTATCGGGTATCGGCCGATACTTGCTGTATCGGAATTCCGATACCGACTTCCGATATTTTTTCAATATCGGAAGTCGGCATCGGAATCGGAAGTTCAAAGTTGATTGACAGCCTGACGTCATCATGAGGCGCGGTGTGTGCGCATCATGATGCGCCGTCATTTCGGGCCTTCCGGGGGTCTCTGCCGGCCTGCCGGGGGGCTGTGCCGGCCTGCCGGGGGGCTGTGTGGACTGCCGGTGGTCTGTGCACCCTGTGGGGGTCTGTACCGGCCTGCCGGGGGGCTGTGCCGGCCTGCCGGTGGTCTGTGCACCCTGTGGGGGTCTGTACCGGCCTGCCGGGGGGCTGTGCCGGCCTGCCGGGGGGCTATGCTGATGTCCGGGGGTCTGTGCAAGCATCGTCCGATGGGACTACAAGTCCCATCTGGCGATGCCTGCTACCATGACAGTGATTGACACATTAGCCAATGATGGGACAGTAGTAGTCCCATCATCCGGCTAATGTGTTAAATGTTAAAAAAAAAAAAAAATACTACATACATACTACATACATACTACATGCATGCTACATACATACTATATGCTACATACATACTACATGCTACATACATACTACATACATACTACATACATACCACATACATACCACATATATACTACATACATACTACATACATAACACATATATACTACATACATACTACATACATACTACATACATACTACATACATACTACATATATACTACATGCATGCTACATACATACTACATGCTACATACATACTACATACATACTACATGCATGCTACATACATACTACATGCTACATACATACTACATATATACTACATACATACTACATACATACTACATGCATGCTACATACATACTACATGCTACATACATACTACATATATACTACATGCATGCTACATACATACTACATGCTACATACATACTACATATATACTACATACATACTACATACATACTACATGCATGCTACATACATACTACATGCTACATACATACTACATATATACTACATATATACTCACTTTATGCCATTGCTGTGTGGGAAATTCCCACGCAGCAATGGCATAAAGTGAGACTAGGGACTTTTTTTTTTTTTAAGTGGCGGAGGAATACAGTGCGGAAGGATACCTACCTTCCGTCATTGGATTCCTGCAGCCCGTAGAGAACGGCAGCAACAGCTGATGCTGCAGTTCTCTACCCAAGATCGTCGTGGGACACACTCGTGGACTGCTTCGGATCGTGGGTGAGTATTTTTGTGGTTTGTTATGTTAATATTTATTCCGTAAAAGACAATGGCTTCGGGGAACAATGTGACAAGTATTGGTAAGTATGTTACTCTATGTTATATGTACTGTATGTCTATGTATGTATTGTATGAATGTATTGTATGTAGTATGTATGTAGTATATATGTGGTATGTATGTAGCATGTAGTATGTATGTAGTATGTATGTAGCATGCATGTAGCATGCAGTATGTATGTAGCATGCATGTAGTATATATGTAGTATGTATGTAGCATGTAGTATGTATGTAGCATGCATGTAGTATATATGTAGTATGTATGTAGCATGCATGTAGTATGTATGTAGTATGTATGTAGTATATATGTAGTATGTATGTAGCATGTATGTATGTAGCATGCATGTAGTATATATGTAGTATGTATGTAGCATGTAGTATGTATGTAGCATGCATGTAGTATGTATGTAGTATGTATGTAGTATATATGTAGTATGTATGTAGCATGCATGTAGTATATATGTAGTATGTATGTAGCATGTAGTATGTATGTAGCACGCATGTAGTATGTATGTAGTATGTATGTAGTATATACACTCACTGGCCACTTTATTAGGTACACCTGTCCAACTGTGTGTTAAGACTTAATTTCTAATCAGCCAATCACATGGCGGCAACTCAGTGCATTTAGGCATGTAGACATGGTCAAGACAATCTCCTGCAGTTCAAACCGAGCATCAGTATGGGGAAGAAAGGTGATTTGAGTGCCTTTGAACGTGGCATGATTGTTGGTGCCAGAAGGGCTGGTCTGAGTATTTCAGAAACTGCTGATCTACTGGGATTTTCACGCACAACCATCTCTAGGGTTTACAGAGAATGGTCCGAAAAAGAAAAAAAATCCAGTGAGCGGCAGTTCTGTGGCCGGAAATGCCTTGTTGATGCCAGAGGTCAGAGGAGAATGGGCAGACTGGTTCGAGCTGATAGAAAGGCAACAGTGACTCAAATTGCCACCCGTTACAACCAAGGTAGGCAGAAGAGCATCTCTGAACGCACAGTGCGTCGAACTTTGAGGCAGATGGGCTACAGCAGCAGAAGACCACACCGGGTACCACTCCTCTCAGCTAAGAACAGGAAACTGAGGCTACAATTTGCACAAGCTCATCGAAATTGGACAGTAGAAGATTGGAAAAACGTTGCCTGGTCTGATGAGTCTCGATTTCTGCTGCGACATTCGGATGGTAGGGTCAGAATTTGGCGTAAACAACATGAAAGCATGGATCCATCCTGCCTTGTATCAACGGTTCAGGCTGGTGGTGGTGGTGTCATGGTGTGGGGAATTTTTTCTTGGCACTCTTTGGGCCCCTTGGTACCAATTGAGCATCGTTGCAACGCCACAGCCTACCTGAGTATTGTTGCTGACCATGTCCATCCCTTTATGACCACAATGTACCCAACATCTGATGGCTACTTTCAGCAGGATAATGCGCCATGTCATAAAGCTCGAATCATCTCAGATTGGTTTCTTGAACATGACAATGAGTTCACTGTACTCAAATGGCCTCCTCAGTCACCAGATCTCAATCCAATAGAGCATCTTTGGGATGTGGTGGAACGGGAGATTCGCATCAGGGATGTGCAGCCGACAAATCTGCGCCAACTGTGTGATGCCATCATGTCAATATGGTCCAAAATCTCTGAGGAATGCTTCCAGCACCTTGTTGAATCTCTGCCACGAAGAATTGAGGCAGTTCTGAAGGCAAAAGGGGGTCCAACCCGTTACTAGCATGGTGTACCTAATAAAGTGGCCAGTGAGTGTATGTAGTATGTATGTAGCATGTAGTATGTATGTAGCCTGCATGTAGTATATATGTAGTATGTATGTAGCATGTAGTATGTATGTAGCATGCATGTAGTATGTATGTAGTATGTATGTAGCATGTAGTATGTATGTAGCATGCATGTAGTATATATGTAGTATGTATGTAGTATGTATGTAGTATGTATGTAGTATATATGTGTTATGTATGTAGTATGTATGTAGTATATATGTGGTATGTATGTAGTATGTATGTAGTATGTATGTAGTATTTTTTTTTTTTTTTTTAACATTTAACACATTAGCCGGATGATGGGACTACTACTGTCCCATCATTGGCTAATGTGTCAATCACTGTCATGGTAGCATGACAGCACAGCACAGCCCCCCGGCAGGCCGGCACAGCCCACCGGAGCCTGCACAGCCCCCCCTGGCAGGCCGGCACAGCCCCCCGGCAGGCCGGCACAGACCACCGGAGCCTGCACAGACCCCCTGGCAGGCCGGCACAGCCCCCCGAAAGGCCCGTACAGACCCCAGAGAGGCTGTACAAGGGAAAAACAGGATTTTTCTTATTCCGATACCGGAAGTCCCATAGACTTGAATGGGACTTCCGGTATCGGAATCGGCGATACCGATACTTTTTTTTAAGATCGGCCGATCCATTCCGATCCGATACTTTGAAGTATCGGACGGTATCGCTCAACTCTAGAGATGAGCGAACCTTTCAAGGTTCGGATAGACGAACAATGTTTGCCAAATGGTTCAATGAACACACCCGATCCTCATTGACTTCAATGGGAGGCAAAACCAAATGCATAGACAACACCTTCCGGGGGACAAAAAGCTGCCAAAACAACTAAATTAGGGGCAGACACCAGGAAAAGTGGCATCATTTGACCCATCAATTGAATTATAAATAAATAATTTAAATAAATTGATGTGGGTTCCCCTGTATTTTTGATAACCAGTCAGATAAAACTGACAGCTGCTGGCTATGACCTTCAGCTGTCAGTGCTAGCAAGGCTGTTTATCAAGAATAGAGGGGTCCCATGCTGTTTTTTAAATTATTTAAATAAAACATTTTAAAAGATGGCATGGGTTCCCCCCCATTTTTGACAACCAGCCAAGTTAAAGCTGACAGCTGGGGGCTGGTATTCTCAGGCTGGTGATGGGTCACGGATATTTGTCCACCCAGTCTAAAAATAACAGCCTGCATAAAAGGCGCATCTATTAGATGAAGGAAAATAAAGTTGGAACCAGCTCAACACACCGGAAACATTTTAAGTTAACAAAGTCTTTATTGGAAAACTTGGAGATAATGCGTTTCCTAGTGTTTTTGCTTTTCTGAGTACAATCCTGACACCGTCTTGCAATATATCCATAACAATGGGATCATCATATAAAATAGGTAAATTGTGCTGCACTGTTCGGGAAATGGACTGAAAGTATGGACTATGTGTCAAAACCAAAGTTAGTGCATTTTTTTGCTTTAGGTTCGGATTTCTTATTGATTAAATCAACTCTGTCCTGATTAGTGGCAATTTTCTGTGCTTTGTTTAAACTCCACGTTGGATAATGACGGTCAGATAAACGTCGTCTGATGTTTTCAGATTCAATCCGAAAGCTCTCAGTGCATTTGTCATCAGACAGGGTTTTGGGAAGGCCGTATCTTATGGTAAGTGTTTTTTTTTTAATTTTTCTATGTCAGCTGCTTTTGATATTAGTGTTAGGACTCACAAATATGGGGATCCTTGACGTGGGTTGCGAGCTTATTTATTTTGGCCAAAATATTAACCAATACCTCATTTAATGTATTTATCATATGCATTAATTTTTTGCACTTTTTATCATATCATTTTTTGCAGGATGCAGCTAATCCTCTTTTTGTTGACTTGGTTTATTAGGGCGTCTGTCCCGGTGTGTTGCATATTATAGTGCTGGAGCAGCCCGCCTGAAAATAAAACGGCGTCATT
This sequence comes from Dendrobates tinctorius, assembly GCF_039654945.1. Classification (NCBI taxonomy): domain Eukaryota; kingdom Metazoa; phylum Chordata; class Amphibia; order Anura; family Dendrobatidae; genus Dendrobates; species Dendrobates tinctorius. The sequence goes on along the minus strand of NW_027361747.1, from coordinate 16,052,750 downwards.
AATAAGCTGCCAGCCAGACACATTGCATCACACTTACCTGTGTGACTGGCATCCTATGCAAGCCATATCAATGTGCAATTTTTTTCTACTAGGCAGCCAACCCCTCCATAATCTGGTAGGTGTGGGGGTGGCTGTTTTTATCAGTAGTTTGCACCTGTGCTGCCCCTTGCAGGGCTGGCATCAGCACCTGGCGCACCCGGGCAAGTGCCGGGGCCCTGGCGAGAAGGGGGGCCCACTCACGCTGTCTGGGTACTCGCCGCCACGCCCCCCATGCACTAACCCTATCCTTCGCCCTCTCCAAGAGCCACCGTCCACAGCCAGCAATGAGTCATCGCGAAACGCTATGTTCTCTTCTTGTGTGTACGAGGTGTACAGAGCGGAGCCGTATGTGTACGAGGTGTATAGAGCCGAGTGTGTACGAGGTGTACAGAGCGGAGCCGTGTGTGTACGAGGTGTACGGAGCAGAACCGAATGTGTACAGAGCGGAGCCGCGTGTGTACAGAGCAGAGCTGCGTGTGTACAAGGTGTATGGAACAGAGCCAAGTGTGTACGAGATGTACAGAGCGGAGCCGCATGTGTACGAGGTGTACGGAGTGGAGCCACGTGTGTATGGAGTGGAGCCGTGTGTGTGCGAGGTATGCTGAGCGGAGCCGCGTGTGTACGAGGTGTACGGAACAGAGCCGCATGGTTACGAGGTGTACGGAGGGGAGCCGCATGTGTACGAGGTGTACGGAGTGGAGCCGCATGTGTGTGGAGTGGAGCCGTGTGTGTGCAAGGTATACCGAGCAGAGCCGCGTGTGTGCGAGGTGTACTGAACGGAGCCGCGTGGGTACGAGGTGTACGGAGGGGAGCCGCGTGTGTACGAGGTGTACGGAGCGGAGTCTCATGTGTGCGAGGTGTACGGAGCGGAGCCTGAGGTGTACAGAGCGGAGTCGCGTGTGTACGAGGTGTACGGAACGGAGCCCTGTGTGTAAAATGTACGGAGCTGATCCGTGTGTTTACGGAACGGAGCGGAGCAGAGCCGAGTGTGTACGGAGTGACACCACATGTGTATGGAGCGGAGCCGTGTGTGTACAAGGTGTATGGAGCGGAGCCGTATGTGTGTACAAGGCATACAAACTGGAACCATGTGTGTATGAGGTGTGCGGAGCTGTGCGTGTACAAGGTGTATGGTGGGGAGCATTCATAACTCCCAACCGTCCCGGATCCAGCAGGACAGTCATGATTTTGAGAGAGAGACTGCTCCAGCCGGGAGCTTACTTTTCCTGCAGACACAGGATTACACGGCGGAGCCCCAAAGAGCACTTTAAAACTCGCACGTGATGTTCTACCGGAAGTGACGTGCTTGAACTGACTGGAAATGAGGTAATTTCGGGAGGAGGGTTTGACGGAACCATGGAGGCACTTCAGGGAAAGCTTCAGATCCATCACCATGTCCTCCAACAGCGCGAACAGCGGGATCGCCTTGAAATCGAGGATGCCGGCCATGTGAGCAGATCATGATATGTCCTGCATCGGGAGGCTCAGGTGGGCACTACAGTGGGAGCCGGGCTGCTATGGTATCTTTATAGAATATTTCTTTCTGTTTCTTTCTCTCTCTTTGTTCTTTCTTTCTGTTTCTTTCTCTCTCTCTGTTCTTTATTTCATTCCCATCTTTCTTTCTCTCTCTCTGTTCTTTCTTTCTTTCCCCTCTTTCTTTCTTTCTTTCTTTCTCTCTGTTCTTTCTTTCTGTTCTTTCTCTCTCTGTTCTTTCTTTCCTCTCTTTCTCTCTCTCTGATCTTACTTTCTTTCTCTCTCTCTGATCTTTCTTTCTCTCTCTCTGTTCTTCCTTTCTCTCTCTCTCCGTTCTTTCTTTCCCATCTCTCTCTGTTCTTTCTTTCCCCTCTTTCTTTCTCTGGTCTTTCTTTCTATCCCCTATTTCTTTCTTTCTTTCTTTGTTCCTTTCCCTCTTTGTTTCTCTCTACCTTTCTGTTCTTTCTTCCCCTCTTTCTTATTTTCTCTCTGCTCTTTTTTCTGTCTACTCTTTCTTTCTCTCTCCCTCTCAGTTCTTTTTTTCCCTCTTTCTTTCTTTCTTTCTTTGTTCTTTTTTTCTGTCTACTCTTTCTTTCTCTCTGTTCTTTCTTTCTTTCCCCCTCTCTGTTCTTTCTTTCCCCTCTTTTTTTCAGTTTCTCTCTGTTCTTTTTTTCACTCTGTTCTTTCTTTCTCTTTCTTTCCCCTCTTTCTTTCTCTCTCTAATCTTTCTTTCTTTCTCTCTCTGTTCTTTGTTTCCCTTCTTTCTTCTTTCTTTCTGTTCTCTCTGTTCTTTCTTTCTCTCTCTGTTCTTTCTTTCTCATCTTTCTTTCATACGTACACTACTAATCAATAGCCTCCTACACATGAACGCGTTTTGCCACAGAGCGTGTGTCCGTGTGGATCACATGCGTGTCCGTGTGATCCACACGGAGACAAGTCCAATTTTGGCCGGCACCACGGATGCCACACGGCATGAATCGTGGTATGTGTTAAAGGGGGGCCCACTGAGACTCTTTCGCCCGGGGCCCTCAAAAACCTGGAGCCGGCCCTGGCCCCTTGCCTTTATTTGTGGAGGCCTGCTGCATCCTGCTAGGTATGCAGTTGTCATCAGACAGGGTTTTGGGAAGGTCATATCTTATGGAATGTTTTTTTTTTAATTTTTCACTGTTACCTGTTTCAAATAAGAACCAGCAGAATTGTGAACATGCTGCAACTCCAGATCAGCAGTAGCTTAGCATTCTGCATTTAACCTATAAAATCATATACCCTAATGTACAGATCAATAGTCTGGTGTGCTACATAGATTGACTACTCTTTCTGTTGTAACCAAACTAATTTGGTACTTGTGTGAGTGAATGGCCATAAGTATTTGACAATAATCTTTCAAGAAATGTCACAATACAAACTGCATGCATTATTAAATCTTACACCTGATAAGGCTGGTCTACTTACCTTGAAAATTCATGCTAGAATAATTATTTTTGGAAGTTTACACTCAATCTCTGCTCAGCAAGCCTGACTGACAGCTCCTCAGTATCCCTCCTCTTCACTGCTGAGATCTCATACTGCTCAGTAGAAGCTGTAGCTGTCAGGTTGGTTGGGCAGAGACTGAAAATAATGAGAAGTCAGCAAATCATATAATATTTTACAGGTGCTGCATTCCTAGAGAAAGATGATGACATATAACAGTTTAGGTACAGGCATTTAAAAGAAATGACACCTTGTATTCTAAGTATATATTTACGAGATGTTTCTAAAAATGAGATGGGAATATTCCTTTAGTGTATGTTCCCACAGAGCATATTGCGGATTTACTGTGGATCTCCAGTGCTATCCACAGTGGTATCTACAAAGAGTGAAATTCGCGCTGAGATCTGCAGCATAAATTGACATACTACAAATCTCAAACCCACGGCTCTTGTCTTTATACACTCTAGTAAAGCAGCTCTATACGGAGGTTGGAATGTATAGGTAACAGCTTACACACCTTTAGAGATAGAACTGCAAACTACTTCACTTAGAAACATGCTTTAAGGTAGAAAGGAAACTTGAGATAGTTGGATCTTTGAACTCAACTGAAATATTCTGAGCACTATTTTCTCAAGATTATTTCATGTCATGGAAAAACCTCACTGAAATTTTTTAGCTTTAGGTTCAGAAACCTAAGTTGCTCAGAATATGAGAAATGAATACGGTAAATATGATTGCTATGAAAGGTCATAAACCTTTCTTTTAGGTCCATGTTCCAACGTGAGAAAACATTGCTTTTTTTATGCATTTCTCCACATCAAAATGTGCAGTGGAAATGTATTCTGATTATTGCATTTTTTATGTGTCCTTATGATGTAATTTCCCTTTTTTATGCATTTTTTGGGTGCAGCTCTGGTGTTCAAAGTCTATAAGGTAAAAACGAACATAAGTATAAGTTTTCATGAAATCACTTCCAACTTGCTTGACCTGTTAGGCCTCATGAAAAACATTCTTTCATATACGAGAAAATTGGACTGATTATTCTGACCAGACTTTGATTAGAGTTTGATCAGAATGCGGTACGAGTGTCATCCGATTTTCTCAGACGTGGTGAAAAAAATTCTCCACCTTCTTTAGGCCGGTTTCACACATCAGTGGTTCTGGTACGTGTAGTGACAGTTTCCTGACGTACCGGAGACACTGACACACATAGACCCATTCAAATGAATGGGTCTATGCATATATCAGCATGTTTTCACGGACCGTGTGTCCATGTGCAAAACATGGAGACATGTCAGTGTTTGTGGGAGCGCACGGTCCGCAAAACGTGCTGAACATGTGCACATGGAGAACAGTTCACACTGTCCTCCGTCTTCACGGATGGCTGCCAGGCAAGAAGCGCTACTGTAAGCCGCTGTTTCCCGGCGGCTGGTGCTGAATGCTGCTGTCATTCTTCTCTCCTGCTCTGCCGGCAACAGAGAGCAGGAGAGAAAAAATGAATGAAAACCCGACGTGGGGTCCCCCTTAGTTTGTGAACCAACCTGGCAAAACTCACAGCTGGGGGCTGCTATTCTCAGGCTGGCTAGGGGCCATTGATCTTGAGCCCCCCAGCCTAAAAACAGTCGGGTTAATAAGGGGTTAATGTCACCTTGCTATTGTAAGGTGACATTAAGCCCGGCTTAGTAATGAAGAGGTGTACCATGTATCCACACGGACACACGGACAGCTCTGGTACCATTTTTTCCGGTACTGGAATTATCTGGACATGTGATACTGCCCTTATTCCGACTGTACGTGAAAATCTGACCCATTGACTTGATTTGCGAATTTTGACTGAACCTTCGGATCAAAATGAGACGTCTCCAATATTTTTCACGGATCACTCAGTTCGAGGAAAAAAAGTTGGACAAGTGAATGGCCCCATAGACTATCACAAGTAAGTGTGCTACCTGTGGAAAAAAGGGATAGCACTCGTACGCAAAAATCGGACATCTGCATGAGGCCTTAAACACAGTAGGTTTTTTTCACCAAAAAGGCCAAAATGTTTTACTGATGTGGCCTGACAGTGACTACAGAGATTTCGAGCTGTAGTATTTTACATTGTAAACCACTTATAATGCATGGCATGATTTAATGTAAATGAAAAAAGCAGGAACTTTATTTGTTTTTTTTAACATTTTGACATTACAAATTTTTTTAACCATTACCGCAAATATTTTCAATGGGACTGAACCTGGAATTACTATGCAGATAGTGCACAAATTGATATTTCAATATATTTGTTTTGTTATTGTTTTATTCACATTGTAGTAAGAGTAGAGGGGATGTCTGATCAGAGACAATAATTTTCCATTTGGAACTGCAGATAATCATTTGATCACTGCACATCTGGCTCCAAGTACTTTAACCCCTTAACGACCGCCGATACGCCTTTTAAAGACGGTAGTTAAGGGTACTTAAACCACAGTGGTGTTAATTAACGGTGCTGTGGAAAAAGTGTATAGCGCCCCCCAGAGTCGGATTTTCTCTAGGGTTTCGGCTGCCGGGGGTAGCCGAGACCCCTGAGAACATGATTCAGGTCAATTGTTACCAACCCCGCTTTTGCAAATGCTGTTATTAACCGTATAACGGCGACAGCAAATAAAAATAGCCGTGATTTTGCTTTCTCTTTCTCTCTCCTCTGATGTGATCGCACATCAGAGGAGAGAGAAATAGGGTCCCCGATCCCCCCTTGGTACCTCCCGGTGGTCCTCGGGCCCTCCTGCCTCCTCCAGTGGGCACCGCTATCTTGGTCTGGGAAGAAAATGGCGGGCGCATGCTTAGTGCGCCCGCCGAATCTGCAGGACGGCAGATTCCATGCATTCATTCAATATACATTTTGATAACTGTGTAAACCCTGTCACAGTGATCAAAATAAAAAAAATGGTAAATAACCCCCCCCTTTATCACCCCCTTAGTTAGGAAAATATAATGAAATATAGAAAATATATTTATTTTCATTTTTCCATTAGGGCTAGGGTTAGGGTTAGGGTTAGAATTAGGGTTAGGGTTGGAATTAGGGTTAGGGTTGGGATTAAGGTTAAGATTAGGGGATAGTGTTGGGATTAGGGCTGGGGATGTGTTGGCATTAGGGTTGGAGCTAGAATTGAGTGGTTTCCACTATTTAGGCACATCAGGGGGTCTCCAAATGCTACAGGGCGCCACCATTGATTACAGCTAATTTTGCGTTCAAAAAGTCAAATGGTGCTCCCTCCCTTCCGAGCCCAAACGTGTGCCCAAACAGTGGTTTACCCCAACATATGGGGCATCAGCGTACTCAGGACAGATTGCACACCAACTTTGGGGGTCTAATTTCTCCTGTTACCCTTATGAAAATAAAAAATAGTGGGCTAAAAAAATCATTTTTGAGGAAAAAAAATGATTTTTTATTTTCACGGCTCTGCGTTATAAACTTCTGTGAAGCACTTGGGGGTTCAAAGTGCTCACCACACATCTAAATAAGTTCCTTAAAGGGAATCTGTAACCTATTTTTTTTACTATAAGCTGCGGCCACGGCCTTTAGGGGCTTATCTACAGCATTCTGTAATACTGTAGATAAGCCCGCGATGTAACCTGAAAGAGAAGAAAAACACGTTATATTATACTCACTCAGGGGCTGTCCGGGTCCGATCTTGGTCCGATGGGTGTCACGGTCCGGTCCGGCGCCTCCCATCTTCTAGTGATGACGTCCTCTTCTTTGCTTTTCATCGCAGCTCTAGGACTCTGCCCTGCCCTTATGAGCTGCGACAGGAAGCAAAGAAGAGGACGTCATAGCTAGAAGATGGGAGGCACTGGACCGGACCATGACATTTTTTTCAATTATTTTTTTAATTAAACAGATATTGCATTTAAGGCCGGGGTCATACTTGCAAGAAACTCGTACGAGTCTCGCGTTTCAATACCCGGCACTGCAAAACTGCAGATCTTTTTGCTGAAGATTTGCCTGACTCAATGGAAGTCAATAGGTGCAGAAAATCCGCAAAAAAGAATTTACATGCTGTGGAAAATAAAACGCTGCAAATCTGCATGTATTTTTCATCAGCATGTGTATAACAAATCTCAATTTCACATTGATTTACATTGGTAGTGCAATACACTGCGGATTTGATGCAATTCCGCACCTCCAAAAGCATTGCTAAAACGCGTCAAAATCCGCAACATGTGCACACAGCCTTAAGGATAATTCAGGTTTTTGCTGATAGGTAATAATACGAAGTTTACCAAAACATTAGAGACAAAAAAATGATATAAAGTCTATAAATGCTTGGTAAAGAGATAGTGAGAGTGGTACTAACGTTTTTTTTCTACAAAAAAGTGGGTTTAATTCAAGACCGCAATACGTATATATACTGACCTGAGATATAAGAGAATATCATCCCCATAAAGGTGACAATCCAGCAGTTTTCGGCTGTCCACTATATCTGACAACTTGCCGTATCACAAATTATCGGTGTTGACACCGTCCATATCTGTTTAACCCCTTAGTTGCTGCTGTCAAAAGTGACTACATCAAATAAATGGTTAAAAGATTGTGGGGGCTTTCACTTTAATCTAATTGACACACCGAGATCATGATTGTGTGGTCCTGATGTTTGCCATAGCTGTTCATGGCCAAATAGCGGCCTTAGAGTCTCCCGGCTATAGCGGTCAGTTCAGAAGTTAGCGACATTTAGGTGGTAAACAAACACTTTTTCATTCCGGCTATACCACTTTGCATTAATTCCTGAAAATCACCTGAAGGGTTAATAAACTACCTTACAGCGGTTTTCAATATGTCAGGGGGTGCTGTTTTTAAAATGGTATCACGTTTGGGGTTTTCCAATATATAGCACCCCTAAAGTCACTTCAAACCTGGATAGGTCCCTCAAAAAAATAAATTTTGTAAATTTCTTTGAAAAAATGAAAAATTGCTGCTACATTTTTAAACCTCCTAAAAGGCTAACAAAATAAATTACAGTTTAAAAAATTGTGCTGATGTAAAGCCGACATGTGGGAAATGTGGTTTATTCATGTTTTTCTGTGGTATGACTATCTGGATTAAAGGGATAATCATTCAACGTTTGAAAACTGCAATTTTTTTTACATTTTTGTCAAGTTTCTGATACTTTTATAAATAAACACAAAACATATCAATCTAAATTTACTATTATCATAAATTATAATGTGCCGCGAAAAAACAGTATCAAAATCACTGGGATTTGTTGAAGCATTCCAGAGTTATGACCACATAAAGTGATATTGGTCAGAATTTAAAAAATTGGCCCGGTCACGAAGGGGTTAAAATATATGAAAGTAAATAAAACTACATGCAAACCAAATGACTCAGTTAGCAGTTATAGAAGCAACATAGAAAATACAAACACTGGATAATAGCTTTATTTTACAATTCTACCACTCAAAAGTTAAAGGAGATTTCCCACAAACAAAAGTTCATTTTAATCAATAGATATTGGAATAATAATAAGCTCCACAATTGGATGTGTTTAAATACGATGTTCCTGTGACAATGTTATAAATGTGATCTACTGAGGACTGTGTAATGGCTGTGTCTGACCGTACAGGAACATGGTCTGATAATACCACAGCTCCTGGGTAGGGGAGAGAAAAAAACTATACAGAAATTACAGCAGGGGATCAAAAATATTTCTTTCTTTGAAGTAAAACATTGTTTAAAAACAGGAAGGGAAATGTTTTATCCAACAAAAAGAATCATTTGTAACCCCAAGCTGTCCTGTTTCCATACTCTCTTTTGCATCCTCCCCTGTAGATGTGGTAAGATCAGTAGTGATGAGCGAGTGTGCTCGTTACTCGAGTTGTCCGAGCATGCTCGGGTGACCTCCGAGTATTTGGACGTGCTCGTAGATTGTTTGTGTCTCCATAGCTTCATGATTTGTGGCTGCTAGACAGCCTGAATACATGTGGGGACTGCGTAACAAACAAATTGAATGCTGCTGACTGGCATTATCAATTCCTTGGATATCTTTTTGTATCCCTATCCTGTTTTATACAGTTCAACTACCTTTTCCCATAGATCCGTTGACAATTCTTTTGCCTTCCCCATGACTCACCATCCAGAAACGTCAGTGGCTGGATGAAAGATGCAAGAGTCTGTCTGGATCCCAGATACTCATTCAGCTTTTATGCACACACACTGATTACAAGCAAACAGGTAACAGGTGAGGATGCTACCTTTAATAGCCAGTCAAACCCATTTGTGTCAACTTCTGTGCATGTTATCAGGCCAAAATCACCAGGATACATGAACTTTTGATCAGGGTCAATTGGATGTTTTGGGTTGTCATCATGAATGAAAAAGAGAAAACACAGTAGCTTGACAATAAATGACTTCATCCAACCACTAACCATAAGTTGGGAAAATGTTTTGGTGTTATCATTCATAGTCTCTGAAAAAAGACCAAGAAAGAAAAAAATCTACCGGGGTATGTAAACTTTTGAGTACAACTGTATGAACAAAATACTCAGACACCTACATATTACTCCTACAGGAGCTTTTATGACCTCCCATTCTAAACCCATAGACATTAAATTGACCCCCTTAGCAGTTATAACAGTTTGGAGAAGGCTTTTCAGATGATTTTGGAGGTGTCTGTGGAATTTTTTGCCTATTTATCGGGAAAAGCATTGTTGAGGTTAGACATTGATGATGGACAAGAAGACCTGACTACAAAAACCCCTGAAAAACCACCCTAAAGCATTATCCTTCCTGACCCAAAACATTACAGTTGGCACAATGGCAAGAGTTCAGTGGCAGCATGCTTTACACCACTCCATCCGAAGCTTGACATTTGCTTGGTTATGAAAATATTGCATTCCACTTTTTGGGAAAGAAAACCCATGCCATGAAGCTTCCATGGCACAGTTTTTGTGCTAAGGTTAATGCCAAACAAGGTTTGGGCCGCCGAGGTTATTGAGTAGCATGCTAATTACTGTTATAACATAACATAGTAACATAGTTATTAAGGTTGAAGGGAGACTTTAAGTCCATCTAGTTCAACCCATATCCTATCCTAACTTGCCCTAACATGTTGATCCAGAGGAAGGCAAAAAAAACCCATGTGGCAACAGTAAGCTTCACATTGGGGAAAAAAATCCCTTCCCGACTCCACATACGGCAATCAGACTAGCTCCCTGGATCAACGCAATATTAAGGAGACTAGTGTATATACCCCGTAATATTATACTTTTCAAGAAAGGCATCCAGTCCCTTCTTAAATTTTAGTAGTGAATCACTCATTACAACATCATATGGCAGAGAGTTCCATAGTCTCACTGCTCTTACAGTAAAGAATCCGCGTCTGTGAGTATGCTTAAACCTTCTTTCCTCCAGACGTAGAGGATGCCCCCTTGTCCCCGTCACAGGTCTAAGAGTAAAAAGATCATTAGAAAGGTCTTTGTATTGTCCCCACATATATTTATACATTGTAATAAGATCACCCCTAAGCCTTCGATTCTCCAAACTAAATAACCCCAAGTATAATAATCTGTCTTGATATTGCAGACCCCCTAGTTCCCTAATAACCTTGGTCGCTCTTCTCTGCACCCGCTCCAGTTCAGCTATGTCTTTCTTATACACCGGAGACCAGAACTGTACACAGTATTCTAAGTGTGGTCGCACTAGTGACTTATATAGAGGTAAAATTATGTTCTCCTCATGAGCATCTATGCCTCTTTTAATGCATCCCATTATTTTATTTGCCTTTGCAGCAGCTGCTTGACTCTGGCCACTAAATGTGAGTTTGTCGTCCACCCATACACCCAGGTCTTTTTCAGTGACTGTTTTGCCCAGTGTTTTACAATTAAGCACATAATTATACAACTTGTTCGTTCTACCCAAGTGCATGACCTTACATTTATCCCCATTAAAGCTCATTTGCCATTTATCAGCCCAAGCTTCTAGTTTACATAAATCCTCCTGTAATATAAAATTGTCCTCCTCTGTATTAATTACCCTGCAGAGTTTAGTGTCATCTGCAAATATTGAAATTCTACTCTCTATGCCCCCTACAAGGTCATTAATAAATATGTTAAAAAGAAGCGGGCCCAAAAAACTGACCCCTGTGGTACCCCACTGCTAACCGTGACCCAGTGTGCTCCATTAATAACCACCCTTTGTTTCCTATCCCTGAGCCAGCTCTTAACCCACCTACACATATTTTCCCCTATCCCCATTGTTCTCATTTTATGTATCAACCTTTTGTGTGGCACCGTATCAAAAGCTTTTGAAAAGTCCATGTACACCACGTCCACTGCATTCCCTTGGTCCAGTCCGGAACTTACCTCTTCATAAAAGCTTATCAGATTAGTCTGACAGGAACGGTCTCTTGTAAACCCATGTTGATATTGGGTCATAAGGTTATTCTTCTCCAGATACTCCAGTATAGTATCTCTTAGAAAACCCTCCAGGATTTTACCCACAGTTGAGGTTAAACTTACTGGCCTATAATTTCCAAGTTCAGTTTTTGTCCCCTTTTTGAATATTGGCACCACATTTGCTATACGCCAGTCCTGTGGTACAGACCCTGTTATTATGGAATCTTTAAAGATTAAAAATAGTGGTCTATCTATGACTGTGCTTAATTCCTGCAGTACTCGGGGGTGTATCCCATCCGGCCCCGGGGATTTGTCAATTTTAGTGATTTGTAGATGCCGCCGTACTTCCTGCTGGGTTAAGCAGGTGACATTTAATGGAGAATTTTTATCCCTGATCATGTTATCCGTCATGGGATTTTCTTGTGTAAATACTGTTGAAAAAAAGTCATTTAGCATATTGGCTTTTTCCTCATCCTCATCCACCATTTCACCCAGACTATTTTTAAGGGGACCAACACTATCATTTTTTAGCTTCTTACTATTTATGTAGTTAAAGAATATTTTGGGATTATTTTTACTTTCTCTGGCAATGAGTCTCTCTGTCTCAATCTTTGCTGTCTTGATTTGCTTTTTACAGAATTTATTTAATCTTCTGTATTTATTTAATGCCTCATCACTACCTACTTGCTTTAATTCTCTAAATGCTTTATTTTTATCTCTTATTGCACCCCTTACAGCTCTATTTAGCCATAGTGGTTTCCTCCTATTTCTCGCATGTTTATTCCCATACGGTATATATTGTGCACGGTTCCATGACAATTGTGTACAAGATAATTGTGTACGGACAATTGTGTACAGAAAATTGTGTACAGGCCAATTGTGTCCAAGGACAATTGTGTACAAGGACAATTGTGTACAGGGCAATCGCCTTGTACACAATTGCCTTGTACACAATTGTCATTGTACACAATTGGCCTGTACACAATTGTCTGTACACAATTGTCCGTACACAATTATCTTGTACACAATTGTCCTGTCACCATTGTGCACAGGTCCTATTCAGGATGCTAATAAACGTCTCCCATTTTCTTTGTGTATTTTTATGTCTCAGGATATCGTCCCAGTTAATTGCACCAAGATCATCTCTCATCCGTTGGAAATTTGCCTTCCTGAAGTTTAGTGTCCTTGTAACCCCTCTACTACACATCTTATTAAAGGATACATGAAAACTTATTAATTTGTGATCACTATTACCCAAGTGACCCTCAACCCTTACATTTGATATGCGGTCTGGCCTGTTGGTTAATATTAGGTCTAGCAGTGCCCCCCTCTTGTTGCGTCCTGAATCAGTTGTGAAAGGTAATTGTCTCTCATCGTTGTCAGAAACCTGTTACCCTTGCTGGAACTGCAGGTTTCGGTTCCCCAATGTATTTCAGGGTAGTTGAAGTCCCCCATAATAATGACTTCTCCTTGAGTCGCTGCTTCATCTATTTGCTTTATGAGGATATTCTCTGTAGCTTCCATTATTTTTTGAGATTTATAACAAACCCCTATCAGTAATTTATTATTTTTCCCCCCTCCCCTTATCTCTACCCACAGGGACTCTACATTTTCATTAGATTCATATATATTATCACGAAGGATGGGTTTTAAGGATGATTTTACATATAAACACACGCCTCCCCCTTGCTTATTTGTACGGTCATTTCTGAACAGACTATAGCCCTGTAAATTAACAGCCCAGTCATGGCTCTCATCCAGCCATGTCTCAGATATCCCCACCATGTCATAATTATGTTCCAACAACATTAACTCCAATTCCTCCATTTTGTTGGCGAGACTTCTGGCATTAGTATACATGCACTTTATGTATCTCTCTGTACCTCTATTCTTTCTTAAATTATTAACTGTTCTAACCCCACCCCCCATGCCACCTCCACCCCCAATGTCATTATTTGTGCCCAGGTCTCTATCTGCACTGTCTTCCCCTCCTATAAAAGGAATACCCTCCCCCCCGTCCCTAGTTTAAACACTCCTCCAACCTTCTAGCCATTTTCTCCCCCAGCACAGCTGCACCCTCCCCATTGAGGTGCAGCCGGTCCCTAGCGTAGAACCTGTAGCCAACTGAGAAGTCGGCCCAGTTCTGCAGGAACCCAAACCCCTCCTTCCTACACCAATTCCTGAGCCACTTATTAACCTCCCTAATCTCCCGTTGCCTCTCTGGCATGGCACGTGGTACAGGAAGTATTTCCGAAAATACCACCTTGGAGGTCCTTGCTTTAAGCTTACAGCCTAATTCCCTGAAATCATCTTTAAGGACCTTCCACCTACCTCTAACTTTATCATTTGTGCCAATGTGCACCATGACCGCTGGATCCTCTCCAGCCCCTCCCAGTAATCTGTCAACCCGATCAGCGATGTGTCGGACTCGAGCGCCAGGTAGGCAGCACACCGTTCGACGATCCCTGTCTTTGTGACAGATTGCCCTATCTGTTCCCCTAATAATTGAGTCTCCCACTACCAGAACCTGTCTGGCCTGCCCCGCTCTCCTATTTCCCCCCTTACTGGAGCAGACACTCCTCCGGCTTTCAGAGGACATGCCTTGCTGCAGCAGTGCTACTCCTGCACTAACACTCCCCTCATCTGCCAACTTAGCAAACTTATTGGGGTGTGCCAGATCAGGACTAGCCTCCCTGGTGCTCTTCCCTCTACCCCGCCTTCTAACTGTCACCCAGCTAGCTGCTTCATTGTCCTGCAGCTCCAACCCAGCATCCCCCTCATCTATCCCATTGAGCGTCTGCTCAGTGAGCAGAAGACTCCTTTCCATATTGTCTATGGATCTCAGTGTTGCCAGCTGCACATTTAGATCCAGTATCTGGGCTTCCAAATGCACAACGTGCTCACATCTTGCACAGCAGTATGCACCCTCGACTGGCTGTTCAAGGATTTCATACATGCGGCAAGACGTGCACTGGATGGCATTGGCAATAGTGGAGCACATCCTAATGGGGATTGCACCAGACAATAAGATAAGCAAAAAAAAAAAAAAAAAAAAAAAAAAGTATTAATATAACAGCAAATCAGTAAGACCTCCCTTGGAAACTCCCTGAATCCAAAGTCACTGAATTTCAAGTCACACACTTACCACAGTTCGCACTTACGCTCAGGTCACACTCAGCTCGTTCACACTCGCTCAGGAAGAAGCTTTAAAAGAGTTTTTTTTTTTCCCCTTTTACCAGCACACCACCTTGCTGCTCAATGCACTTCCACCTTGGTACTAGGTGACCCCGCCCTCTACTTTTATGTGGTCTTCACTTTGTGGCTGAGTTCTGTGGTTATTAAATGTTTCTGCATTTCAAAAAATGATTGAATGACATTAACAGTGGAATATCTAGAAAGGAAAAAACTTCACAAACTGACTTGTTACATTAGTGACATCTTATTACGGTACCAAACTCGAATTCGGTGAGCTCTATTGAACAAGCCATTCTTTCTCAAATGTTAGCAAAGGTAAGCTGCATCGTGACGGGTTGGATTTTATACATCAACGGTCAAAAGTTTGGACATTTCCGTTCATGCAAGGGTTTTCCGTGTTCTTGCAGCAAAACCATGAATAGAAAGACAACACAGGTTGCACAAGCTTCTTTGCCTAGCAGGAGAACATGGGTCCCCTTCTTCTTCATTTAGCACTGTAAAGACGAACAACATTGTAGTACCTGCTCTATTAATTTCTGAGGTGTTATACAGAGGTCAAATGATCCCATTCTCTCAAGATTGCCATACAGTGGACCATTAGTACTTGCATGTCCCCTGTTCCCACGCTGGGTGCCACTCCTCTGACGTGATAGTGTGAGAGCTGCCATCAGGCACAAACAGGCAGGCTGTGGATCCCCTACTCTAATGTCATGTGAAAAGAGCCTGAAGCATAGGAAAGACTGCTTCTTACCTTCACTACTTTCAACATAAAGTTGAAGGCCATTGCCTTCTAAAAAATAAAAAAAAAGCAAGTAAAGTCATCTCCTATGATTCCTGTGATATTTTGTATATTTTAAGCCATTTCTTAATTATATCTAATTCTGAGAATAATGGATGGAATCATCACATGGGCATTACCCTGACTGACCCCTAATGTCAGATCTGTCATAATTCTGCTCATCTAGGAATTTTTTTTTAATCATGTTTTTTATTGAATTTTTTTCATTTTATATAAACAAACATCAGAAAATGCAATAAATATGGCGGTCGTTAAGAGACCTTATTCCCACATTGCCAAAATGGCAATCGGAAATAAGTCTATAGCACGGCCCGGCAGACAAAATTCCTGCAGGTAACAGCTGTACATGATAACTGGCACCCTGCGGTATTGGTCCTGGCCAGTTTTGTAACCAATCGCAGCCAATTAACCCCTTAAGTAAAGCTGTGAATCGAGACAGCGTTATTTAATTGGTGAAAGGGGGTTAAAAGACCCCCTTTGTAATCATCGGACCCCCTGCAATGAGAATTGTGGATGCCGAGGGTTAACCTGTAAGATTCTGCTTTAAGCAGGGTCTTAAAAGCACAGTCACTGTGTCTTTGGCAGGTCTCATGCAATGCAGTACACGAGTACTGCATTGTATGAGACGAGAAATCAAAGTATATATGTCCCACAGTGGAACTACCGTATATACTCTTGTATAAGCCAACCCTTGTATAAGCCGACCCCCCTAATTTTGCCACAAAAAACTGGGAAAACTTATTGACTCGCATATAAGCCTAGGGTTAATGGTGGTCTAAGAAGATGCTCCATAGATAAAACCCCACCATATGCTGCTGCACAAGGGTTAATGCTGGCCCAAGAAAATGGTCCATAAACACCCCCCATATGCTGCTACACAAGGGTTAATGCTGCCCCATAAGATGTTCCATAAATACCCCCATAATATGCTGCTGCACAAGGGTTAATGCTGCCCCCGTAAGATGCTCCATAAATACCCCCCATATGCTGCTGCACCAGGGTTAATGCTGCCCCATAAGATTCTCCATAAATACCCCCCATATACTGCTGCACAAGGGTTAATGCTGCTCCATAAGATGCTCCATAAATACCCCCCATAATATGCTGCTGCACAAGGGTTAATGCTTCCCCATAAGATGCTCCATAAATACCCCACATATGCTGCTGCCCAAGGGTTAATGATGCTTCATAAATACCCCCCATATGCTGCTGCACAAGGGATAATGCTGCCCCATAAGATGCTCCATAAATACCCCCCATATACTCCTGCACAAGGGTTAATGCTGCCCCGTAAGATGCTCCATAAATACCCCCCATATGCTGCTGCACCAGGGTTAATACTGCCCGATAAGATGCTCCATAAATACCCCCCATATGCTGCTGCCCAAGGGTTAATGCTGCCCCATAAGATGCTCCATAGATACCCCCCATAATATGCTGCTGCACAAGGGTTAATGCTGTCCCATAAGATGCTCCATAAATACCCCCCATAATACGCTGCTGCACAAGGGTTAATGCTGCTCCATAAGATGCTCCATAAATACCCCTTATTTGCTTCTGCTGCAATAAAAAAAAAATGACATACTCACCTCTCCATCGCTGGGAGCCAGGTGACGGTGTCCTGAGCCCCCGACACCGGCGATATTTACCGGTCACTGTTCCATCGCCATCCACAGCTGTGTCTCCCGGGTCTCTGCAGTGACGTTCATTCATCAGAGGGCACGCACTGACTACATCATCGTGCCATCTGCCGTCACAGCAGGAGGACCCGGAGAGATAGCAGTGCACGTCGATGGAACAGGGACAGGTGAATATTTCTCTGCCCCATCATACTCACCCCCTCCTGGTGCAGTTTTCTCTGCAGCCCCTGCTTCTCCATCGGTCATCTGCTTCCTGCATTCAGCGGTCACGTGGTACCGCTCATTAAACTCATAAATATGTGCATATTCATGAGTTTAATGAGCGGTACCACGTGACCGCTGAATGCAGGAAGCAGACGACCGAGAGAGAAGCAGGGTCTGCAGAGACGTGCCAGGAGGGGGTGAGTATGTTCTCTAACACCCCCACTTCCCCTCCCACCCCTGGTATATGACTCGCGTATAAGCCGAGAGGGGGACTTTCAGCCCAAAAAATGGGCTGAAAATCTTGGCTTATACACGAGTATATATGGTAAGTGGAAAAGTAAAAAAAGTAACATAAAATATGTAAAAAAGTAAACAAACAAAAAAAAAAGCACACACGAATCACAGCCGTTTCGCCACTCAAAATGCAGCATTTGTGATAAAACAAAAATAAACAAAGAAAACTACAAAAATGGTATCCCTGTGATTGGAATGACCAGATCTATAAAACTGTCACATTATTTATTCCGTGTGGCAACCGCCGTAAAAAAATAAGTAAAAAGCATGCCAAAAATGCAACTTTTTTCATCGCACTGACTCACACAAAAAAAAAAAACACCACAGACAAAGCACAGTGATAAAGTCCAAGACAATAATATATATATTGCAAAAATTTATTGTATCAAAACAGATCATAAGACAGACAACTAAGCTAAAAAGTGACAGGCAGAAACCGCTTAAGCCAAGGCGGTGAAGACATAATGAAGAGCCCAGTAGATAACCAGAGGGCACATAATTATGTGGGTAAATGTAAACAGAAGCTCATGTGAAGTTCATGGCAGTGCACAATAAAGTGAAGTCACTGAACTGATTCATTAATTATAAATACCCCACATAAAGCAGTCATATAAGAGGTTAGCCACACATAAAGAATGCAACCAAAGGAAAAGTTGTGAACATACCGAGTACCACCCTGTCTCCCGCCCACCCCGACATACGTTTTGGAGGTTTTCCTTCCTCAGGGGGCGTCCCTACTGGGATCTCCATTATGTCTTTACCGCCTTGGCTTATGCCGTTTTTGCCTGTCACTTTTTAGCCTAGTTGTCTGCCTTATGATCTGTTTTGATACAATAAATTTTTGCAATATATATATCATTGTCTTGGACTTTATCACTGTGCTTTTTCAATGGTGTTTTCTGTTCTGACATACAGTGTGTCTTACACTGTCCTGCTATATAGGCTAGTGGTACTTCGCATATAAATCCTTACTATTCAGGATATTTGTAATATGACATTCCATTATAACGATGTTATACCATACTAGTCTTTAGTGCTTTTCCTGTAGCTATGACTCACAAAAAAAGTGAATAAAAAACAATCAAAAAGTCATATGAAAATAAAAATGGTATAAATGAAAACATCAAACCGTCCCACAAAAAAAAAGCCCTAATTTGGCTCAATTGGCAAAAAAATAAAAATGTTGCAGCTTTCAAAATATGGCAATGCAAAAACAAACTCATTTTTATAAATTAATGTTTTTAGTGTGTAAAAATAACAAAGCATGAAAAACCATATAAATCTGGTATCGCTGTAATTGTACCGACCCAAAGAACAAAACTGTCTTATCACTTTTACCGCATGATGAGTGGTGCAAAAAATAAAAAGTTAAAACAATAACTGAACTGGGTTTTGTTCATCATGTGTCTGAAAAATCTGCATAAGAAGCGATCAAAAAATATTATGTACCCCAAAATGCTAATTAAAAAAACTGCAACTCGTCCCGCAAAAAATAAGCTTTCATACAGCACTGTTCGCCAAAAATTATAAACGTTACAGATCTCAGAATATGGCGACAAAAAAACTATTTTTTTAAAAAAAGCATTTTTACTGAGTGATAGCATCAAAACCTAATAAACAAATACAGGGGTCTGTGCACACGGTGCGGTTTCTACTGCGGATCCACAGCGGATTTGCCGCTGAGGATCTGCAGCAGAACTGCAGGTGATTTACAGTACCATTATAGCCTATGTAAAAAAAAAACGCTGTGCACATGCTGCGGATTTTTCCGCGCGGTTTTTGTGCGGAAAAAAGAAAGCAGCATGTCACTTCTTTTGTGCGGTTTTGCTGCAGTTTTCCACCTGCTCCATTCTACAAATCCGCAGGTGGAAAACTGCACAAAAACGGCAGCAAAACCGCAAAAAAAGGAAGAAATCTGCAGGAAAAATGCAGGTCATTTGACCTATGGATTTAGTAAAATCCGTGCGGAAAAATCCGCGGGAGGATCCGCACCGTGTGCACATAGCCTAATACTGGTATCCCTGTAATAACAATGACACAAAGAATAAATCCTCCTTATCACTTATACTGCACGGTGAGCCGCGAAAAAATAAAAATAAGAACTATTCTTGTACTGCTGTCTATTTGTTCATTCTACCTCCCAAAAATAGGAATAAGGTTCACTTTCGTCCTGCGCTCTCTGCTGAGTGCATATATCGGGGTTTCTGTAGAACCACTCACTTATGAGACAGCTGGAGTCACTTTGGAGCCATGTGAGCCAACAAGAGACTCAAGTAGAAGAAGACCCTGCTCACATGGCTCCAGCTCTTTTACTCTGATAATAGCAGGTTTGAATTCCGACCATTTTCTGCAGATGCAATTTAATTATAAGAAACGTCTTCCTGTTATTAACCTGCTTTATTGTTCATCTGATATCTTTTTTTTGGCTGGGGTCACACTTGCATGTGCAATTCGAGAAACTCGTGCGAGTCTCTCGCATCAATACCCGGCACTGCTAAAAACACGGACCTATGCGGAAAATAATGAGCATGCTGCGTTTTTAGCCGCGAAGCATTTTCTGAGCGGAAAAAAACGCATGCATTGGCACAAAAAGCCAAAAATGCATTAAATTGAATGGGAAGCTTCTTTTAACCCCTTACTCCCATGTGACGTACTATCCCGTCCATGTGCCCTGGGGCTTAATTCCCAGGGACGGGATAGTACGTCACAGCGATCAGCGGCGCCCACTTGGTGAGCGCCGCTGATCGCGGCCGGGTGTCAGCTGATTATCACACAATGTGTCAGGGGTGGTCACGGACCGCCCCCGACATGTTAACCCCTTGCACACCGCGATCAAACACGATCACGGTGTACCGGGGGTTAAAGGGAAGCATCGGCAGGGAGGTGGCTCCCTCCATGCTTCCCTGAGCCCCCCACAGCAGTGCAATGTGCAGCGCTGATGTGGTGGGCTCTATCCCTGCAGGTCCCCAAATCCAAGATGGCGACGGGGGGGCCTGCAAGGAGCTGGCTTCCTCATGCCTGCAAAGCGTAGGCAAGGAGGAAGCCATGTGTAGTGCCTGTGACAGATCGCTGATCTGTCACAGTGATCTGTGATGTGACAGATCAGCGATCTGTCACAGGACAGTGCTGTCCCACCTGGGACAATGTAATAAAGTTAAAAAAAAAAAAAAAAGTGTAAAAATAGTTTTTTAAAAATCGCTAAATAAATTTAAAAAAAAACAAAAGTACACATATTTGGTATCGCCACGTCCGTAACAACCCGCCCTATAAAACTGTCCCATTAGTTAACCCTTTTAGCGAACCCCTTAAAAAATAATAATTAAAAACTAAGCAAAAAATAATGATTTATTGTCATACCGCGGAACAAAAAGTGCAATAACGCGCGACCAAAAAGACGCATATAAATATCCATGGTTCCGCTGAAAACATCATCTTGTCCCGCAAAAAACAAGCCACCACACAGCATCATCAGCAAAAAAATAAAAAAGTTATAGCTCGCAGAATAAAGCGATGCAAAAATAATTATTTTTTATATAAAATTGTTTTCATTGCATAAAAGCGCCAAAACATAAAGAAACGACATAAATGAGGTATCGCTGTAACTGTACTGACCCAAAAGAATAAAAGCGCTGTATCAATTTTACCGCAGGCGGAACGGTATAAACGCGCCCCCCAAAAGAAATTCATGAAATTCATGGTTTTTGTTCATTCTGAGTCCCAAAAATCGGAATAAAAAGCGATCAAAAAATGACACATGCCGGAAAATGATACCAATAAAAACGTCAGCTCGTCCCGCAAAAAATAAGACCTCACATGACTCGGTGGGTCAAAATCTGGAAAAATTATAGCTCTCAATATGTGGTGATGCAAAAACTATTTTTACAATAAAAAGCGTCTTTTAGCGTGCGACAGCTGCCAAAAATAAAAACCGCCATAAATAGTAAATCAAACCCCCCATTATCACCCCCTTAGTTAGGGAAAAATAATAATATTAAAAGAAAATGTATTTATTTCCATTTCCCATTAGGGCTAGGGTTAGGGCTAGGGCTGAGATTAGGGTTAGGGGTGTGTTGGGGTTAGGGTTGGAGTTAGAATTGGGGGGTTTCCACTGTTTGGGCACATCAGGTGCTCTCCAAATGCAACATGGCGTCTGATCTCAATTCAGCCAATTCTGCGTTGAAAAAGTCAAATGGTGCTCCTTCCCTTCCAAGCTCTGCCATGCACCCAAACAGTGTTTTATCCCCACATATAGGGTATCAGCCTACTCAGGACAAATTGCAAAACAACTTTTGGGGTCAAATTTTTCCTGTTACCCTTAGGAAAATAAAAAATTGGGGGCAAAAATATCATTTTTGTGGAAAAAATGATTTTTTTATTTTCATGCCCGGGCGTTATAAACTTCTGTGAAGCACTTGGGGGTTCAAAGTGCTCACCATACATCTAGATAAGTTCCGTGGGGAGTCTAGTTTCCAAAATGGGGTCACTTGTTGGGAGTTTCAATAGTTTAGGTACATCAGGGGCTCTCCAAACGCACATGACACCCGCAGACCATTCCATCAAAGTCTGCATTCCAAAACGTCACTACTTCCCTTCCGAGCCCCGACGTGTGCGCATACGGTAGTTTTCTCCTACATATAGGGTAATAGCATACTCAGGACAAATGGTACAACAACTTTTGGGGTCCAATTTCTCCTGTTACCCTTGGGAAAATAAAAAAATTGGGGACTAAATGATCATGTTTGTGGAAAAAATACGATTTTTTTATTTTCATGCCCGGGCATTATAAACTTCTGTGAAGCCCTTGGGGGTTCAAAGTGCTCACCACACATTTAGTTCCTTAGGGGGTCTAGTTTCCAAAATAGTGTCATTTGTTGGGGATTTTCACTGTTTTGGTACGTCAGGGGCTTTCCAAACGCGACATGGTGTCCGATCTCAATTCCAGCCAAAAACGTCAAATGGCGCTGCTTCCCTTCCGAGCTCTGCCATGCGCCCAAATAGTGGTTTACCCCCACATGTGGGGTATCAGCGTACTCAGGACAAATTGCACAATAACTTTTAGGGTCCTGTTACCCTTGGAAAAATAAGAATTGAGGGTGAAAAGATCATTTTTGTGGAAAAAAATGATTTTTTAATTGTACGGCTGTACGTTATAAACTTCTGTGAAGCCCTTGGGGGTTCAAAGTTCTCACCACACATCTAGATAAGTTCCTTGGGGGGTCTAGTTTCCAAAATGGTGTCATTTGTGGGGGGTTTCCACTGTTTTGGTACATCAGAGGTTTTCCAATCGCGACATGGTGTCCGATCTCAATTCCAGCCAAAAAAGTCAAATGGCGCTGCTTCCCTTTTGAGCTCTGCCATGCGCCCTAATAGTCATTTACACCCACATATGGGGCATCAGCGTACTCAGGACAAATTGCACAATAACTTTTAGGGTCCTGTTACCCTTGGAAAAATAAAAATTGGGGGTGAAAAGATCATTTTTGTGGAAAAAATATGATTTTTTAATTGTACCGCTGTACGTTATAAACTTCTGTGAAGCCCTTGTGGGTTCAAAGTTCTCACCACATATCTAGATAAGTTCCTTGGGGGGTCTAGTTTCCAAAATGGGGTCACTTGTGGGGGGTTTCCACTGTTTAGGTACATCAGGGGCTCTCCAAACGTGACATGGTGTCCGATCTGAATTCCAGCCAATTTTGCATTGAAAAAGTCAAACAACGCTCCTTCCCTTCTGAGCTCTGCCATGCACCGAAACAGTGGTTTCCCCGCACATATCAGGTATCAGCGTACTCGGGACAAACTGTACAATAACTTTTGCAGTCCAATTTCTCCTGTTACCCTTGGTAAAAGAAAAAAAATTGAACCTGAAGTATTTTTTTTGTGAAAAAAAGTTAAATGTTCATTTTTTTTAAATATTCAAAAAATTCCTGTGACGCACCTGAAGGGTTAATAAACTTCTTGAATATGGTTTTGAGCACCTTAAGGGGTGCAGTTTTTAGAATGGTGTCACTTTTGGGTATTTTCTATCATATAGAACCCTCAAAGTGGCGTCAAATGTGATGTGGTCCGTAAAAATAAAATGGTGTTGTAAAAATGAGAAATCGCTAGTCAACTTTTAACCCTTATAACTTCCTAACAAAAAAAATTTTGGTTCCAAAATTGAGCTGATGTAAAGTAAACATGTGCGAAATGTTACTTATTAAGTTTTTTGTGCCGTATTTCTGTGATTTAAGGGCATAAAAACTCAAAGTTGGAAAATTGCGAAATTTTAAAAATTTTTGCCAAATGTCCGTTTTTTCACAAATAAACGCAAGTTATTTGAATGAAATTTTACCACTTAGGGTACGTGCATGCGCTGCGGATTGGTCTGCGGATTCATCCACACGGATTTTGCAAAATCCGCAGATAAATCCGCAGGTCAAAAAACCTGCGGTTTATCTGCGGATTAGCCTGCGGTTTGGTCCTGCGGTTTCACCATCTCCACAATGAAGGAGATAGGAAACCGCTGCGGACTCAGCAGAAAGAATTGACATGTCAATTCTTTCTGCGGTTTAGAAACCACAGATAATCCGCGCGGAAAATTCCACAGCATCTGCACTGCGGTTTCCATTTCCCATAGGGAATAATGGTACTGTACACCACAGCAAAAACTGCTGTGGATCCGCACACAGCCTAACATGAAGTACAATATGTCACGAGAAAACAATGTCAGAATCACCGGGATCCATGTAAGCGTTTCAGAGTTATTGCCTCATAAAGGGACAGTGGTCAGAATTGTAAAAATTGGCCCGGTCATGAAGGTGCAAACCACCCTTGGGGTTAAGGGGTTAAGCGTTTCTGAAGCGTCTGATCCGGCACAAATAATTCAAAAACGCTTAAAAAAACGCAACGTGGGCACACAGCCTTACTCGGTAATTTTACTCAGCTTATACCAGCTGTACTTATGCACTTTATAGTTGCTTGTTTTGTCCCAAATTACATTTTCTTCTACCTAACAGGCTATGTGCCCATGTTGCAGAAATGCTGCGGAAATGTCCACAGCATTTCCGCAACTCCCTACCGCGGGTAAAATGCATGCGGAATTCGCATGCATTTTCCCGCAAAACACAATCGATTTGCAAGCATTTTTTTATTTTAATTCTATTTTTAACAGGATTATGGTACCCAGGCCAGACCCTGGGTACCATCCGCACATGAAGCGCTCACTTTACGCATGGTGGGCATAGCCACATGCGTAAAGTGAGCATTTCTATGCAATCCTATGGCGGCGGAATCGCCGCGATTCCACAGAAATAATGAACATGCTGCGGATTTTACCGCTATGCGATTCCGCAGTGGTAAGATCTGCAGCATGGGCACAGCAACTGCGGAATCCCATAGGATTCCATGGGGATGCGTTTTTTAAGTGTTTCCGCTGCGGCAAAGACTTGAGAACACTGATTCTGTTAACAACGTAGCAGACAAGGCAGCCCACAACCAGACAGGCCCTTCTGGCATTTGCCAGAATTGCGATATGGCCAGTCCGGCCCTGTGCATACCACATTGCTCCTTAGCATGCATCTGCTGTAACAGAAGATGAGCAGTTAAAGGTGCCATTGCTGTTTAAGGAGAAAAGAAAAAAGCAAAACTCTAGCGAACAAAAATCAGCAGAGCCCACATTTTTGTCGGCAGATGATGGATGCAGTAACCATACGGCCATGTTATTTTTACTTTAAAATGAACACTGTAAATAAAAAACTCAAAACACAAGTGCAAAATTGTGTTTTCTTTGCCATTTTGATATCCTCAGAATTTTTTCCATCTTTCCAGTAGAACACATGATAAAATGGATGGTGTCATTCAAAAGTACAACTCATACCGCAAACATCAAGCCCTCACACGGCTTTGTTTACGGAAAAATAAAAAAGTTATGGCTCTTGGAATAAGGAGAGAAAAAAAGGAAAGTGCAAAAATGAAAAGTGGCCTGGTCCTCTGGTCCTTAAGGGGTTAAGCATCTTTTATGGCAGCTGTTTTATCCTAATACCGAATTAAAATTTTACAATTCTGACCAGTGTCACTCTATGAGGTAATGATTCTGGAAAGCTTGAACGGATCCCACTGATTCTGAGATTTTTTTATGACATATTATACTTTGTGATAGTGTTAATATTTCTTTGATATGTCTTGCGTTTATTTATTTTTTTTAAAAAATAGGAAATTTGGCAAAAATCTTGAAAATTTTGCAATTTTCAAACTTTTAATTTTTATGCCTTTAAATATGATATGTCACACAAAATAGTTAAGAAATAATATTTCCTACATTTCTACTTTATATCAGCACATTTTTTTAAATATATATTTTTTATAAGGGTTAACTTAAAACTTAACCAACAATTTCTCATTTTCCAACAAAATTTACAAAACCATTTTTTTAGGGACCACATCACATTTGAAGTGACTTTGAGGGGCTATATGACAGAAAATACCCAAGTGACACCATTCTAAAAACTGCACTCATCGTGCTCAAAACCACATTCAAGAAGTTTATTTACCCTTCATGAGCTTCACAAGAATTTTAACATTTAACCTTGTTTCACAAAAATTTTACTTCATACCCAAATTCCTTTATATTCACAAGGGTAACAAGAGAAAATGGACCAGAAAATTTGTTGAGCACACTGTTACCCTACATGTGGGGAAAAGGTACTGTTTGGGCACATGACAGGGCATGGAAGGGAAGGAGCACCGTTTGACTTTTTTTTTTTAAATACAAAATTGGCTGGAATTGAGAGTTGGCACCATGACATAAGTGGAGAGCACTTGATGTGCCTAAACAGTGGAAATCCCATGCAAGTGATCCCATTTTGGAAACTATACCCCTCAAGAAATTTATCTAGATGTCTGGTGAGCACCTTGAACCCCCAGGTGATTCATAGAAATTTATAACGTTGAGTTGTGAAAACAAAAAATCAAAATTTCCCACAAAAAAATTATTTTGCCCTCAATTTTTTTATTTTTGCAAGGGTAAAAGAAGAAATTGCACCATATAATTTGTTTGTGCAATTTCTCTTGAGTATTCCAATACCCCTCTTATGTTGGGGAAAACTACTGTTTGGGTGCACGGCAGGGCTCAGAAAGGAAGGAGCGCCATTTCACTTTTTTAATCAAAATTTTCTGGAATCATTAGAGGATGCCATATTGCGTTTGGAGAGTCCCTGATGTGCCTAAACAGTGGAAACCCCCACAAGTGACCCTAAACTAGACCCGTCAAGCAATGTATATAGATGTCTGATGTGATTTATCTGGACTTTGCAAAGGCATTTGACACTTTAACACTTAATAGCCTTATACTGAAGCTACAGAAGCAAGACTAGGGGAAACTAAATGAAGATAGGTAAGGAATTAGCTAAATGACAGGAAAAAAAGAGTTGTCATAAATGGTACATTTTCTAAATGGGATATTGTCAGCATTGGGGCCAAAGGGATCTGTACTAGTACCAAATCTTTTTAACCTCTTTATTAATGACCTAGTGGATGGGATTGAGAGTAAAGTGTAAGTCTTTGCTGATGACACCAAACTATGTAGTAGTTACTACTTACTGTAGTAACTATAACCTGTCTCCTCCATATATCTCTGAACTGATCTCACCATATATCTTCTCTCACGTAATTTCCGATCCTCTCAAGACCCCCTTCTCTTCTCCACACTTATTCGTTCCTCACCCAACCGCCTCTAAGACTTTTCCTGAATAGCCCCCATCCTCTGGAATTCTTTGCCCCAACACGTCCAGCTATCAACCACACTCGGATCCTTCAGACGGAACCTGAAAACATATCTCTTCAGGAAAGCCTACAGCCTGCAATGACCCCGCTGCCTCCTCAACACTACTGGAGCTACCGCCTCACCATCACTGGAGCTGCTGCAACCCCCTAACCTACTGGCTCCTTCCCCACCATCCTGTAGAATGTAAAGGCCCCATTACACATAACGATGTCCCAGTGATCCCACCAACGATCCAACATAATGGGATTGCTGGGACATCATTAGGCTGATCGCTGGTGAGCTGTGACATAGACAGCCCCTCCAGCAATCAGGACCAGCGAGCAAGCTGGTATCCAACGTAAACATCGGGTTTCTAAGAGCCGTGTGGCTCTTAGAAACCCGATGTTTACCTTGGAAACCAGCGTCACGCTGGTATCCAACGTAAACAGCAGATTTCTAAGAGCCGCGCTGCTCTTTGGAAACCCAATGTTTACGTTGGATACCAGCGTGCAGCGCCGCTGATCGCTGGCTCCCGCTGCCACACACAGCGATGCGCGCTGGCCAGCGGGAGACCAGCGATGAAAAAATGACCCAGGACGATCCAGCACGATCAGCGATACCCGGCGGGGGGGCCGGTCGCTGCTGGATGTCACACACAGTGATATCGCTGGAGAGATCGCTGATGTGTCACAAAATCAGCAATCTCGCCAGCGATATCGCTGTGTGCAACGGGGCCTCAAGCCCGCAAGGGCATGGTCCTCTCCCCTCTGTATCAGTCTGTGATTGTTAGTTTGTTTACTGTAAGTGATATCTGTAATTTGTATGTAACCCCTTCTCATGTACAGCACCATGGAATCAATGGTGCTATATAAATAAATAATAATAATAATATTAATAATAATAATAATAATAATAATAATAATAATAATGTAGGATACAAAAATCTGACCTTGACAGTACAATATTGCAAAATGATCTGGATAAGATGACTGAATGGGCAAATACTTGGCAAATGAGGTTTAAGGTAGATAAAAGTAGAGTAATGCACCTAGGATGGAGTAATCCTATTGCTGCATATACATTAAATGGGAATATACTCAGGAATACAGAACAGGAGAAGGACTTGGTTATTCTGGTTACAAATAATCTGAGCAGCAGTGCTCAATGTCAAGCAGCAGCCGCAAAAGCAAACAAGATTTTAGGATGTATAACAATAGAGATAAAATCCCACAATCTCAATGTATTATTACCCCTTTATAAATAATTGGTGAGGTCACATCCAGTTTTGGGCTTCACACTTTAAAAAAGATATTCATAAGTTAGAGAGAGTTCAAAGGCGGGCAATTAGATTATTACAAGGGATGAAAGGCCTCTCATTTGATGAGAGGTTGGAAAAATTGGGCATGTTTTGTTTAAAAAAAAGATGCCTCAGAGGAGATCTCATTTACATGTATACATATATGTGTGGTCAGTCCAAAGGATTTGAACATGACTTATTCCTTCCAATGACCATACTAAGGACCGGGGGCATTCATTACGGGTGAAAAAAAGGCAATTCCAGAAGCTAAATAGGAAAGGTTTCATTACAATCAAGTCCTATATCAGTTCAATTAAACTCAGCTGGACTCCTATGAAGGAGTAGAACCATCTCAAGGAGGATCACAAGGAAATTGACAACATGTGATTTAGATATGAGTGTCTGAGCAAAGGGTCTGAATACTTATGACCATGTGATATTTCAGTTTTTCTTTTTTAATAAATGTGCAAATAATTCTACATTTCTGTTTTTTCAGTCAACATGGGGTGCAGAGTGTACATTAAGGAGAAAAAAATGAACTTTTTTGAATTTACCAAATGGCTGCAATGAAACAAAGAGTGAATATTAAAATTTCCATTTATTTCATCCATTAAAAATAAGGAAATCCATGGTGTAAAAAAATAGTAAGCAATTCTAATGTGTTCTGGCATGACTGCCTTTAGTCATAGAGTATCCAAAAGTGATGCACATTAACATATATAGGAAAAGATTGCTAACCACATGACCACACTTCATTACCTGAAACCACTTAAAATACACGCACAGAAAACACAAATACGATGATGAATGTATAAAAGTATGCAACACAGCTGACAAATATGTCAGGAAAAAATATAGGTCTATCATACAGATAAAGGTTGCATGTCAGTAACACCTTTGCAGACTAATATGTGTAATATGAAAATAGGAACTGTACTCAAGATTATGTTTGTCTAAGGAGAAAAGACTAAAAAAAAACCCTTTTCTAAACTAAAAAAGAAAATTCTATTAGTATTGCCGTTGTGCATATTAATAAAATGCCTTGTAGCACCTCTATTATTGTTGTTGATGTTCTGAATGTGCTCATAAATTCTTTTCGTCAATTTTCGGCCAGTGCATCCATCATACTTGGCACTACAGATCTCACAACCTGTACAATAGACCACATATTGTGTATTACAATTAATAAAGGAATTTATTTTCATCTGACCTGAAACATATTTTGTTTTCCTGGCGTATTTGCACAAATCAGACTTATTGATTGAGCAATTGTAAAAGCTATTTACAGAGAGCCAGGTGGTGTTGTCAGGCATTCTAACATGTAATCTGGGTGATAGAGATGAGTGAAACCGAACTGGAAAGTTCAGGGTTTGTACTGGACACCTAAAATGTCCCCCTCTTCCTGTAGGAATGTCCCCCTCTTCCTTTAAGCTTGTGTCCGATGCTGAAAACCAAACACAGACTTTTTACTGTTTTTATGTCCAGTTTCCTGCTCTGGTTCCCACTCTAATAAAGTTTGTTGAAAGCTTTTAGACTGTGGGTGTTAGGAGTGGCGGAAGGCACTAAATAAAAATATGAATAAAGTGCCTTCGCCGCTCGGGGTCCACCGTGCGGAGGATGGAAAACCGCAGCTAGTAGATGCAGAGCACTATGGCGGTAATGTGCACAGGGTTTAACTGCACCCAATGTGCACTGAAGCAAGCTCTGTTACACTCACAGAGCTGCAGGCAAAAAGCATACACAAAACGTTGAGTCTGTTCAGGGTCACAGAGCCTCAGTGATGCAGACACGGTATTCAGAGTCACAGGAGAAGCCTTAGACAACAGGACTACACCGTCTAGACCTACCGTTAAATAAGGTGCGTAACGTCGCAACAACTGACACAGAGATAAGCTGCAACTGCAGCGCGGCAAGAACTGAGCCGCTGGTAAGGCGCTGCAATAACGCTGGCGCAATGCAGACGCTAAGCTGCTGAGCATGATGGAGCTAGGCGCGCTGGCGCTACTACTGGCAGGAACCAATCACTCACACAAACACATTATCAGAGGGAAGGGGTTTCTTAATAAGTCATTCACCAGTCCAAGCATCCATCATCAAACATACAGCAGCAAGTATGAAAAATACTAGCGCATGGCAGAACAGCCATGCGCGCTTTTTATACCAAACGGGACCTTCCGGAAATCTCCAAGGCTCCAAGAGGAGCAAATAGGATTTGACACAGGACCTGAGCACCTGACTCCCGAACTCCAATGGAAGTTCGTCCCATGAGCATGCTCAGTTAAGGGAACAAAGGACTTAGCCTCTGGAGAAAGTTGCCGCAAGGCACTCTCCTCTACAATCTCCTCTGCAGCAGATGAAGCGCAGGAGACTGCAGGATGTAAGGGTCTAGATTTCAACATAGGAGAGGCAGAAATCTGACTCCTAACAGTCGGCACTTCCTGAGCCATCAAAACCATGCCAAGTATTGGCATGATTGTGATTAGCCAGCGCAGCCTGTATAAAGGCCGGATCACGAGTACCACCTCCATTATGCTCTCATTATTTATTATTATTTATTATGCTTTATTTATATAATGCTATCATGTTCCACAGCACTTTACATACATTATCATCGCTGTCCCCAATGGGGCTCACAATCTAGATTCCCTATGAGTATGTCTTTGGAATGTGGGAGGAAACCAGAGGACCCGGAGGGAAACCACACAAACCTGGGGAGAATATACAAACACCTTGCAGATATTATCCTTGAACGGATTTGAACCCACCACTAACCACTGAGCCACCATGCTCATTAGTGATGGAGATGAGGAACAGATAGTGACGGCATACTCTGCCAAAAAACGCTGTGTGTACTCTGCAACCCATATCTGTAGTAATTTGCTAAAAGCTGCTGTGTGTACTCTGCACTCCCAACCTCTGGGAGAACTGTTCTTTGAGCCACTGAGAGTACTCTGCAACCCCCTGCCTGTGGGAGTACTGTCCTTCAAGCAACTGTGTGTATTCTGCACCCCCCCGCCTATGTGAGTAATGTCCTTTAAGCCTCTGTTTGTACAGTGTGCTCCCCCACCTGTGGGAGCACTATCCTTTAAGCTGCTGTGTGTACAGTGCATCCCCTGCTTGTGGAAGTACTATCCTTTAGGCTGCTGTGTGTACTCTGCACCTATATCTGTGGGAGTACTGTTCTTTAATGCGCTATGTGTACTCTGCACTCCACCAACTGTCCTTTAAGCCGCTGTGCATACTCTGCACCCCCCCGCCTGTGGGAGTGCTGTCCTTTAAGCTGTTGTGTGTACTCAGGACCCCGCCTGCCTGTGAGAGTACTGTCATTTAAGCCGCTGTGTGTACTCTGCACCCCCCGCCTGTAGGAGTACTGTTACTTTAAGCTGCTGTGTGTTTTCTAGCAGTCTGAGAAATAAATAATTTGTTAAAAGCTGTCTTATTGCCATTACTAGGCCAAATAAATAATTTTTCAGGGCCATTGTGTGTTTTCTAGTAGTCTGGGGAAAAAATAATTGAGGCCAAATATTTTTTCTGGACTGGTGTGTGTTTTTTAGTAGTCTGGGAAATAAATCATTGGCAACAGTGAGGGTGATCAATGAGTGGAAAAGGTTGCCACAAGAAGTGGTGAGTTCTCATTCAATGGAAGTCTTCAGAGGCTGGACAGACATCTGCCTGAGATGGTTTAGTGAATTCTGCATTGAGCAGGGGATTGGACACGATGACCCTTGAGCTCCCTTCCAACTCTAACATTCTATAATTCTATGATCATCCGTCTCGTTGCCATTTCTAGGCCAAACCAATAATTTTACTGTACTGCTGTGTCTAAATGAGTAGTATTTAAAAAATAATTGTACTTTGCAGCAGTCTTTTTGTGAGTAGAGTGTCTAAAAAAAATTGTCCTCTACCACTAGCGTCACTTTACGTCTGGGCTGAAAGTAATATAAAAATTAAGCCGAAAAAAAAACAAAACAAGGACCATCTGGCCTGTCTAAGAGTTAAACAGTTGTATGGTCAGAAGGAAGTCCAAGGTCAGGCAACAGACCAAGCATACAGAACTCAAGGCACAAGAATGCACAGCACAAACCTCACAAGATGAATGTACGTCTGGCAGTGTTCTGGGAAGCACAGCTCAACTAAGAAGCATGGCCATTAACTGAAATAATGAACACATGAGCCAGCCGACTCTTCACTGTCTCAGATTGGATAGTCGAGCTGTCAATCAACACACTGACAGCTCAGCCCGCCCCTGTACCAGATTGGATGGCCAAGCTGTCAATCAAAGTACCGACAGCTTCAGCACACCCCTATCCCAGATTGGATGGCCAAGCTGTCAGTAATCGCATCCCACACACACTGAGGGGGTGGAACAGTGACAGTACCCCCTCTTCTATGGGTGACCACTGGACCCCCAGGCTTCCCAAGTAATTTTAGATGGAAAACCAATTGGCCTTCACATCTCGAGAAGGGACCCAGGATCTCTCCTTTGGTCCGTATCACTTCCAGTGAATGAGGTACTGGAGAGAATTACGGACCTTCTGAGAATCCAGAACCTTCTGAACCTCATACTCCAGGCAGCTGTCTACTGAAAGCGGAGGAGGCGTGGATGAGGGAGACAATGCAGAAAGAACATGTCCGTGTTGTGTTACAGAGACTGAGGGAGAACTGCATGCTTGCTAAATTAGAGAAATGTGTTTTTTTCTGTTCAGGAAATCTCTTTCTTGGGGTTTATCTTGTCCGCAGAAGGATTTAAGGTGGACCATGGAAATGTGCAGGTCATAATTGATTGGGTTCAACCTTGTGATCTTAAGGCTTTGCAGCGTTTTCTGGGATTCACCATCTATTATAGAAAATTTATCAAGGGGTTTCACAAATTACTAAACCACTTACTGACCTCACGCGTAAGGGGGCGAATCTCAAGGTTTGGTTGCTGGGTGCTATCAGGGCTTTTGAAAGATTAAGAGTGTTTTATGTCCGCACCCATTCTTATCCAACCTGATCTCCAGGAACCATTCATTATGGAGGAGGTAGTTGATCGATTCAGCAAACAAGCTCATGTTGTTCCTTTCTCAGGATTAACTAATGCCGAGACACTCTCCAGGTTGTTTATTTCTCATATTGTAAGGTTACATGGGATCGCTCTGAACATTGAATCTGGCCATGTTCGTGGAGTACTCGAAGCAGCACAAGACAGCACACACGTTCCACATGAAGGCCCACTCATTGTTCGAGAAGTGGTGTTGTTCCTCAGAGCGACTCATCAGTGCTTGCTGCAGCTTGAACTTCACTATCGCCTGCTGATACTCGCACAGTTTCTCCAGCATATACAAGGTTTAGTTCCACCTTGTGGGTACATCACATATGAGGTGGGGAGCAGGAAGGCAGATGTGATGCTGCACCACAGATAGGCGAGCAGCAGCAGGGATAGAACGCCAAAAGCACGCATAGACTGCCTACACTTTCTAACAGGTAAGGAGATGGTGGAGGAAAGGGAAGTAGAGGGAGGAGGCAACATAGACACAGACATCTGACTTAATGGCTAGGGGCCAGCCGCAGCACACAGTAGCAGTCAACTTAATGGCTATAGGCTGACCTCGGCGCTTTGTAGCAGCTGACGTAATAGCTAGAGACCGGCAGCGGTCCGAAGTAGCAGCCAACTTAATGGCTAGGGGCTGGCCTTGGCACTTTGTAGCAGCTGACATAGCTAGGGGCCGGCCGCGGTGCAAAGTAGCAGCCAATTTAACCCCTTTACGACCTATGACATATACAGTAGGTACATCATAGGTCGCCTCCCCCTCTTCAATGTGGGCTCTGGCACTGAGCCAGCATGTTTTCAGGCACATGACAGCTGATCTGATCAGCAGTCATGTGCCCCTAACAGCCGCGTGTGGAATCATGATCGACCCGCTGCTGCTGATATGTTAAATGCTGCTGTCAATCTCTGAGAGCAGCATTTAACATGTCCCCACCAGAAGCATGTCACTGGCTCTGCCCATTGGTGCCCCTGTCACATGAACGCAGGGCGTTGATGGGTTGGCATGACAACCTCGGGTCTGCAGGAGTCCTCTGTGGTTGTCACTGCCATTCTGTTATGAGCACCACCCAGTGGCTGGCGTTCATAGCAGATGAGCATTTCTGTTACACGTAGCAGGGGCTATGTGTAGCACAAGCGATCAGAAGGTCACAGCTTCAAGTCTCCTATGGAGACTATTGAAGCAAGTAAAAAAAGTTCAATTTTTAAAATGTTAAAATGCTATATTAAAAATATTTAAAACATTTTAAAAATATAAAAGTTCAAATCACACCCCTTTTGCTATATTCAAAATAAAACAGTAGAAAAAAAAACAAATATTTGCTATCGCTGCTTTCAGAAATGCTCTATCAAAATATAAAAGAATTAATACGATCGGTAAACGCCGTAACGAAAAAAAATCAAAATGACAGATTTACGTTTTTATTGTCACCGCAACATTGCAATAAAATGCAATTAGAGGCGATCAAAACATTGTATATACCCACAAATGGTATCAATAAAAATTTCAGATCAAAAATGGAAAAGCTACACTTCTCGGAAAAAGGTGACATTGTTGTTTTTTTTCTTTTTTTTTTCCCTTCACAAATTTTTGATTTTTTGACCATTTAAATAAAAAAGAACCCATACATGTTTGGCATCTATGAACTCATAATAACCTGGAGAATAATAATGGTACAGTAGGTCAGTTTTAGCAATTCATGAACATGGTAAAAAAAAAAAAAATTATGGAATTCCTTTTTTTGCAATTTGACCGCACTTGGAATTTTTTTCCTGTTTTCCAGTACAATATATGGTAAAATGAATGGTGTTCAAAAGAAAATCTCATCTCACAAAAAAAAAGCCCTCACACGGCCATATTGGCAGAAAAAATAAAAAAGTTATGGCTCTGGGAAGAAGGGGAGCAAAAAGAAAATACAAAAACAGAAAAAAGTTAATAGCTAGGGCCCGGCCTAGGCGCTTTTGCACCCTGCTCCCTCATTTGCTGTGCTGCCCAGGGAAACACAGTCACAAGGGTGTCATGTGACCGCATACCCCTCACCAAATAGATATACGGGAGCCGACGGAAAACTAGAGTGCATGTTCACTGTCATTGGAAGAAGGAAGAAAGGATATGGAGGTTAATAGTTGGTATAAACATATTATATGTATCGTATATACTCGTGTATAAGCCAAGTTTTTCAGCCCCTTTTTTGGGCTGAAAAAGACCCTCTCGGCTTATACACGAGTCGTATGCCAGAAAGCTGGCAAGGGAGGGGGAGCGATGGAGCAGGAGACATCATATTCACCCTCCTGACGTCTGCATATCAGGCTCTGCTACATCTCAGTCCCGGCATCTCTTCTCTTAACGTAATGAATATGCTCTCCACCCCTATGGAAGTGGAGACACATCCATATTCTTTACTTTAATGAGCGGTACCATGTGACCGCACAGGAAGAAGACAGGAAGAGAGATGCCAGGAATGAGATGTAGCAGAGCCTGATAAGCAGACACCAGGAGGGTGAGTAGCACTGGGGTAGCGAGCCATGGCATATTCACGTGTCACCGTTCCATCGCTGTGCTCAGTCTCCCGGGTCCTCTAGCTGTGACGTTCAGGTCAGAGGGTGCAATGACATGATTAGTGCGCGCCCTCTGCCTGGTCACTGCCGAGAGATGGCAAAGCTGAGGAGCAAGCGGGCAGTGATGAGAGGTGAGTATGTCTTTTTTTTTAAAAAATAGCAGCAGAAGCATTATATAGGGCATATATTAATATGGAGCATGTTATGGCCGGGGCCACCATTTTACTTTTATTAGTATCGATTTTTATTTTTGAAATTTACCAGTAGCTGCTGCATTTCCCACCCTCGGCTTATACTCAAGTCAATGTTTTCCCAGTTGTGGCAAAATTAGGGGCCTCGGCTTATACACGGGTCGGCTTATACTCGAGTATATACTGTAAGTACGGTAAGTTTTATACACATGTATTTGAAAAAAAATGGTTATGTATGAAGTATAAAACATGATAACAATAATAATAAAATCTGAAAATATGAATTAAAAATTATATACAAATATATAAAAATAATGATGTCCCATCAATTATTATTAAGTGTAAAAGGTAAAATTGTGGTTAGTTATTGATAGAGAATACCCCCAGAAAACATTGGAGAAAACATTGGGTAGTTAATAAGTGTTGACATGTGAAAGAAATAATGATGATTACATGAAAGTGTAAATGGGAGAACAAGTTCAAAGATAAAATAAAGATGTATGACTATAAAGAATAGGATTGTGCATGTCTGAGAAAGGAGATAAACTATATGTGTTGGGTAAAAGAAACAACAGAGGTGAAAAAAAATAACACTGCTGCCTTATCACGTAAATGTAATAATCTGACAATCTGAAACCAAAGCTATCTTTAATTTAAAGGAAACACCAGCATAGTAATTAAAAAATCAGATAAAGCAGGATGTATAGAGGTTATGTATACTGCTCTCTATGAGAAACAGGCTTATGATATTCTTAATAATGTAGAAACATATAGATGCATTCCCTCTGATCCCTCTGAAACGTGTAAAAATATCCTGGTTTCGATAATGGAAGTAATAAGTCTAAAAATGACAAGGCTTCTAATCAAAGATTTTTCCACAATGCCAATATTTCATGGTCTCCATCAAACTCATAAGTTTATCTTTCCACCCCATCTTCGTCCAACTATATCTGGAATTGATTGTCTTAGCGAGGGTTTAAGCATCTGCAACCCACAACACCTGGATTTATGAAGGACATACTCTGTCCTCAAAATTATGGTTCAGTTCACATGGTCTTATGATTTTTCTTTTCTTTTGCAATGCCATTAATCTGTGCTTATGTATAGAGATGAGTGAACTTGTTTGGAAAACGTTTGCCAATCTCAAATTCGGCACAATTGTAGCACGTTTGGATCCGTGTTCGGGTAACCGAGCATTTTTACAAAAAAATCCACCAAATTCGGCCACAGTTCGTTACATGATCACTTTTCCATTAATGCTTTGTAAGGACTTTGGCTAGGACAGTGATGCTGTATGATGAGGAGCGACGTCTATGATGAAGGGACGGGGTGGGAAGAGGTTAGAGAAGCCGCAGACTGATTTTTTTTTCTTAACTTAATGTGTGAAGATTGAGGCAGCCAATCATCGCACAGAAACTATCCACAACGTCCAGACACAAGAGCTTGTGACAGTGGCTGCCGAAGTCACATGTCCCTCTCCATATAAGGCTGGGTTCACATAGCATTTAGGCAGTCCATTTAACGGATTGCGTTAAAATGGCATTAACACGATGTAACGCATCCATTAACGCTGCAATACACTGCCATTACCGAGCGCATCGCTAACGCATGTCATAAGCGGCATATCATAAGCGATCAGAATATTAGAGTAGCGTTAACACAGTCTGTTGAACGCATGCGTTGAACGGACTGCATTAACGCTATGTGAACCTGGCCTAAAGAGCGGACATATTGTTTTTGCACCATTTTGTCAGTGTTAGGCTAGTTTCACACTAGCGTTTTGGAGCGCAGCGACGGCCTGCGCACGGCCGCCGCTAAGCCCCGCCCCTGCCACGCCACGCCGGTAGCTCCGCCCACCGGCGCATGACGCTGCATGCTCCCTGCGTCCCCTATCTTTATCACAGGGGGCGCAGGCCGTGCGCAGTATGCGTTTGGCGGCGCATGCGCCTTTTTGACGGTGCGCCGATGCAACCAAACTGCAGCAGGATGCGCACGGCCTGCGCCCCCTGTGATAAAGATAGGGGACGCAGGGCGCATGCAGCGTCATGCGCCGGTGGGCGGAGCAACCGGTGGGGTGCGGCAGGGGGCGGGGCTTAGCGGCGGCCGTGCGCAGGCCGTCGCTGCGCTCCAAAACGCTAGTGTGAAACTAGCCTAAGGCTACTTATAATAATCTATATTTTTATATAGCGCTAACATATTCCGCAGCACTTTACAGACATTATCATCACTGTCCCTGATGGGGCTCACAATCTAAATTCCCTATCAGTATGTCTTTTGAATGTGGGGGGAAAACCGGAGTACCCGGAGGAAACCCACGCAAACATGGGGAGAACATACAAACTCCCAGCAGATGTTGTCCTTCGAACCCAGGACTCCAGCGCTGCAAGGCTGCAGTGCTAACCACTGAACCACCGTGTTCAGACTAGCGTTCTGAGGCGCAGCACAGGGCCGCCGCTAAGCTCCGCCCCGGCCCGCCTCCTCCGGTCAGCTCCTCCTATGATCGCATGACTCTGCATGCGATCAGCGTACCCTACATTTAGCGTTGGGTACACTGGGCGTGCGCTGGTATGATTTTGCTGGCGCTTGTGCCCTTTTGGCGCTGCGCTGAGCTCACGAAAACGCACTCTGTTGCATTTTTGTGTGCTTGGCACAGCGCCAAAAGGGCACAAGCGCCAGCAAAATCATTCCAGCGCACGGTCAGCGTACCCAACGCTAATGTAGGGTATGCTGATCGCATGCAGAGTCATGCGATCATAGGAGGAGCTGACCGGAGGATGCGTGGCTGGGGGCAGAGCTTAGTGGCGGCCTTGCGCTGCACCTCAGAATGCTAGTCTGAAAGTAGCCTAAGGCTGGTTTCACATTAGCGTTTTTTTGCTCAGCACATCGTGCGCGTCCATGCGTTTTTTTAAGGTGTGCACCCAGGCGCGCCAGACGCAACCCTGTTGCATTTTTGGGTCCGTCCAACGGCGCCAAAAAAACACATGCACACACTTGCGCACAGAATGCGACAAAATAACGCATTACAGTCTATGGGAACGCAGGCATGCGCAAGAACATGCGCACGCCTGCGTTAAAAAACGCATGCGTTTTAAGAGGTAACATGGCTTGAAACTGGTTAAAACGCTTGCACCAAAAAACAGCAAACGCATGATGCGTTTTTTGCATGCTTTTCTATTGCACATGAAGCGCTGCGCCAAAAAACGCTAATGTGAAAGTAGCCTAATAACGCAGAGAGGCTAGCCTTTCTGCTGCTACTGGATAGTCAGATAGCTAGGTAGGCGGTTGTCAGTCAGCTAGTTCAGATACATAGGATCCTGTGTGGCTGTGAAATCATCCTTCCAGCAGATCAATCTTTTTTGCTAATTGTGTGGGTCCAAAGACACCAGGTCACATTTCAGCATGTAGCTATTTTGTGCTGCTAATATTGTGCTTCAGCCAGGAGTCCGCATTTGAAAATCGAAATTGCTTGTTTTAATAGTATAGCCCAGAAAGCAGGCCACATTTCAGTATGTAATAATTTTGTGCTCACATTTTTGCTCCGTCTAGGAGTCCACATTTCAAAATCTAAATTGTTTGTTCTAATAGCATGCTCCAGAAAGAAGGCCACATTTCTGCTAAGAAATATTTTGTGCTGGTAATATTTTTCACCAGTCAGGAGCGCACATTTCAAAATACACATTGTTTGTGCTAATAGTGTGGTCCTGAAACAAGCTGCTGATTGGCAGTATGGATCATAGTACTGATTACTGATGCAGCGGAAAGGCACGGCGAGTCTCTTCTTTTTCCAGATTTGTCTATGAAAAGTTATTTTGTCTGGCCAATATTCTTGAAGAACAATTTCAGTACCTTGTGAAATCTATGCCACAACAAATTATGTGATTATGAATGCCAAATGGTGGTCAGTGTGTTAGTAGGGGAGTGTAATAAAGTGGCCATTCAGTGTACTGATCCTGTTGCGAGCAGATCAGAGAGCTTCCCGAGCACTCTTTTCAGCAGTATCTGTGAATCTATACACTTATGATATTCTACAAAGAGCAGGGAGAGCAAAGGAAAGCAGAGGTAGTAGGGGTGCACAGAGTTGACCAAAGAAAATTTGAATATGAATTACATAGCTACAGTTAAAATCTATCAATATAAGCATGGACTCAAAGCATTATTACGCTACTTTTTCTCTGCAACACACAGTTAGCCCTACTGTAGCTTACTTTGGTCTGTGCCAATTGCAGAAATTTTACCAATATGTAATTATGGCACAGAAATACATCAGTGAATGAATATCTGTTTAGGAAAGTGACAGTTATTCATTTCAGCAGATAGCATAATTCAATTACTCTACTGTTGAGCAATTCTTGGGGTGTGAGGCAAGTTCTCGTTCCATGGAAGTCTTCAAACAGAGGCTGGACAGACATCTGTCTAGGATTTAGTGAATCCTGCTTTGAGCAGGGGGTTGGACCAGATGACCCAGGAGGTCCCTCCCAACTCTACCATTCTATGATTCTACAATGTAAGGCCGGGGTCACACTACCCGGCGCAAAATAGTCCGTATTTTACAGGTGTAATACGGATGAATGACCCCTAAATAGTGCTCTGTAGGTCATCCGTAAGCAAGGTGTGGTTGCGTATTTTGCGCATGTCTGCATCCGTATGGCGAGATTTTCTCGCCGCCTTGCAAAATGAACATATAATGGAGCCCTATGACAGGGTTTCTAACAGAAACGAAATAATAGATATAGACACATAGAATGCATATATATATACTATATATATACCCACAAGTCATTGAGATAAACATATATAAATATATATATTTATATTTCACAGAGTTCTTCATAGCAGAATAGCCGCTAATTAAATTGCCGGCTTCTATCAAATCCATCCCCAACCCGACATGAAATGACACATGGTTTACAATCAGTAAACCATTTCATTTCATGTTTTTTTTATATGTCCCTGACTAATAATTAGATGAGGGTTTGTGTGCAAAATTTGGGAGTTGTAGGAAGTGTACAGTGTGTACATGAAACGCGTAGAGTTTATGGAATAAAAAGAAAGTTATAATCACTGCTTGGTCCTTGGATTAACTCCTTGTGAGCTTTGGACTGGAACAGCGCGATCCTGAAAGCCGGACTTCTCTCCTTCCTATATATGCAGTACCAGGATAAGAATGAAGTGATTAAACAGAGTCAGCATGGGTTTGTAACTAATAAGTCATGTCAGACTAACTTAATTTCCTTCTATGATGGAATCACTGATTGGGTGGATCAAGGAAATGCTGTAGATATAGTAATATCTTGACTTCAGCAAAGCATTTGACAAAGTATCTCATACAATCCTTATTGAAAAAATGACTAAGTATAGAATGGACAAGTCAACTGTTAGGTGGATTCATACCTGGCTTAGTGATCGGACCCAAAGAGTGGTCGTAAATGGCTGCACATCCAGTTGGAAGAATGTCTCAAGTGGGGTACCACAGGGCTCTGTCCTGGGCCCTGTATTGTTCAACATCTTTATCAACGATTTAGATGAAGGAATTGAGGGTAAACTGATTAAATTTGCTGATGACACAAAGCTAGGAGGGATAGCTAATACTAGAGAAGAGAGAGAGAGGATTTAAAAAGATATAAATAAACTGGAGAAGTGGGCAGCAACTAACAGAATGGTTTTTAACAGGGAAAAATGCAAAGTACTACATCTGGGCAATAAAAATGAAAAAGCATATACAGAATGGGAGGAATAGGGCTAAGCAACAGCACATGTGAAAAAGACATGGGTATACTAATAGATCACAGACTGAATATGAGTGAACAGTGTGATGCAGCAGCAAAAAACGCAATTGCAATTCTAGGATGTATTAACAGAAGCATACAGTCTAGATCACGTGAAGTCATTATTTCCCTCTACTCCTCTTTGGTCAGACCTCATCTGGAATATTGTGTCCAGTTTTGGGCACCACATTTTAAAAAAGACATCAACAAACTGGAGCAAGTTCAGAAAAGAGCGACCAGAATGGTGACCGGTCTGCAAACCCTGTCTTATGAGGAAAGGTTGCAGGATTTGGGAATGTTTAGTTTGCAAAAGAGAAGACTGAGAGGAGACTTAATAACTGTCCACAAATATCTCAAGGGCTGTCACATTGTAGAAGGATCAACTTTATTCTCATTTGCACAAGGAAAGACTAGAAGCAATGGGATGAAACTAAATGGGAGGAGACACAGATTAGATATTAGAAAAAACTTTTTGACAGTTAGAGTGATCAATGAGTGGAACAAGCTGCCACGAGAAGTGGTGAGTTCTCCTTCAATGGAAGTCTTCAAATAGAGGCTGGACAGACATCTGACTGGGATGATTTAGCGAATCCTGCTTTGAGCAGGGGGTTGGACCAGATGGCCCAGGAGGTCCCTTCCAACTCTACGATTCTATGATTCTATGAAGACATGTAATGACACGCATAAATGCTCTCCTCACTGATCTTACTGATGTTATCAAATGTGTACATTTATTACTTTGTTTGAAAATCACAATGCATACTGGGATACTCAAATGAGTTGTCATCAGGGATCAGAGACTGTGGTCACTGCCCAGTCTCTGTCACCTCCCTGAAATGAAGCATTATCAGTGATCTCCACTTCAAAGGCCTGAGTAGTACCTGCTCTACTGCGCATGCTTTGGATGTCAATTCCGATGGATGCTCTGTAAGATCTTACCACTGTGCACAGTTATTGTCATTGCACAGTGACAATATGCTCGCTCGCTGGCTCTGATCATGTGAAACAAGCTGGTAACACAGCGCACTGTCATTGCAGATTGTAAGTAAAAAAACAAGCGAGCAGAGACCAGCGCTGACATCGCTTACGAGGACGGGGCTGGTCTCTGCTCGCTTGTTCTTTACTTAGAATACAGTGCGCTCTGTTGCACTGAATTGCACTCTGTGTCACTTCTAATCAGAGCCAGCAAGAGAGCGCATTGTCACTGTGCACTGAGAAGAACAGAGCACAGTGACAAGATCTTACTAAGCATCCGTCAAAATTTACATCAGACATTAAAATTTGTTTGCATATCCCAAAAAGTAAGTAGCAGAAAAAAGAAAGCAGTGAAATAATGAGGGAAGAATAGGTATATTTAATTAAAGTATATTAGAAAAGTATTAGATGACATTAAAAGGGAATCTGTCACCTCATTTTTGGCCTATAAGCTGCGGCCACCACCATCAGGGGCTTATCTACAGCATTCTGTATTGCTGTAGATAAGCCCCTGATGTAACTTGAAAGATAAGAAAAACGAGTTAGATTATACTCACCCGGGGATCCG
Source organism: Dendrobates tinctorius (assembly GCF_039654945.1). Classification (NCBI taxonomy): domain Eukaryota; kingdom Metazoa; phylum Chordata; class Amphibia; order Anura; family Dendrobatidae; genus Dendrobates; species Dendrobates tinctorius. Next base: position 16,009,143 of record NW_027361747.1, on the reverse strand, counting down.
ATCCGGTCCGATGGGTGTCGCGGTCCGGTGCCTCATATCTTCTAACGATGACGTCCTCCTTCTTGCTTCTGCCTCGGCTCCTGCGCAGGCGTACTTTATCTGTCCTGTTGAGGGCAGAGCAGAGGACTGCAGTGCGCAGGCGCCGGGAAAGGTCAGAAGTCCGGCGCCTGCGCACTGCAGTACTTTACTCTGCCCTCAACAGGACAGATAAAGTACGCCTGCGCAGGAGCCGCGGCAGAAGTAAGAAGGAGGACGACGTCATCGCTAGAAGATGGGAGGCGCCGGACCGGACCGCGACACTCACCGCATCGGACAGCGCCCCCCGGTGAGTAAAATCTAACTTGTTTTTCTTATCTTTCAGGTTACATTGGGGGCTTATCTACAGCATTACAGAATTCTATAGATAAGCCCCTGATTGCGGTGGCCACAGCTTATAGGGCAAAAATGAGGTGACAGATTCCCTTTAAGTAGATCGAAATTTAGGAGTAAAATAAAATTTTGTTTCAGCCACCCCTTTAAGCATTTTGAATTGGTCTTCATGTTTGAAAGCAAAAAGGAAAAAACAGTAACATGACTAAACATTTTATTATTAACAACTCTTCTCAACAATCAGGCAACATATCCCAAAAGTTTTGAAACTTGCAACACTTATTATGCCTATATACATACATACAAAAATACTTTGAGTAGAGGGTGGGGGTAAAAAAAAAAAAAAAACGTATTGCTACATTTCCATATTTACAGAAACAAAACACAAAATAAAACATAAGAACGAAATGTTAACATCCAGTCACATTTAAAGTAACAGTTGCCGTAAAAGTGTACAAAAATATAACATCTTAAACCATTAAAATAAAAGTGTCAGACTAAGTGCCCCCAAAAGTACCTTTCGTATTAATGGTTTGGTTAACAAGCATATTTGAAGTGATTTGTCCAAAATCATACAGTGGAATTTCTACTTGACCCCTCCCTGAACAGCCATGAGCAAAAGTTCAAAGCATTTAATTTTTTTTTCTTTTAGAAAATATTTAACATTTTAAAAAGGTGCAAAAACAGACAAATGCAGTGCAAATACGGGGGGGATGGCTCACGCCTTTCTGTAGAGAAAAGGAAAGGATATTGTTAAAACAGGGAGATGCTATTGATCCAACAAGTTTCTTATGTATAGTGGCTTGCTAAAGTATCCACCCCCTTTTTACCTATTTTGTTACCTAACAACCTGTGTTTAAATATTTTTGTAATCTGATTTGTGTGTGATGCATCAGCACTAAACAGTCTAAGTTGGGGAAGTGAGATTTTGCAAAAGACATATGGGAGACTCCCCAAATGTATGGAGGAAGGTGCTGTGGTCAGAGGTGACCAAAATGTAACTATTTGGCCACCAAGGAAAACGCTATATCTGGCGTTCATTACCCCAAGACCAACATCCCCACAGTGAAACAAGGTGGTGGCAGCATCATGCTATGGGGATATTTTTCAGCAGCAGGGAAAATGTCAAGGGGAAGATTGATGGTGTGAAATACAATGATATTCTTGAGCAAAACTGTCAGTGATTTGAGACTGGGATGGAGGTTCACCTTCCAATAAGGCAATAACTCAAAGCATACTGTTAAAGAAAGCACTTGAGTGGTTTAAGGGGAAACATGTAAATATCTTGGGGTGACCTAGTTAAAGCCCAGACCTTAATCCAGTTGAGAATCTGTGGTCAGACTTGAAGATTGCTGTTCACCAGAGGAAACCAACCAACTTGAAAGAGCTGGAGCAGTTTTGCCTTGAGGAAAGGGAAAAATCCCAGTGGCAAGATGTGGAAAGCTCATAGAGACTTATCCAAAGCGACGTGCCGCTGTAATTGCCACAAAACGAGGTTCTAAAAAGCACTGGCTTTTTTTTTTTTTTTGGGGGGGGGAGTGAATAGTTACGCATACTTTAGTTTTTCAGTTATTTTGTGCTATTTGTTGATTGCTTCACAATAAAAAGAAAACCAAAATGTTCACAGTTGAAGGCATGTTCTTTGAAATTCCAGGTTATGAAGTAGCAAGACAAATGGGGTGAATACTTTCGCAAGACACTGTATAACAGTTGTGAATCATCCAAAGATGACGGTAGTGGTAACTCCTCAATTTGCCAATCAGTAATTTGTGCTTTGACCCTCTCTGTAACTACACAAGGCAAGGCATCTGTCTGGCACTAAAGATGAAAGTTATATATCCAAATAATTTAACTCTTAACTATATTTGCTGCATCTATCAATGTGAATAAGTGCATGAGAATGGTCAATAAATATAGGCATGAAATATACTGTAGGGGAAAAATGAATCAGTAGCAAGACACTGGAGACGTATGTGTTAGGTCACACGGCAGAAGCGGTTCAGCAGGATTCTGGTTTCGCATTCGTTTTGCAACTGCAGGACTTCAACAATTGTGTGTTTTTCTAATGCTACAATTCAACAACTAGGTTCTTAAGTTTCTTCAACAGTTTCTAGATCCGAGATCTCAGCAGACTGAAAAGCAGGAGCTGAAGTCTTCATCCATAGTCGGTCACTGGTCACGGAGACATGTGCCTAGCCTTCATGTGGTAGGGTGTTTCTATATCGTCTCCACAAAGAAACACAAAACAATATGTTGGATTACAGACAGAAGTCAGAATAGGACGTGGCCGACGTTTGGATCATCACTGCTGGAGAACACTGTCTTAAAATTCAGCAGCTCAGTAGGATTATGGCAATGTTGTAACAGGTGGAAATGTGTGTGAGGATAAAATCCACAAGCAGCGAGCGGCAATGTGAAAGGCGTTCAGCGTTCCCCGCTGGTCAGTAAGGGCTGAGTAGATGACGTGTTGCTTCCCACTGAGTTGATCCTCACAGAATGATCCACGGGAGTATGGTTTGGACATACAGGAAAGGCGTTAGAAATCTTCTGATTTGTGGAGAAAAAAAAGAAACAATGTTAGCATAATTGGCAATAAATATAGCACATCCAAACTGTATGCATGTATTATTTATTTTAGTAAATTATATAGCGCCATTATATTCCACAGCACTTTACAGACATTATCAGCACTGTCCCCATTGGGGCTCACAATCTACATTCCCCATCAGTTTGTCTTTGGAGTGTGGGAGGAAATTCACAAAAACACGGGGACAACATACAAACTCCTTGCACATGTTGTCCGTGGTGGGATTCGAACCCAGGACCCCAGTGCTGCAAAACAACAGTGCAAACCACTGAGCCATCGTGCTGCCCACATGTGTAGCCAACTCATGTTTCTGCAAGTCCAAAATATGAGAAGCCAACTGTACAGACTACATTCTGGGCTAGGAGTATAGCACACCCATACTTATGTGTTGTGCTTAGTCATAGCATAATTGCGATCCCGAGCACTAAAACTAATCTGAATTGTCCCAGCACCTTTAAACTATTCATAGGCATGTTGTTCTGGGCTGTGTCAAAGACCAAGACAACATGCCTACCCCAGTATAACAAACATGCACAATGTCGGAGTCGGCCCAATACAGTCTGGTAGAGCTTTACTTGCAGCTTAGGAAATGATCATTGTAAAAGCTTCTATGGTTATAGTAACATTTTGGAACATTAGTATTAGTGCTTATAAAAGCTAGAGTGTTAGGTCTAGGCCCAAGCTCAGATGTACAGAGCTGTAATAATATCACTGCAGCCATCCATGCTCCATCAGATACCACTTTATGAAAGTAATCTCCCCTAGACACACTGCCTTTGGTGGAGAATACCTGTGTCATACAGAGATGCCACATGGCAGCAAGTGAAGTGCACGCAAAGCAAGAGGTACAATGCCGGCTCTGGGTACACCGCCCTGCCGAGCGACAGGCTACTTCTGTGTAAATAATATGTACATAAGAAAATATAGGAGGGAAGTGAACCTGAACAGCCAACTCTCAGCGCTAACACTACAGCCATCACAACTTGTCTGTCTTCATCATCATCTACTAAACAATTTCAAGCATTTCAGCAGAAGTTCTCCGATAGCTAACAACATTATACTCACATGCCCTTTGCTGTCTGAAAGCTGCTGTTCCACCATCTGTACAATCTGTTTGAAGGTGGGTCGCTTCACTGGGTCAGAGTTCCAACAGCTCTTCATTATATCATAGCTACAATTAAAAATAAAAAACATATGACTAATGAAACCAGATGTATTGATCCTACAAAATTTTACATTTTCAACCTCTGCAGTTCCTAATAAGTAAAAAGTGATGAGCCCGACGCAGGCCTCATGAGAACCATCCTATGGGCCCAACACACTGTTACAGGCCCATCACACTAGACTGCTTAATGTAGAAAATCAAATAAGACTTAGGTCAATTTGACGTTTTTAATATAATTTGACTTTTATGCTGTTTATTTATGTTCATGGTATTTATACTTCTCTCTATGTAAAGGCTTTCTATAGAAACGAATCGTAATAACTGTAAGTGTACTCACAGCTCATCTGGTGCACATTCTGGGCTCAGCATGCGGTAACCATCCTTTATCATTCTGTAGAACTTGGAGTCTACCGGTATTCGAGGGTAAGGGCTGCTTCCTGTTCATTAATCAAACAATGAAATGTATAAACAGGGCTGGAATTACTGAATAAGAAAACATTAGTATGGTGAGGGTGAGGCTGACAATAACCACTTTTTTATTTTGTAAATTACAACTTCCTTGAAGGCCACTTTTCCTCACAATTCATTTTTTACCACTTTATTCCTTTAAGTTTCAGACCTAACAGCTAAAACTAATTTACTAAGGTTCCACGTTCTGTGAGCAGACAGTAAAGTAAGGGTTGTCATGGGGGCAGTGGAGCAGGAGAAATGCCGCCTGTGTATTTTTCATATACTTATGCTGTACCTAAGAACAATTTAATAAATAATGAACTCAACATACCAAGAGAAAAGATCTCCCAAAGCAGGATCCCATAAGACCAGACGTCACTTTCAAATGTGTATACGCAATGAAAGATACTTTCAGGAGCCATCCACTTCACTGGGAGTCGAGCCTATAAAAACACAATGTTAGGAACTAATTAGAAAACATAGGTTACTGCAAATCATTGATTGCAAAACACTGTAGCTAGAGCTGCAAGGACCCACTGCCTCTAGAGCTGCAAGGACCCACTGCCTCTAGAGATGGAGGGACCACCTGCCTCTAGAACTGCAAGGACCCCAGTCTCTATAGCTGCAAGGACCTCCTCTACCTCTAGAGATGGAGGGACCCCTTGCCTCTAGAGCTGTAAGGACCCCCTCTCTGTCTCTAGAGATGGATTGATCTGCTGTGGCTCTAGAGATGGAGGGACCCCTTGCCTCTAGAGCTGCAAGGATTCCCTCTGTCTCTAGAGATGTAGGGACCCCTTGCCTCTAGAGCTGTAAGGACCCCCTGCCTCTAGAGCTGCAAGGACCCCCTCTGCCTCTAGAGATGGAGGGATCTGCTCTACCTTTGGAGAGATGCATCACCACTGAACTGTCTTGAACTGTCTATATTTTGTTATAATCTACTGTATGTGATTATTGTTATGCTGTAATGTCTATTGTCTATACAAATCCCCTCTGAAATGTAAAGTGCTGCGGAATATGTCAGCGCTATAGAAATAAAATGTATTATTATTATTATATTTGTGATCCATTTGCACGCACTGCGATGAAGAAATACTACACCTAAGTATAATGTCACAATAGGACCTCATCTGACCTATAAAGTATACTGACCATATGAATACATTTGTTAGATCTTGCATAGTGACCCAGATAGAGGAGAGGCCACAGCACATCAGTCCCGTGACCTGGTTCTTTACCAAGAATGCCACTTTTTGTTCTGTGAAGTTTCCTTGCTTAGTCTGAGGAATGGCAGTTCTCTATCTGCTTATGTTACCTTATAAATAAAACAACTTTGTTTCTATCTTGCTGCTAGTAAAAGATGAAATTTCATCTGTTATATCTCCATTTTACAAGGCCATAATTTCATGACATGTCATATCTCACTCATAGTTGGTACCTTATCATGCATCTAATATTAAATTGTTAAAATGCTTAAAGGGAAAGTCAGGTGTAGAAATCTCCTTGTGATAAATCCTAGTATGGCATGAAGAGATAACTTAGGAGGAAACGCCATGTAGCACAGCTCCTTAGAATTAGCGGACAGTTCTGGAGAACCTTAGGCGTCCTTGATTAAAAGGCTCAGACTGCTTAAAAAAACTATAAAAAGTAGTAATACTCTCAGTGATGCCCCACATCTTGCATTTTGATGCTTACTTGGCATCTGGCAGTCTAAATTTCCTTGTCCTGTCTCAGCTGAAAGGACAGCGTCAATCATACTATTGGTGCAACCTGTGAAGCCACACAGGGGTCCAAGAGGTAAGGGGGCCACCACCACCTCCAGAGCAGATGGAATGTGAATTATGATGAGCTATTGGACAGCAAAAGGGGTCATTAATTATTCTTGCAAAGGGGCCTCTTCTGTCTGTTGTCCGTTCCTGGGACAAAAAGTGGTGGCAGTGACCCACCTTGGTCAACGAATGGGTGGGCTTTTCCATGCATTCCTGGTGTGTCATGATGGACTCAGAAAGCAGAGACCAGGTTAAATGTGGGAACACAGCTGCTGTGGATTGGAGAATAAGAGTGACCTCCTTCATTTTACTTTTTTAGGCTGTTGAAGCCTTTAGCTATTTTTTTTCATGGAAACACATCTTTAATCCATGCTGTGGCTGGAAGTGATGTGCATTAATAGCGTAAGCATATAAGGAAGAAATATCCGAGGAGCCCAGTCTTATCTGCCATTACTGAGAAGTAACACATTCCAACGTTATAACTTTGTTAATAAGGACGATAATAGTAAAGTATAGACCTCATCTTGTGATTTCCTGATATATTAGTATGTTATGGCCAAACTATATTACCTTTTCTGTCAATTGCTAATCAGGTTAAAAAAGATCAATACATTTTATTTATTTTTCTCCAAAAACTGCATTAAGTCCAGTGCGTCCATTAGTTCAGTAAAATGTGCCTAATAGATCTACTGAAGTGTCATTTTTACATGAAATTTTACATTATATCACCAAATCATTATGTTCTCTGTAAGATAGAGTGTCCTGATGTGATTTGCCATCTTCTTGGGTTTTTCTACGGGAATTTGAGAACACTGAGTAGCACTAACTGAATTATACCTGCCAAGACTTACATTTCCTTTAACCACATAATTTGAGTCATTCTTTATGTCTCTAGCAAGGCCAAAGTCACAGATTTTTGTTATTCGACCATGAGTGAGGAGAATATTTCTTGCTGCGAGATCTCGGTGAATGCACTAAAAACACAAAAATACATATATTACTAAAAGTACAACAGGACGAGTACAACACACTAGTCACATCATTAGATTGTGTACGGGCGACTTCATGAACACATCTCCATCCCTAAACCTAGAAATGGTAGCCTAGTGGATAAGATTAGGAAGGAACTGAGATTCCAATTTCTGGATAAAAGGAAGTTCTGAATCCTTGGTTGGAGACCAGTAATAAAGGGGCTATCCAGGAATAAACAATGGAGAAACTATTGTTAGGATAGGTAATGAATAGGAGACCGGTAGAATTCCAACGCCTGGCACCTCCACCGGTCAGCTGAAAAATGCTTTAATAGCAATCTTAGAACTATGAGATTTTCAAGCAGAACATAGCAGCCATGGACATTATTTAGTTGCCGCTGTAGGGAAGGTGACCTGACGTATGGACGGACGTGTCAGAATGGAGAAAGATAGGTTTGCACAGTTTAGGTAGGTGTCAGTAATATAGTGGGAAACAGCTAGGAAAGTGTAGGTGACGTGCAGTACCTTGGGATGACCATTAGATGGCACGGTGGAGTGTGAGCAAAGGACGTGACATCAGCTTAGGGCTTTAGAAACCGTTGGTCATGGGGGGCGGAGTGACAGTTAGAGTGACAGTTTCAAGGAACCGGGAGAGCTATAAATATTGAGGGAGGGTTCCAGAAAGTTCCAGTCCCCAGGGGGAGCTCAGGTGACAGGAGGACTGTGACAGTCTTTGCGCTCTGAGGAGAATCTTACTAGGGGGACTGAGGAGAGAGAACGTCAGGGGGGTGGTCCTGACAGGAAGATACCGCAGAAGAGACGAGGCAGTGAGTGCTATATACCGTATTTGACACGACGACTGACCAGTGAAAGCGCTGTTGGTTATTGGGCCTAGGGCGGCCACAGTGGCGGACCTGTCAGGAGCGTCAAACAGTGAAGGAGGGACAGTACGCATATGTACGTCCCTATTGTAAAAGTACGGTGTGTAAACGGAGGGCCGACAAGTGAAGAAACGTGCGGTGTGCTGTGAAGGCCGTCAGGCGGACGGCAAGTAAAGAAATAAACTTGGACCTGTTGCACCCAGTACCTGCCTCCATCTTGTCTCTGTGTCATCTTTGCGCGGTAAGAATAGGGATCACCCCCCCAGCTCGGCCCACCGACCCTACACCGCCGCCGAGTACTACATCATATCTCCCATATATTTGAATAGGAGATAAAGTGTAGTACTTGGCAGCCACAACTAAGCAATGCATGGGGCAGAGGTGTTCTGTCCCAAACATCATAAAGTTCTGGCCACTTCCAGAGCAAGTTTTCAGCTAATCAGTGGGGAAGGGGGTTATGTGTCGGACCCCCACCAATCTAATTTTTTGACTTATTAAATGATGACCCATTAGATTAATTCCTGGACAGCCCTTTGAAAATGCAAAACAAAGTTTTAGATGTCAATAGATACATTGTAGGCTCTCTAATAATAGATGCCATCGTAGATACATGATTAACAGTGGTTTTAAAGAGGACCTGTCTTCAGGTCAAAGTGGCCATTTTTTGCCCTTACTTTATTCTCACTTTTCTCTTGAGTATTCAGTTTTTTATTTTTCTTAAAATCCGCCATACAGATCCAGAACTATAAACCTTTTCATTTAGTGTCAATTCGTATGCTCTTTACAAGGGGGTGTGGCTACCAGGACTATGGGGGTGTGTCTTCAGGCTGCTCTGCATAATTACCCTGCGAGCACCGCCCACTTAGTAAAGACAATAAGAATTAGCACAAAATAAAAAGACCCATATCTCCGGGACAGTATCGTGAATTTAAGAAAAACCAAAAGCAGAATACTAAGGGTAACAGTAGAAATACAATAAAAGCAACAATTGGACACTTCTGACCTGGTGACAAATTCTCTTTAAAAATGGATTTTAACATAATTGCCGAGAGTATACAATGTCTTGCCTACTGCAGCTTTGCTACTGTTGGACTGAACCTTCCTAACGAACATAGATCAGTAACTGTATCTTTGCCTTGCATGTCTGTCAAGTACACATGTGTGTGAGCATCTGTGTATTAACTCACATTTTTAGACGCCAGGAAGTTCATGCCCTGTGCAACCTGATATGAAAAGCTAATCAGATCTTCGGTATCTAGGGCTAAATCATCCTCCTCGGGCATTGCGATGGTGACATCCTGATCAACATAGGAACCTATTCAAGATAAACCGTTTAAACCGTTGGATGGAAATTTCAAACAACCAAATCAAGGGCCTGAGAAATGACCACTTTACGGTATTCTTCCACGCAAGCAAACAGATTTATTGCTCTGGCAAGGATTTTATGTGAAACTTAAAACAAAAAAAAAAAAAGCTTGTTTTTTAAGAACTATGGTATTTTAGAAAAATTTCACACAAGCTTTCACTTTGCTGTGAATTGCATTCATTGACGAAGTGATGACGGATCAAGCTACTTAGAATTGGAAATTTTGGAAAAATTTAATTAATCTCACCAGATTTTCTTTTGTCTGCCTTGGTTGGCACCACGTAAGATACTCCTGGCTTCATATCCATGTACTCACTCAATACTTCACTGTAAAACAAGAGGAAGGATTGCTTTTGAAAAACATTGCCACTATTTACGGCTCCTCGAATGATGGATCCAAGAACAAAAGACAAGGATATCAATGTTTTACTTGGCAGGAGAACAAGCATAACAACTCCTGACATCCATGTACTGGAGGAATTGTAGCACAGGATGCACAGTCTAATCACAGAAGAGACGACCACTGGGGGCAACAACAAAAATTGTTGGATACATTGAAATAAAAAAATTCATACATAAAATCCCACCAGCACATAGAACATAATCTCCTTACAAGCCATATGATGCTTTATTTATACAAAAGAGCAAGATCAGGTGCACCGCCATTTCTTAAACTGATTACTCGTGTAAGGAGCAGAAGTTATACCCATTACATTGTTTCAGGAGGGAAGACAGCAAGTGATGAACAATAGATCAGTCCCCGGGGATGTTTTAAGTTGCTGTGGTTTACATGAAACAAGACCTTGCACAAATGCTGTTCAGGGGTCAAGGAGAACACTGATTAAGACTTCAGCTGCTGTAGTCGGTGGTGCGTCTGTGAATATTCATTTTTATTTGTAGACCGGCTAAACCTGCACTTTTAGTTAAGCCTAATGTCCTTGTCTACATTAGTGAAATTAATTACTGTGGTAGAGTGAGTCATGTAATTTCGTTCTTAGAAGTTTCTCAACTTTTATGGCTGATATGTTTAGCCAAAGAGCTAGGTTTTCTTTATTTAAAAAGCAAGGGGTCATCAGAAAATGACCTATTATTTAGAGTGCCTTGCGAAAGTATTCGGCCCCCTGGAACTTTTCAACCTTTTCCCACATATCATGCTTCAAACATAAAGATACCAAATGTAAATTTTTGGTGAAGAATCAACAAGTGGGACACAATTGTGAAGTTGAACGAAATGTATTGGTTATTTTAAATATTTGTGGGAATACAAAAACTGAAAAGTGGGGTGTGCAATATTATTCGGCCCCTTTAACTTAATACTTTGCTGCGATTACAGCTGCAAGTCACTTGGGGTATGTCTCTATCAGTTTTGTACATCGAGAGACAGAAATTCTTGCCCATTCTTCCTTGGCAAACAGCTCGAGCTCAGTGAGGCTGGATGGAGATTGTTTGTGAACAGCAGTTTTCAGCTCTTTCCACAGATTCTTCATTGGATTCAGGTCTGGACTTTGACTTGGCCACTCTTCCATAAAGGCGAGATTTGTGTAGTGTACGACTGATTGTTGTCCTATGGACAGACTGTCCCACCTCAGCTGTAGATCTCTGCAGTTCATCCAGAGTGATCATGGGCCTCTTGGCTGCATCTCTGATCAGTCTTCTCCTTGTTTGAGACGAAAGTTTAGAGGGACGGTCGGGTCTTGGTAGATTTGCAGTGGTATGATACTCCTTCCATTTCCATATGATCGCTTGCACAGTTCTCCTTGGGATGTTTAAAGATTTGGAAATCAGTTTGTATCCAAATCCAGCTTTAAACTTCTCCACAACCGTATCACGGACCTGCCTGTTGTGTTACTTGGTCTTCATAATGCTCTCTGTGCTTCACACAGAACCCTGAGACTATCACAGAGCAGGTGTTTTTATACGGAGACTTGATTACACACAATACTTTCGCAAGGCACTGAAAATCTGGATTTTATGCCAAAGTGTAACTTAACTTTGGAAGTTTTTTTATATAACTATTCTGCAAATCAGTGGGGGCATAATGGCTTGTTCCCCTCAAGTCTGGAGGAAATTTAAGAGGCTACAAAAAATAAATAAAGACTCCAAAATTCAGTCACACGTTAAAAATATATATTTTATTATTCATGATTATTTTTCATGTATCATAGAAAAATGTAATTTTCTCTCTAATGACTGGACCTAATAGTACACTCCTACATTCTGTTGGCAACATACACATGTTAAGACCCTACAAAGTATGTAAAGAGCTTGCTATCATTAGGGCAAAGATCATTGTGAAGGCAGCGGGTGGTGAGGGAGCTTTACCTATTGTAAAAGATGGATCCTGTGTTATCTACTTTACATAGAGGTCATTGCAATCTTGACTGTGATGAAAATGAGACTGCAGAGAAGTCTTCTGTAAAGAACAGGAAGTGTGAATCTGATATAAGACCTAGTGACCGGAGTGAAAATTGCAAGATTTTTTATTCAAACAATAGATGACACTGAAAAAGCCCCTCAGTTATCAGGGCAGCTGCAAATGCTCATTTTCCTTGTAACATCATCTACAATGGTTATTATGAGTCCTAAGTCATTATTATGAGGCAGGTTATATATTAGATGGAAAAGCTTATAAAGGAGGTATGGCCTCCATTATCTCAAGATCCATAAAGGGGGTTGTCCGGAGAATACAAATGATCACCTACAGGGCACTATTATTTCCAATCTAAAATGTAGTGCTGGGTTGGACTCAATCATTGCTCCATTCAATGTCTATAGGGCTGGTGGAAAAAGCCGATCGAAGTTCTCAGTGACTACAAACGGAATGAATGGAGAAGTAAGTGGTTGAGGTCCATCCTAAAGGTGAAATAAGTGCCAAGTTCTGACGATTGGTGCGGGTTCTAGAAGTTAGACTCCCATTGATCAATAACTTGCTTTCATTGGACAACCCCTTTAAATAGGACAAATGATGACATGGTTTTAATCGATACTACTTTGGAAGGGACATTCAGGACCAGAATAACTTTCTGAAATTCAATCTTTGAATATTTTCAGCATTATGTGTGATTTAAAAACTTTGACCCCCTCAAAGCACCTCACGTTTTCCTAGTAAATTAAGAAAACAAAAAATAATTTTTAATAAAGTGTGATACAGTATATAAGAAGAGATAATATGCTGCTCACCAAACATTTTCCCTTGAGTTAAGAAGGTTCTTGTAAAGGGCACTTTCGGAATGGTCTTCAAACTTTTGGCAGATGAAGGCATCACGTTTTCTCCTTAAATAATTCAGAAGGTCTCCGTAACAACAATACTCTGTGATGACAAGAGTTGGACCTGGGAAAGACATTTTAAAGCCCATTTGAAATAAATACTATAAATCAGGAGCAGATGTGATAAAATAATGACATTAGCCCGGGGTCACAAGATCACAACACTACGTGCTTTACTGATGCCACTACAAGAGCATGGCATCACAGTATCACATGCAGTCAATTTGATGTCCCAAGCTGCAAATTACGGCTCCAAGCGCAAATCAAATTAACTTCTCATTTCAGATTTCCCAGCCACATTTTACATTACAAGCAAGCGGCTCTACTCTAAAGAACGCATTAGATACAAAGGTTTTTCTTTCCAGTGAAGGCATAACTTATATTTCCTATTAAATTAAATAATGCAAAGAGATGAAAAAAAAAAAATTGTATGACCGATGAAATCAGCATCAGTAAAGAAATGAAGACATCACATGCTCCTCAATAATAAATGTTAATATCCAGATCCAAAAATGAGCAATGCAGACGTGGTTCTTATGTACCCGAGACGTTTTCTGTTGAACCAATCATTGCAAGTAGTGAAACAACCAATTTCTAAAGAATGCAAATTACACCATGCACCAGAATGCAGCCGGAGACCACATAACACGTTTCTATTTGGAGAAGTGATCCACTTAAAGAGGCTGTCAACGGCGTAAGGACGACCTGCCGGGTCACTGCATGAGATTGTACAATGCCATTTCTACAGTCACCTCAATGATAGTCAAAGTTTCTGCATGGTTTCTGCACACAAGAATTTTTTACTTCTTTTATGAGCAAGATCCCCCTATATCAAACTTTTTTTTTCCCTTTCCTAAAGTGGCTTTTGCAAACCCTAATCTAACCTAGGTGCACAGGTTTAAACACAGACTGGAGCTGTAGTCCAACACTTTTCACAAACAGAAAAGCTTGATAAATGAGTACATGGACTAGGACTCTGAAGACCACCGCATTTTTCTGACACGTTCATACCGGTGATAAAACGTGGTGCAGGGGTTTCCGATAAATACATTGAAAGTGTGTTGTTTTAGGTCAGAACCCTTTACTAAAAGCTTTAATAAATCTGCACTGTTGTCTGCAAACTGGATAGACACAAATTACAAGCTTAAGCGTGACTTGTAAATACTTCGAGAAATATTACTTTTTAGTTAAAGGATATGATACCGTAATTATCTTTTATGACATTTCAATAATTTGCCTGCAACCCCACCTTACTTGAAAAGGAACAGCTCAGGCTAGTTTCACACTAGCGTTTATTTCCTGCAGCGCACGGTGCCGCTAAGTGCCGCCCCCTCCCGGCTCCCTGCCCGCCCCATCCGGTCATCGCCGCCTACTAGCGCACATGGGCGCTTGCGATCTGCGCACCCTATCTATAGCATAGGGTGCGCAGATCGTGCGCTGGCCGTGCGCTAGCAGGATTTTGCCGTGCGCTGCGCACTTTTGAAGGTGTGCCCGTGTGTGCCGAACGCAGCATGTTGCATTTCGGCACGCACGGCGCACCTTCAAAAGTGCGCAGCGCACGGCAAAATCCTGCTAGCGCACGGCCAGCGCACGATCTGCGCACCCTATGCTAAAGATAGGGTGCGCAGATCGCAAGCGCCCATGTGCGCTAGTAGGCGGCGATGACCGGATGGGGCGGGCAGGGAGCCGGGAGGGGGCGGGGCTTAGCGGCGCCGTAGGAAATAAACGCTAGTGAGAAACTACACTCAAAGCCCCGGATTTCAGTGGAGAGGAGTCTGTCCCTGAATGTTTTATCTCCATTGAAATCTGGAGTCAGTCAGTCCCTTTATACCAGATTGACAGGGCACCGATAAATTTTGTGAAAATCTCCACAAAGAGCAGAACTGTTATCCAGGCAGTTTTTCACAATAGACTGTCATGTACATGAAGAATAACACTATTTCTGGCCATTATCTGCATTCTATCCTGCATTTTTCCCCACTGCACACTATCTCTAGTTTTCAGTTGTCTCCAAACTAGTGGGTGAAAACTAGCTATGGTGCCTCCTGTACCCAGCACAGAAACCACGCATATAATCGTATATAGCAGTACTGAAAAGTGTAGTTATGAATCCAGCTCAAGCTTGAGATAAAACTCTTAATGGAAAGGAACACTGTCTGCTTTCTGCTTATAGTCAGTAATCAGCTGTACTCAGTGCGTTGGCAGACTGTCTTGATTTGAGCAAGACAGATTTTAACTTCACTTCTTATTCATTTAGAAATAAAGGCAGGCAGGGCAGAAAAGTGGCTTGTAGGTGGAGAAAGACTCGCATGTTTCCGATAAGATATACTGCAAAGTTTCTTGTATTTGCTTTTACAACTGATTTATGCAAAGTTTGTTGAATTGACAGTGACCATTCATTTAGGATTACTTATTGATTCTTGACTATTCTGGAATATGTAAAAGCTCAATTAACGAATAAGAAAATGTTCTCATTTGCATGTGTCTGTTCCATTCGTAGGATACATTTAACATGGGCTGCTGGTGAATCGTCCTACTAAAAAGGTATAAGCAAGTTCTAGTAAATCCAAACTCAGAGGTAGCCCCTCTTAAAAGGGCTTTAAGTTTAAAAAAAAAAAAAAAAAAAAAAAAAAAGAAAAACCCTGTTCCCAATTTGTTAAAAAAAAAAAAAAAAATGTACTCACCCTCCCAGTGTCCAGCGTTAAGTCTACGCTTCTGTTTCAATGAAATGAAACTGAATGGGAGGAGACACAGATTAGATATTAGAAAAAACTTTTTGACAGTTAAGAGTGATCAATGAGTGGAACAGGCTGCCACGAGAGGCGGTGAGTTCTCCTTCAATGGAAGTCTTCAAACAGAGGCTGGACAGACATCTGACTGGGATGATTTAGCGAATCCTGCTTTGAGCAGGGGGTTGGACCAGATGGCCCAGGAGGTCCCTTCCAACTCTACCATTCTATGATTCTACTGCTCCTGGAGTCCATTATTGTCAAAAGTGCTGCAGGCAATCGGTAAGCTCAGCGTCTCTACCTATGTGTATAACATGAGTTGGTGAGCTTAGCGGTTGGCTGTAGTGTAAACAATAAAAACACCGGGAACGGGAGCAGCGGTGGAGATTTATTGCTGTATCTGGGGAGGGTGAGTGAAGTGTAGTTTGTTTCTTTAAAACAAATTGAACCTGAGGACAGGTGTTTTCTGACAATAGAAAACCCATTTAAAATAAAAATGTGCAGAATAGTTCATTTTTTGGGCCAGAATCAAATCAATTTTCACATACATTGCAGTAAGTTGTACTTATGAAAACTTGCTTTCGTCTCTGGTAATGAGCTCTCTCTCTATGGAGAAAGAGTGGGATGTTGGAGAGTATCCTTGTGCCCATGCACATGTTTGCTCACCACATAATCTGCCAGGGAGCGATGGCAATTTAAAGCGTATCGCTGCCTGAACTCCACTGAATAGATGATGTGTTTCCGTCTGATGAAGGAGGATTGATGATGCATTTACTATGCTCAGCCTGCAACGACACAAGTCCATCTGAACAGCTTTTCAGTTGTCGCTGGCTCCATAAAGGCTTAGTCACACATCGAGACTTAAGCTGAACTCACAATTAAGCGATTATCATTAACCCCTTAGGCAACCAGGTGGCCGTTGTATTATAAGCACGCGTGAGTCAGTGCATAATAATACCTATAAAATTATGCAAAAACAAAATACTACAGAATAATTTATAATCTCCGGCTGTAATCCTGTACGAGGAATTAGTCCATACAACCCATGTCACGAAGCGCAGACGACGTATTGTTTGTGTCTCCAACTTCCTCAGTTGTTACCATGTTAGGGGCTATGTTTATTGCACATGTAAAAATAAAGCATAAATGATACAACCGATTTCATCATACAGGAAGCTAAGCGATGAAATCGAAGGCTACGTCGCGGTGCTGACATTGTTCTTAATTGTAACATATGAAAGCAAATCTTCTAAATTTCAAAGAACATCAATGCTACTTAATAAATACATGTATATGTGATGGAGGGAATGCTACTTATGAGGTGGATTCTCTCTCCTTACATCACATGGCAGCAGGGACACGACTCAGATGAAACCTCTTTATTTGGTACAACAAGGTATGGCATTATGCCACACGATCCTTCCAGACGGTGAGAGTGATCAATGAGTGGAACAGGCTGCCACGAGAGGTGGTGAGTTCTCTTTCAATGGAAGTCTTCAAACAGAGGCTGGACAGACATCTGTGTGAGATGTTTAGTGAATCCTGCATTGAGCAGAGAGTTGGTAGGGACCTCCAGGGTCATCACGTCCAACCCCAACATTCTATGACGGATATAGATGGCTTGGAAGAGTGTGGCACAATTTGCTCCAAATCATGAGCATTCTAGAATTCATTCGCTACATACCTGCTTTCCCACTAATTGCACATCTTATTTCTAGAAAGTACATGCCGTCTCAGAGGTAGATATTAGCTAACAAAACCAGGCATTTATTTACCTCCCACGGTGCAGGCTCCCAGCAGATTTACTATGTTTTTGTGATGGCCAAGATAGCTCAAGACCTTCAGCTCAGACATAAGGGCTTCCCTCTCCGTAGCATGGGCACTTGCTGAAAGTAAAGAAATTTCATGTCAGGCGCGCACGGTGTTAACAATTCTTGGAAATTAAACCTAAGTAAGAATAACACTTACGTTTCAGCATTTTAACTGCAACTGTGAGCGCATTATCTTCCTTAAATAAGCCATACGCTGTGGCTTCAACCACTTTACCAAAGGCACCAGCACCCAAAATCTTACCTATTAGGAAATTAAAGATAATTGAATGAATGTTAAAAAAAAATAGAATAGATTATTAAATAAAATAGTTTAAGATATGATAAAACACAGATTGTTATAAACATGGGACTGAATAATAGGGATATTAACAAGTCTGTAGAGCACCATAACAGCTGTAGCCAAAGCCAATGAGTCCCCCAACTGATCCCGGTGGGGTGTGTTATTACCCATCTATTTTCCCTTAGAACTAGTCTAATGCCAAACAGAACAGGACATGATTTTTGCTCTGTCGGGTTCATATAAAAGGGAGTGTGACATCAGAAAATGAACTATTGTTTAAACCAGGTTTTACGTTAAATGTAATTTTTAACGTTTTTACCCAAACACACATTAGAAATCCTGCAAGTTTCATATTAGTCACTGGGGCTATTTTAGACTCCTATTTCTTGGTCTTTAGAGAAGGCTTTTCAGAAGTCTCATTATCATCACAAGCAAGATTACAATGACAGAAAACTGACCCTGCTCCCCTTCTGTCACAACGACCATTGCAAAGATGCATCAATGAAAAACATACGGTCTGAGTCAATCTATTGCTGTTAATGTACATGTGGGTTTCTTAAAAAAAAACAAGCAAAATAAAAACGTGGTGAAACAGGAAATAGGCGTTCAGAATTGTCCTATCGACCACCATGAAAACTGGAAGATTTCTATTTTTTTTTACCAAAATACAGATCGTGATAACAAAAAAAGTCACAATTTAAAAAAATGCATAAAGCAAAAATCTGATTTAAATAGTAGGTCAATTTCTGTTGGCACGTGATCATTAAATACACGCAATTTCAAATAAAATTGGAGGCATATGGATGTACAACTTGGCTTTATAGCTGTAGGCATGAGTTTTTACCACAAAGAATAGTTCATTTTATTCATTAGATGTGTTTAAATAAAATGTTCCTGTGCTGAGATAATCTTATAAATGTGCCCCTGCTGTGTACTGTGTAATGGCCGTGTCTGACTGTACAGGGAACATAGTCTGATCATACCACAGCTCCTGAGCAGGGGAGGAAGCAAAAGAGTATACAGACATTACAGCAGGGGATCACAACTGATTCTTTTTGTGAGGTAAAACATTGTTTAAAAACAGGCAGAGAATTTTTTTACCTCACAAAAAGAATCAGCTGTGATCCCCTGCTGTAATGTCTGTATATGATTTTGTGCTCCCCCCAAAGCTATGGTATGATCAGACCATGTTCCTGTACAGTCAGACACGGCCATTACACAGTGCACAGCAGAGACACATTCATAACATTATCTCAGCACAGGAACATTTTTTTTTTTTAACACCTCCAGTTGTGGAACTTACCGGATTTTTATTCCAAGATCTAGTGAATAAAATGAACTTTTGTTTATGGGAAAACCGCTTTAAGTCTCAGAGATTGCAAAGAACCGTAAAAATAGCAAAGTACAATATCACCAGAGAAATGTACGTCGTTGTCACGTAGATTATAGTAAAAAAATACGACACAAAATTGTACAATATAGTAGTGAAATAACACAATATACAAACCAAAACACAGCCGGTCTCTAGGGAACTCCCACTTGTTATCATAAGGAAGTTGGGTTGGATCAATATACACATAATTATTTCCATTGATTTCTTCTACTACCTTCCACTGAATTTCATACTTTGGTTTCTGTATTAAGTAAAGAACATATACTAAGTAAAAGGAGAACAAAGCCATGTTAAACATTGGTAGGAGAACCACGCAAGTGTCTGCCGTACCTGCAAGTATTTGTACATGAGGACTGACATGGCGACACACAACACAGCGGCAGCTACTATGAATCCGGTCAGCAAGGGCGTAAAGAGTTTGTGGGAATTCCTTTCTGCTGGAGACAGAAATGTTTTCTTACAAGAGGAAGGCAAAGTAAAACAGATCAATGTTTATTCTATAGATGGACTAATTTCAGCAAAACAGAGAGAACAAACAGGAGGATCTTCTCATGAAGCGACCGCTGTTTGATAGGTCGGTCAGCAGTCTGGGGCCATTGTACGACTAAAGTATACAGGCGGTCTATATACTATTTCTATACATTTGTGAGATGTGTCAGCCTTTCTAGGAGGTTCTATTTAATTACTTAAAGTTTGCTTAGGACAGCAAAATGAACAATTATATTTACCTCTAACGGCAAAACTGAAAACGGACATAATCCTCTCCACCCCATTGTTCGCGAAGCACTGCACGGTGCCGTTCTTTTCCTTAATGTTGCTCACATCAATGATGCTTTCTACAACTGTGCGCCCAAGAGAGGAGTTTTCCATGCTCTGTTTTGTATCAATTGGCATTATTGCTGCACACCTGCAATAACAACGTCGCATCATATATGTTTCTTTAGGAAGATTTGGTGCGAGATGCAAATGGAAGCTACACATAAAGCAACAGGGACATCAATAATATAAGTACAAAAATGGAGTCGCCTGTGTTGATACATGAGGCGCTTGCAAAGTAGATTAAAGTGTCACTCCCACAAAGTAGGATGACCTGTAAGTAATTGTACTAATGTCTCCGAGCAGGACTTAAATAGCACCTACGTCAATAATGCACGGAAACATAAGTCAGCAGCGAGGTCTGGCTGTCAACAGTGTGCACTCAGGACACCAGTCTATGTCTTACATATTAAAAATTGGTGCTCCTGCTTCAAAATTGGGTTGAGATATCAGATGGGGGCTCGTGCAGACGCCCGTACTTTCGGTCCAAGTGCGATCCAACAAAACATTGGATCGTGCTCGGACCACTGTTATTCTATGGGGCTGTGCACGTCTGATTTTTTTCCCTTGGACAGAGACGGTCCAGGAGAAGAAAAAAAAAACATTGAATTCCCAAGTTTGATCAGATATTCGGATTGCACTCAGCCATAAAAGTCAATGCTTGCATGGAAAACATGGGACTGCACTCGGATAACAAAGTCCGATTTTCACGGACTGATACAATGGAGAAGATGGAAAACAATTTTTCTCCATCTTCTTCTCATGTTGTTTTGCCATTTCTCATAATCAGATAACACTATGATCACACGCTATGTAAATTACACTATGATCAGAGTTTGCTCAATCGACCCGATTCTCTCGGATAAAAGAATATAGACTTGTGTGACCCTAGCCTTAAACTAAAAAGACAGTAAAAATATACAAATATGGATTACTAATGAGCTCTGGGTAGTGCCTGATACCTGGATTCGAATCCTGAACAGAATAACCAGTCAATAGACGGCACAGGATATCCCGCGGCCACGCACTGCAGCATGTCATGACTAAGTTGATCAATAAATAGGATTTCTGGTTTGGCTGCAGAAATACAAAAGAAACCCATTAGTAGAAATTCTTCTGAAAGTCTCCACATTGTAACCAAGTAAAACTTTGCGCTTACTCTTCACCGATACGTTGAAGCTGACGGATGAGTTGGCATCAGAATTCGAGGCATAAAATGTATAGATTCCCTTCTCATTCCCTTTAAGACGGATCAGATGTAGCTCACTAGCATACCTATCAGGAGTAAAACAGCAAATTCAATTAAGGGGGATACAGCTATATATAGATTTAAGCACAAATCGATTTTATATTTTTTCTAACCTCTACCTTTTCCATCTGAACACAGTCAAAAATTTCTCCTTTTCGGGAACGTTCCTGTATTTGCTGAACGAGCTCTTATAATTGTGAATATATGACTGACGTACCTATTGTTGCCTTCATCTCTTGACTGTACAAAATGGTCAGAGGTGTTGAGAACAGTCTCATTCATAAAGGTCCATAACTCTTCATCTGGTCGGGGATATGCATCAATGTAGACCTCCAGCACAATGTTCTCCCCAGCATTAATAGACACATCAAGTGTGGTGTTGTCCATCACAGTCAGACTGATGTATCCAGTTTCTGAAATAAAATAAAAATATAATAATTATAATAATCATAATGGATGTCAACAATTTGCAGAAGGCCAACTAGAGGAGGAATACATGTGGCAGGGGATCACAGGTAACTTGTCACAGGTTACAAATTTAATTGACAAAAAACGTGAAATAAATGGAATAAATGTGGATAAAATTGAGAACAAAGTAAAAACTACCGGGATGGTTATAAGAGATGTGAATGAAAAGAACGTTGTAAATAGTTGCTGCTTTACACAGCAAAAACTACGTACTGCCCAAAGCAACAATTAGATTTCAGCTGGCGAATACAGATCTAAAGAAACTGAATATGCCTATGTATACACAGAGAAGGGGGCTGGCTAGCTATGGAAATGAGAACTCTGTCACTGAACCCCCTTAACAAACAGTATTGATGATGGTGTGCTTGACACAGGAAACGCTCTGCTCTAAGGGTGCCGTTACACTTAGTGATGCACCAGCGATCCCGACAACGATATGGATCGCTGGTGCATTGCTAAGTGGTCGCTAGTGAGCTGCCACATAGGCAGATCTCACCAGCGACATCGCAGGGGTCAGGGGTCGTTACTTACCTGTCAGACGCGGCGATCCTGACGTCCTCCCGCCCGCGTCCACGCGTCGCTCGTCAGCGCCACAGGAAGCCCAGCAGGAAGTGGCCGACGAGAAATGATCCAGGACGTTCTCGCGCGACCAGCGATAACTAGCAGGGGAGCGGTTGGAGGTAAGTATCAGACATAGCGATATCGCTAGCAATCTCTGCTACGTCACAAAATCGGTGACGTTACAACGATATTGCTAGCGATATCGCTATGTGTAACGGGGGCTTAAGGCACAAACTGTATGATGACATGCCAGGACTCAAGATTAAAGCGGAGAATGGCCACTTTTGGCACATGAATCATTAATACATTGCAAAATGTATTAATGTAAGAAAATTTTAGTAAATTGTTTCTTTTTTCACAAGTGGACAACCCCTTAAACCAAAGATTTTACAACCTAATTTAAAGCTTGGTTGCCAATTGTCATCTATAGCAACCAGCCTGTCCCAAATGTCTCAAAGCGGTATTGGCACTGAGCAGCCTACGGAGACCAGCTGTCAAATCTCCTGTGTTGTTGATTCAGTACTTCTT
Organism: Dendrobates tinctorius; assembly: GCF_039654945.1. Classification (NCBI taxonomy): domain Eukaryota; kingdom Metazoa; phylum Chordata; class Amphibia; order Anura; family Dendrobatidae; genus Dendrobates; species Dendrobates tinctorius. Next base: position 15,986,465 of record NW_027361747.1, on the reverse strand, counting down.
ACATAGTTATACACTGTAGGTTTAAAAAAAGACGTAGGTCTATAAAAATATCTTTAAAAGGGATTTCCAGGCTGAACCCTAATGTGACTATAAACTGACAAATCTTGACAGTGAACAACATGCACACTGTCACGATTCCACCACTAATGGTGTCCTATGGACGCTGTGACTGACAGCTCTGCCATACTATGAGATCTAGGGCTTGCTGAGCTGTCCGGATTCTGAGTGACCACCCAATCTGATGTAGAGGTGTTAAAATTGATGGACGGATCAGCCGTCCTATCTTGTTGGGTCTGCTGGATCTCCTCCAGGTGTCATCTGTTCTGGGTGATTACAGGGCTATTTAGCACTCTGTTTTCACACCATTGCCAATTGTAGCTCTGCTCAAGTGGTGCATGTGTTGGCTCTGTGCTCTGAGTTGTATGCTGATCTCCGCTGCTGACCTGGGATTTACCTTTTCGACCATCCGTATGACTTACCCCTTTGTCGTGAATTGCTACCTTCCTGATTCTCTGACCTCGAACTGTGTCCTGACTATGCTTTTGTCCCCTCTGTTCATTACGAGCCTTCTTGGTACTGACCCCAGACCTCTTGACTATCTTGCCTCATGGCGAATCCATGAGTAATTACTAGCATCACGCACACTATTGGGATTCTGCTCTATTGCCAGCTCTAGTGGTCATTATGTGACCGGCAGCCAGTATGCTTTTTGCATAGTTGCGGTCATGTGCCAACTAGCTTCTCATCTGCCGCTCAATAAAATACTAAGAGAAGCAGAAAGAGAAGCTAGTTGGCAATTGACCGCCAGAGGGGAATCCTAATAGTGTGTATATTCCACAAACTCATCAAACTGCAGTCACATAGAATGACTGCAGAAGTGTATGTTCTGCCTGGAAAACCCCTTTAAATGGAAATCTCATGAACTCTATATTTAGTATATTTAGCTGTGAAGGCGTGTAGCGACTTACCAACAACATCTAATGTGAATGTGGCATTGACAACCCCAACATTGTTCTTCGCTTGACAGGTGTATATTCCAGACTCACTAAGTTGAACTGAACGACTGCTGAGAGTGTTGTTCCTCTGAAATATAGTTTCGGATAGGTACTTGCTATTTAAAGTCGACTTCTGTAAAGAAATTATTAATGACATATTAGCCAGATTTGCCCTAATTTTCATTCCTTAAGTCATAATAAGCACCTAAAGAATCAAAATTACCACCTGTCATACTGTCTAGAAAAAACGATATTTTATTGTAATGACAGATAAGTAGATTAGATTTGCATTGTTAATACAGAGTACCGGGACGGTGCAAGATTGTGATGTCCCCGATTGGTAATTCACCTTTCCTGCTTCATTAAAATATGCTAATGACGGAATAGCGGCCGGCTGAATCTCTATATGCAGACAAAAGAAATATAATGAAATGACAGATAGGAAATGGTGGATGATGAGCGAGGACTACGAAAGGAGAGGAAGGAAGGAAGAGGGGGCTTCAAGATTCCACAAACACAGCTTCATTTTTTTTTATAAGATGTCGAATAAAAAAAATGCTAATGATTGGTTAAGAAGATGAAGATCGTGTGAAAAATGAGCCATTGTGATGTTCATATGAATTATATTTTCTGAATATACACCATAACGAATTTATATCTTTCTTTTAGCTACTTGCAAAGGATGGCAGAGCACTTATTTTCACAGGACCGTCATGTTTACACTGAACTTCCAACCAAACAATACATTGACATCACAAACTCGGAGACAACTTCCCATATAAATTCAGACACCTGTGTTTATACTACAGGATGTGCTAGCAATCTTATCTTTCATGTTTAGAATAAAAATTAAAATAACAAAAAAAACCTCGGCATCTTGAAGCAATCCCTTTATATGTTGTGGCTGTCCAACAGCCGGGAGACATGCAGCAGCGGGGACTCGAACACACTTTTCAAGCACACCAAAGACACACCTTATCCGGCACATCATCACTGCCCCCGATTCATCATTCACATTTCTTTTTTTTTTACTCTTGCCTCTTTTTTGTGTTTGCAGATTGGAACAAATGGAACACAATGCTTGATGAATTTTGCACAAAATCCAAGTTGCTCTATTTAGCTTTGAATCTTTCCAAGACCACGTGTACACGGTCAGTATTTGGTCCGTATTTCATCAGTATTTGTAAGCCGAAATCAGGATCGAGTACAAAAACACAGAAGTGGTGACGTGTTTCTATTATACTTTTCCTCTGATTGTTCCTCTCCTGGTTTTGGCTTACAAATAATGAGGTAAAATACTGACCAAATACTGAACTTGTAAACGTGGCCTAAAGTAAAAAGTTGCACAATCCTTTTAAGAAGCTTTAAAATGTCACATGTTAAAGGGAACCTGTGAGGTCCTCCATGCCCTCCAATCCAGCAGCATTCACCTATATAGGACTAAATTCTAGTCTGGAGAAACCGACGCCCGACTGACTAGTTACAACACTCATTAGCATAGGAAGTGGGGGAATTATAGATGCTTTCTTTAAAACCTCATTTTCACTGAATAACCTTATACAGGGCTAGTTAGACAGGGAATTTAGTCCTACAGTTGTGGCCAAAAGTATTGACACCCCTGCAATTCTGTCAGATAATACTCAGTTTTTTCTTCCTGAAAATGATTGCAAACACAAATTCTTTGGTATTATTATCTTCATTTAATTTGTCTTAAATGAAAAAACACAAAAGAGAATGAAGCAAAAAGCAAAACATTGATCATTTCACACAAAACTCCAAAAATAGGCCAGACAAAAGTATTGCACCCTCAGCCCAATACTTGGTTGCACAACCTTTAGCCAAAATAACTGTGACCAACCGCTTCCGGTAACCATCAATGGGTTTCTTACAATGCTCTGTTGGAATTTTAGACCATTCTTCTTTGGCAAACTGCTCCAGGTCCCTGATATTTGAAGGTTGCCTTCTCCAAACTGCCATTTTTTGGTCTCTCCACAGGTGTTCTATGGGATTCAGGTCTGGACTCATTGCTGGCCACCTTAGAAGTTTCCAGTGCTTTCTCTCAAACTATTTTCTAGTGCTTTTTGAAGTGTGCTTTGGGTCATTGTCCTGCTGAAAGACCCATGACCTCTGAGGGAGACCCAGCTTTCTCACACTGGGCCCTACATTATGCTGCAAAATTTGTTGGTAGTCTTCTGACTTCATAATGCCATGCACACGGTCAAGCAGTCCAGTGCCAGAGGCAGCAAAGCAACCCCAAAACATCAGGGAACCTCTGCCATGTTAGACTGTAGGGACCGTGTTCTTTTCTTTGAATGCCTCTTTTTTTCTCCTGTAAACTCTATGTTGATGCCTTTGCCCAACAAGCTCTACTTTTGTCTCATCTGACCAGAGAACATTCTTCCAAAACGTTTTAGGCTTTTTCAGGTAAGTTTTGGCAAACTCCAGCCTGGCTTTTTTATGTCTCTGGGTAAGAAGTGGGGTCTTCCTAGGTCTCCTACCATACAGTCCCTTTTCACTCAGACGCCGACGGATAGTACGGGTTGACACTGTTGTACCCTTGGACTGCAGGGCAGCTTGAACTTGTTTGGATGTTAGTCGAGGTTCTTTACCCAACATCCGCACAATCTTGCGTTGAAATCTCTTGTCAATTTTTCTTTTCCGTCCACATCTAGGGAGGTTAGCCACAGTGCCATGGGCTTTAAACTTCTTGATGACACTGCGCACGGTAGACACAGGAACATTCAGGTCTTTGGAGATGGACTTGTAGCCTTGAGATTGCTCATGCTTCCTCACAATTTGGTTTCTCAAGTCCTCAGACAGTTCTTTGGTCTTCTTTCTTTTCTCCATGTTCAATGTGGTACACACAAGGACACAGGACAGAGGTTGAGTCAACTTTAATCCATGTCAACTGGCTGCAAGTGTGATTTAGTTATTGCCAACACCTGTTAGGTGCCACAGGTAAGTTACAGGTGCTGTTAATTACACAAATTAGAGAAGCATCACATGATTTTTCGAACAGTGCCAATACTTTTGTCCACCCTCTTTTTTTATGTTTGGTGTTGAATTATATCCAATTTGGCTTTAGGACAATTCTTTTTGTGTTTTTTCATTTAAGACAAATTAAATGAAGATAATAATACCAAAGAATTTGTGCTTGCAATCATTTTCAGGAAGAAACTGAGTATTATCTGACAGAATTGCAGAGGTGTCAATACTTTTGGCCACAACTGTACATAGGAAAATAATGCTGGGTTGGAGGGCATAGAGAACATGACAGATTCCCTTTAAGTCTTCAACTGCGCCCAAAAACAAAAAAATAGACAGATTTTGTCACAACTTTTCATGCTCGGCTAACTTTTTGATAAATGGACGGTGCATAGTGCACACCTTTTCCTGAATATAGAGAATCTTAATTCAGAGGACTCTTCATCAAGACTGCCCTACAAAAAGCCAAGATGAATGGGCTCATAGGTCAAATCGAAAAAAAAAGGTGCAAATGAAATGAGGAATAAGGTACAAATAAAAAAGTCACTATTTGGGCACAGTAAAACAGCAGTATAAGGCCGGGGTCACACTTGCGTGTGCAATGCGAGAAACTATCGCAAGTCTCTCGCATCAATACCCGGCACTCAGGACTGGAGTGTGCGGCTGCATGTATTTCTATGCAGCCACACACTCTGGTCCCGAGTGCTGGGTATTGGGTATTGATGTGCGAGTTTCTCGCATTGCACACGCAAATGTGACCCCGGCCTAACAGGAATGACGGTCGCATCATAATGCTCGGACTGGCCATCGGCTCTCCTGACCCAATAGCTGTCAAGCTTAGATCAAGGGATCCGTCGGCCAGTCCGGAAATTGCAATGCGGCAGTCATCTGTGTTATACGGCCGCCTGACTGCGCCCTTGGGATGGGGCTAGACAGTGACTTTGGCCACGACATGTTGCATGGCCTATGATCATTCTGTGTTGCTGGTATCGCAGCATTATGGTGGTGAATGGGATCACTTACGGTATGGCATCCATAACAAGCAAATTGTAAATTCTAAACCAATTCTGACTAATTGCGACCTCCTTTGCACTGTATCCTATTGTTGACAAGGTGATCTCATTCACCTGCATTATGCTATGTCACAACCAAAGTTGCCACATGGCCCCAGCCTTAATGTTTTCAAGAAAAAAAGCGCAGGAACAATGATGAATCACACAGCTTTCCTAGTCTCTCAAAAAGTAAATATGTCTAACTACGCAGAAATATTTCAGTGAGCGATATTCAATCAAATAGCAATATAAGTTGAACGAATCTTGAAAAAACGTGGTGCAATGTTATATCTCTCCATCTAGAATTTTCATTTTCGGGCAGATTTTTTAATTCCTTTTGATGTCAGGCATAAGTTAGTTTGGGTTGTTAGAAAATGTTTTTATTATTAGACAGCTGTCAGTAACCCGAGATGTGAACCTCCTTCTGTATTTGCTCACAATGCCTTGATGACCCCTGGGTAGGTGGGGAGTGATAGACCGCAAGCCAGGACAATGGAATGAAGATCACACAGAATATTCAATAGGACAACGTGTCATGAGCACGGTTACCACGAAGCTGTAAACAGAGATGTCCATAGCAACACGCATATAGATAAGACGCTCACTTGCTTTTCTTGGAATGCCCTGGGCTAAACAGCAACAGAAAGGTCTTAAGCAATGTAGATAAATACAATGAAGATGTGTCAAGAGTGGCCATAACGCCTTGACAACCTATTTCAGCTCTTCACAGACCCTGAGGCAAGGAGCTGCTGGCTGGATGTCTACTTACCTAGTGTAGGTCATCAAAGTCTACCACATAGTGATTCTCTCGGCCAGGTAAGAGTCTGGTTGGTGGCTACATTGACATTCAGCCCATCAGCTGATAGTCATAACTTCGATGTTCAGCCCAAAATCTTATGGACACTTTAATCATTGTAGAACACAAAAAGGGGCATTGTTATTACCACCGCAATTGTTTAGTATCTACTCAAACAATTCAGCTCTAGAGCTGGCTTCAGATATCTAATGGCATTATCAAATTCTAAACATTGCCATAGAGCTAAAGATAACTTGAAAAATATAAAGTGATCTGTTCATCCAAGCTTCTTTACATTTACATGTCAAGAAGATATAGCAATACTGGAGATAAAATTTGTCAAAATTTGCCAATTTTAGTTCGACAGTGTTCATGAGGAACTCCAACCTCAACCACTTTGGATTTTGACATGATTGGTCTATTTGTACCGAAAGAAGATACGGTAAGTCACAACCAGAGTATTCCTTTTTCCCCAACTGAAAAATGAGAATGAAGTCTACTGGAATAGTTGGGTGGCATCATACTTTGCAATATTACATTTAAAATATGATAAAATGTGTAAAAACAGTTTTTTTCTCATCAGCGTTGAAAGGTCATGTAGGGTAGAGCAGAAGACTATCCTACTTTCTTCCAGTAAAGACGTGCAGCTTTGTGAAATGTGTGCAAACATTCATTTGCGGACAATCCCACATTTCTCTATTTCGCACTGATAGATTTGCTGAGATTGGCTGGCTCTAAGTGGACGTTTCAGAAATACACTCCAGGGCGCCTGCCACTAGATCTACAGACTTCTGTTGATAGTGCACTGAGAATTCAAGACACCGACCAGCTGTCATCGCCGAGCAATCCTTCCCTTCATTAAAGGAGCCTTTCAAAATCACAAAAGCTTTTATGTGGCCAAAACAGCAAATTAATACGTAAGCGGCACAACCACGCTTTAATAATTCAGCACTGTTTGCAGGCCATTATTCAGAGACGTGTTTTCATTTTGCAAATACAGCGAGTGATGTTGTTGAAAAATAAAGTGATTGATATCTTGTGGGAAATGTCACGTTGGGTTCTCATATGATGCGCCTCTAGACATTAGGAAGCGAGGCCTTTGCTTACCATGGTTGGTGCATCTATCCAGTTGACCTCCACAATGTTAACATCCTTCACCACGCAGGTCACCTCAAATGGTTCCCCTGCTTTCACAACCAGCCTGGATTTTGTTAGGGAAAGCAATGGTAATAGTTTTTGAACTTAAGAAAAAGGAAAAAAAAAAAAAAAAGATACAAAGTTACTACAAGTTAAAGCTCAATTCGGTCATCAAGTAACTTCAACTCTTAAGTATACATTAGGCCATGTTCACACGTGTTTTTTCTGTATCTTTTCTGCATATTGAAAACTGCTCTTTACAGTGCTTACACAAACTGAGGTGAAATACCGACCAAATACTGATCGTATGACCCGTGTTTTCCTTATTTAAACCTCTGCTCTTTCAGGGGTTTTTGGTCCAGTAGGCGGTGCTATCAGTGACTGACAGCCATTTTTGCATGCACTCTTAGACAGAGACAGCTGTCAGTCACTGATCAGACTGCCCATTTGACCAAAAATCCCAGAAAGAGCAGAGAATTAAATGATTTAGGCAGGGGTGGGTCCCACTAGTGAATCCCATCTGATGTGAGATGCTAATGACACTCGGCTCCTGCTCTGCTGCAAGCGTGATCTGAGCTGTCAGCGCTCTGTGCATATCGCATGAGAAAATCACAGCACAGCTGCGGAGGAGACGGAGAAACTAATTTCTCCGTCTCCTCTGCTGCCGGCATCGGTGGTAACCGCACTGCACTCGGGTGGTATTACAGTGCAGTGTGATGCTTCACAGGCACCCATAGATTTATATGGGTGCATGCGATCCGAATTCAGCCTGCAATCACTTCATATTGCGATCCGATCGGAGCAGGAAAACAAAACGCCATTAGGAACTGAACAATACGATTAAAATGGAACGAATGCAATCTGATTTTTAATCCGACGGCATTCGTCCGATTTATTCGCAAGTAGGAGCGAGCCCTAAAACACCGGTTATACTAAACCTTTTTCTCCCCAAACTATATAAGAATGTAATCAATCTACTCACTTCCCCTGCTGCATTACATGATCGTTGTAGGCTGGACTGCATTTGCATGAAGTCAGGTTTCCATTAAACATTGTAGACAGAGAACACGTAATTCGCACCCCAAAAATGAGTAAAACCAGTGAAAATGCTAAAACAGGGCCGATTTGAACACAGCATTGTCGCTGTCAAAAGAGCAAGTTTTGGCTGCTGAAAAACAACCCTGCAAAAATGCTGCATGTAACCATAGCCTTACTGCAGGTATAGTCTAGTGGCAAAATCTAAGTGACCTCTTAGGGTACGTGCACACGCTGCGGATTCCGCTGCGTTTCCGCAGCGGTTTTGGCCGCTGCGGACCCGCAGCAGCTTTAGCTGCGGTGTACAGTACCATTCTAATGAATGGGAAATAAAAACCGCTGTGCCGACGCTGCGGAAAAATCCGCGCAGATTTGCTGCGGTTTTGAATCCGCAGAAAGAATTGCGTGTCAATTCTTTCTGCGGAAACCGCTGCGGGTTCCTATCTCCACCATTGTGGAGATAGGGAATCCGCAGGACCAAACCGCAGGCAAAACCGCAGATAATCCGCAGGTCCAAAGAAAAACAACCCTGCAAAAATGCTGCATGTAACCATAGCCTTACTGCAGGTATAGTCTAGTGGCAAAATCTAAGTGACCTCTTAGGGTACGTGCACACGCTGCGGATTCCGCTGCGTTTCCGCAGCGGTTTTGGCCGCTGCGGACCCGCAGCAGCTTTAGCTGCGGTGTACAGTACCATTCTAATGAATGGGAAATAAAAACCGCTGTGCCGACGCTGCGGAAAAATCCGCGCAGATTTGCTGCGGTTTTGAATCCGCAGAAAGAATTGCGTGTCAATTCTTTCTGCGGAAACCGCTGCGGGTTCCTATCTCCACCATTGTGGAGATAGGGAATCCGCAGGACCAAACCGCAGGCAAAACCGCAGATAATCCGCAGGTCTTTGGACCTGCGGATTATCTGCGGTTTTTGCAAAATCCGTGCGGATTAATCCGCAGCGGAATCCGCAGCGTGTGCACGTACCCTTAATGTGGATATTCACAGAAATAAGGCTAGTTTCACACTAGCGTTTATTCAACGCAGCGCACGGCGCCGCTAAGCCCCGCCCACTGCCGGCTCCCTGTCCACCCCATCTGGTCATCGCCGCCTACTATTGCACATGGACGCTTGCGATCTGCGCACCCTATCTTTAGCATAGGGTGCGCAGATCGTGCGCTAGTAGGATTTTGGCGTGCACTGCGCACTTTTGAAGGTGCACCGTGTGCGCCGAAATGCAACATGCTGCGTTCGGCGCGCACGGGCGCACCTTCAAAAGTGCGCAGCGCACGCCAAAATCCTACTAGCGCACGGCCAGCGCACGATCTGCGCACCCTATGCTAAAGATAGGGTGCCCAGATCGCAAGCGTCCATGTGCGATAGTAGGCGGCGATGACCGGATGGGGCGGGCAGGGAGCCGGCAGGGGGCGGGGCTTAGCGGTGCATCGAATAAACGCTAGTGTGAAACTAGCCTCAGTAAATGCATACATTTTTTCACCATGGGCTTCAATCTGATTTTTCATAGAGATGTATCTGAGCCTAGAAAGAGAACTTTATCTTAATATGCCTATTATGGGGATGAGGGAGAGTGCACGATACTCCAGGGAAGAATGGAAGATCATTAGTAGCCGGGGTCACGTGTTAATGGATGAGACAGTGAAGCTCCAGCTGAAGCTCCGCATCATGACTTCATTCAGTGAATTAGAAGAAAAGTCATTTTGCAGGCGGCTTGGGAGAGACTTTTAGGAGAACGTTACCATACAAATGTCAAATCGCGCTTTATGCAATGGGAAGCAGAAAAATGTGCACGATATACAAATTGGTCTAATGTTCTCCAATATAGAAGAAAATTTAAAGTGGGCAAATTCCTAATTTACGGCTGCCTTTAAGAAAAATTTAACAAGGCAAATGCATGCAGGAGATTTTTTTCTAACAACCATTATCAAAGGTTTAGGATTTACAGACATTTTCTTATCCACTATACTAATACACCAATTTCTATAGACCACTGTGAGATTAGGATTCAAAATCTCCCCTAAGGCTATGTGCACAAGGTGAGTATTTGCAGCAGGTTTTTCTGCAGAAAAAAACAGTGAAGGAAAAGAAACGCTGCAGAAAATACATTCATATTTTTTTTTATCTGTTTTTGTACGGTTGAAAAATGCTGCAAATTTTCAAAAAAAAAAATAAAAAAAAAAATAACCCTTTGAGGCCAAGTTCACAAGTTCAGTATTTGGTCAGCATTTTACATCAGTATTTGTAAGTGAAAACCAGGAGTGGGTGATAGTACAGAAGTGGTGACGTGTTACTATTATACTTTCCCTCTGATTGTTCCTCTCCTGGTTTGGGCTTATAAATAGTGACCAAATACTGAACGTGTGAACGTGGCCTGATTGTTCAAAATTGGAAGGGGGATAAAAGCGGCTTGTGCATGAGAGTTCAGAAATCTCATTCACTTTGCTGATATTATAAAAAGTTGCATTTTTTTTTTTCGTGACAAAAGTGTGCAGAAATAAAACATGTGAACAAGTAGTTTGCACAGTTTGGTTAGGCTTTTACATGTTGTGCGTTCCTTTTTTTTCCCTGAACTCAATATACTCTAGGCTTCTCTTTAACGTATTTTCCAATAGGCTTGTCTATAAAAAAAAAAAAGTTTATGCAAAAACACGTCTTTAAAAAAAAAGAATGCCTTAAAAAAAAAGCTGTTCTGATATATGTTGTCTGTTCTTTGCAGCATTATTATTTCTAGACCTATCTGTGCCACAGGATCAATTTTGGAATGTTTCGATTTAATTCGCGTAAACGTTTTCAGAGTGAACCAAGCTAAGGCTATGTGCACACTGCGTCTTTTTCAGGAGGATTTCACTCAGAAAGTGCCGCAAAACCGCTAGATAAAAAGAACATAAAACACAGCAATGTCAAAAAGGCATTGCTGTGTGCATGACCTGTCTTCAGTCACTTCTCAGAACCACTTCAGGGTTAAGAAACCTCCGACTCATTACTTCACAGAATAGAATAATACCCAGTGGTGTCTTCTTAAAGTGACTTTGTCTGGGAAAATTCAACCCAACACTGCTCAGTTTCCTGCAGCTAACTAAAGCTAATCCATTTATGATACATGTCACAACCAGCCGCTGTAATCGGAGTGAAAAATGAAATCCTCATTACACTTCATTAGCTGAAGGGGTCCAACTGCTGTGACCCCCACTCCTCCTGAGAATTGAAGCTTCAGCGTGAATTGTGTGGTGGTCGATCATGTGCACTGCGACTTCTAGCTATTGCTACCTCGGTAGTCCCTTTAAGAATGGAGTGGCAGTGTGCATGTTCAACAACCGCTCCATTCCATTTTTCAAAGACCGGGTTTCCATCATCGGTGGAGGTCCCAGGTGTCGGACCCCCAGTGATCTGGTGGTCATACCTTATATCCCAGGTTTAGGGGAGAACTTTGAAACTTGAGAATACCTCTTTGGCCGAAGCGCTCAGCTATAAAGAAATACATGCAGCCGCACACTCCAGTCTCGAGTGCCGGCGGCAGTGCCGGGTATTGAGACGTGAGACTCGTGCGAGTTTCTCGCAAGTGTGACCCCAGCCTACAAAGTAAAATCAACAGAAGGTAATAAGGTCAGCTATCAATCCAACTCACCTGGAGTCACCACCAATCTGAACATCTGTGAGGTCTTCAAAACTCCAGCGTGATTCACAGAACACATATAGCAATCAATGAAATTCCGCTGGACGTTTTTTATGGTAATACCAGTCTCAATGTTACTTTCATAGACAAAACCTTCCGGCAAGGAGGATTTGTCACATTTTCTTATAGAATAATCTGAAACTTCCGAGTCAGACACAAAACATATTCCAGAAATGTCTGCACCTTCTTTCACATCATAATATCCCCGAATGTCAAGGAATGGATTACTTGAATCTACATGAAAAAAACAACAACAACAAAACAATTGGGACTTTTTGAAGATCAACAATTTTAGCTCCATTTATTTTATTTTCAGTATGTTTCTTAAAGGTTCGAAGAAATCGGTACTGGGCAAAACATAACGGACTTACCTTTAACGAAGAGATAGAAGGTTTGGTTATCTGTAGGGGCGATCCCTTTATTGGAGCAGCTATATATCCCAACATGTCTCTGTTGAGCCTGGAAGATTAGGAGGCTGACACCGTCACTGAATGACTGCAGTTGTAAACGGGAAACGGGTCGTGCTTTCGAATACCCCAGCTTTTGATGATGCCAATCTACTGGGGTAGAATCTTTGCAAGACACTATAAATTTGCTTCCAGCATTCACAAGTTGTCTCCTTCCAGAAACAGATAATGTTGGAGATGAATCTGCTGTAAAATGAAAAACAAATATTCAAATCAGCAGGACATAACTGTAGATATATACAAAATGATATGAGGAATCATTTATATAACAAGCCGATATCAGAGCTGGAGTATCACCCCAGAAAACTAAAAAATGGTCATTATCAATGCCAAGGTGCCATGTATTTATCCAAAATAACCAGAGCTAAGCAAATATTTCAAAGCATTTTTTCACAATACAAACTGCACAGATTATTCACACCTGATGATGCTGGTGTACTTACCGTACTTTGAAAATCCAGGTTAATATAGCTGTATAATCCACTGGAGCCCGATATTGATATTAATTATTTTATTGACTTTAGCTCTATATTCAAAAAGTATTCTACAACCATTATGGTGTGGATTTGTAAAATTACTACACCTCATCAGGTCTAGGAGAGCATGTATGTTTTTAGTGGGGAGAGAAGAAATTACAAGTGCTTCTTACTAAATTAGAATATCATCAAAAAGTTAATTATTAATTTCAGTTCTTCAATACAAAACCATATATTATATAGAGTCATTACAAACAGAGTGATCTGTTTCAAGTGTTTATTTCTGTTAATGTTGATGATTATGGCTTACAGCCAATGAAAATTCAAAAGGCATTATCTGTTGTGAGTTCATTTTCCCCTTCGTCACTGGGGTCTGGTGAACTCCCTATTCTGGTGGAGGAAGGTAGTGAGCCTGATTATCAGGCACCTGAGTCTAATGAGGATGAATGGCTGAGTGGAGTCGCGGACTGGATATAAGGCTGCCGACGCCCTTCTGCCCTGCGGGTGATTTCTCTGTGGACTTCTAGGACACCAGTCTGATTCCTGCTCCTCTAAAGCTAAGTTTCTGTTTTGCCTGTTAGCTTTTTGTTTTGTTTTTTGTTTTCCTTGCTTTTCAGTATTCTGCCATTCCCTGCTGGGAAGAGCTGAATCTCCTTTTGCCTGTAGCTCTGTCTTCAGTATATGCCTGAGTACTGACATAGCTTTTTTGAAGCCTAGCGTCTTCAGGGCCTTTTTCACTGTCAGTCTGTTGGCTCTGATTTTCATAGGGTTTTTTACGGATTGCAGACAGCAGCCTTCCTGTCCTTTTCTATTTAGTTAGCTTGGGCCCCTCTTTGCTCAGTCTATCTTTCTGTCTGTGTTAGTATTTTCATCTTGCTTCACCGTCATTATATGTTGGGGGCTGCCTATTGCTTTGGGGTCTGCTCTGGGGCAGTTTAGATTTCCCCTTTCTTTCTTTAGGCCTATTTAATTCTCCGGCTGTGATCGAGGGGTCTAGGGCATCGTAGGAACCCCCCACGGCTACTGCTAGTTGTGTTGATAGGTTCAGGGGTCTGCAATCCGATAGCTGCCAACTTCTCTGGTTTTCTGGACTTAGCTAGCATTTCTGTTTTTGCCTCCTACGGTGACTCAATCATAACAATTATCTCAGTAAGGTAGAATAATTAACAAAAAACACCTGCAAAGGCTTCCTAAGCGTTTAAAAAGGTCCCTTAGTATGTTTCAGTAGGCTCCACAATCAAGGGGAAGACTGCTGACTTGACAGATGTGCAGAAGGCAGTCATTGACATGCTCCACAAGGAGGGTAAGCCACAAAAGGTCATTGCTAAAGAAGCTGGCTGTTCACAGAGTGCTGTATCCAAGCATATTAATGTAAAGTTGAGTCGAAGGAAAAAATGAGATAGAAAAAGGTGCACAAGCAACCGGGATAACCACAGCCTTCAAAGGATTGTTAAGAAAAGGCCATTCAAAAATCGGGGGGAGATTCACAAGGAGTGGACTGCTGCTGGAGTCATTGCTTCAAGAGTCACCCACCACACTCAGATGTATCCAGGACATGGGCTACAAGTGTCCCACTCCTTGTGTCAAGCCACTCATGACCAATAGACAATGCCAGAAGTGTCTTGCCTGGGCCAAGGAGAAAAAGAACTGGACTGTTGTCAGTGGTCCAAGGTGTTGTTTTCAGATGAAAGTAAATTTTGCATTTCATTTTTAAATCAAGGTTCCAGAGTCTGAAGGAAGAGTGGAGAGACAGAATCCAAGCTGCTGGAGATCTAGTGTGACGTTTCCACAATCAGTGATGGTTTGGGGAGCCATGTCATCTGCTGGTGTAGGTCCACTGTGTTTTATCAAGACCAAAGTCAGCTCAGCCGTCTACCAGGACATTTTAGAGCTCTTCATGCTTCTCTCTCCCAACAAGCTTTTTGGAGATGGAAATGTCATTCTCCAGCAGGACTTGGCACCTGTCCACACTGCCAAAAGTACAAATACCTGGTTTACAAACAACAGTATCATTGTGCTTGATTGGCCAGTAAACTCATTTGATCTTAACCCTATAGAGAATCTATGGGGTATTGTCAAGAGGAAAATGAGAGACACCAGACCCAACAATGCAGATGAGCTGAAGGCTGCTATCAAAGCAACCTGGGCTTCCATAACACCTCAGCACTGCGACAGGCTGATCGCCTCCATGCCACGCCGCACTGATGCAGTAATTGATGCAAAAGGAGTCCCGACCAAGTATTGGGTGCATTTACTGAACATACATTTCAGTAGGCCAACATTTCGGATTTTAAAATCATTTTTCAAGCTGGTGTTATAAAGTATTCTAATTTACTGAGATAATTAGACTTTGGGGTTTTCATTGGCTGTAAGACATAGTCATCAACATTAACAGAAATAAACATGTGAAATAGATCACTCTGTAATGACTATGATATATGAGTTTCACTTTTCAAAGAACTGAAATAAATTAACTTTTTGATTATATTCTAAGTTAGTGAGAAGCACTTGTAGCTACTGCCAATCACCTCTGGCTGGGACGGATCTATAAGGAGATCAAATCAGTAGCTAAAATCAAGAGTCAGGAGGTCCTCAAAAAAAAAACGAGAGTCACCCTGTCTGACCGAAATGAGCAAGTTTGGGCAACTTTGAAGTAATGTATATGAGAGGCTTGTAGTTAAAGTGTTTATGCAACAAAACCATAAAGTGACATTTATCGGGAGTAAAAGTGTCTATTGCTGCAGAATAACCAGCATACCCAGCATTATTATACTAATGGAAAAGATTTATTTTTCACAATGCTTCTGATTTTCTATCAATTCACATGTATCTTATATGGATCAATTTGGGCAGCATTTGTTTGTCCATCAAAGCGAGTCCAGAAAATAGCATGAACACATATGAACATATAGTGCAACACAAGAACAAAGGTATTTTAGTAATATTGTAACCCTGCACTCTGTATCTCAAAATACTGAACACAGACTACTCCCGGGGCCTGAGGACTACTGGTGGTATGCTGTCAGTAGCCATGACTGGTGGACTTAGTCCCCATGTGCTAGGGAGATTAATCCTACACCGAGGAAAAAAAGTAGAGGGTCAATTAAACGTCATGCTTCTTTAGGACTTGCTCACACTAACGTATAACTAGATGGATGCTATGCGATGTTTTATCAGATAGCACTCGGACCAAGGCTATACCATGGGGCAGTGCAGAAGAGCAATTTTTTCTCATGTTGTTTCGGGTAACTGCACACTTCGGACAAAGCACACCCATATAAGTCTATGAGTTAGTGTAAAACATCGGCCTGCACTCAGATGTCATCTGAGTGCAGTCCAATGTACGCACACAGAGACAATGGATAAGGTGGAGAAATTACGTTTTCAGTCTTCTCCGCATTTGTGCTTGTTTGAGAAAAATCGGATAATCCGCCTGATTGTCCCACATAAGATAATATGCTCAGGAGCATTCTCTTAAAGTTTTTTCAACTATCTGAAGGGCTCATGATGTCTTCTAAATAAAATTTCTCATGTTAGGATTGAATTAAGTGGTGTTATTGGGCTAAAATAAAGTTGTCATTTCTAAGTTGTAATGCAGTTGAATTTGACTATTTTGGCATTAGCCTACAGCCGATCGGTAAATATTTGCTGATCGGCAATTATTTAAAAGCCTATGTATGCTTTAGATGTGCACTCACCGATCAGCGATAGATTATTCAGTAAGCATAGGCTGCACATGTTCTTGACAGCGCAGGTCCCGCTTACACGTGATGCGATGACGAGAACAGTATTTTTGGGGGTAAGTCAAAATATCATTTCACACAAAGAACAAACATTTGGCTCCTTCAACGTCACCTTACGGGCTCGCTCACACTGGCATATAACACAGACGAGTGCTGTTCTATCGGATGAGAACGCGGCGAGCGACTCCGATATTCGTATTGCACTTATCCATACAGTCCGAGTGCAGTCCGATTACCACAGACACAGGCAATGGAAAAGATGGAGACATTAAGTTCTGTCTACTCCACACCTGTAATGTCAGAGAATCCGATTACATGGATAGGATACTCAGATCAGACTCTGACAGTTTGATCTGAGTGACATTAGCATAATCGGTCCTGATTGTCTAGCATCAGAGAATCAACTGCGGCGAGACCGCGGCCTAACAGTGCCAGAACATGTATTTGCCACTTGGTATAGGCAACAATTATGAGGCAGGACAAGAGCATGACAAGCTTCCATAATGGTTAGAACTCAGTTTGTTTTATGGCTACTCAACTACAAATCCAGCTGGGAATCCAATCTGCTGAAGGCAGACAAGTGGCAGTGCATATCAAGTCCAATTTCCAATTCAGGAGTCCTACTTAGCCAAGTAATAACCAGTTGAGACATAATGGCCATATAGTTTGTCACCACCTCTTAAAAATGTATGCAACAACAAAGCAGAGAAACAGTACGTCTGATCGAAGAGGATGACTGAAGGAATTATAGTCACTGCTAACTTATTCTCTGTAAATGGCAATTACACTCAATTCTGGTTTTCAGAATTCAGCTTTGACTAAAATGACATTTTTATAGCCAATTTGCTATATGTTTACTTATCTTCTCATCCACACTCAGATATGGGTTAAGGACAACACCTCAGAAATGGAAGGTGAAGACAGATTTATAGCGCTTTACCCTCAACCACCAGGAAACTACCGTCTACATCTGTATGACTGTTTTCCTGTGGGGCACATGCCAATTGCCAGTACTGACGTTGACTGGTGTGAAGAATAAAGCCACAGCTAAGAACACTTGTAAAATCGCAATGTATTAACTTTCCACTTTTAAGTGTCCTTGGAGATGGTTCATATCCCGACACAATGCCCACATTTACATCAAGGAATTACGTAAAGCCATGCATTTACCAATCACATGTCAAAGGAATTCCATACAAAAGATATCTTTAATATACTAGTACAGCTAAAGGTTCTGGAATGAACCTTGCACTGTCTTCAGTATGAAGCATGGAGGAGTCCCAGGTTTAGCCGAGTAACTTAATTTGCTAGTATGTTAGGTAATGAATGAGATGACTGCAGTTCCCCTGAAACTAAGCTAATGATCAATTGTTTCCATGATGTACATAGTCTGAGGAACCATACAGCAAGCACAGATTTCCCAAAAGCCGAATGGATTCCATTGATTTCTATACACATAGTTTGTCCACCAGCCCTAAAACACCCTCTCCCTTTAGGGCTCGCTCACACGGCCAAGGGCAATCTGATATTTGATCGGATAGTATAACATTGTTCCGAGTGCATGTAAAACATCGGACTGCACTCGGATGTCATGAGATTTACCGTATGCGGAGAGAGACAAAGGAGAAGATAGACAAACTACCGTAAGTTCTCCATCTTCGCCACACCTGTGCTGCAATTCTCTCACACGAGAGAATCAGATCACACTAAGGTGATCCAACTCTGACAGAATTTGAGCACATCGTCATTAGCATAGTCGTCCCTGATCTCTCACATGACAGAACATACAGATTTCTGACTGCAGGCTCCCATACATATTGTGTTATTGTGTGCCAAACCTGCCAATTCCAGATGGGTTCAGAAGACAAACTAGTACAGGGGCCTCTCGACTGTCACTTCAAAAATAATGTCAGGAAACACCCTGATTTTGGACTTCTATTCCTTTTGTTTTGTTTTTTTTTGGGTTTTTTTTTTTTTAAGAGAAGGGCTACTGCCAGAGATGACTCGCAGTGGCTCTCTCCGAGAACACACGAGTCCTCGGCCAGCTGAGCACTTCAATGTATGGGAGAGTTGGGGGAGAAACCTGTTGTTCGATAAATAGCTATCTAAAGTGTATGGGGGCTTCAGAGCAAGCATCTTTCATTTAGAGTATGTAACCACTTTAGCCAAAGTAAAATGTCAACATATCAGAATTCATGAGAACACCTCTAAAACCCAGGAGAGGACATACCGCCGGTGAAGCTCTACCAGGGCCCAGAGGTGGAGGGGATCCACCAACACTGGCATCTATTTCAACTGGATGTGTGACCAGGGCTGCACATCCAGCTTCAATGTATCACAGTGCTGAGACCTACCGGCTCCCTGGACAGCAAAACATGCCACCAGCAAAGCAAAGGACGGCTGCTGATGTTGGCATGCCTCTGATAGGTGGAATATGGTAGTGACATCATGCGCTATGGCGAGTAAGTCAAAGTCAGCTGCTGGCTCCTGCGTTGGTTATACAAGAGGACCACACGTGTCATGGTCCTGCTTTGAGCAGGGGGTTGGACCAGATGGCCCAGGAGGTCCCTTCCAACTCTACGATTCTATGACTCTATGGTCGTGGGGAAATGTAAGAAGAATTTTTTTTTAATGTTGTGGTAGATCAGCTCACTCGGCGGTACACAGAAACACTGTCTCCTTCACTGGATTATTACTAGGTACATGCAGCATAAACCATAGTGAAGTAAAAATAAACATGGCGCTTTGGGCAAAACAAGAAAAGAAAATGGTATCTCACAATCCACAGTCTGTGAGGATTCACCCGCTTAGGGTTAGCAATAACACATGGTTAAGTTCTGCACCAACACAAGCATTTTTAGTGGAGTTAGTCTCTCCAAGCACACTGAACCCCAAATAACTCAAAAGGCTGGCTATATATATCCCAGATGAAGATAAGGTGGACAACCTCCCACCTGCTCTATGGTTGTCTACGAAAACCCAGACCTTAAGCAAACTTCTGGGTTTGAAATCACTGACGCTAATGGCCTCAGTGAAAAATATCTCCACTCCATCAATTTCCCAGTGACATTGTCACAATGTGTTGAAAAAGAACAGTAAACGTTATTTTTGGAAGTGGCCCAGAATTGGAGACATTATACCATGAAGGAGCCCAGGATGGGGACATTATTAATGGAAAGCGGTGCAGGATGGGGATAATTATACCGAGAAGGAGCCCAGGATGGGAAACATTATATCAGGAAGGGGGACAGAATGGGGGAAATTATACCAAGAAGGGGGAACATTATACCATGAAGGGGCACATTTTACCATGAAGGAACCAAGGATGGGAGACATTAAAATTGGAAGAAGCTCAGGATGGGGATATTATTTCTGGAAGGGGCTCAGGATGGGGACATTATTATGTGGAGGTGAAAACATGTCTTTATAGGATCTAGAATGATACATCTGACCAACATGCACGTGGGGGAACAGGTATTAATTTTTCCAAGTACCTGATAGCATCCTCTCCTAACCCAAATTCATTATAAGACCCTTATTCATTATGACACATTCAGGGACTTCTAATGAATGCGGTGATGGGGTAGGGAAGAGACACAGTATAGGGACTAAAGCCACACACACACACACACACACACACACACACACACACACACGTATAATATGTAGATTTACTGCCAGAAAAGATGAGCCCAGGCACTTTTCTGTCTGCCCCTGCTAAGACAGTCATTATCTTCTCTTTTGCATCATCCCTGTTTTCAATGATGATTTATCTCAAAGCCTGCAGAAGTAGCAAGATAAGCCCTTTACACAAATAATACTTCAAACTCTTAAAAAAATGTTTTGCAAAGATAATTCTACCATAAGTTTGCTTAAAAACAAAAGATGCCTAACTTGTTTAACGATCCTCTTTTTCTTTTTTAAAGATCTTAGGATAGTCCCAATGCTGAGACCAACACAGACTTCCCAGAAGACAACAAGTGTGTTTGAAGGACAAATTTCATTTCTGATGTTGTTTGTAAAAGGGCCTGTCACACTAAGCGATATCTCTAGCAATATCGCTATAACTTGTGACGTTATAGCGATATTGCTAGCGATATCGCTATGTCTGATACTTACCTACAACCCGCTCCCCCGCTGGTTATCGCTGATCGCGCGAAAACGTCCAGGACTGTTTCTCGTCGTCAGCTTCCTGCGGCGCTTCCTGTGGAGAGACAAGCGACGAGCGTGGAGCCGGGCGGGAGGACGTCAGGATCACCTAGTGTGACAGGTAAGTAGCGACCCCCGACCCCTGCTATGTCGCTGGTGAGATCTGCCTGTTTGGCAGCTCACTAGCGACCACTTAGCGATGTACCAGCGATCCTGACCGCGTCATATCGTTGGTCGGGATCGCTGGTACATCGCTAAGTGTGACAGTACCTTTAGCTCCATGTCTCATACTGGTAACTCCCCCCTTAGGGGCCCCATCCCACATAGATGGTTAGCGAGATCGCTAAAACGTCACAGATTTTGTGACGCCACAACCACCTCGCCTGCGATCTCGCTACATGTGACACATAGAGACGACCAGGCCCCCACTGTGATGTCGCTGATTGTGCTCAAATGTCCTGGGCCATTTTTTAATCATTGGCGTCCGACTGGCCAGCATGCATCGCTGTGTATGACGCCGACGAGCGACCTCGTTGGCGACGCAGAACTCATGGACGCAGGCGGGAGTCGTCAGAATAGCTGCTGTGTGACAAGGTCCCAACGACCACCGAGGTCGTTATACGGATCGCCGTATCATTGCTGTGTCATTGAGTAGAGCTGCCTGTTTGACAGCTTACTAGCGACCATGTAGCGACGTACCAGCGATCCTTACCAGGTCGTATCACTGTCGGGATCGCTGGTGCGTCGCTTAGTGTAACGGTAACCTTAGGCTATGTGCCCACATTGCAGTTTTTTAGCGTTTCCGCCGGGTTTTTGCGGCCGCGGAAACACTTAAAAACGCATCCCCATGCAATCCTATGGGATTCCGCAGTTGCTGTGCTAATGCTGCGGATTTTACCTCTGCAGAATCGCATAGCGATAAAATCCACAGCATGTTCATTATTTCTGCAGAATCACGGCGATTCCTCCGCCATAGCTTTGCATTGAAACGCTCACTTTACACATGTGGCTATGCCCACCAGGCGTTAAGTGAGCGCTCACGTGCGGATGGTACCCAGGGTCTGGAGGAGAGGAGACTGTGCGCCATACTCTAGGTACCATATTCCTGTAAAAAATAGAATAAAAATAAAAAATAGGGATACACTTACCTCTGATGGCCCCCGGAATCCTCAGCGACGCTACCGGCAAGTTCCGTTCCCAGGCGTACAAAGGCAGCATCAATAGTAAAAAGTTGGTCACGCTTGTCAAGCACTATGCTTGACAAGTGTGACCAACCTGTCAATCACTTTTCCAAGCGATGCTTCAAATCGCTTGGAAAAGCGCAAGTATTCTGCAAACTAATAACGCTTGCAAAACGCTTGTGTTTTGCGGGAAAACGCAAGCGAATTCCGCCTGTGTTTTACCCGCGGGAGGGAGTTGCGGAAATGCTGTGGACATTTCCGCAGCATTTTTGCAACGTGGGCACATAGCCTTATAGTTAAAATACTGGTAAACTCTAGAAGCAGAGATATCAGGCAGCATCCTCCCTAGAGCCTGGAAGAGGTCATTTACATAAAGTGATAAAAGATGATGGCTCAACAACAAGCATTCTAATCTGAGACATGCAGGTCTCACTCTCTTCAGCATTCTAGAATTTGTATGACCAAAGTTTAGATGTGGTGACAGATTCACTTTAATATACGATACTTGGATGTTTAACTCTTCCCTATTCTGTGACTAAAATACAGTAGCAAATATACAATTACAGATGTTCTCCAGAGAGAAAAAGTAATCACCTATTCTTAAGGTACTGTCACACTAAGCAATATCGCTATAACTTGTGACGTTATAGCGATATTGCTAACGACATCACTGTGTCTGATACTTACCTCCGACCGGCTCCCCCGCTGCTTATCGCTGATCGCGCGAGAACGTCCTGGATTGTTTCTCGTCGTCAGCTTCCTGCGGCGCTTCCTGTGGAGAGACGAGCGTGGAGCCGGGCGGGAGGACGCAGGATCGCCTAGTGTGACAGGTAAGTAGCGACCCCCGTCCCCAGCGATGTCGCTGGTGAGATCTGCCTGTGTGGCAGCTCACTAGCGACCACTTAGCGATGTACCAGCGATCCTGACCGCGTCATATCGCTGGTCGGGATCGCTGGTACATCGCTAAGTGTGACAGTACCTTTAGAACATGTGGCCTAAGGATAAGTGATAAGTTATTGATTAGTGAGGTCCGACTGCTGGGACCCGCACTGATTGGCAGAATGTGCAGCTTTTATCCCCATTATTATGGAGCAGCATGTACGACTATAGACCACTGATCCATTCATTCCTTAAGTGGCTGCATGCTGCACTTGGCTTTTTATGGAAGACCCAAAGAGGATGTGTAGAGCTGTGGTCAGACATCTGACCTGCCGTTCCATTTTAAAATAAGTATAACAGTGCCCTGGTAGCAGGGCTGTGGAGTCAGAGTCGTGGAGTTGAAATCGGGGTTAAGGAAACTGAGGAGTTGAGAGTTGGAGTCTGACTCAGATTTTTGGCTTACCAACTCCACAGCCCTGCTTATCAGGGATAAAAATTCCCCATTCTTCCGAGTGGTGCGGTTTCCAAAGTGTCGGATTCCACCGATTAATAAGTCATCACCTACCTAACTGGTGGATCAGTGATAACTTGTTTTCATCAAAGAACCCCTTTAATGCAAACTAACATAATTGTACATCCCAGTTATGGTGTGCGCACAGCAGACGTGCAGGAGCCACCTGTGTTCTACAGCCCTCCACTACAACAGGGATAATGGCTTACAGGTATTTGCATACAGCTGTAGGGTGGGCCCCTAGAGACCCCAGTCCAACCCTGGTCATAGACCTTTCACTGAGTCAAATTAGATCTGCTTTGCACAGATGAGTGGCTAACAGCACAAAACATATGTCTGCAAATGGATGGTTTGGTTTGGCTACTTAGTTAGTTAAGGCAGCTATAACGCTGGTTTACTTTTATCATTCATCTACAGGTAAATGCTCTTTTAAAGTCAGCCTCTCAATTGCCCGTTTTCATAGCTCAGATAATTTTAATAAAATAATATAGTGTAAATTTATGCTTTTATAGGAAAAAATATATATGGTGAAAATATTATATTTTTTAAATTATATTTCCTGCGCTTACAAATTAACTAACTTAATTGACTTCCTCATTTAACTTCCATAATGCTACTTCCATGAAATTCAACAAAAGGCTACATAAATACGGTAATATGAAAAAACACCAGTAACACATGTTGAAATACAGTAGCAATAAAGCTTAGTTCTTTTTATTTTTTATTACCCCATGTAGTTGGTCTGTCTCAATCATGATCATTCCAATGACTGTTAAATGTCGCCCTAGTCCTAAAAATAATCATCAATAAAACCCTGTTCCCACGAGCTGGCTCTCCCGATGATTTATTAGCCCTGCATAGTAATTCCCCATATTATGTTGCATTGTAAATACTTTTACTGAAAGCACTGAAAATCTAAACTTTACGGATTATCAAAATCAGAACGCAAAGATATTTGTATACTACACATAGTGGTATCTGTATGTACGGCATATAACCTTTAATCTTGAGAACATGCAGTAGGGTTTGGTCTTGGTTAGTTTTAATGTAAATATCATAACTCTTTATATCTCTATAGAGACATACAAAATCACCCAGGTATTGCACAGCTAAGCAGCAGACAAAAATGTCTCTTCTGGCAACTTGCTCACTTTACAACCATTCAGGATTTCCACACTGCATTCACAATGCTCTCAGAAAACCTGGAAAGCCCTGAAAAGCCCCATCTATTGGTCTGGCCCGCTGCCCACTCCTCAAACATACAAACAATAGAAAAAGTGGGTGGCAGACAGCGGAGTAGGGATGTTACTAAAATTACAACAGGAAACGTACGGTATTTGCCTTTTGAAATTAATATATGTTCATTTCCGTGACATAATATCACCAGGCGTCTGAATCGCTCAATTATAACCGTAAATGCAAACAAGTAAAATAAATGAACAAAAAACATTACATTATTCTTTCCATGCGGCAGCCACATCCTAAAACACTGGGGGAAATGCTGAAGTGGTTGTCCACTACTAGGACCTTACCTTATTAAGCTAAATGTTTGGCCCTGTGGTGTGGACACTCGCAGTCCGGGGTTTCTCATGCAGTTATTGTGACACATGAGCCTGGCGCCCAATCAACGCAGGAGGCACTGATCCCGTCTTTGTACGAATTGAACACGAAGACAAAGTAAGGGCTTCGACTGCTCTCTGACTTGCCAGGGCCAGTGATGCAAGTGCTGATTGGGTGTCAGGCTCATGTGTCACAATAACAGCACGAGAGCCCCAGGACTGCGAGTGTCGTCTTCGCTGCAACGGCATTGGCATGGGAGGCGAGATAGGCTTTTTTATTTTATCAGGGTCAAACATTTAGATCAAGAATGGGTTGTCCGGGGCTAATATATTGAGGCCTAGCCATAGGTGTCGTGCACATGACAGCATTTTCCATCTGAATGCGATCCAACAAACATCGGGCCACACTCGGGCCAATGTCCTTCTATGGGGCTGTGCAACATGCCCGAATTTGATTCAATATTCGGATCGCACTCAGCCATGCAAGCCAATGAGTCCGTGGACTGACAGAATGGGGAAAATGGGAGAAATCATTTTTTCCATGTCATCCGAGAAAATTAGATCACACTCAGATCAAACTCTAATCAAAGTTTGATCAAAGTGTGATTACCATAATTAGCCCGATTCTCTCAGATGAGAAAACATACCGTCGTGTGACCCCAGCCTTAGGATAGGTCAAGAAAATGCATTTGGCGGGAGTCACAAACCCACCAACCCCACCAATCAGCTCAGTATTGCTTTGGACCGTCCAGAACTAAGTGGTGTATGGGGCGAGCAGTTCACAACCCATTTATCTTCCAGCATGCCCTGAAAGGATACGAATGATAGGGCACACAGGGAGTTTTAGTTTCTTAAAGAGCTGGAGATTTAAATTTTTTACACTTGATAGGAGGATTTAAAAAAGAAAAAAAAAACACAACTATATTTTTCTGTGAATATGGCCATGTGTTAATTGCTTAAATTGGTAAAAAATCACACAAAAGTGCAAAGTCCAAAATACACAACTCATAATAACCGATCATCTTCAAAAAATATTTAAGGGACCATGACCAATTATTTATAAAACACACACAAACAAGAATGCAGAACAAATAAAGACCTTTACGAACTGTAAAATTTCTCATAATTGAAAAAGTCACACACCCGACAGGTGCTTTAATCCAGCAATAAATTCCCAGCCCTGCACAGTCCACCTTTTGCCATTTAATATTATGTAATTCAATCTGCAGCGACAAACATTAAAAATTAGCCTTCTCAAATAGAGTGAAAGTGCCCACACATGTGGGAAACTACTTATTGTGCTTCTTTTACTTTTTTTCCCGTCAAAGTGGGAGGTCAGCTTGTGTCCAGGGATTATCTTACACACTTAAAGATCTGTAAACTCACCTGAAATTTTTGTATCCCACATGAATTATTAACAATTCTATGGGTTCTTTTCTTATATCTCTGATCTTCCGTTATTCCTCCTACATTTTTATGACCATTTTGACAACTGCGTTGCCATACCCCTCGTCACAGGCTTGTGTTCCTGCACTGTCAGCGTGGATTGGACTGCATCAAACTATGTTGAATAATTGGTGCAACACAGGTGTCCCTGTACTCAATATTTTCTAGGCAGAACATAGGAATGGTACACTCCAGAGTTGTGAGAAAAAAAGTTGCATTACTACTTTAAATAAAAATTTTCTTTAGACATGTGAGGAGGGTAGAAACTCCTCTTTAATTCCTTCCCGACATGGGATGTACTGGTAAATCCTATCCTAGGTGGAGGCGCATAGAGTGGGCACAGGTGTTAAGCCTGCTCAATTAATGGGAGGATGCCTACTGCCTGCACCTGGCTCTAACAACTTAAATGCCTCTTTCAATCTCTGATCATGGCATTTAAGCGAGATGTTGATTCACGCACCCATCACATTTCCCTGTGACTTAATTATCATCTTCGTACTCCCAAGAAACCCAACCATAGGTCATCCCTTATAGGAAGTCATCATTTCTTCCATATATTGCAATACGATCACATATTCAAATCCCTAAGAAAAGTTCAAATTAATGTGGTGTATATATGTACACACACACACACACACACGTGTACACATACACTTGTGAAAGTATTTGCCCCCTTGGTTTTGTACGTATTTTGTTACATTACACCCTGCATTTAAATGTTTTTGTAATAAGATTTGTGTGTAATGTATCAGCACTATATAGTCTAAGTTGGTAAAGTGAGAAAATATAGGCATAAATTAAATATATGGGTTCAAATATTTGAAAATTGCCATGTGCATATATGTTTTCACCCATTTTGCTATGAAGCCCCTAAAAATGTTTAGTGCAAGCAATTCCCTTCATAAGTCACATGCTTAGTGAAAGGAAGTGCACTTGTGTGCAATCTAAGTGTCCCATGGTCTGTCAGTATATACACACCTTTTCTGAAAGATCACAGAGGCTGCAACACTATTAAGAGGCACCACTAACCTAACACCATGAAGACCAAGGAGATCTCCAAACAAGTCAGGAACAAATGCTGAGAAGTACAAGTCAGGGTTGGTTATAAAAAAAATATCCCAATATCTGAAGATTCCCCGGAGGAACATCAAATGGAAAAAATATGGTACCACAACAAATTTGTTGAGAGGGCTGCCCACCAAAACTCTCAACCTGGGCAAGAGGGCGTTAATCAGAAAGCTAACCCTGAAGGAGCTGCAGAGTTCCCAAGCAGAGATAGGAGTATCTGTACATACGACCATAATAAGCCTTACACTACTCAGAGGTGGCCTTTATGAAAGAGTGGACAGAAAAAAGCCTCTATTTCCATACAAAAAAATTATAAGACTCGCTTTGAGTTTGCCAAAAGACATATGGGAGACTCCCCAAATGTATGGAGGAAGGTGCTGTGGTCAGATGAGATCAATATTGAACTTTTTGGCCATCAAGGTAAACGCTATGTCTAGAGCCAAACAAACACAGCTCATCACCCCAGGAACACCATCCCCACAGCATGATGGTGGCACCACCATATTTCACTGTGGGGATGTTTTTCCACAGCAGGGACAGGGAAAATGATCTGAGACAAGGGGAAGTTGGATAGTGTGAAATACAGGGATATTTTTGAGCGAAACCTGTTTCAGTCTGTCAGTGATTTGAGACTCAGACGGAGGTTCACCTTTCAAAAAGACAATGACTGAAAGCATACTGCTAAAGGAACACTTGAGTGGTTAAAGGAGTAACGTGTAAATGTTTTGGAGTGGCTAAAGGTACCGTCACATTTAGTGATGCACCGCGATCCCGACAACGATACAACCCGGTCAGGATTGCTGGTGCATCGCTAAATGGTCGCTAGTGAGCTGCCAAACAGGCAGATCTCACCAGCGACATAGCAGCGGTCGTTACTTACCTGTCAGACGCGGCGATGAAGACGTCCTCCCGCCCGCGTCCACGCGTCGCTCGACGTCGCCAGCAGGGAGCCCAGCAGGAAGCGGCCGACGAGAAACGGCCCAGGACGTTCTCGCGTGATCAGCGATAACCAGCGAGGGAGCCGGTCAGAGGTAAGTATCACACATAGCGATATCGCTAGCAATATCGCTGCTGCGTCACAAAATCAGTGACCCTTTAGCGATATCACTAGCGATCTTGCTTAGTGTGACGGGGCCTGAAGTCAAAGTGCAGACCTTAATCCAATTGAGAATCTGAGGTCAGGTATGAAGATTGCTGTTCAGCAAAGAAAAGAACAGTGAAGTTCCAAGTTATGAGGTAGCAAACAGGAAAAATGTCAAGGGGGGGGGTACTTTCATTGTATATATATATTTTTTTTATATCACCACCATTTTTCCAGATAAAAAATAAAAATAAAAAAAGACACAAAGTCCAATCTATGAAAACATAAAATTAAATTTGTGATGTTAAAGGCAGTAAGTAAAAAAAAAAAAAATGTAAAATAAATTGAACTGGACCTATGTCACAGTTTGGTTATTTTAAATTTTTTTTTTTGCTTACCGCCTTTAACAGTACAAATTTAATTTTATATTTTCATAGATCGGAGCACAGAGACAATGTTTTTGTCTACCAAGATATAAAAAAAAACTAAACGAGTTTGGCCATTAACATTCTGACCTAAATAATCACGTCTCCAAGTCATTTTTACCTCACAATGAATGCCGTAAAAATTAAACCCAAAACAAAAAGGTAGAATAGTGTTTTACTTTTAACCAATTCCCCCAACTTGGTGTCCATCAAAATGACAACTCAACCTGCAAAGAAAAAAAAATTACCTAACATGGCTATGTTAGTGGAAAAAAAAAAAACGCTATGCCTACCCCCTCCTGAAGAAGAGGAGGAAAAATGAAAAATTGGGACCCATTTTGGAGATATCTATAAAAGTCACCCTTATGTATTTTATTAATCGCAAAGGTTGCCCTGAAAGAGTACAAAAGTACTGACAGATCATAGAAAATGGCTTGTGCTTTTATCTCACTAATTTTGTAACTTTCATTGACTTACAGAAAGGTCTACAAGCAGGCACTTCTCCATAGATGTTGGAAGCAGCACCAGCCTATTCTCCAACTTGGAATTAGTATGGTACACAAACCAAATAGTAAAGGATCTGATGAAAAGTCATTATTGAATACATCATTAGCAATATCATTAGGAACAGTGGCTCCGGCTCCTGACTATTATACATAGAAGTCTATATTCCAGAACATATGCTGTCGCATCAAAATAACATGGACTCTTCTATAAATGTTGGATGATCCTTGAACACTGGAGTGCATCCATTTGCATTCCCATCTGAATATGCAACATCCCTGTAGAACTGTAATGAACAGCAATGTGATGGAATGTGATAGAATGCCTCTCTATATTACTGTAGCGTCACGCTACCACCTCCACTATTGATTGGTATTGCTGAAAGCGGAGATTCCCAGTATCACCATGAGGAAAGCGTAATGTATACTCTGACAGAAGATGATGAAGGATAAAGCTGAATGACAAGTTCACATATTGAATGGCATGCAAACATATAATTGCTAGTGGCACGGCCAAAAGGTCATTGAGGATACAGAGATTGTAAGAGTCTCTACATTTCTTACACTCAAGAGATGGGCTGTTTTAATAGATAATCATAAAGGACCTTTAGGCTACTTTCTCATGATTTATTTTTTTTTTTTAACTACAACTACCATATTTTTCGGATCACAAGACACACTTTTCCCCACAAAATTTGAGAGGAAAATGTGGGGGTGTCTTATAGTCCAAATGTAGCCGGTCGCGAGACGAGATCTTGGGAGCCAATATCTCAATCTGTGCATGCGCTGCCTCTGGTTACCAATTTCCCAGAGCCCATGGAGGGAAAGTCAATAGGAAAGTGCGGGGACTCCGCTCAACACCTACATTTTCTGATAGCCCAGTGCCTGAACACTCTCTCCTCCCAGCCCATGGCCCGCAGCATTGCCTCACTTTTGCCATTTCTGGCTTTCTGCAGCAGGGACCCTGTCGGCTTCCTGCAGAATCACCCTAACCTTCTGTGACAGCGCTGTACTACTTCCACCCTCCCCTCCCTCCCAGCAAGCTATTGTAAAATCAGACTATACGATGCCCCGCCATTTTGTTTAAACAACAAAAAAAATATCACATTTTCATCCACAAAATTTTGAGGGCATCTTATGGTCCGGTGTCCCTTATGGTTTGCAAAATACGGTAACCTAGTTCTGGAACATCAAAAACTCACCAATTACTGGATGTGGGAACTGAGCCTAAGGGCTCATACTCACTGGCGATAAAATCGGACGTTTGCAATCCGATTTAAAATCGCATTGCACTCTGACCAATGTTAGTGAATGGGTGACATCTCACTTGCGATTTTTTTTCCCATCCAAAATCGGACTGAGAAAAAAAAAAAATCGCAGCATGCTGCGATTTTCGCCAATGCAAGTCAATGGGTGCGATTAAAAAAACGGACCAAAAACGGACCATCCGTTTTCCATCAGTTTTAAACGGATACATTACCATTCTGTGGCCTAGAACACTGTAAATGGTCCTGTAAATGACTGCAGAAAAATAGTTGCTGAGAAAAAAAAACGGATGCAAAACGGATGGAAAGATTAAAAATCGCATAGAAATTGCATGACACTCGCATAGCACTCCACCCTTTTTTACAGTCCAGAAATCGGACCGTTTTTTTAATCGCAAATGAGGATGAGCCCTTAAAGGGGTTGTCCTATCCGCAAGATAAACAATAACTTACTGATTAGTAGGAGTCTGACTGATAGGATCGGCGCTGATTGGCAGTACAGGGAATTTTTATCTAGGTTACAAAATGGAGCAGTAGGTCAGATGCCTGTCAGCCACTCAATTCATCTTATAAGGGGCCCCTGAAAGAAAATGATGGTAGCGCTCGGCAGCCCTATAGGGAATTAAATGAGCGGCTGTCGAACCCATACATTGCCGCTCCATTCTAACAAGGATAAAGTGCCTTGGCTCACCCTAACGATACGAGTCCCAGCAGGTGGACACCCATTGATAACAAAGTTATCGACAATCCTGTTGAGAGGTGATAGTGCTGCGGCCGGGCATAACACTATTGACAATATTTCTGCAGGGTAATAACATTATTGATCTGACAGGTTCCTTTTAAAGCCCCCGTTACACACTGCGATATCGCTAGCAACATCACTGTAAAGTCACCGATTTTGTGACGTTATAGCGATATTGCTAGCGATATCGCTATGTCTGATACTTACCTCCGACCGACTCCCCCGCTGCTCATTGTTGCGCGAGAAGCTCCTGGACCATTTCTCGTCGGGCACTTCCTGTGGCGCCGACGAGCGACGCGTGGACGTCAGGATCGCCGCGTCTGACAGGTAAGTAGCGATCCCCGTCCCCAGCGATGTCGCTGGTGAGATCTGCCAGTGTGGCAGCTCACTAGCGACCACTTAGCAATGCACCAGCGATCCTGACCGCCTCATATCACTGGTCGGGATCGCTGGTGCATCGCTAGGTGTAACGGTACCCTAAGTGTAACGGTACCCTAAGGCTCCCATGCATATTAGATTGAAATTTGCCAAACCAGCAATTTTTAACCTCCCACCTCTATTCTACCAGAAGATGAGACGTACCGGGCAGTTTGAATTTTTGTTTTCTTCCTCTAAATAAGCTACTGTGAAAGGTGTCTAGTTGTCGATTACTCCACTCTGCCCATAGAGGACACGAAGGCTCAGCCGAGTGTTTATGTGTATGGGGAAATCGTTTATATTGTAATCTAGTCCTATCCTTGTGACTCTGTACTATGGCTGTTGTATACACAAGGGACACGTTTGCAAGCAATCATGTGAAAACTGCGCATTGCTAATGAGCAAACAGCAGGCGACTGTGACTGTCCCTCTATTTGGACAACATGGAAACAGTATTAGGAATTATACCTTACACATGAATCCCTTCACAATGTACAATAACCAGCTACATTCTGTGTACCCAACTGGACAGAAGCACAGTAATGAAGAACACATCTGCCAGGGAGGCAAATTGAGAAGCCAGAAGAAGCTGTTAACCACATACTAAGGTACTAGTCCAGGACGGGAACCTGTCAGCAGGATTGTGCACAGTAATCTACAGACAGTCAGGTCGGCACCGTTATACTGAGTAAAATGATATCTTGGTTGATGAAATCCCTCACTGACCGACCCCCTAGTTTACATAAAGAATATTATACATACATATTGAAAAAATCCCTTCTGCAAGCAGGCACCAGCCGTGTCGCCTGCGCTGCAGCATAATCACATATGTAACATGTATATAATTAATATGTTTAAGGTTATCCCAATAATCCAAAAAAAAATCCATTTGAAAATTACGCCTGCGCAGCAGCAGCTATTGGTGATCTGATAGCTGCTACTGCGCATGCGCCGGCGGCACCATCTTGCTAAAGAAAAAAAAAATTATCTTCCAAGATGGTGCAATTGCAGCTATCGGTGATCTTTTTTCTAGCAATAGAATATCAAAATAACTTAAAACATATTAATTATATACAAAGTACATATGCGATTATGCTGCTTAAATCGGAGCTCGAGCATATCATTATCTCAAAGCTGAAAATAAAGATTAAACAACAACCACAAGACGGATTTCATCATCAGGTATCATTTTCAGTATAACGGCGCCGACCTGACACTGTCTGTAGGTTACTGAGCACAGTCCTGCTGACAGGTTAAGATGTATGTTGGGTAGAAGTAGAGGGCACATGGATGATGGGTGTATGACTACTTGAGCAGGAACTGTAGCAACCAAACAGTGGAAAAGTTGCTTTTTTTAACTTTAGTACTACATTTACGGAGCCCGTAAATACATTTGTTGCACTGTACAAAGCATTATATATGAAATAATAGCATGTGTTTACTTAAAACTGACACAAGATCACAAGTTTCCTTCCCGCAGATAATCAAATGTTAATGGCGATCGCGCCCAGTGAACATGCCTTTTGTTCTTGTGTGAGTGCCTCTTTCATAAACCTTTATAAAGAAGTCCATTCCAATCAATTTATATGAAGTGTAGAAAGCTCCATGCCAAACAAGCCCTGGTTTGTCAGCCGCTGTGGACAAGACTTAAGATTGTTTTCTGTGCACGATAATGTGCCAACTCGACACGTACATGTCATGGGATGGAGGTAGAAAACACTGCATGGGTCTGAGAGCTGGGACAGAACATATTTCCATCGACACTTAAACAAATGTCTTTTCATATACCCATTTTGCTATGAGTAGGACTCAAATAAGACTTCAGGTTTTCTATTTTAAGGTTACGCACAAGGTGGATGATCCGTAAAGACAAGATGAGCTTTACCACACCTGAAAAAATGCTATTCTCATGTTTTACAGCTCTTTCACAGCCACAGACCCTGACTATGTAATCCTGTGTTTATTTTATAATCTGTGAAATTCTTCCTAACCTTTTACAAGAGACAATGATGCACAATAAGACTTACAATAAGCAAGGAAATTACAAATACAAGAATACTCCAATCAGACACAACATTAAAACACGTGATGTGAATAACAAGGATTACATCTTGTGACAAGGACTCGTCAAGGGGTGGGATATTAGGCACCAAGTGTACATACAGTTCTTTAAGTTGTTGTGCTTTTGATGCTTGAAAAATAGGCAACATGGGCAACATGTACAGTTCTGAGGAGACTGACAGAGGCCAAATTCTGGTGGCTAAAGGCCCACATAAAATTAGACTGAAGTCAGCAGAAGTCATTAATATCAGCAGGACTGTCCAACAGCCTAATGTGTTTGTGGGCCTCCTGATTGTCCCCTAACTGATGATGTCAGGGGAGAGAAAGATTCGGCCTGCTGAACGGATCTATGAGATATGCCGATGCCAGATAAGTCTCCTCCTGTGTATGGAGAAATCAGGACAGAAAGATGTCACCCCTGGTCTGACAGACATCTAATGAGTATGAGCCAAAGACTCTCTGAGGAGCCAATTTGTGAAGGGATCTACTGGATTTAAGTGATATGGATCAAGAAAGGAAAACTGGTGAACTGGCGAAAGGTTCTTCAATGTACATGGGGAATGAAGGATAGACTGTTAGTTCTTGTACAAAATTGATACTGTAACTCAAATTTCTAAAGAATTATGTGATGGAAACATTTCAGAACATACAACCGCAGATGGTGGAGAAAACTGATGAAGGAGTTAAGGTACTGTCACACTTAGCGATGCACCAGAGATCCCGACCAGCGATATGACGCGGTCAGGATCGCTGGTGCATCGCTAAATGGTCGCTAGTGAGCTGCCACACAGGCAGATCTCACCAGCGACATACCCTGTTTCCCCGAAAATAAGACACCATCTTATATTAATTCTTGCTCCGAAAGTTGCACCATGTCTTATTTTCGGGGTGTGTCTTATTTTCATGAGAAACATTCCAGCGCGCTCTACCCTTACATAAGGAACGTTCTGTAGCGTAAAACCAGTAGTCAGACATATAGACTGTTCAGCAGAAAAGCAGACAACAAATCAAAGTAACACACTGCGGTACGGTACTGTAATTGCCTGACTCCCACACAGGGCCACAAAACATAAGGGCTCTAAAATGGCTCCCACACACTTTCTGGACACTGTACCGCTACCGTAACAATCACCCACAGCAGTTCCTTTACCATAGCAGCCCCATCATTTTGCAGCCCCAAATATTCCCATCATCCTATTGCAGCCCTCATCATCCCTTTACAGTCCCCAATACAGCACCCCCATCATTCCATTACAGCCCCCATCATTCTACAGTACAGTACTGCAGCCTCCCATCATCCCGGTATCCCACTGCGGCCTCCCATTATCACAGTATCCCACTGCAGCCTCCCATGTGTGTACCGTACACACACACACACACCCATACACAGACACACACACACACACACACTTTCACTTTCTTACTGGTTTCCTCCACGGTGCTGCTTTCAGTGCTTTGGTGGAGCAGGAGCCCTGGGCCAATCAGAGCGCAGGAGCCCTGGGCCAATTGGTGCCCAGGAACAATCAGAGGCTATGGATGACGTCAGCTGGCCCATGGCTCCTGCGCTGTGATTGGCGCAGGGCTCATGGGCGGAGATCGGCACACAGCTCCGAGGCTGTGATTAACTCCTGCGAACAGCGCGGCTGCAGTGGCGGGCACCGGACAGCGGGAGCAAGACACAACTGCATGCCCCATGCACAGAACAAGGTATGCCTTATTTTCGGTGGGGAGTGGTGCCTTATATTAGCAGGCACAGTGCTCCCCCTAGCATGCCTTACCTTCGGGGGCCTATTTTCAGGGAAACAGGGTAGCAGCGGTCGGGGGTCGTTACTTACCTGTCAGACGCGGCGATCCTGACGTCATCCTGCCCGCGTCCACGCGTCGCTCGTCGGCGCCACAGGAAGCCCAGCAGGAAGCTGACGACAAGGAACGGTCCAGGACGTTCTCGCGCGATCAGCGATAATCAGCGGGGGAGCCGGTCGGAGGTAAGTATCACACACAGCGATATCGCTAGCAATATCGCTGCTACGTCACAAAAACCAGTGACGTTATAGCGATATTGCTAGCGATATCGCTTAGTGTGACAGGCCCTACTTAGCTGATGTCTCCCATATACCGCTAAGGAAAATGTCTGCTTTCTTTTTGAGGGGATCCTTCAAATTTCCCAAATCCTCTAAGGGGAGCAAGGTTCATCTAGAAGCTCTTGCTACAGCCGCAACAAGCATTGGTGCTTTGTCTCAGGTAGCCCAGGAAGGCTCAACAAAAGGATATTGCCTCTTAAAAGAGTGGGGAAGGGAGCCTCCCTTTTTGTTTCTTTTCCCACTGAATTAGGGCTTGGATGGCATTATTCAGTGGAAATGACCTACACCTCTTCTGATCTAAACCTCCAAACATAATGTCCTGTACAGATTTTTCGATTTTGGACTCTACTATCCCCATTGTGACCCTAACTGCCTTTATAAGTTTGTCCATCTCCTCTACAGAAAAAAAAGTGTTAAGGCCCTGTTAAACGCATCAATGTCCCAGTGATCCCACCAACGATCCGACGTGGATGGGATCGCTGGGACATAGTTAGCTGATCGCTGGTGAGCTGTCACAGACAGACCCACCAGCCATCAGGACCAGCGAGCAAGCTGGTTTCCAATGTAAACAGCGGGTATCTAAGAGCCACGCGGCTCTTAGTTACCCGCTGTTTACCTTCTAAACCAGCGTCGCTGATCGTTACTCTCCCTCTGCCACACGCAGCGATGCGTGCTGGCCAGCGGGAGACCAATGATCAAAAAACGGCCCAGGACGTTCGAGCACGATCAGCGATACCCGGCAGGGGTGCCGGTCACAGATACATGTCACACACAGCATCACAAAATCAGCAATCTTGCTGGCAATCTCGCTCCTGAAGAGGAGACTGAGGAGAAATTGGAGGAGCTGTCATCATTATCTGAATTACTGTGCATGTCTTTTCACAGGGGACAACTGGCAAGCCCTTTTACCCTTCTTCCCTCTATAAAGCTTTTCTTGGAATAGGGATTTTAGTAAGTGTTTAACTTCTGCCCTATTGATGGGTCTTAAATCAGTGGCAACAATAGGGGTCTCTTCGGTTACCATCTACTCTATACCAGACTCTTTTTTGGTATGAATCAGGCAATAGATTTCTGCAAAGCGTAGACTCCTTGTGCTTAGACTTTGCCACACACTTCTTTCGCTGGCAAATAAGTCACAAGAAAGAAAAAAGCCACATCATCAAATGAAGTTTCACGAAGTTCACTTTCCAGTGTGAGGCAATCAAATGGTACAGGCTGCGTTAGCGACATGCCCCCAGGCCCACATCCTCCTGACCTGCCTCCATGTGCATGTCAACCAGGCACGCCTCTGAACCACTGAATAGGCAAGCCAGCGTGCAGCCACCACACCTCCCAGCATGTACCAGCACCCGACAAACCGTGGCTAACCCTGCTCGGGACACACTCACCTGCATCCACACAACATCAAAGTTCCCTTGGACCAACTGTGGCGCTTCCAGGGACCCCGCATCGGCCGAGGCAGGGAAGATATCCCTGCCTGAGCGCCAATTGGTCGCGCCTAGGAAAGATAATATTTGGTTCTTGAGTCCTCAGGTATGTCTGTAAGAGGCTCCCCTGTCAAGGATAGGAAACCAAATGATAGGAGGGAGAGGTGCAGCCCTTTTTAGCCTGTAGGTTTCCTGCACTTGAAGGGAAGATCCTCTCTCTCAAGGTGCTGTCATGGGTGATCAATAAAAATTTATATATAAATAATGGATTCTAAATTACGCAGGAAATGTTATTGGCGAGTAGAACACAAGGTTCTATAAATTACCATTTCTATATTTATCCTATTAATGTGACGGAATTGCCGCTTACTGATATCATTAGGCTAAATATCTCTAATGAAAGGATAACAATTGAAATTACTTGTTTTCTGTTTCCTACAATGACTATGGTATACGCCAAAGTTTCTTATGACACAACAAACTGAAAGACATTTCCCTGCTAATGTGCACAAGTATTACTTTAGTAGTGACGGAAGGACCGCTCATCAAGGATGTTATGAATGCTTTCCTGTTGTCTTTTTTCTATAATAAAGTTGGGGGAAATTACTCAAATTCCTGAAATCTGCCATGTGGGCAAATGGAAAAATGCAAAATTTAAAAATAATGTCATAAAATGTACCAGCTGTGGTTTGTGGGTAAAACTGAGTTTACAGTAAAATAAACCAGTCTCAGATATTCCACCTTTTACAAGATGTTTTCTTTAAAAGTTTTACCATCTTTAATCCTAAAATGAAAATTAGAAATCCATTGTAATGGTTTTAGTATTGCAACTTTTTCCCTTCTAATACGTTAGAGTACTAAAATCTATTTTGTGGTTGCCATGCGCCCTGTAGTTGTTTGGCACTTATACAGTTTGACTCCCATCTTCCAGACCACATATCACACTTTCAGTGTATCTTGAATTAAGTCCAATATTTCCAAATGTTATTGCATGGCATTAAAATGGGTACGAGGAGGGCTACACTAGTGGGGTCCAGTACAGTTTTTTAAAGACCGTTTGTTGGGCAGAATCATAGCTATTTATCATCACCTTAGGGTCTTAGCTCACAACTGCTTTATTGCTAGCAGAACTAAGTAGGCTGACTTGAGGTCACACAGGTTTTGGAAACTTTAGTGCAATCTATCCTAAGCGCACGGTAATCCATGCCAACCCTTCTGGCAAATGCCAGACTTGCCAAGTTTCAGGTGTCAAGCTCTGTTCATATAGTGTTAAGAGCCTACACTGG
Organism: Dendrobates tinctorius; assembly: GCF_039654945.1. Lineage (NCBI taxonomy): Eukaryota > Metazoa > Chordata > Amphibia > Anura > Dendrobatidae > Dendrobates > Dendrobates tinctorius. The sequence continues at coordinate 15,948,016 of NW_027361747.1, read as the reverse complement.
AGGTATATATATCAGAAAAAGATCTCAACGGACTTACAATGTCTCATACATACAGTGTGATATCGTACTCATAGGCTCCAATTGTAAAAAAAAAAAAAAAGTATGCTTCATTTTTTACTTATACCCTACTATCCTATTAAATACAACAAGAATTGTATACAGAGGCCTACAAGATGCTTTTTTAGACCGTCAAGTGAAGGAAGCATTATGGATATGTTTGGTGTACACTCTGGGAACTTTCATCAAATGTAAGCGCTAAACAAAATGATAACAGAGCCTAAACTTGACTAACTTCTTATATAAGTCCGGTTTCTTTCAAAAGTAGGAAAAATCCTAAAGAATAGCTCATATAAAGAAAATAAGTCAACTGACTCTTCTAAAAAACATAGTATTCAAACAAGTTAGGTATCAATGCAATGCTTTGGAATATTAAATCCAGCGTTCATTTCTTTACAAAGCAGAATAGCCTCCTCTGGCCAATGTAAAGGAATTGCTCAGCTCACAAATCTGGAGCAGACATGTAAGTAGATATGGTCAGAGTAGACATTACCGATAACGAGAGGATTTCAAGGACCAATTAACATTTACTGTCCACTTAACTCTCTCTTCAAATCAAAATGCTTAGTGGTTTCAGGCCGAGGCCAGCTCCCCTAAAGTCAAATTATGTCATTAAGCCAGTGCTCAATTACTACCCATAATAGCATCCAAGAGGCATCCTGTAGACGGAGATGGTGGCATAAAAATAAAACTGCATCACGTTTATGACCAAAGGTAATCATTCTTACTCTTAACGAGGGGCATGGTTCCAGAAAAACTGCCAAAGTAAAAGCAGCCATTTACACCGCATAGATTACCAGCTGGAAATCAAGCCTCTTGTCTCACATGCTGTCAAAACACTGCCATAAGTATATACCTGTTGTCTTCGACAGAAATCACGTAATCAAGGGCTATACAGAAATTATAGGGATATGTAAATCTCCATTTCTTGCTATGGGTGGGCATGTGAGGCAAAAGCGAAGGTAACTATGCCATGTACAACGCCGCTCATAATGAATGCCTGGCACACCTGACTGGTAGGCAGCATTAGCCACAAGAAAATAGAGACAAGTGGATGAGATTTTCAGAGATGAAAACAGTAGAAATCTGCGATCATTAGAACATTATTCTAAACTGAACAAGATCTCTTTTTTCACAGAAAGGCAAAGCACAGATGAAAGGGAAAGCAGAGCAAAAAAGAAAAAAACATTGCTTTTTGCTGCAAAAAGAAATTCATCAGCTACAGGAGAAACTATTAATTTACAAAAAATGTACTTTACAAGTATAACTAAAGATGGAATGATTGATAAACCTGCTTAGTTACGGCTTTGAGACGTCTTGCAGACAAAGGGTGTGTAAGGCTATTGTACTGCAAATAAAGGACGAGCAAAGGGTCAGTGCAATTTGGTTAACTGTTCTTGATAATGAGTTGACTGCACATAAAAGCTTTAGGCTGAATTTACACTGACAGATAATTGTGAACGAGTGAGCTTAAGACAGTTTGTTCACGATTATCTATCAGTGTGAACAGGCCGCTGATCGCCTGATGAACGCGCAAAATACTAGTTTATAAGTCTAAATAAGCTTTTGTGCTGCTCAAAAAAAATCATCCTTCTCGATTGTGTATCATCCTGCGTAAACAGGACTGGCAGTGCCAAAAACTATGACACTAAGGGTCCCGTTACAAATAGCGACGCACCAGCGATCCCGACAACGATATGACCTGGTCAGGATCGCTGGTGAGCGGTCAAACAGGCAGAAACACCAGAGATCAGGACCAGCGAGGACGCGGGTAAGTAAGCGCGCGTCGCTTAGTTACCCGCTGTGTACCCTGGATACCAGCGTGCTGCTCGCACTGGGAGCTGGTATTCAAGGTAAACAGCGGGTAACTAAGCGCTCCCAGCGTCTGCTTACAGCGCTGGGAACTCGCTGATTGATGGTCTCCCGCCTGCCACATGCAGCGATGCGTGCTGGCTAGAGGGAGACCAATGATCAAAAAAAGGCCCAGGACATTCGTGCATGATCGGCGATACCTGGCGGGGGGTGCCGGTCGCTGATAGGTGTCACCCACAGCGAGATCGCTGTTGCGTCACAAAACTTGTAACTCAGCAGCGATCTCGCTAGCGATTTCGGTTAGTATGACAGGGGCTTTAGCGATCTATTACAGATTGTTGAGTGCATATCCTTTATTGCCTGTGTAAACAGGTCATTAAATGACCTCTGATCGCTAAAGGTTTAGAGTATGTGCACACGTTGCGGATTAGTCTGCGGATCCGCATCGGATTTGGCCCTGCGAATCCACAGCAGTTTTCCAAGGAATGTACAGTACCATGTTATCCTATGGAAAACAAAAACCGCTGTGCACATGCTGCGGAAAAATCAGTGCAGAAACGCAGCGGTTTATTTTCCGCAGCATGTCAATTCTATGTGTGGATTCTGCAGCGTTTTTACACTTATTCCATTCTAGGAATCCGCAGATGTAAAAACGCAGGCAAAATCCGCACTAAATCCGCAGGTAAAATGCAGGCATTTTGACATGCAGATTCTGCAGAATCTGCAACGTGTGCACATACCCTTAACGATCAGCTGACGTTTAGCGTCACCGGTTAGTCTGTATAAATGGATCCTAAATATCCCAACAGAAATACTGAAACAGACTGAGAAAGGAAGAAGGGAGTAAGTTAGATGTACTATCATTTTAATAAATAATAGTTGTTACACCTGTGCATTTAAAGGGGTTTTTTTTTTTGCCCACAATTAAGATTTGCCACCCAGCCATAGTACAAGTGAATATTGTCTTATAACTGAGGCTCCACTGACCACTCGACTGGAGGTCCCGGGTAGAATTGAGTGAATATCTTCAGTTCCCCGCTTATTCGGCAAGCTATAGCGCTTACCGAATAAGCTACAGCAGGAACCTGGCTTCCTGCATCGCACCGGCTGAACAGCTGATCGCCACCGCAGCTGCATGTGTCATGGCTGTGTGACAGGCACGACACATGCATGGAAACCCCAACACACAGGCTCTCCATGCAAGTGCTGTGACAGTGACACAGCCGTGACACATGCAGCTGCGGCGGCGATCAGCTGTTTAGCCAGCGCGATCCAGAAAGCCAGGTTCCTGCTGTAGCTTATTCGGCAAGCGCTATAGCTTGCCGAAGAAGCGGGGAACCGAAGATATTCGCTCAACTCTAGTACTGAGCCACTTGTTGCACAAGGAGGAATTTAAATGGAGTGCTGTTGACCTATGCATCCTGATCCACATATAGGGAAACAGACAAGTTCAATGCTTGGCTCTTTCTGTTGGTCCCATAGAAAAGCGCAACAATGCACATGGTTGACCACCCCTCTATGCCAAACTCTTCCTCACCAAGGTTGTGCAAATCTGGAGTGGGATTCCTACAATCACATTTATCAACTTTACTGTAGATTGGAGATAAATGTCCATTGTGGTATATCCTCTTTAAGGTTACTCTCACACGGCAGTATTTTGGTCAGTATTTCACATCAATATTTGTAAGCCAAAACAAGGGGTAAATCAAATGTGCAGAAGTGGTGACGTGTTTCTATTATAGTTTTCTTATGACTGTTCCTGATCCTACCCATAAAGCGATTTTCATGTCCGATAGTTACTTTTTTGTGGGGGGGGGGGGGTCCGCTTTGGGATGACAAAAAGGGAAATAAAACGATCCAGCACATGATCCATTCATTTAAAGGGGAAAGTCTTAATGTCAGCAAAAAAAATGGATCCATGTTGTAGTTTTTTTAACATTGAAGTCTATGGAAAACTGATAACGGATGACATAACAGATGAACAGATGACGATCTATTAACTTATCCATTTTTTACATGATAGTTCAGCCTAAGATAGCTGTTGGCTGAATTATCATTTGGTTGATGGCTCTCTCCTGACTTTCCTACATTCCTAAACAGGAATGCTCAGATCAACTGAGAGTTGCTGCGCAAGAATCACCTGGCAGCAGCTTATCTCCCAGCCAAACAAAAGATCGATAGACTGAATTCCTGATTCTTATGTCCACCAACATAATCTGTAGGTCATCTGATCCTGCTGAAATCGGCTGGTTCATCAGACTTTTATCTGTGTATTGGGCAGTAAAAGGTTTAGGGTACCGTTACACTAAGCGATGCACCAGCGATCCCGACAAGGATATGGATCGCTGGTGCATCGCTAAGTGGTCGCTAGTGAGCTGCCACACAGGCAGATCTCACCAGCGACATCGCTGGGGTCGGGGGTCGCTACTTACCTGTTAGACGCGGCGATCCTGACGTCCTCCCGCCCGCGTCCACGCGTCGCTCGTTGTCACAGCAGGAAGCCCAGCAGGAAGCTCCCGATGAGAAATGATCCAGGACGTTCTCGCGCGACCAGCGATGAGCAGCGGGGGAGCCGGTCGGAGGTAAGTATCAGACATAGCGATATCGCTAGCAATATCGCTGCTACGTCACAAAATCGGTGACGTTACAGCGATATTGCTAGCGATATCGCTATGTGTAACGGGGGCTTTATTCCACTTAGGACCCCGTTACATGCTTCAATGTCCCAGCGATCCCACCAATGATCCGACGTGGATGGGATTGCTGGGATATAGTTAGCTGATTGCTGGTGAGCTGTCACATAGGCAGACTCACCAGCGATCAGGACCAGCGAGCACGCTGGTATCCAGGGTAAACAGCGGGTATCTATGAGCCGCGCAGCGCTTAGTTACCTGCTGTTTACGCTGGAAACCAGCTCCCAGCATTTGCTTTATGGCGCTGGGAGCTCGCTGATCGTTGGTCTCTCGCTGTCACCCGCAGCAATGTGTGCTGCCCAGTGGGAGACCAACGATAGATTTATGGCCCAGACCATTAAGCAACGATTAACGATCAACCAACTGATCGTTGATCGTTGCTACATGTCACACGCAACAATGTTGTTCCGACATCGCTGCAATGTCACCAAACTGTTGACGTTGTAACGATATCGTTCACAATATCATTGTGTGTAACGGGGCCTTTAAAAAAAAACAACTTATCCTTTATGCATTGGGATAGGGTCCCAGTGGTGGGCTGCTCTTCGATTACAAGATTGGAACTCTGGAACCAGGAGAACGGGACTCCGCAGCCCTCTCTTGAATGGAGCGGAAATGCATGCGTTTGAGACCTCTGGTCCATTCATTGTCAACTGGACTGCTAGCAATAAGAAAGCACTGTAGTCGGCAATTTCTGACAGTTCCTTTGACAATTAATTACGGTAAGTGAAGATCCAGCATGTGCTCCATTTGCTGGTTTTTGACCACTCTGAACTTATTGCTAGGCAATAACTTAGTTATTATTTTAGAATAACCTTTAAACAGGTTATCTGACTTGGTGCAATAAAAGGTGAAGTCAGCACTGTACACATTCCAATGAATTTTGGTCTGGTTAAACTATTAAATATGGTTTATAATCCCACAGCCGAGCAATCAGCCACCGATCCCTTCTCTCAGCTCTTAGAATGAGCAGCTAAAGTGCAAAAAAGAAAATATCCTGCTTGCAAAATGTACATGCAAAAAAGGGACCTAAGCCAGTCTCTGAGATTGTTTTATACACAGGGTCCCCAGTGATGAGCATCCCTCACAGTCCAATTAAATCAATGTACCCCATCTACTGATTCCCAAAAGCAGAATTTTACTGAATGACATAAGGAAGATGACCAGAGGAATCACTTGAATTTGTTAAATATACCTCATTAAGGCTGATAACAAAAGCTTGCATAACCCAGACAAATCTTCTAACAGATAAGAGCCTGGTAGACAGGTTAAAGATTAAGAAGAAAGTTTTGCTGAGTAATGAACATTTCCACAAGAACAAATATGTCAACTAAAATATTTTCTATTCGTCAACAAACACTAAATCTGCAGACACTTCATAGTGCGTTTGCTTTTTTTGCAATCATTTTAGTCCCAAGTGTCAGGAAATATATTACTAAGGTTTTGGAACTCCAAAATAAAGGTACGGTATATCCTAAGTAAAAATGTCGACTTTTTCGAATGATCTATGAACGAATAGTGGTTGGAAAACTCATCCGACACAGAAATGCTCACTAGATTTTTCAATCAGATTTTTTCCAGGTTGCGGATGGGCACGAACACCATGTGCGCTATTGGGGGGATGCGATTACTTTTACATCAGCGTTATCAAGGAAGATAATCGACAACTTATAGATTTCTAACTTTTTTCTCTATTTACAATGACTAATTACAGTTACCAATAATAAAATGGTTTCATGGTTTGGATGACGATGAATAACATGTCTACAAAAAAAATAAAAATCACGTGCCAAGGGTTTGTATTTTAATGGATCTAGAGTATTTTGAGGGTTCGGAACTCAAATGTCCCATTAATTTTGCTGAATTGGTTCTAGTTTTCGAGACAATTCATCCATGAAAATAATGTATTCCCCCAATGCGACTTGTTTGTGATACATGTAATAGCTCTTGGTCTTTTGATGCTTTACAGTGTCTAATGAAATACCCCATAGAATTATTTTCTATTTCAATTTGTAGGCTTACAGTGCTATAAGGGACTCTTTGAAGGCAGAATTCTACTGAAATTAATCCTTAAATATTTCATGTATAGAGCATGTATAGCGCACCTAATCAGCGCCATATACTTAATATAAAACCGTTCCGGCATCGTTGGCACCAAAATCATGGTATATATAATCTTTACATCTACACTAATTCTTAAATTTAAAATTTGCCCAAATCTACTTTCACCACTGGACTGTCTTATTATGTAAACCCATAATAATATATTCAGTATGCACTAAGAGTTGAAGCAAACTAATAACCCAGTGGTCTGCAATTTGGAGCCCTCCGGCAGCGGGGATGTTGGGCATGCTGGAGGTTGTAGCTTTATAACTGGAGCGCTGCAGGTTGCAGGCCATTAATTCAAACATTACAAAACCTTATTAGACCACACTTGGCACTATGTCAACTCCTCACTTTGTAGTTGAGTCATTACAGGACTGTCATGTGGTTCCTGTTTACATCTAACATACTCCACACACAAGAAAACCCTTTGGGGTCCAGATAGTATTAATTTTCATGTGCGGACTAAACGCACTCTACCTGAGTGAGTACAAGGTATGTGGATTTTAGGTCTAGACTCTGACAATGATCAGAGTTGCTTGTAAATTCCTATCCATATTTGTTTTTCAGCAGTTTGTAACATGCAAACCTCCATTTCCCTTTGGAGTCCCCACTAGCTGACACCCCCACCCCCATTCAGGTTTTAACCTGTATTTTATGCCTTCATAAACCTGGACCCTATAATAAAAATGGGAAATGTTAAAATGATTTCAATGAAGTTACTTAATCCTACTCACGGGTATTTTGGTGACCAGCTTTGGAGACGTGTTTTACTGAACTTACAGAACACACAAGATAAACGTATTAACATCAAAGTGCTAAATTAAGAAACAATTTAAATATTGCAAATGATAATAGATCTAATGTGAGAAATATATAATGATTTATATCCATTTTATTTGGCTGATGCGTAAATGGATCCAGGGTCTTTCAGCCTAGTTTCAATCAATAAAATAAAGAGATCAGCTTTAAGCATTGTCTGAGAGGTACGGTAATCATATAAAAGGTCGTCATTAGTAATTAACCTAGGCTGGCAAAATTCCAGGAGGCAGGTAGTCAATGTTCCTAGATATCTGTAGTTGGTGCCAAACTTTCTTTTGAGGTCTATGGGAGGTTTACAGAGTATGTGTCAGAAAGATTGAAAGGAGATTCCACAACGATTATGGCAGGAATTATGGATAGTTGTAGCATAAAGTGTATTTTTCTACATGCAGAGACAAAAAAGTGGAAACCTCACAAAACCGTTGTTCCAAAGCAAAGCAGAACGCCAATAGATGCAAAAGTTGTTCCATAAAATCACAACATGGGGTAAACAGTGTAATCCCTGTGCTACTGTTACTTGCTGCTTCCTAAATGAACAATATGTTTACTTTACAGGTCACTAATCCAGAAACCCTCCAGTGACTAATAATGAATGATCCAAAAAAGAACAAAATGTAGAGATGTCATAAGAGCCCCTGGAATAAAGAAGCCTAGGGTAAATCTGGGGTCACTTCTCTTAGGGTATCTTTCACAGTTCATGTACCAAGAAGATCTATAGAAGGTGAAGAGGGAAGGGGCAGGTTGTGTTATTGTCCCAGTCTCGTATCTCCATAACAACATAAGGAAGGTAGTCATTTTCTAGCACCTTGTATATGTCTAAGGTTTCCCTAAGTTTTCATTCACTTCCAAGGCAACAGATCAGAGGTACAAAACACACACAAAATGACCAATGGACCCGCTGTGCACACATTCCAATATATTCCCCTTCTCTTCAGGTCCTGGTCAGCCTTATACCTGAATTACCTGTACTTTTAAGCCTCAGTTGCGCTCCCTAGATGAAGTGGTGTCACTATGTCAAGTGACAGGAGTTCATCTCAGCTGATTAATAAATAATGAAGGCAGAAGATTGCTAATTCATTGCGTTTAGACAAGGTGACACCTATGTTTCGATGGCTGGAGCGCGGCAGAGTATTTGAAGGAAATACACAGTTTTGCTGGCACCTAATGGAAGGTCGTTAGATGATGCAAATGACAACTGGCAAGCAAGTGTTCAGCAGGACATGTGGAATGATGGCACTGGCAAACTGTACAGAAAACAATCTGCCCCCTGGCACCGGGAGCGCTTACTATTACACATAGCCATAACTATCTTCCAATGTGGTATATATAGTAAACAATGGCATCCGTAGGCATCAGCTATTAGGAGTCTAATTTGCCGGTTCACAATTTGATGGTAGCACTTAGGATCAGACCATTAGGGCATGTGCACACTAATAGTGCAGAAATGTCTACATCTCTTGAAAAGAAAAACGCAGTGTAGAATAGGAGCATTTTTGCAGTGTTTTTGGTGCAGATTTTTCCCCACACTCATTAGTAGCGGTGAGATCTGTAGCAAAAATACTGAAAGAATCGACAAGCTGAATAGTTACCGGTAAGTAAAAAATAAGCACCGTGTGCATGAGACGTCAGGACCCTCATCCACGTAAGACAACCCTTCAGGTTTTGTGACAGATCTGCAGCGTCTGCATTGGCTTCTAAGCAGAAAGCTGCATTTTCTGTCCATTTTAGCCATTCAATTCACAGGACAGGATTTACAATGTGCCAACTTGGTGACCCTACAGCTGATCTCAACAGGGAAGAGGGATCACCGAAAAGATGTCTCCAGTCACAAGATCTTTCCCGTTATTTAGACTGTGGGGTACGAGGAATGTTAGGACTCCCCCCATGTGCTTTCCCAGCTTCCATACTGGTCCATTATATTATGCTGGATCTCTTGGACAACTTCATTTTGGTTCTGCATCTTTAATGGGAAAACTAGTATTGCAGACTTCTCTATTCCTACCATCAGAATGCCAGGAAGGTCTAGCACATGGACACAGAACCCTACAGTGACAGCGCTGACCAAGAAAATCTGGGGGACCAAAACTATAGCACATAAGGGTGAATGGATGAAGCTGATTCTACCAACAAAGCAGAGAAGCTCCTCACATAACAGCAATAAGTCCCCTGCATTACTGAGAACATTAGATCACACGAGTAATGTCCATGCCATGGAACAATCGCGGACCAGAAAGACCCTACTCCACAGCAGCTGTCATCAAGCGCTGAGCTCTGCTGCTGGGGCACTACAAGTGCCAGCCTTCCCAGCAGCAGACACCAGGGATCCTCCAGGACTGGCCGCCGTCAGCCTGGTAGCAGGGGTAGGTTAATAATTACACGCCGGCACAAACAGCCGAGATAAGGAGATCGATCCACCGGTTTAACCCTCTGCCTGCCAGGGAGGATGCGCCGCTCTCTATGCACAGCCCAATGTTTAGTCTGCACTTTTGCTGGTTTTCTCTCCGTCCCAAAGTTTGCAAAGAGCAGTAAGTTCCCAGGCCAGAGAATCGCCACACAGCGCATCAGTGACGGCTGCAGACTGCAGGCTGCGCCAGAGCATCGTGCGCCACACATCCCCACAGCGGTACCGCAAGGTGCAGATCCCGGGCTGACCTGTGTGAAGGGTGACAAGCAGCAGCAGCACGCACAGCACAGCCCAGCAGCCCATGACGGTGCCCAGGAGGTGGCTGCAGCTCACACACCGGCACCGACTCCTCACACGTCTTCTACGATTATCCTCCAGCGGCAGATACTACAAGTGACCTCCTCACCAGGAGCAAGGTGGTAAGTGCCAGACCCGGCCACGCCCCTCACCTTGACCCCGCCCACGGCCCGCCCCCGCCATGCTGCTCCTGCGGAGAACACAACACTGGTCATCCATTGTATGACTGCGGAGAGAGGAGAACTAATAGCCGGACACTGGAGAGCAGAGCTGTGCACCGAGCACTATACAGAGAGCACAGAGCTGTGCACTGATCATTATACAGAGAGCACAGAGCTATGCACTGAGCAATATACAGAGAGCACAGAGCTGTGCACTGATCATTATACAGAGAGCAGAGCTGTGCACTGAGCAATATACAGAGAGCACAGAGCTATGCACTGATCACTATACAGAGAGCAGAGCTGTGCACTGAGCCCTATACAGAGAGCACAGAGCTGTGCACTGATCACTATACAGAGAGCACAGAGCTGTGCACTGATCACTATACAGAGAGCACAGAGCTGTGCACTGAGCAATATACAGAGAGCACAGAGCTATGCACTGATCACTATACAGAGAGCAGAGCTGTGCACCGAGCACTATACAGAGAGCACAGAGCTGTGCACTGATCATTATACAGAGAGCACAGAGCTGTGCACTGAGCCCTATACAGAGAGCACAGAGCTGTGCACTGATCACTATACAGAGAGCACAGAGCTGTGCACTGATCACTATACAGAGAGCACAGAGCTGTGCACTGAGCCCAATACAGAGAGCACAGAGCTGTGCACTGATCACTATACAGAGAGCAGAGCTGTGCACTGATCACTATACAGAGAGCACAGAGCTGTGCACTGATCATTATACAGAGATACAGAGCTGTGCACTGATCATTATACAGAGATACAGAGCTGTGCACTGAGCCCAATACAGAGAGCACAGAGCTGTGCACTGATCACTATACAGAGAGCACAGAGCTGTGCACTGATCACTATACAGAGAACAGAGCTGTACACTGATCACTATACAGAGAGCAGAGAGCTGTGCACTGAGCCCAATACAGAGAGCACAGAGCTGTGCACTGATCACTATACAGAGAGCACAGAGCTGTGCACTGATCACTATACAGAGAACAGAGCTGTACACTGATCACTATACAGAGAGCAGAGAGCTGTGCACTGAGCCCAATACAGAGAGCACAGAGCTGTGCACTGATCACTATACAGAGAGCACAGAGCTGTGCACTGATCACTATACAGAGAGCACAGAGCTGTGCACTGATCATTATACAGAGAGCACAGAGCTGTGCACTGATCACTATACAGAGAGCACAGAGCTGTGCACTGATCATTATACAGAGAGCACAGAGCTGTGCACTGAGCCCAATACAGAGAGCACAGAGCTGTGCACTGATCACTATACAGAGAGCAGAGCTGTGCACTGATCACTATACAGAGAGCACAGAGCTGTGCACTGATCATTATACAGAGATACAGAGCTGTGCACTGATCATTATACAGAGATACAGAGCTGTGCACTGAGCCCAATACAGAGAGCACAGAGCTGTGCACTGATCACTATACAGAGAGCACAGAGCTGTGCACTGATCACTATACAGAGAACAGAGCTGTGCACTGATCACTATACAGAGAGCAGAGAGCTGTGCACTGATCACTATACAGAGAGCACAGAGCTGTGCACTGATCACTATACAGAGAGCACAGAGCTGTGCACTGATCACTATACAGAGAGCACAGAGCTGTGCACTGATCACTATACAGAGAACAGAGCTGTGCACTGATCACTATACAGAGAGCAGAGAGCTGTGCACTGATCACTATACAGAGAGCACAGAGCTGTGCACTGATCACTATACAGAGAGCACAGAGCTGTGCACTGAGCACTATACAGAGAGCACAGAGCTGTGCACTGATCATTATACAGAGATACAGAGCTGTGCACTGAGCCCAATACAGAGAGCACAGAGCTGTGCACTGATCACTATACAGAGAGCACAGAGCTGTGCACTGATCACTATACAGAGAGCACAGAGCTGTGCACTGATCACTATACAGAGAACAGAGCTGTGCACTGATCACTATACAGAGAGCAGAGAGCTGTGCACTGATCACTATACAGAGAGCACAGAGCTGTGCACTGATCACTATACAGAGAGCACAGAGCTGTGCACTGAGCAATATACAGAGAGCACAGAGCTGTGCACTGAGCCCAATACAGAGAGCACAGAGCTATGCACTGAGGACTATACAGAGAGCACAGAACTATACAGAGAGCACAGAGCTGTGCACTGATCACTATACAGAGAGCAGAGCTATGCACTGAGCAATATACAGAGAGCACAGAGCTGTGCACTGATCACTATACAGAGAGCACAGAGCTGTGCACTGATCACTATACAGAGAACAGAGCTGTGCACTGAGCCCTATACAGAGAGCAGAGCTATGCACTGAGCAATATACAGAGAGCACAGAGCTGTGCACTGAGCCCTATACAAAGAGCAGAGCTATGCACTGAGCAATATACAGAGAGCACAGAGCTGTGCACTGAGCCCAATACAGAGAGCACAGAGCTATGCACTGAGCACTATACAGAGAGCACAGAGCTGTGCACTGATCATTATACAGAGATACAGAGCTGTGCACTGAGCCCAATACAGAGAGCACAGAGCTGTGCACTGATCACTATACAGAGAGCACAGAGCTGTGCACTGATCATTATACAGAGAGCAGAGCTGTGCACTGATCATTATACAGAGATACAGAGAGCAGAGAGCTGTGCACTGAGCAATATACAGAGAGCACAGAGCTGTGCACTGATCACTATAAAGAGAGCAGAGCTGTGCGCTGATCACTATACAGAGAGCAGAGCTGTGCACTGATCACTATACAGAGAGCAGAGCTGTGCACTGATCACTATACAGAGAGCAGAGCTGTGCACTGATCACTATACAGAGAGCACAGAGCTGTGCACTGATCACTATACAGAGAGCACAGAGCTGTGCACTGATCATTATACAGAGATACAGAGCTGTGCACTGATCATTATACAGAGATACAGAGCTGTGCACTGAGCCCAATACAGAGAGCACAGAGCTGTGCACTGATCACTATACAGAGAGCACAGAGCTGTGCACTGATCACTATACAGAGAGCACAGAGCTGTGCACTGATCACTATACAGAGAACAGAGCTGTGCACTGATCACTATACAGAGAGCAGAGAGCTGTGCACTGATCACTATACAGAGAGCACAGAGCTGTGCACTGATCACTATACAGAGAGCACAGAGCTGTGGACTGAGCAATATACAGAGAGCACAGAGCTGTGCACTGAGCCCAATACAGAGAGCACAGAGCTATGCACTGAGCACTATACAGAGAGCACAGAGCTGTGCACTGATCACTATACAGAGAGCAGAGCTATGCACTGAGCAATATACAGAGAGCACAGAGCTGTGCACTGATCACTATACAGAGAGCACAGAGCTGTGCACTGATCACTATACAGAGAACAGAGCTGTGCACTGAGCCCTATACAGAGAGCAGAGCTATGCACTGAGCAATATACAGAGAGCACAGAGCTGTGCACTGAGCCCTATACAGAGAGCAGAGCTATGCACTGAGCAATATACAGAGAGCACAGAGCTGTGCACTGAGCCCAATACAGAGAGCACAGAGCTATGCACTGAGCACTATACAGAGAGCACAGAGCTGTGCACTGATCATTATACAGAGATACAGAGCTGTGCACTGAGCCCAATACAGAGAGCACAGAGCTGTGCACTGATCACTATACAGAGAGCACAGAGCTGTGCACTGATCACTATACAGAGAGCACAGAGCTGTGCACTGATCACTATACAGAGAACAGAGCTGTGCACTGATCACTATACAGAGAGCAGAGAGCTGTGCACTGATCACTATACAGAGAGCACAGAGCTGTGCACTGATCACTATACAGAGAGCACAGAGCTGTGCACTGAGCAATATACAGAGAGCACAGAGCTGTGCACTGAGCCCAATACAGAGAGCACAGAGCTATGCACTGAGCACTATACAGAGAGCACAGAGCTGTGCACTGATCACTATACAGAGAGCAGAGCTATGCACTGAGCAATATACAGAGAGCACAGAGCTGTGCACTGATCACTATACAGAGAGCACAGAGCTGTGCACTGATCACTATACAGAGAACAGAGCTGTGCACTGAGCCCTATACAGAGAGCAGAGCTATGCACTGAGCAATATACAGAGAGCACAGAGCTGTGCACTGAGCCCTATACAGAGAGCAGAGCTATGCACTGAGCAATATACAGAGAGCACAGAGCTGTGCACTGAGCCCAATACAGAGAGCACAGAGCTATGCACTGAGCACTATACAGAGAGCACAGAGCTGTGCACTGATCATTATACAGAGATACAGAGCTGTGCACTGAGCCCAATACAGAGAGCACAGAGCTGTGCACTGATCACTATACAGAGAGCAGAGCTGTGCACTGATCATTATACAGAGATACAGAGAGCAGAGAGCTGTGCACTGAGCAATATACAGAGAGCACAGAGCTGTGCACTGATCACTATAAAGAGAGCAGAGCTGTGCGCTGATCACTATACAGAGAGCAGAGCTGTGCACTGATCACTATACAGAGAGCAGAGCTGTGCACTGATCACTATACAGAGAGCAGAGCTGTGCACTGATCACTATACAGAGAGCACAGAGCTGTGCACTGATCACTATACAGAGAGCACAGAGCTGTGCACTGATCATTATACAGAGATACAGAGCTGTGCACTGATCATTATACAGAGATACAGAGCTGTGCACTGAGCCCAATACAGAGAGCACAGAGCTGTGCACTGATCACTATACAGAGAGCACAGAGCTGTGCACTGAGCCCTATACAGAGAGCACAGAGCTGTGCACTGATCATTATACAGAGAGCAGAGCTGTGCACTGATCACTATACAGAGAGCACAGAGCTGTGCACTGATCACTATACAGAGAGCACAGAGCTGTGCACTGATCATTATACAGAGATACAGAGCTGTGCACTGAGCCCAATACAGAGAGCACAGAGCTGTGCACTGATCACTATACAGAGAGCACAGAGCTGTGCACTGATCACTATACAGAGAGCACAGAGCTGTGCACTGATCACTATACAGAGAACAGAGCTGTGCACTGATCACTATACAGAGAGCAGAGAGCTGTGCACTTATCACTATACAGAGAGCACAGAGCTGTGCACTGATCACTATACAGAGAGCACAGAGCTGTGCACTGAGCAATATACAGAGAGCACAGAGCTGTGCACTGAGCCCAATACAGAGAGCACAGAGCTATGCACTGAGCACTATACAGAGAGCACAGAGCTGTGCACTGATCACTATACAGAGAGCAGAGCTATGCACTGAGCAATATACAGAGAGCACAGAGCTGTGCACTGATCACTATACAGAGAGCACAGCTGTGCACTGATCACTATACAGAGAACAGAGCTGTGCACTGAGCCCTATACAGAGAGCAGAGCTATGCACTGAGCAATATACAGAGAGCACAGAGCTGTGCACTGAGCCCTATACAGAGAGCAGAGCTATGCACTGAGCAATATACAGAGAGCACAGAGCTGTGCACTGAGCCCAATACAGAGAGCACAGAGCTATGCACTGAGCACTATACAGAGAGCACAGAGCTGTGCACTGATCATTATACAGAGATACAGAGCTGTGCACTGAGCCCAATACAGAGAGCACAGAGCTGTGCACTGATCACTATACAGAGAGCACAGAGCTGTGCACTGATCACTATACAGAGAGCACAGAGCTGTGCACTGATCACTATACAGAGAACAGAGCTGTGCACTGATCACTATACAGAGAGCAGAGAGCTGTGCACTGATCACTATACAGAGAGCACAGAGCTGTGCACTGATCACTATACAGAGAGCACAGAGCTGTGCACTGAGCAATATACAGAGAGCACAGAGCTGTGCACTGAGCCCAATACAGAGAGCACAGAGCTATGCACTGAGCACTATACAGAGAGCACAGAGCTGTGCACTGATCACTATACAGAGAGCAGAGCTATGCACTGAGCAATATACAGAGAGCACAGAGCTGTGCACTGATCACTATACAGAGAGCACAGAGCTGTGCACTGATCACTATACAGAGAACAGAGCTGTGCACTGAGCCCTATACAGAGAGCAGAGCTATGCACTGAGCAATATACAGAGAGCACAGAGCTGTGCACTGAGCCCTATACAGAGAGCAGAGCTATGCACTGAGCAATATACAGAGAGCACAGAGCTGTGCACTGAGCCCAATACAGAGAGCACAGAGCTATGCACTGAGCACTATACAGAGAGCACAGAGCTGTGCACTGATCATTATACAGAGATACAGAGCTGTGCACTGAGCCCAATACAGAGAGCACAGAGCTGTGCACTGATCACTATACAGAGAGCACAGAGCTGTGCACTGATCACTATACAGAGAGCAGAGCTGTGCACTGATCATTATACAGAGATACAGAGAGCAGAGAGCTGTGCACTGAGCAATATACAGAGAGCACAGAGCTGTGCACTGATCACTATAAAGAGAGCAGAGCTGTGCGCTGATCACTATACAGAGAGCAGAGCTGTGCACTGATCACTATAGAGAGAGCAGAGCTGTGCACTGATCACTATACAGAGAGCAGAGCTGTGCACTGATCACTATACAGAGAGGACAGAGCTGTGCACTGATCACTATACAGAGAGCACAGAGCTGTGCACTGATCACTATACAGAGAGCAGAGCTGTGCACTGATCACTATACAGAGAGCACAGAGCTGTGCACTGAGCAATATACAGAGAGCACAGAGCTGTGCACTGAGCACTATACAGAGAGCACAGAGCTGTGCACTGATCACTATACAGAGAGCAGAGCTGTGCACTGATCATTATACAGAGATACAGAGAGCAGAGAGCTGTGCACTGAGCAATATACAGAGAGCACAGAGCTGTGCACTGATCACTATAAAGAGAGCAGAGCTGTGCGCTGATCACTATACAGAGAGCAGAGCTGTGCACTGATCACTATAGAGAGAGCAGAGCTGTGCACTGATCACTATACAGAGAGCAGAGCTGTGCACTGATCACTATACAGAGAGGACAGAGCTGTGCACTGATCACTATACAGAGAGCACAGAGCTGTGCACTGATCACTATACAGAGAGCAGAGCTGTGCACTGATCACTATACAGAGAGCACAGAGCTGTGCACTGAGCAATATACAGAGAGCACAGAGCTGTGCACTGAGCACTATACAGAAAGCACAGAGCTGTGCACTGAGCAATATACAGAGAGCACAGAGCTGTGCACCGAGCACTATACAGAGAGCACAGAGCTGTGCACTGATCACTATACAGAGAGCACAGAGCTGTGCACTGATCACTATACAGAGAGCACAGAGCTGTGCACTGAGCAATATACAGAGAGCACAGAGCTGTGCACTGATCACTATACAGAGAGCAGAGAGCTGTGCACTGATCACTATACAGAGAGCAGAGAGCTGTGCACTGAGCAATATACAGAGAGCACAGAGCTGTGCACTGAGCAATATACAGAGAGCACAGAGCTGTGCACTGATCACTATACAGAGAGCACAGAGCTGTGCACTGAGCAATATACAGAGAGCACAGAGCTGTGCACTGATCACTATACAGAGAGCACAGACCTGTGCACTGAGCATTATACAGAGAGCAGAGCTGTGCACCGAGCACTATACAGAGAGTACAGAGCTGTGCACCGAGCACTATACAGAGAGCACAGAGCTGTGCACTGATCACTATACAGAGAGCAGAGAGCTGTGCACTGAGCAAAATACAGAGAGCACAGAGCTGTGCACTGATCACTATACAGAGAGCAGAGAGCTGTGCACTGATCACTATACAGAGAGCAGAGAGCTGTGCACTGAGCAATATACAGAGAGCACAGAGCTGTGCACTGATCACTATACAGAGAGCAGAGCTGTGCACTGATCACTATACAGAGAGCACAGAGCTGTGCACTGAGCAATATACAGAGAGCACAGAGCTGTGCACTGATCACTATACAGAGAGCACAGAGCTGTGCACTGAGCATTATACAGAGAGCAGAGCTGTGCACCGAGCACTATACAGAGAGTACAGAGCTGTGCACTGAGCAATATACAGAGAGCACAGAGCTGTGCACTGATCACTATACAAAGAGCACAGAGCTGTGCAATGAGCATTATACAGAGAGCAGATCTGTGCACTGATCACTATACAGAGAGCACAGAGCTGTGCACTGAGCATTATACAGAGAGCAGAGCTGTGAACTGATCACTATACAGAGAGCAGAGCTGTGCACTGATCACTATACAGAGAGCAGAGAGCTGTGCACTGATCACTATACAGAGAGCACAGAGCTGTGCACTGATCACTCTACAGAGAGCAAAGAGCTGTGCACTGAGCACTTTACAGAGAGCAGAGAGCTGTGCGCTGATCACTATACAGAGAGCTGTGCACTGATCACTATACAGAGAGCACAGAGCTGTGCACTGATCACTATACAGAGAGCACAGAGCTGTGCACTGAGCACTTTACAGAGAGCAGAGAGCTGTGCGCTGATCACTATACACAGAGCTGTGCACTGATCACTATACAGAGAGCACAGAGCTGTGCACTGAGCACTTTACAGAGAGCAGAGAGCTGTGCATACAGAGAGCAGAGCTGTGCACTGAGCCCTATACAGAGAGCAGAGCTGTGCAATGAGCCCTAAACAGAGAGCACAGAGCTGTGCACTGATCACTATACAGAGAGCAGAGCTGTGCACTGAGCATTATACAGAGAGCAGAGCTGTGCACTGATCACTATACAGAGAGCAGAGCTGTGCACTGAGCACTATACAGAGAGCAGAGCTGTGCACTGATCACTAAACAGAGAGCAGAGAGCTGTGCACTGATCACTATACAGAGAGCACAGAGCTGTGCACTGATCACTCTACAGAGAGCACAGAGCTGTGCACTGAGCACTTTACAGAGAGCAGAGAGCTGTGCACTGATCACTATACAGAGAGCACAGAGCTGTGCACTGATCACTATAGAGAGAGCACAGAGCTGTGCACTGAGCACTTTACAGAGAGCAGAGGGCTGTGCACTGAGCCCTATACAGAGAGCAGAGCTGTTCACTGAGCCCTATACAGAGAGCAGAGCTGTGCAATGAGCCCTAAACAGAGAGCACAGAGCTGTGCACTGATCACTATACAGAGAGCACAGAGCTGTGCACTGATCACTATACAGAGAGCACAGAGCTGTGCACTGAGCACTTTACAGAGAGCAAAGAGCTGTGCACTGATCACTATACAGAGAGCACAGAGCTGTGCACTGATCACTATACAGAGAGCACAGAGCTGTGCACTGAGCACTTTACAGAGAGCAGAGAGCTGTGCACTGAGCCCTATACAGAGAGCAGAGCTGTGCACTGAGCCCTTTACAGAGAGCAGAGCTGTGCAATGAGCCCTAAACAGAGAACACAGAGCTGTGCACTGATCACTATACAGAGAGCACAGAGCTGTGCACTGATCACTATACAGAGAGCACAGAGCTGTGCACTGAGCACTTTACAGTGAGCACAGAGCTGTGCACTGATCACTATACAGAGAGCACAGAGCTGTGCACTGATCACTATACAGAGAGCACAGAGCTGTGCACTGATCACTATACAGAGAGCACAGAGCTGTGCACTGATCACTATACAGAGAGCACAGATCTGTGCACTGATCACTATACAGAGAGCAGAGAGCTGTGCACTGAGCAATATACAGAGAGCACAGAGCTGTGCACTGATCACTATACAGAGAGCTGTGCACTGAGCAATATACAGAGAGCACAGAGCTGTGCACTGATCACTATACAGAGAGCTGTACACTGAGCAATATACAAAGAGCACAGAGCAGTGCACTGATCACTATACAGAGAGCAGAGCTGTGCACTGATCACTATACAGAGAGCAGAGCTGTGCACTGATCACTATACAGAGAGCACAGAGCTGTGCACTGATCACTATACAGAGAGCAGAGAGCTGTGCACTGATCACTATACAGAGAGCACAGAGCTGTGCACTGATCACTATACAGAGAGCTGTGCACTGAGCAATATACAGAGAGCACAGAGCTGTGCACTGATCACTCTACAGAGAGCAGAGCTGTGCACTGATCACTATACAGAGAGCAGAGCTGTGCAGTGATCACTATACAGAGAGCACAGAGCTGTGCACTGATCACTATACAGAGAGCAGAGAGCTGTGCACTGATCACTATACAGAGAGCACAGAGCTGTGCACTGATCGCTATACTGAGAGCACAGAGCTGTGCACTGAGCCCTATACAGAGAGCAGAGAGCTGTGCACTGATCCCTATACAGAGAGCAGAGAGCTGTGCACTGATCACTATACAGAGAGCAGAGAGCTGTGCACTGATCACTATACAGAGAGCAGAGAGCTGTGCACTGATCACTATACAGAGAGCACAGAGCTGTGCACTGATCACTATACAGAGAGATCTGTGCACTTAGCATTATACAGAGAGCAGAGCTGTGCACTGATCACTATACAGAGAGCAGAGCTGTGCATTGAGCACTATACAGAGATCAGAGCTGTGCACTGATCACTATACAGAGAGCAGAGAGCTGTGCACTGATCACTATACAGAGAGCACAGAGCTGTGCACTGAGCACTTTACAGAGAGCAGAGAGCTGTGCACTGAGCCCTATACAGAGAGCAGAGCTGTGCACTGAGCCCTATACAGAGAGCAGAGCTGTGCAATGAGCCCTAAACAGAGAGCACAGAGCTGTGCACTGATCACTATACAGAGTGCACAGAGCTGTGCACTGATCACTATACAGAGAGCACAGAGCTGTGCACTGATCACTATACAGAGAGCAGAGAGCTGTGCACTGATCACTATACAGAGAGCACAGAGCTGTGCACTGATCGCTATACAGAGAGCACAGAGCTGTGCACTGAGCCCTATACAGAGAGCAGAGAGCTGTGCACTGATCCCTATACAGAGAGCAGAGAGCTGTGCACTGATCACTATACAGAGAGCAGAGAGCTGTGCACTGATCACTATACAGAGAGCAGAGAGCTGTGCACTGATCACTATACAGAGAGCACAGAGCTGTGCACTGATCACTATACAGAGAGATCTGTGCACTTAGCATTATACAGAGAGCAGAGCTGTGCACTGATCACTATACAGAGAGCAGAGCTGTGCACTGAGCACTATACAGAGAGCAGAGCTGTGCACTGATCACTATACAGAGAGCAGAGAGCTGTGCACTGATCACTATACAGAGAGCACAGAGCTGTCCACTGATCACTATACAGAGAGCACAGAGCTGTGCACTGAGCACTTTACAGAGAGCAGAGAGCTGTGCACTGAGCCCTATACAGAGAGCAGAGCTGTGCACTGAGCCCTATACAGAGAGCAGAGCTGTGCAATGAGCCCTAAACAGAGAGCACAGAGCTGTGCACTGATCACTATACAGAGCGCACAGAGCTGTGCACTGATCACTATACAGAGAGCATAGAGCTGTGCACTGAGCACTTTACAGAGAGCACAGAACTGTGCACTGATCACTATACAGAGAGCACAGAGCTGTGCACTGATCACTATACAGAGAGCACAGAGCTGTGCACTGATCACTATACAGAGAGCACAGAGCTGTGCACTGATCACTATACAGAGAGCAGAGAGCTGTGCACTGAGCAATATACAGAGAGCACAGAGCTGTGCACTGATCACTATACAGAGAGCTGTGCACTGAGCAATATACAGAGAGCACAGAGCTGTGCACTGATCACTATACAGAGAGCAGAGCTGTGCACTGATCACTATACAGAGAGCAGAGCTGTGCACTGATCACTATACAGAGAGCACAGAGCTGTGCACTGATCACTATACAGAGAGCAGAGAGCTGTGCACTGATCACTATACAGAGAGCACAGAGCTGTGCACTGATCGCTATACAGAGAGCACAGAGCTGTGCACTGAGCCCTATACAGAGATACAGAGAGCAGAGAGCTGTGCACTGATCACTATACAGAGAGCAGAGAGCTGTGCACTGATCACTATACAGAGAGCAGAGAGCTGTGCACTGATCACTATACAGAGAGCTGTGCACTGATCACTATACAGAGAGCACAGAGCTGTGCACTGAGCAATATACAGAGAGCAGAGAGCTGTGCACTGATCACTATACAGAGAGCACAGAGCTGTGCACTGATCACTATACAGAGAGCACAGGGCTGTGCACTGATCACTATACAGAGAGCAGAGCTGTGCACTGATCACTATACAGAGAACAGAGCTGTGCAATGAGCCCTATACAGAGAGCACAGAGCTGTGCACTGAGCACTATACAGAGAGCACAGAGCTGTGCACTGATCACTATACAGAGAACAGAGCTATGCAATGAGCCCTATACAGAGAGCACAGAGCTGTGCACCGAGCACTATACAGAGAGCACAGAGCTGTGCACTGATCACTATACAGAGAGCACAGAGCTGTGCACTGAGCAATATACAGAGAGCACAGAGCTGTGCACTGATCACTATACAGAGAGCAGAGAGCTGTGCACTGATCACTATACAGAGAGCAGAGAGCTGTGCACTGAGCAATATACAGAGAGCACAGAGCTGTGCACTGAGCAATATACAGAGAGCACAGAGCTGTGCACTGATCACTATACAGAGAGCACAGAGCTGTGCACTGAGCAATATACAGAGAGCACAGAGCTGTGCACTGATCACTATACAGAGAGCACAGACCTGTGCACTGAGCATTATACAGAGAGCAGAGCTGTGCACCGAGCACTATACAGAGAGTACAGAGCTGTGCACCGAGCACTATACAGAGAGCACAGAGCTGTGCACTGATCACTATACAGAGAGCAGAGAGCTGTGCACTGAGCAAAATACAGAGAGCACAGAGCTGTGCACTGATCACTATACAGAGAGCAGAGAGCTGTGCACTGATCACTATACAGAGAGCAGAGAGCTGTGCACTGAGCAATATACAGAGAGCACAGAGCTGTGCACTGATCACTATACAGAGAGCAGAGCTGTGCACTGATCACTATACAGAGAGCACAGAGCTGTGCACTGAGCAATATACAGAGAGCACAGAGCTGTGCACTGATCACTATACAGAGAGCACAGAGCTGTGCACTGAGCATTATACAGAGAGCAGAGCTGTGCACCGAGCACTATACAGAGAGTACAGAGCTGTGCACTGAGCAATATACAGAGAGCACAGAGCTGTGCACTGATCACTATACAAAGAGCACAGAGCTGTGCAATGAGCATTATACAGAGAGCAGATCTGTGCACTGATCACTATACAGAGAGCACAGAGCTGTGCACTGAGCATTATACAGAGAGCAGAGCTGTGAACTGATCACTATACAGAGAGCAGAGCTGTGCACTGATCACTATACAGAGAGCAGAGAGCTGTGCACTGATCACTATACAGAGAGCACAGAGCTGTGCACTGATCACTCTACAGAGAGCAAAGAGCTGTGCACTGAGCACTTTACAGAGAGCAGAGAGCTGTGCGCTGATCACTATACAGAGAGCTGTGCACTGATCACTATACAGAGAGCACAGAGCTGTGCACTGATCACTATACAGAGAGCACAGAGCTGTGCACTGAGCACTTTACAGAGAGCAGAGAGCTGTGCGCTGATCACTATACACAGAGCTGTGCACTGATCACTATACAGAGAGCACAGAGCTGTGCACTGAGCACTTTACAGAGAGCAGAGAGCTGTGCATACAGAGAGCAGAGCTGTGCACTGAGCCCTATACAGAGAGCAGAGCTGTGCAATGAGCCCTAAACAGAGAGCACAGAGCTGTGCACTGATCACTATACAGAGAGCAGAGCTGTGCACTGAGCATTATACAGAGAGCAGAGCTGTGCACTGATCACTATACAGAGAGCAGAGCTGTGCACTGAGCACTATACAGAGAGCAGAGCTGTGCACTGATCACTAAACAGAGAGCAGAGAGCTGTGCACTGATCACTATACAGAGAGCACAGAGCTGTGCACTGATCACTCTACAGAGAGCACAGAGCTGTGCACTGAGCACTTTACAGAGAGCAGAGAGCTGTGCACTGATCACTATACAGAGAGCACAGAGCTGTGCACTGATCACTATAGAGAGAGCACAGAGCTGTGCACTGAGCACTTTACAGAGAGCAGAGGGCTGTGCACTGAGCCCTATACAGAGAGCAGAGCTGTTCACTGAGCCCTATACAGAGAGCAGAGCTGTGCAATGAGCCCTAAACAGAGAGCACAGAGCTGTGCACTGATCACTATACAGAGAGCACAGAGCTGTGCACTGATCACTATACAGAGAGCACAGAGCTGTGCACTGAGCACTTTACAGAGAGCAAAGAGCTGTGCACTGATCACTATACAGAGAGCACAGAGCTGTGCACTGATCACTATACAGAGAGCACAGAGCTGTGCACTGAGCACTTTACAGAGAGCAGAGAGCTGTGCACTGAGCCCTATACAGAGAGCAGAGCTGTGCACTGAGCCCTTTACAGAGAGCAGAGCTGTGCAATGAGCCCTAAACAGAGAACACAGAGCTGTGCACTGATCACTATACAGAGAGCACAGAGCTGTGCACTGATCACTATACAGAGAGCACAGAGCTGTGCACTGAGCACTTTACAGTGAGCACAGAGCTGTGCACTGATCACTATACAGAGAGCACAGAGCTGTGCACTGATCACTATACAGAGAGCACAGAGCTGTGCACTGATCACTATACAGAGAGCACAGAGCTGTGCACTGATCACTATACAGAGAGCACAGATCTGTGCACTGATCACTATACAGAGAGCAGAGAGCTGTGCACTGAGCAATATACAGAGAGCACAGAGCTGTGCACTGATCACTATACAGAGAGCTGTGCACTGAGCAATATACAGAGAGCACAGAGCTGTGCACTGATCACTATACAGAGAGCTGTACACTGAGCAATATACAAAGAGCACAGAGCAGTGCACCGATCACTATACAGAGAGCAGAGCTGTGCACTGATCACTATACAGAGAGCAGAGCTGTGCACTGATCACTATACAGAGAGCACAGAGCTGTGCACTGATCACTATACAGAGAGCAGAGAGCTGTGCACTGATCACTATACAGAGAGCACAGAGCTGTGCACTGATCACTATACAGAGAGCTGTGCACTGAGCAATATACAGAGAGCACAGAGCTGTGCACTGATCACTCTACAGAGAGCAGAGCTGTGCACTGATCACTATACAGAGAGCAGAGCTGTGCAGTGATCACTATACAGAGAGCACAGAGCTGTGCACTGATCACTATACAGAGAGCAGAGAGCTGTGCACTGATCACTATACAGAGAGCACAGAGCTGTGCACTGATCGCTATACTGAGAGCACAGAGCTGTGCACTGAGCCCTATACAGAGAGCAGAGAGCTGTGCACTGATCCCTATACAGAGAGCAGAGAGCTGTGCACTGATCACTATACAGAGAGCAGAGAGCTGTGCACTGATCACTATACAGAGAGCAGAGAGCTGTGCACTGATCACTATACAGAGAGCACAGAGCTGTGCACTGATCACTATACAGAGAGATCTGTGCACTTAGCATTATACAGAGAGCAGAGCTGTGCACTGATCACTATACAGAGAGCAGAGCTGTGCATTGAGCACTATACAGAGATCAGAGCTGTGCACTGATCACTATACAGAGAGCAGAGAGCTGTGCACTGATCACTATACAGAGAGCACAGAGCTGTGCACTGAGCACTTTACAGAGAGCAGAGAGCTGTGCACTGAGCCCTATACAGAGAGCAGAGCTGTGCACTGAGCCCTATACAGAGAGCAGAGCTGTGCAATGAGCCCTAAACAGAGAGCACAGAGCTGTGCACTGATCACTATACAGAGTGCACAGAGCTGTGCACTGATCACTATACAGAGAGCACAGAGCTGTGCACTGATCACTATACAGAGAGCAGAGAGCTGTGCACTGATCACTATACAGAGAGCACAGAGCTGTGCACTGATCGCTATACAGAGAGCACAGAGCTGTGCACTGAGCCCTATACAGAGAGCAGAGAGCTGTGCACTGATCCCTATACAGAGAGCAGAGAGCTGTGCACTGATCACTATACAGAGAGCAGAGAGCTGTGCACTGATCACTATACAGAGAGCAGAGAGCTGTGCACTGATCACTATACAGAGAGCACAGAGCTGTGCACTGATCACTATACAGAGAGATCTGTGCACTTAGCATTATACAGAGAGCAGAGCTGTGCACTGATCACTATACAGAGAGCAGAGCTGTGCACTGAGCACTATACAGAGAGCAGAGCTGTGCACTGATCACTATACAGAGAGCAGAGAGCTGTGCACTGATCACTATACAGAGAGCACAGAGCTGTCCACTGATCACTATACAGAGAGCACAGAGCTGTGCACTGAGCACTTTACAGAGAGCAGAGAGCTGTGCACTGAGCCCTATACAGAGAGCAGAGCTGTGCACTGAGCCCTATACAGAGAGCAGAGCTGTGCAATGAGCCCTAAACAGAGAGCACAGAGCTGTGCACTGATCACTATACAGAGCGCACAGAGCTGTGCACTGATCACTATACAGAGAGCATAGAGCTGTGCACTGAGCACTTTACAGAGAGCACAGAACTGTGCACTGATCACTATACAGAGAGCACAGAGCTGTGCACTGATCACTATACAGAGAGCACAGAGCTGTGCACTGATCACTATACAGAGAGCACAGAGCTGTGCACTGATCACTATACAGAGAGCAGAGAGCTGTGCACTGAGCAATATACAGAGAGCACAGAGCTGTGCACTGATCACTATACAGAGAGCTGTGCACTGAGCAATATACAGAGAGCACAGAGCTGTGCACTGATCACTATACAGAGAGCAGAGCTGTGCACTGATCACTATACAGAGAGCAGAGCTGTGCACTGATCACTATACAGAGAGCACAGAGCTGTGCACTGATCACTATACAGAGAGCAGAGAGCTGTGCACTGATCACTATACAGAGAGCACAGAGCTGTGCACTGATCGCTATACAGAGAGCACAGAGCTGTGCACTGAGCCCTATACAGAGATACAGAGAGCAGAGAGCTGTGCACTGATCACTATACAGAGAGCAGAGAGCTGTGCACTGATCACTATACAGAGAGCAGAGAGCTGTGCACTGATCACTATACAGAGAGCTGTGCACTGATCACTATACAGAGAGCACAGAGCTGTGCACTGAGCAATATACAGAGAGCAGAGAGCTGTGCACTGATCACTATACAGAGAGCACAGAGCTGTGCACTGATCACTATACAGAGAGCACAGGGCTGTGCACTGATCACTATACAGAGAGCAGAGCTGTGCACTGATCACTATACAGAGAACAGAGCTGTGCAATGAGCCCTATACAGAGAGCACAGAGCTGTGCACTGAGCACTATACAGAGAGCACAGAGCTGTGCACTGATCACTATACAGAGAACAGAGCTATGCAATGAGCCCTATACAGAGAGCACAGAGCTGTGCACCGAGCACTATACAGAGAGCACAGAGCTGTGCACTGATCACTATACAGAGAGCACAGAGCTGTGCACTGAGCAATATACAGAGAGCACAGAGCTGTGCACTGATCACTATACAGAGAGCAGAGAGCTGTGCACTGATCACTATACAGAGAGCAGAGAGCTGTGCACTGAGCAATATACAGAGAGCACAGAGCTGTGCACTGAGCAATATACAGAGAGCACAGAGCTGTGCACTGATCACTATACAGAGAGCACAGAGCTGTGCACTGAGCAATATACAGAGAGCACAGAGCTGTGCACTGATCACTATACAGAGAGCACAGACCTGTGCACTGAGCATTATACAGAGAGCAGAGCTGTGCACCGAGCACTATACAGAGAGTACAGAGCTGTGCACCGAGCACTATACAGAGAGCACAGAGCTGTGCACTGATCACTATACAGAGAGCAGAGAGCTGTGCACTGAGCAAAATACAGAGAGCACAGAGCTGTGCACTGATCACTATACAGAGAGCAGAGAGCTGTGCACTGATCACTATACAGAGAGCAGAGAGCTGTGCACTGAGCAATATACAGAGAGCACAGAGCTGTGCACTGATCACTATACAGAGAGCAGAGCTGTGCACTGATCACTATACAGAGAGCACAGAGCTGTGCACTGAGCAATATACAGAGAGCACAGAGCTGTGCACTGATCACTATACAGAGAGCACAGAGCTGTGCACTGAGCATTATACAGAGAGCAGAGCTGTGCACCGAGCACTATACAGAGAGTACAGAGCTGTGCACTGAGCAATATACAGAGAGCACAGAGCTGTGCACTGATCACTATACAAAGAGCACAGAGCTGTGCAATGAGCATTATACAGAGAGCAGATCTGTGCACTGATCACTATACAGAGAGCACAGAGCTGTGCACTGAGCATTATACAGAGAGCAGAGCTGTGAACTGATCACTATACAGAGAGCAGAGCTGTGCACTGATCACTATACAGAGAGCAGAGAGCTGTGCACTGATCACTATACAGAGAGCACAGAGCTGTGCACTGATCACTCTACAGAGAGCAAAGAGCTGTGCACTGAGCACTTTACAGAGAGCAGAGAGCTGTGCGCTGATCACTATACAGAGAGCTGTGCACTGATCACTATACAGAGAGCACAGAGCTGTGCACTGATCACTATACAGAGAGCACAGAGCTGTGCACTGAGCACTTTACAGAGAGCAGAGAGCTGTGCGCTGATCACTATACACAGAGCTGTGCACTGATCACTATACAGAGAGCACAGAGCTGTGCACTGAGCACTTTACAGAGAGCAGAGAGCTGTGCATACAGAGAGCAGAGCTGTGCACTGAGCCCTATACAGAGAGCAGAGCTGTGCAATGAGCCCTAAACAGAGAGCACAGAGCTGTGCACTGATCACTATACAGAGAGCAGAGCTGTGCACTGAGCATTATACAGAGAGCAGAGCTGTGCACTGATCACTATACAGAGAGCAGAGCTGTGCACTGAGCACTATACAGAGAGCAGAGCTGTGCACTGATCACTAAACAGAGAGCAGAGAGCTGTGCACTGATCACTATACAGAGAGCACAGAGCTGTGCACTGATCACTCTACAGAGAGCACAGAGCTGTGCACTGAGCACTTTACAGAGAGCAGAGAGCTGTGCACTGATCACTATACAGAGAGCACAGAGCTGTGCACTGATCACTATAGAGAGAGCACAGAGCTGTGCACTGAGCACTTTACAGAGAGCAGAGGGCTGTGCACTGAGCCCTATACAGAGAGCAGAGCTGTTCACTGAGCCCTATACAGAGAGCAGAGCTGTGCAATGAGCCCTAAACAGAGAGCACAGAGCTGTGCACTGATCACTATACAGAGAGCACAGAGCTGTGCACTGATCACTATACAGAGAGCACAGAGCTGTGCACTGAGCACTTTACAGAGAGCAAAGAGCTGTGCACTGATCACTATACAGAGAGCACAGAGCTGTGCACTGATCACTATACAGAGAGCACAGAGCTGTGCACTGAGCACTTTACAGAGAGCAGAGAGCTGTGCACTGAGCCCTATACAGAGAGCAGAGCTGTGCACTGAGCCCTTTACAGAGAGCAGAGCTGTGCAATGAGCCCTAAACAGAGAACACAGAGCTGTGCACTGATCACTATACAGAGAGCACAGAGCTGTGCACTGATCACTATACAGAGAGCACAGAGCTGTGCACTGAGCACTTTACAGTGAGCACAGAGCTGTGCACTGATCACTATACAGAGAGCACAGAGCTGTGCACTGATCACTATACAGAGAGCACAGAGCTGTGCACTGATCACTATACAGAGAGCACAGAGCTGTGCACTGATCACTATACAGAGAGCACAGATCTGTGCACTGATCACTATACAGAGAGCAGAGAGCTGTGCACTGAGCAATATACAGAGAGCACAGAGCTGTGCACTGATCACTATACAGAGAGCTGTGCACTGAGCAATATACAGAGAGCACAGAGCTGTGCACTGATCACTATACAGAGAGCTGTACACTGAGCAATATACAAAGAGCACAGAGCAGTGCACCGATCACTATACAGAGAGCAGAGCTGTGCACTGATCACTATACAGAGAGCAGAGCTGTGCACTGATCACTATACAGAGAGCACAGAGCTGTGCACTGATCACTATACAGAGAGCAGAGAGCTGTGCACTGATCACTATACAGAGAGCACAGAGCTGTGCACTGATCACTATACAGAGAGCTGTGCACTGAGCAATATACAGAGAGCACAGAGCTGTGCACTGATCACTCTACAGAGAGCAGAGCTGTGCACTGATCACTATACAGAGAGCAGAGCTGTGCAGTGATCACTATACAGAGAGCACAGAGCTGTGCACTGATCACTATACAGAGAGCAGAGAGCTGTGCACTGATCACTATACAGAGAGCACAGAGCTGTGCACTGATCGCTATACTGAGAGCACAGAGCTGTGCACTGAGCCCTATACAGAGAGCAGAGAGCTGTGCACTGATCCCTATACAGAGAGCAGAGAGCTGTGCACTGATCACTATACAGAGAGCAGAGAGCTGTGCACTGATCACTATACAGAGAGCAGAGAGCTGTGCACTGATCACTATACAGAGAGCACAGAGCTGTGCACTGATCACTATACAGAGAGATCTGTGCACTTAGCATTATACAGAGAGCAGAGCTGTGCACTGATCACTATACAGAGAGCAGAGCTGTGCATTGAGCACTATACAGAGATCAGAGCTGTGCACTGATCACTATACAGAGAGCAGAGAGCTGTGCACTGATCACTATACAGAGAGCACAGAGCTGTGCACTGAGCACTTTACAGAGAGCAGAGAGCTGTGCACTGAGCCCTATACAGAGAGCAGAGCTGTGCACTGAGCCCTATACAGAGAGCAGAGCTGTGCAATGAGCCCTAAACAGAGAGCACAGAGCTGTGCACTGATCACTATACAGAGTGCACAGAGCTGTGCACTGATCACTATACAGAGAGCACAGAGCTGTGCACTGATCACTATACAGAGAGCAGAGAGCTGTGCACTGATCACTATACAGAGAGCACAGAGCTGTGCACTGATCGCTATACAGAGAGCACAGAGCTGTGCACTGAGCCCTATACAGAGAGCAGAGAGCTGTGCACTGATCCCTATACAGAGAGCAGAGAGCTGTGCACTGATCACTATACAGAGAGCAGAGAGCTGTGCACTGATCACTATACAGAGAGCAGAGAGCTGTGCACTGATCACTATACAGAGAGCACAGAGCTGTGCACTGATCACTATACAGAGAGATCTGTGCACTTAGCATTATACAGAGAGCAGAGCTGTGCACTGATCACTATACAGAGAGCAGAGCTGTGCACTGAGCACTATACAGAGAGCAGAGCTGTGCACTGATCACTATACAGAGAGCAGAGAGCTGTGCACTGATCACTATACAGAGAGCACAGAGCTGTCCACTGATCACTATACAGAGAGCACAGAGCTGTGCACTGAGCACTTTACAGAGAGCAGAGAGCTGTGCACTGAGCCCTATACAGAGAGCAGAGCTGTGCACTGAGCCCTATACAGAGAGCAGAGCTGTGCAATGAGCCCTAAACAGAGAGCACAGAGCTGTGCACTGATCACTATACAGAGCGCACAGAGCTGTGCACTGATCACTATACAGAGAGCATAGAGCTGTGCACTGAGCACTTTACAGAGAGCACAGAACTGTGCACTGATCACTATACAGAGAGCACAGAGCTGTGCACTGATCACTATACAGAGAGCACAGAGCTGTGCACTGATCACTATACAGAGAGCACAGAGCTGTGCACTGATCACTATACAGAGAGCAGAGAGCTGTGCACTGAGCAATATACAGAGAGCACAGAGCTGTGCACTGATCACTATACAGAGAGCTGTGCACTGAGCAATATACAGAGAGCACAGAGCTGTGCACTGATCACTATACAGAGAGCAGAGCTGTGCACTGATCACTATACAGAGAGCAGAGCTGTGCACTGATCACTATACAGAGAGCACAGAGCTGTGCACTGATCACTATACAGAGAGCAGAGAGCTGTGCACTGATCACTATACAGAGAGCACAGAGCTGTGCACTGATCGCTATACAGAGAGCACAGAGCTGTGCACTGAGCCCTATACAGAGATACAGAGAGCAGAGAGCTGTGCACTGATCACTATACAGAGAGCAGAGAGCTGTGCACTGATCACTATACAGAGAGCAGAGAGCTGTGCACTGATCACTATACAGAGAGCTGTGCACTGATCACTATACAGAGAGCACAGAGCTGTGCACTGAGCAATATACAGAGAGCAGAGAGCTGTGCACTGATCACTATACAGAGAGCACAGAGCTGTGCACTGATCACTATACAGAGAGCACAGGGCTGTGCACTGATCACTATACAGAGAGCAGAGCTGTGCACTGATCACTATACAGAGAACAGAGCTGTGCAATGAGCCCTATACAGAGAGCACAGAGCTGTGCACTGAGCACTATACAGAGAGCACAGAGCTGTGCACTGATCACTATACAGAGAACAGAGCTATGCAATGAGCCCTATACAGAGAGCACAGAGCTGTGCACCGAGCACTATACAGAGAGCACAGAGCTGTGCACTGATCACTATACAGAGAGCACAGAGCTGTGCACTGAGCAATATACAGAGAGCACAGAGCTGTGCACTGATCACTATACAGAGAGCAGAGAGCTGTGCACTGATCACTATACAGAGAGCAGAGAGCTGTGCACTGAGCAATATACAGAGAGCACAGAGCTGTGCACTGAGCAATATACAGAGAGCACAGAGCTGTGCACTGATCACTATACAGAGAGCACAGAGCTGTGCACTGAGCAATATACAGAGAGCACAGAGCTGTGCACTGATCACTATACAGAGAGCACAGACCTGTGCACTGAGCATTATACAGAGAGCAGAGCTGTGCACCGAGCACTATACAGAGAGTACAGAGCTGTGCACCGAGCACTATACAGAGAGCACAGAGCTGTGCACTGATCACTATACAGAGAGCAGAGAGCTGTGCACTGAGCAAAATACAGAGAGCACAGAGCTGTGCACTGATCACTATACAGAGAGCAGAGAGCTGTGCACTGATCACTATACAGAGAGCAGAGAGCTGTGCACTGAGCAATATACAGAGAGCACAGAGCTGTGCACTGATCACTATACAGAGAGCAGAGCTGTGCACTGATCACTATACAGAGAGCACAGAGCTGTGCACTGAGCAATATACAGAGAGCACAGAGCTGTGCACTGATCACTATACAGAGAGCACAGAGCTGTGCACTGAGCATTATACAGAGAGCAGAGCTGTGCACCGAGCACTATACAGAGAGTACAGAGCTGTGCACTGAGCAATATACAGAGAGCACAGAGCTGTGCACTGATCACTATACAAAGAGCACAGAGCTGTGCAATGAGCATTATACAGAGAGCAGATCTGTGCACTGATCACTATACAGAGAGCACAGAGCTGTGCACTGAGCATTATACAGAGAGCAGAGCTGTGAACTGATCACTATACAGAGAGCAGAGCTGTGCACTGATCACTATACAGAGAGCAGAGAGCTGTGCACTGATCACTATACAGAGAGCACAGAGCTGTGCACTGATCACTCTACAGAGAGCAAAGAGCTGTGCACTGAGCACTTTACAGAGAGCAGAGAGCTGTGCGCTGATCACTATACAGAGAGCTGTGCACTGATCACTATACAGAGAGCACAGAGCTGTGCACTGATCACTATACAGAGAGCACAGAGCTGTGCACTGAGCACTTTACAGAGAGCAGAGAGCTGTGCGCTGATCACTATACACAGAGCTGTGCACTGATCACTATACAGAGAGCACAGAGCTGTGCACTGAGCACTTTACAGAGAGCAGAGAGCTGTGCATACAGAGAGCAGAGCTGTGCACTGAGCCCTATACAGAGAGCAGAGCTGTGCAATGAGCCCTAAACAGAGAGCACAGAGCTGTGCACTGATCACTATACAGAGAGCAGAGCTGTGCACTGAGCATTATACAGAGAGCAGAGCTGTGCACTGATCACTATACAGAGAGCAGAGCTGTGCACTGAGCACTATACAGAGAGCAGAGCTGTGCACTGATCACTAAACAGAGAGCAGAGAGCTGTGCACTGATCACTATACAGAGAGCACAGAGCTGTGCACTGATCACTCTACAGAGAGCACAGAGCTGTGCACTGAGCACTTTACAGAGAGCAGAGAGCTGTGCACTGATCACTATACAGAGAGCACAGAGCTGTGCACTGATCACTATAGAGAGAGCACAGAGCTGTGCACTGAGCACTTTACAGAGAGCAGAGGGCTGTGCACTGAGCCCTATACAGAGAGCAGAGCTGTTCACTGAGCCCTATACAGAGAGCAGAGCTGTGCAATGAGCCCTAAACAGAGAGCACAGAGCTGTGCACTGATCACTATACAGAGAGCACAGAGCTGTGCACTGATCACTATACAGAGAGCACAGAGCTGTGCACTGAGCACTTTACAGAGAGCAAAGAGCTGTGCACTGATCACTATACAGAGAGCACAGAGCTGTGCACTGATCACTATACAGAGAGCACAGAGCTGTGCACTGAGCACTTTACAGAGAGCAGAGAGCTGTGCACTGAGCCCTATACAGAGAGCAGAGCTGTGCACTGAGCCCTTTACAGAGAGCAGAGCTGTGCAATGAGCCCTAAACAGAGAACACAGAGCTGTGCACTGATCACTATACAGAGAGCACAGAGCTGTGCACTGATCACTATACAGAGAGCACAGAGCTGTGCACTGAGCACTTTACAGTGAGCACAGAGCTGTGCACTGATCACTATACAGAGAGCACAGAGCTGTGCACTGATCACTATACAGAGAGCACAGAGCTGTGCACTGATCACTATACAGAGAGCACAGAGCTGTGCACTGATCACTATACAGAGAGCACAGATCTGTGCACTGATCACTATACAGAGAGCAGAGAGCTGTGCACTGAGCAATATACAGAGAGCACAGAGCTGTGCACTGATCACTATACAGAGAGCTGTGCACTGAGCAATATACAGAGAGCACAGAGCTGTGCACTGATCACTATACAGAGAGCTGTACACTGAGCAATATACAAAGAGCACAGAGCAGTGCACTGATCACTATACAGAGAGCAGAGCTGTGCACTGATCACTATACAGAGAGCAGAGCTGTGCACTGATCACTATACAGAGAGCACAGAGCTGTGCACTGATCACTATACAGAGAGCAGAGAGCTGTGCACTGATCACTATACAGAGAGCACAGAGCTGTGCACTGATCACTATACAGAGAGCTGTGCACTGAGCAATATACAGAGAGCACAGAGCTGTGCACTGATCACTCTACAGAGAGCAGAGCTGTGCACTGATCACTATACAGAGAGCAGAGCTGTGCAGTGATCACTATACAGAGAGCACAGAGCTGTGCACTGATCACTATACAGAGAGCAGAGAGCTGTGCACTGATCACTATACAGAGAGCACAGAGCTGTGCACTGATCGCTATACTGAGAGCACAGAGCTGTGCACTGAGCCCTATACAGAGAGCAGAGAGCTGTGCACTGATCCCTATACAGAGAGCAGAGAGCTGTGCACTGATCACTATACAGAGAGCAGAGAGCTGTGCACTGATCACTATACAGAGAGCAGAGAGCTGTGCACTGATCACTATACAGAGAGCACAGAGCTGTGCACTGATCACTATACAGAGAGATCTGTGCACTTAGCATTATACAGAGAGCAGAGCTGTGCACTGATCACTATACAGAGAGCAGAGCTGTGCATTGAGCACTATACAGAGATCAGAGCTGTGCACTGATCACTATACAGAGAGCAGAGAGCTGTGCACTGATCACTATACAGAGAGCACAGAGCTGTGCACTGATCACTATACAGAGAGCACAGAGCTGTGCACTGAGCACTTTACAGAGAGCAGAGAGCTGTGCACTGAGCCCTATACAGAGAGCAGAGCTGTGCACTGAGCCCTATACAGAGAGCAGAGCTGTGCAATGAGCCCTAAACAGAGAGCACAGAGCTGTGCACTGATCACTATACAGAGTGCACAGAGCTGTGCACTGATCACTATACAGAGAGCACAGAGCTGTGCACTGATCACTATACAGAGAGCAGAGAGCTGTGCACTGATCACTATACAGAGAGCACAGAGCTGTGCACTGATCGCTATACAGAGAGCACAGAGCTGTGCACTGAGCCCTATACAGAGAGCAGAGAGCTGTGCACTGATCCCTATACAGAGAGCAGAGAGCTGTGCACTGATCACTATACAGAGAGCAGAGAGCTGTGCACTGATCACTATACAGAGAGCAGAGAGCTGTGCACTGATCACTATACAGAGAGCACAGAGCTGTGCACTGATCACTATACAGAGAGATCTGTGCACTTAGCATTATACAGAGAGCAGAGCTGTGCACTGATCACTATACAGAGAGCAGAGCTGTGCACTGAGCACTATACAGAGAGCAGAGCTGTGCACTGATCACTATACAGAGAGCAGAGAGCTGTGCACTGATCACTATACAGAGAGCACAGAGCTGTCCACTGATCACTATACAGAGAGCACAGAGCTGTGCACTGAGCACTTTACAGAGAGCAGAGAGCTGTGCACTGAGCCCTATACAGAGAGCAGAGCTGTGCACTGAGCCCTATACAGAGAGCAGAGCTGTGCAATGAGCCCTAAACAGAGAGCACAGAGCTGTGCACTGATCACTATACAGAGCGCACAGAGCTGTGCACTGATCACTATACAGAGAGCATAGAGCTGTGCACTGAGCACTTTACAGAGAGCACAGAACTGTGCACTGATCACTATACAGAGAGCACAGAGCTGTGCACTGATCACTATACAGAGAGCACAGAGCTGTGCACTGATCACTATACAGAGAGCACAGAGCTGTGCACTGATCACTATACAGAGAGCAGAGAGCTGTGCACTGAGCAATATACAGAGAGCACAGAGCTGTGCACTGATCACTATACAGAGAGCTGTGCACTGAGCAATATACAGAGAGCACAGAGCTGTGCACTGATCACTATACAGAGAGCAGAGCTGTGCACTGATCACTATACAGAGAGCAGAGCTGTGCACTGATCACTATACAGAGAGCACAGAGCTGTGCACTGATCACTATACAGAGAGCAGAGAGCTGTGCACTGATCACTATACAGAGAGCACAGAGCTGTGCACTGATCGCTATACAGAGAGCACAGAGCTGTGCACTGAGCCCTATACAGAGATACAGAGAGCAGAGAGCTGTGCACTTATCACTATACAGAGAGCAGAGAGCTGTGCACTGATCACTATACAGAGAGCAGAGAGCTGTGCACTGATCACTATACAGAGAGCTGTGCACTGATCACTATACAGAGAGCACAGAGCTGTGCACTGAGCAATATACAGAGAGCAGAGAGCTGTGCACTGATCACTATACAGAGAGCACAGAGCTGTGCACTGATCACTATACAGAGAGCACAGGGCTGTGCACTGATCACTATACAGAGAGCAGAGCTGTGCACTGATCACTATACAGAGAACAGAGCTGTGCAATGAGCCCTATACAGAGAGCACAGAGCTGTGCACTGAGCACTATACAGAGAGCACAGAGCTGTGCACTGATCACTATACAGAGAACAGAGCTATGCAATGAGCCCTATACAGAGAGCACAGAGCTGTGCACCGAGCACTATACAGAGAGCACAGAGCTGTGCACTGAGCCCTATACAGAGAGCACAGAGCTGTACACTGAGCCCTATACAGAGAGCACAGAGCTGTGCACTGATCACTATACAGAGAGCACAGAGCTGTGCACTGAGCAATACACAGAGAGCACAGACCTGTGCACTGAGCAATATACAGAGAGCACAGAGCTGTGCACTGAACCCTATACAGAGAGCAGAGCTGTGCACTGAGCACTATATAGAGAGCACAGACCTGTGCACTGAGCAATATACAGAGAGCACAGAGCTGTGCACTGAGCACTATACAGAGAGCACAGGGCTGTGCACTGATCACTATACAGAGAGCAGAGCTGTGCACTGATCACTATACAGAGAACAGAGCTGTGCAATGAGCCCTATACAGAGAGCACAGAGCTGTGCACTGAGCACTATACAGAGAGCACAGAGCTGTGCACTGATCAATATACAGAGAACAGAGCTGTGCAATGAGCCCTATACAGAGAGCACAGAGCTGTGCACCGAGCACTATACAGAGAGCACAGAGCTGTGCACTGAGCCCTATACAGAGAGCAGAGCTGTGCACTGAGCCCTATACAGAGAGCAGAGAGCTGTGCACTGAGCACTTTACAGAGATACAGAGAGCAGAGAGCTGTGCACTGATCACTATACAGAGAGCAGAGAGCTGTGCACTGATCACTATACAGAGAGCAGAGAGCTGTGCACTGATCACTATACAGAGAGCTGTGCACTGATCACTATACAGAGAGCACAGAGCTGTGCACTGAGCAATATACAGAGAGCAGAGAGCTGTGCACTGATCACTATACAGAGAGCACAGAGCTGTGCACTGATCACTATACAGAGAGCACAGGGCTGTGCACTGATCACTATACAGAGAGCAGAGCTGTGCACTCATCACTAAACAGAGAACAGAGCTGTGCAATGAGCCCTATACAGAGAGCACAGAGCAGTGCACTGAGCACTATACAGAGAGCACAGAGCTGTGCACTGATCACTATACAGAGAACAGAGCTGTGCAATGAGCCCTATACAGAGAGCACAGAGCTGTGCACCGAGCACTATACAGAGAGCACAGAGCTGTACACTGAGCCCTATACAGAGAGCACAGAGCTGTACACTGAGCCCTATACAGAGAGCACAGAGCTGTGCACTGATCACTATACAGAGAGCACAGAGCTGTGCACTGAGCAATATACAGAGAGCACAGACCTGTGCACTGAGCAATATACAGAGAGCACAGAGCTGTGCACTGAGCCCTATACAGAGAGCAGAGCTGTGCACTGAGCCCTATATAGAGAGCACAGAGCTGTGCACTGAGCAATATACAGAGAGCACAGAGCTGTGCACTG
The DNA here is from genome assembly GCF_039654945.1 of Dendrobates tinctorius. NCBI lineage: Eukaryota > Metazoa > Chordata > Amphibia > Anura > Dendrobatidae > Dendrobates > Dendrobates tinctorius. The sequence continues at coordinate 15,908,502 of NW_027361747.1, read as the reverse complement.
TGCACTATACAGAGAGCAGAGCTGTGCACTGAGCAATATACAAAGCGCACAGAGCTGTGCACTGAGCCCTATACAGAGAGCACAGAGCTGTGCACTGAGCCCTATACAGAGAGCAGAGCTGTGCACTAGCCCTATACAGAGAGCAGAGCTGTGCACTGAGCACTATACAGAGAGTAGAGCTGTGCACTGAGCCCTATACAGACAGCAGAGCTGTGCACTGAGCCCTATACAGAGAACAGAGCTGTGCACTGAGTCCTATACAGAGAGCACAGAGCTGTGCACTGAGCACTATACAGAGAGCACAGAGCTGTGCACTGAGCCCTATACAGAGAGCAGAGCTGTGCACTGAGCCCTATACAGAGAGCAGAGCTGTGCACTGAGCCCTATACAGAGAGCAGAGCTGTGCACTGAGACCTATACAGAGAACAGAGCTGTGCACTGAGCACTATACAGAGAGCACAGAGCTGTCCACTGAGCCCTATACAGAAAGCATAGAGCTGTGCACTGAGCAATATCCAGAGAGCACAGAGCTGTGTACTGAGCCCTATACAGAGAGCACAGAGCTGTGCACTGAGCAATATACAGAAAGCACAGAGCTGTGCACTGAGCACTATACAGAGAGCAGAGCTGTGCACTGAGCAATATACAAGGCGCACAGAGCTGTGCCCTGAGCCCTATACAGAGAGCAGAGCTGTGCACTGAGCCCTATACAGAGAACAGAGCTGTGCACTGAGACGATGCTGAAGTTGGTTTCTTATTCGTTCAGTTTCTTATTCGGGCTGAAGTTGGTTTCTTATTCGGCAGTTTCTTATTCGGCTAATTTTTCAGCATCGTTGCACTGAGCCCTATACAGAGATACAGAGCTGTGCACTGAGCCCTATACAGAGAGCAGAGCTGTGCACTGAGCCCTATACAGAGAGCAGAGCTGTGCACTGAGCCCTATACAGAGAACAGAGCTGTGCACTGAGCACTATACAGAGAGCACAGAGCTGTGCACTGAGCCCTATACATAGATACAGAGCTGTGCACTGAGCCCTATACAGAGAGCACAGAGCTGTGCACTGAGCCCTATACAGAGAGCACAGAGCTGTGCACTGAGCACTATACCGAGAGCAGAGCTGTGCACTGAGCACTATACTGTACAGAGAGCACAGAGCTGTGCACTGAGCCCTATACAGAAAGCACAGAGCTGTGCACTGAGCACTATACCGACAGCAGAGCTGTGCACTGAGCACTATACAGAGAGCACAGAGCTGTGCACTGAGCACTATACAAAGTGCACAGAGCTGTGCACTGAGCCCTATACAGAGAGCAGATCTGTGCACTGAGCCCTATACAGAGAGCAGAGCTGTGCACTGAGCCCTATACAGAGAGCAGAGCTGTGCACTGAGACCTATACAGAGAACAGAGCTGTGCACTGAGCACTATACAGAGAGCACAGAGCTGTCCACTGAGCCCTATACAGAGAGTACAGAGCTGTGCACTGAGCAATATACAGAGAGCACAGAGCTGTGCACTGAGCCCTATACAGAGAGCACAGAGCTGTGCACTGAGCAATATACAGGGCGCACAGAGCTGTGCACTGAGCCCTATACAGAGAGCAGAGCTGTGCACTGAGCCCTATATAGAGAACAGAGCTGTGCACTGAGACGATGCTGAAGTTGGTTTCTTATTCGTTCAGTTTCTTATTCGGGCTGAAGTTGGTTTCTTATTCGGCAGTTTCTTATTCGGCTAATTTTTCAGCATCGTTGCACTGAGCACTATACAGAGAGCACAGAGCTGTGCACTGAGCCCTATACAGAGAGCAGAGCTGTGCACTGAGCCCTATACAGAGAGCAGAGCTGTGCACTGAGCCCTATACAGAGAACAGAGCTGTGCACTGAGCACTATACAGAGAGCACAGAGCTGTGCACTGAGCCCTATACAGAGATACAGAGCTGTGCACTGAGCCCTATACAGAGAGCACAGAGCTGTGCACTGAGCCCTATACAGAGAGCAGAGCTGTGCACTAGCCCTATACAGAGAGCAGAGCTGTGCACTGAGCACTATACAGAGAGTAGAGCTGTGCACTGAGCCCTATACAGACAGCAGAGCTGTGCACTGAGCCCTATACAGAGAACAGAGCTGTGCACTGAGTCCTATACAGAGAGCACAGAGCTGTGCACTGAGCACTATACAGAGAGCACAGAGCTGTGCACTGAGCCCTATACAGAGAGCAGAGCTGTGCACTGAGCCCTATACAGAGAGCAGAGCTGTGCACTGAGCCCTATACAGAGAGCAGAGCTGTGCACTGAGACCTATACAGAGAACAGAGCTGTGCACTGAGCACTATACAGAGAGCACAGAGCTGTCCACTGAGCCCTATACAGAGAGCATAGAGCTGTGCACTGAGCAATATACAGAGAGCACAGAGCTGTGTACTGAGCCCTATACAGAGAGCACAGAGCTGTGCACTGAGCAATATACAGAAAGCACAGAGCTGTGCACTGAGCACTATACAGAGAGCAGAGCTGTGCACTGAGCAATATACAAGGCGCACAGAGCTGTGCACTGAGCCCTATACAGAGAGCAGAGCTGTGCACTGAGCCCTATACAGAGAACAGAGCTGTGCACTGAGACGATGCTGAAGTTGGTTTCTTATTCGTTCAGTTTCTTATTCGGGCTGAAGTTGGTTTCTTATTCGGCAGTTTCTTATTCGGCTAATTTTTCAGCATCGTTGCACTGAGCCCTATACAGAGATACAGAGCTGTGCACTGAGCCCTATACAGAGAGCAGAGCTGTGCACTGAGCCCTATACAGAGAGCAGAGCTGTGCACTGAGCCCTATACAGAGAACAGAGCTGTGCACTGAGCACTATACAGAGAGCACAGAGCTGTGCACTGAGCCCTATACAGAGATACAGAGCTGTGCACTGAGCCCTATACAGAGAGCACAGAGCTGTGCACTGAGCCCTATACAGAGAGCACAGAGCTGTGCACTGAGCACTATACCGAGAGCAGAGCTGTGCACTGAGCACTATACTGTACAGAGAGCACAGAGCTGTGCACTGAGCCCTATACAGAAAGCACAGAGCTGTGCACTGAGCACTATACCGACAGCAGAGCTGTGCACTGAGCACTATACAGAGAGCACAGAGCTGTGCACTGAGCACTATACAAAGCGCACAGAGCTGTGCACTGAGCCCTATACAGAGAGCAGATCTGTGCACTGAGCCCTATACAGAGAGCAGAGCTGTGCACTGAGCCCTATACAGAGAGCAGAGCTGTGCACTGAGACCTATACAGAGAACAGAGCTGTGCACTGAGCACTATACAGAGAGCACAGAGCTGTCCACTGAGCCCTATACAGAGAGTACAGAGCTGTGCACTGAGCAATATACAGAGAGCACAGAGCTCTGCACTGAGCCCTATACAGAGAGCACAGAGCTGTGCACTGAGCAATATACAGGGCGCACAGAGCTGTGCACTGAGCCCTATACAGAGAGCAGAGCTGTGCACTGAGCCCTATATAGAGAACAGAGCTGTGCACTGAGACGATGCTGAAGTTGGTTTCTTATTCGTTCAGTTTCTTATTCGGGCTGAAGTTGGTTTCTTATTCGGCAGTTTCTTATTCGGCTAATTTTTCAGCATCGTTGCACTGAGCACTATACAGAGAGCACAGAGCTGTGCACTGAGCCCTATACAGAGAGCAGAGCTGTGCAATGAGCCCTATACAGAGAGCAGAGCTGTGCACTGAGCCCTATACAGAGAACAGAGCTGTGCACTGAGCACTATACAGAGAGCACAGAGCTGTGCACTGAGCCCTATACAGAGATACAGAGCTGTGCACTGAGCCCTATACAGAGAGCACAGAGCTGTGCATCGAGCCCTATATAGAGAGCACAGAGCTGTGCACTGAGCACTATACCGAGAGCAGAGCTGTGCACTTAGCACTATACTGTACAGAGAGCACAGAGCTGTGCACTGAGCCCTATACAGAGAGCACAGAGCTGTGCACTGAGCAATATACCGACAGCAGAGCTGTGCACTGAGCACTATACAGAGAGCACAGAGCTGTGTACTGAGCACTATACAAAGCGCACAGAGCTGTGCACTGAGCCCTATGCAGAGAGCACAGAGCTGTGCACTGAGCACTATACAGAGAGCACAGAGCTGTGCACTGAGCCCTATACAGAAAGCAGAGCTGTGCACTGAGCACTATACAGAGAACAGAGCTGTGCAATGAGCTCTATACAGAGAGCAGAGCTGTGCACTGAGCACTGAGCACTATACAAAGCGCACAGAGCTGTGCACTGAGCCATATACAGAGAGCACAGAGCTGTGCATCGAGCCCTATACAGAGAGCACAGAGCTGTGCACTGAGCACTATACCGAGAGCAGAGCTGTGCACTTAGCACTATACTGTACAGAGAGCACAGAGCTGTGCACTGAGCCCTATACAGAGAGCACAGAGCTGTGCACTGAGCACTATACCGACAGCAGAGCTGTGCACTGAGCACTATACAGAGAGCACAGAGCTGTGCACTGAGCACTATACAAAGCGCACAGAGCTGTGCACTGAGACCTATACAGAGAGCACAGAGCTGTGCACTGAGCACTATACAGAGAGCACAGAGCTGTGCACTGAGCCCTATACAGAAAGCAGAGCTGTGCACTGAGCACTATACAGAGAACAGAGCTGTGCAATGAGCCCTATACAGAGAGCAGAGCTGTGCACTGAGCACTGAGCACTATACAAAGCGCACAGAGCTGTGCACTGAGCCATATACAGAGAGCACAGAGCTGTGCACTGAGCACTATACAGAGAGCACAGAGCTATGCACTGAGCCCTATACAGAGAGCAGAGCTCTGCACAGAGCCCTATACAGAGAGCAGAGCTCTGCACTGAGCCCTATACAGAGAGCAGAGCTGTGCACTGAGCCCTATACAGAGAGCAGAGCTGTGCAATGAGCCCTAAACAGAGAGCACAGAGCTGTGCACTGAGCACTATACAGAGAGCACAGAGCTGTGCACTGAGCCCTATACAGAGAGCACAGGGCTGTGCACTGAGCCCTATACAGAGAGCACAGAGATGTGCACTGAGCCCTATACAGAGAGCAGAGCTGTGCACTGACCCCTATACAGAGAGCAAAGCTGTTCACTGTCCCCTATACAGAGAGCAGAGCTGTGCACTGAGCACTATACAAAGCGCACAGAGCTGTGCACTGAGCCCTATACAGAGAGCACAGAGCTGTGCACTGAGCACTATACCGAGAGCAGAGCTGTGCACTTAGCACTATACTGTACAGAGAGCACAGAGCTGTGCACTGAGCCCTATACAGAGAGCACAGAGCTGTGCACTGAGCACTATACCGACAGCAGAGCTGTGCACTGAGCACTATACAGAGAGCACAGAGCTGTGTACTGAGCACTATACAAAGCGCACAGAGCTGTGCACTGAGCCCTATACAGAGAGCACAGAGCTGTGCACTGAGCACTATACAGAGAGCACAGAGCTGTGCACTGAGCCCTATACAGAAAGCAGAGCTGTGCACTGAGCACTATACAGAGAACAGAGCTGTGCAATGAGCCCTATACAGAGAGCAGAGCTGTGCACTGAGCACTGAGCACTATACAAAGCGCACAGAGCTGTGCACTGAGCCATATACAGAGAGCACAGAGCTGTGCATCGAGCCCTATACAGAGAGCACAGAGCTGTGCACTGAGCACTATACCGAGAGCAGAGCTGTGCACTTAGCACTATACTGTACAGAGAGCACAGAGCTGTGCACTGAGCCCTATACAGAGAGCACAGAGCTGTGCACTGAGCACTATACCGACAGCAGAGCTGTGCACTGAGCACTATACAGAGAGCACAGAGCTGTGCACTGAGCACTATACAAAGCGCACAGAGCTGTGCACTGAGCCCTATACAGAGAGCACAGAGCTGTGCACTGAGCACTATACAGAGAGCACAGAGCTGTGCACTGAGCCCTATACAGAAAGCAGAGCTGTGCACTGAGCACTATACAGAGAACAGAGCTGTGCAATGAGCCCTATACAGAGAGCAGAGCTGTGCACTGAGCACTGAGCACTATACAAAGCGCACAGAGCTGTGCACTGAGCCATATACAGAGAGCACAGAGCTGTGCACTGAGCACTATACAGAGAGCACAGAGCTATGCACTGAGCCCTATACAGAGAGCAGAGCTCTGCACAGAGCCCTATACAGAGAGCAGAGCTCTGCACTGAGCCCTATACAGAGAGCAGAGCTGTGCACTGACCCCTATACAGAGAGCAGAGCTCTGCACTAAGCCCTATACAGAGAGCAGAGCTGTGCACTGACCCCTATACAGAGAGCAAAGCTGTTCACTGACCCCTATACAGAGAGCAGAGCTGTGCACTGAGCACTATACAAAGCGCACAGAGCTGTGCACTGAGCCCTATACAGAGAGCACAGAGCTGTGCACTGAGCACTATACCGAGAGCAGAGCTGTGCACTTAGCACTATACTGTACAGAGAGCACAGAGCTGTGCACTGAGCCCTATACAGAGAGCACAGAGCTGTGCACTGAGCACTATACCGACAGCAGAGCTGTGCACTGAGCACTATACAGAGAGCACAGAGCTGTGTACTGAGCACTATACAAAGCGCACAGAGCTGTGCACTGAGCCCTATACAGAGAGCACAGAGCTGTGCACTGATCACTATACAGAGAGCAGAGAGCTGTGCACTGATCACTATACAGAGAGCACAGAGCTGTGCACTGATCGCTATACAGAGAGCACAGAGCTGTGCACTGAGCCCTATACAGAGATACAGAGAGCAGAGAGCTGTGCACTGATCACTATACAGAGAGCAGAGAGCTGTGCACTGATCACTATACAGAGAGCAGAGAGCTGTGCACTGATCACTATACAGAGAGCTGTGCACTGATCACTATACAGAGAGCACAGAGCTGTGCACTGAGCAATATACAGAGAGCAGAGAGCTGTGCACTGATCACTATACAGAGAGCACAGAGCTGTGCACTGATCACTATACAGAGAGCACAGGGCTGTGCACTGATCACTATACAGAGAGCAGAGCTGTGCACTGATCACTATACAGAGAACAGAGCTGTGCAATGAGCCCTATACAGAGAGCACAGAGCTGTGCACTGAGCACTATACAGAGAGCACAGAGCTGTGCACTGATCACTATACAGAGAACAGAGCTATGCAATGAGCCCTATACAGAGAGCACAGAGCTGTGCACCGAGCACTATACAGAGAGCACAGAGCTGTGCACTGAGCCCTATACAGAGAGCACAGAGCTGTACACTGAGCCCTATACAGAGAGCACAGAGCTGTGCACTGATCACTATACAGAGAGCACAGAGCTGTGCACTGAGCAATACACAGAGAGCACAGACCTGTGCACTGAGCAATATACAGAGAGCACAGAGCTGTGCACTGAACCCTATACAGAGAGCAGAGCTGTGCACTGAGCACTATATAGAGAGCACAGACCTGTGCACTGAGCAATATACAGAGAGCACAGAGCTGTGCACTGAGCACTATACAGAGAGCACAGGGCTGTGCACTGATCACTATACAGAGAGCAGAGCTGTGCACTGATCACTATACAGAGAACAGAGCTGTGCAATGAGCCCTATACAGAGAGCACAGAGCTGTGCACTGAGCACTATACAGAGAGCACAGAGCTGTGCACTGATCAATATACAGAGAACAGAGCTGTGCAATGAGCCCTATTCAGAGAGCACAGAGCTGTGCACCGAGCACTATACAGAGAGCACAGAGCTGTGCACTGAGCCCTATACAGAGAGCAGAGCTGTGCACTGAGCCCTATACAGAGAGCTGTGCACTGAGCACTTTACAGAGATACAGAGAGCAGAGAGCTGTGCACTGATCACTATACAGAGAGCAGAGAGCTGTGCACTGATCACTATACAGAGAGCAGAGAGCTGTGCACTGATCACTATACAGAGAGCTGTGCACTGATCACTATACAGAGAGCACAGAGCTGTGCACTGAGCAATATACAGAGAGCAGAGAGCTGTGCACTGATCACTATACAGAGAGCACAGAGCTGTGCACTGATCACTATACAGAGAGCACAGGGCTGTGCACTGATCACTATACAGAGAGCAGAGCTGTGCACTCATCACTAAACAGAGAACAGAGCTGTGCAATGAGCCCTATACAGAGAGCACAGAGCAGTGCACTGAGCACTATACAGAGAGCACAGAGCTGTGCACTGATCACTATACAGAGAACAGAGCTGTGCAATGAGCCCTATACAGAGAGCACAGAGCTGTGCACCGAGCACTATACAGAGAGCACAGAGCTGTACACTGAGCCCTATACAGAGAGCACAGAGCTGTACACTGAGCCCTATACAGAGAGCACAGAGCTGTGCACTGATCACTATACAGAGAGCACAGAGCTGTGCACTGAGCAATATACAGAGAGCACAGACCTGTGCACTGAGCAATATACAGAGAGCACAGAGCTGTGCACTGAGCCCTATACAGAGAGCAGAGCTGTGCACTGAGCCCTATATAGAGAGCACAGAGCTGTGCACTGAGCAATATACAGAGAGCACAGAGCTGTGCACTGTGCACTATACAGAGAGCAGAGCTGTGCACTGAGCAATATACAAAGCGCACAGAGCTGTGCACTGAGCCCTATACAGAGAGCACAGAGCTGTGCACTGAGCCCTATACAGAGAGCAGAGCTGTGCACTAGCCCTATACAGAGAGCAGAGCTGTGCACTGAGCACTATACAGAGAGTAGAGCTGTGCACTGAGCCCTATACAGACAGCAGAGCTGTGCACTGAGCCCTATACAGAGAACAGAGCTGTGCACTGAGTCCTATACAGAGAGCACAGAGCTGTGCACTGAGCACTATACAGAGAGCACAGAGCTGTGCACTGAGCCCTATACAGAGAGCAGAGCTGTGCACTGAGCCCTATACAGAGAGCAGAGCTGTGCACTGAGCCCTATACAGAGAGCAGAGCTGTGCACTGAGACCTATACAGAGAACAGAGCTGTGCACTGAGCACTATACAGAGAGCACAGAGCTGTCCACTGAGCCCTATACAGAAAGCATAGAGCTGTGCACTGAGCAATATCCAGAGAGCACAGAGCTGTGTACTGAGCCCTATACAGAGAGCACAGAGCTGTGCACTGAGCAATATACAGAAAGCACAGAGCTGTGCACTGAGCACTATACAGAGAGCAGAGCTGTGCACTGAGCAATATACAAGGCGCACAGAGCTGTGCCCTGAGCCCTATACAGAGAGCAGAGCTGTGCACTGAGCCCTATACAGAGAACAGAGCTGTGCACTGAGACGATGCTGAAGTTGGTTTCTTATTCGTTCAGTTTCTTATTCGGGCTGAAGTTGGTTTCTTATTCGGCAGTTTCTTATTCGGCTAATTTTTCAGCATCGTTGCACTGAGCCCTATACAGAGATACAGAGCTGTGCACTGAGCCCTATACAGAGAGCAGAGCTTTGCACTGAGCCCTATACAGAGAGCAGAGCTGTGCACTGAGCCCTATACAGAGAACAGAGCTGTGCACTGAGCACTATACAGAGAGCACAGAGCTGTGCACTGAGCCCTATACATAGATACAGAGCTGTGCACTGAGCCCTATACAGAGAGCACAGAGCTGTGCACTGAGCCCTATACAGAGAGCACAGAGCTGTGCACTGAGCACTATACCGAGAGCAGAGCTGTGCACTGAGCACTATACTGTACAGAGAGCACAGAGCTGTGCACTGAGCCCTATACAGAAAGCACAGAGCTGTGCACTGAGCACTATACCGACAGCAGAGCTGTGCACTGAGCACTATACAGAGAGCACAGAGCTGTGCACTGAGCACTATACAAAGTGCACAGAGCTGTGCACTGAGCCCTATACAGAGAGCAGATCTGTGCACTGAGCCCTATACAGAGAGCAGAGCTGTGCACTGAGCCCTATACAGAGAGCAGAGCTGTGCACTGAGACCTATACAGAGAACAGAGCTGTGCACTGAGCACTATACAGAGAGCACAGAGCTGTCCACTGAGCCCTATACAGAGAGTACAGAGCTGTGCACTGAGCAATATACAGAGAGCACAGAGCTGTGCACTGAGCCCTATACAGAGAGCACAGAGCTGTGCACTGAGCAATATACAGGGCGCACAGAGCTGTGCACTGAGCCCTATACAGAGAGCAGAGCTGTGCACTGAGCCCTATATAGAGAACAGAGCTGTGCACTGAGACGATGCTGAAGTTGGTTTCTTATTCGTTCAGTTTCTTATTCGGGCTGAAGTTGGTTTCTTATTCGGCAGTTTCTTATTCGGCTAATTTTTCAGCATCGTTGCACTGAGCACTATACAGAGAGCACAGAGCTGTGCACTGAGCCCTATACAGAGAGCAGAGCTGTGCACTGAGCCCTATACAGAGAGCAGAGCTGTGCACTGAGCCCTATACAGAGAACAGAGCTGTGCACTGAGCACTATACAGAGAGCACAGAGCTGTGCACTGAGCCCTATACAGAGATACAGAGCTGTGCACTGAGCCCTATACAGAGAGCACAGAGCTGTGCACTGAGCCCTATACAGAGAGCAGAGCTGTGCACTAGCCCTATACAGAGAGCAGAGCTGTGCACTGAGCACTATACAGAGAGTAGAGCTGTGCACTGAGCCCTATACAGACAGCAGAGCTGTGCACTGAGCCCTATACAGAGAACAGAGCTGTGCACTGAGTCCTATACAGAGAGCACAGAGCTGTGCACTGAGCACTATACAGAGAGCACAGAGCTGTGCACTGAGCCCTATACAGAGAGCAGAGCTGTGCACTGAGCCCTATACAGAGAGCAGAGCTGTGCACTGAGCCCTATACAGAGAGCAGAGCTGTGCACTGAGACCTATACAGAGAACAGAGCTGTGCACTGAGCACTATACAGAGAGCACAGAGCTGTCCACTGAGCCCTATACAGAGAGCATAGAGCTGTGCACTGAGCAATATACAGAGAGCACAGAGCTGTGTACTGAGCCCTATACAGAGAGCACAGAGCTGTGCACTGAGCAATATACAGAAAGCACAGAGCTGTGCACTGAGCACTATACAGAGAGCAGAGCTGTGCACTGAGCAATATACAAGGCGCACAGAGCTGTGCACTGAGCCCTATACAGAGAGCAGAGCTGTGCACTGAGCCCTATACAGAGAACAGAGCTGTGCACTGAGACGATGCTGAAGTTGGTTTCTTATTCGTTCAGTTTCTTATTCGGGCTGAAGTTGGTTTCTTATTCGGCAGTTTCTTATTCGGCTAATTTTTCAGCATCGTTGCACTGAGCCCTATACAGAGATACAGAGCTGTGCACTGAGCCCTATACAGAGAGCAGAGCTGTGCACTGAGCCCTATACAGAGAGCAGAGCTGTGCACTGAGCCCTATACAGAGAACAGAGCTGTGCACTGAGCACTATACAGAGAGCACAGAGCTGTGCACTGAGCCCTATACAGAGATACAGAGCTGTGCACTGAGCCCTATACAGAGAGCACAGAGCTGTGCACTGAGCCCTATACAGAGAGCACAGAGCTGTGCACTGAGCACTATACCGAGAGCAGAGCTGTGCACTGAGCACTATACTGTACAGAGAGCACAGAGCTGTGCACTGAGCCCTATACAGAAAGCACAGAGCTGTGCACTGAGCACTATACCGACAGCAGAGCTGTGCACTGAGCACTATACAGAGAGCACAGAGCTGTGCACTGAGCACTATACAAAGCGCACAGAGCTGTGCACTGAGCCCTATACAGAGAGCAGATCTGTGCACTGAGCCCTATACAGAGAGCAGAGCTGTGCACTGAGCCCTATACAGAGAGCAGAGCTGTGCACTGAGACCTATACAGAGAACAGAGCTGTGCACTGAGCACTATACAGAGAGCACAGAGCTGTCCACTGAGCCCTATACAGAGAGTACAGAGCTGTGCACTGAGCAATATACAGAGAGCACAGAGCTCTGCACTGAGCCCTATACAGAGAGCACAGAGCTGTGCACTGAGCAATATACAGGGCGCACAGAGCTGTGCACTGAGCCCTATACAGAGAGCAGAGCTGTGCACTGAGCCCTATATAGAGAACAGAGCTGTGCACTGAGACGATGCTGAAGTTGGTTTCTTATTCGTTCAGTTTCTTATTCGGGCTGAAGTTGGTTTCTTATTCGGCAGTTTCTTATTCGGCTAATTTTTCAGCATCGTTGCACTGAGCACTATACAGAGAGCACAGAGCTGTGCACTGAGCCCTATACAGAGAGCAGAGCTGTGCAATGAGCCCTATACAGAGAGCAGAGCTGTGCACTGAGCCCTATACAGAGAACAGAGCTGTGCACTGAGCACTATACAGAGAGCACAGAGCTGTGCACTGAGCCCTATACAGAGATACAGAGCTGTGCACTGAGCCCTATACAGAGAGCACAGAGCTGTGCATCGAGCCCTATACAGAGAGCACAGAGCTGTGCACTGAGCACTATACCGAGAGCAGAGCTGTGCACTTAGCACTATACTGTACAGAGAGCACAGAGCTGTGCACTGAGCCCTATACAGAGAGCACAGAGCTGTGCACTGAGCACTATACCGACAGCAGAGCTGTGCACTGAGCACTATACAGAGAGCACAGAGCTGTGTACTGAGCACTATACAAAGCGCACAGAGCTGTGCACTGAGCCCTATACAGAGAGCACAGAGCTGTGCACTGAGCACTATACAGAGAGCACAGAGCTGTGCACTGAGCCCTATACAGAAAGCAGAGCTGTGCACTGAGCACTATACAGAGAACAGAGCTGTGCAATGAGCTCTATACAGAGAGCAGAGCTGTGCACTGAGCACTGAGCACTATACAAAGCGCACAGAGCTGTGCACTGAGCCATATACAGAGAGCACAGAGCTGTGCATCGAGCCCTATACAGAGAGCACAGAGCTGTGCACTGAGCACTATACCGAGAGCAGAGCTGTGCACTTAGCACTATACTGTACAGAGAGCACAGAGCTGTGCACTGAGCCCTATACAGAGAGCACAGAGCTGTGCACTGAGCACTATACCGACAGCAGAGCTGTGCACTGAGCACTATACAGAGAGCACAGAGCTGTGCACTGAGCACTATACAAAGCGCACAGAGCTGTGCACTGAGACCTATACAGAGAGCACAGAGCTGTGCACTGAGCACTATACAGAGAGCACAGAGCTGTGCACTGAGCCCTATACAGAAAGCAGAGCTGTGCACTGAGCACTATACAGAGAACAGAGCTGTGCAATGAGCCCTATACAGAGAGCAGAGCTGTGCACTGAGCACTGAGCACTATACAAAGCGCACAGAGCTGTGCACTGAGCCATATACAGAGAGCACAGAGCTGTGCACTGAGCACTATACAGAGAGCACAGAGCTATGCACTGAGCCCTATACAGAGAGCAGAGCTCTGCACAGAGCCCTATACAGAGAGCAGAGCTCTGCACTGAGCCCTATACAGAGAGCAGAGCTGTGCACTGAGCCCTATACAGAGAGCAGAGCTGTGCAATGAGCCCTAAACAGAGAGCACAGAGCTGTGCACTGAGCACTATACAGAGAGCACAGAGCTGTGCACTGAGCCCTATACAGAGAGCACAGGGCTGTGCACTGAGCCCTATACAGAGAGCACAGAGATGTGCACTGAGCCCTATACAGAGAGCAGAGCTGTGCACTGACCCCTATACAGAGAGCAAAGCTGTTCACTGACCCCTATACAGAGAGCAGAGCTGTGCACTGAGCACTATACAAAGCGCACAGAGCTGTGCACTGAGCCCTATACAGAGAGCACAGAGCTGTGCACTGAGCACTATACCGAGAGCAGAGCTGTGCACTTAGCACTATACTGTACAGAGAGCACAGAGCTGTGCACTGAGCCCTATACAGAGAGCACAGAGCTGTGCACTGAGCACTATACCGACAGCAGAGCTGTGCACTGAGCACTATACAGAGAGCACAGAGCTGTGTACTGAGCACTATACAAAGCGCACAGAGCTGTGCACTGAGCCCTATACAGAGAGCACAGAGCTGTGCACTGAGCACTATACAGAGAGCACAGAGCTGTGCACTGAGCCCTATACAGAAAGCAGAGCTGTGCACTGAGCACTATACAGAGAACAGAGCTGTGCAATGAGCCCTATACAGAGAGCAGAGCTGTGCACTGAGCACTGAGCACTATACAAAGCGCACAGAGCTGTGCACTGAGCCATATACAGAGAGCACAGAGCTGTGCATCGAGCCCTATACAGAGAGCACAGAGCTGTGCACTGAGCACTATACCGAGAGCAGAGCTGTGCACTTAGCACTATACTGTACAGAGAGCACAGAGCTGTGCACTGAGCCCTATACAGAGAGCACAGAGCTGTGCACTGAGCACTATACCGACAGCAGAGCTGTGCACTGAGCACTATACAGAGAGCACAGAGCTGTGCACTGAGCACTATACAAAGCGCACAGAGCTGTGCACTGAGCCCTATACAGAGAGCACAGAGCTGTGCACTGAGCACTATACAGAGAGCACAGAGCTGTGCACTGAGCCCTATACAGAAAGCAGAGCTGTGCACTGAGCACTATACAGAGAACAGAGCTGTGCAATGAGCCCTATACAGAGAGCAGAGCTGTGCACTGAGCACTGAGCACTATACAAAGCGCACAGAGCTGTGCACTGAGCCATATACAGAGAGCACAGAGCTGTGCACTGAGCACTATACAGAGAGCACAGAGCTATGCACTGAGCCCTATACAGAGAGCAGAGCTCTGCACAGAGCCCTATACAGAGAGCAGAGCTCTGCACTGAGCCCTATACAGAGAGCAGAGCTGTGCACTGACCCCTATACAGAGAGCAGAGCTCTGCACTAAGCCCTATACAGAGAGCAGAGCTGTGCACTGACCCCTATACAGAGAGCAAAGCTGTTCACTGACCCCTATACAGAGAGCAGAGCTGTGCACTGAGCACTATACAAAGCGCACAGAGCTGTGCACTGAGCCCTATACAGAGAGCACAGAGCTGTGCACTGAGCACTATACCGAGAGCAGAGCTGTGCACTTAGCACTATACTGTACAGAGAGCACAGAGCTGTGCACTGAGCCCTATACAGAGAGCACAGAGCTGTGCACTGAGCACTATACCGACAGCAGAGCTGTGCACTGAGCACTATACAGAGAGCACAGAGCTGTGTACTGAGCACTATACAAAGCGCACAGAGCTGTGCACTGAGCCCTATACAGAGAGCACAGAGCTGTGCACTGAGCACTATACAGAGAGCACAGAGCTGTGCACTGAGCCCTATACAGAAAGCAGAGCTGTGCACTGAGCACTATACAGAGAACAGAGCTGTGCAATGAGCCCTATACAGAGAGCAGAGCTGTGCACTGAGCACTGAGCACTATAAAAAAGCGCACAGAGCTGTGCACTGAGCCATATACAGAGAGCACAGAGCTGTGCATCGAGCCCTATACAGAGAGCACAGAGCTGTGCACTGAGCACTATACCGAGAGCAGAGCTGTGCACTTAGCACTATACTGTACAGAGAGCACAGAGCTGTGCACTGAGCCCTATACAGAGAGCACAGAGCTGTGCACTGAGCACTATACCGACAGCAGAGCTGTGCACTGAGCACTATACAGAGAGCACAGAGCTGTGCACTGAGCACTATACAAAGCGCACAGAGCTGTGCACTGAGCCCTATACAGAGAGCACAGAGCTGTGCACTGAGCACTATACAGAGAGCACAGAGCTGTGCACTGAGCCCTATACAGAAAGCAGAGCTGTGCACTGAGCACTATACAGAGAGCAGAGCTCTGCACTGAGCACTGAGCACTATACAAAGCGCACAGAGCTGTGCACTGAGCCATATACAGAGAGCACAGAGCTGTGCACTGAGCACTATACAGAGAGCACAGAGCTATGCACTGAGCCCTATACAGAGAGCAGAGCTCTGCACAGAGCCCTATACAGAGAGCAGAGCTCTGCACTGAGCCCTATACAGAGAGCAGAGCTGTGCACTGAGCCCTATACAGAGAGCAGAGCTGTGCAATGAGCCCTAAACAGAGAGCACAGAGCTGTGCACTGAGCACTATACAGAGAGCACAGAGCTGTGCACTGAGCCCTATACAGAGAGCACAGGGCTGTGCACTGAGCCCTATACAGAGAGCACAGAGATGTGCACTGAGCCCTATACAGAGAGCAGAGCTGTGCACTGACCCCTATACAGAGAGCAAAGCTGTTCACTGACCCCTATACAGAGAGCAGAGCTGTGCACTGAGCACTATACAAAGCGCACAGAGCTGTGCACTGAGCCCTATACAGAGAGCACAGAGCTGTGCACTGAGCACTATACAGAGAGCACAGAGCTGTGCACTGAGCCCTATACAGAGAGCAGAGCTGTTCACTGAGCCCTATACGGTGGTACTCCCATGTCACTGATCCCTCATAAATTTAACATTTAACTTTTTTTTTTTTTAAATTTACTTTAGAGCCAAATCTAAATTTGACTTTTTGAATGCAAAATTTTCTGGAACAATTAGCGAACACCATGTCGTATTTGGAGAGCCCCTGATGTGCCTAAACATTAAAAATCCTAAAGTGACACCATTTTGACAACTAGAGTTACGGTGAGTACATTGAAACCCCCAAGTGCTTCACAGAAGCTTATAACGCTGAGCCAAAAGAATAAAGAGGGATTTTGGGTTCTTACCGTAAAATCTCTTTCTTGGAGCCTTCATTGGGGGACACAGATGACCATGGGTGTATGCTGCTGCTGCTAGGAGGCTGACACTATGCAAAACAAGAAACTTAGCTCCTCCCCGGCAGTATACACCCACCGACAGGCACCGAGCACCTCAGTTGGTGAAAAAAGCAGTAGGAGAAGCAACCAAAACTATAAACATATGTACCAACACAACAAGGGACTCTCAGATCCAACATGGTACTACTTAAACAGGGAGGGTGCTGTGTCCCCCAATGAAGGCTCCAAGAAAGAGATTTTACGGTAAGAACCCAAAATCCCTCTTTCTTTATCGCCTTATTGGGGGACATAGATGACCATGGGATGTTCCAAAGCAGTCCCAAGGGTGGGAACAACAATAAAGGAACGAAATAAGGAAGGGCTTAGGTCGGTCGATGCGCCACCGCCGCCTGCAGGACCTTCCTACCAAGAGCTGCATCAGAGGAGGCCTGGGTATGAACCCTGTAGAACCTCGCAAAGGTGTGCAAAGACGACCAGGTCGCAGCCCTGCAGAGTTGTAAGGCCGAAGCCTGGTGCCGCACAGCCCAAGAAGCCCCTACAGCCCGGGTGGAGTGGGCTTTCACCCCCAGAGGGGGCCGTTTCTCCTGAAGACGGTAGGCTTCCAGGATGGTAGACCAAATCCAACGAGCAATTGTGGATTTGGAAGCCGGAAGACCTTTCCGGCGACCCTCAGAAATGACCAGCAAGGAATCAGATTGGCGAAAGGAAGCGGTCCTGGCAAGGTAAACACGCAAGGCTCTCACTACATTCAGGTTGTGGAGCGACTTTTCCAGAGGATGAACAGGCGCAGGACAAAACGATGGAAGGACGATCTCTTTGTTAATGTGAAAGGGGGATACCACTTTCGGAAGGAAAGAAGGAACTGGCCTGAGAACAACCTTATCTTGGTGGAGGATAAGGTAAGGAGAACGACAGGATAAGGCCGCCAGCTCAGAAACTCTCCTGATGGATGTAATGGCGATTAGAAAAGCCACCTTCCATGAAAGAAAAGACAGAGGGATATCCTGAATCAGTTCGAACGGCGCCTTCTGGAGAGCGCCAAGAACAAGATTGAGATCCCATGGATCTATCGGAGAACGATGAGGAGGAGCCACATGGGCGACTCCTTGGAGAAAAGTCTTCACTTGCGGTAAGGAAGCTAGATCCGTCTGGAAGAGGATTGCTAGGGCAGATACCTGGCCTTTGAGAGTACTGAGGGATAGGCCCGCATCCAAGCCGGATTGGAGGAAACCAAGAATGGGAGGAATTGAGAATGATAGTGGAAAAACATCGTTTTCGTCACACCAACGATAAAAGGCCTTCCAGTACCTATGGTAAATGCGGGAGGAAGCCGGCTTCCGAGCCTTAATCAAGGTCTGAATGACCCGGTTGGAAAACCCTGATTCCTTCAGAATCGCGGCCTCAACGGCCATGCCGTTAAACTAAGAGACTGAGAACTCTGGTGGTAAAGGGGGCCTTGCGAGAGAAGATCTGGACGGTCTGGAAGCCTCCAGGGGACGTCCGTGAGCATGTTCACCAGCTCCGCATACCAAGGGCGTCTCAGCCAGTCTGGAGCCACTAAGATGACCGAGATGCCCTCCGACTTTATCTTTTTGACCACTCTTGGGATCAGGGCAAGCGGAGGAAACAGGTAAGGTAGGTGGAACTGGGACCTCGGAATTACTAGGGCCTCGTAACCGACGGCTAATGGATCCCTGGACCTGGCTACAAAGTGAGGAACCTTGTTGTTCATTCGAGAGGCCATGAGATCGACATCCAGGGTGCCCCAGTGCTGGCATATCTGACTGAAGACTGTGGGATGAAGGGACCATTCGCCTGTCGCTAGACCTTGGCGACTCAAGAAGTCGGCTGCCCAGTTTTCCACCCCTGGAATGTGAACGGCGGAAATTGCCGGCACATGACGCTCTGCCCAGCGGAGAATCCTTGCCACTTCTGACATCACCTGCCTGCTGCGAGTACTGCCCTGGTGGTTTATGTATGCCATGGCCGTGGCGTTGTCCGACTGAATGCGGACCGGTTTGCCTACGAGAAGATGCTGCCAACGAAGGAGAGCAAGAAAGATTGCCCTGATCTCCAGAAGGTTGATGGGCAGAAGAGTCTCCTGGGGGTTCCAACGCCCTTGGGCTGTTCTCTGATAGTAGACCGCCCCCCATCCTAGGAGACTGGCATCGGTGGTGATGACCTGCCACCGAGGCGGGAGAAAGGATCTTCCGCGGAGAACTGACGCCGACAACGTCCACCAAGTCAGCGATTGTTTGACTCTGAGCGGAAGAAGAATGGGGCGATCCAGAGAAAACGAGGTCTTGTCCCAGACTGACAGGAGGAACAGTTGGAGAGGGCGAGAGTGGAATTGTGCAAATGGCACTGCTTCCAAAGAGGCTATCATCTTCCCCAGGACTCTCATGCAGGACCGAAGGGACATGATCCTCGAGCGCCGAAGGGACTGGATCCCCTTGCGAAGGGTTGAAAACTTGTCCCTCGGTAGGAACACTCAGGCTAGATTCGTATCGAACTCCATGCCCAAAAAGGTCAGACGCTGGGTAGGGCACAGAGTGGACTTGTCCTTGTTGACTATCCATCCCAGGCCTCTGAGGCCATCCAAGGTTATGTGAAGACTGTGGAGACAGTCTTGGCGGGACGAGCCCTTGGTCAGGAGATCGTCCAGGTAAGGGATGATAAGAATCCCTCTGGATCGAAGGATGGCCATGACTGTTGCCATCACCTTCGTGAAGACACGAGGAGCAGAGGCTAGGCCGAAGGGAAGGGCTGCGAACTGATAATGATTGTTCTGAATCGCAAAGCGGAGGTATCTCTGATGCCGCCGAGAAATGGGGATGTGGAGGTAGGCATCCTGTATGTCCACTGAACAGAGAAACTCTCCGGGCTCCATCGAGGCTATTATCGAACGCAGAGACTCCATCTTGAAGTGGCGGATCTTCATGTGGCGATTGAGCAGCTTGAGGTCCAAAATTGGGCGAAGGGAGCCGTCCTTTTTCGGGACTACAAAGAGATTCGAGTAGAACCCTAAAAACCGCTCACTTGTAGGAACGGGAACGATGACCCCGGCGGAAAGGAGAGAGTAGACGGCCTGAAGGAACCCTGGAACCTGTGATCGCTGTTTTGGGGTTCGAGACAGACAGAAACGACTGTTTGGGAGGGAAGAAAACTTGATTTTGTATCCGGATGTGATGATTTCCCTGACCCAAGCATCGTTGACAACGGATAGCCATGCGTCCTTGAAAAAGGAAAGTCTGCCTCCCACCCTGGAAAGCTTTCCAGGTGGGGGTGACCCATCACTTAGATGAAAACCTTCCGGATCGAGAGCCTGAGGACCTGGAAGGCTGACCCCTGGATCTCCAGCGAGGGGCCGGCTTATACGATGGCTTTCTCTGGTCACTGGAAGCAGTGTTCCGGTCCTGCTGGGATGAACCGTCTGTGGGAGAGAAGGGGCGAATGGACCTAAAAGGCCGAGAAACCTTCTTGTTAAAGAACCTCTTAGGGCGGGACTGGGGAAGGGAAGTGCTCTTTCCACCAGTGGCATCTGAGATTATCTGATCCAGCTTGGCACCAAAGAGCCTAGTGCCGTGAAATGCCAGGTTGGTGAGCGACTTCTTTGAGGTGGTATCCGCATTCCAAGACTTCAACCAAAGAATGCGGCGTACGGCCACAATGTTGCTGTTAGCTCTAGCTACGCACCCTGCCGCGTCCAAGGAGGCGGCCAGAAGGTACTTGCCTGCGTGATTAATTTGGTCTGCTAAATCTGCCAGCTCGCCCTGAGGAGCTGCCGCTGAAATGCCCCTGCGCAGAATTTTCGCCCAAACCGAAATGGCTTTCGCCACCCAAGTGGATGCGAAGATAGGGCAGAGGGATGCACCGGATGCCTCAAAGATAGACTTAGCCAACGACTCTATTTGCCTGTCTGATGGGTCCTTAAGAGAAGCTCCGTTCGGAAGGGAAAGAACCGTCTTAGAGGAAATGCGAGAAACTGGTGGATCTACCTCGGGAGCTTTGGTCCATTTCGTGACTAGATCCGCATCGAAGGGATAAAGTACATCTAAGTACTTGCGGCCTGAGAAACGTTTCTCAGGATGTTGCCAGTGATTGGCTAAGGAAGTGTCGAAATCCTTATTAGGAAAGGTTCGAGATGGAGGCCTCGCCTTCTTAAGGGAAACAGAGCATTCCTGAGGGGGGGCCTTATCCTCCTTTAACTTGAGTGTTTGGTATATAGCCGATATGAGACTATCTACCATCTCCCTAGTTCTAGCTATGTCGTCCGCCTCTGAGTCTGATCCAGATTGTGAATCCTCGTCTGACCCAGGATCGTCTGCCGATGAGGGAGACGAGGAGCGTAGCCTGAGAGAAGCGGAGGGACCCTGCGAACCGGAAGAAGAGCCAGACAGGACCCGCTTCCTAGAGCCCCTACCTGGTCTGTCCGTCTGAGGGCCACGGTCCGGTGCTGTCGACTCACTATGCGAGGCGTTTGGTGCACAGGTGACTGCAGATAACCGCTCTAAGACCTGGACCAGCGATTGAGACACCTTTGTCAGCTCAGAAACTGACTGAGACATCGCCACGGCCCACTCAGGGGGTGGGGTGGTCTCCGCCCGGGGTTCGGAGTGCTCCTGAGGGGCAGACATGGTGGAAGGGCTGCAGGACGGGCAGAGGGGAGACGACTGACCCGAAGCCCACTTCTTTTTACAGCGCGCGCAGGCGTAGTGAGCAGCGGTGGGTCTGGAGCAGAAGGCCCTTGCAGGGTTGGGCATAAGTCTCAGTGGTAGAAAACACTATCTGAGGAAAACTGCGGGGGGAAGCTAAGTTAGGCGTCAGGGCTAGTCAGCGTCTAGCCTACCGAGGTTCAGAAGAAACTAGCGATGTGTCCCCCAGGCAAGGTCCGGAGAGAAGGAGGAAGAAGCTTGGCAATTCAGGAAGGAACGCTGGTGGTGGGCGGAGCTAAGCGACCGCACCGCGCGATTGGCTGAGACCCCAGTGGGGAGGGGGGTGGTTAAAGACACTGACAGGGCTGAAATGAAAGCAGCCCTGAGATAGGCTGTAGAAGCGCGCGAAGAAAGCGCGCGCAGGGAGAGGGAGGACCGCTTTTGAAAATGAAAGTGAAAGCGCTCCCTCAGCTTTCACTAGCGACGGCGCGCCCGGGCTCCCTGTGGGCTGAATACTAAGGACCGGGAGCACTGACAGAGGATGCGCCCCCTCGCTCAGAAGAAACTAGCGATGTGTCCCCCAGGCAGACAGGAGGGACGCGCGCCTGTCAGAGCGCTGGGTCAAAAGAGCGGGGAATTCAAACAGGAGGAGAGGTACTCTGCTGTACGTGAGCGCTGAATGTGGTCCTTGATTGGTCTGTGAGCGCAGGGCTGCAGGGAACATTCAGACAAGCTTACCTGATGTCCCTGAAGAGGCTGACCACAGGGGCCCACGATAGAGCGCAGGCCGCTGGGAGAGGTGATCCTCAGTACCCGCACCAGCCGTATGGTGCAGAAGACGGCTCCAATCCCCGTGTCTGGGGAAACGTCACCGCTGGCGACCGCCGTCTTCCTCTCAGCCCTGTCCTGGGAGAGGGATGAGGAGGGGAATCGGCAAGGACCGGACACCTATCCATGGACCCTAGCACCCGAAGGTGATAGGGAAAGGTCCTGCCTGCAGGCCTGAGAGTTGCGATGTGGGCAATACCACATTGCTCGCTCAGCCGCATTAATAGGAAAAGCAGGATGAACTCACATTCCGTTTCCTGAGCTGTATCTGGAAAAGAAAGGGGAAATCATTAGAATACACAACTAAAACCTGAAAAGAAAAAGGATTAAATGCGGATCTGGGGAGATCCCGGTCCGCCTCCTACAAACACTAAGCACAAACTGAGGTGCTCGGTGCCTGTCGGTGGGTGTATACTGCCGGGGAGGAGCTAAGTTTCTTGTTTTGCATAGTGTCAGCCTCCTAACAGCAGCAGCATACACCCATGGTGATCTGTGTCCCCCAATAAGGCGATAAAGAAATCACATTTTCTCCAGAAAAATGTTTTTTAGCCCCAAACTTTGCATTTTCATAAGGGTAATAGGAGAAATTGCACCATATAATTTGTTGTGCAATTTCTTCTGAGTAAGGCTAGTTTCACACTAGCGTTCAGGAGGGCTGCAGATTGCAGCCACTTCCTCCTTTCCTTCCTCCGTGAAGCTCCGGCTACGCTCCGCCTACTGCCGCATGCGTTTCCCTGTGTACCTAACTTTAACATTAGGTACGCAGGGACATGCGTTGTATGCGGGTGTGTCTGCATGCGGCAATTTGATGTGTGCGGCGACCGCGCGGAAACGCATGTCCCTGCATACCTAATATTAAAGATAGGTATGCAGGGAAACGTTGGACGCATGAGGCATAATGCAAAGCTCAGAAGGGAAGAAGTTTAATATTGGAGTTCAGATTTTGCTGGAATGGTTTGAGGGTGCCATATCACATATCACTTATTTCAAAGATTTACATGAAAACTTCGAGGTAAGCGTTCAGCGTAGAGAGCAGGATAAGTGTGTGTCAAGCCTTACTGCAATCTTTAGGAAGAAGAACAAATCAGCAGCAAGTGAAGAATTGGTTTTATTTTTTTCACACCGTTCCTCTCATAGTATAAGTGATATAGTGACTTTTTTTTTTCTTCGTGTCGGTGCAAATACAGCAATACCATATTTATTTTTTATTATGTTTGGCTGCTTTCACACACTAAATAACTTTTTGTGGCAAAAACTAGTTTGAGAGCTATAATTTTTCGATATTTCAGTCCACTATGTGAGAGCTTGTTTTTGTGGGACAAGTTGACATTTTTACTGGTACCGTTTTCAGGCAAATTATATTTTTTGATTGCTTTCTATTCTGATATTTGGGAGGCAGAATGAACAAAAAACAGCAATTCAGGAATGGAGGAGGAGCGCCGAGAGATGGCTGCTCTGGCAGGAGGCTCCTGAGTTTTTTAGTTTTTTACCCCGTTTAATTGTTAATTCTCCCTTTGGTTCACTCACCATTGCGTAGCTACAGGATTCGGCAGAGCTGGGAGTAGTGTGGAGACTGCGATCAGCTGGGACCGGTGTCTTTCTGTCCTCGTGGAGCTCCGTGCCTGGATTCAGCTGGGAGAGAGTGAAGCTGCTGGCTGCCTGCCTTGTACCCATTTCCAGCATGCAGATGATCCCAGGATAGGAAACCTGGTGGAGTGTGCGGTGCTGGAGTTGTTCTGGAGATCTTGTGGTCCACATGGAGCTGTAGGGCTACAGGATTCGGCAGAGCTGGGAGTAGTGTGGAGACTGCGACCAGCTGGGACCGGTGTCTTTCTGTCCTCGTGGAGCTCCGTGCCTGGTTTCAGCTGGGAGAGAGTGAAGCTGCTGGCTACCTGCCTTGTACCCATTTCCAGCATGCAGATGATCCCGGGATAGGAAAGCTGGTGGAGTGTGCGGTGCTGGAGATGTTCTGGAGATCTTGTGATCCAGGTGGAGCTGAAAGGGTGAGCTGGGCAGGTTTGGACTGACTGTTGGCGTGTCCCCTGATGTCCCTGTCTTGTTGCACCCATGCCCCCCCCCCAGCAGTGCTGGGAGCACCCTTTATGGAAAGTTGTACATTTAACTCTGCTAAGCTGTGACTGTTCAGTCTTTATAGCTACAAGCTGAGTGTAGTCATGGCCACTGCACTCTGTAAACCTACTCTTATGATTTCAAGGGACGATTTATTATTCTGGAATCATCCGCAATTTCTCATGGACTCCCCTTCTTGGAGCATGAATGCTAATTCAACAATTGAGTACATAAAATCCATTACTTCTGTGAAACCTGTGGAGGTGTACTGCAAGAGAGGTAGGAGAGGAGGAGTCCTGGCAC
Source organism: Dendrobates tinctorius (assembly GCF_039654945.1). NCBI lineage: Eukaryota > Metazoa > Chordata > Amphibia > Anura > Dendrobatidae > Dendrobates > Dendrobates tinctorius. Next base: position 15,883,865 of record NW_027361747.1, on the reverse strand, counting down.
GCCTTCGGAGGAGAGGGTTCAGAACAGCTCTTCCTTCACTCCACTTGGCTAATGTCCGTTCCTTATCTAACAAAATGGAGGAACTGAACTTACTTTGTAACATGAGATCTGATATGGCCAATTCAGCTGCTCTTTGTTTTACTGAGACCTGGTTGAATGACACCATCCCTGATTGTAGTCTGGATCTACCTGGTTTTGTTATCTACAGAGCTGACCGTGATTGTGTAGCTTCAGGTAAACAAAGGGGGGGGGGTGGGGTATGTCTCTACATCAACACTAGCTGGTGCTGTGATGTTAACATACTGGGAAAAGGTTGCTCTGCAGATCTAGAGTACCTTGCACTCAATTGTAGACCATTTTACGCTCCAAGAGAGTTTTCATCTATGGTTCTGGTTGCAGTATATATTCCCCCTCAAGCATCTGTTAAAGCTGCTATTGGTGAATTAGCTTGCAAAATATCAGAATGGGAGAAAGGATCTCCTGAAGCATTTGTGATCGTAATGGGGGACTTTAACAAAGGAAAACTCAACCTGGATCTCCCCAAATTTACTCAACATATAAACTGCTTCACGAGAGAGAACAATACGCTTGATCACTGCTATACTGTCTTAAAAGGGGCCTACAGGGCAGTGAGGAGAGCAGCAGTGGGCTTTTCAGATCATTGTCTAATTCATTTAATTCCAGCCTACAGGCAGAGGTTGAAAACATCCAAACCTACAGTTTATACAAAGAAGACATGGTCTGAGGAGGCAAAATTGCAACTGCAAGCATGCTTTGAATGCACGGACTGGGAGGTATTCCAGGAAACATGCTCGGGTCTGGATGAATGGGTTGATGCAGTGTCCTCATATATCCGTTTTTGTGAAGACACGTTTATTCCATCCAAATCTGTCCACTTTCGGGGAAAAAACAAGCCGTGGTTTACAAATAAAGTCAGGTTGATCCGTAAGAGAAAAGAGGAGGCTTATAAAGCAGGCGATATTACTGAATTCAAGAAACTTAGGAACTCGCTATCTAAAGAGATCAAGTTAGCCAAACACGAGTATGCAAAGATTCTGGAGGAAAGGTTCTCATCAAAAGATACTAGATCTGCATGGAGAGGATTAAGAGAGGTCACCAATTATAAAAGCCACCCCACTATAGTGAACCCCAGCAGAAGTCTGGCAGCAGAGTTAAATGAATTCTACTGCAGATTTGAGGCAAGCTCTACACACAGTGGCTATTCATCTCTAAGCTCCTCAGTCTGTTCATATAAAGATCATTCATTGTGCAACACCCAAGTAGTGATCTCCGAGGCAGAGGTGATACGCATCCTGAAGGGACTTAAGGTCAAAAAGGCACCTGGCCCTGATGGTGTATCTCCAATGTGTCTGAAAGTATGTGCTACCCAGCTTGCCCCTATACTGACAAATATATACAATGTGTCACTGAAAGAGTGCGTTGTACCTCAGTGTTGGAAAAATTCCACAATTATCCCTGTCCCCAAGAAAGTGGGATCCTCTGAGTTGAATGACTATAGACCAGTAGCACTCACATCTGTAGCTATGAAAGTCTTCGAAAGAATTATGATGTCCCACCTGATAAAATTCACGCAGAAGCTATGGGACCCGCTTCAGTTTGCCTATAAGGAGAATCGTTCGGCAAACGACACTGTCAATCTGGCACTGAAGTACATTTTGGATCATACAGATGAACGGCACTCATATGTCCGGATTCTTTTCATGGACTTTAGCTCAGCGTTCAATACCATTGATCCGAATTTACTTCATAAGAAAATGGTAGCTCTTGGAGTCCCTCTCAACTTATGCTTGTGGATTTATAACTTCCTGACAGCCAGGATACAGAGTGTAAAAGTTGGACCATTCACTTCGGACACCTTGGTCACAAACATCGGGGCACCTCTGGGGTGTGTTTTGTCCCTGTTACTGTTTTCTCTCTATACGAATGATTGCATCTCTTCAGCAGACTCAGTAAAAATCTTGAAATTTGCTGATGATATGACACTGATTGGTCTCATCAGGGGAAATGCTGAAGACTTGTATCGGAGTGAGGTGGAAAGAATATGTGACTGGTGTAAAGCCAATAATCTTGTACTCAACACTAAAAAAACTGCTGAGATGGTTGTGGATTTTAGGAAAGATCAACATGAGATACTTCCAATCTACATCCATGACGAAGTGGTTCTTAGGGTCACAGAGACCAAATTCCTTGGTGTTATCTTAAATGGGGGAAAAACGTGGATGCTGTTATAAGAAAAGCACAACAGAGGATGTTCTTCCTGCGTCAGCTGAAAAGATATGGTTTGTCTAAGAATCTGCTGATCTTATTCTTTAATGCTGTCACCAGATCTGTGATTTGTTCCTCTCTGATAGTCTGGTATGGGGGAGCCACTGCGCATGACAAACTCCGCTTACAAAGGACTTTCAGAACAGCAGAGAGAATTATAGGCTCCCCCCTGCCTAAAATCCAGGATCTTTATGATAAGAGTATTCGATCCCACGCATTGAAAATTTCATCCGATCCCTCTCACCCGGGACACTCCTCATTCCAACTACTCCCTTCAGGACGTCGCTTCAGAGTCCCCAAATGCAGCACCAACCGCCATATGAACAGCTTCTATCCACTCTCTCTTCAACAATTAAATCGTCATGTGTAGACTATATACTGTATCTGTCTTGTTAGATGTTACTTGTTGTATCTGTTGTTATATATTATGTTGCCTCTTTGCCACAAAGAATTCCTTGTATATATGTAATATGTACTTGGCGATAATAAATTTGATTGATTGATTGATTGATTGAATTTTTTTTTTTAATGTCGTTCCGCATGTGGTAAAATGGATAAGGCAGTTTTATTTTTCAGGTCAGTACGATTACAGCAATACCACATTTATCTCTTTTTTATGTTTTGACACTTTTAGACAATAAAAACTATTTTATAGAAAAAATAATTTTTTTGGTATCACTTTATCCTGAGAGCAGGACCATTTCAGCGGTACCATGTTTAAATAGTCTTTTTGATCACATTTTATTCCACTTTTTGTTCGTCTGTATGATGATAAAGCATTGTTTTTTGCCTTGCTTCTTTTTTTTTTTGCTGTGTTCACTAAAGGGGTTAACTAGTGTGACAGTTTTATAGGTCGGGTCATTCCAGATGCCGCGATATCAAATATGTGTACTTTTATTGCGTATATAAATTTTTTTCATAAAAATATTTATTCATGGGTACAATACAGTATATTTAGATTTTTTTTATTTTTTGATTCTTTTTAAATATTTTTACAAGTTTTGTAAAACATTTTTTAAACTTTTTTTACTTTTTTACTGTGGAACGTTCATTGTTTGCAGGCTGATCGCTCATCAGAGCTGTGCCCTGATCACTATACAGAGAGCACATAGCTGTGCACTGATCACTATACAGAGAGCACATAGCTGTGCACTGATCACTATACAGAGAGCACAGAGCTGTGCACTGATGACTATACAGAGAGCATAGAGCTGTGCACTGATCACTAAACAGAGAGCACAGAGCTGTGCACTGATCACTATACAGAGAGCACAGAGCTGTGCACTGATGACTATACAGAGAGCAAAGAGCTGTGCACTGATCACTAAACAGAGAGCACAGAGCTGTGCACTGATCACTATACAGAGAGCACAGAGCTGTGCACTGAGCAATATGCAGAGAGCAAAGAGCTGTGCACTGATCACTAAACAGAGAGCACAGAGCTGTGCACTGATCACTATACAGAGAGCACAGAGCTGTGCACTGAGCAATATACAGAGAGCACAGAGCTGTGTGTGGCGCCCCCAGGAGTATGGCCGCCACAGTGGCTTTGCCTTCCTCCAGGGAGGGTAATGCCAGGCTTGGAGGCAATGACGGGTCTCTCTCGCAGTCAATCTATGTATGCAACACAGTTCCTCTCCAGGCCAGCAGGGGGAGCTCTGAACCGGAATTCAGGGGAGGAGTGCTCTCTGAGGGCCAAGAGGAAGGAGTGGGTAGTTAGTCTGCGGAGGGTGAAGCGTGCAGACGTGTGGAAGGAGCGCTGAGATACAGCTGAGAGGAAGAGCTCATCTCCCATAAGAGCGCATGAACTGGAGCCTGGTCTCCACGGCAGTATGGACACTGATGGTCCTACAGCAGACACCAGAGGAGTAGAAGGCTGCAAATGCAATACTCCCATCTAAGACTTGAGGGCACAACAGCAACACGGATAGTGAGCCGGGACTTAGGAGTGAGGAGTCCCTGGAACAGGCTACAGTTGTCTGCCATACAAGTAGAGTTCTTGGGAACATCTGACAGGAGGAACTCCAGTGTAACTCAGTACTGGAGATCCCTTAAGTAAGCGCTAGGAAGGAGACTGCACAGCCCATCTGCTGAGAGAGAATTCCTGAGGTGCTTCCAGGCTAGCTTGCTCCGGTACCATCTGTAATCAGGACCCTGGACTGCATTTATCAAGTAAAGGTACAGAAATTGCACCCCGCTGTGTCTTGTCTGCTTCCTACCTTTCCGGCACCGCTACATCCCCGTGCCAACCACATCTACACTGCCCTGGGACTACAGCTTCACCTGTGGGGAGCTTTTACATCTTTGCTGCACCATACCATCAGTCCCAGCGGATTTGCATGCAGCATCGGCTTAACACCTCCCTTGCCGAGCACCACAGGTGGCGTCACGACCTATTCATCTAACTACATTCCACCATTCACATTTTCCCCATTAATTGGGCGCCCGGGGCCACGGACCGGGTCACCGCTGCTGTGACACATCCCGCCGACACCGGCCTGGTACCGAGTGCCCCACAGTCCTGGGAGGGTGACCCAATTTGGCGTCACGAACAGGATTACGGAGCCCGGACCCCCCCAGGTCCTGTGTGCCACAGACTGTGTCTGTGTAAAAGACTGTGTGTGAAATTGGCGCCAATTGCCGCCATTGCCGCGCTGCTTGGCGCGCGAGGGAAGAAAAAGGGGCAGGCCTTCATGGGCGGAGCCTGCCACAGAGCGCGAAGAAGTGAAGTGCCGCGTGGGAAGAGAGGACAGCGCGCAAGAAGGGGAGGAGCTGAGGCCTACAGCCCAGAGCGTCGGGCCTGCGAAGCGGCCGCCGGTGAGCTCACACAACCCCTGGCCCTGGCTAACGTTAACTAGGGGGGAAGAGAATGTGCCAAGCAGCAAGGTAGCGGCGGACGCCGTCGCCAACCCAGCAGTGCCGCAAGGAGGAGCGCCCACTGCAGCGGTCCACATAATGCCGCTGTCTATGCCCTACCTCCCGGGAGCGGCCTGGCTACCGCAATACTCGGGTGAGTCACATACCTGAGTGAATTTAAAGAGAGACTGTGCAGTTTGTTTAAAGTATACCCTCTGTCTGAAAGACAGAAAGTGAACATCCTCTTTGGACAGCTAACGGGTGCAGCACAGAGAGAGGTGAAAGCCTGGCAGGACACTGATAAAGAGACTGTTGTAAAAATCCTGGCTAAGCTGAGAAGCACCTTTGACACTCGCACTGCAGCTGAAATCAAGATGAGGTTCTTAGGCTGTAAACAGAAGGCACAGGACAGTATAAGGCTGTGTGCACACGCTGCGGATTTTGCTGCGGTTCCGCAGCGGTTTTGGCCGCTGCGGACCCGCAGCAGAAACTGCTGCGGTGTACAGTACCATGATTCCCTATGGGAATCAAAAACCGCAGTGCAGACGGTGCGGAATTTTCCGCGCGGATTATCTGCGGTTTTCAATTCGCAGAAAGAATTGACATGTCAATTCTTTCTGCGGATTCTCCTGCGGTTTGCCATCTCCTCCATTGAGGAGATGAAAAACCGCAGGGCAAAACCGCAGAACAGTCCGCAGGTAAAACCGCAGGTCTTTTGACCTGCGGTTTCACCTGCGGATTTTACAAAATCCGCGCGGATGAATTCGCACCTAATCCGCAGTGTGTGCACACAGCCTAAGGGACTATGCTCTCAACCTGCAGGAGGCGCTGCGAGCAGTTAAGCAAGTTGATCCTGACAGTGTGAAGGAGGAAGAAAAACTGTTAATGGAGCAGTTCATTGAAGGACTTCTATCCAGTACACACAGAGGACAGTTGCGCATCATAACCCTGCAAGACCCTGATCTGGACTTTGCTGATTTTAAGGACAGGGCTACACGGGTACTGCAGGAGCCCACTGACAGCCATCCAGCGCCCCTGAGGTGCCCAGCGACCACCTACCACCAGGAAGCAACGTCTTTCCCTTCCATCCCTGTGGAGGCTGATGCACAGACTCTGGATAAAGATCCAACTGAAGAGCTGCGTCTTCAGGTCCAGGAGTTGACCAAAGGAATGTCTGCGCTTACTAAAACTGTGCAGTCTGTGCAAGTGTCCTCCAAGGAAAACATCCAGCTGACTTCCAGTCCAGAGGATGTCCTGTGGCTCCGGAAGAGAGGTCCGCCACTCCAAGGGAGGAACAACGATTGCTATGACCAGGACGGACGTCCCATCTGTCGTCACTGTTATAAGGCAGGTCATCTTGCAAGATTCTGTCCTTTAAACGAGCAACCCCTGGGACAGAGGGCCAACCCCCAGGAATAGGATCCCCAGGCCCAAAGAACTGGAGAGCCAAGTATGTTGGAGGGAGACCAATCCTCCCTGTGGTGATTGATGGCATCCCCATGAACGCTTTGCTGGACACTGGCTCCCAGGTTACCACTATGCCGTACATTCTTTACAAGAGGTATTGGGCTGATTCTGAACTTACCCGTGGCCCAACTGAGGAACTGACAGTAGTTGCCAGTAATGGTCAGTCTTTGCCGCAGAATGGATGTAAAGAGATTACTGTTAAAGTGGGTCGGGTAGAGCTAAAATCTCAAGGTCTGATAGTTGTGGATATTGATCGACGTGAATGTAATCCCATGAGGACTCTTGGTACAAATGTAATTGAAAATTGTCTTTCCGAGGTTATTGTCTTGTTGCAACAGGTGGCTGAGACTGCTGGTTCCAGTGAACAACGAGTCCTGCAGAAAGAGATCAGAGCCCTGATGCAAAGACAACAGGTAGAACTCTCTGGCGGAGAAATTGGCAGTGTCCGAGTGAGTGATCCCTTCCCCATTGCAATACCCCCCAGATGTGAAATTTTGATTTGGTGTCGGGCAGCTATAGGTCTCAGAGGGAGGGATTACCAGGCATTGGTAGAACAAGTATACTCCGATAGCAGGCCCACTGTCTTGACAGCCAGAGGGGTGGTTGATGTACGAAAAGGGAGAGTGCCTGTACGCCTCTTGAATTGTGGGGAGGAGGAGGCCACAATACCACGGTACGCCACAGTTGCTAAGCTGCTCACTGTTAATAACAACTCATTGCAGGCAGCAGAGCCCTTGGTCTCATCTGACCAGGTGGAGGACAATGGCTCTGGAAAGCAGCCAGAGGAGCGGTGTCAGCAACTGCAGGTGGGAACTGACTCTACACCATCATACCAGAAAAATGGGGTTTACAGAGTGACACAAGAGTATGAGCGGGTATTCAGCAAACACCCACTAGATTTTGGGCAGGCAAATGGGGTTCAACATCATATCCCCACTGGAGATCATCCACCCGTTAAGGAAAGGTACCGGCCTATACCCCCAACACTATACCAATGTGCTAAGAGTATGTTGAGAGAGATGAAGGAAGCTGGGGTTATCAGAGACAGTTGTAGCCCATGGGCAGCTCCCATAGTTTTTGTAAAGAGAAAAGATGGTACCATGAGAATGTGTGTTGATTACAGGAAAATTAACAGCATTACACATAAAGACGCCTACCCATTACCTAGAATTGAGGAATCATTAGCTGCACTTAAAACTGCTAACTACTTTTCCACCTTAGATCTCACTAGTGGGTATTGGCAGGTTCCTGTGGCAGAGGCAGACAAGGAGAAAACAGCATTTACCACCCCAATGAGTCTCTGTGAGTTCAACTATATGCCATTCGGGCTCTGCACCGCTCCAGGAACATTTCAACGGCTGATGTAGTGCTGCCTGGGACACATGAACTTTGAGACGTTCCTGTTGTACCTGGATGATGTCATTGTTTTCTCCAAAACCTATGAAGATCATCTGGAACACCTGGCTGAGGTGTTTGAAGCTTTGTCCAATTTTGGCCTGAAGGTGAAGTCTTCCAAATGCAACCTCCTGAAGCCCAAGGTACAGTACCTCGGTCATGTGGTCAGTGCAGAAGGTGTGGCGCCAGATCCTGACAAGGTCACAATCATCCGGGACTGGCCGAAGCCCAGCAACCTTCATGAAGTACGCCAATTCCTTGGACTGCTAGACTACTACCAAAGATTCATCGAAGGCTTTACTGAAATAGCCACCCCTATGCAAAATCTTCTGGTGCGGCAGTCCAAGAAGACCAAACAGAAAAATTCCACCTTTGAATGGACTGAAGAGTTGGAGAGATCCTTCACTCGGCTGAAGATGGCTCTCACAGGTGACGAAGTTCTGGCCTACCCAGATTATGACAAACCCTTTGTGCTGTACACTGATGCCAGCAATGTGGGACTAGGAGCAGTACTGTCGCAGGTAAGGAATGGAAAAGAAAGAGTGATCTCCTACGCCAGCAGGAAGCTGCGTCCCACTGAAAGGAATCCTGACAACTACAGTTCTTTCAAGCTGGAGTTCCTTCCCATAGTCTGGGCTGTCACCGAAAGGTTCAAACATTACCTAGCCTCCGCCAAGTTTACTATCTTCACGGACAACAATCCGTTGACCCACTTGGAAACTGCAAAACTAGGTGCACTGGAGCAGCGATGGATGGCTCGACTATCTAACTATGAATTCACCATCAAGTACCAAGCAGGGCACAAGAATGCCAATGCTGACGCGCTGTCCAGGATGCCTAATTTGCCAGCTGCAGGAGAAGACCCTGAGGCTCTTGAAGAAATAGAGCTACCTCCCTTCCACCGGCCAATTGCGGCCCAACGTGCCCAAGGAGTGAGAAACCGACGGTCTGGCTTGAAGGAGGTCACCCTGAATCCATTGCCCCATCATGACTGGGCAGAAACCCAAGATAGTGACCCTGCAGTCCACCTGGTGAAAGAGCTACTGTCACAAGCTGACTCACGCCCAGAGTCGGATGCTCCTGACGAAACCCAGCAGTTGTGGAAGGAGAGAGGCCGGCTGTTCATCTATGAAGGAAAGCTGTGTCGGAGTAGTATCAATGCCCGCACTCATGAGCTGGTCTGGCAGGTGATAGTCCCAAAGAGAGAGGCATCAATGGTCCTGGAAGCATACCACAATGGAGCTGGACACTTCGGATGGAAGAAGTTGGAAGCCTTGCTCTGGGAGAGGTCCTACTGGGCTGGTATGAGGAAAGCCATTGAGAGGTTGTGCCGGGAGTGTGGACAATGTAACCTGCGCAGAAAGGATCAAAACAGCCAGAGAGCTCCTCTACAGCCAATCATCACCAAACAGCCCCTTGAGTTGGTAGCCCAGGACCATGTGAAGCTGGTTCCAAGCCGGTCAGGCTACATCTATGCTCTTACCATCGTGGACCACTACTCAAGATTCCTGGTAGTTGTGCCTGGCAAAGATCAAACAGCCAGGACAGCAGCCAGAGCATTCCAACAGCACATGGATATCCTGAAAGAGTGCTTACGGATCAAGGTCCAGCTTTCGAGGCAGAAGTGTTCCAGGAATTCTGTAACTTGTATGGTTGTAAGAAGATCCGGACAACACCGTACCACCCACAGACCAATGGCATGTGTGAGAAGATGAACCAGGTAGTGATTGACCTACTGAAGACTTTGCCCTTGGAGGAGAGAAATCTGTGGCCAGAGAAGTTGCCAGATCTGGTAGACCTCTACAACCATATTCCAGTGAATTCCACCAACTGTACCCCAGCCTACTTAATGAGAGCAAGACCTGGTAAACTGCCTATTGATTTGGACAAGGGAGTCCTTAAGCCTGAAGTAACGTCACCAGATGCTGACTGAGATACAGAGAGACAACAGTACAGAAGAGTTCAAGAATGCATGGAAAAGAGTCTAGCTCAGGCAAGACAAAAGCAGGAGAAGCTTTACAATCAAAATGCACTTGCCGTTCCTTTGTCGCCGGGAGAACAAGTCTTAAAAAGGAAGAGAAGATTGCACAAATTGGATGATCAATGGGAAGCTGAACCTTATACCATTGTGCCCTCAAACTTTGATAATACTAAGGTATGCCTTATTAGCAAAGATGGAGGAGAAACCTCAGCAGCAATATCAAGAGATCACCTGAAACTAAGTCCTGACCTGTTGAAGGAAAGAGTGGAAGAACCAGATAACATCCAACCCATAGAGGAAGAAGAGAAGGTCAGCACAATACTTGGAGAATTCCCTGCGAATTGGACTAAAGTAAACGATGCTATAGTGGTGCCAGTGTTGACATTTCCCCAGTTGGTAGCACAGGAAGACGTGATTCCAGAAAACACTGAAGATCAGGAAAATCAGGCAGCAGATGCTACACCAGCAGTGGAGACAGAGAAACCTCGCCCTGCCAGTAGTGAATCTGACATGCCCATAGTGACTCTAAGAACACGTAGACACGTGCCACCCAGTTCACATACTACACCAGTAGTTAGAACCAGACAATCAGTAAGGGCCATTACAACACCAGTGTTACGCAGATCTACTCATATCACCCAAGGCATACTACCAGTTAGATTCCGCATATAACTGTCCAATATAAAATAAAGTTGAGTATTGTAACTGTTAACCTGTCTGTATATATGTAACTGTTTTAAGCTTTTGTACCTACAGGTAACCTGTAAGACTTTCCTTTAAATTTTCCAGTTTTTCACCTTGTATTATGGACATTATACCACAGGACTTGTGTGGCCACCAACTTGTATATAGTTCACCATTTGCCCAGGAATGGACCATGGACATTGATGCTTGGACTTATCATTATAGGACCATTTTTGAAGCACTTGGTTTTTGTAACTTCTTCATTTTTAAATCTTGTACAATTATTATTGCTTAACTGTTTATATGTTTTCATGTTTTGTTCAGCCCAGGAGTGCTGACTTGCACTAGGGGGGAATGAGACGCCCCCAGGAGTATGGCCGCCACAGTGGCTTTGCCTTCCTCCAGGGAGGGTAATGCCAGGCTTGGAGGCAATGATGGGTCTCTCTCGCAGTCAATCTATGCATGAAACATAGTTCCTCTCCAGGCCAGCAGGGAGAGCTCTGAACCGGAATTCAGGGGAGGAGTGCTCTCTGAGGGCCAAGAGGAAGGAGTGGGTAGATAGTCTGCGGAGGGTGAAGTGTGCAGACATGTGGAAGGAGCGCTGAGATAGAGCTGAGAGGAAGAGCTCATCTCCCGTAAGAGCGCATGAACTGGAGCCTGGTCTCCATGGCTATATGGACACTGATGGTCCTACAGCAGACACCAGAGGAGTAGAAGGCTGTAAATGCAATACTCCCATCTAAGACTTGAGGGCACAACAGCAACACGGATGGTGAGCCGGGACTTAGGAGTGAGGAGTCCCTGGAACAGGCTACAGTTGTCTGCCGTACAAGTAGAGTTCTTGGGAACATCTGACAGGAGGAACTCCAGTGTAACTCAGTACTGGAGATCCCTCAAGTAAGCGCTAGGAAGGAGACTGCACAGCCCATCTGCTGAGAGAGAATTCCTGAGTTGCTTCCAGGCTAGCCTGCTCCGGTACCATCTGTAATCAGGACTCTGTAAAGGTACAGAAATTGTACCCCGCTGTGTCTTGTCTGCTTCCTACCTTTCCGGGACCGCTACATCCCCGTGCCAACCACATCTACACTGCCCTGGGACTACAGCTTCACTTGTGGGGAGCTTTTACATCTTTGCTGCACCATACCATCAGTCCCAGTGGATCTGCATGCAGCGTCGGCTTAACACCTCCCTTGCCGAGCACCACAGGTGGCGTCACAAGCTATTCATCTAACTACATTCCACCATTCACATTTCCCCAATTAATTGGGCAGCCAGGGCCACGGACAGGGTCACCGCTGCTGTGACACATCCCACAGACACCGGCCCAGTACCGAGTACCCCACAACCCTGGGAGGGCGACCCATGTGCACTGATCACTATACAGAGAGCACAGAGTTGTGCACTGAGCAATATACAGAGAGCACATAGCTGTGCACTGATCACTATACAGAGAGCACAGAGCTGTGCACTGATCACTATACAGAGAGCACAGAGCTGTGCACTGATCACTATACAGAGAGCACAGAGCTGTGCACTGAGCAATATACAGAGAGCACAAAGCTATGCACTGATCACTATACAGAGAGCACAGAGCTGTGCACTGAGCAATATACAGAGAACACAGAGCTGTGCACTGATCACTATACAGAGAGCACAGAGCTGTGCATTGAGCACTATATAGAGCACAGAGCTGTGCGCTGAGCACTATACAGAGAGCACAGAGCTGTGTGCTGATCACTATACAGAGAGCACAGAGCTGTGAGCTGATCACTATACAGAGAGCACAGAGCTGTGCACTGAGCACTATACAGAGAGCACAGAGCTGTGCACTGTTCACTATACAGAGAGCTGTGCACTGAGCACTTTACAGAGAGCACAGGGCTGTGCACTGATCACTATATAGAGAGCACAGAGCTGTGCACTGATCACTATACAGAGAGCAGAGAGCTAGGCACTGATCACTATACAGAGAGCACAGAGCTGTGCACTGATCACTATACAGAGAGCCCAGAGCTGTGCACTAATCATTATACAGAGATACAGAGAGCACAGAGCTGTGCACTGATCACTATACAGAGAGCAGAGAGCTGTGCACTGATCACTATACAGAGAGCACAGAGCTGTGCACTGATCACTATACAGAGAGCAGAGGGCTGTGCACTGATCACTATACAGAGAGCAGAGAGCTGGGCACTGATCACTATACAGAGAGCACAGAGCTGTGCACTGATCACTATACAGAGAGCACAGAGCTGTGCACTGATCATTATACAGAGATACAGAGAGCACAGAGCTGTGCACTGATCACTATACAGAGAGCAGAGAGCTGTGCACTGATCACTATACAGAGAGCACAGAGCTGTGCACTGAGCACTATACAGAGAGCACAGAGCTGTGCGCTGATCATTATACAGAGTGCACAGAGCTGTGCGCTGATCACTGTACAGAGAGCACAGAGCTGTGCACTGATCACTATACAGAGAGCACAGAGCTGTGCACTGAGCAACATACAGAGAGCACAGAGCTGTGCACTGAGCAATATACAGAGAGCACAGAGCTGTGCACTGATCACTATACAGAGAGCAGAGCTGTGTATTGAGCACTATATAGAGCACAGAGCTGTGCGCTGAGCACTATACAGAGAGCACAGAGCTGTGCGCTGATCACTATACAGAGAGCACAGAGCTGTGCGCTGATCACTATACAGAGAGCACAGAGCTGTGCGCTGATCACTATACAGAGAGCACAGAGCTGTGCAATGAGCCCTATACAGAGAGCACAGAGCTGTGCACTGATCACTATACAGAGAGCACAGAGCTGTGCGCTGATCACTATACAGAGAGCACAGAGCAGTGCACTGAGCAATATACAGAGAGCACAGAGCTATGCACTGATCACTACACAGAGAGCACAGAGCTGTGCACTGAGCAATATACAGAGAGCACAGAGCTGTGCACTGATCACTATACAGAGAGCACAGAGCTGTGCATTGAGCACTATATAGAGCACAGAGCTATGCGCTGAGCACTATACAGAGAGCACAGAGCTGTGCGCTGATCACTATACAGAGAGCACAGAGCTGTGCGCTGATCACTATACAGAGAGCACAGAGCTGTGCACTGAGCACTATACAGAGAGCACAGAGCTGTGCACTGTTCACTATACAGAGAGCTGTGCACTGAGCACTTTACAGAGAGCACAGGGCTGTGCACTGATCACTATATACAAAGCACAGAGCTGTGCACTGATCACTATACAGAGAGCACAGAGCTGTGCACTGATCACTATACAGAGAGCAGAGGGCTGTGCACTGATCACTATACAGAGAGCAGAGAGCTGGGCACTGATCACTATACAGAGAGCACAGAGCTGTGCACTGATCATTATACAGAGATACAGAGAGCACAGAGCTGTGCACTGATCACTATACAGAGAGCACAGAGCTGTGCACTGAGCACTATAAACAGAGCACAGAGCTGTGCACTGATCACTATACAGAGAGCACAGTGCTGTGCACTGATCACTATACAGAGAGCACAGAGCTGTGCACTGATCATTATACAGAGATACAGAGAGCACAGAGCTGTGCACTGATCACTATACAGAGAGCAGAGAGCTGTGCACTGATCACTATACAGAGAGCACAGAGCTGTGCACTGAGCACTATACAGAGAGCACAGAGCTGTGCGCTGATCATTATACAGAGTGCACAGAGCTGTGCGCTGATCACTGTACAGAGAGCACAGAGCTGTGCACTGATCACTATACAGAGAGCACAGAGCTGTGCACTGAGCAACATACAGAGAGCACAGAGCTGTGCACTGAGCAATATACAGAGAGCACAGAGCTGTGCACTGATCACTATACAGAGAGCAGAGCTGTGTATTGAGCACTATATAGAGCACAGAGCTGTGCGCTGAGCACTATACAGAGAGCACAGAGCTGTGCGCTGATCACTATACAGAGAGCACAGAGCTGTGCGCTGATCACTATACAGAGAGCACAGAGCTGTGCGCTGATCACTACACAGAGAGCACAGAGCTGTGCACTGAGCAATATACAGAGAGCACAGAGCTGTGCACTGATCACTATACAGAGAGCACAGAGCTGTGCATTGAGCACTATATAGAGCACAGAGCTATGCGCTGAGCACTATACAGAGAGCACAGAGCTGTGCGCTGATCACTATACAGAGAGCACAGAGCTGTGCGCTGATCACTATACAGAGAGCACAGAGCTGTGCACTGAGCACTATACAGAGAGCACAGAGCTGTGCACTGTTCACTATACAGAGAGCTGTGCACTGAGCACTTTACAGAGAGCACAGGGCTGTGCACTGATCACTATATACAAAGCACAGAGCTGTGCACTGATCACTATACAGAGAGCACAGAGCTGTGCACTGATCACTATACAGAGAGCAGAGGGCTGTGCACTGATCACTATACAGAGAGCAGAGAGCTGGGCACTGATCACTATACAGAGAGCACAGAGCTGTGCACTGATCATTATACAGAGATACAGAGAGCACAGAGCTGTGCACTGATCACTATACAGAGAGCACAGAGCTGTGCACTGAGCACTATAAACAGAGCACAGAGCTGTGCACTGATCACTATACAGAGAGCACAGTGCTGTGCACTGATCACTGCACAGAGAGCACAGAGCTGTGCACTGATCACTGTACAGAGAGCATAGAGCTGTGCACTGATCACTATACAGAGAGCAGAGAGCTGTGCACTGATCACTGTACAGAGAGCACAGAAGTGTGCACTGATCACCTTGTACATACACAGCTCCGCTCCGTACACTTCGTACACACACGGCTCTTTTTCGTTCACCCTGTACACTCCGCTCCGTACACACACACAGCTCCGTAGACTTCGTACACACGCGGCTCCGCTCCGTACACACACACACACATGGCTCCGTACACCTCGTATACACATGGCTCCGCTCCGTACACCTCGTACACACACGGCTCTGCTCCGTACACTTCGAACACACATGGCTCTTTTTCGTTCACCCTGTACACTTGCGGCTCCGCTCCGTACACACACACAGCTCCGTACACTTCGTACACACACTGCTCTGCTCCGTACACTTCGTACACACAGGGCTCTTTTTCGTACACCCTGTACACATGCGGCTCTGCTCCGTACACACACACGGCTACGCACACCTCGTACACACGCGCCATCGCTCCGCACATACACACAGCTCCGTACACTTCGTACACACGGCTCGCTTCATACACCTTGTACACACACGGCTCCGCTCCATACACTTCGTACACAAACGGCTCCGCTCCATATAATGGGCTCTTTTTCGCACACCCTGTACACAAGCGGCTCTGCTCCGTACACACACACCTCCGTACACCTTGTACACATGTAGGGTCGAGCAGGTCCTCAGGATGCAGTAACGAGACACGAGACAGGGTATGACTTGTATAATAAACTTTTATAAATTGGAGCCACTAGAGCTATGCTGAACAGGCAAAAAGGGGTGACACAAATCTGTCCTCGCAGGGACTCAATAAAATAAACAATACTTTTCTAAGTAACTGGGAGTAACCCGGCTAGTCCAGGTTGCGAAGTCCGGAATATGGCCAAACTATGGTACTTATTGCTATAGTCCACTTATCCCTCCATGCGTCACTCGGAATCGCAGATGCGTCCGCTTAGAGATCATTGATGCGGCGGCCTTCACGCCTCGATATTCCGGGAAGATTTAGGCTCGACAGGCCCTGAAGAAACGGTGCCGGTGGGGCGCAACAGGCCCTGAAGAAACGATGCCGGTGGGGCGCAACAGGCCCAGAAGAAACTATGTCGGTGGGGCACAACAGGCCCTGAAGAAACGATGCCAGTGGGGCACAACAGGCCCTGAAGAAACGATGCCGATGGGGCGCAACAGTCCCTGAAGAAATGATGCCGGTGGGGCGCAACAGGCCCTGAAGAAAAGGTGCCGGTGGGGCGCAACAGGCCCTGACGAAGAGTGATGCCGGTGGGGCGCAACAGGCCCTGAAGAATCGGTGCCAGTGGGGCACAACAGGCCCTGAAAAAATGATGCTGGTGGGGCGCGGTAATGACGCAGTTCCCCCAAATGACCGGTGGCCGTCCTCCGCTAAGGGTCCCTCCGTAACCAGGACATGCGCCTCTAACGTTGCCTATGGCGAAGTGGCGTCCCCTTAGGCCGGTGATGACGGGGTCGCCGCGGTGGGAGAAGGTCGGGGGGCAGTGTCAAGGCCTCTGTGGCAGTTTTATGTGTAGTCGCAGCCACGACCTGAGGTAAAGGATCTGTCCCACAAGGGCGGGGGACGGCGGGTGTGGCTCTCTGAGAAAGTGGGCGGGAAGCGGCCTCCGGTAAAAGTATCTCACGTCTCACTTGTCCGTGAGTGTGCAGTATCCTCCTCACCGGCTCCTGTCGGTGTCCCCTCCAGTCACCCGGCTTCCTGCCTCCTGTCACACTCTCTCCCAACTGCCAACTGAGCTCGCCCCCTGCTCCTTTTATCTTCGCCCCGCCCCCTGTTTCCCTGACAACTTCGGTCATGTCTCTCCCTTTACTGTTCTCCCAGTATTGTTCCCTCAGGAACCCTGATGGTGGCCCCCTGGGTACCGGCCCGGTCACTGTCTGGGAGTCCTCCTCCCCACACACACACGGCTCCGCTCCGTACACCTTGTACACACACACACACGACTCCACTCCGTACACCTTGTACACACACATCCCCGCTCCGTACACCTTGTACACACACAGCTCTGCTCCATCCACCTTGTAAACCCCACCTGACCCCACACATAAACTTCCCTCATCCAGCACCATGACAAACAGCACAGCAGAGTCCTGCATACATCGGGCCCCTGATCATGTGACCCCTGACTCATCACAGGTCCTGTGTTCATAGAACAACCCCGCAACGTCATTGCTGGGATTTATTAGCAGTGAGGGCCTGGGGCTACGGTGGGTCTCTCTGGGAGGCGGGAAAAGTAAGCTAGCTCTCCACTACCGCGACCAGGAGGTGCTCTTTCATTGTGCGCCCCTGCTTCTAGGGGGGGCAGCTGCTCCCCCGCCCCACAGTGGGTACTCCCATGTCACTGATCCCTCATAAATTTAACATTTAACTTTTTTTTTTTTTTTAAATTTACTTTAGAGCCAAATCTTTTTATTTTTCACAAGGGTAACATGAAAAAATGGACCCCAACAATTGTTGTGCAATGTCTCTTGAGCATTCAAATACCCTATATGTGGGGGGAAACCACTGTTCAGGCGAACAGCAGAGCGCAGAAGGAAAGGAGCACCATTTGACTTTTTGAATGCAAAATTTTCTGGAACAATTAGCGGACACCATGTCGTATTTGGAGAGCCCCTGATGTGCCTAAACACTAAAAATCCTAAAGTGACACCATTTTGACAACTAGAGTTATGGTGAGTACATTGAAACCCCCAAGTGCTTCACAGAAGCTTATAACATTGAGCCGAAAGAATAAATCACATTTTCTCCAGAAAAATGTTTTTTAGCCCCAAATTTTACATTTTCATAAGGGTAATAGGAGAAATTGCACCATATAATTTGTTGTGCAATTTCTTCTGAGTAAGGCTAGTTTCACACTAGCGTTCAGGAGGGCTGCAGATGGCAGCCACTTCCTCCTTTCCTTCCTCCATGAAGCTCCACCTACGCTCCGCCTACTGCCGCATGCATCCAGTGTTTCCCTGTGTACCTAACTTTAACATTAGGTACGCTGGGACACGCGTTGTATGCGGATGTGTCTGCATGCGGCGATTTGATGTGTGTGGCGACCGCGCGGAAACGCATGTCCCTACGTACCTAATGTTAAAGATAGGTATGCAGGGAAACGTTGGACGCATGAGGCACAATGCAAAGCTCAGAAGGGAAGAAGTTCAATATCGGAGTTCAGATTTTGCTGGAATGGTTTGAGGGTGCCATATCACATATCACTTATTTCAAAGATTTACATGAAAACCTCGAGGTAAGCGTTCAGCGTAGAGAGCAGGATAAGTGTGTCAAGTCTTACTGCAATCTTTAGGAAGAAGAATGAACAAATCAGCAGCAAGTGAAGAATTGGTTTTATTTTTTTTTACACCGTTCCTCGCATAGTATAAGTGATATAGCGACTTTTTTCTTCGTGTCAGTGCAATTACAGCAATACCATATTTATTTTTTATTATGTTTGGCTGCTTTCACACACTAAATAACTTTTTGTAGAAAAAACTAGTTTGAGAGCTATAATTTTTCGATATTTCAGTCCACTATGTGAGAGCTTGTTTTTGTGGGACAAGTTGACGTTTTTACTGGTACTGTTTTCAGGCAAATTATATTTTTTGATTGCTTTCTATTCTGATTTTTGGGAGGCAGAATGAACAAAAAATAGCAATTCAGGATTTTTTTTTTAATGTCGGGTCAGTACGATTACAGCAATACCACATTTATCTCTTTTTTATGTTTTGACGCTTTTACACAATAAAAACTATTTTATAGAAAAAATAATTTTTTTGGTATCACTTTATCCTGAGAGCAGGACCATTTCAGCGGTACCATGTTTAAATAGTCTTTTTGATCACATTTTATTCCACTTTTTGTTCGTCTGTATGATGATAAAGCATTGTTTTTTGCCTTGCTTGTATTTTTTTTTTACGGTGTTTACTAAAGGGGTTAACTAGTGGGACAGTTTTATAGGTTGGGTCATTCCAGATGCCGCGATACCAAATATGTGTAATTTTATTGCGTATATATATTTTTTTCATAAAAATATTTATTCATGGGTACAACACAGTATATTTAGACTTTTTTTATTATTTTTTGTTTCTTTTTAAATATTTTTACAAGTTTTGTAAAACATTTTTTAAACTTTTTTTACTTTTTTACTGTGGAACGTTCATTGTTTGCAGGCTGATCACTTGTATAACATCCTTATGCTATGCGAACTGTCAGCGCAACAGACAAAGTTGCTGACAATTGCTCTGAGCATAATCAAGCAATTTTGCTAGCTCTGGTGACTCCATGGATGTTTTCCAGAAACAAGTAGCAGTGGATGTTGCTGAGTAAAAATAGCAAATCTGCTACTGTGATACCCTAGAGGGATCCTTTCACTATAATGAGGAAGGAGATTTACTCTTGACTCCATCTGGCCTCTGTTCAGCAGTGTCCTTTTCAGAAGTGCACAAAATTGTGGTTGACTGTGCTTTTATACATGCCTAAAAAGTCGGACACTGCTGGATTATAGGCCAGAGAGCGTCCACAGTGCCTCCATCTGCCTCATTATAGCGAATCTTCTGCCGCGAGTTCCATCTGAAACATGTATTTCAGAGATTTACACAGAAAACGCGGCACTAGTGCTCAGCACAGAGTGCAGGATAAATGTGAGCCAAACCCTACTTTGATCATTGGGAGGAAGATTGAAAAAATCAGTAGTAGGTCAAGAACTGGTTTTATTTATCTTCATCCACAACTACCACAAAAGACTTCAAGCTGTCATTGATGTTAGAGTGGGCAATACACGGTATTAAGAAATGGGGTATGTGAACTTTTGATCAGGGTCATTTGGATGTTTTGAATTGTCATTATGATTTAAAAAGAGAAAACACAGTAGTTTGACAATAAATGGCTTCACCCAAGCACTAACTATGAGTGAAGAAAAAGGTTTGGTGTTATCATTTTCATGATCCCAGTGCAGGTTTTTGAGCTGCACACCGGGGGTTAATGTCTGGAGCTCTGTGCAGGTTTTGACCTGCACACTTGGGGTTAATGATTGTGGCCTCTTTCTGGTTCTGGGAGAGCTTCATAAACCCCTGGGTAGCTTCATTCCCTGCCAGTTATACTTTTGCCTTTGGCCTAGTGTGCTGACCCCCGTGTGCCTGTTTGTTGCTATAGCTTGTTTATATGGTTCTGACCCGCCTCTGTTTCCCGTTGTGAGTTTGCCTGTTGATTTTGTACTGCGTTATTATCTGTGTATGACTCATTGCCTGTGACCTGACTACTCTCTGCTCGCCCCTCTTGTACCTTGCAACTATCTGTGTATGACTCATTGCCTGTGACCTGACTACTCTCTGCTCGCCCCTCTGGTACCTTGCAGCTATCTCTGTGTGTGACTCATTGGCTACGTCCTGACTATTCTCACTGTCTATGCCCCTTGGTAACTTTGTCTCGCAGTTACTCTGCTAGGAATTGTCTTGCAGCTCCTAGCTCTATGGAGTTTAAGCCACGCCTCTAGCAATCACGTGCTTCAGGTCCTGTGGCTCTGAAGTACACATCTGGTTGCTGAGCACGCTTTCGCTTTACTCAGGACACGCACACTGGCTCAGCGAGCAAGTTCAGTTCGGTGTCTCTGACATTATAACTGGCCTACAATTTTTTTTTCTCTCCTCACTTCTGCAGCATGGACCCAATGTGTGCTTTATCTGAGCAGGTGAAAAGCTTGACTCAGTCACTGCAGAAGCTTAGTTTGGAACACCAAGCTCTGGCCCAGTCCCAACGGAGGGTTGAGGACTCAGTTCAGGGGGTACTTTCCGCAGGCTTCCAGCAGGTGGGGAATAGAGATGTCATTTTAGTCCCACCTGAATCCCCGGTTAAATTGCCAGATATATTTTCTGGTAACAAGGATGAGTTCAGGGCATTTAAGGAGGGCTGTAAGCTTTTTTTTTCTTTGAGACCCCGCTCCTCTGGGGATGAGAAACAGAGGGTGGGGGTGGTGATGTCCCTGCTTAGGGGGTCCCCACAAGCCTGGGCATTCTCACTTTCCTCTTCTGCCGCTGAGAGAATGTCTGTGGATGCATTTTTTGAAGCCTTAGGGCTTGTTTATGATGAGCCTGATAGAGTGCGGTTGGCTGAGGACAAAGTAATGAGTGTCTGTCAGGGGGAGCACTCGGCCGAATGGTTCTGTACTGAATTCAGACGTTGGGCAGCGGAGATTTCCTGGAGTGATGCCGCCCTTCGGGGGCTGTTCCACAGAGGCCTGTGTGAACGTCTGAAGGATGCTTTGGCACTCCATCCTCCGCCTGACTCCCTGGAGGATGCCATGATCCAAGCGGTTCGCATGGATCGCAGGCTGCGGGCTAGAGGCATTATGCAATGGGAATCGCCCTTATTCTTCAGTGGAGATGAGACCCAGACTCTTCCTATGGCTATGGAGGTGAGCGCTGTCACCTGTGAGGGAAAGGAAAGAAGACGCCGCCGGGAAAAGCAGTTGTGCTTCTATTGTGGGAAATCTGGACATTGGAAGAATGACTGCCCCTCCTGTCCGTCATCCTCCAAGATGGCGGGAAATGACTAGGTCTGGGTAGTATTCGAGGAGGCTACCCAGACCTTCAGGTACAATTTTCCTCATGTGCAAAAATGGTGCTGCAGGTGGAACTGGAACTTGGTTATAGTCCTGTTCAGACTACTGCTTTTATTGACTGCGGTTCGGCTGTGAACCTGATTGATACCAAGGTTATGACTCTTAATAAGATAGGGACAGTCAGGCTTCATGATCCTGTTAAACTTGTGGCAATTGACTCATCTCCTCTTACCCAAGATGGTATCTGTTGCAGGTCTGAACTTTTTTCTCTAAAAGTGGGTTCCACTCATGTGGAGAAACTAAGTTGTCTGGTGCTAGATAACTTGCCTGCAGGACTGGTACTGGGGATGCCTTGGCTTCAACACCATAAACCTACCATTGATTGGGTTAAAGGGGAAATCACTCAATGGGGATGCAATAATAAATGTGGTAACCGGGGACATCTTGTTAACGCTGTTAAATCCGTCTCTGTGTCGTCTGTCGATCTGGAAGGTATTCCGGAGTACCTGAAAGATTTCGAAGACGTTTTTTCCGAAAGTGAGGCTGAGGCGCTGCCATCACATAGACCCTATGATTGTGCCATTGATTTAGTACCCGGAGCCAAGTTACCTAAGGCTCGATTGTTCAATTTGTCTGGGACTGAGCGCCAAGCCATGAAGGAGTACATAGCTGAGAGTCTCCGCAGAGGGCATATCAGGCCTTCTGTGTCACCTGTGGCAGCAGGGTTCTTCTTTGTGAAGAAAAAAGATGGTGGTTTGCGGCCGTGCCTCGACTTTCGGGAACTGAACAAGATAACGGTTAGGAACTCTTACCCGCTTCCCCTCATCCCAGACTTATGTAACCAGTTAGCTGGGGTCCAATGGTTCTCCAAGTTAGATCTGCAGGGGGCCTACAATCTGATAAGGGTTCGGGAAGGGGACGAGTGGAAAACGGCATTCCTCACATCAGAAGGACTCTTTGAGAACCTGGTAATGCCATTTGGGTTAACTAATGCACCCGCTATTTTCCAAAATTTCATCAATGTTGTGTTTTTTGATCTGATAGGCCGTTTTGTTATTATTTATTTGGATGATATTTTGGTGTATTCCCCGGACAGTCAATCTCACTTGCAACATATAAAGACAGTTCTCCAGAGACTCAGGGAGAACCAATTGTTCGCCAAATTGGAAAAATGTTCGTTTTTTGTACAGGAGCTGTCTTTTTTGGGGTTGATTGTGTCCTGTGAGGGGTTTCGTATGGATCCTAAGAAGGTGCTGGCGATCGCTGACTGGGTTCAGCCTCGAGATCTCAAGGGGCTCCAGCGCTTCTTAGGATTTGCGAACTATTACTGGAGATTCATTAAAGGTATCTCACAAGTGGTGAAACCACTCACGGATCTTACCCAGAAGGGAGCTGATGTAAAAAATTGGTCTGTACTCGCTAAGGAATCCTTCTCAGCGATTAAGAAATGTTTTATGTCTGCCCCGGTGTTGGTGCAACCTGACCCGTCCAAACCATTCATTGTGGAGGTGGATGCTTCTGAAGTGGGGGTGGGGGCTGTGCTGTCCCAGGGTCCGGCCACCCTTACCAATCTCAAACCCTGTGCCTTCTTCTCCAAGAAGTTCTCTTCAGCTGAGAAAAACTATGATGTAGGCAATAGAGAACTTCTTGCGGTCAAGCTGGCGTTTGAGGAATGGAGGCACTTTTTGGAAGGGGCGGCTCACCCTATCACGGTTGTCACGGATCACAAAAATTTGGCATACCTTGAATCTGCTAAGAGGCTTACTCCTAGACAGGCCCGTTGGTCACTTTTTTTTTCACAATTTCAGTTCTCAATTACTTTTCGACCGGGGTCCAAAAATGTTAAAGCGGATGCCCTGTCCAGAAGTTTTGATCCAGTGTCTCCCCCTGAGCCGCCGTCCTCCATTCTTCCCCCAGGGGTGGTAGTGGCGGGGGTCTCAACTGAGTTGGAACAAGAAATCCTAAGGGCTCAGGCCCTAGCTCCGGCAACCAGGCCAAGCGATAAACTGTTTGTTCCAGATTCATTGCGGCCTAGACTTCTGCAGGAGTTTCATGATTCTAGGCTGAGTGCTCATCCAGGTATCACGGCCACTAGAGAGGCAGTAGCCAGGGGTTTTTGGTGGCCTTCATTAAGGTCCGATGTCAAGGAATTTGTTTCTGCTTGTGACTAGAGTTGAGCGACTTTTGTTTTTTTAGGGTCGCGTTTCGTTTCGTGAAACCCGACTTTTCCAAAAGTCGGGTCGAGCAAGATCGTCCGATTATAGGGAAAAGTCGGGGTCGTCCCGAAACACGAAACCCAATGTAAGTCAATGGGGAATAAAAGTCGGCAGTGAGAGGAGGACAGGAAACACACCTACAGTGCCCATTTGAATGCCAAAAGCATCAATTCTTCTTTCTTAAGCTTGTCAACCTTAATTAACTTCATAATACAAGTTACGCACTGAAAAATGGGGGTTATTTGGCTAAAGTTGTGGGGGGGAGGGCTGGCTGCAGGTTTTCATGTGCCCTGGGCGAAAGAGCGCCCCTTTAACACATACCACAACTCATCATGCTCCGATATGGCAGAGAAATAGCGGTATAGTACAATGAAAAATACCTCACTTTTTACATCTCATGACGAGGCCCATCTATTTCTCCATACAGAATCATTGGTCCCATATAATGTTTGAAACAGTATATGATGAGCTCCACATAATGCTACAGTACATGTTGGTCCCCATGGATGAAGCTCCACTGTCTTATGGGCCCAAATAATGCTCCAAACATAATGGGCCCCATTTCTAATGCTCTAGTGTATAATGGACCCTGTAAATGCTGCTCCAGTGTCTGATGTCCACCTTTGGAATGTTCCAGTGTATGGTGGGCCCCATCTATCATTCTCCAGAGTATAGTGTTCCCCAAAAATTGCTGTCCCAACATTGAAAACAATCAAATAAGTCTCCTCGCTAGGGAATCCCTGTACTTGTCTGGACAGGTACTGTAGCTTGCCTAACAGCTCGCCAGCCGTTCTCACACCCAGTATGGATTACACGTGATTGCACAAAGGTGAGAAAGGGTACCGTATCCCCAGATAACATGTATGGATAGCGTACACATTCAAAATATATGTCTCAGGAGGCAGGCTCAGACGGTGTTAGGCCCAGTATGGATTGCACGTGATTGCACAAAGGTTAGAAAGGGTACCGTATCCCTGGATAACATGTATGGATAGCGTACACATTCAAAATATATGTCTCAGGAGGCAGGCTCAGACGGTGTTAGGCCCAGTATGGATTGCACGTGATTGCACAAAGGTTAGAAAGGGTACCGTATCCCTGGATAACATGTATGGATAGCGTACACATTCAAAATATATGTCTATACAGCATGAGGCAGGCTCAGACGGTGTTAGGCCCAGTATGGATTGCACGTGATTGCACAAAGGTTAGAAAGGGTACCGTATCCCTGGATAACATGTATGGATAGCGTACACATTCAAAATATATGTCTCAGGAGGCAGGCTCAGACGGTGTTAGGCCCAGTATGGATTGCACGTGATTGCACAAAGGTTAGAAAGGGTACCGTATCACCGGATAACTTGTATGGATAGCGTACACATTCAAAATATATGTCTATACAGCATGAGGCAGGCTCAGACGGTGTTAGGCCCAGTATGGATTGCACGTGATTGCACAAAGGTTAGAAAGGGTACCGTATCCCCAGATAACATGTATGGATAGCGTACACATTCAAAATATATGTCTCAGGAGGCAGGCTCAGACGGTGTTAGGCCCAGTATGGATTGCACGTGATTGCACAAAGGTTAGAAAGGGTACCGTATCCCCGGATAACATGTATGGATAGCGTACACATTCAAAATATATGTCTATACAGCATGAGGCAGGCTCAGACGGTGTTAGGCCCAGTATGGATTGCACGTGATTGCACAGAGGTTAGAAAGGGTACCGTATCCCTGGATAACATGTATGGATAGCGTACACATTCAAAATATATGTCTCAGGAGGCAGGCTCAGACGGTGTTAGGCCCAGTATGGATTGCACGTGATTGCACAAAGGTTAGAAAGGGTACCGTATCACCGGATAACATGTATGGATAGCGTACACATTCAAAATATATGTCTATACAGCATGAGGCAGGCTCAGACGGTGTTAGGCCCAGTATGGATTGCACGTGATTGCACAAAGGTTAGAAAGGGTACCGTATCCCCGGATAACATGTATGGATAGCGTACACATTCAAAATATATGTCTATACAGCATGAGGCAGGCTCAGACGGTGTTAGGCCCAGTATGGATTGCACGTGATTGCACAAAGGTTAGAAAGGGTACCGTATCCGCAGATAACATGTATGGATAGCGTACACATTCAAAATATATGTCTCAGGAGGCAGGCTCAGACGGTGTCAGGCACAGTATGGATTTGACGGCCCAGATTACACAGCGGAGGAGCAGGGAGAGGTAAAGATTGCAAATGCTGGGGCCCTGCCCAAGCAAGGGGGGCCCACTCGTGGGCGTCGGTACTGGCACTGGGCCCCTCATAGTACAGCGGTGTGTCTGACGGCGGGTGTGCACCACCACCGTCAGAGACACTTGATTGCACTATGAGGGACCCTGTGCCAGTGCCCGCGCCCAAGAGTCGGCCTACCCACCTGTCCAGGGCAACGGCACTCGCACGGTGTCGTGCGCTAGATGGTGACCCCGGCCATGGGGGGGGAGGCAGCACAGTTAGGGAGTTTTAGAAAGTGGCATATGTTGATGTTGGACATTCAGCTGATGCAAAAGGCGAAATAGGTGAAGTACCAGGAAGAGATGGACCAAAGCAAGCCATTTTTCTGTCACCCTATGTGTCATCAGGGGAAGGTGGGACAAAATCCTTGGAAACCCATGCGTGGTTCATTTTAATGAAGGTTAGATCATCCACATTTTGGGTTGACAGACGGGTCCTTTTTTCTGTCAGGATTGATCCAGCTGCACTGAAGACTCTTTCCGATAGCACACTTGCAGCTGGGCAAGCGAGCTCCTGTAAGGCATATTGGGCCAATTCAGGCCAGGTGTCCAGTTTAATAGTCAAAGGGGAATGACCTGTGTGGGAGAACATCGATATGGCAGGAAAAGTAGTTTGTAACCATAGTTGACAACTGCTGTCTCCTGTCACTTTCCATCGATGCAGTATTACCAGTTGTGTGAGCGGTATTTGAAAAATCAGTCCACAACATTGTCATGAAACCCCTGTCTCCAACGCCACTTCTGCTGTGTGCACCACGAACACCTCTGCCAAGCTGCCCCCGGCCCGTACGGCTCGTGTGAGAACCATCACCGCTGCTGTGTGCTGGGAATGCCTCAAGCAACCGATTTACCAGAGTTGCTTGTTTATTAGCCAATATTAGGTCAAGGTTCTCCTGTGGCATGATGTTTTGTAATTTGCCTTTATAGCGTGGATCCAGGATGCTGGCCAACCAGTAGTCGTCATCGTTCATCATTTTGGCAATGCGGGGGTCCCTTTTTAGGATCCGCAAGGCATAATCTGACATGTGGGCCAATGTTCCCAGTGTCAATGATGCACTGCGAGTGCTGGGTGTAGGAGCACTTTCTGGCAAATCCACATCCCTCCAGTCACGCACAAACCCTGTACCAGACCTTGCCACGCCAACATTTTCACTTGCCCCACGAGATGCATCCTCCTCCCCTAAGTAATCATCCCCATCATCATCCTCCTCCTCCTCTTCTTCCTCCACCTCGTCCAGGAGAGGTCCCTGAGCAGACAATGGCTGAATGTCATCAAGGATTCCCTCCTCCTCTTCCTCTCATCAACATTGGCTGCAGACGCCTGCTCCTTAAGGTGCGTCAAAGTTTGCATGAGCAGACGCATAAGTGGGATGCTCATGCTTAGGATGGCGTCGTCTGCGCTTACCAGCCGTGTGCATTCCTCAAAACACTGAAGGACTTTACAAAGGTCTTTCAGCTTCGACCACTGCACACCTGTCAACTCCATGTCTGCTCTCAAAGTGCCTGGCCGTGTATCCTCCCACAAATGCATTATGGCCTGCCTCTGCTCGCAGAGCCGCTCCACCATGTGCAGGGTGGAGTTCCACCTTGTTGCAATGTCGATAATGAGGCGGTGGTTGGGAAGGTGGAGCAATCGCTGCAGCTTCTGCATACGAACGGAGTGTACAGGCGACCGGCGGATGTGCGCGCACAGTCTTCGCACCTTATGGAGCAGGCCTGTTAACTCCGGATAATTTTTGAGGAAGCACTGCACCACCAGGTTCAAGGTGTGAGCCAAGCAAGGTATGTGGCTGAGTTTTGAAAGGGCTATGGCTGCCACAAAATTACGGCCGTTATCACTAACTACCTTGCCTGCCTCAAGATGTACACTGCCCAGCCATGACTCAGTTTGTCGCTTCAAGTACTCGGCCAGCACCTCGGCGGTGTGTCTGTCGCCCAAACACATCATCTGCAACACAGCCTGCTGACACTTTCCACTAGCTGCTCGATAGGGGGACACATCGTGTGCAACAGTGGCAGCTGCAGATGGAGTGCTCGTACGACTGCGCTCTGTGGACGAGCTTTCGCTTCTGGAGGAGGAGGAGGGTCGAACGCCTACAGCCAACTGTTTCCTATACCGTGGGCTAGGCAGCACTGTCCCACCACCGCTGTCCCCTGTGGACCCTGCATCCACCACATTAACCCAGTGCGCAGTGATGGACACGTAACGGCCATGGCCATGCCGACTGGACCATGCATCAGTTGTGAGGTGCACCTTTCCGCTCACTGACTGCTTGAGTGCATGGACTATGCGGTCTTTCACATGATGGTGGAGGGCTGGGATGGCTTTGCGAGAGAAGAAGTGGTGACTGGGTAGGTCATAGCGTGGTACTGCATAGGCCATGAGTTCGCGGAAAGCTGTGCTTTCCACCAACCGAAAGGGCATCATCTCAAACGAGATTAGTTTGGCAATGTGGGCGTTCAAACCCAGTGTACGTGGATGAGAGAATGAGTACTTTCTTGACCTACTCATAGTGTCTGGGAGGGTGAGCTGGACTTGAGAGGTGCATATGGTGGAAGTAGCGGTGGACAGGGCGGACTGAGAGAGGGTTGATGATGGTGATGGAGTTGGTGTTCTTTCTGATGGCCTAGAATCAGTCTTTCGTTGATATAACAGTGGGATTCCCTGACTGCTGTGGTCTTGCAACGACACCTCAACATTTGCTGCTGTGCTAACCGGTGGGCTTACAGTGGGGGAAACAATGTAGCGTTGCTGACTACCTTCGTTGTGATCAGTTGCACATGTGGCACTTGAGGTTTGGTGTTGTGTCCACGCTTGCAAGTGCATGCTGGTTAAATGTCTAAGCATGCAACTGGTATTCAAATTTTTCAGATTTTTCCCTCGGCTAAAGGTCTTTGCGCACTTCTTACAGATAACCTTGGCCTGATCATGAGGATTTTGTTCAATAAAGTGCCACACTGCACTCTTCCTACTTTGGCAGACATTTTGCGGCCTAGCACGCTGTGATCTTTTGACCCTCTGGACAAGCTGTCCAGCAACTCTTTTGATGTTTGGAACCTGTCTTTGGAGTGCTCCGGGCCTGCCAGATAACAGCTGTTGCGATGTCGATGTCTGCTGTGGATGCTCCTCTTCTGAGCTATTGGAAGCAGCACCCTCTTCCCCCAATGGATACCAATCTGGGTCAACAACTGGGTCATCCATCACCTCCTCTTCTATGTCATGTGCACCTTCCTCTGTGTCACCGTGTATGGTGGTATAGTGTGCGGGAAGGGGCACCTGAGTCTCATCAGGGTCAGAATCTGGCTCTGTACACTGCGAGGACAATGTAGTGCTCTGAGTGAATTTACCAGCAGAATCATCCATCAGCGGCTGTGCATCAGTGCACTCCATGTCAGATTCATCTTGGCCTGGGTAATTCACCATTTCACTTGATAATCCAGGCATGGTATGTGAAAACAGCTCCATGGAGTAATCAGTAGTATGGCTTGCGTCATCCTTCAATCTTGGTTGGGGTGAAGGACACAAGGAAAGGTGTGGTTCATGAACATGAGCCTCCAATGACGACTCAGTGCTTTTACTTTTTACAACTAAAGAAGAGGAGGCGATAGAGCTGGAGGCTGAGTCAGCAATGTAAGACAAAACTTTTTCCTGATGCTCTGGCTTTAAAAGCGGTTTGCCAACTCCTAGAAAACTAAGCGTTCGAGGCCTTATGTAGCCAGACGATGACGCAGGGTCAGCACCTCCTGCATTCGGTCCTATTTTGCTCTTGCCACTACCATCAGATCCACCACCAACTTCATCATTACCAGCTGCCAACCCCCGCCCAATTCCATGGCCTCTTCCACCAGCCTTCCTCATTTTTGGTAGAAATGTAGACAAAATCCAACAAACTATATAGTAATGTAAAACAAGGTACAAGGTGTCTTTAGGACAGGGGAGATTTTGAATATCTGCACACACTTTTGGACAGTGGACACTTTTGGATTGTGTGAGGCCCACTGATATCTCAGCGCTATGTGACAGGCTCGATGGCACTGCTGTGACCTAAGTGACTAGAGGATAAGGGAGATTTTGAATATCTGCACACACTTTTGGACACTGGACACTTTTGGATTGTGTGAGGCCCACTGATATCTCAGCGCTATGTGACAGGCTCGATGGCACTGCTGTGACAAAAGTGACTAGAGGATAAGGGAGATTTTGAATATCTGCACACACTTTTGGACACTGGACACTTTTGGATTGTGTGAGGCCCACTGATATCTGAGCGCTATGTGACAGGCTCGATGGCACTGCTGTGACAAAAGTGACTAGAGGATAAGGGAGATTTTGAATATCTGCACACACTTTTGGACAGTGGACACTTTTGGATTGTGTGAGGCCCACTGTTATCTCAGCGCTATGTGACAGGCTCGATGGCACTGCTGTGACCTAAGTGACTAGAGGATAAGGGAGATTTTGAATATCTGCACACACTTTTGGACACTGGACACTTTTGGATTGTGTGAGGCCCACTGATATCTCAGCGCTATGTGACAGGCTCGATGGCACTGCTGTGACAAAAGTGACTAGAGGATAAGGGAGATTTTGAATATCTGCACACACTTTTGGACACTGGACACTTTTGGATTGTGTGAGGCCCACTGATATCTGAGCGCTATGTGACAGGCTCGATGGCACTGCTGTGACAAAAGTGACTAGAGGATAAGGGAGATTTTGAATATCTGCACACACTTTTGGACACTGGACAGTTTTGGATTGTGTGAGGCCCACTGATATCTGAGCGCTATGTGACAGGCTCGATGGCACTGCTGTGACAAAAGTGACTAGAGGATAAGGGAGATTTTGAATATCTGCACACACTTTTGGACACTGGACACTTTTGGATTGTGTGAGGCCCACTGATATCTCAGCGCTATGTGACAGGCTCGATGGCACTGCTGTGACAAAAGTGACTAGAGGATAAGGGAGATTTTGAATATCTGCACACACTTTTGGACACTGGACACTTTTGGATTGTGTGAGGCCCACTGATATCTGAGCGCTATGTGACAGGCTCGATGGCACTGCTGTGACAAAAGTGACTAGAGGATAAGGGAGATTTTGAATATCTGCACACACTTTTGGACACTGGACACTTTTGGATTGTGTGAGGCCCACTGATATCTCAGCGCTATGTGACAGGCTCGATGGCACTGCTGTGACCTAAGTGACTAGAGGATAAGTGAAATTTTGAATGTCTGCACACACTTTTGGACACTGGACACTTTTGGATTGTGTGAGGCCCAATGAATATCTGAGCGCTATGTGACAGGCTCGATGGCACAGCTGTGACCTAAGTGACTAGAGGATAAATGAGATTTTGAATGTCTGCACACACTTTTGGACACTGGACACTTTTGGATTGTGTGAGGCCCAATGAATATCTGAGCGCTATGTGACAGGTTCGATGGCACAGCTGTGACCAAAGTGACTAGAGGATAAGGGAGATTGGATTGCTTTTAAAAAAGCAGTTTGCGGAGCAGTGGGTAAACAGCAATGCCAGCCTGTCAGGAAGCCTTAAAAGGCAGCCCAACAACCAACACCACTGATACACCACTATATAGCCTCCCCTTGCACTGCACACACAGTGACTGGTGTGTTGTGCAGGCCAAATTGCTATCAGCAGCAGAAGCAGTTTTTTTTTCTTCTCAGCAGGACAAAAAAAAAAAATTGGGATTGCTTAAGCAGTTTGAGGCCCAATGAATATCTGAGCGCTATGTGACAGGCTCGATGGCGCAGCTGTGACCAAAGTGACTAGAGGATAAGGGAGATTGGATTGCTTTTAAAAAAGCAGTTTGCGGAGCAGTGGGTAAACAGCAATGCCAGCCTGTCAGGAAGCCTTAGAAGGCAGCCCAACAACCAACACCACTGATACACCACTATATAGCCTCCCCTTGCACTGCACACACAGTGACTGGTGTGTTGTGCAGGCCAAATCGCTAGCAGCAGAAGCAGTTTTTTTGTCTTCTTCCCTGCCTAACGCTCTCCCTACAGAATCAGCAGCAACCTCTCCCTATGCTAACATCGGCAGAAGTAAGATGGCGGTCGGCGTGCACGCCCTTTTATACCCCCTGTGACGCCCACCAAAGCAAGCCAATCACTTGCATGCCCTTCTGAAAGATGGTGGTGACCCGTGCCTATGTCATCACGTTGCCCACAGTGTCCGTGGATCCTGATTGGCTGAAAAAGAGCGCAAAACAAACTTTTGAAACGCAACTTTGGCGCGTAAGTCGCCGACCTCGTGGCCAACCTCATCCTAGGGTCGGGTTTCGTTACATGAAAACCGACTTTGCCAAAAGTCGGCGACTTTTGAATTTTTTCGACCCGTTTAGCTCAACTCTACTTGTGACATATGTGCCCGTTCCAAAAGCTCGCATAACCGACCGGCTGGGGAACTCATACCTTTACCGGTTCCTGATAGGCCATGGACTCATCTTTCCATGGAGTTTATTACCGGCCTTCCACCTTCCAGGGGCAATACCGTGATCTGGGTGGTGGTGGATAGGTTTTCTAAACAGGCCCATTTCATTCCCTTGGCAGCATTACCTTCAGCAGAAACGTTGTCAAGATGGTTTGTGCAGCATGTGGTCCGATTGCATGGGGTACCCCTGAATGTTGTGTCTGACAGAGGTGTGCAGTTTGTGGCCAAATTTTGGAGGGCGTTCTGTATGAAATTAGGCATCTCACTCTCCTTCTCGTCGGCATATCACCCGGAGAGTAATGGTCAGACAGAACGCACCAATCAATCCCTGGTACAAATTCTCAGGTGTCTGACCTCCGCCAGACAGGAGGATTAGTGTGATGCGTTACCGTTGGCTGAATTCGCTTTTAACAACCGGGTGAGTCAGTCCACCAACATGTCCCCATTCCTGATTAACTATGGCTTTAATCCGCATTTTGGGGAGTTTTCTCGGGTGGATTCCGGTTGTCCAGGAGCAGAGGGGTCCGTTCAACGGTTAAAAAACCTCTGGGCTGAAGTCCAGCGTAATATCTCTCGAGCCCAGGGGAGATACAAATATTTTGCGGACAAAAAGAGAGCCTCGGGAGACATGTTTCAGGTGGGAGAGAAGGTTTGGCTCTCCACGCGTAACATCAACTTAAAGGTACCGTCAGTTAAGTTGGGACCTAAGTTCATTGGTCCGTACGAGATTATGGAGATAGTCAACCCTGTGGCATATAGGTTGCGTCTCCCCACCTCCTTAAAAATATCTAATGTGTTCCATAAGTCTCTGTTGAAACCAGCAGGATCTGTCAAAGAGAACTCTGAGACTGTTGTTCCTCCAGTGCTGGTGGAGGGCCAATTGGAGTATGAGGTCGGACATATTGTGGACTCTCGGCGGGTGCGCCGCTTGTTATGACTGAGTCACCATAGGAGGCAGACACAAAAATAGAAGCTACGTCCAGAAAACCAGAGAAGCTGGCAACTATCAGTGTTGTGAGTTCATTTTCTCCTTCACTACTGAGGCCCGAGGAACTCCCTCTTCTGGTGAAGAAAAGGTAGTGAGCCTGATTGTCAAACACCTGGGGCTGATGATGATGACTGGCTGAGTGGAGTTAGTGACTGGATATAAGGCTGCCGACGCCCTTCTGGCCTGTGGGTGATTTCTCTGTGGACTTCTAGGAAACCAGTCTGATTCCTGCTCATCTAAAGCTAAGATTTCTGCTTTGCCTTTTTGCATTGTGTTTTGTTTTCCTTGCTCAATCATAACAGAATCACCCGCCATACCGCAGATCCTAGGGTACTCAATAGCAGGAAAGAATTGTATAAAAAAAAAAAAAAAAAAAGTGTGTATATTTTTTCCTCTATATCTCTGAGGCCGTAGGGGGAATTTTTTTTTTCCTCAATGGAGATAAAGCAATTGTCTGATCGTGTGGAGCAGCTCGCTGCGGTAGGGCGGGGAATTTCCGCCTACCTTGCTCATTCACATGCTGCTGAACCAAAGATTCCTACACCTGATGTATTTTTTGGGGATCGGTCTAAATTTTTGAATTTCAAAAATAATTGTAAATTATTTTTTGCCTTGAAGCCTAACTCGTCAGGGAGCTCCGCGCAGCAGGTTAAAATTGTCATCTCTTTGCTGCGTGGCGATCCCCAGGATTGGGCGTTTTCTTTGAAACCAGATGATCCTATTCTGACTAATGTGAACGCATTTTTTCAGGCCTTGGGGTTGTTGTATGACGAACCTAATGCCATTGATCAGGCTGAAAAGACCCTGTTGGCATTGAACCAGGGTCGTGATTCTGCAGAATTGTACTGTCAAAAATTCCAAAAGTGGGCAGTACTTACTACCTGGAATGATAATGCCTTGGCTGCTCTCTTTCGGAAGGGGTTGTCAGAAGCCATAAAAGATACTATGGTGGGATTTCCTGTTCCCTCTGGTCTTGACGATTCTATGTCTTTAGCCATTCAGGTTGATCGGCGTTTGCGCGAACGCAGAGCTGCACGAGAGGTGTTGCCACCTGTTGAACAAATGTCTGAACCTATGCAATGTGATAGAGTTTTTTCCAGAGCGCAGCGTCAGGAGTTCAGAAGGCGTAATAAGTTGTGTTTTTTCTGTGGAGATGCCTCGCATATTATTTCTGTCTGTCCTAAACGCGAGAAACGCTTTGTACACACGTTTTCTGTTGGTGGTGTTCAACCTAAGTTTCTTCTGGCTATTACTCTGATCTGCTCCCTGTCCACATTTTCCGCCAAGGCTTTTGTGGATTCGGGAGCAGCTCTAAACCTAATGGACTTGGATTTTGCTAAACGTTGTGGATTTCCGATGACACCTCTGCAGACGCCTATCACTTTGAGGGGGATTGATGCTACTCCTTTGGCTAAAAATAAACCTCAGTTTTGGACCCAGGTGGTAATGCGGGTCGCCCCAGACCATCAAGAAAATTGCAGGTTTTTGGTGTTACATAATCTGCATGATACTATTGTTCTGTGAGTTGGGGTTGTCGGTGTGCCTTTAGTGAGGCTCCGGTGTTTTCCACCTCTCCTCAGTCGCATGATGTTCCTGATTATTTGGCAGACTTTTATGATGTATTTAGTGAGAATGAGTCTGCGTCTCTGCCTCCTCATAGGAGTTATGACTGTGCAATTGAACTGAGCCCGGGGTGTAAATTTCCCAAGGGTCGGCTCTTCAATTTATCTGTACCCGAGCACGAGGCTATGCGATCCTATATTAAGGAGGCGTTGGAGAAGGGTCATATTAGACCATCCTCGTCACCCATAGGTGCCGGTTTTTTTTTTGTAGCCAAAAAGGATGGATCATTAAGACCTTGTATTATCGTGCTCTCAACAAAATTACTGTTAAATATCAGTATTCGTTACCCCTGATTTCTGATCTATTCTCCAGAGTTAAAGGTGCTTGCTGGTTTACCAAGCTTGACCTCAGGGGGGCGTATAATCTTATTCGCATTAAGCATGGGGATGAATGGAAGACGGCGTTTAATACTCCGGAGGGACATTTTGAGTACCTGGTGATGCCTTTTGGGCTCACTAATGCCCCTTCTGTCTTCCAGTGCTTCATGAACGATATTTTCCGAGATTTTGTCGATACATTTTTGATTATCTATCTGGATGATATTTTGATCTTCTCCAAGGATTGGGATTCTCATGTGGAACATATTCGGACTGTGTTCTGGATCTTGAGGGAGAATTCCCTGTATGTCAAAGGATCTAAATGCCTTTTTGGAGTACAGAGGATTTCTTTTTTGGGATTTATTTTGTCCCCGTCAACTATTGAAATGGACCCGGCCAAGGTACAGGCCATTTACGATTGGGTTCAGCCCACTTCTTTGAAGGCCCTCCAGAAGTTTTTGGGTTTTGCTAATTTTTATCGGAAATTTATAGCAAAATTTTCTAGTATTGCCAAGCCATTGACTGATTTGACTAAGAAGGGTGCTGATGTGTTAAATTGGTCTCCGGAGGCTGTTTCTTCCTTTCAGGAGCTGAAGCGAAGATTCACCTCCTCCCCGGTTTTGCGGCAACCTGATGTCTCACTTCCGTTCCAGGTAGAGGTGGATGCTTCTGAGATTGGTACAGGAGCTGTTTTGTCCCAAGAGGATCCTGTAACATCTAAAATGAATCCCTGTGCTTTCTTTTCCCGAAAGTTCTCTCCATCTGAACGTAACTATGATGTGGGGAATCGGGAACTGTTGGCCATGAAATGGGCATTTGAGGAGTGGAGACATTGGTTGGAGGGAGCTAAGCATCAAGTCGTGGTCCTCACTGACCACAAGAATTTGATTTACCTAGAGTCGGCTAAGCGCTTGAACCCTAGACAGGCTAGGTGGGCCTTGTTTTTTACACGTTTTGATTTTGTGGTTTCTTTTCTTCCTGGAACTAAGAATGTCAAGGCTGACGCCCTCTCTAGGAGCTTCTTTGCTGATTCTCCTGTGGTGACCAAGCCTGCTACCATCTTAGGCGAAGGGGTAGTTCTTTCTGCCATCTCACCCGATTTGAGACGTGCTCTGGAAGAGTTCCAGGAGGACAAACCTGAGCGTTGTCCCAGTGGAAAGTTGTATGTTCCTGACCAGTGGAAGAAGAGAGTGATGTCTGAAGTTCATTGCTCTGCTTTGTCTGGTCATCCAGGTATTTTTGGTACTAGAGATTTGGTGAGTCAGTCTTTTTGGTGGCCCTCCTTGTCTTGTGATGTCAGGAATTTTGTGCAGTCCTGTGGGACGTGCTCCTGGTCTAAATCGTGTTCTCGCTCTAGTGGGTTGTTGATGCCTTTGCCTGTCCCCAAGAGGCCATGGACCCATATTTCAATGGATTTCATCTCTGATATGCCTGTCTCTCAAAGGATGACTGTTATTTGGGTGATTTGTGATAGGTTCTCTAAGATGGTTCATCTTGTACCACTCCCTAAGTTGCCGTCTTCCTCTGAATTGATGCCCCTGTTTTTACAACAGGTGGTTCGCTTGCACGGGATTCCTGAGAACATTGTATCTGACAGAGGAATCCAGTTTGCGTCTAGATTTTGGAGAACTTTCTGTTCCAAGCTGGGAATTCAGTTGTCCTTCTCCTCTGCTTTTCACCCTCAGACCAATGGGCAGACAGAGAGAACAAACGAGACCTTGGAGTCATATTTGAGATGTTTTATTTCTGCTGATCAGGATGATTGGGTTTCATTTTTGCCCTTGGCCGAATTTGCTTTAAATAATAGAGCTAGTTCTGCCACTTTGATGTCACCTTTTTTTTGTAACTTTGGGTTTCATCCTCGATTTTCTTCAGGGCAGGTGGAGCCCTCTGCCTGCCCAGGTGTTGACACTGTGGTGGAGAGAATGCACCAGATCTGGGACCAAGTGGTGGATAAGTTATCTCTCTCCCAGGAAAAGGCCCAGCGGTTTTCCAACCGACATAGGACCATTGGTCCCCAGTTTAAGGTTGGTGATATGGTGTGGTTATCATCAAAAAATATTGCTATGAAGGTGGCTTCTCCTAAGTTTAAGCCTAGATTTATTGGACCTTACAAGATTTTGGAGATTATTAATCCGGTCTCTTTTCGTTTGGCTCTTCCTGTCACATTTAAAATCCATAATGTGTTCCATAAATCTTTGTTGAAGAGGTTTGTTGAACCTGTTGTTCCGGGGGTTGCACCTCCAGACCCTGTATTGGTTGAAGGTAACATGGAATATGAGGTAGAGAAAGTACTGGATTCCCGTCTGGCTAGACGGAGACTCCAGTATTTGGTTAAGTGGAAGGGTTATGGTCAGGAGGATAATTCCTGGGTCTCTGCCTCTGATATTCATGGTGCGTGCCTTTCATCGGGCTCACCCTGATCGCCCTGGTGGCGTGGTTGAGGGTTCGGTGACCCCTCCTCAAGGGGGAGGTACTGTTGTGAGTTCATTTTCTCCTTCACTACTGAGGCCCGAGGAACTCCCTCTTCTGGTGAAGAAAAGGTAGTGAGCCTGATTGTCAAACACCTGGGGCTGATGATGATGACTGGCTGAGTGGAGTTAGTGACTGGATATAAGGCTGCCGACGCCCTTCTGGCCTGCGGGTGATTTCTCTGTGGACTTCTAGGAAAACAGTCTGATTCCTGCTCATCTAAAGCTAAGATTTCTGCTTTGCCTTTTTGCATTGTGTTTTGTTTTCCTTGCTTTTCTGGATTCTGCCATTCCCTGCTGGGG
The DNA here is from genome assembly GCF_039654945.1 of Dendrobates tinctorius. Taxonomy (NCBI): domain Eukaryota; kingdom Metazoa; phylum Chordata; class Amphibia; order Anura; family Dendrobatidae; genus Dendrobates; species Dendrobates tinctorius. The sequence goes on along the minus strand of NW_027361747.1, from coordinate 15,845,227 downwards.
TGAGCTGAATCTCCTTTTGCCTGTTGCTCTGTCTTCAGAATATTCCTGAGTACTGACATAGCCTTTTTTGAAGCCTAGCGTCTTCAGGGCCTTTTTTACTGTCAGTTTGTTGGCTCTTATTTTCATAGGGTTTTTCACGGATTGCAGACAGCAGCCTTCCTGTCCTTTCCTATCTAAGCTAGCTTGGGCCCCATCTTTGCTCAGTCTATCTTTCTGTCTGTGTTTTGTTCTTTCTTCTTGCTTCACCGTCATTATATGTGGGGGGCTGCCTTTTGCTTTGGGGTCTGCTCTGGGGAAGTTTAGATTTCCCTTTCTGTCTTTAGGCTATGTAGTCTTCCGGCTGTGATCGAGGGGCCTAGGGCATCGTAGGAGCCCCCCACGGCTACTGCTAGTTGTGTTGATAGGTTCAGGGGTCTGCAATCCGATAGCTGCCAACTTCTCTGGTTTTCTGGACTTAGCTAGCATTTCTATTTTTGCCTCCTACGGTGACTCAATCATAACATATCAGATTGCAGACCCCTGAACCTATCAACACAACTAGCAGTAGCCGTGGGGGGTTCCTACGATGCCCTAGAACCCTCGATCACAGCCGGAGAGCTAAATAGCCTAAAGACAGAAAAGGAAATCTAAACTGCCCCAGAGCAGACCCCAAAGTAAAAGGCAGCCCCCAACATATAATGACGGTGAAGCAAGATGAAAAAACACTCACACAGATAGAAAGATAGGCTGAGCAAACGATGGGGCCCAAGCTAACTAAACAGAACAGGAAAGGAAGGTTGCTGTCTGCAATCTGCCAAAACCCTATCAAAGACATAAGCCAACAAGCTGATATGGAAAAAGACCCTGAAGCAGCTAGGCTTCAAAAACTAAATCAGCACTCAGGTATTTTCAGAAGACAGAGCTACAGGAATTCAGCACACCCCAGCAGGGAATGGCAGAAATCCAGAAAAACAAAGCAAAACAAAGTGAAAGCACAAATGCAAAAAGCCGAGCAGAAAACTTAGCTTTAGAAGAGCAGGAATTCAGACTGGTCTCAAAGGATCCCACAGAGAAATCACCCGCAGGGCAGAAGGGCGTCGGCAGCCTTATATCCAGTCACTAACTCCACTCAGCCAGTCATCATCATCAGACTCAGGTGTTTGATAATCAGGCTCACTACCTTTCTTTACCAGAAGAGGGAGTTCCTCGGGCCTCAGTAGTGAAGGGGAAAATGAACTCACAACAGTACCTCCCCCTTGAGGAGGGGTCACCGAACCCTCAACCACGCCACCAGGGCGATCAGGGTGAACCCGATGAAAGGCACGCACCAATCTTTTGGCATGGATATCAGAGGCAGAGACCCAGGAATTATCCTCCTGACCATAACCCTTCCACTTAACCAAATACTGGAGTCTCCGTCTAGCCAGATGGGAATCCAGTACTTTCTCTACCTCCATATTCCATACCTTCAACCAATACAGGGTCTGGAGGTGCCACCCCCGGAACAACAGGTTCAACAAACCTCTTCAACAAACATTTATGGAACACATTATGGATTTTAAATGTGACAGGAAGAGCCAAACGAAAAGAGACCGGATTAATAATCTCCAAAATCTTGTAAGGTCCAATAAATCTAGGCTTAAACTCAGGAGAAGCCACCTTCATAGCAATATTTTTTGATGATAACCACACCATATCACCAACCTTAAACTGGGGACCAATGGTCCTATGTCGGTTGGAAAACCGCTGGGCCTTTTCCTGGGAGAGAGATAACTTATCCACCACTTGGTCCCAGATCTGGTGCATTCTCTCCACCACAGTGTCAACACCTGGGCAGGCAGAGGGCTCCACCTGCCCTGAAGAAAATCGAGGATGAAACCCAAAGTTACAAAAAAAAGGTGACATCAAAGTGGCAGAACTAGCTCTATTATTTAAAGCAAATTCGGCCAAGGGCAAAAATGAAACCCAATCATCCTGATCAGCAGAAATAAAACATCTCAAATATGACTCCAAGATCTGGTTTGTTCTCTCTGTCTGCCCATTGGTCTGAGGGTGAAAAGCAGAGGAGAAGGACAACTGAATTCCCAGCTTGGAACAGAAAGTTCTCCAAAATCTAGACACAAACTGGACTCCTCTGTCAGATACAATGTTCTCAGGAATCCCGTGCAAGCGAACCACCTGTTGTAAAAACAGGGGCACCAACTCAGAGGAAGACGGCAACTTAGTGAGTGGTACAAGATGAACCATCTTAGAGAACCTATCACAAATCACCCAAATAACAGTCATCCTTTGAGAGACAGGCATATCAGAGATGAAATCCATTGAAATATGGGTCCATGGTCTCTTGGGGACAGGCAAAGGCATCAACAACCCACTAGAGCGAGAACACGATTTAGACCGGGAGCACGTCCCACAGGACTGCACAAAATTCCTGACATCACGAGACAAGGAGGGCCACCAAAAAGACCGGCTCACCAGATCTCTAGTACCAAAAATACCTGGATGACCAGCCAAAGCAGAGCAATGAACTTCAGACATCACTCTCTTCTTCCACTGGTCAGGAACATACAACTTTCCACTGGGACAACGCTCAGGTTTGTCCTCCTGGAACTCTTCCAGAGCACGTCTCAAATCGGGCGAGATGGCAGAAAGAACTACCCCTTCGCCTAAGATGGTAGCAGGCTTGGTCACCACAGGACTATCAGCAAAGAAGCTCCTAGAGAGGGCATCTGCCTTGACATTCTTAGTTCCAGGAAGAAAAGAAACCACAAAATCAAAACGTGTAAAAAACAAGGCCCACCTAGCCTGTCTAGGGTTCAAGCGCTTAGCCGACTCTAGGTAAATCAAATTCTTGTGGTCAGTGAGGACCACGACTTGATGCTTAGCTCCCTCCAACCAATGTCTCCACTCCTCAAATGCCCATTTCATGGCCAACAGTTCCCGATTCCCCACATCATAGTTACGTTCAGATGGAGAGAACTTTCGGGAAAAGAAAGCACAGGGATTCATTTTAGATGTTACAGGATCCTTTTGGGACAAAACAGCTCCTGCACCAATCTCAGAAGCATCCACCTCTACCTGGAACGGAAGTGAGACATCAGGTTGCCGCAAAACCGGGGCGGAGGTGAATCTTTGCTTCAGCTCCTGAAAGGAAGAAACAGCCTCCGGAGACCAATTTAACACATCAGCACCCTTCTTAGTCAAATCAGTCAATGGCTTGGCAATACTAGAAAATTTTGCTATAAATTTCCGATAAAAATTAGCAAAACCCAAAAACTTCTGGAGGGCCTTCAAAGAAGTGGGTGTCATGTCTGCCATGTCTGTTTTGTCTCAAGAACTCCTGGAGCGATGTGCATATCTTGTCTGCTGTCCTGCATGTTCACTAGAGCAGTGTGCACACTCACCTCATGTCTGAGCTGCAGGATGCCTCGTCAGCGGCTCCTGTGTCTTGACCGGTGCAGGTGTCCGTTTCAGATGTCGGATGAACATTGTTGGAGTGGTTTGTACTTAACTCTGGTTTCTGCTGAAGAATTTTTTTTTCTTCTTTCCAGCCCCAGTAAGAGGGGGCTTAAGGAGGGGGGTACTGTCATGTCTGCCATGTCTGTTTTGTCTCAAGAACTCCTGGAGCGATGTGCATATCTTGTTTGCTGTCCTGCATGTTCACTAGAGCAGTGTGCACACTCACCTCATGTCTGAGCTGCAGGATGCCTGCGTTTCTGCTCTGCCTTCTGTGATCTTCTCATCATGTCTAGGATTCCTGATCATGTGTTCCTGCCTGGATCCTGCACTGTCTGGTTCGGCAATCATCTCGTCATGTCTAGAACTCTGATCATGTGACCTGTCTAGGTTTCAGCACTGGATCTGCAGTTGTCTCGTCATGTCTGGAACTCTGATCATGTGACTGTGCTCTGTTATCCTGTGGATCTGAACCCGGAAGTGCTCCCCTGGTCCTGACCTGGAAGAGGAGGTGCTATGCCCTATATCAGGCCGCCCCTTCCTATGCCTAGGGCCTGAGTATTGTGTGATGTCCCTGCATGGCTGCTTGGTCTGTGGGGTGCTCCCTCTATTCTGTGCCCTTGCACTCTGCTCTGTCGTGCATCTCTGCACACGCTCCGTGCTCGTATTCCTTCTCTTGTCTTGTGCCATGTCTTGTGTTGTCTCTCGTGCCATGTTCTGTCCCTGCTCTGCTTTGCCTTGTAGTCCTTGATTGCTCTGTTTCTGTCCTCGTGTCATGTCTCGCTCTGCTTTGTGGCTTCAGGTACCCTGCCTCTGTTTCTGTCCCTGGCGTGCCTCTCTGCACGCGCAGGACTCTGCCTCGCCTGTCCCTGGTGTGCCTCTCTGCACGCGCAGGACTCTGCCTCGCCTGTCCCTGGCGTGCCTCTCTGCACGCGCAGGACTCTGCCTCGCCTGTCCCTGGCGTGCCTCTCTGCACGCGCAGGACTCTGCCTCGCCTGTCCCTGGCGTGCCTCTCTGCACGCGCAGGACTCTGCCTCGCCTGTCCCTGGCGTTCCTCTCTGCACGCGCAGGACTCTGCCTCGCGTGTGTACCCTGTCCCTGGCGTGTCTCTACACGTGCAGGCCTCGCTCTGTGCTCTGTCTAGTCCCAAGGTCCTTCCTTGGCCCGGCTCTGGGCTTCGGCCTATGCTCCGCTGCTAGACTGTCCCTGTCCCTGGCATGCTCTTTGCATGCGCATGTCTCTGCCTTGTTCTTTGTATTGTCCCTGATGTTTCGTGCGCCCTTGCACTTTTCGCTCTAGGCTTTGCCGTACTGTCTGTACGTGTCTCTGTCCTGTGTCTTTGCCTAGCCCTGCCTTGTGGCTCCGTGCCTCCGTGCACGTGCCTGGTCATCTGTGCCTGCCTGGTGTGCCTCAGCCGTGCCGCCTCTAGCCGTGCTCGCCTGTGTGCCTCAGCCGTGCCCCGTCCAGTGCTATAGTGGTCTAGCTGCATGGCCCCGCGGCGGTGCCGCCTCTAGTCGTGCCCGCCTGCAACTGCCATCGTCAGTACCACCTGCCGGCGCTCCCAGCCGTGGTCTCCGTGCTCCCTTGCACTGTGCCTTTTCTTGCTACTCTTGCACAACTCTTTGTTAACTTTGCTCTGCTCTGATTCCTGTCTTGCCTGGTCCTTGAACCCTGTTCCTGGCGTGCCTCTCTGCACGCGCAGGACTCTGCCCCGCCTGACCCTGGCGTGCCCTTTGCACGCTCAGCACTGTCTCGTACCTTGTGCCTTGGCGTGTCTCTACACACGCACTCTGTCTCGTACCTTGTGCCTTGGCGTGTGTCTACACTCGCACTCTGTCTCATGCCTTGGCGTGTCTCCACACACGCACCCTGTCTCGTCTGTGAACCCTGGCGTGTCCCCTACACGCGCACCTAGCATTGAACCCTGGCGTGTCCCCTACACATGTACCTTGCCTTGCACCTAACTTTGAACCCTGGCGTGTCCCCTACACACGCACCTTGCCTTGCACCTAGCTTTGAACCCTGGCGTGTCCCCTACACACGCACCTTGCCTTGCACCTAGCCTTGGACTTCGGCATGTTCCCTATCACGCACCATGCCCGGATATCTGTCGTGCTTCCTTGCCTGGAACCTGGTTTGCCTGCCGGATGCTCGGAACCTGCCGATCGCTGCCAGAGATCATGACCTGGATGACTGCGGCCTGACGTCCGGAGCTGATGTCTGCAGCCTGATGCCTTGATGATGTCGATCGTTGCCAGCAGTCCGGAGTCCGATGCCATCGTGCCGTTACCTGTACCTAGGCGTGCCACCTGGCACGTACCATGCTATGGATCTTGGCGTGCCCACGCGTGCACGTTTTGCTTGTTTACACTGTATGTGATCCTGAGTTATCCTAATGAAGTTACCTTGCACCTACGTCTTGTCTCGTCTTGCTTCCTTGTCGTCAGACACTCGTCTAGTGTCCCCTGAGCCGGCCGTCTGGTCCCAGCAGTCGTGGTGGCTCACCCCCTTGGTCTTGCCCCTGACACTCCCTGTATAGGGGGTGGATTCTCACAAGGTAAGCTCGCCCTCGGTGGGTGGATGCCACGACCCAGAGGGTCCACTCAAAAAATGTGCTCAGCAGGAGCTGAGTCCGTCACAGTGGGCTGAACCCAATCGTAAATGGCCTGTACCTTGGCCGGGTCCATTTCAATAGTTGACGGGGACAAAATAAATCCCAAAAAAGAAATCCTCTGTACTCCAAAAAGGCATTTAGATCCTTTGACATACAGGGAATTCTCCCTCAAGATCCGGAACACAGTCCAAATATGTTCCACATGAGAATCCCAATCCTTGGAGAAGATCAAAATATCATCCAGATAGATAATCAAAAATTTATAGACAAAATCTCAGAAAATATCGTTCATGAAGCACTGGAAGACAGAAGGGTCATTAGTGAGCCCAAAAGGCATCACCAGGTACTCAAAATGTCCCTCCGGAGTATTAAACGCCGTCTTCCATTCATCCCCATGCTTAATGCGAATAAGATTATACGCCCCCCTGAGGTCAAGCTTGGTAAACCAGCAAGCACCTTTAACTCTGGAGAATAGATCAGAAATTAGGGGTAACGGATACTGATATTTAACAGTAATTTTGTTGAGGGCACGATAATCAATACAAGGTCTTAATGATCCATCCTTTTTGGCTACAAAAAAAAAAAAAACGGCACCTAAGGGTGACGAGGATGGTCTAATATGACCCTTCTCCAACGCCTCCTTAATATAGGATCGCATAGCCTCGTGCTCGGGTACAGATAAATTGAAGAGCTGACCCTTGGGAAATTTACGCCCCAGGCTCAGTTCAATTGCACAGTCATAACTCCTATGAATCATAGAATCGTAGAGTTGGAAGGGACCTCCTGGGCCATCTGGTCCAACCCCCTGCTCAAAGCAGGATTCGCTAAATCATCCCAGTCAGATGTCTGTCCAGCCTCTGTTTGAAGACTTCCATTGAAGGAGAACTCACAACTTCTCGTGGCAGCCTGTTCCACTCATTGATCACTCTAACTGTCAAAAAGTTTTTTCTAATATCTAATCTGTGTCTCCTCCCATTCAGTTTAATCCCATTGCTTCTAGTCTTTCCTTGTGCAAATGAGAATAAAGTTGATCCTTCTACAATGTGACAGCCCTTTAGATATTTGTAGACAGCTATTAAGTCTCCTCTCAGTCTTCTCTTTTGCAAACTAAACATTCCCAAATCCTGCAACCTTTCCTCATAAGACAGGGTTTGCAGACCGGTCACCATTCTGGTCGCTCTTTTCTGAACTTGCTCCAGTTTGTTGATGTCTTTTTTAAAATGTGGTGCCCAAAACTGGACACAATATTCCAGATGAGGTCTGACCAAAGAGGAGTAGAGGGAAATAATGACTTCACGTGATCTAGACTGTATGCTTCTGTTAATACATCCTAGAATTGCATTTGCCTTTTTTGCTGCTGCATCACACTGTTGACTCATATTCAGTCTGTGATCTATTAGTATACCCAAGTCTTTTTCACATGTGCTGTCACTTAGCCCTATTCCTCCCATTCTATATATGCTTTTTTCATTTTTATTGCCCAGATGTAGTACTTTGCATTTCTCCCTGTTAAAAACCATTCTGTTAGTTGCTGCCCACTTCTCCAGTTTATTTAAATCTTTTTGAATCCTCTCTCTCTCTTCTCTAGTATTAGCTATCCCTCCTAGCTTTGTGTCATCAGCAAATTTAATCAGTTTACCCTCAATTCCTTCATCTAAATCGTTGATAAAGATGTTGAACAATACAGGGCCCAGGACAGAGCCCTGTGGTACCCCACTTGAGACATTCTTCCAACTGGATGTGCAGCCATTTACGACCACTCTTTGGGTCCGATCACTAAGCCAGTTATGAATCCACCTAACAGTTGCCTTGTCCATTCCATACTTAGTCATTTTTTCAATAAGGATTGTATGAGAGACTTTGTCAAATGCTTTGCTGAAGTCAAGATATACTATATCTACAGCATTTCCTTGATCCACCCAATCAGTGATACCGTCATAGAAGGAAATTAAGTTAGTCTGACATGACTTATTAGTTACAAACCCATGCTGACTCTGTTTAATCACTTCATTCTTATCCAGGTATTGACATACATGTTGTTTAATAATTTGTTCAAAGATCTTTCCTGGTATAGAAGTCAGACTCACCGGCCTATAGTTGCCTGGGTTCACCTTCTTCCCCTTTTTGAAGATAGGAACAACATTTGCTCTTCTCCAGTCTTCTGGCACTTCTCCTGTTCTCCAAGAATTTTCAAAGATTATGGAGAGGGGTTCAAAAATTTCTTCTGCTATCTCCTTCAGTACTCTGGGGTGTAATTCATCTGGACCTGGAGACTTGAATTCATTTAGGTTAGCTAAGTGTTTCCTCACTATCTTTCTGTTTATAGATATCCTGGATTCTTCTATTCCCTTAATAGGACAGTGAATAACAGTTGGTGTTACATTTCCTTTCTGAGAGAAAACAGATGCAAAATAGGAATTTAAAAGTTCAGCCTTCTCAACATCCTGTCTTACCATTTCATCATTTTCATCCTGTAAAAATCCTATAGCATCTTTGACTTTTCTTTTACTTTTGACATATCCCCAAAATCCTTTATTATTGCTTTTGACATCTCTTGCAAGCCTCAATTCATTGTCAGCTTTAGATAATCTGATTTGTGCCCTGCAGGTTCTGCAGACAGCATTATATTCTTCTTTAGATATGCCTCCCTCTTTCCATTTTATAAACATTTTTTTCTTCCTTTTTAGCATGTGCTTAAGTTCTGTATTCACCCATCCTGGTTTCCTTAAATGCTTCCTATTTTTCCCTCTTTTCGGAATTGTTAACAACTGTGCTTTGAGAATTTCATTTTTCAAGATTTCCCATCCTTCCTGGACATTTTTGTCTTTAAGGATATCCAGCCATTGGATCCATCCAATTATCTTTCTGAATCCCTTAAAATCTGCCTTTCTGAAATCTAACCTTGACGTCTGAGTCTTCACAGGTCTTCCTCCTCTAGTTATCCAAAATTCTAAAATAGCATGGTCGCTCCTTCCTAGGGTTCCAGCCACTTTTACCTCCTCAACCATTTCCTCCCTGTTTATAAGGATTAGATCCAAGGTAGCAGTTCCCCTTGTTTTCTCCCCTACCTTTTGGAAGATAAAGTTGTCAGCAAGAGAGGATAAGAATTTCCTTGACCTGTTAGTTTTGCCTGAGAGAGATTCCCAACAAATGTCTGGATAGTTGAAATCTCCCATGACAACTATGTCATATTTTTTGGAGAACTTGGCCATTTGATGCATAAAGAGTTCATCCATAGCTTCAGCTTGCACAGGCGGCCTGTAGTAAATGCCTACAATGGTGTCCTTTCCATTGTTCTGTCCTTGTATTCTTACCCAAACAGTTTCCACAGAACTCCCAGTCTCTGAAGCTTCAATCTCTGTGCAGATATACGCGTTTCTAACATACAATGCAACACCCCCTCCTCGTTTATCAAGTCTGTTTCTTGCAAATAAGTTGTATCCTTCTAGTCTTGTATTCCAATCATGTGTATTGTCCCACCAAGTTTCAGTGATTCCAATGACATCATATTTCTTTTCCTGTGTTAGTAGTTCCAATTCTCCTTGTTTGTTGCCCATGCTTTGTGCATTAGTATAGAAACATTTTAGTTTGTGATTGGTTTCTCTTTCTCCAATATTTTTATTAATTAGATTCTTTCGTCTTTGTTCTTCCTTTCCACTTCTAATAGCAGAGTTCTCAATAGCATTTGTCAGGTGTATGGCTTTTTCTGGTCTTTTGCTTCCCTTCCCATGTTGTTCTAGTTTAAAGCTCTCCTTACAAGTGTAGCAAGGCGACTTCCAAATACATGCTTTCCAGTCTTCGTAAGGTGCACCCCATCTCTAGCAAGTAGTCCATCGTATAAGTAGTTCACTCCGTGATCCAGAAATCCAAATCGTTGCTGACGGCACCATCGACGTAGCCAGTTGTTCACTTGCAGAATCTTATTCCACCTCCTTGTTCCATGGCCATCCACTGGGAGGATGGAAGAGAAGACCACCTGCGCTCCCAGTTCTTTCACTTTCTTGCCTAAGTCTTCAAAGTCTCTGCAGATGGTTTCCAGGTCGTTTCTTGCGGTGTCATTTGTCCCCACATGTAGTAGCAGGAATGGGAAGTCATCTGTAGGTCTGAAGAGTCCTGATATCCTGTCAGACACATCTTTAATGTGGCAGGAGGCAGTGGAGGAGGCAGAGACGCAGACTCATTCTCACTAAATACATCATAAAAGTCCGCCAAATAATCAGGAACATCATGCGACTGAGGAGAGGTGGAAAACCCCGGAGCCTCACTAAAGGCACATCGACAACCCCAACTCACCACAGACACAGATTTCCAATCCAAAACTGGATTATGAATTTGTAACCAGGGAAACCCCAGAACAATAGTATCATGCAGATTATGCAACACCAAAAATCTGCAATTTTCTTGATGGTCTGGGGCGACCCGCATTACCACCTGGGTCCAAAACTGAGGTTTATTTTTAGCCAACGGAGTAGCATCAATCCCCCTCAAAGGGATAGGCGTCTGCAGAGGTGTCATCGGAAATCCACAACGTTTAGCAAAATCCAAGTCCATTAGGTTTAGGGCTGCTCCCGAATCCACAAAAGCCTTGGCGGAAAATGTGGACAGGGAGCAGATCAGAGTAATGGCCAGAAGAAACTTAGGTTGAACACCACCAACAGAAAACGTGTGTACAAAGCGTTTCTCTCGTTTAGGACAGACAGAAATAATGTGCGAGGCATCTCCACAGAAAAAACACAACTTATTACGCCTTCTGAACTCCTGACGCTGCTCTCTGGAAAAAACTCTATCACATTGCATAGGTTCAGACATTTGTTCAACAGGTGGCAACACCTCTCGTGCAGCTTTGCGTTCGTGCAAACGCCGATCAACCTGAATGGCTAATGACATAGAATCGTCAAGACCAGAGGGAACAGGAAATCCCACCATAGTATCTTTTACGGCTTCTGACAACCCCTTCCGAAAGAGAGCAGCCAAGGCATTATCATTCCAGGTAGTAAGGACCGCCCACTTTCGGAATTTTTGACAGTACAATTCTGCAGAATCACGACCCTGGTTCAATGCCAGCAGGGTCTTTTCAGCCTGATCAATGGCATTAGGTTCGTCATACAACAACCCCAAGGCCTGAAAAAATGCGTTCACATTAGTCAGAATAGGATCTTCTGGTTTCAAAGAAAACGCCCAATCCTGGGGATCGTCACGCAGCAAAGAGATGACAATTTTAACCTGCTGCGCGGAGCTCCCTGACGAGTTAGGCTTCAAGGCAAAAAATAATTTACAATTATTTTTGAAATTCAAAAATTTAGACCGATCCCCAAAAAATACATCAGGTGTAGAAATCTTTGGTTCAGCAGCATGTGAATGAGCAAGGTAGGCGGAAATTCCCCGCACTTCTGCAGCGAGCTGCTCCACACGATCAGACAATTGCTTTATCTCCATTGAGAGAAAAAAAAAATTCCCCCTACGGCCTCAGAGATATAGAGGAAAAAATATACACACTTTTTTTTTTTTTTATACAATTCTTTCCTGCTATAGAGTACCCTAGGATCTGTGGTATGGCGGGTGATTCTGTTATGATTGAGTCACCGTAGGAGGCAGACACAAAAATAGAAGCTATGTCCAAAAAACCAGAGAAGTTGGCAACTATCAGTTTGCAGACCCCTGAACCTATCAACACAACTAGCAGTAGCCGTGGGGGGTTCCTACGATGCCCTAGACCCCTCGATCACAGCCGGAGCGCTAAATAGCCTAAAGACAGAAAAGGAAATCTAAACTGCCCCAGAGCAGACCCCAAAGTAAAAGGCAGCCCCCAACATATAATGACGGTGAAGCAAGATGAAAAAACACTCACACAGATAGAAAGATAGGCTGAGCAAACGATGGGGCCCAAGCTAGCTAAACAGAACAGGAAAGGAAGGTTGCTGTCTGCAATCTGCCAAAACCCTATCAAAGACATAAGCCAACAAGCTGATATGAAAAAGACCCTGAAGCAGATAGGCTTCAAAAACTAAATCAGCACTCAGGTATTTTCAGAAGACAGAGCTAAAGGAATTCAGCACACCCCAGCAGGGAATGGTAGAAATCCAGAAAAACAAAGCAAAACAAAGTCTAAGCACAAATGCAAAAAGCTGAGCAGAAAACTTAGCTTTAGAGGAGCAGGAATTCAGACTGGTCTCCAAGGATCCCACAGAGAAATCACCCGCAGGGCAGAAGGGCGTCGGCAGCCTTATATCCAGTCAGTAACTCCACTCAGCCAGTCATCATCATCAGACTCAGGTGTTTGATAATCAGGCTCACTACCTTTCTTTACCAGAAGAGGGAGTTCCTCAGGCCTCAGTAGTGAAGGGGAAAATGAACTCACAACAGACCCCCTTCTCCGGAGTCCTGGCTCTCTATTCAGTTGCTGTTGTGCCCCAAGACTTAGAAGGGAGTAGTGCATTTACAGCCAACTACTCCACCGGTGTCTGCTGCAGAACCATAAGTGTCTATACAACCTCGGGGACCGGGCCCCGGCCTTGCGCTGAGAACCTATAGGCAGGTTTCCTCTTCCAACCCACGTCTCCTCTCTGTTCTCCTACTCCTTCGTTCCGCACTGTTCCTACTCTCTCTTATGGAAGCTTAGGTTGCAGTTCTATGTCTTTCTCCTTCTGTTCCTTTCCCGTGCCAGCTGGCTCAGATCACTGAGGCAGCTGCAGCACTCCTTCCCCTCAGACCCGTCCTCAGACTCTCCTGACTGACTGTCCTTCTCTTGCCTGACCTCCCGTCAGACTGACCCCAGACCGATCTGTAATTTTAAACCTTCCCAACCTTTTATATGGATCTCAACTCCACCCACCTCCCAGCACATCCAGTGTTCCATGCAGGGAACCACCAGAGGTGCTCTGCTACTCTCTAAGCACTGAGCCGCAATGTGGTTGTGCAGAGCTACCCTGTTGTGTGGGATGCAAGTGTTGGAGTGTGGAAAGGAGTTCTCACCTTACCCGGATGGTGGGGCACTACACCTTAGGAGAAGGTGCAGTACCTCTGTGGCGACCGAGCTTCAGGGGCGCCACAGCAGCACTCTCAGCACTGTACGAGGTACCTTTACACAGGTCTGCAAACCGGACTGTGTACTGGGGTACAACAAAAACATGGGGAGAATTGATCACTCTTATCAAGTCCTCCATCTGTACAGTGCTTTGAGAGACGCCAAGGTATGGTACACGAAGCTGGCCGTGCACATCGTACAGATGGCAATGCTCAGCGCTTTCCTGCTGTCACGATGCGCAGGTCAGGCCGCTTCGTCGTACCTTCAGTTTCAGGAGGTAATGATTGAGGCCCTGATATTTGGCAGTCAGGGCCCCAGTACTTCCGGAACTGAAGGTGCTTGTATTGTACCAGGCCAACATTCACGGGTGAGGTCCTTCAAAGTGGAAAAAAAGGTAAGAAGGTAAGTGGCAAAAGAGGTGCCAAGTGTGTTACAGAAGGGAAATACGTAAGGACACCATTTATCAATGCGACACCTGCCCCAATAAACCTGGTCTGTGTATGAAATAATGCTTCAGACTGTACCACACATCCATAGACTACTAAATTCATATTTCACTTACCCAACTGACGTACGACAACCTGACGAACACTGCACAACCAACTTATGAAAAACACTACACAACTCACGTATGCCACTACATTATAAAAATCACATACCAGGAAACAGTAGATCAGTTTCAAAAAGGGGGCACTTGTTGAGCATTGATACTGTTTGGCCACATCAGGGGCTCTGCAAATGTGACATGATACCAGCAGACCATTCCATAAGAGTCTGCATTCCAAAACGTCACTACTTCCCTTCCGAGTCCCAACGTGCACCCAAACAGTAGTTTTGTCCCACATATGGGATATCAGCAGACTCAGAAGAAATTGCACAACAACTTTTGTGGTTCAACTTTTCCTGTTACCTTTGTGAAAATAAAAAATTGGGGGCTAAAAGATCATTTTTGTGGAAAAAATTTGATTTTTTATTTTCACGTCTGAACGTTATAAACTTTTGTGAAACACTTGAGGGTTCAAAGTGCTCACTACAAATCTAGATAAGTTCCTTAAGGGGTGTAGTTTCCAAAATGGGGTCATTGTGGGGGGTTTCCACTGTTTAGGCACATCAGCTGCTCTCCAAATGCGACATGACGTCCAATCTCAATGCCAGCCAATTTTGCGTTGAAAAAGTCATACCGCGCTCCTTCCTTTCCAAGCTCTGCCGTGCACCCAAATAGCGGCTTGCTCCCACTTATGGGATGTCAGTGTACTCAGGACAAATTGCACAACAACTTTGGGGTCCAATTTCTCTGGTTACCCTTGAGAAAATAAAAAATTGGGGAATAAAAGGTTATTTTTTAAAAAAAAAATATGATTTTTTATTTTCACGGCTCTACGTTATAAACTTCTGTGAAGCACTTGGGAATTCAAAGTTCTCACCACACATCTAGATAAGTTCCTTGGGGGGGTCTAGTTTCTAAAATTGGGGCCTTTATCATAGGGGTCTGCTGTATCCTGCTAGTGCTTTTGTGGTCTGACTTGGTGTTGGTAAGGCTATTTTTTTCTGTGATGTTTTTCGGATCAAACCTGGCAACGCAAGTTTATAGGTGAAAAAATTGGACCGCACAAGCATTACATCAGAGTGCGGTCCAATTTTCACAAGCAGTCACATAGGAAAAGGTTGAGAAACTTTTGTCTTCACGTACGAAAAAAATAGATGACTCTTGGATCACACTCTGGTCAAAGTCTGATCAAAATAATCAGTCCGTTTTTCTCATAAACGAGAAAATTGGACATTTGAATGAGCCCTAAAGGTGGCCATTAGATAGCGGGTGGATGAATGTTTGATAGATGGCAAACCGCTGTCTCACCTGACTCCCCATACGCAGCCAGTCGGTGGCCACTAATGGGCTGCAGTTCAGCGAAATAGCTCATCAATGACTGTTGATTCCCTGCAGTGCTCACAATGTCTCGCATGCTCCAGATCGCTGGAACAGCATCGGTGCTGAAGATATCTGGTATTTATATTTAACCCCTTAATGACAATGTCAATACGTCTTTTTACTGACCTGAGAAATAAGAGACTAGCATCGACCATACAAGTGACAATCCAGCAGCTGTCGGCTGCACACTATAGCTGACAACTTGCTGTATCTGCTACGATCAGTGTTGGCACCGTCTATATCTCATTTGTCAATAGTGACTATTAGAGTTGAGCGAAACGGGTCGAAAAAATTCAAAAGTCGCCGACTTTTGGCAAAGTCGGGTTTCATGAAACGAAACCCGACCCTAGGATGAGGTCGGCCACGAGGTCGGCGACTTACGCGCCAAAGTCGCGTTTCAAAAGTTTGTTTTGCGCTCTTTTTCAGCCAATCAGGATCCACGGACACTGTGGGCAACGTGATGACATAGGCACGGATCACCACCATCTTTCAGAAGGGCATGCAAGTGATTGGCTTGCTTTGGTGGGCGTCACAGGGGGTATAAAAGGGCGTGCACGCCGACCGCCATCTTACTTCTGCCGATCTTAGTATAGGGAGAGGTTGCTGCTGATTCTGTAGGGAGAGCGTTAGGCAGGGAAGAAGACAAAAAAACTGCTTCTGCTGCTAGCGATTTGGCCTGCACAACACACAAGTCACTGTGTGTGCAGTGCAAGGGGAGGCTATATTGTGGTGTATCAGTGGTGTTGGTTGTTGGGCTGCCTTTTAAGGCTTCCTGACACGCTGGCATTGCTGTTTACCCACTGCTCCGCAAACTGTTTTTTTAAAAGCAATCCAATCTCCCTTATCCTCTCGTCACTTTGGTCACAGGCAGCTGTGCCATCGAGCGTGTCACATAGTGCTCAGATATCAGTGGGCCGCACACAATCCACAAGTGTCCACTGTCCACAAGTGTACGCAGAGATTCAAAATCTCCATTATCCTCTCGTCACTTTGGTCACAGGCAGCTGTGCCATCGAGCGTGTCACATAGCACTCAGATATCAGGGGGCCGCACACAATCCACAAGTGTCCAGTGTCCAAAAGTGTACGCAGAGATTCAAAATCTCCATTATCCTCTCGTCACTTTGGTCACAGGCAGCTGTGCCATCGAGCGTGTCACATAGCGCTCAGATATCAGTGGGCCGCACACAATCCACAAGTGTCCAGTGTCCAAAAGTGTACGCAGAGATTCAAAATCTCCATTATCCTCTCGTCACTTTGGTCACAGGCAGCTGTGCCATCGAGCGTGTCACATAGCGCTCAGATATCAGTGAGCCGCACACAATCCACAAGTGTCCACTGTCCACAAGTGTACGCAGAGATTCAAAATCTCCATTATCCTCTCGTCACTTTGGTCACAGGCAGCTGTGCCATCGAGCGTGTCACATAGCGCTCAGATATCAGTGGGCCGCACACAATCCACAAGTGTCCACTGTCCACAAGTGTACGCAGAGATTCAAAATCTCCATTATCCTCTCGTCACTTTGGTCACAGGCAGCTGTGCCATCGAGCGTGTCACATAGCGCTCAGATATCAGTGGGCCGCACACAATCCACAAGTGTCCAGTGTCCAAAAGTGTACGCAGAGATTCAAAATCTCCATTATCCTCTCGTCACTTTGGTCACAGGCAGCTGTGCCATCGAGCGTGTCACATAGCGCTCAGATATCAGTGGGCCGCACACAATCCACAAGTGTCCAGTGTCCACAAGTGTACGCAGAGATTCAAAATCTCCATTATCCTCTCGTCACTTTGGTCACAGGCAGCTGTGCCATCGAGCGTGTCACATAGCGCTCAGATATCAGTGGGCCGCACACAATCCACAAGTGTCCAGTGTCCAAAAGTGTACGCAGAGATTCAAAATCTCCATTATCCTCTCGTCACTTTGGTCACAGGCAGCTGTGCCATCGAGCGTGTCACATAGCGCTCAGATATCAGTGGGCCGCACACAATCCACAAGTGTCCAGTGTCCAAAAGTGTACGCAGAGATTCAAAATCTCCATTATCCTCTCGTCACTTTAGTCACAGGCAGCTGTGACATCGAGCGTGTCACATAACGCTCAGATATCAGTGGGCCGCACACAATCCACAAGTGTCCAGTGTCCAAAAGTGTACGCAGAGATTCAAAATCTCCATTATCCTCTCGTCACTTTGGTCACAGGCAGCTGTGCCATCGAGCGTGTCACATAGTGCTCAGATATCAGTGGGCCGCACACAATCCACAAGTGTCCAGTGTCCAAAAGTGTACGCAGAGATTCAAAATCTCCATTATCCTCTCGTCACTTTAGTCACAGGCAGCTGTGACATCGAGCGTGTCACATAACGCTCAGATATCAGTGGGCCGCACACAATCCACAAGTGTCCAGTGTCCAAAAGTGTACGCAGAGATTCAAAATCTCCATTATCCTCTCGTCACTTTGGTCACAGGCAGCTGTGCCATCGAGCGTGTCACATAGCGCTCAGATATCAGTGGGCCGCACACAATCCACAAGTGTCCACTGTCCACAAGTGTACGCAGAGATTCAAAATCTCCATTATCCTCTCGTCACTTTGGTCACAGGCAGCTGTGCCATCGAGCGTGTCACATAGCGCTCAGATATCAGTGGGCCGCACACAATCCACAAGTGTCCACTGTCCACAAGTGTACGCAGAGATTCAAAATCTCCATTATCCTCTCGTCACTTTGGTCACAGGCAGCTGTGCCATCGAGCGTGTCACATAGCGCTCAGATATCAGTGGGCCGCACACAATCCACAAGTGTCCACTGTCCACAAGTGTACGCAGAGATTCAAAATCTCCATTATCCTCTCGTCACTTTGGTCACAGGCAGCTGTGCCATCGAGCGTGTCACATAGCGCTCAGATATCAGTGGGCCGCACACAATCCACAAGTGTCCACTGTCCACAAGTGTACGCAGAGATTCAAAATCTCCATTATCCTCTCGTCACTTTGGTCACAGGCAGCTGTGCCATCGAGCGTGTCACATAGCGCTCAGATATCAGTGGGCCGCACACAATCCACAAGTGTCCACTGTCCACAAGTGTACGCAGAGATTCAAAATCTCCATTATCCTCTCGTCACTTTGGTCACAGGCAGCTGTGCCATCGAGCGTGTCACATAGCGCTCAGATATCAGTGGGCCGCACACAATCCACAAGTGTCCACTGTCCACAAGTGTACGCAGAGATTCAAAATCTCCATTATCCTTTCGTCACTTTGGTCACAGGCAGCTGTGCCATCGAGCGTGTCACATAGCGCTCAGATATCAGTGGGCCGCACACAATCCACAAGTGTCCACTGTCCACAAGTGTACGCAGAGATTCAAAATCTCCATTATCCTCTCGTCACTTTGGTCACAGGCAGCTGTGCCATCGATCGTGTCACATAGCGCTCAGATATCAGTGGGCCGCACACAATTCACAAGTGTCCAGTGTCCAAAAGTGTACGCAGAGATTCAAACTCTACATTATCCTCTCGTCACTTTGGTCACAGGCAGCTGTGCCATCGAGCGTGTCACATAGCGCTCAGATATCAGTGAGCCGTACACAATCCACAAGTGTCCACTGTCCACAAGTGTACGCAGAGATTCAAAATCTCCATTATCCTCTCGTCACTTTGGTCACAGGCAGCTGTGCCATCGAGCGTGTCACATAGCGCTCAGATATCAGTGGGCCGCACACAATCCACAAGAGTCCAGTGTCCAAAAGTGTACGCAGAGATTCAAAATCTCCATTATCCTCTCGTCACTTTGGTCACAGGCAGCTGTGCCATCGAGCGTGTCACATAGCGCTCAGATATCAGTGGGCCGCACACAATCCACAAGTGTCCACTGTCCACAAGTGTACGCAGAGATTCAAAATCTCCATTATCCTCTCGTCACTTTGGTCACAGGCAGCTGTGCCATCGAGCGTGTCACATAGCGCTCAGATATCAGTGGGCCGCACACAATCCACAAGTGTCCACTGTCCACAAGTGTACGCAGAGATTCAAAATCTCCATTATCCTCTCGTCACTTTGGTCACAGGCAGCTGTGCCATCGAGCGTGTCACATAGCGCTCAGATATCAGTGGGCCGCACCCAATCCACAAGTGTCCACTGTCCACAAGTGTACGCAGAGATTCAAAATCTCCATTATCCTCTCGTCACTTTGGTCACAGGCAGCTGTGCCATCGAGCGTGTCACATAGCGCTCAGATATCAGTGGACCGCACACAATCCACAAGTGTCCAGTGTCCAAAAGTGTACGCAGAGATTCAAAATCTCCATTATCCTCTCTTCACTATGGTCACAGGCAGCTGTGCCATCGAGCGTGTCACATAGCGCTCAGATATCAGTGGGCCGCACACAATCCACAAGTGTCCACTGTCCACAAGTGTACGCAGAGATTCAAAATCTCCATTATCCTCTCGTCACTTTGGTCACAGGCAGCTGTGCCATCGAGCGTGTCACATAGCGCTCAGATATCAGTGGGCCGCACACAATCCACAAGTGTCCACTGTCCACAAGTGTACGCAGAGATTCAAAATCTCCATTATCCTCACGTCACTTTGGTCACAGGCAGCTGTGCCATCGAGCGTGTCACATAGCGCTCAGATATCAGTGGGCCGCACACAATCCACAAGTGTCCACTGTCCACAAGTGTACGCAGAGATTCAAAATCTCCATTATCCTCTCGTCACTTTGGTCACAGGCAGCTGTGCCATCGAGCGTGTCACATAGCGCTCAGATATCAGTGGGCCGCACACAATCCACAAGTGTCCAGTGTCCAAAAGTGTACGCAGAGATTCAAAATCTCCATTATCCTCTCGTCACTTTGGTCACAGGCAGCTGTGCCATCGAGCGTGTCACATAGCGCTCAGATATCAGTGGGCCGCACACAATCCACAAGTGTCCACTGTCCACAAGTGTACGCAGAGATTCAAAATCTCCATTATCCTCTCGTCACTTTGGTCACAGGCAGCTGTGCCATCGAGCGTGTCACATAGCGCTCAGATATCAGTGGGCCGCACACAATCCACAAGTGTCCACTGTCCACAAGTGTACGCAGAGATTCAAAATCTCCATTATCCTCTCGTCACTTTGGTCACAGGCAGCTGTGCCATCGAGCGTGTCACATAGCGCTCAGATATCAGTGGGCCGCACCCAATCCACAAGTGTCCACTGTCCACAAGTGTACGCAGAGATTCAAAATCTCCATTATCCTCTCGTCACTTTGGTCACAGGCAGCTGTGCCATCGAGCGTGTCACATAGCGCTCAGATATCAGTGGGCCGCACACAATCCACAAGTGTCCAGTGTCCAAAAGTGTACGCAGAGATTCAAAATCTCCATTATCCTCTCGTCACTTTGGTCACAGGCAGCTGTGCCATCGAGCGTGTCACATAGCGCTCAGATATCAGTGGGCCGCACACAATCCACAAGTGTCCACTGTCCACAAGTGTACGCAGAGATTCAAAATCTCCATTATCCTCTCGTCACTTTGGTCACAGGCAGCTGTGCCATCGAGCGTGTCACATAGCGCTCAGATATCAGTGGGCCGCACACAATCCACAAGTGTCCACTGTCCACAAGTGTACGCAGAGATTCAAAATCTCCATTATCCTCACGTCACTTTGGTCACAGGCAGCTGTGCCATCGAGCGTGTCACATAGCGCTCAGATATCAGTGGGCCGCACACAATCCACAAGTGTCCACTGTCCACAAGTGTACGCAGAGATTCAAAATCTCCATTATCCTCTCGTCACTTTGGTCACAGGCAGCTGTGCCATCGAGCGTGTCACATAGCGCTCAGATATCAGTGGGCCGCACACAATCCACAAGTGTCCAGTGTCCAAAAGTGTACGCAGAGATTCAAAATCTCCATTATCCTCTCGTCACTTTGGTCACAGGCAGCTGTGCCATCGAGCGTGTCACATAGCGCTCAGATATCAGTGGGCCGCACACAATCCACAAGTGTCCAGTGTCCAAAAGTGTACGCAGAGATTCAAAATCTCCATTATCCTCTCGTCACTTTGGTCACAGGCAGCTGTGCCATCGAGCGTGTCACATAGCGCTCAGATATCAGTGGGCCGCACACAATCCACAAGTGTCCAGTGTCCAAAAGTGTACGCAGAGATTCAAAATCTCCATTATCCTCTCGTCACTTTGGTCACAGGCAGCTGTGCCATCGAGCGTGTCACATAGCGCTCAGATATCAGTGGGCCGCACACAATCCACAAGTGTCCAGTGTCCAAAAGTGTACGCAGAGATTCAAAATCTCCATTATCCTCTCGTCACTTTGGTCACAGGCAGCTGTGCCATCGAGCGTGTCACATAGCGCTCAGATATCAGTGGGCCGCACACAATCCACAAGTGTCCAGTGTCCAAAAGTGTACGCAGAGATTCAAAATCTCCATTATCCTCTCGTCACTTTGGTCACAGGCAGCTGTGCCATCGAGCGTGTCACATAGCGCTCAGATATCAGTGGGCCGCACACAATCCACAAGTGTCCACTGTCCACAAGTGTACGCAGAGATTCAAAATCTCCATTATCCTCTCGTCACTTTGGTCACAGGCAGCTGTGCCATCGAGCGTGTCACATAGCGCTCAGATATCAGTGGGCCGCACACAATCCACAAGTGTCCACTGTCCACAAGTGTACGCAGAGATTCAAAATCTCCATTATCCTCTCGTCACTTTGGTCACAGGCAGCTGTGCCATCGAGCGTGTCACATAGCGCTCAGATATCAGTGGGCCGCACACAATCCACAAGTGTCCACTGTCCACAAGTGTGCGCAGAGATTCAAAATCTCCATTATCCTCTCGTCACTTTGGTCACAGGCAGCTGTGCCATCGAGCGTGTCACATAGCGCTCAGATATCAGTGGGCCGCACACAATCCACAAGTGTCCACTGTCCACAAGTGTACGCAGAGATTCAAAATCTCCATTATCCTCTCGTCACTTTGGTCACAGGCAGCTGTGCCATCGAGCGTGTCACATAGCGCTCAGATATCAGTGGGCCGCACACAATCCACAAGTGTCCACTGTCCACAAGTGTACGCAGAGATTCAAAATCTCCATTATCCTCTCGTCACTTTGGTCACAGGCAGCTGTGCCATCGAGCGTGTCACATAGCGCTCAGATATCAGTGGGCCGCACACAATCCACAAGTGTCCACTGTCCACAAGTGTACGCAGAGATTCAAAATCTCCATTATCCTTTCGTCACTTTGGTCACAGGCAGCTGTGCCATCGAGCGTGTCACATAGCGCTCAGATATCAGTGGGCCGCACACAATCCACAAGTGTCCACTGTCCACAAGTGTACGCAGAGATTCAAAATCTCCATTATCCTCTCGTCACTTTGGTCACAGGCAGCTGTGCCATCGATCGTGTCACATAGCGCTCAGATATCAGTGGGCCGCACACAATTCACAAGTGTCCAGTGTCCAAAAGTGTACGCAGAGATTCAAACTCTACATTATCCTCTCGTGACTTTGGTCACAGGCAGCTGTGCCATCGAGCGTGTCACATAGCGCTCAGATATCAGTGAGCCGTACACAATCCACAAGTGTCCACTGTCCACAAGTGTACGCAGAGATTCAAAATCTCCATTATCCTCTCGTCACTTTGGTCACAGGCAGCTGTGCCATCGAGCGTGTCACATAGCGCTCAGATATCAGTGGGCCGCACACAATCCACAAGTGTCCAGTGTCCAAAAGTGTACGCAGAGATTCAAAATCTCCATTATCCTCTCGTCACTTTGGTCACAGGCAGCTGTGCCATCGAGCGTGTCACATAGCGCTCAGATATCAGTGGGCCGCACACAATCCACAAGTGTCCACTGTCCACAAGTGTACGCAGAGATTCAAAATCTCCATTATCCTCTCGTCACTTTGGTCACAGGCAGCTGTGCCATCGAGCGTGTCACATAGCGCTCAGATATCAGTGGGCCGCACACAATCCACAAGTGTCCACTGTCCAAAAGTGTACGCAGAGATTCAAAATCTCCATTATCCTCTCGTCACTTTGGTCACAGGCAGCTGTGCCATCGAGCGTGTCACATAGCGCTCAGATATCAGTGGGCCGCACACAATCCACAAGTGTCCAGTGTCCAAAAGTGTACGCAGAGATTCAAAATCTCCATTATCCTCTCGTCACTTTGGTCACAGGCAGCTGTGCCATCGAGCGTGTCACATAGCGCTCAGATATCAGTGGGCCGCACACAATCCACAAGTGTCCACTGTCCACAAGTGTACGCAGAGATTCAAAATCTCCATTATCCTCTCGTCACTTTGGTCACAGGCAGCTGTGCCATCGAGCGTGTCACATAGCGCTCAGATATCAGTGGGCCGCACCCAATCCACAAGTGTCCACTGTCCACAAGTGTACGTAGAGATTCAAAATCTCCATTATCCTCTCGTCACTTTGGTCACAGGCAGCTGTGCCATCGAGCGTGTCACATAACGCTCAGATATCAGTGGGCCGCACACAATCCACAAGTGTCCAGTGTCCAAAAGTGTACGCAGAGATTCAAAATCTCCATTATCCTCTCGTCACTTTGGTCACAGGCAGCTGTGCCATCGAGCGTGTCACATAGCGCTCAGATATCAGTGGGCCGCACACAATCCACAAGTGTCCAGTGTCCAAAAGTGTACGCAGAGATTCAAAATCTCCATTATCCTCTCGTCACTTTGGTCACAGGCAGCTGTGCCATCGAGCGTGTCACATAGCGCTCAGATATCAGTGGGCCGCACACAATCCACAAGTGTCCACTGTCCACAAGTGTACGCAGAGATTCAAAATCTCCATTATCCTCTCGTCACTTTGGTCACAGGCAGCTGTGCCATCGAGCGTGTCACATAGCGCTCAGATATCAGTGGGCCGCACACAATCCACAAGTGTCCACTGTCCAAAAGTGTACGCAGAGATTCAAAATCTCCATTATCCTCTCGTCACTTTGGTCACAGGCAGCTGTGCCATCGAGCGTGTCACATAGCGCTCAGATATCAGTGGGCCGCACACAATCCACAAGTGTCCAGTGTCCAAAAGTGTACGCAGAGATTCAAAATCTCCATTATCCTCTCGTCACTTTGGTCACAGGCAGCTGTGCCATCGAGCGTGTCACATAGCGCTCAGATATCAGTGGGCCGCACACAATCCACAAGTGTCCACTGTCCACAAGTGTACGCAGAGATTCAAAATCTCCATTATCCTCTCGTCACTTTGGTCACAGGCAGCTGTGCCATCGAGCGTGTCACATAGCGCTCAGATATCAGTGGGCCGCACCCAATCCACAAGTGTCCACTGTCCACAAGTGTACGTAGAGATTCAAAATCTCCATTATCCTCTCGTCACTTTGGTCACAGGCAGCTGTGCCATCGAGCGTGTCACATAACGCTCAGATATCAGTGGGCCGCACACAATCCACAAGTGTCCAGTGTCCAAAAGTGTACGCAGAGATTCAAAATCTCCATTATCCTCTCGTCACTTTGGTCACAGGCAGCTGTGCCATCGAGCGTGTCACATAGCGCTCAGATATCAGTGGGCCGCACACAATCCACAAGTGTCCACTGTCCACAAGTGTACGCAGAGATTCAAAATCTCCATTATCCTCTCTTCACTTTGGTCACAGGCAGCTGTGCCATCGAGCGTGTCACATAGCGCTCAGATATCAGTGGGCCGCACACAATCCACAAGTGTCCACTGTCCACAAGTGTACGCAGAGATTCAAAATCTCCATTATCCTCTCGTCACTTTGGTCACAGGCAGCTGTGCCATCGAGCGTGTCACATAGCGCTCAGATATCAGTGGGCCGCACACAATCCACAAGTGTCCAGTGTCCAAAAGTGTACGCAGAGATTCAAAATCTCCATTATCCTCTCGTCACTTTGGTCACAGGCAGCTGTGCCATCGAGCGTGTCACATAGCGCTCAGATATCAGTGGGCCGCACACAATCCACAAGTGTCCACTGTCCACAAGTGTACGCAGAGATTCAAAATCTCCATTATCCTCTCGTCACTTTGGTCACAGGCAGCTGTGCCATCGAGCGTGTCACATAGCGCTCAGATATCA
Source organism: Dendrobates tinctorius (assembly GCF_039654945.1). NCBI lineage: Eukaryota > Metazoa > Chordata > Amphibia > Anura > Dendrobatidae > Dendrobates > Dendrobates tinctorius. The sequence continues at coordinate 15,820,141 of NW_027361747.1, read as the reverse complement.
GTGGGCCGCACACAATCCACAAGTGTCCACTGTCCACAAGTGTACGCAGAGATTCAAAATCTACATTATCCTCTCGTCACTTTGGTCACAGGCAGCTGTGCCATCGAGCGTGTCACATAGCGCTCAGATATCAGTGGGCCGCACACAATCCACAAGTGTCCACTGTCCACAAGTGTAGGCAGAGATTCAAAATCTCTATTATCCTCTCGTCACTTTGGTCACAGGCAGCTGTGCCATCGAGCGTGTCACATAGCGCTCAGATATCAGTGGGCCGCACACAATCCACAAGTGTCCAGTGTCCACAAGTGTACGCAGAGATTCAAAATCTCCATTATCCTCTCGTCACTTTGGTCACAGGCAGCTGTGCCATCGAGCGTGTCACATAGCGCTCAGATATCAGTGGGCCGTACACAATCCACAAGTGTCCACTGTCCACAAGTATACGCAGAGATTCAAAATCTCCATTATCCTCTCGTCACTTTGGTCACAGGCAGCTGTGCCATCGAGCGTGTCACATAGCGCTCAGATATCAGTGGGCCGCACACAATCCACAAGTGTCCACTGTCCACAAGTGTACGCAGAGATTCAAAATCTCCATTATCCTCTTGTCACTTTGGTCACAGGCAGCTGTGCCATCGAGCGTGTCACATAGCGCTCAGATATCAGTGGGCCGCACACAATCCACAAGTGTCCAGTGTCCAAAAGTGTACGCAGAGATTCAAAATCTCCATTATCCTCTCGTCACTTTGGTCACAGGCAGCTGTGCCATCGAGCGTGTCACATAGCGCTCAGATATCAGTGGGCCGCACACAATCCACAAGTGTCCACTGTCCACAAGTGTACGCAGAGATTCAAAATCTCCATTATCCTCTCGTCACTTTGGTCACAGGCAGCTGTGCCATCGAGCGTGTCACATAGCGCTCAGATATCAGTGGGCCGCACACAATCCACAAGTGTCCAGTGTCCAAAAGTGTACGCAGAGATTCAAAATCTCCATTATCCTCTCGTCACTTTGGTCACAGGCAGCTGTGCCATCGAGCGTGTCACATAGCGCTCAGATATCAGTGGGCCGCACACAATCCACAAGTGTCCACTGTCCACAAGTGTACGCAGAGATTCAAAATCTCCATTATCCTCTCGTCACTTTGGTCACAGGCAGCTGTGCCATCGAGCGTGTCACATAGCGCTCAGATATCAGTGGGCCGCACACAATCCACAAGTGTCCACTGTCCACAAGTGTACGCAGAGATTCAAAATCTCCATTATCCTCTCGTCACTTTGGTCACAGGCAGCTGTGCCATCGAGCGTGTCACATAGCGCTCAGATATCAGTGGGCCGCACACAATCCACAAGTGTCCACTGTCCACAAGTGTACGCAGAGATTCAAAATCTCCATTATCCTCTCGTCACTTTGGTCACAGGCAGCTGTGCCATCGAGCGTGTCACATAGCGCTCAGATATCAGTGGGCCGCACACAATCCACAAGTGTCCACTGTCCACAAGTGTACGCAGAGATTCAAAATCTCCATTATCCTCTCGTCACTTTGGTCACAGGCAGCTGTGCCATCGAGCGTGTCACATAGCGCTCAGATATCAGTGGGCCGCACACAATCCACAAGTGTCCACTGTCCACAAGTGTACGCAGAGATTCAAAATCTCCATTATCCTTTCGTCACTTTGGTCACAGGCAGCTGTGCCATCGAGCGTGTCACATAGCGCTCAGATATCAGTGGGCCGCACACAATCCACAAGTGTCCACTGTCCACAAGTGTACGCAGAGATTCAAAATCTCCATTATCCTCTCGTCACTTTGGTCACAGGCAGCTGTGCCATCGATCGTGTCACATAGCGCTCAGATATCAGTGGGCCGCACACAATTCACAAGTGTCCAGTGTCCAAAAGTGTACGCAGAGATTCAAACTCTACATTATCCTCTCGTGACTTTGGTCACAGGCAGCTGTGCCATCGAGCGTGTCACATAGCGCTCAGATATCAGTGAGCCGTACACAATCCACAAGTGTCCACTGTCCACAAGTGTACGCAGAGATTCAAAATCTCCATTATCCTCTCGTCACTTTGGTCACAGGCAGCTGTGCCATCGAGCGTGTCACATAGCGCTCAGATATCAGTGGGCCGCACACAATCCACAAGTGTCCAGTGTCCAAAAGTGTACGCAGAGAATCAAAATCTCCATTATCCTCTCGTCACTTTGGTCACAGGCAGCTGTGCCATCGAGCGTGTCACATAGCGCTCAGATATCAGTGGGCCGCACACAATCCACAAGTGTCCACTGTCCACAAGTGTACGCAGAGATTCAAAATCTCCATTATCCTCTCGTCACTTTGGTCACAGGCAGCTGTGCCATCGAGCGTGTCACATAGCGCTCAGATATCAGTGGGCCGCACACAATCCACAAGTGTCCACTGTCCAAAAGTGTACGCAGAGATTCAAAATCTCCATTATCCTCTCGTCACTTTGGTCACAGGCAGCTGTGCCATCGAGCGTGTCACATAGCGCTCAGATATCAGTGGGCCGCACACAATCCACAAGTGTCCAGTGTCCAAAAGTGTACGCAGAGATTCAAAATCTCCATTATCCTCTCGTCACTTTGGTCACAGGCAGCTGTGCCATCGAGCGTGTCACATAGCGCTCAGATATCAGTGGGCCGCACACAATCCACAAGTGTCCACTGTCCACAAGTGTACGCAGAGATTCAAAATCTCCATTATCCTCTCGTCACTTTGGTCACAGGCAGCTGTGCCATCGAGCGTGTCACATAGCGCTCAGATATCAGTGGGCCGCACCCAATCCACAAGTGTCCACTGTCCACAAGTGTACGTAGAGATTCAAAATCTCCATTATCCTCTCGTCACTTTGGTCACAGGCAGCTGTGCCATCGAGCGTGTCACATAACGCTCAGATATCAGTGGGCCGCACACAATCCACAAGTGTCCAGTGTCCAAAAGTGTACGCAGAGATTCAAAATCTCCATTATCCTCTCGTCACTTTGGTCACAGGCAGCTGTGCCATCGAGCGTGTCACATAGCGCTCAGATATCAGTGGGCCACACACAATCCACAAGTGTCCACTGTCCACAAGTGTATGCAGAGATTCAAAATCTCCATTATCCTCTCGTCACTTTGGTCACAGGCAGCTGTGCCATCGAGCGTGTCACATAGCGCTCAGATATCAGTGGGCCGCACACAATCCACAAGTGTCCACTGTCCACAAGTGTACGCAGAGATTCAAAATCTCCATTATCCTCTCGTCACTTTGGTCACAGGCAGCTGTGCCATCGAGCGTGTCACATAGCGCTCAGATATCAGTGGGCCGCACACAATCCACAAGTGTCCACTGTCCACAAGTGTACGCAGAGATTCAAAATCTCCATTATCCTCTCGTCACTTTGGTCACAGGCAGCTGTGCCATCGAGCGTGTCACATAGCGCTCAGATATCAGTGGGTCGCACACAATCCACAAGTGTCCAGTGTCCACAAGTGTACGCAGAGATTCAAAATCTCCATTATCCTCTCGTCACTTTGGTCACAGGCAGCTGTGCCATCGAGCGTGTCACATAGCGCTCAGATATCAGTGGGCCGCACACAATCCACAAGTGTCCACTGTCCACAAGTATACGCAGAGATTCAAAATCTCCATTATCCTCTCGTCACTTTGGTCACAGGCAGCTGTGCCATCGAGCGTGTCACATAGCGCTCAGATATCAGTGGGCCGCACACAATCCACAAGTGTCCACTGTCCACAAGTGTACGCAGAGATTCAAAATCTCCATTATCCTCTTGTCACTTTTGTCACAGGCAGCTGTGCCATCGAGCGTGTCACATAGCGCTCAGATATCAGTGGGCCGCACACAATCCACAAGTGTCCAGTGTCCAAAAGTGTACGCAGAGATTCAAAATCTCCATTATCCTCTCGTCACTTTGGTCACAGGCAGCTGTGCCATCGAGCGTGTCACATAGCGCTCAGATATCAGTGGGCCGCACACAATCCACAAGTGTCCAGTGTCCAAAAGTGTACGCAGAGATTCAAAATCTCCATTATCCTCTCGTCACTTTGGTCACAGGCAGCTGTGCCATCGAGCGTGTCACATAGCGCTCAGATATCAGTGGGCCGCACACAATCCACAAGTGTCCACTGTCCACAAGTGTACGCAGAGATTCAAAATCTCCATTATCCTCTCGTCACTTTGGTCACAGGCAGCTGTGCCATCGAGCGTGTCACATAGCGCTCAGATATCAGTGGGCCGCACACAATCCACAAGTGTCCACTGTCCACAAGTGTACGCAGAGATTCAAAATCTCCATTATCCTCTCGTCACTTTGGTCACAGGCAGCTGTGCCATCGAGCGTGTCACATAGCGCTCAGATATCAGTGGGCCGCACACAATCCACAAGTGTCCACTGTCCACAAGTGTACGCAGAGATTCAAAATCTCCATTATCCTCTCATCACTTTGGTCACAGGCAGCTGTGCCATCGAGCGTGTCACATATCGCTCAGATATCAGTGGGCCGCACACAATCCACAAGTGTCCACTGTCCACAAGTGTACGCAGAGATTCAAAATCTCCATTATCCTCTTGTCACTTTGGTCACAGGCAGCAGTGCCATCGAGCGTGTCACATAGCGCTCAGATATCAGTGGGCCGCACACAATCCACAAGTGTCCACTGTCCACAAGTGTACGCAGAGATTCAAAATCTCCTTTATCCTCTCGTCACTTTGGTCACAGGCAGCTGTGCCATCGAGCGTGTCACATAGCGCTCAGATATCAGTGGGCCGCACACAATCCACAAGTGTCCACTGTCCACAAGTGTACGCAGAGATTCAAAATCTCCATTATCCTCTCGTCACTTTGGTCACAGGCAGCTGTGCCATCGAGCGTGTCACATAGCGCTCAGATATCAGTGGGCCGCACACAATCCACAAGTGTCCAGTGTCCAAAAGTGTATGCAGAGATTCAAAATCTCCATTATCCTCTCGTCACTTTGGTCACAGGCAGCTGTGCCATCGAGCGTGTCACATAGCGCTCAGATATCAGTGGGCCGCACACAATCCACAAGTGTCCACTGTCCACAAGTGTACGCAGAGATTCAAAATCTCCATTATCCTCTCGTCACTTTGGTCACAGGCAGCTGTGCCATCGAGCGTGTCACATAGCGCTCAGATATCAGTGGGCCGCACACAATCCACAAGTGTCCACTGTCCACAAGTGTACGCAGAGATTCAAAATCTCCATTATCCTCTCGTCACTTTGGTCACAGGCAGCTGTGCCATCGAGCGTGTCACATAGCGCTCAGATATCAGTGGGCCGCACACAATCCACAAGTGTCCACTGTCCACAAGTGTACGCAGAGATTCAAAATCTCCATTATCCTCTCGTCACTTTGGTCACAGACAGCTGTGCCATCGAGCGTGTCACATAGCGCTCAGATATCAGTGGGCCGCACACAATCCACAAGTGTCCAGTGTCCAAAAGTGTACGCAGAGATTCAAAATCTCCATTATCCTCTCGTCACTTTGGTCACAGGCAGCTGTGCCATCGAGCGTGTCACATAGCGCTCAGATATCAGTGGGCCGCACACAATCCACAAGTGTCCACTGTCCACAAGTATACGCAGAGATTCAAAATCTCCATTATCCTCTCGTCACTTTGGTCACAGGCAGCTGTGCCATTGAGCGTGTCACATAGCGCTCAGATATCAGTGGGCCGCACACAATCCACAAGTGTCCACTGTCCACAAGTGTACGCAGAGATTCAAAATCTCCATTATCCTCTCGTCACTTTGGTCACAGGCAGCTGTGCCATCGAGCGTGTCACATAGCGCTCAGATATCAGTGGGCCGCACACAATCCACAAGTGTCCAAAAGTGTACGCAGAGATTCAAAATCTCCATTATCCTCTCGTCACTTTGGTCACAGGCAGCTGTGCCATCGAGCGTGTCACATAGCGCTCAGATATCAGTGGGCCGCACACAATCCACAAGTGTCCACTGTCCACAAGTGTACGCAGAGATTCAAAATCTCCATTATCCTCTCGTCACTTTGGTCACAGGCAGCTGTGCCATCGAGCGTGTCACATAGCGCTCAGATATCAGTGGGCCGCACACAATCCACAAGTGTCCACTGTCCACAAGTGTACGCAGAGATTCAAAATCTCCATTATCCTCTCGTCACTTTGGTCACAGGCAGCTGTGCCATCGAGCGTGTCACATAGCGCTCAGATATCAGTGGGCCGCACACAATCCACAAGTGTCCACTGTCCACAAGTGTACGCAGAGATTCAAAATCTCCATTATCCTTTCGTCACTTTGGTCACAGGCAGCTGTGCCATCGAGCGTGTCACATAGCGCTCAGATATCAGTGGGCCACACACAATCCACAAGTGTCCAGTGTCCAAAAGTGTACGCAGAGATTCAAAATCTCCATTATCCTCTCGTCACTTTGGTCACAGGCAGCTGTGCCATCGAGCGTGTCACATAGCGCTCAGATATCAGTGGGCTGCACACAATCCACAAGTGTCCACTGTCCACAAGTGTACGCAGAGATTCAAAATCTCCATTATCCTCTCGTCACTTTGGTCACAGGCAGCTGTGCCATCGAGCGTGTCACATAGCGCTCAGATATCAGTGGGCCGCACACAATCCACAAGTGTCCACTGTCCACAAGTGTACGCAGAGATTCAACATCTCCATTATCCTCTCGTCACTTTGGTCACAGGCAGCTGTGCCATCGAGCGTGTCACATAGCGCTCAGATATCAGTGGGCCGCACACAATCCACAAGTGTCCACTGTCCACAAGTGTGTGCAGAAATTCTAAAACTCCCCTGTCCTATAGACACCTTGTACCTTGTTTTACATTACTATATAGTTTGTTGGATTTTGTCTACATTTCTACCAAAAATGAGGAAGGCTGCTGGAAGAGGCCATGGAATTGGGCGGGGGTTGGCAGCTGGTAATGATGGTGTTGGTGGTGGATCTGATGGTAGTGGCAAGAGCAAAATAGGACCGAATGCAGGAGGTGCTGACCCTGCGTCATCGTCTGGCTACATAAGGCCTCGAACGCTTAGTTTTCTAGGAGTTGGCAAACCGCTTTTAAAGGCAGAGCATCAGGAAAAAGTTTTGTCTTACATTGCTGACTCAGCCTCCAGCTCTATCGCCTCCTCTTCTTCAGTTGTAAAAAGTAAAAGCACTGAGTCGTCATTGGAGGCTCATGTTCATGTACCACACCTTTCCTTGTGTCCTTCACCCCAACCAAGATTGAAGGATGACGCAGGCCATACTACTGATTACTCCATGGAGCTGTTTTCACATACCATGCCTGGATTATCAAGTCAAATGGTGAATTACCCAGGCCAAGATGAATCTGACATGGAGTGCACTGATGCACAGCCGCTGATGGATGATTCTGCTGGTACATTCACTCAGAGCACTACATTGTCCTCGCAGTGTACAGAGCCAGATTTTGACCCTGATGAGACTCAGGTGCCCCTTCCCGCACACTATACCACCATACACGGTGACACAGAGAAAGGTGCACATGACATAAAAGAGGAGGTGATGGATGACCCAGTTGTTGACCCAGATTGGCATCCATTGGGGGAAGAGGGTGCTGCTTCCAATAGCTCAGATGAGGAGCATCCACAGCAGACATCGACATCGCAACAGCTGTTATCTGGCAGGCCCGGAGCACTCCAAAGACAGGTTCCAAACATCAAAAGAGTTGCTGGACAGCTTGTCCAGAGGGTCAAAAGATCACAGCGTGCTAGGCCGCAAAATGTCTGCCAAAGTAGGAAGAGTGCAGTGTGGCACTTTTTTGAACAAAATCCTCATGATCAGGCCAAGGTTATCTGTAAGAAGTGCGCAAAGACCTTTAGCTGAGGGAAAAATCTGAAAAATTTGAATACCAGTTGCATGCTTAGACATTTAACCAGCATGCACTTGCAAGCGTGGACACAACACCAAACCTCAAGTGCCACATGTGCAACTGATCACAACGAAGGTAGTAAGCAACGCTACATTGTTTCCCCCACTGTAAGCCCACCGGTTAGCACAGCAGCAAATGTTGAGGTGTCGTTGCAAGGCCACAGCAGTCAGGGAATCCCACTGTTATATCAACGAAAGACTGATTCTAGGCCATCAGAAAGAACACCAACTCCATCACCATCATCAACCCTCTCTCAGTCCGCCCTGTCCACCGCTACTTCCACCATATGCAGCTCTCAAGTCCAGCTCACCCTCCCAGACACTATGAGTAGGTCAAGAAAGTACTCAGTCTCTCATCCGCGTACACTGGGTTTGAACGCCCACATTGCCAAACTAATCTCGTTTGAGATGATGCCCTTTCGGTTGGTGGAAAGCACAGCTTTCCGCGAACTCATGGCCTATGCAGTACTACGCTATGACCTACCCAGTCGCCACTTCTTCTCTCGCAAAGCCATCCCAGCCCTCCACCATCATGTGAAAGACCGCATTGTCCATGCACTCAAGCAGTCAGTGAGCGGAAAGGTGCACCTCACAACTGATGCATGGTCCAGTCGGCATGGCCAGGGCCGTTACGTGTCCATCACTGTGCACTGGGTTAATGTGGTGGATGCAGGGTCCACAGGGGACAGCGGTGGTGGGACAGTGCTGCCTAGCCCACGGTATAGGAAACAGTTGGCTGTAGGCGTTCGACCCTCCTCCTCCTCCTCCTCCTCCAGAAGCGACAGCTCGTCCACAGAGCACAGTCGTACGAGCACTCCATCTGCAGCTGCCACTGTTGCACACGATGTGTCCCCCTATCGAGCAGCTAGTGGAAAGCGTCAGCAGGCTGTGTTGCAGATGATGTGTTTGGGCGACAGACACACCGCCGAGGTGCTGGCCGAGTACTTGAAGCGACAAACTGAGTCATGGCTGGACAGTGTACATCTTGAGGCAGGCAAGGTAGTTAGTGATAACGGCCGTAATTTTGTGGCAGCCATAGCCCTTTCAAAACTCAGCCACATACCTTGCTTGGCTCACACCTTGAACCTGGTGGTGCAGTGCTTCCTCAAAAATTATCCGGAGTTAACAGCCCTGCTCCAGAAGGTGCGAAGACTGTGCGCGCACATCCGCCGGTCGCCTGTACACTCCGTTCGTATGCAGAAGCTGCAGCGATTGCTCCACCTTCCCAACCACCGCCTCATTATCGACATTGCAACAAGGTGGAACTCCACCCTGCACATGGTGGAGCGGCTGTGCGAGCAGAGGCAGGCCATAATGCATTTGTGGGAGGATACACGGCCAGGCACTTTGAGAGCAGACATGGAGTTGACAGGCGTGCAGTGGTCGAAGCTGAAAGACCTTTGTAAAGTCCTTCAGTGTTTTGAGGAATGCACACGGCTGGTAAGCGCAGACGACGCCATCCTAAGCATGAGCATCCCACTTATGCGTCTGCTCATGCAAACTTTGACGCACCTTAAGGAGCAGGCGTCTGCAGCCAATGTTGATGAGGAGGAAGAGGAGGAGGGAATCCTTGATGACATTCAGCCATTGTCTGCTCAGGGACCTCTCCTGGACGAGGTGGAGGAAGAAGAGGAGGAGGAGGAGGAGGATGATGGGGATGATTACTTAGGGGAGGAGGATGCATCTCGTGGGGCAAGTGAAAATGTTGGCGTGGCAAGGTCTGGTACAGGGTTTGTGCGTGACTGGAGGGATGTGGATTTGCCAGAAAGTGCTCCTCCACCCAGCACTCGCAGTGCATCATTGACACCGGGAACATTGGCCCACATGTCAGATTATGCCTTGCGGATCCTAAAAAGGGCCCCCCGCATTGCCAAAATGATGAACGATGATGACTACTGGTTGGCCAGCATCCTGGATCCACGCTATAAAGGCAAATTACAAAACATCATGCCACAGGAGAACCTTGACCTAATATTGGCTAATAAACAAGCAACTCTGGTAAATCGGTTGCTTGAGGCATTCCCAGCACACAGCAGCGGTGATGGTTCTCACACGAGCCGTACGGGCCGGGGGCGGCTTGGCAGAGGTGTTCGTGGTGCACACAGCAGAAGTGGCGTTGGAGACAGGGGTTTCATGACAATGTTGTGGACTGATTTTTCAAATACCGCTCACACAACTGGTAATACTGCATCGATGGAAAGTGACAGGAGACAGCAGTTGTCAACTATGGTTACAAACTACTTTTCCTCCCATATCGATGTTCTCCCACACAGGTCATTCCCCTTTGACTATTGGGCCGCTAAACTGGACACCTGGCCTGAATTGGCACAATATGCCTTACAGGAGCTCGCTTGCCCAGCTGCAAGTGTGCTATCGGAAAGAGTCTTCAGTGCAGCTGGATCAATCCTGACAGAAAAAAGGACCCGTCTGTCAACCCAAAATGTGGATGATCTAACCTTCATTAAAATGAACCACGCATGGGTTTCCAAGGATTTTGTCCCACCTTCCCCTGATGACACATAGGGTGACAGAAAAATGGCTTGCTTTGGTCCACCTCTTCCTGGTACTTCACCTATTTCGCCTTTTGCATCAGTTGAATGTCCAACATCAACATATGCCACTTTCTAAAACTCCCTAACTGTGCTGCCTCCCCCCCCATGGCCGGGGTCACCACCTAGCGCACGACACTGTGCGAGTGCCGTTGCCCTGGACAGGTGGGTAGGCCGACTCTTGGGCGCGGGCACTGGCATAGGGTCCCTCATAGTGCAATCAAGTGTCTCTGACGGTGGTGGTGCACACCCGCCGTCAGACACACCGCTGTACTATGAGGGGCCCAGTGCCAGTACCGACGCCCACGAGTGGGCCCCCCTTGCTTGGCCAGGGCCCCAGCATTTGCAATCTTTACCTCTCCCTGCTCCTCCGCTGTGTAATCTGGGCCGTCAAATCCATACTGTGCCTGACACCGCCTGAGCCTGCCTCCTGAGACATATATTTTGAATGTGTACGCTATCCATACATGTTATCCGGGGATACGGTACCCCTTCTAACCTTTGTGCAATGACGTGCAATCCATACTGGGCCTAACACCGTCTGAGCCTGCCTCATGCTGTATAGACATATATTTTGAATGTGTACGCTATCCATACATGTTATCCGGGGATACGGTACCCCTTCTAACCTTTGTGCAATGACGTGCAATCCATACTGGGCCTAACACCGTCTGAGCCTGCCTCATGCTGTATAGACATATATTTTGAATGTGTACGCTATCCATACATGTTATCCGGGGATACGGTACCCCTTCTAACCTTTGTGCAATGACGTGCAATCCATACTGGGCCTAACACCGTCTGAGCCTGCCTCATGCTGTATAGACATATATTTTGAATGTGTACGCTATCCATACATGTTATCCGGGGATGCGGTACCCTTTCTAACCTTTGTGCAATGACGTGCAATCCATACTGGGCCTAACACCGTCTGAGCCTGCCTCATGCTGTATAGACATATATTTTGAATGTGTACGCTATCCATACATGTTATCCGGGGATACGGTACCCCTTCTAACCTTTGTGCAATGACGTGCAATCCATACTGGGCCTAACACCGTCTGAGCCTGCCTCATGCTGTATAGACATATATTTTGAATGTGTATGCTATCCATACATGTTATCCGGGATACGGTACCCCTTCTAACCTTTGTGCAATGACGTGCAATCCATACTGGGCCTAACACCGTCTGAGCCTGCCTCATGCTGTATAGACATATATTTTGAATGTGTACGCTATCCATACATGTTATCCGGGGATACGGTACCCCTTCTAACCTTTGTGCAATGACGTGCAATCCATACTGGGCCTAACACCGTCTGAGCCTGCCTCATGCTGTATAGACATATATTTTGAATGTGTACGCTATCCATACATGTTATCCGGGGATACGGTACCCTTTCTAACCTTTGTGCAATGACGTGCAATCCATACTGGGCCTAACACCGTCTGAGCCTGCCTCATGCTGTATAGACATATATTTTGAATGTGTACGCTATCCATACATGTTATCCGGGGATACGGTACCCCTTCTAACCTTTGTGCAATGACGTGCAATCCATACTGGGCCTAACACCGTTGTGACGGACTCAGCTCCTGCTGAGCCCATTTTTTGAGTGGACCCTTTGGGTCGTGGCACCCACCCACCGAGGGCGAGCTGACCTTGTGAGAATCCACCCCCTATACAGGGAGTGTCTGGGGCAAGACCAAGGGGGTGAGCCACCACGACTGCTGGGACCAGACGGCCGGCTCAGGGGACACTAGACGAGTGTCTGACGACAAGGACAAGCAGGAAGCAAGACGAGACTAGACGTAGGTGCAAGGTATCTTCATTAGAATAACACAAGATCACATACAGAGAAAACAAGCAAAACGTGCAAGGTGCGCGCGTGGGCACGCCAAGGTCCATAACATGGTACGTGCCAGATGGCACGCCTAGGCACAGGTAATGGCAAGATGGCATCGGATTCCGGACTGCTGGCAAACCGACAGGGTCCAGGGATCAGGCTGCGGACGTCAGCTCCGGACATCAGGCCGTAGTCATCTGGTTCCGGACCTCTGGCAACGTTCGGCAGGTTCCGGGCATCCGGCAGGCAAACCAGGGTCCAGGCAAGGAGGCACGACAGATATCCAAGCAGGGTGCGTGTTTAGGGAACACGCCAAGGTCCAAGGCTAGGTGCGTGTGTAGGGGACACGCCAGGGTCGAAGGCTAGGTGCGTGTGTAGGGGACACACCAAGGTTCGAGACTAGATACAAGGCAAGGTGCGTGTGTAGGGGACACGCCAGGGTTCAAAGCGAGGTGCGTGTGTAGGGGACACGCCAAGGTTCGCAAACGAGACAGGGTGCGTGTGTAGCCACGCCAAAGCATAGAATAAGACAGTGCGTGTAAAGACATGCCAAGGTACAAGGTATAAGACAGAGTGCGTGTAGAGACACGCCAAGGTTCAAGGTACAAGACAGAGTGCGTGTTGAGACACGCAAAGGCACAAGACAGGGTGCGTGTAGAGACACGCCAAGGTTCAAGGCAGGGTGCGTGCTAGAAGCGACACCAGGGTTCAAGGCAGGGTGCGTGCTAGGAGCCACGCAGGGGGCACGCCACACTGGCCAGTGCACACGGCTGTACACAAACACGTGGCACTTACCACGGCACTGGAGACGGCCAAGGGGAACCCACGCCGGGGTTCAATGCAAGTACAAGGCAGGGAACAAGGCAAGGAACACAAGCAGAAACAGAGCCAGGTCAGAGCGAGGACAGAGTCTAGCAGCGGAGCGTAGGCAGAAGCCCAGAGCCGGGTCAAGGGAAGACCTTGGGACTAGACAAAGAAACGAGCACTAATGAGAGGAGAAATGGTGCGTGTGCCAGGGAGCACTACAGAGCACCATAGGAGAGAGCGAGGCAGAGCAAGCAAAGACTGAGACCATAGGGAGGAACACAAAGCAAGGAAGAACACAGGGAGGACTACAAGTCAAAGCATAGCAAAAGCAAGACATGGCAAAACAGGCGAGGCAGAGAACGCAGGAAGGACTACAAGTCAAAGCATAGCTAAGGCGAGACATAGCAAAACAGACTAAGACAAAGAACAGCAGAAGGACTACAAGGCAAAGCAAGGCATAGACAAACATGGCACGAGAGACAACACAAGACATGGCACAAGACAAGAGGCGGAATACGAGCACGGAGCGTGTGCAGAGACGCACTACAGAGCAAAGTGCAAGGGCACAGAATAGAGGGAGCAACCCCACAGACCCAGAGCCTTGCAGGGAAGCAACACAATAATCAGGCCCTGAGCATAGGAAGAGGCGGCCTGATATAGGGCATAGCACCTCCTCCTCCAGGTCAGGACCAGGGGAGAACTTCCGGGATTCTAGACATGACGAGATGATAGCAGAACCAGACAGTGCAGGATCTTAGGAAACGTCACATGATCAGGGTTTCAGACATGACGAGATGATCACCGAACCAACCAGTGCAGGATCCTAGGAAGAACACATGATCCGGGATTCTAGACATGACGAGATGATTGCAGAACCAGACAGTGCAGGATCTTAAGAAACATCACATGATCAAGGACTCCAGACATGACGAGAAGATCACAGAAGGCAGAGCAGAAACGCAGGGATCCTGCAGCTCAGACATGAGGTGAGTCTGCACACAGCTCTAGCGAACATGCAGGACAGCAGACAAAACATGCGCATGCACATCGCTCCAGGAGTTCTTGAGACAAACAGACATGGCAGACATGGCGGACGTGACAACCGTCTGAGCCTGCCTCATGCTGTATAGACATATATTTTGAATGTGTACGCTATCCATACATGTTATCCGGGGATACGGTACCCCTTCTAACCTTTGTGCAATGACGTGCAATCCATACTGGGCCTAACACCGTCTGAGCCTGCCTCATGCTGTATAGACATATATTTTGAATGTGTACGCTATCCATACATGTTATCCGGGGATACGGTACCCCTTCTAACCTTTGTGCAATGACGTGCAATCCATACTGGGCCTAACACCGTCTGAGCCTGCCTCATGCTGTATAGACATATATTTTGAATGTGTACGCTATCCATACATGTTATCCGGGGATACGGTACCCTTTCTAACCTTTGTGCAATGACGTGCAATCCATACTGGGCCTAACACTGTCTGAGCCTGCCTCATGCTGTATAGACATATATTTTGAATGTGTACGCTATCCATACATGTTATCCGGGGATACGGTACCCCTTCTAACCTTTGTGCAATGACGTGCAATCCATACTGGGCCTAACACCGTCTGAGCCTGCCTCATGCTGTATAGACATATATTTTGAATGTGTACGCTATCCATACATGTTATCCGGGGATACGGTACCCCTTCTAACCTTTGTGCAATGACGTGCAATCCATACTGGGCCTAACACCGTCTGAGCCTGCCTCATACTGTATAGACATATATTTTGAATGTGTACGCTATCCATACATGTTATCCGGGGATACGGTACCCCTTCTAACCTTTGTGCAATGATGTGTAATCCATACTGGGCCTAACACCGTCTGAGCCTGCCTCATGCTGTATAGACATATATTTTGAATGTGTACGCTATCCATACATGTTATCCGGGGATACGGTACCCCTTCTAACCTTTGTGCAATGACATGCAATCCATACTGGGCCTAACACCGTCTGAGCCTGCCTCATGCTGTATAGACATATATTTTGAATGTGTACGCTATCCATACATGTTATCCGGGGATACGGTACCCTTTCTAACCTTTGTGCAATGACGTGCAATCCATACTGGGCCTAACACCGTCTGAGCCTGCCTCATGCTGTATAGACATATATTTTGAATGTGTACGCTATCCATACATGTTATCCGGGGATACGGTACCCCTTCTAACCTTTGTGCAATGACGTGCAATCCATACTGGGCCTAACACCGTCTGAGCCTGCCTCATGCTGTATAGACATATATTTTGAATGTGTACGCTATCCATACATGTTATCCGGGGATACGGTACCCCTTCTAACCTTTGTGCAATGACGTGCAATCCATACTGGGCCTAACACCGTCTGAGCCTGCCTCATACTGTATAGACATATATTTTGAATGTGTACGCTATCCATACATGTTATCCGGGGATACGGTACCCCTTCTAACCTTTGTGCAATGATGTGCAATCCATACTGGGCCTAACACCGTCTGAGCCTGCCTCATGCTGTATAGACATATATTTTGAATGTGTACACTATCCATACATGTTATCCGGGGATACGGTACCCCTTCTAACCTTTGTGCAATGACATGCAATCCATACTGGGCCTAACACCGTCTGAGCCTGCCTCATGCTGTATAGACATATATTTTGAATGTGTACGCTATCCATACATGTTATCCGGGGATACGGTACCCTTTCTAACCTTTGTGCAATGACGTGCAATCCATACTGGGCCTAACACCGTCTGAGCCTGCCTCATGCTGTATAGACATATATTTTGAATGTGTACGCTATCCATACATGTTATCCGGGGATACGGTACCCCTTCTAACCTTTGTGCAATGACGTGCAATCCATACTGGGCCTAACACCGTCTGAGCCTGCCTCATGCTGTATAGACATATATTTTGAATGTGTACGCTATCCATACATGTTATCCGGGGATACGGTACCCCTTCTAACCTTTGTGCAATGACGTGCAATCCATACTGGGCCTAACACCGTCTGAGCCTGCCTCATGCTGTATAGACATATATTTTGAATGTGTACGCTATCCATACATGTTATCCGGGGATACGGTACCCCTTCTAACCTTTGTGCAATGACGTGCAATCCATACTGGGCCTAACACCGTCTGAGCCTGCCTCATGCTGTATAGACATATATTTTGAATGTGTACGCTATCCATACATGTTATCCGGGGATACGGTACCCCTTCTAACCTTTGTGCAATGACGTGCAATCCATACTGGGCCTAACACCGTCTGAGCCTGCCTCATGCTGTATAGACATATATTTTGAATGTGTACGCTATCCATACATGTTATCCGGGGATACAGTACCCCTTCTAACCTTTGTGCAATGACGTGCAATCCATACTGGGCCTAACACCGTCTGAGCCTGCCTCATGCTGTATAGACATATATTTTGAATGTGTACGCTATCCATACATGTTATCCAGGGATACGGTACCCTTTCTAACCTTTGTGCAATCACGTGCAATCCATACTGGGCGTGAGAACGGCTGGCGAGCTGTTAAGCAAGCTACAGCACCTGTCCAGACAAGTACAGGGATTCCCTAGCGAGGAGACTTATTTGATTGTTTTCTATGTTGGGACAGCAATTTTTGGGGAGCACTATACTCTGGAGAATGATAGATGGGGCCCACCATACACTAGAACATTCCAAAGGTGGACATCAGACACTGGAGCAGCATTTACAGGGCCCATTATACACTAGAGCAGTAGAAATGGGGCCCATTATGTTTGGAGCATTATTTGGGCCCATAAGACAGTGGAGCTTCATCCATGGGGACCAACATATACTGTAGCATTATGTGGAGCTCATCATATACTGTTTCAAACATTATATGGGACCAATGATTTTGTATGGAGAAATAGATGGGCCTCGTCATGAGATGTAAAAAGTGAGGTATTTTTCATTGTACTATACCGCTATTTCTCTGCCGTATCGGAGCATGATGAGTTGTGGTATGTGTTAAAGGGGCGCTCTTTCGCCCAGGGCACATGAAAACCTGCAGCCAGCCCTCCCCCCCCACAAATTTAGCCAAATAACCCCCATTTTTCAGTGCGTAACTTGTATTATGAAGTTAATTAAGGTTGACAAGCTTAAGTAAGAAGAATTGATGCTTTTGGCATTCAAATGGGCACTGTAGGTGTGTTTCCTGTCCTCCTCTCACTGCCGACTTTTATTCCCCATTGACTTACATTGGGTTTCGTGTTTCGGGACGACCCCGACTTTTCCCTATAATCGGACGATCTTGCTCGACCCGACTTTTGGAAAAGTCGGGTTTCACGAAACGAAACGCGACCCTAAAAAAGCAAAAGTCGCTCAACTCTAGTGACTATATCATATAAATGGTTAACAGATTGTGGGGGCTCCCCTTTAACCCCATCAGCACCTTGAGATCATGATTGCATGGTCCTGATGTTTGCCATGGCAATTCATGGCCAAATAGCTGCTTTAAGGGGGCCTTAAACATAGCGATATCGCTAGCAATATCGCTAAAGCGTCACCGATTTTGTGACGCAGCAGCGATATTGCTAGCGATATCACTACATGTGATACTTACCTCCGACCGGCTCCCCCGCTGGTTATCGCTGATCGCGCGAGATCGTTCACGTCCATTTCTCATCAGCTGCTTCCTGCTGGGCTTCCTGCTGGCACCGACGAGCGACGTGTGGATGCGGGCGGGACGACATCGTCATCGCCGCGTCTGAAAGGTAAGTAACGGCCGCTGCTGCGTCGCTGCATCGCTGTGAGATCTGCCTGTTTGGCAGCTCACTAGCGACCATTTAGCGATGCACCAGCGATCCTGACCGGGTCGTATCGTTGTCGGGATCGCTGGTGCATCGCTAAATGTAAAGGGGGCTTTAGAGTCTGCCGGCTATAGTGACCTGTTCATAAGTCAGCGACATTTAGGTAGTAAAAATACACTTTTTCATGTCATGTCACTTTGCATTAATTCCTGAAACTCATCTGAAGGGTTAATAAACTACCTGACAGCAGTTTTCAATATGTCAGGTGGTACTGTTTTTAAAATGGTATCACTTTTAAACATGGACAGGTCCCCTCAAAAAAATACATATTGTAAATTTCCATGAAAAATTTAAAAGTTACTGTTTACATTTTTAAACCTCCTAAAAGGCTAACAAAATAAAATAACATTTTACAAATGATGTTGCTGTAAAGCCGACATGTGGGAAATGTTATTTATTAATGTTTTTTTCTGTGGTATGACTGTCTGGATTAAAGGGATAATCATTCAAAGTTTGAAAATTAGTAAATTTTTTTACACTTTTGTCGAATTTCTGATACTTTTTGTGTTTATTTATAAAAAATATCAACCTAAATTTACCATTATCATAATTTATAATGTGCCACGAAAGAAATATCTAAAAATCACTGGGATATGTTGAAGCATTCCAGAGTTATTACCATATAAAGTGACATTGGTCAGAATTCAAAAAATTGGGGAATATAGTATTTCAGAAGTCAGGGGCGGACACTGACAGCTTGGGACCCCTGTGCAAGAAATGTGTCTGGGCCCCCTTCCTTTTATGGCGACAAAGCTACACACACACACACATATATATATATATATATATATATATATAAATATATATATAGCCACACACGCATACATGTGTGTATATTACATAGTCTCCTTTATTATGTATATTGCCGTCCCCCATTGTACAGTGCCCTCTCTTGTTATGTACAGTACCGTCCCTTACATATTGGATTATATAGAGCCCTGTTTTTTTATTACATACCATCCTTTCTTGTTAGCTGTATAATGCAGTGATGGCTGATGGAGCATGGGAAAGCTTCTTTTCTAATGGAGGAGCTGATGGACTGGTCGTCTGGTCACTGGATGCAGTAATTTTATATCTAAAAAGAGAGGGGACTATGTAATAAAAGAGGGCATTGTGAATAACAAAGATAACAAGAATACACTATGTAAGAGACAGCACTATACATAACAGCATAAGATGCTATATAATAAGGGATGGTACCATATATAACTAGAGAGGATGGTACGTAATAAGGGACGGTGTTATACATAATAAAAGAGGAAACTATGTAACTAAGGATGATGTTATACAGAATTAGTGAGTACACTATATACTAAGGGACTATGTTAGACATAATAAGTGAGTACATTATATACTAAGGGACTGTGTTAGACATAATATGCGATAATAATGTCTTCCTCTACCTCCCCCTGTTCCTAAGTCTATTATAAGTCCCCCTTCCTCCCATCCTAATCCCCCACACCCCTCATTGTCCTCCTCCCCACACATCTCATTATTGTCCTCTCCCCACCCCATCATTGGCCTCCTCACCACCTCCATCATTGCCTTCTCCCCATCACTATCATTGCTTTCTCCCCTGCCACCCCATCATTGCCCAGTGCACCACCTCAATCATTTCCTCCTCCCCACTACCCCCATTATTGCCCTTTCCACCACCACCATCATTGCATTCTCCCCCACCACCTCTATTAATCATTGCTTTTTCCCCCACCACCCCATCATTGCTCTTCCACCACCTCCATCATTGCCCTTTCCACCACCTTCATCATTGCCATTGTGTTCCCTTGCCATTCACATTCACCACCCTATCCCCCCTCCATCACGACTCATACACATCAGCTCCTCTATACTTCCCTTTCCCATGTACAGCTCTCATGCACTCCTCACCTTCCTGAGAAACCTCAGCCCATCTTGCCCAAACACATCGCAGAAAAAAACTACTTACAATTCCAACAACTATTTGCTCTTTATCTTGCTACTCCTACGGATTTCAGGGGACATCTCCCCCAACCCTGTCCCACCAATCCCCCAACCCCTACCTTACCTCATATTGAAACCATAATAATCTTATTAATATTACTTGCACTCCCTCATCTCCATCTTATAATTGTGCCCTCTGGAATCCACGGTCTGCTTGTAACAAGCTTCCTTTCCTACACAACTACTTTCTGAACAACTCTCTTAATCTGTTGGCCCTCACTGAAACCTTAATTCAGGATTCTGACACTGCCTCTCCTGCTGCCATTTCCTATGGTGGCTTACAATTCTCCCACTCCCCGAGACCCACAAACAGACATGGTGGTGGAGTCGGCATATTCCTGTCCCCACAATGCACTTTCCAGGTCATCCCCCCAGTTCCATCCCTCTTATTCCCTTCTTTTGAGGTCCACACCATCAGGCTCTTTCGTCCCCTTTCCCTCAGAGTAGCGGTCATACACCGGCCCCCAGGCACACCCACCCACTTCCTTGACCACTTTTCAGCCTGGCTGCCGCACTTCATGTCCTCAGAACTTCCAACCCTTATCCTGGGAGACTTCAACATCCCCATTAACAGCCCTATTTCCACATCTGCATCCCAGCTTCTATCACTAACCACCTCTCTAGGCCTCTCGCAGCTTTCAACCTCTGAGACACACAAGGACGGTAACACCCTTGATCTGGTCTTTGTCCGGCTCTGCTCAATCTCCCACCTAAATAACTCACCGCTTCCACTCTCTGACCACAACATTCTCTCCTTCATACACACAAATCCTCGCCCACCCCAGCTCACTCCTACCTATCACACAGTAAGAAATCTACAAGCCATTAACCCTCATACACTTTCAGACTCCCTACACTCATCACTGTCCCCAATCTCCTCTTTTTCTTGTCCTAATCAGGCTGTTCATCACTACATTGAATCCATGTGTAGAAAAGGTCGCACTCAGCAGGATAAAATATAGCTCCTTTATTGACACATATTTACATGTCAGGTCAGAGTAGAGTGGCAAGAGTGTTCACAAACTGTTCATCACTACAATGACACTCTTAGAAGCACCCTTGACCAAGTAGCTCCCCTCACCCTCAGAGCCTCCAAGCACAGAGTTAAACAGCCCTGGCTCACATCGCAAACTCAACTTCTCCAGCGATGCTCTAGGAGTGCTGAACGCCTATGGAGAAAAACCCGCACACCAGAAGACTTCATCCACTTCAAATCTATGTTAAGAACCTATAACGCTGCCCTTCACCTTGCCAAACAGACCTACTTCACCACCCTGATCTCCTCACTAGCCAACAACCCCAAGAAACTTTTTGACACTTTTCACTTCCTCCTCAGGCCAAAAGCACCAGCCCCTATCACAGACATTTGTGCTGATGACCTGGCCTCCCACTTTACAGAAAAAATAGATAATATCCGTCAGGAAATCTGCTCCCAACCACCAAGTGCTGTGACTCCCATCCCTTCCTGCATCTCCCCTGGCTCACTTTCCACATTTTATCCCATCACAGAAGAAGAAGTCTCCAGACTCCTCTCTTCTTCTCGTCCGAGTACATGCACTACCGACCCCATTCCCTCACATCTCCTCCAATCTCTCTCTCCAGTCGTCACAACCCACCCAACTACAATCTTTAATATCTCCCTCTCCTCGGGCATTTTCCCATCCTCCTTCAAACACGCCATCATTACTCCATTACTAATGAAACCCGCTCTCGACCCATCCTGCACAAACAACTACAGACCAGTCTCCCTTCATCTCTAAACTTTTTGAGCGCCTAGTTTACTCCCGTCTTACCCGTTACCTCTCCACTCACTCCCTTCTAGACCCTTCACAGTCCGGCTTCCGCCCCCTACATTCGACTGAAACTGCACTCAGCAAACTGACTAATGACCTTCTGACAGCAAAACGTAATGGTGACCACTCTCTGCTCATTCTTCTTGACCTATCTGCAGCTTTTGATACTGTTGACCACCATCTCCTACTCTCTAGGCTCCAGTCACTAGGCATTAAGGACACTGCTCTCTCCTGGTTCTCTTCCTATCTCTCTGACCGCTCCTTCAGTGTTTTGTTCTCTGGCTCCACTTCATCTCCTCTTCCTCTTGCTGTCGGGGTACCTCAGGGCTCAGTCCTTGGCCCCCTTCTCTTCTCTCTCTACACAGCCCCAATTGGACAGACCATCAGCAGATTTGGCTTTCAGTACCATCTTTATGCTGATGACACACAACTACTGTATACATGTCATTCCCTAACCTTACCCCCTCTGTACTACAGAACGCCAGTGACTGTCTGTCCGCAGTCTCCAATATCATGTCCACTCTCTATCTGAAACTCAACCTCTCCAAAACTGAACTTCTTCTGCTCCCGCCATCTACTAACCTCCCTAAATCGGACATTTCCCTCTCCGTGGGTGGTACCACAATAACACCCCGGCAGCAGACGCGCTGTCTAGGTGTTATGTTTGACACCAATCTCTCCTTCACATCCCATATACAATCTCTTGCCCACTCTTGCCGCTTACACCTAAAGAACATCTCTAGAATCCGCCCTTTTCTCACCTTGGAAACAACAAAAACCCTCACTGTAGAATTGATCCACTCCCGCTTGGATTACTGCAACGCTCTATTAATTGGCCTCCCCGTCACTCGACTATCCCCTTTCCAGTCCATACTTAATGCAGCAGCCAGGGTTGTCCATCTGGCTAATCGGTACTCTGACATGTCCTCTCTTCGTCAGTCATTACACTGGCTGCCCATTCATTATAGGATCCAATTCAAAGTACTTGTTCTCACCCACAAAGCTCTCCACGGTGCAGCACCCCCCTACATCTCCTCCCTCATTTCTGTCTATCAGCCTAGCCGATCACTGAGCTCTGCAAACGACTTTCGACTAACCTCTGCACTAATCTGTACCTCCCACTCCCAACTCCAAGACTTCTCCCGTGCTGCTCCTATCCTCTGGAATGCTCTACCCCAAGAAATTAGGACTAACCACAATTTGCATAGTTTTAGGCACTCACTCAAAACACATTTGTTCAGAGTGGCTTATCACGTTCACTAATCAAAGTAATTCTATGTGTAAGTGTGCGTGTATAGCCCATTCACCATCTCCATCCATCCTTCACTCCCTCAAGATGGCTGGACCTTCATTGTAAATATACAATTGTAAATACACACCTGTACTTTGTATCTCCCTCACCTCATTGTAGATTGTAAGCTCTCACGAGCAGAGTCAACGTATTTCGTCTTATTTTGCTTTAATTATTGTATTGCTAACGTTGTTACTTATGGCTTGTGTTTTGAAACTGTTAAACTGTAAAGCGCTGCGGAATATGTTGGCGCTATATAAATAAAGATTATTATTATTATTATTGCCCTCTCCCGTCACCCCCATCATTGCCTTCTCTCCATCAACCTCCATCATGGCCTTCTCCCCATCACCCCCATCATGGCCTTCTCCCCATCAGCCCCATCATGGCCTTCTCTCCATCATCTCCATCATTGCCTTCTCCCCCCTTCACCTCCATCATTGCCTTCTCCCCATCACCCCCAGCATTGTCTTCTCCCTATCATCGCCATCATTGCCTTCTCCCCATCACCTCCATCATGACCTTCTCCCTATCACCCACATCATGGCCTTCTACCCATCAACCCCATCATTGCCCTCTCCTCCATCTACACACACACAGACACACACAGCAACATTCACCTTTCTGCACATTCCCGTGCAGCACTACACATGCATGCACACACACACACACACCACCACTCATCTCTACACATACACACACACACATTCAGGCAGGAAGCACCTCTCATCTGTCCTCACTGCAGGCACTCCCACAGCATCACCGGCATCCACGCTTCCTCTCTGCCACAGCGGCTGCTGAATGATGACGTCATCCAGCGGCGCTGCTGTCTGTGTGAGAGGTAGCGCGGGCGCTGGACAGGAAGCATGACGTATCCCTGCAGCTGCGCTGCTATTTTCTCTTGTAGGCAGCGGAGCTGCAGGGAACGCTTCCTGCCCGCCGCACATGAGGGCAATCTGGCCAGGGGCCCCCAGAGCCTCAGGGCCGGATACACAGGCCAGATTGCCCTCATTATTAGCCACCCTGTAGGGGCCCCTTGGAACCCCCAGGCCCCGATGCAGCCGCACAGGCTGCACATGCGGTACGTCCGCCCATGTCAGAATGTTAGGCATCTGGTTTCTGCGTCTGCTCTGCAGGAATCCAGAGCCTCACATCCTGCGGTCTCCTGCTGTCTATCTACTGCAGAGAAGATTACTTTGCAGCAGACCGCTCCAGAGACTAAGCTCCTCTGTGCTCCTACTGGGCATGCTCACGAGGCGATCTCCCATTGGAGATCGGGAGTCATGTGCCCAGGTCCTGCTCCAGATCTCATTGGTCCATCTCGGAGATCTGGAAGGTCCCGCACGGCTATAAAAAGCGAGCATGACCGTTCGGCCATGCGCTAGTATAGACTTTTCAAGCTAAATCTGTGAATGGTGACGGATGTATGACTCTGGTGACTGACTCATTTGAAACCCCTTCCCTCTGATATTATGCATGTGGATAGAGAATTAGTGCAGCACTCAGCGCCAGTCAGTAGCAAGCCTTAGGCCACTGTGCACACCGCACCTCTGCTCTAGCGTCCGACATTGCGCCTGCTTCCTAGCCTTGTCGACTAGCGGCTGTGCCCTACGCCGCGCTGCAGTTGCAGCCCTCCTTGGCGTCCGCAGTATAGATGCCGCACACACGGTAGGTCTAGACGGACGCAGCTCCTCTGCCTTGGGTCCTGCTCCTGTAACCAGATACCGTGTGTGCATTTCCCTGTGGTCTGTGACACTAACAGGCTCAGCGTTTTCATATGTTTATGTTGCGGCGCCTCTGTGTGAACAGAGCCCGCTTCGCGCACTTCGGGTGAAGTCTAACCTGTGCGCATTATACCGCCACATTGCTCGTCTGTCATTACCTCGCAGCGGTGTAACACCTACTGCACGGTGGACCCCGAACGGCAAACGCACTTTATTATTATTTTTATTTAGTGCGTTCCGCCGTTCCTAACACAGAAGTAGTTATGCAAGTAGTGGACAACCACGACTAGGCTCATTTAAATGAGCGTTCTTCAAAACGATTGAAGATTATTGGCTTGTGCAAACAAGCTCGTTTGCTGATATAATCGTTCACATTGTCATTAAAATCATTGTTATCGGCAGCACATCGTCCTGTGAAAAAGGGGTAGTGCTAGTGATAACTGTAATTTTCTATACGCACAGAAGAACGATCATATCACCGAACGTTGTGGTCACCCAGTGTAAACAGACTCCTTTAGCTTGTATATCACTAGCTGATCGGCATTGGTTTTAATGGAATCAATATGTCTAAAGCCCCCATTCACATTAGACTAATATCGGCCGAACCCACCAATATGGATTCAGCCGATGGTCTAATGTGTGTGGTGGCAGATGATTGTCGGGGAGTTAGGTATCTGGCTTGTCCAACTTCAGGCTGTCCATTGTTCTGTTCTCCTGGAGTAAGGGGCTCCCTCACGGAGAACACTGGCGTTGGGATGAGCGAGCGCTCCTGTGAATGGGGGGAATCAGGCTGGTGACATCGGCAGACTTATTGAGGACATTGTGTAAATAATCTTTATTAGGCCAGGGTCACATAAGCGTATATTCTCTTGTGCAAGGGAATCGGGCGGATTATACCAATGACACTCGGCTCACACTCTGTCGGAGTCTGATCCTATCATCCAAGTTTCTTGAATGAGAAAATCACAGCACAAGTGATGAGAGTAATGTCTCCATCTTCTCTGGGTGTACACTGGACTGCAGTCGGATGACGTGTCACACGCACCCAAAGGCTTGTATGGGTGATTGCAATCACATTACCGGATGCACCCACTGCCATTTTATTTCTTATGCCTATCTTCATTGCCCCACAGTATAACACTGGGCCAAATGCTGTCTGATAGAATCATAGAGTTGGAAGGGACCTCCGGGGCCATCTGGTCCAACCTCCTGCTCAAAGCAGGATTCACTAAATCATCCCAGTCAGATGATAAAACATCACATAACACTCGGCCATGTTATACGCTCGTGAAAAGAAGCCCTTGAGGTAATTTACTTCAGCTTCTGGGCAATGCAGATTATTCCTCTGAGAATGTCTCCGCATTGTAATGACTGATTGTGGACAAAGCTTTGGTCCTGTTATGCAGCTCTGGCTAGTTGTAGGTTTCCCTCTCATTTTCCTGATCTCCCTCCTCTGCACAGACTGCAGACACTGTATACAGAGCCTTTGTGCTGCTGACTGAGTCTGATCCTATCTGGCCGCATGTTAGACCCTGAGGGGGCGGCCCCTGCCCGGCAGTTGGCGCGCACAGCTGAAGGGGACAGTAGCAGCATTGGGTCCAGCAGGTGGCGCTGTGCAGGCTGCTCTGTGTGGTGTGGAGGGGGCAGCCGCACCTGTGTGGAGGGATCTTCCTGTTGAGTAGACTCCCCTCCTCCTCCTCATGTAAACACATGGCGGCATCTCAGACTGCACAAGTCTGTTGTGTCACCGCTTTGTCTCCTCCTTGTCCAGGCTGTGTATGGAGGAGGGAGAGAAGTTTTTTCCTGTCAGACTGAACACATTGTGACAGTCACTTCACTCAGGGAATGAGGCTCCTTGTTTAGTCAGAGTCTGCCCTGAAGATGGGAGCTGTGTCCTCCATCACCAATATACTGTTCGGATGATTTCAGCCCCCAAAACAGACATTTTTTAATTCCTATTGTCGCTCATATATCTGTTTTTTCTTTAACATCCATGTGGCTTCCATTTTATACATCAGCAATTAACCCCTTAGTGACGGAGCCAATTTGATACTTGCTGACCAAGCCAATTTTTACAATTCCGACCACTATCACTTCATCACTTTATCTAGATATAGCTCTATGGATCCCGGTGATTCTGACACTGTTTTCTCGTGACGTAGTGTACCTCATGTTAGTGGTAAAAATTTCTTTGATATGACTTGCGTTTATTTATGAAAAAAAAGGAAATTTGGCAAAAAATTTTGAACATTTTGCAATTTTCAAACTTTTAATTTTTGTGCCCTTAAATCAGTCATATCGCACAAAATAATTAATACATAACAATTCCCACATTTCATCTTTACATCAGCACAATTTTAGATACATAATTTTTGTTTGTTAGGACGTTAAAAGTGTTAAAAGTCGCCCAGCAATTCCTCATTTTTCCAACAAAATTTACAAAACCATTTTTTTAGGGACCACCTCACGTTTGAAGTGGGTTTGGGAGGTCAATATAACAGAAAATACCCAAAAGTGACACCATTCTAAAAAACCCTCAAGGTGCGCAAAACCACATTCAGGAGGTTTATTAACCCATTCAGATGCTTCACAAGAACTAAAGCAATATGGAAGGAAAAAAATGAACATTTTACTTTTTTCACAAAATATTTACTTTGGAACCAGTTTATTTTCACAAGGGTATCAGGAGAAAATGGACCACAAAATTGGTTGTGCAATTTTTCCCTGAGTATGCCAATCCACTCTTTGGGTGCATGGCAGAGATCAGAAGGGAGGGAGCACAGTTTGATATTTTTAAACGCAAAATTAGCTGGAATCAATGGCACCATATCGCGTCTGGAGAGCCTCTGATGTACCTAAACAGTGGAACCCCCCCAATTCTAACTCCAACCCTAACCCCAACACACCCCTAACCCTAATCTCAACCCTAATCATAACCCTAATCTCAACCCTAACCACATCCCTAACCCCAACACACCCCTAACCCTAATCATAACCCTAATCTCAACCCTAACCGTAATCCCAACCATAACCACAACCCTAACCCTAACTTTAGCCCAATCCTAATTCTAAAGGAAAAATGGAAATAAATACTTTTTTTTTAATTTTATTATTTTTACCTAATTAAGGGGGTGATAAAGGGGGGTTTGATTTACTAATTTTTTTTTTATTTTGATCACAGTGATAGGGTCTATCACAGTGATTCAAAATAAACCAATAGGAAAAATTTCCTATTGTTACATCTTGGTGGCACGGCACACTCAGTTTTTTAATTTTCATTTTTTACTCCCCTTCTTCCAAGAGCTACAACTTTTTCCATCCATTAAAACATAGGATGGCTTGCTTTTTGCGGGATGAGTTGTACTTTTGAATGACATCATTCATTTTATCATATAGCTTGATGGAAACTGGGGAAAAATTCCAAGTTTTGTGAAATTGAAAAAAAAGTGCCAATGCCACAATAATTCTTTTGGATTTTTTATTTACCATGTCCCCTATATGGTAAAACTGACCTGTCAATATGATTCTCCAGGTCAGAACGAGTATGCAGATACCAAACATGTATAGTTTTTATTTTATTTAAGTGGTGACAAAAAAATTCAGAAATTTGTATGAAAAACATTTTTTGTTTTTTTGCCATTTTCTGAGACCTGTAACATGGGATGACGCGCATTCTTAACGGTGCGTGTTAAATGCAGAGATTGACAGCAGCATATAACAGGTTGACAGCCGCAAGTGGAGCACTGCTCCACTTGTGGCTGTTAAAAGCACATGATAGCTGATTAAATCAGCCATAACGTGCTGCGAAATATGCGGGATCAGTCTGCGAGACCTCATCTAAGGCAGGGACAGAATATATCACCTATATCATACATACGTCATATGTCGTAAAGGGGTTGTCCGGGATCATTTTAATTTTTTTTCTCATAGTGCTAAGAACTGACAGGCAGGTAGCTGCTAATTACCTACCTGTTCTGCCCGGTGCCAGCTCAGAGAGATCACTGACCATTCCTGATGGTGATTCTGCTGCTTCACGTCAACAGAGAGGCTCTTCTTCCTCCAAGCTGCTCTGTCGACGGGACGTGACATGCTGATTGACAGCTGTCTTTGCACGGTTATGTCAGTCACTATTACATCGGAGTCAGCAGAGCAGAAGCAGCTGCCCTGTTAACATGATGCCACTGGAGGCTACAAAATCACCAGTAGGAGCGGTCTGTGACTACTCTGAGCCTGCAGAGATCGGTGCCGTGCAGAACAGGCAGGTACTTAGCAACTAATTTCCTGTTATTTCTTAGTTCCAAAACAAAAAATAAAAAAAATCCCAGATAACCCTTTACTAATTGCGATGGAGCCATAAAATATGAATCCTATATAAATGGTATTCGTATTCGTTTTTGTATTGGAATGCGAAGTGTCTGATTCATTAGTAAGCACATGCCTCCTTAATAAATCAGGTCTGACATGCTTCTCCATGTGAGCCTTGCTACAAATTTTACTCCAGTCAAGGACTGGAGTAATATTCATGGGGTAAGAAATTCCACAGTGCAACATAAATTTAATGATGGGGGGGTGATCTGCCCCTGCTCAATGCACTTTGTCTGTGCTCAGCAAAAATGGAGTTTAAACAACAAAAGTTGCACTCTGCACAAAAATGTTTCGACTTTCAAACCTTTGTACACCAGAATTCTGGCATAAAAGCTTTTGATGAATCGTAGCCATTGAATTTAATTGAGGATTCTGATTTGAGCCACAGATACGAGTAGGACACGCTGCGATTGTCTACATGAGTGTATTAAATATCGTTCGGTTTTCATCCATAGAAAAACGGGTTTTTCATGGGTTTGTACATCGTTTTTGTCTTTATACATCAGCAGTTTTTAAAATTTTCAAGACTAAATTCAGTTTCATATGATAAAGGGAACCTGTCACGTGAAAAATTGTTATTAACCTGGAGATATGGAGTTAATCTGCAGGTCAATGGCAATTAGAGCGCCGCTGCTGGGAGGAAACAAACTTTGTACCTCCTGGTAGAATTAGTGTTTCAGTCACAGGGGTGGTGCCGGAGCGGGATCAGTGATGCTCTGTGTATAGAGAGCAGCAGATATAATCACTCCCCTGGAACTAACTGACAGCTGACTCTAATGATGAGCTGCTGTCAGTCAGAGCTGTGAACGTGCCTACAGCCCCATAACTGAAGCACGAAGGCTACCGGGAGGAATAAAGTTTATTTCGTCCCAGCAGAGAGGCTCTAGCTCCGGGCAGGATAATATAGCTATTAACCTACAGATTAACCCCATGTCTGCAGGTGCAGGGTAATAGCGTTTTTTCACATGACAGATTCTCTTTAAAGTATTGCAATGTATCAAACAATGCGTGTAATTGCAATGTATAAAAAAAGAAAAAAAAAACAAAAACAGATGCAACCATAGGGTCCAATTCATCAAAATTTTATGCCGGTATTCTGATGTAAAAAGCTTGAAAAGGCAAACAAATTTGGGGCAGCTGGTGGTTGCGGTAAAATTATGCAATTTCTGGTATTCTCACCCTGACATAGTGGTCAGAGCTGGTGTAGGACGGGGGTGTTACGACCATCACTCATCAAATTCATGACGAGCGGCAGCGTTCACCTAGACACAAATCTTATTCCAACAGGGATTGGGGTAGAATTTCATGTGAGGCACACGTAGAGGTGCAAACCACTTGTCTATAAAGAGGCGTACAAGCTGAATTATTCAATCTCCTGAAAGTTCCTGAATTATATTAATAAATACAGTGACAGGTGAGATATGAAAAGTTTGGCCTGTAAGTTCAGTTGCTAATTGTAAGCGTCCAGAATAGAAACCAGACAGGAGTCCCGAGTGCCATATACTATTTATATACTGCATGGAATATATTTTATGACATCCAATGTATTTGCTATTCTAAAGCTTTTTTTCACACTAATTTACTCAATTTGTGGTTTCTGAAAAACGCTATGATGTTTTATGTAATCATATGGAGATGCCGAGGAGAAAACATCTGAAGCAAACGCCATAGAAAGTATTGCGTGTTCAAATAACGCTATTGATCCCAAAGACGTGCTAGAAGTGAAGAAAGATGCTGAGACAGCATAAAGCAAAAAGATTGTTTGCAGTGTGTTGTTTAATTCACTGCTCGCTTTTAACTTTTCATCAGGCCAGGCCATAACATTTTCTGCAGAAAAAATTATGAAAACGACCAGGGAAAATGCTGAAAAAAACATGTAAAACCATCCAAAAGTCAAAGGAAAGTTATCACTAGGTATTTACTACACCATCAGAGCGCAGGATGACCCAACATCTAGGGGAAGAGACCTTAATTCCAGCGATGTATACTTAGTGGGCTTTTTGCTGCAGTTCTGCTGATTTCTCTGCCGCAGACCTATGCGTTCCCTAAATGTTGGGCTCTATATAACCCGCTCACACCACTGATTGTCAGCTTCCTGCCTATGCACAGTGTACACAGAAAGCTGCCAATAAATGGAAGGGGCAGGGTTATACAGAGCTCATGGATATGGAAGACTGCCTGGCAGCAGGTATCAATAGCCTCTAATGATAATCTACTGATAAAACAGTGATTTTATCATTACTGTAGCCCACTAAGTGACACATCACTGGAATCAGGGTGTCTGTCTCTACATCAGTGGTCCCCAACCTTTTTTGCACCAGGGACCAGCTTCAAGCAAGACCATTCTTCCATGGCCTGGCAAGGCAGGGATGGAGGTGTGGCAGGGGCGGGGCTTTGGCCATAAGGGGCGGGGCTATGGACGGGGTTGTAGTTTAGTAGTGCATACTTATCATTTAATTTTAACATAATGTGAATGTGACTCAACTCATCGTAGGCTTTGAATGAGTGGGAGCATCGGGCTTGTTTCCCTGTATCAGTGGGAGCACTGGGCTTGTTTTCCTGCAACAAGACGGTCACATCTAGGGGTGATGGGAGACTGCGACACCCTTGTATGCATGCCTCCGCTCCCACCCTTGTATGCATGGCTCCGCTCCCACCCTTGTATGCATGGCTCTGCTCCCACCCTTGTATGCATGGCTCCGCTCCCACCCTTGTGTACATGTCTCCGCTCCCACCATGGCATGCATGGCTCTGCTCCCACTCTTGTATACATGGCTGGGCTCCCCCGTCCTCCCCCATCATACTTACCCTCACAACGTCGCTGAACTTCCCTGGATCTCTATCCTGGCACGTCAGCTTCTTCCTGTGCGTAGCGGTCACATAGTATCGCTCATGAATATGGACGCCACGCCTATGGGAGTGGAGTCGCGTCCATATTCTAAACCTTAATGAGCGGTACTACGTGACGGCACTGGCACTGGATGAAGCTGCCGCGCCCGACGGGGATGCAGGAACTGAGGGTGAATATTGATGTCTTCTGGAAGCCGGCGGTTGCAGCTGTCACTACAGTGCTACAGCCGCCGGCTCCCCTTGTGTCCAGCATTCTGAGCTGTGGCTCCACGGACCGGCAACAGAACTGCAACGGCCCGGTCCTGGGCCGTGGACCGGTGGTTGGGGACCCCTGCTCTACATAATACACTCAGTTTAGGTGGCAAAAACCTGGTGACAGAGTCCCATTTTAGAGTACCTTTTTATTCTAAACTAAACATTCCCAAATCCTGCAACCTTTCCTCATAAGACAGGGTTTGCAGACCGGTCACCAAACTGGAGCAAGTTCAGAAAAGAGCGACCAGAATGGTGACCGGTCTGCAAACCCTGTCTTATGAGGAAAGGTTGCAGGATTTGGGAATGTTTAGTTTGCAAAAGAGAAGACTGAGAGGAGACTTAATAGCTGTCTACAAATATCTAAAGGGCTGTCACATTGTAGAAGGATCAACTTTATTCTCATTTGCACACGGAAAGACTAGAAGCAATGGGATGAAGCTGAATGGGAGGAGACACAGATTAGATATTAGAAAAAACTTTTTGACAGTTAGAGTGATCAATGAGTGGAACAGGCTGCCACGAGAAGTGGTGAGTTCTCCTTCAATGGAAGTCTTCAAACAGAGGCTGGACAGACATCTAACTGGGATGATTTAGCGAATCCTGCTTTGAGCAGGGGGTTGGACCAGATGGCCCAGGAGGTCCCTTCCAACTCTACGATTCTATGATTCTATGATTCTATGATTCTATGATTCAAAAAAACTGTGGGCAGTATATGTATAATATATTATCTAATTAGAAACCCTAATATCTGAAGGGATGTCACAGTGTAGAGGGATCATCATTATTCTCATTTGCACATGGAATCACGAGAAGCTATGGAATGAAACTGAAAGGGAGAAGATACTGATTAGATATTAGGAAAAACTTTTTGATGGTGAGGGTGATCATTGAGTGGAAGAGGCTGCAGCAAAAGGTGGTGAGTTCTCCTTCAAAGGAAGTCTTCAAACAGAGGATGGACAGACATCTGTCTGAGATGTTTTAGTGAATCCTGCATTGAGCAGTGGGTTGAACACGATGACCCTGGAGGTCCCTTCCAACTTTAACATTCTATAATTCTACATTTCAGTTATCATTTTCCAACGGGCCTCTGGAAAAAGAGAGATAGAACCTGATCAATTGTTCTGGACAACTTCTTCACTTTTCCTTTACATTAAGCCTTATTTAAATTATTTTACATCAGGGTGCTGGATCAGATTTGCATCCATTTTTTAGCATGTTTCTGTTTTTACAATCAGTGAGTACATTTTTCCAATATGCCAAATAAAGAAAAATCTAAGTTTCTCCTATCTATTAGACCGTAAAAGCTGACAGCACTCAGTGATGTCCATTTTTTATGCAGATCAATTCAGGTGGCGTTAGAGCCGCAAATCTTATTAAAAAATTAACTTGTCTCATTTTTTTGCCCACAATCGGTCAGCCAACAAAACAAGCAAACAGGTAAACATGCTCATAGATGATAGCAGGCACATTATCTATCCATGAAAAACACAGATATTACATGTACACGAGACATTGACGTGTGAATAGGGCCTTATATTTGATAAATATTCCCTGAAAGCTTAGATTCTGCTGTTTTACGCAACGTCTGCACATCATTTGCTCAAGTTTATAATGTATAGTGAGCCTAATATTAAAACCATCTCTAAAAAAATCGTACTCTAGTCATTCAGAGAAATCAGTCAGCTCTCAGATTTAATTTATAAACTGCATTAGGAGCATAGATTTAAGCGAGAGACGTGAGGCTCGCATAAGCAGATTTTCAGGTTAGTATTGTTTATTTACAGGGCGTCCAGGATGAAATATACATATGAATGTTTGTCGCCCTCGCACACCCAGGGCAGCGGGGTACTCGGTACCGGGCCGGTGTCGAGGTGGGAATGTGTCACAGCAGCGGTGACCCGGTCCGTGGCCCTGGGCGCCCAATATCAATGGCGGTGATGTTAAAGTTTATTAGTAGAGTTGAGCGACTTTTGGTTTTTTAGGGTCGCGATTCGTTTCGTGAAACCCGACTTTTCCAAAAGTCGGGTCGAGCAAGATCGTCCGATTATAGGGAAAAGTCGGGGTCGTCCCGAAACACGAAACCCAATGTAAGTCAATGGGGAATAAAAGTCGGCAGTGAGAGGAGGACAGGAAACACACCTACAGTGCCCATTTGAATGCCAAAAGCATCAATTCTTCTTTCTTAAGCTTGTCAACCTTAATTAACTTCATAATACAAGTTACGCACTGAAAAATGGGGGTTATTTGGCTACAAACTGTGGGGGGGGAGGGCTGGCTCCAGGTTTTCATGTGCCCTGGGCGAAAGAGCGCCCCTTTAACACATACCACAACTCATCATGCTCCGATACGGCAGAGAAATAGCGGTATAGTACAATGAAAAATACCTCACTTTTTACATCTCATGACGAGGCCCATCTATTTCTCCATACAGAATCACTGGTCCCATATAATGTTTGAAACAGTATATGATGAGCTCCACATAATGCTACAGTATATGTTGGTCCCCATGGATGAAGCTCCACTGTCTTATGGGCCCAAATAATGCTCCAAACATAATGGGCCCCATTTCTAATGCTCTAGTGTATAATGGGCCCTGTAAATGCTGCTCCAGTGTCTGATGTCCACCTTTGGAATGTTCCAGTGTATGGTGGGCCCCATCTATCATTCTCCAGAGTATAGTGCTCCCCAAAAATTGCTGTCCCAACATTGAAAACAATCAAATAAGTCTCCTCGCTAGGGAATCCCTGTACTTGTCTGGACAGGTGCTGTAGCTTGCTTAGCAGCTCGCCAGCCGTTCTCATGCTCAGTATGGATTACACGTGATTGCACAAAGGTGAGAAAGGGTACCGTATCCCCAGATAACATGTATGGATAGCGTACACATTCAAAATATATGTCTCAGGAGGCAGGCTCAGACGGTGTTAGGCCCAGTATGGATTGCACGTGATTGCACAAAGGTTAGAAAGGGTACCGTATCCCCGGATAACATGTATGGATAGCGTACACATTCAAAATATATGTCTATACAGCATGAGGCAGGCTCAGACGGTGTTAGGCCCAGTATGGATTGCATGTGATTGCACAAAGGTTAGAAAGGGTACCGTATCCCCGGATAACATGTATGGATAGCGTACACATTCAAAATATATGTCTATACAGCATGAGGCAGGCTCAGACGGTGTTAGGCCCAGTATGGATTGCACAAAGGTTAGAAAGGGTACCGTATCCCTGGATAACATGTATGGATAGCGTACACATTCAAAATATATGTCTATACAGCATGAGGCAGGCTCAGACGGTGTTAGGCCCAGTATGGATTGCACGTGATTGCACAAAGGTTAGAAAGGGTACCGTATCCCTGGATAACATGTATGGATAGCGTACACATTCAAAATATATGTCTCAGGAGGCAGGCTCAGACGGTGTTAGGCCCAGTATGGATCGCACGTGATTGCACAAAGGTTAGAAAGGGTACCGTATCCCTGGATAACAAGTATGGATAGCGTACACATTCAAAATATATGTCTCAGGAGGCAGGCTCAGACGGTGTTAGGCCCAGTATGGATTGCATGTGATTGCACAAAGGTTAGAAAGGGTACCGTATCCCTGGATAACATGTATGGATAGCGTACACATTCAAAATATATGTCTCAGGAGGCAGGCTCAGACGGTGTTAGGCCCAGTATGGATTGCACGTGATTGCACAAAGGTTAGAAAGGGTACCGTATCCCTGGATAACATGTATGGATAGCGTACACATTCAAAATATATGTCTATACAGCATGAGGCAGGCTCAGACGGTGTTAGGCCCAGTATGGATTGCACGTGATTGCACAAAGGTTAGAAAGGGTACCGTTTCCCTGGATAACATGTATGGATAGCGTACACATTCAAAATATATGTCTATACAGCATGAGGCAGGCTCAGACGGTGTTAGGCCCAGTATGGATTGCACGTGATTGCACAAAGGTTAGAAGGGGTACCGTATCCCTGGATAACATGTATGGATAGCGTACACATTCAAAATATATGTCTCAGGAGGCAGGCTCAGACGGTGTCAGGCACAGTATGGATTTGACGGCCCAGATTACACAGCGGAGGAGCAGGGAGAGGTAAAGATTGCAAATGCTGGGGCCCTGCCCAAGCAAGGGGGGCCCACTCGTGGGCGTCGGTACTGGCACTGGGCCCCTCATAGTACAGCGGTGTGTCTGAAGGCGGGTGTGCACCACCACCGTCAGAGACACTTGATTGCACTATGAGGGACCCTGTGCCAGTGCCCGCGCCCAAGAGTCGGCCTACCCACCTGTCCAGGGCAACGGCACTCGCACGGTGTCGTGCGGTAGGTGGTGACCCCGGCCATGGGGGGGGAGGCAGCACAGTTAGAGAGTTTTAGAAAGTGGCATATGTTGATGTTGGACATTCAGCTGATGCAAAAGGCGAAATAGGTGAAGTACCAGGAAGAGGTGGACCAAAGCAAGCCATTTTTCTGTCACCCTATGTGTCATCAGGGGAAGGTGGGACAAAATCCTTGGAAACCCATGCGTGGTTCATTTTAATGAAGGTTAGATCATCCACATTTTGGGTTGACAGACGGGTCCTTTTTTCTGTCAGGATTGATCCAGCTGCACTGAAGACTCTTTCCGATAGCACACTTGCAGCTGGGCAAGCGAGCTCCTGTAAGGCATATTGTGCCAATTCAGGCCAGGTGTCCAGTTTAGCGGCCCAATAGTCAAAGGGGAATGACCTGTGTGGGAGAACATCGATATGGGAGGAAAAGTAGTTTGTTACCATAGTTGACAACTGCTTTCTCCTGTCACTTTCCATCGATGCAGTATTACCAGTTGTGTGAGCGGTATTTGAAAAATCAGTCCACAACATTGTCATGAAACCCCTGTCTCCAACGCCACTTCTGCTGTGTGCACCACGAACACCTCTGCCAAGCTGCCCCCGGCCCGTACGGCTCGTGTGAGAACCATCACCGCTGCTGTGTGCTGGGAATGCCTCAAGCAACCGATTTACCAGAGTTGCTTGTTTATTAGCCAATATTAGGTCAAGGTTCTCCTGTGGCATGATGTTTTGTAATTTGCCTTTATAGCGTGGATCCAGGATGCTGGCCAACCAGTAGTCGTCATCGTTCATCATTTTGGCAATGCGGGGGTCCCTTTTTAGGATCTGCAAGGCATAATCTGACATGTGGGCCAATGTTCCCGGTGTCAATGATGCACTGCGAGTGCTGGGTGGAGGAGCACTTTCTGGCAAATCCACATCCCTCCAGTCACGCACAAACCCTGTACCAGACCTTGCCACGCCAACATTTTCACTTGCCCCACGAGATGCATCCTCCTCCCCTAAGTAATCATCCCCATCATCCTCCTCCTCCTCCTCTTCTTCCTCCACCTCGTCCAGGAGAGATCCCTGAGCAGACAATGGCTGAATGTCATCAAGGATTCCCTCCTCCTCTTCCTCCTCATCAACATTGGCTGCAGACGCCTGCTCCTTAAGGTGCGTCAAAGTTTGCATGAGCAGACGCATAAGTGGGATGCTCATGCTTAGGATGGCGTCGTCTGCGCTTACCAGCCGTGTGCATTCCTCAAAACACTGAAGGACTTTACAAAGGTCTTTCAGCTTCGACCACTGCACATCTGTCAACTCTATGTCTGCTCTCAAAGTGCCTGGCCGTGTATCCTCCCACAAATGCATTATGGCCTGCCTCTGCTCGCACAGCCGCTCCACCATGTGCAGGGTGGAGTTCCACCTTGTTGCAATGTCGATAATGAGGCGGTGGTTGGGAAGGTCGAGCAATCGCTGCAGCTTCTGCATACGAACGGAGTGTACAGGCGACCGGCGGATGTGCGCGCACAGTCTTCGCACCTTCTGGAGCAGGGCTGTTAACTCCGGATAATTTTTGAGGAAGCACTGCACCACCAGGTTCAAGGTGTGAGCCAAGCAAGGTATGTGGCTGAGTTTTGAAAGGGCTATGGCTGCCACAAAATTACGTCCGTTATCACTAACTACCTTGCCTGCCTCAAGATGTACACTGCCCAGCCATGACTCAGTTTGTCGCTTCAATTACTCGGCCAGCACCTCGGCGGTGTGTCTGTCGCCCAAACACATCATCTGCAACACAGCCTGCTGACGCTTTCCACTAGCTGCTCGATAGGGGGACACATCGTGTGCAACAGTGGCAGCTGCAGATGGAGTGCTCGTACGACTGCGCTCTGTGGACGAGCTTTCGCTTCTGGAGGAGGTGGAGGAGGAGGAGGGTCGAACGCCTACAGCCAACTGTTTCCTATACCGTGGGCTAGGCAGCACTGTCCCACCACCGCTGTCCCCTGTGGACCCTGCATCCACCACATTAACCCAGTGCGCAGTGATGGACACGTAACGGCCCTGGCCATGCCGACTGGACCATGCATCAGTTGTGAGGTGCACCTTTCCGCTCACTGACTGCTTGAGTGCATGGACAATGCGGTCTTTCACA
Organism: Dendrobates tinctorius; assembly: GCF_039654945.1. Taxonomy (NCBI): domain Eukaryota; kingdom Metazoa; phylum Chordata; class Amphibia; order Anura; family Dendrobatidae; genus Dendrobates; species Dendrobates tinctorius. The sequence goes on along the minus strand of NW_027361747.1, from coordinate 15,781,367 downwards.
TGATGGTGGAGGGCTGGGATGGCTTTGCGAGAGAAGAAGTGGCGACTGGGTAGGTCATAGCGTGGTACTGCATAGGCCATGAGTTCGCGGAAAGCTGTGCTTTCCACCAACCGAAAGGGCATCATCTCAAACGAGATTAGTTTGGCAATGTGGGCGTTCAAACCCAGTGTACGCGGATGAGAGACTGAGTACTTTCTTGACCTACTCATAGTGTCTGGGAGGGTGAGCTGGACTTGAGAGCTGCATATGGTGGAAGTAGCGGTGGACAGGGCGGACTGAGAGAGGGTTGATGATGGTGATGGAGTTGGTGTTCTTTCTGATGGCCTAGAATCAGTCTTTCGTTGATATAACAGTGGGATTCCCTGACTGCTGTGGCCTTGCAACGACACCTCAACATTTGCTGCTGTGCTAACCGGTGGGCTTACAGTGGGGGAAACAATGTAGCGTTGCTGACTACCTTCGTTGTGATCAGTTGCACATGTGGCACTTGAGGTTTGGTGTTGTGTCCACGCTTGCAAGTGCATGCTGGTTAAATGTCTAAGCATGCAACTGGTATTCAAATTTTTCAGATTTTTCCCTCGTCTAAAGGTCTTTGCGCACTTCTTACAGATAACGTTGGCCTGATCATGAGGATTTTGTTCAAAAAAGAGCCACACTGCACTCTTCCTACTTTGGCAGACATTTTGCGGCCTAGCACGCTGTGATCTTTTGACCCTCTGGACAAGCTGTCCAGCAACTCTTTTGATGTTTGGAGCCTGTCTTTGGAGTGCTCCGGGCCTGCCAGATAACAGCTGTTGCGATGTCGATGTCTGCTGTGGATGCTCCTCATCTGAGCTATTGGAAGCAGCACCCTCTTCCCCCAATGGATGCCAATCTGGGTCAACAACTGGGTTATCCATCACCTCCTCTTCTATGTCATGTGCACCTTCCTCTGTGTCACCGTGTATGGTGGTATAGTGTGCGGGAAGGGGCACCTGAGTCTCATCAGGGTCAGAATCTGGCTCTGTACACTGCGAGGACAATGTAGTGCTCTGAGTGAATGTACCAGCAGAATCATCCATCAGCATGACACTCCATGTCAGATTCATCTTGGCCTGGGTAATTCACCATTTCACTTGATAATCCAGGCATGGTATGTGAAAACAGCTCCATGGAGTAATCAGTAGTATGGCCTGCGTCATCCTTCAATCTTGGTTGGGGTGAAGGACACAAGGAAAGGTGTGGTTCATGAACATGAGCCTCCAATGACGACTCAGTGCTTTTACTTTTTACAACTGAAGAAGAGGAGGCGATAGAGCTGGAGGCTGAGTCAGCACTGTAAGACAAAACTTTTTCCTGATGCTCTGGCTTTAAAAGCGGTTTGCCAACTCCTAGAAAACTAAGTGTTCGAGGCCTTATGTAGCCAGACGATGACGCAGGCTCAACACCTCAGCATTCGGTCCTATTTTGCTCTTGCCACTACCATCAGATCCACCACCAACACCATCATTACCAGCTGCCAACCCCCGCCCAATTCCACGGCCTCTTCCACCGGCCTTCCTCATTTTTGGTAGAAATGTAGACAAAATCCAACAAACTATATAATATGTAAAACAAGGTGTCTATAGGACAGGGGAGATTTTGAATTTCTGCACACACTTTTGGACACTGGACACTTTTGGATTGTGTGAGGCCCACTGATATCTGAGCGCTATGTGACAGGCTCGATGGCACAGCTGTGACCTAAGTGACTAGAGAATAAGTGAGATTTTGAATCTCTGCACACACTTTTGGACACTGGACACTTTTGGATTGTGTGAGGCCCAATGAATATCTGAGCGCTATGTGACAAGCTCGATGGCACAGCTGTGACCTAAGTGACTAGAGGATAAGTGAGAGTTTGAATCTCTGCACACACTTTTGGACACTGGACACTTTTGGATTGTGTGAGGCCCAATGAATATCTGAGCGCTATGTGACAAGCTCGATGGCACAGCTGTGACCTAAGTGACTAGAGGATAAGTGAGAGTTTGAATCTCTGCACACACTTTTGGACACTGGACACTTTTGGATTGTGTGAGGCCCAATGAATATCTGAGCGCTATGTGACAAGCTCGATGGCACAGCTGTGACCTAAGTGACTAGAGGATAAGTGAGAGTTTGAATCTCTGCACACACTTTTGGACACTGGACACTTTTGGATTGTGTGAGGCCCAATGAATATCTGAGCGCTCTGTGACAAGCTCGATGGCACAGCCTGTCAGGAAGCCTTAGAAGGCAGCCCAACAACCAACACCACTGATACACCACTATATAGCCTCCCCTTGCACTGCACACACAGTGACTGGTGTGTTGTGCAGGCCAAATCGCTAGCAGCAGAAGCAGTTTTTTGGTCTTCTTCCCTGCCTAACGCTCTCCCTACAGAATCAGCAGCAACCTCTCCCTATACTGAGATCGGCAGAAGTAAGATGGCGGTCGGCGTGCACGCCCTTTTATACCCCCTGTGACGCCCACCAAAGCAAGCCAATCACTTGCATGCCCTTCTGAAAGATGGTGGTGACCCGTGCCTATGTCATCACGTTGCCCACAGTGTCCATGGATCCTGATTGGCTGAAAAAGAGCGCAAAACAAACTTTTGAAACGCGACTTTGGCGCGTAAGTCACCGACCTCGTGGCCGACCTCATCCTAGGGTCGGGTTTCGTTTCATGAAACCCGACTTTGCCAAAAGTCGGCGACTTTTGAATTTTTTCGACCCGTTTCGCTCAACTCTATTTATTAGAATAGTTCAAGACGCCATCCGTGGTGTTTGGCAAGTAAGATGCTGAGCCAACACTGCATGCAGATCCGCTGGGACTGATGGTGTGGTGCAGCAAAGATGGTGTAGCTCCCCACAGGTGGAGCTGTAGTTTCAGGGCAGTGTAGGTGCAATGGATGAGGAGAGGCACAGAATGGTATAGATGTTGTTACTCAAGTGTAGCGGTGCTGGAATAACTGGAGGACACCAGGGTGTTCGGTTCCAAAGCTTCTCATCTTCTCTCTTCTTTCACCTCTGACTAACTCTCTCCCCCTACTCCCACTCTTTTATATCATCTCACTCCACCCCCCTCCCAGCACATTTCGTGTTATGAAGCAGGGTACCACGAGGGGTGCTCTGCTAACCCCCAGCCTGAAGCTGTTAGGTGGCCCCACTGAACTATCCTGTGTGTGGAATGCAGGTGTGGAGCGTGGTCAGGAGTTCCCACCCTACCTGGATGGTGGTGCACTACACCTTAGGAGAAGGTGCAGTACCTCTGTGGCGACTGAAGCCTCAGGGGCGCCACATTCCCCCCGTTAAACACAGCACGTCCGTGGGCTGCAAGACAACAAAAGATACAATACAGGAACACACAAAAATTTTTAAATGCTATTCAACAATACTTATGTAATCTTCCTAATGTAGGAGGCACATTTCTTAAACGTTACAAACAGGTTAACTTCCTATCTTAGTATCAAAAATTTACTTAAGAGCAATTCCTAGTTCAAAGTGCAATTATTCTTTCTCTCTCTTTCTACTGGATGCAAGACACTGTCCATCTGTACTTGGCCTGTCACCTGTCACTTTCAATTCTTCAGTTTTTATTCAATTCTCACATTCTATCTCAAAACTCTTCTAATTCCCTGTATCAAATATTCTATAAAAGACATTTACTTTTCACAAGACACAACATTATCAAATACGTTTTCATAAAACATTCAAAGATTCTTGCAAAGTGCTGAACACTGCTCCCAGCCGGGCTTTCTTGCAGTGTCCCTTGAGGTAGACATCATTCTTCGAAAAGTGTCCATGCAAAAACATTATCTTCGCAAAGTGTCTTTATATGTAAAACCAAGAAAGGGCACCTAAAGAGGTGCAAATATTTACAATAAAAGTTTTTGGATCAATCAGCGTCTATGATCTCCACAGTTCCATTTCAAAAACAACGCTGCCAATCAAAAACTGGGCAACATGATGAACAAAAAGACAAAGGCACAACTGGTGCAACAAACCCTCCTGGGTAACAAGATGTAGTAAATTATTTCAATGGCTACCAGATTCCAAGTAGTCATTAGCAATCCGCAGGTACTCCTCTTCCCACGGTGTCAAGCCAGAGATCTTTGGTTTGGGCTGCCAAACTGGAGGTGATGCATTAGCAGCCTGGTTCTTGGAAACAGGTACCTGAGCAGTCTGTGGGGTACCGGTGGATGGAGCTTTGACTGATCTTGATGGCAGGTACATCTCGATGAACTCTGCAGGGATATGTCGTACATTCAGGGCGTACCATCCCCTGAGTCCCTCATTCCGGGTAAATGTCACATACTCTCCAGGCTGCAGGTCTCTTTTAGGGTGTCCTTTAGGCAAGTGGGATTCAACGTCCCTCCGATTAAAGAACAAGTCACTTATCCTCTTGGGGTCTGCAATAAATCCAAACCCCCGTTCTTGATTGACATTAAGGACCTGCCCCATCCTGTGGCATCCTGGGAACCGTAATACCCAGCACGGGCCCTCTCTTTCCTGCTCAAATCCGGGCCCAGTACAGCCATTCTCCTCTGCTCCCTCTCCCGATACTCATCTGCTAGCTTTTTAATGGTGGCTCGGCAATAGGCCTCATTCTGCTCCTCCCGGGACCTGCTTTGGCCTACTGGGGCCTGCAGTGCCACCGTTGGGGGTTCCGGTATCTTCCCCCAGGGACTGGCTTCCCGGTCCCAGACCAGGTCTAACATAACCTGGCCGGCCGTTGCAACGGTGGGGCAACCCCGGGTCTTCTCAGGTGAAGGGGCACCGGACATACCTGAGGTCTCCCGGCGGTGCGGCCTCGGCTCTGGTGTGGATGATGAAGGAGCAGTCGCGGGTTCTGGATCCACATGGGTCTCTGTGGGGACCGGCGCAGCCGCGCCAGGTCCAGGCGGGAGCTCTGCTTCCACGCCCGGGTCCTCCGGTAACCTCTCCGGGCCGGTGGTGCTCAACCGCACGGTCAAAGTAGATATGTAGGTCAGCGCCGCCCGGGGACAGTCCAATGCGGTAGCAGCGGGTACCGATGGAGAGGGTGGTACCGCCGGTGCCGTCTCATCTTCTCCAATGCTTCCTTCTTCTGCTGCAGACGGGTGGTCAGTTCCATAATTTCCTCGGCTAATTGCTGGCAGTTCATTCCGGAATCAGGGTTGGAGCTGTCAGCCATGGCGCTGGGGAGACTCAGTTCCCCATGCTTCACAGGCCTCCTTCCCTTGCTCTCCAAGATGGTGTTCTGTCGTTCTTCCTCTTGCTCTGCCCTTCTGCTCGCCACTGGCTTTCTCTGCTCCTCCTTCCGGGGGCGGCATCTTCTTCCAGCGCCTCCATACCAAGCCAGTATACGAACCCCTCAGGGGGTGGGCCATGCAACGGTCACATAGTAATTCAGGGAGGGACGGCCCAAGACTCTTCGCGGTCTTTTCTTAGGACCTCCCATCTCTTCACGCCCTTCTTCTCCGCGCCAGCGGCCATTTCTAATGTCCATTTTACAGTCTATTAAATTTGGTCTTCTGCACATTTTCAAAAGTTGTAAATCCAAGGCACACAACCTGATGGCATCGGGTCTCGTCATCCTGTTCGTGATGCCAAAATTGGGTCGCCCTCGCACACCCATGGCAGCAGGGTACTCGGTATCGGGCCAGTGTCGAGGTGGGAATGTGTCACAGCAGCGGTGACCCGGTCCGTGGCCCTGGGCGCCCAATATCAATGGCGGTGATGTTAATGGTGTTAAAGTTTATTAGAATAGTTCGTGACGCCACCCGTGGTGTTTGGCAAGTAAGATGTTGAGCCAACGCTGCATGCAGATCCGCTGGGACTGATGGTGTGGTGCAGCAAAGATGGTGTAGCTCCCCACAGGTGGAGCTGTAGTACCAGGGCAGTGTAGGTGCAATGGATGAGGAGAGGCACAGAATAGTATAGATGTTGTTACTCAGGTTTAGCGGTGCTGGAATAACTGGAGGACACCAGGGTGTGCGGTTCCAAAGCTTTACTCACTGTTTGCAGTTCACTCAACTTCCTGCCTCCGTACCGTGTTCTCCAGGTCAGGGCTCCAGCCAACCTCCAGGCAGGATAGGATTCTCCCTTCCACACTCTGCCAACATGTACCTTACAGAACAACTCCTCCAATGCGCCTTTAGGTGCGAAGCACTCCAGTACTTAGTTACCCTGGAATGCCTCTCTCTAGGTGTTCCTTGTCTTTACTTGTGTGACAGACAGCTGTAGCCTGCTTTGGGGACTCCTCACTGTGTCCCGGCTCTCTGTTCAGTTGCTGTTGTGCCCAAGTCTATGATGGGAGCAAGGCGTTAGCGGCTCACTACTCCTCCGGTGTCTGTTGCCGGACATAAAGATCCAATCAACCTCAGGGACCGGGCCCCGGCCTTTGCGCTCTCTGGACTGGAAGGGTTCTCTATCTTTCTTCAACCAGCTTCCCACCGTCCTTCTATTCTCCTTCGTTCCGATCTGTTCTCTCTTATGGAAGGTTAGGTTATCCATCTTATCAGTCTCTTTCTCTGGTCTTTCTCGTGCCAGCAGCCCAGATCACTGGGACCTGCTGCAGCACGTCCTTCAGACACCCATTTTCTCTCTTCTTTCACCTCTGACTAACTCTCTCCCCCTACTCCCACTCTTTTATATCATTTCACTCCACCCGCCTCCCAGCACATCTCGTGTTACGAAGCAGGGTTCCACGAGGGGTGCTCTGCTAATCCCCAGCCTGAAGCTGTTAGGTGGCCCCACTGAACTATCCTGTGTGTGGAATGCAGGTGTGGAGCGTGGTCAGGAGTTCCCACCCTACCTGGATGGTGGTGCACTACACCTTAGGAGAAGGTGCAGTACTATGTGGCGACTGAAGCCTCAGGGGCGCCACAAATGTACTGTATGTAAACAAAAAAATTGTCCATGTAGCCCTCGGTCCCATGAAGTGTTTTTGGTAACATTCTTAGGTTATTATTTAATATTATTACAATTATTACTTCTTGGGCTTGTATAACCCCTTCAGAGTTTGTACCAAGTATAGAAGCTATTCCGTAGCCCCATTTGAATTGACTGAAGGTCATGTGTGTGCACTAGTGTTGAGCGAGCATGCTCGCCACAATCAGCGCTCGACTGAGCACCTGACTGCTTGAGATGCTCGGAGCTCACCGAGTATTTCCAGGGTTGCTCGGTGGGAGTTTGGTCCCCGCCCTGCATGTTTGGCGCTCTTTAGAGAGCCAATGAACATGCAGGGATTGTCTGCCACTGTAATGCCACAGCCATGTCAGTTGTGGCTTTACAGTAATTGGCTGGCTGCACAGGGTAATCAGGTCTATATCAGACCTGGCGCCACCCTGCTTGTCACATAAAATGAAAACCTGGCACTCAACTTAATGCTTGGTGAGGCAGTTTATTGTAGTACCAGAAAACGTTTCGGTCAATATAGACCTTCATCAGTTATGTGCTAGTATGTTTGAAAGTAGCTTGAAGGAGGGCGCTTTTTATGTTATTCACTGATAACGCCAGTAATCAAATGGTCAGAATGCTGCTGTAACGCAGGATAATCTTAATAGTTGAAAATATCAGCGCAGCCTGGTCCGCCTGGACGTGGATTTACAAGTGGTGTTTACCCGGGTCAAGGAGGACCAGGTTGGGCTGATATTTTCAACTATTAAGATTATCCTGCATTACAGCAGCATTCTGACCATTTGATTACTGGCGTTATCAGTGAATAACATAAAAAGCGCCCTCCTTCAAGCTACTTTCAAACATACTAGCACGTAACTGATGAAGGTCTATATTGACCGAAACGTTTTCGGGTACTACAATAAACTGCCTTACCAAGCATTAAGTTGAGTGCCAGGTTTTCATTTTATCATATATGGTTTGGGAACCTAACTTGGCACCACTACAGTAGTGCACACTATTCTGCTTGTCACAGTCTGCTCTGGAATCAGGCAGTGTAGGAAGAGTTGCTGCTGAGCTAGGGAGAGATTTGCTTGATTGTTACTTAGTGTGGATGTACCATATAAAATACACATATCCATCTGAACTAACAGTCCTTGTAAGGAGTCAAGGACTAATAAAGCTGCATAGATATCAGTGCTAGGCAGGCAGGCAATGTATGTGGCAGACTGCAGTCAATATAGCAAGAGGGTCCATTCCAGTTCTGGCTGCTGCTGCTGCTATTACAGATATTGGTAACACACCTTTCCAGAATCTTCCATTCACACACTGAGCTCTGCACATCCATAGCTGCCCTTCCCCCTTGCCAGCAGCTGCACACTGTTCTCCCTCACTCCTTCACTTCTTCCTCCCTCCTCCCTCCTCCTCAGGAATGTCTTAATTAGCAGAGAGAACTTCTTTTGTCTTCAACATGTGCTTTGTGACTAAAATGGATGCAATTTAGAATCTAACCATTAGACATAACTCAACGCCAGTTTATGTTATGAATATGAAAATTACGTATTTGCGACTGGCAATACTTAATCTACACTACAGCGCCTTTTTCTAAACTCTCGCACCAGCAGAATCTGAGAAATGGATTTCTCCTCAACCGAGTTGAATAGACTGTCCGTGTTTTGTGTCGATAGGAAGCTAATTGCAAGACAAGATGAGTGATGGTTCTGCCGTTATTCTGCTAGGTTCTCCAGCCCAGTTATGTAGCTTCGAAGTTTTCTTAATCAAGTTCCAACTCTGAGAAAGGGGGAGGGCATTGGTAACTCAACCCCTTTACTGATGTCACAAGCCAAGAGGTTTAAGCTACTGTCAGTCAGTCTGGAGCCACTCTGTGCCTTGGAAGCTGTCACACCAAGAACCTCTGATGCATTTTGAAGTATTGCCCCTCCCCCACTCAGCCTGGTCAGCCTGAAATGATCTAAGCAACATGTGAGTTTTTCTTTTCCTTTTAATCCTTGTTATTTTGTAGTTGCCTTGTACATACTTTAATTGTCTCATATTTTAAAATCTTTTTATACCTTCTGTAAACACTGCCTACCTTTTTGGAGTAAAATATAAAATTACTAGTTTCATTTCTCCATGCTCTATAACGAATTTGCACGTTCCTGAAGTGAATTACGCTACTAATTTGGGTTGGCTTTGACCCCCTTTATTAATTTTGAAATATTAATAGAAAAATCGGAGCTGGTGGCGGTGAAGTGTGTTCTGGGCTGGTTGGGCAAAGCTGGCAGTGACGGAACGGGTCTTATAAGCATTGTCTAGCTGCTGCTAGGAGCAGTTATAATTCCCTCGCTGCAGCATGCCTAATAGCCAGTCCACATTGAAGCTGCCCATCTGGTGACCAATTATCCTAGGTGCAGTTCCCTGACTGACCTGAGGGTAAGGAGGCACCAGAGAGCTGTGAGTTCCAAAGCAGAACTAGAAAGTGGGACAGACATAAATCCCTGCAGTTTGTGACATATTGTGGCAGCAGTGGGATACCTAAAATAAGCCCCTGTGGTAAATTGATAGGTCAATAGACTTGTTTGCTGTTTTTCATCACATTGCTGGCAGCGGTGGGATAACTAAGATAAACCACCTGCGCATGTGATAGCCGTGTACCAGCCAAGGTCCCCTGTCCCTGACAGTTCGTCACACGGATCAGAGATAAAAAGTGCGCTCAAAATTCTGCCATTTCTGGCCTCCCTTTAAATTTTGTTGCAGTGTATTAGCAAAGTTATTGACACTAGTTTGCTGGTAAAAATAGTTGCCCACAGGCCAGCTCATTCAAACTGTGGTTTGTTCGTCACACAGATCAGAGATAAAAAATGCGCTCAAAATTCTGACTTTTCTGGACTCCCTTTAAATTTTGTTGCAGTGTATTAGGAAAGTTATTGACACTAGTTTTCTGGAAAAAAATAGTTACCTACAGACAAGCAATTTAAAACTGTGGTTTGTTCGTCACACGAATCATATATAACTGCGCTCAAAATTCTGCCATTTGTAGTGAATGTGGAAAATATTGTTCTCCATTTAAAATGGGCAAGGTGCGTGCCAAGGGACAGGGAACTGGGCGTGATGGTGATGGTGCATGCAGAGGCTGAGGCCGAGGCCATGGGCAAGCTGAAATTGTGCTACAACAAACACCCACATCTTCTCCCCCAACCTTCCTGTCCCAATTACAAGGTGACCGCAGCACACCACTATTAAACATAGAGCAGTGTTCAAAGTTTGTTGGTTGAATAGCGGATAATGCTTCCATTCACTTTGCCACCACCACCCTGTCTTCCACACGGTCATGTCTCAGTGGCAGTTTGTCTGGTCCACATATTCCTCAATGTGATCCTCCTTCCTCCCATCATGCCGAGTGCTCGGAGACAATTAGTCCCACACTTGGACACTCCAAGAGCTGTTTACTTTTCCATTTATAGATTTGGGCCTCTCACCCAGCCCACTTGAAGCGGGGCAAGAGGAAATTGAATGTAGTGATGCCCAAATATTTGAGCAGCCAAGGTCACATGAAGATGACGGTGGGAAAGTGTCACAAGAAGTGGACAATAATGAGAAACGATTGCCAGAATGTCAGGAGGAGGACCAGTGTGTGGAAGTGGAAGATGAGGTGGTGGATGATATAGTAACTGACCCAAGCTGGCAGGAGTCCATGCAAAACAATGACAGCAGCACACAGGGGGAGGTAGGCATAGCACCCCAACAGGCAGGTAGAAGCAGTGTGGTGGCCACAGATAGAAGGCGGGCAACCATTCCCTGTAACACCAACATGGTGGAAGTTGCCAGTCCAACTGTTAGGTCTTCCCGAGTCTGGTTGTTTTTAAAGACTCTGCTGATAACCCCAAAAAGGCCATTTGCACCACCTGCCAGTCCAGAATCAGCAGGGGTAGCAAAACTACCAACCTGACCACCACCAGCAGGATCAAGCTCATGGCAGAAAAGCACCTGACTATGTGGGCAGAACCTCAGGGTCCAGGAACAGTGTCTGCGGGTGACATCACTGCTTCTTCCACTGTTGTGCGTGCAAGTCAATCCCCTGTCCATGGTGCATGCGAAGATGCCTCCTGCCCTGCACCTGTCGTTGGACACACTCAACTAGCCGCATCAGCAAGCATGTTCACGTCATTATCCCAGAGCAGCATTCAGTTGTCCATACCCCAGTCCTTGGAACACAAGTGTAAATACATAGCCAATGCCCCAACAGGCCACACTACTAAATTCACACATTTCGCGACTGCTTGTGCTCGAAACGTTGCCTTTTAGGCTTGTGGAGATGGAAGCTTTCCGCAACCTGATGGCGGTGGCCATTCCTTGCTACTTGGTCCCCACCAGCCACTATTTCTCCCAGTGTGCCGTTCCCGCATTACACAAGCACATGTCCCACAACATTAGCCGTGCCCTCAAAAATGCAGTTACTGGGAAAGTCCACCTAACCACGGACACATGGACAAGTGCTTGTGGGCAGGGATGGTACATCTTGCTGATGGCACACTGGGTTAACATAGTGGAAGCCGGGACCCAGTCGGACCTTGGGATGGAACACATCCTCCCAACGCTGAGGATTGCGGGTCCTAGGTCAATCAGGGTTGCCCACACAGTCTACAGCTCCTGCACCTCATCCTCCACCTCCTCCTCTTCAGCCTCCATCTCTGAAATGACCACATCAGTCACAAGCTGGAAGCACTGCAGCACTGCCTTAGCCAAGCGGCAACAGGCTGTGCTGAAGCTAATATACTTAGGTGACAAACTGCACAATGCTGAAGAGTACTGAACAGCTCTGAAAAAGCAGGCAGATTGCAGCTGACACTGCTGAACCTACAGCCAGGCATGGTCATGAGTGACAATGGCCAGACCCTGGTGGAGGCTCTGAGGCAAGTCGAGCTCACACATGTACCAAGCCTGTCCTGCGTTCTTAACCTCTTGGTTCAGCGGTTTCTCAAAACCTACCCGGAGCTGCCGGATCTGCTTGTCCAAGTACATCTCCTGGGTGCCCATTTTAGAAAGTCAGCTGCAGCTTCCGCCACCCTTGCTGTGCTTCAGCAGCATTTGCAGCTTCCAGCTCACCAACTGGGGTGTGATGTCCCCACGCATTGGAACTCCTCCTTATTCTCATCCTCAACTTTCAACTCCATATCACCCGGGTGACCGTGGTCTGTGATGCAACACCCATATAATTTTTTTAAAGGGTGTTTATGATGCCCGTAAAAAAAAAATGGTTATACAGTATGTTCCTGTATACCCAGGGGTAAATGTTTGTCAGCCCTTACACTTAGTGCATGGGCATTACTAGCATAGGAGACCTGCTCCTTTCTAATGGGAACATTTTTTAATGAGGCCCTCCTCCATGTCTCTTCAAAGGGGCATTGGAGTGCCTCCAAATTTTTGGCAGCATTTACATTCACTGCATATGCAAACACTATGAGAGACCCAACTTTGAGCAGGAGGTAGGACCAGATGACCCAGGAGGTCCCTTCCAACTCTGCCATTCTATGATCCACTTCCTAATAATGAGAACATTTTTCATGAGGCCCTCCTCTACATCTCTTGAAAGGGGCATTTTTGTGCCTCCAATTTTTTTGCAGCCCTTACATTCACTGCATAGGCAAACACTATGGGAAATCCACTTCCTAATAATGGGACTATTTTTTCATGAGGCCCTCCTCTACATTTCTTGAAAGGAGCATTGCAGTGCCTCCAAATTTTTGGCAGCCTTTGCATTCACTGCATAGGCAAACAGTATGGAAGACCCACTTCCTAATAATGGGAACATTGTTTTCAGGAGGCCCTCCTGTATGTCTTCTTGTCTCTTCAAAGTGGTATTGGGGTGCATCCACATATTGGGCAGCCATGCCACTCACTGCATAGCCAAACACTATGTGAGACCCACTTCCTAATAATGGGAACATTTTTTCATGAGGCCCTCCTGTACATCTCGTCAAAGGGGTATTGGGGTGCGTGCAAATTTTTGGCAGCCCTTGCATTCACTGCATAGGTAAACACTATGGGAGACCCCATTCCTTATAATGGTAACATTCTTTTCATGACACCTTCGTGTATTTGTTCAAAGGGGTATTGAGGTGCATCCACATTCTAGGAATCCTTGCTACTTACTGCATAAGCAAACACTATGGGAGACCCACTTCCTCATAATGGGAACATTTTTTTCATGAGGCCCTCCTGTACGTCTCTTCAAAGGAGTATTGGGGTGGGTCCAAATTTTGGGCAGCTCTCACTCACTGCATATGCAATAACAGTATAGGAGACCCACTGTTTAATAATGGGAACAACAAATCATAACCGGCTGATGGCTCTCTAAGAATAGTGAGGGCCAACTGCTGGCCCTTTAAGAATAGTAAAGACCGCCTGATGGCCCTATAAAAATGGACTTTGTGACTTTCAGAGTCCCTCCTTCATAAATGAAACAGGATGTGTCTGATTATGTGTCACACACCGCATGGGCAGATAAAGTTGTAAAATGTTAAAATAAAATTTCCCAGTGAATGCATTTGTCTTGGCTCAAATAAATGCTAAAGTTCAAAAATGGATAAAAAATGCTACGTGAGAACATAGCCCAAGGTGTGGAGGAGCATTTTTGTTTTTGGTTATATATTTACCCTGGAAAGGATATTCCTTAAAGGGAACCTGTTAGCACTTTTGGCCACTATAAGATGCAGCCGCTGCCTTTCAGTGCTTATCTACAGCATTCTATAATGCTGTAGATAAGCCCCCGGTCCGACCTGAAGATAAGAAAAATTAGTTTTATTATACTCACCCGGGGGGACGGTCCAGTCCGATGGGTGTTGCAGGTCTTGGTCCGGCGCCTTCCATCTTCTTGCGATGCCATCCTTCTGTTGCTTCATCGCTACCCAGCATCGCACTCCTGCACAGGTATGCTTATCTGCCCTGTTGAGGGCAGAACAAAGTACTGCAGTGCACGGGTGCCGGAAAATGTCAGAGAGGCCCACCGACTGCACACTGCAGTACTTTACTCTGCCCTCAACCTGCGCAGGAACGCGATGCTGGGGAGCGATGAAGCAACAGGAGGGCTGCATCGTAAGTAGATAAGAGGCGCCGGACCCAGACCTCCAACACCCATCAGACCGGACCGCCCTCTGGGTGAGTATAATAAAACTTATTTTTCTTATCTTTCAGGTCAGACCGGGGGCTTATCTAGAGTATTATAGAATGCTGCGTATAATCCCTGAAAGGCAGTGGCGGTATCTTATATCGGCCAAAACTGCTGAAAGGTTCGCTTTAACATTTTCCCAGGAAAATCCATTTTGGTTTAGTTTTTGTATGTTTTAATGTGAGTCTGTAAAAGTGGCGTAAGACCCTGACGACATTGCTCACAGCAGTGACCTAGGAGTCAGAAATGGTTCCAGGGGTCTTCATCAAGCTGTTCCCATGTCAGTTGAGCACTGTTCACATCGATTTTGCAATTTCTAGTCCCTCTGCAGACCACCGGTGGAGCCGCCAGAAAAATGCTCGAGATTCACATAGACCTACATTGGGCACCCGAGCATTCCAATTTGCTTGACCTGAGCAACGAGCACCTGAGCATTTTAGTGCTCACCCATCACTAGTGTGCACCTCTGCTCCATTCATTCTTAATGCAGAGCATGCCACGTTTGACCAATCCTGCTGATGTCAAGCAGCAAAATTTCATAAAGGTAAAAAGGGTCACAGCACATCCACACTTACATAATTTAATGCACAGCTTTATTTTCAGCATTTTATTTCCTGTTTTTTCCAGGGAGGTGTTCTCCTGCTGAAGAGTTACCATTTGGATCATTGGCATTGTAGAGCTGCTGGCCCAATCTGTGCTCTCTCCAAGAATGCTAGCACTCTGTCCCATGGCAGAAGCACAGTGTACTAAGCAGCACAAGCAGGCTGTAAAACATACAGCTGGCTTGCGCCACGTGCTGCTTGCCTATTTACCATCCAGAGAATGCAGAAGATTTCTAATAATTGGTAAATTGAAAAGTTGCTTCTTTTTACAATCAGCTTGATATATTACCCATTTTTGAAAATGGGACAACCCCTCCAAAAGTTTGTAAATATTTATACATATTTACTTCTCAGCATTGAAATTGAAACACCAAGAAGGAATATTCAAGGAATTATGAGATCAATAGACATGTTATTTATATGCAAATAATGGAAAAAATGGAAACAAAATTTAAAAAAAATACATACAGTCATATGTAAAAGTTTGGGCACCCCTATTAATGTTAACCTTTTTTCTTTATAACAATTTTGGTTTTTGCAACATCTATTTCAGTTTCATATATGTAATAACTGATGGGCTCAGTTATATTTCTGGATTCAAATGAGGTTTATTGTACTAACAGAAAATGTGCAATCTGCATTTAAACAAAATTTGACCGGTGCAAAAGTATGGGCACCTCAACATAAAAGTGACATTAATATTTCGTAGATCCTCCTTTTGCAAAAATAACAGCCTCTAGTCGCTTCCTGTAGCTATTAATGAGTTCCTGGATTCTGGATGAAGGTATTTGTTACCATTCCTGTTTACAAAACAATTCCAGTTCAGTTAAGTTTGATGGTCACCGAGCATGGACAGCCCGCTTCAAATCATCCCACAGATGTTCAATGATATTCAGGTCTGGGGACTGGGATGGCCATTCCAGAACATTGTAATTGTTCCTCTGCATGAATGCCTGAGTAGATTTGGAGCGGTGTTTTGGATCATTGTCTTGCTGAAATATCCATCCCCTGCGTAACTTCAACTTCGTCACTGATTCTTGCACATTATTGTCAAGAATCTGCTGATACTGAGTTGAATCCATGCGACCCTCAACTTTAACAAGATTCCCGGTGCCGGCTTTGGCCACACAGCCCCAAAGCATGATGGAACCTCCACCAAATTTTACTGTGGGTAGCAAGTGTTTTTCTTGGAATGCTGTGTTTTTTAGCCTGAAAGCATAACGCCTTTTTGTATGACCAAACAACTCAATCTTTGTTTCATCAGTCCACAGGACCTTCTTCCAAAATGTAACTGGCTTGTCCAAATGTGCTTTTGCATACCTCAGGCGACTCTGTTTGTGGCGTGCTTGCAGAAACGGCTTCTTTCGCATCACTCTCCCATACAGCTTCTCCTTGTGCAGAGTGCGCTGTATTGTTGACCGATGCACAGTGACACCATCTGCAGCAAGATGATGCTGCCGGTCTTTGGAGGTGGTCTGTGGATTGTCCCTGACTGTTCTCACCATTCTTCTTCTCTGCCTTTCTGATATTTTTCTTGGCCTGCCACTCCTGGGCTTAACAAGAACTGTACCTGTGTTCTTCCATTTCCTTACTATGTTCATCACAGTGGAAACTGACAGGTTAAATCTCTGAGACAACTTTTTGTATCCTTCCCCTGAAAAGCTATGTTGAATAATCTTTGTTTTCAGATCATTTGAGAGTTGTTTTGAGGAGCCCATGATGCCACTCTTCATAGGAGAATCAAACAGGAGAACTACTTGCAAGTGGCCACCATAAATACCTTTTCTCATGATTTGATACACCTGGCTATGAAGTTCAAAGCTCAATGAGGTTACAAAACCAATTTAGTGCATCAGGAAGTCAGTAAAAAGTAGTTAGGAGTGTTCAAATCAAGAAAATGATAAGGGTGCCCATACTTTTGCACCGGTAAAATTTTGTTTAAATGCAGATTGCACATTTTCTCTTAGTACAATAAACCTCATTTGAATCCAGAAATATAACTGAGTCCATCAGTTATTAGATATATGAAACTGAAATAGCTGTTGCACAAACCAAAATTGTTATAAAGAAAAAAGGTTAACATTAATAGGGGTGCCCAAACTTTAACATATGACTGTATTATCAGAAACACACAGGCTTGTACGCCTTGGCATGCTATCAATGAGGTTGTTAATGGTTGTCTGAGGAATAGTGTGCAAAACTGAATGCACGCAAATCATCAAGATCTACTGCTGGCAGCTGCCTTTGCAACTGTAGACAAATTACACCTCAGATGTGTTCGATGAAGGCATAGTCCAGAGGTGCTGCAGGTTATGGCAGTATATTTAGGCCACACAGACTACTCAAGGTAGCTGTGACGTCTGCCTGCGGACTGGGCTGCAGCCAGACAACACCCCGAGAAACACTGATACCCTTTACCCCTATACAGGGATCTGGATTTATAGCAGAGCCCAGGAGGTGCTGTCTGAATAGGAGCAATGACCAGAGCAGGACGGTCACCAGAAAGGTGTTCCAACACAGGACACAAAGGCAATGATATCCGAGACTAAACCAGTCAGGCAGAAAAGGTATAAAAACGGCAGACAGCAGCAAAGACAGATACCAGGTCGAAGCCAGAGTCATAAACCAGGAGAGTCGCAGAGGTACAGAATCGTTAGGCAGAAGCAGAGTCAGAATCCAGCCCGAAGTCAGTGTCATAAACCAGGAGAGTCGCAGAGGTACAGAATCGTTAGGCAGAAGAAGGGTCAGAAGTCCAGGCAAACGTCAGAGTCAGTCAACAGTAATACACACAGTAACACGCAGGGGAACCAAGAATATATCCGGCGGCCTGCAAGAGCAGTCCCAAGGTATTTGAGGGATCAGGTCATCCCTCACAGGCCCGTGGGCTGGTGATGTCATCCGGACCGCCCCCAGGACCAGGCTGGATGGTGATGCACCAGCCCCTTCATGACTGACCGAGGAGCGAAGCCTGCGTCCAGCGGACGCCTGCGCAGGAGCCTCATGACTATTGCCGCCATCACTCGGGGTTAAAGCACAGCGCCTCCCAGAGACCAAGGCCGGGACTGCAGGTCACGGGTCAGACGGTGAAAGGACAGTCCGGCGCCTCCTAGTGGTCGAGGCCGGGACAGCAGGCCCTGAGTCTGACGGTGATGTGATAGTCCGGCGCCTCTTACTGGCCGAGGCTGGGACAGCAGGCCCTGAGTCTGGCGGTGACGTGACAGTAGCCTAACAACATACAGTCATGTTATCATGTAACTGGAATGAAAACTAGAAAGTTCCGGCTATTATACATTATGCCATACCATAATCCTGGGAGTAGGCCCAGTGCAACTTTACCTTGTGAAGGTTTCTTCATAGCTGAATAGGATAGATCTCTATTCCAGCCTCCATTGGTGTTTTGTTTTGCACCATGATAGCCTTTGAGGGCAACGGTGTGATGTCAATGGAACAACTGTAGCTGATCATCTGGCTATTAGCTCAATGTCATGCAAACACCTTCTGATGGTTTGTCTAGATACTAGCCTTGTTATGTGATGCCTAATTTCACTTACAGTACAGAAGAGATCACTACGCACCATTCTTCAAATCTTATATAACCACCTGGTCAACGCCATGAAGAGGCCTTCACAAGGAAACCTCACACCAGTCCTACTCCCAAGAACATGGTGTGGGGTGGCATAATGTCTGGTAGTGAAACCATTCTAGTCTAGTTTTCAATCCAGGTGCATTAAGGTTATGTTCATACGTTGCGCTTTTGCTGCATTTTTTCTGAAGGTAAAACCTGTCTTCTTGGCAACTAAGACTCTGCTTACAAAGAGCATATTTTGATGTATTTTTGATCGTTTTTTTTTGCTGCTTTTTGTTATTTCTTCTGCATGCTGAAAAAGTTTAGTGCCCCCCAAAGAATCGTGATGCAATTCCCTTAAAGAAGTATCTGGGACTTTATGAAAAAAAAAAGTTGTAACTACCTGCCTGTTGTGCATGACGCCGTTCTTCCCTGACACAGAGCAGTCACAGATTGCTCCTGCCAGGGATTCAGCTGCCTCTGCTGATGTCACGTCTACAGAGTTGAGACGTCTTTTCTGCTCTGCTCTGTTGATGGGGTGGGACTTCTGGCGTCATTCTGATTAACAGCCGGATCCCCGCTGCCTAACTGGCTGTCAGTCAGAATGACTTCAGAAGTCACATCCCATCGCGTCACCAGAGGCAGCTGAATCCCCGGCCAGAGCAGTATGTGTCAGCTATGTCTCGTGGAAGAATGGCGCCGTGCACTACAGGCAGATAGATAGCAAATACCTGCCTGTTAGTGCTTTGATACATTTTTTGTTTTTATAAAGTGCCGGATACTCCCTCAACGGTTTAAGCACCAAAAATGCAGCAAAACCAGATACCTGCATTTTTGCTGCAATTTCTCACTTATGTTTTTACTACGGGTGAAAAAACGCTGAAAGAAATGACCTACTGAAGTCTGCAAAAACTCAACAGTTTTCAAGATCAGTCAGGAAAAAAAAACAATGTGTGTGCATGAGAATTCTGAAATCTCTTAGATTTTGCTGGTACTGTAAAATGCATCTTAAAATTTGCATTAAAAAAACAGAAAAAAATGCAGCAAAAACGCAGCGTGTGAACATAGCTTACCAGTTCGATATTGATTTGGTAATGGAACCAGTGTCATGGCCATTTCTCCAAAGTTTTAGCACCTGAATCCCTCTTCAGATTGTTCAGCAGACATCCTAAGCTTTCCGCTTCCCCACAACGTAAGTAGATTATGGTACACAAAGACAGTGTAAACAATAATTTACAGTTAAATTGTAGTATGCAAAGCAGGTAATGTTTTTCTAACTGATTTTTGTTATTATTTTACACAAATCTCTTATCTAGGCTTTGATTGACTATGCTAACTAATGTATTTTTAGCATATACTGTATGTTTACAAATATTTTCAATAGTTAATATTATTTCTATTTACTTTAGTTGGAGAAACAAATCTTACTTATTCATTGGCTTCCATTAATGGAAAAACTGCAGAATATAAAATGTAACTGTAGTAGAGGGCATTCTACAAAAAAAAGTTATATTTATATCAGGGCTGCATTAACCTGTAAGTAATTAAACAACACATTTCTTTTAATGGCTAGGTCATACTGGAAATTGGAAAAGGTAACCTTTACATTGCTTCAGGGCCATTAAAATATCATCCCAGAAATACATATTGAACTGCATTTTTTTTCTTTTTCAAAAATGGTGAGCTCATTATAATTCTATTACATGTATTGACTTAAACTTTATGTCAAACCAGATAATTTATGCAACGGGCACAAAACAGCTGCCAAACTGCCAATTTATTTTTCATTTTCTTTGCAGAATTGTCAGAATCTTTCCTAATAAAATGTGTCTCCATTTTCTCCCACAAATCATTTAATAGAAATTTTCTTCAAAACAGTTAATCATTTCTAAACTGTGAAAGACTATTCAGGCTTTCCCATAGAAATGCTAGTTTTTCTGTATATTTGTAATTACTGTGTAAATTTTTTTGGTTTCGTAATCTGGATTTTAATGAAAATCAGCTGTCACGGGTTTACTGTGATAGAGATTAGCCAGAATACTGTGGTGTCTGGTTTCCGATAGTCCTGCACTAATTAGCAGTACGTCACCATCATATTAAACAGTGCAGGCTTCTGCTAGCAGCGCAGGAGTTAATCTGTTCTCCTGGAGCTTTCCTGCTTTGATAGTCTCAGCTGTTCAGTGTTGGCCACTTCCCTCTGCTATATATACTCACCTCTGGCAATCAGGGATTGCCAGTGTTAGTTTGATACTGCCTGGTTTTGGAGCTAGAGGCGTTTGAAGTGTTGTTCAGAAGACTGTTACGTGGTTATTTGTGTGCATATCTTCATCATCTCCTATTTGTTTTTTCCTACTTTTACTTTTCGGTGTTCCACTCAGTTGTTTGTGAGTGCATATTTGTATGATTGTTATCTTCATTTATCCTTGTACATTTTCCCTTTTTTGATTGGTTTGTGTATTCTTATACACTGCAACTCCCCACTTCTCTGGGTGGGGGAGGGGACAGAAAATGGCTGATTTAAGAGCTCAGCAATGTACAGGGCCCTGGCATCTTCACCATCAGAAGTACTCCAAGGAGCAGGGATAGCCCCTAGCTATAGAGATAGGAAAGAAGCCCCTAGCCCCGGAATATCCTCCAACACTGCTGTGACATTAACACTGGCCCAAATCATTTTTTTTCTATCCATCTTGGGTCCAGTGACTGCTCTGGCAGGGCAACTGCAGCAATTCAGTCTGAAGGTGACAGACCTACGCACTGTTGTATTTCAGCACCCAAAAATGTCTTGTTTAGGGACCATGACTTCCAGGCAACCCTTCGTTGAGCCCAAGATTGCTTTGCCTGACAGGTTCTCTGGGGGGAGACAAGTATTTTGCTTTCAAGGAGGCCTGTAAGCTTTACGTTAAATTACATTCTCACTCCTCAGAGCAATGCATGCTGATCGTATTTTGTCTCCTTCAGGGAGACCCCCGAAGCCTGGGCATCTTCTCTCTTGGTAGACTCATAGTCGCTTCGGACTGGATCATATACACAATGACGCCGACTGTGTCTCCCTGGCCGAGTTTACGCTACGTCAACTTCAGCAGGGAGACCGGCCAGCAGAGGAGTATTGCTCTGAGTTTCGGAGGTGGTCCACAGATACTAAGTGGAATAGCCCCAAACTCTGTAGCCAGTTTATTTAAGGGCTATCTTTAAGGATAAAGGATTTATTTGCTCTGTCCGGTTTCTCTTTAGGCGGCCATGTCTCTGACTATCCGTGTGGACCACCGTCTTCACCAGAGACATAAAGAGACACTCCAATTTGCAGGAGGCCGGGGTCAAGGGAATCTAGAGAGTTGGAGCTCATAGCAAGTGAGCATTTCTGCTACATACAAGCGACCTGAGCATCACCTGTATGTAGGAGAGACGATCAAAGTACTGCAGCTTCTAGTCTCCCTTGGAGAGTATTGAAGCATGCAAAAAGTAAAAAAAATGTTTTTAAAAATATAAAAAATATAAAAGTTCAAGTAACCCTCCTATTGTCCCATACAAAATAAAACAATAAAAAATCAAATATACACATATTTGGTATTGCTGCGTTCAGAATCGCCCAATCTATCAATATAAAAAAAGATCAATATAAAAAAAGAATTAACCCGATCATAAAAAGGTGTAATGACAAAAAAAGTCAAAATGTCAGAATTACGTTTTTTTTGTCGCCACAATATTGAATTAAAATGCAATAACGGGCGATCAAAAGATCGTATCTGCACCAAAATGGTATCATTAAAAACGTCAGCTTGGCACACAACCCCAGATCACTAAAGATGGAGACGCTACGGGTATGGCAAAATGGCGCAATTTCTCGTAATGACCTGGAGAATCGTAATGGCAGGTCAGTGTTAGCTTTTAATGAACATAGTAAAATAAAAAAACAAAGAACTGGAATTGCACCTTTTTTGCAATTTCATCGCACTTGGATTTTTTTCTCGTTTTCCAGTATGCGATATGTTAAAACCATGGTGTAGTAAAACTCGTCCCGCAAAAAACAAGCCCCACATGGCCATTTTGACCAAAAAATAAAAAAGTTATGGCTCTGAGAAGAAGGGGAGCAAAGAACGAAAATGCAAAAACAAAAATACCTCCGGTCGTTAAGGGGTTAAGGATGACTTCAAAGTGTACCACACGTCCACAGATTAATAACATTTGTTTTTACCTGTTTTTACCCTGTTGACACAACACACTTTTACAATCTGATATACTCTGCACAACTTACACATACCACTACCGTTTCTACTGTTTAGGCACATCAGAGCTCTTCAAACACAATATCGTGTACACTCTCAATTCCAGCCAATTTTGCGTTCAAAAAGTCAAACGGTACTCCTTCCCTTCCAATCAATGCTATGCGCCTAAATAATGTTTTTTTCCAAATATACATGGAGTGTCAGCGTACTCAGGAGAAATTTCAATACCACTTTTGAGGTCCATTTTATCCTGTTACCCTTGTGGAAATAAAAAATTGAGGGCTAAAAGATCATTTTTGTGGAAAAATCAAGGATTTGTTTTTAGAACAGGGTTGTCCATAACTTTCTCCCCATCTTCCTTATGATTACACCTTTAATTTTATACCTGGGGCCAAGTAGCCAAACAGCAGGTTTTTTATTATCTCTAGTCTACAGAGGCAGGCCTGAAAGTCTGGCAAAGGGCCATATGATATCTTAAAAAAAATGATTTGAGTATATGCCAAATCTTATACAGCCACTCAGCCATTTATTGTAGAAGTTGATGCTTCTGAAGTGGAGGTGGGGGCTGTGTTGTCACAGGGTGCATCTCCTGGTAAATAGCATCCATGTGCACATTTTTCTAAGAGACTGTTGTAAATTGAGGAAAACTATGACATTCATAATACGGAACTCTTGGCAATTAAGTGGGCGTTTGAAGCGTGTTGACATTTTCTGGAGGGAGCAGTTCATCCTGTTATGGTAATCACTGATCATAAAAATCTTTTATGTTTAAAATTTGCTAAGCATCTTACACCTAGACAGGCAAGATGGTTGTTGTTCTTCACCAAATTCAACTTTTTTTGTGACATATAGTCTGAGGAACAAGGACATTAAGGTGCTTTCCTGGGGTGGAGAAAATTGTGAATCAGTTCTTATTTACAGAAAGGGGTGGTTATTGCATTTATATGTTCTGCCCTTTAGGCGGAGGAGGTAGAGGCTCAGTTTGACACCCCTCCTGCCTGTCCATTAGGTAAACTGTTCGTACCTGTGAATCTCCGTCTTCAAGTTTTACGTGAACATCATGATTCAGTCTTGGCTGGACATCACGGTAGTAAAGCCACCACATATCCCCTTACTCTGTGTTTTTGGTGGTCTGCTGTAAACCGGGATGTTTGGGAGTATGTACTTGCCTGCTGTGTTATTGTGTTCTAAGACACCTCATGCTCGTCCGTCTGGGTCTCTCCAACCATTGGCAATTCCCAGTAGACCTTGGACTCATTTATCAGTGATTTCATCACTGATCCACCCATACCTGCAGGTAATAGTTATTTTTGTGATGGTGGACAGATTCAGCAAGATAATAATAATCTTTTTTAAGATGTTTTATTTCATTGCACTACCCACTTTATTCAATGCCAAGACCTTGGTGGACATATTTATCAAAGAAATTGTAAAATTACATGGGATCCCTACCAATATTGTTTCTGACCGGGCGTGCAATTTATTTCTAAATTTTGGAAGGCATTTTGCGCTCATTTGTGGATCCAGCTTTTGTTTTTTTTAGCGTTTCATCCATGGTCTAATGGGCAAACTGGAAGTGTTAGCCAGAATCTTGAGACTTAAGGGTACTTCACACATAGCGAGATCGTTAGTGAGATCGCAGAAACGTAACAGGTTTTGTGACGCAACAGCGACCTTGCCAGCTACGTGTGACACATAGAGGCGATTGGGCCCCCGCTGTGATATCGCTGATCGTGCTCGTAAGTCCTAGGCCATTTTTTGATCGTTGGTGTCCCGCTGGCCAGCATGCATCGCTGTGTTTGACGCCATAACAACGACGAGCGACCTCGTTGAAGCACGTCTATCGAAGTCTGAGTCACCAGAATAGCTGCTGTGTGACAAGGTCCCAACGACCGCTGTATCGTTGCTGCGTCATTGAGTAGATCTGCCTGTTTGACAGCTTACTAGCGACCATGTAGCGACGTACCAGCGATCCTTACCAGGTCGTATCGTTGTCGGGATCGCTGGAGCATCGCTATGTGTAACGGGACCCTTACCTTAGGTGTTTTGTGTATGATAATCAGGATTGGGTTACTTACTTACCTCTAGCTGAATTTGCAGTGAATAATTGTTTTCATGAGTCTACTGGTAAGTCCCCATTCTTTGTGGCATATGGGTCTCGTCCTCAGTTCTGTTCTTTTAATAGGTATTGTTCTTCAGGATTACCTGAAAAGAAATGGTTTATATCATCTATTACATCTGTGTGGCAAGGGGTTCTGAATAGTTTGAAGAGGATATTGTCCAAATATCCAAATACAAGAATGTGGCTGATTAAAGACGTTTGGTTGGTCCAGACGTGTGTGTTGGTCATTTGATGTGCTTGTCCTCGAGGAACATTAAATTGAAGGTTCCTTCATGGCAACTGGGACCCAGGTTCATCGGTCCTTATGTGTCCTTGGACCTTGTGTCCGTCCAACAAGCAACCAACAAGAACAGTCAGAGCTGAAGGGCCAGGTAGAGAGCAGCAGCCTAAAATAGTGAGGCAGGGGGCATGTGTCAGACTACCTCATAGTCCCTGTGAACGCTGTAGCTTATCTGTAGTTACATATAACAGCTCTGCTTCAATGTAGCTCAACTAAAAAGCAGCTAAATGGAAAACTCAGAAAAAAGGATAAAGTAAATAATTATAGCTGTTATCTTTCTTCCCATGACTAAACATCCCGTTTATAAGGCAACATTTTTTTCAAAAATATGCTCTCAGCTCCGAGATCTCATCTCCCAATATCTTGGTACCGAGATCTCCATCTACGCATGCCCGGCAGCCATTTTCCCGGAGTCCATCGCACAGTAAACCATGTAAGTGCAAGGGGCTCTGGGCTTTCACAAAATGTCGGCAGAGCCTCCTGCACAACCGAACACCTGCAGCGGCACACATCGGAACACCATCTCATCCCAGCCTGCGGCCTGCAGCAACTCTCCACTCTTGCCTCCTCCAGCAGCGATCCTGGGACCTCTCTTTACCTCAGCCACCACCCACGGTAAGCAATGGATTATAAGAAGCACCACCATTTTATTAAAAAAAAATTTTTTCCTATTTTTCTCCTCAAAATTTGGGTTGCATCTTATAATCCGGTGCGTGTTATAATCTGCAAAATACGGTATTTTAATTGGGGGCCTCCTCCACAAATAAAAAACACAAAAATCTGTGTTGGATACTTCCTCCTCTGCCTCTGCCACCTATCCCACCAAGTCAACGTCATCGTCCACTTGAATCTGTTCCTCCTGATTTAAGATTGTTATTTTATATTTCTACTCTGCTTAGTGTAGGGACAGGATGCAGTTGTAGTGAGGGACAGTATTAGGTTTTACACGTGCATGGTTTTACAAAAACACTCTCTATGTATACTCTGCACCCCCGTCTCTGTGATAGCAACGTGCATATCCAAAACTTTTTAGAATCTTCAACTGAGTCATCGTGAGTGATCTGTGAATCAAATTTTTTTTCTACTCTTAGGTAACCATGTCTGTCATAGTACTGTGGCAAAATGCACTGTGTGTATTCTTGAACCCATATCTGTGGGAGTAGTTTGCCAGAAGGTGCTGTGTGTGCTCTGTAATCCTTCCTGTGGGTGTACTGTGGGCAATTGTCTGGGTGTGAAATTTATCAAATTCTGTGGAAAAAATTTGGAAACATTTTCTGCGGGTGCAATTTTTAGCTGGACTGCTGATAGCAAACCTCGCTGTGGTCCGCCAGCTCGATCCAAGATCATACTGCAAGCTTTTCATCGGTGGCATTTGGAACATACGTTACTGGAGCCTGACATTTTGGAGCTGTGGGGGTACTTGGTCACATGCTTTTTGGGTGAATTTTGTAAACTGCTTCTGAGGGGGCATTCTGCCTCATGCTCTATGGGTGAAATTTTTAATCTGCTCATGCACACAGCTTGTTTTTTTTGTCCTCAGTATTTTATGCAAAATGCAGAATGTCACTTCTTTTTTTCAGCTTATTTCACCCATTGAAATCAATGGGTGATACAAAAAATGCTGAAAAATGCATCAGTTTTTGATGCCAAAACCTAATGAAGTTGAATCAGACTCCTTTTTTTTTGCACTAAGCTTTATCACCATGCACAAGAGACAAACGTACCCTGACAAAAACGCAGGGAAAAAATGCATTAAAAACACAGCAAAAACTAAGCAAAATCTGCTTTTTGTAGCAAGTTTCTTACTGCCAAGAGAGCAGGTTTTGAGTGTGGAAAAAACACACATCAAAAACGTAATTTGTGAACATAGCCTAATAATGTGGTACAGAGATTAAGCTTTTCCGTTACAATTTCTTAGGAGCCTGTTGTCCTAACGTGAGTCTGCAATGTGTGAATTGGGTGCTTTTTGAACAGAATAGCAAGCTCATTATAATAATCCATTAGTGAATTACTGTTTGAGCATTTGCCTAGTATTTTCTAAATAGCTTCAGGACCAAGGGTGAAAGAATCCTTTATTTAGAATGGCTATTAAAATCCAAAAAATGTTCTTCTAGTCAAATTAAATACGTACTTGAGTGAACTTGAATAATGGCAAACATTTTTCTGAGCCAGAAGTGTGCACAGAGCAGTTGTCAACTCCCCTCCCCAACTTTTCCAATCAGGTCACACAAAGTACAGAGGCAGCATGTTTTGCAATGTGTCCTGGATGGAAATAGTTTTATACCCCAAAAAGACAAAAGTATTGGGGGATACTATACAGTGAGGGGGAATGTATGGGGGATACTATACAGTGAGGGGGCATTATACTGTGTATAAGAGAGCATCATCCTGTGTAGGGGGAAGACTCTGGATATTATTAAATGTTAAGTGGAAACTTAGTGATATAGGGGCACTCAGGTTATTTTGACTGTCAAAGGTGTGCACAGAGGCGTTATTGCTTTCTAGGGGGGCAAAATGAAGTCACTGTTTTCTAGGGCACTAGCACAGGGCATTAATATATTCTAGAGGTTTATTTTACCAGCTAGAGGGCACACAGTACCACACAGTAAGTGCAGGAATAGGGACACATACTGCAGCAGATGCAGCTCAGTACTGGGGTATCAGTAGGATGAGGAGTTTGTGCAGGATGTGAAGACATATGGCCATCCTGGAAATGTGAGAAGTCAAATGTGTATGTTGTAATCTCTGCAGATGAGTGTTGGCTGGAAGAAGTTGTCCTGTCGGTCTGGGCCACATGGAAGAGACGGGAAAAGTGAACCACTCAATCAAAAGGAACATCACCTGTAAGTTACAATGTATACCTGTACTGTAATCTCCTATATGTTCTGCAGGACTGGTATCTACCACTATATGGCAGCAATATCAGTATTGGTCTTTGTAGAGATTGGAGATTAATTTCAGTAACAGTCATTTGCTGAGGTTCTCCTACATCCACTGTTAAGGTGCGCCACGATAGTTGCAATCAGGGATACCTGGTTAGGGACCAACTCAGAAGTTTTGCCCCCCCTCGAACCAAATTCCTAGTTTAGCCTCTGGCAGTTAGTCCACACGCATTATGTTCTGTTAAAGTTTACCTTGTCTTGGTTCACAAGAATATATGGTGCTTAAAGTACCACACACTTCTGACATACTTGTTTTTTTATACTATCCAATAGAACTTGATTTATTGAGGTGACATGTTCTTCATTTCTTACTGCTTTAATTGTTTACCTCTTGTTATAGTATTTACCCCACAGGTATTTTACTATTTACCAGGAATTATTTATTGTCATCATCCCAGACTATTTGTCGTCAGACTGTCTTTTTTCCTTTTATCATGACATTTTTTTTCCCAGTTTTACCTTATGCATTGTTTGCTTTAATAAAGTTGTTCTATTATTATTATACACCTTTGTGAAGGGTTCTTCTTTCTATTGGTTTTCGTTGTCCTTATGGTTATGGACTGTGTATATTTAGGAGTAGTGATGGGCGGACTCATGGATGTTCAGGTCAGTCGGATTCAGCTGAACATTTAAAAAGTTTGCTTCGGTATCAGAACAGTACTCGAACTCGAACCAGAGCCTGGACCCTATTCAAATGAATAAGGGGCTCGAACATTTGGTGTTTCCCACGCTGTCACCTGTGTGATAATACGGGAAACATCGTCTCTGATCAGCAGTAAGTTCTGCGGAATATGTTGGTAACGCGCCTGAGGGGCCGTGAGATACTTGGTACCGAGCCCGTTAACTTCAATGGGAGATGTCACAGTGGCGGTGACCCGATCCGTGGCCCCAGGCGGTCATGTAAAGGGATAGAATTGGATGGGCATAAAGTTTATGTAGTGATTTGTGATGCCAGTTGGAGTGTTCGACTGTAGTATAGCCGACACTGTAGATGATCCCTGGGGGAGTAGATGGTGATGGCAGTGCAGATGTTTAACCCTCTCCAACCAGGGCCGACCCCCAAAGATTGTGATGAAAGTAGAAGGCACGGAGTAATAAAGCAGGAGACAAGAAAAGTCACTTTATCATTTACTGTTGTTCAGGTGCAGTTCAGAGGAGATATTACAACTCTCACCAGGTTACAGTCTGCTCTGGAGAATGGGAGTTATCTTTCCCTGCTGTGACTAAGTATAACTTCCTGCTATTCTAATCCCTTCTGAAACCAAGGCTTCCTGGAGTTTAGAACTTCCCAGTATTGCCTCTACTCACTGTGTATTTCTCCTTCAGCAACTTGCAGTGTGAATCCTGTGTGAAGCAGCTCAAGTTCCCACTTGCACTATCCTTCACTGATCTTAGATTGTTGCAGTATTTCTGAGGGAAAACACTTTTCTGCTGGTTATATAATCCCACGCAGTCTCTCAGCTTACCACCCTGCTCTGAAAGCATGGATGGTCTAGGGGCTGACACCCTGAGGCTTCTTAACTCTCACTCCTGGATTGAGCACAAGTCTAATCATGGCTTCCAAGACATTCTTCCTCCTTCTTCTTCACTGACTCAACAATTCGGCCCCTCCCCCTCCCAGTTAGGGCATGTCTGCAAAGCTCTCAGCTTCAGACAAGTGAGGGAGTGAGGCAAATTGTTTGTGTGTGTGTTGTGGTCTCTAGCAGAGAAAGCATAACTCCCATTGCTCACAAAACACATTCAGAACAGTACATATTTAACCGTTTTATGGTGATAAAGATGCAGGGTGCCACATTCCCCCTAGTTAAAGATAGCACGTCCTCGGGCTACACAAGGAACATAAGCATATAACAAAATGACACATTTAACTTGGGTATTGGTGAACAGTCCCAGTAACTGAGTTGAGTCGTGGATTACAGCCCAAAACCACTTCTGATTGTTTGGATCGTCCCTGAGTGCAGCTGCAGGGCACACAGACCATAATAGAAAATTCACTCAACTGGCTGTTTTAGATTGCTTCCTTCCAAGGTACAATGAACAGTTTTTCTTCTCAAGTTTAAGAGTCTTTACAAGAGTTCTTGTAGTGGAATAAGGCATATTAACTACTGAAATCTCACATTAGTCCATGTGGGCACAACTTCTTTAACAGTTTCAATAACGTTACCTAAGGCAAAGTTCAATGTAAGTACAACTCAAAACTAACTTATTAATCTTAGACTATTTTACAAATCATTTCTATAGCGAGAAGGGGTTTGGCCTTGTGTGCTACGCTGTGATCTGCGCAAGATAGGGATATTAGACGACTTCCTATGACTCTTTGAACCTACCATGGTTCCAACAGGTTCACTGCTGACTGTGGGCAAGTTTTCTGATTCTTCCACATGCACAGTGTTAGTGGTTGGCATTAACGATTCATTGCTTCCAGAACAATTTCGTGTCTCTGGTAAAGACCTTTGTGGGAACACCATCACTGGAACTACCACTGCATTGTAGCCAAGAGCTAGGGAATTCACCTAGAACAGTGTGAATCTTTGTATGAGTCTTTTCTTTTAGCTGAGAGTCATCCTTAGTCTCAACTCTTTCACATAATTGTGCTGGACATATTTTCAGATTGTCTCTGAATACGGTAGTACACGTTTTTCCACCGTCTTTGGAGATAGTACACACTTTGCTGTTGTCAGAGCTAGATGGTTGAGTAGTGTAAGGCTGAGCCTCCCATTGGTCATCTAACTTGTGGTTTCTTCTCTTTTTCTTCAGCACTTGTTCACCTGTTGGTAAGGGGGTTGCTACAGCATGTCTATTAAAGTTCCTTTCCTGTTTTTGCCTAGCTTGAGCAAGACTTTCCTCTACACATTGCTGAACTTTTTGATACTGCAGTTGTCTTTCTGTATTCCAATCCGTGTCCAATTGGCTGGATATGGTTTCAGGAGTTAGGACTCCCATTTCCAGGTCGATGGGGAGTTTACCTGGCCATGCACGCATCAAGTAAGCTGGGGCATATCCTGTTGCGCTGGTTGAGATATGGCTGTACATTTCAATCAAATCAGGTAATTTCTCAGGCCATTGGTTTCTTTCTTCCAGTGGTAGGATCTGCAATAAATTGATTACCAGATGGTTCAGTTTCTCAAAAAGACCATTGCCTTGTGGATGGTATGGTGTAGTTCTTATCTTTTGCATCCATAGAGGGAGCAACATTCTTGAAAGACTTCAGCTTCCAAGGCTGGACCTCTGTCTGTCAGAACTTGATCTGGGTAGCCATGGGGTCTGCAGAAATATTCTTGGAATGCCTTTGCAGCTGTTCTTGCTGTATGGTCTTTCACCGGAACGACCACAAGGAAACTGGAGTAGTGATCCACTATTGTTAAGTCATAGGTATACCCTGATCGACTTGGGGTTAGTTGCAAGTGGTCTAAGGCCACCAGTTCAAGAGGTTGTTTAGTGATGATGGGCTTCAAGGGGGCCCTTTGATTGGCAGAATTCTTTCTTCTGAGATTACATTGGCCGCATTCTCTACACCACTGTTCAATACACCGTCTCATACCTGTCCAGAAGAAGTGGTCGCGGATGACTACTTCCAGCTTTTTCCAACCAAAGCGTCCCGCTTGATTGTGATAAGCTTCAAAGACCATGGGCACGTCCTTTCTGGGGACCACGATCTGCCATACCAGTTCATGCGTACGTGGGTTAATAGCTCATCGGATCAACTTGCCTTCAAAAAGGAACAGCTTCTTTCTCTCTTTCCACAACTGTTGGACATCTGCAGGAGCATCAGGAGCTGGAGACGAATCTGCTTCTCCAAGGAGTTCTTTGACCATACATATAGCCGGGTCACTGCTCTGCGTCTCTGCCCAACCATGGTGAGGTAGTGGATTTAGGGAAACTTCGTAAACGGCAAGACTTCTCCCTGTCATGTGGTTAGAGTCTTGGGAGATACCGTAGCGATGGAATACTGACATCTCTATTTCTTCCAGGTCTTCTAGATCTTCTGCCTGATCAAGAGCATTTGGCACACGGGACAAAGCATCAGCATTGGCATTTTTAGTGCCAGCTCGGTATTTAATGACCAACTCATAATTGGACAACGAGCCAACCATCTTTGTTCCAAGGCGCCAAGCCTGGCGATCTCCAGATGGGTTAACGGATTGTTGTCTGTGTAGATGGTAAATTTAGATGAGGCCAAATAGTGCTTGAACCTCTCGGTCACTGCCCAAATGATAGCCAAGAATTTGAGCTTGAAGGAGCTATAGTTGGTAGGGTTCCTCTCAGTAGGACGAAGCTTCCGACTGGCATAAGCAATGATTTTCTCCTTACCCTGCTGCACTTGAGATAGGAAAGCTCCTAACCCAACATTGCTGGCATCGGTGTGCAGGATAAACAGCTGATCATAGTCTGGATAGGCTAAGAGCTCTTCTCCAGTAAGTGCTTGCTTAAGGCTGTTGAATAACTCATCCAACCAAGTATTCCACTCGATCAGGGGACTCTTGCCTCTGGCCTTTTTGGGTTGGTCAACTAGATCTTGAAGATGGGCTGCCAATTTAGCAAAGTCTTTGATAAAGCATCTGTAGTATCCCACTAGGCCTAGGAATTGTCTAACCTTATGGATCTTGGTGGGTACCTGCCAGTCTCTGATGACAGTCACTTTGTCTGGGTCGGGTGCTACTCCTTCTGCACTCACGACATGGCCTAAATACTGCACTTTGGGCTCTAGGAGATGACACTTAGATGGTTTTACCTTTAAGCCGAAGTTGGACAACGCCTCAAAGACCTCTGCCAGGTGTTGCAGATGTTCCTCATAGGTCCTGGAATATACAATCACATCATTCAAGTACAATAGCACAGTCTCAAAGTTCATATGTCCCAGGCAACATTCCATAATTCTCTGAAAGGTTCCAGGAGCACTGCTCAATCCGACGGCATGTAGTGAAATTCACATAGCCCCATTGGGGTAGTGAATGCAGTTTTTTCTTTGTATGCCTCCGCAACAGGAATCTGCCAGTACCCACTGGTTAAGAACAAAGTGGAGAAGTACCTAGCTGATTTTAATGCTGCTAGAGACTCCTCTATGCACAGTAAGGGGTATGCATCTTTGTGAGTAATTCTGTTAAGCTGTCTGTAATTTACACATGTGCATTGTACCATCTTTCTTTTTGTCTAATACCAGGGGAGCTGCCCAAGGACTGTAGCTATCCCTGATTACCCCTGCTTGTTTCATTTCTCTTAGCATACCTTTTGCACACTGATAATGAGCTGGAGGTACAGGTCGATACCGTTCTTTGATAGGTGGGTGATATCCTGTGGGGATGTTATGTTGAAACCCTTTTACCTGCCCAAAATCCAAGGGATGCTTACTGAAAACCCTCTCGTATTCTTGCACCACCCGCTGCACTCCATTTTTCTGATGTACAGGAGTGGAGTGGATACCAATATGTATCTTTTGGAACCATTCCTCCATCTGAACAGAAGAGCCATTGCCATCCGTCGCTTCTGACAGAGTCAAGGGTTCTACAGCCTGAATATCGTTGTTGCTGACTGTGAATAGTTTGGCTACGGTTGCATAGCGGGGCAAGCAAGCTTCCTCCTCTCCACAGCTCAGAACACGTACCGGAACCCTGCCCCTTTTAACTTCAACAATTCCCCTGGCCGTCAGCACAATAGGTCTGCTATCTGAATAGACTGGTTCAAGGAGAGCTTGGTAGTCCCGTCCTCTGATGCCTATGGCTGCTCTGCACCAGATGAGAGTCTTGATAGCAGGGGGCTCTGGAAGATGAGGTGCATTTCCTGCTGCACTGCAACAAATACTCAGCAGTGAGGGACTCCCACTTCCAGAAACTTACCACCCATACCCCAGACTTCCCATCCATGGACGAGGAGAGGAAACTCTGCATCCTACTGGGGGAAGGAGAATCAATGGTGGAGGTCGCCGCCCAATATGTCACCACATGTCATAAGATGAGAGGAACTAAAGACCTCCAAATGGACAATCACTCTCCAAATTTTGCCCCCAACACCCCATCCCCACTACCCTAATCCACTCCCCTGCCACACTTCTTTTCTTGCTTTGGCAACACTAATTGTATTTTGGTCCTGCCAATAAAGCCTATTTGAATTTGAATTTGATATCTTTATTGAGGGCAGGCTGTTCTTTGTACAGGGCTGACTCGGCTATCTCTTTCAAAATGGTTATGACCTCACTTAAACAATTTTCAATCACATTTGTGCCCAATGTTAGGATAGGTGGACACTCTCCTCTTTCCACCTCTACCACCACAAGACCTTGAGCTTAGAGTTCCACCTTCCCCACTTTAATGACAACCTCTTTATACCCCATCTGTATCAGAGGTTGACCATTACTTGCTATTAAAGACAAGTTACCATCAGGAAGTTGGGTGAAATCAGTCTCAGTCCAATATCTTTGGTACAGTGTGTGAGGCATTGTGTTACCTGTGATCCAGTGTAAACGAGGGTGGTGAAGGGGATACCATCCACTACCATGGGTATAAGTGGACGTCCTCCAACATACCTGTTTCTCCAGTTAGTTGGACCAGATTGTCTTACTCCTGAGGGTTGTTCCTCGGCTCCAGGGGTCGCCCATTTAAAGGACATTCTCTTTTGATGTGATCCACCTTATTGCACCGTCTAAAACAAAACAGGGGTGGAAAAAACACTCATATGTGACTACAGATCAAGTATAAAAATATATATATCTTTATTGGACATTTATACAGAACCAGACAACAACAGTGCTCAGTGGTGCATCTCAAGACAACCCACGCAAATATGGGAAACAAAGTGGACCCCCTTGAAAACTCCAGATAGTGCAGTACAAAATCAGAACAGAGTTATAACAATTTTTACAATGTCACAACCATGATTTCTTATACGGTACCATTACCAATTAATATATTATGTGACTATAATTAAATAAAACAGTCTTAACAGAACCGACCCTACTTAGATATCACAAGATTATCATAAACACATAAATGGGTTTCTACATAAGTGTATGTACACATTTGTCGCCCCACTATATCACTATATAGCTGCATAATATAACTCTGGCAATTGCCTCTCGCAATCATGCTCTATCATGTGGCCACTAAAATCACACTCTAATCAGCACACCTGTGTCTCCATACCAAGTCAATATAAAGCGCGAATGTATACCTCTTGCAATTGTCAGTCTCAATCATGCTCTATCATGTGGCAACTATATCCATACAGTGGGGAAAAAAAGTATTTAGTCAGTCAGCAATAGTGCAAGTTCCACCACTTAAAAAGATGAGAGGCGTCTGTAATTTACATCATAGGTAGACCTCAACTATGGGAGACAAACAGAGAAAAAAAAATCCAGAAAATCACATTGTCTGTTTTTTTTTCATTTTATTTGCATATTATGGTGGAAAATAAGTATTTGGTCAGAAACAAAATTTCATCTCAATACTTTGTGATATATCCTTTGTTGGCAATGACAGAGGTCAAACGTTTTCTGTAAGTCTTCACAAGGTTGCCACACACTGTTGTTGGTATGTTGGCCCATTCCTCCATGCAGATCTCCTCTAGAGCAGTGATGTTTTTGGCTTTTCGCTTGGCAACACGGATTTTCAACTCCCTCCAAAGGTTTTCTATAGGGTTGAGATCTGGAGACTGGCTAGGCCACTCCAGGACCTTGAAATGCTTCTTACGAAGCCACTCCTTCGTTGCCCTGGCGGTGTGCTTTGGATCATTGTCATGTTGAAAGACCCAGCCACGTTTCATCATCAATGCCCTTGCTGATGGAAGGAGGTTTGCACTCAAAATCTCACGATACATGGCCCCATTCATTCTTTCATGTACCCGGATCAGTCGTCCTGGCCCCTTTGCAGAGAAACAGCCCCAAAGCATGATGTTTCCACCACCATGCTTTACAGTAGGTATGGTGTTTGATGGATGCAACTCAGTATTCTTTTTCCTCCAAACACGACAAGTTGTGTTTCTACCAAACAGTTCCAGTTTGGTTTCATCAGACCATAGGACATTCTCCCAAAACTCCTCTGGATCATCCAAATGCTCTCTAGCAAACTTCAGACGGGCCCGGACATGTACAGGCTTAAGCAGTGGGACACGTCTGGCACTGCAGGATCTGAGTCCATGGTGGCGTAGTGTGTTACTTATTGTAGGCCTTGTTACATTGGTCCCAGCTCTCTGCAGTTCATTCACTAGGTCCCTCCGCATGGTTCTGGGATTTTTGCTCACCGTTCTTGTGATCATTCTGACCCCACGGGGTGGGATTTTGCGTGGAGCACCAGATCGAGGGAGATTATCAGTGGTCTTGTATGTCTTCCATTTTCTAATTATTGCTCCCACAGTTGATTTCTTCACTCCAAGCTGGTTGGCTATTGCAGATTCAGTCTTCCCAGCCTGGTGCAGGGCTACAATTTTGTTTCTGGTGTCCTTTGACAGCTCTTTGGTCTTCACCATAGTGGAGTTTGGAGTCAGACTGTTTGAGGGTGTGCACAGGTGTCTTTTTATACTGATAACAAGTTTAAACAGTTGCCATTACTACAGGTAATGAGTGGAGGAAAGAGGAGACTCTTAAAGAAGAAGTTACAGGTCTGTGAGAGCCAGAAATCTTGATTGCTTGTTTCTGACCAAATACTTATTTTCCACCATAATATGCAAATAAAATTAAAAAAAAACAGACAATGTGATTTTCTGGATTTTTTTTTCTCAGTTTGTCTCCCATAGTTGAGGTCTACCTATGATGTAAATTACAGACGCCTCTCATCTTTTTAAGTGGTGGAACTTGTACTATTGCTGATTGACTAAATACTTTTTTTCCCCACTGTATATGGAACCCTATCCTATCTCACATGGGCGATGTGATGTCCAAAAACAATAGCAATAACCCTTACCAATGCAGGGCGGTGCGGTGTAGGAATCCCAGGGGGGTCCGCGCGTCTGCCCCGACGCGCGTTTCGGATGCTCGTCCTTTGTCAGGGGGCGTGAACAGCATAAGAACCGGGAAGTTTAAAAAGGCCATAGCCCGGAAGTAGAGGGGCACAGACCGGAAATGACGCATCCGCAGTCATGACGACCGGGGATGCGAAGCGGCGCCGGCGTCTATCAGTGTGCACCAGGGCATCAACGACACCATGGTAACACACCGACTGAAGACGCCAGAGACCGCATCACAGCCCCAGACCATGACACGCATGCGTGCTGGTCAGAACGTGGCACCCAAGACCATACTAGTGGCTGATGTAAAGTGTGCATATCGTAGCGCACATGCCACAGTACCTCAAAAGACATGATATCAATGATCCTGCACATTCTATATCTGTTGGAGATATCTAAAATCATTTCCATCATCCCACATAACGCCTTTTTCCAACATCACTGTATACCTATCTATTCAATAACCTAGGATGGAATATCAAAGACAGCTCTTATAAATGTCTAATCAGAAATCGGATATCCTAATATACAGCACAATATGACATGCATTGTTAGACCCAGAAAAAACAATATTTCATATTGCAAAACCGTTGGTACCACCCTTGTTAAAATAACAATACTACATAGCCTCAATATAAATATCTAAATCATTTCACGTGGAGGTTACCCATAGGGGCCCATTAATCACCATATAATTTAATTCTCACAAATACAGTGGGGCAAAAAAGTATTTAGTCAGTCAGCAATAGTGCAAGTTCCACCACTTAAAAAGATGAGAGGCGTCTGTAATTTACATCATAGGTAGACCTCAACTATGGGAGACAAACTGATAAAAAAAATCCAGAAAATCACATTGTCTGTTTTTTTTTCATTTTATTTGCATATTATGGTGGAAAATAAGTATTTGGTCAGAAACAAAATTTCATCTCAATACTTTGTGATATATCCTTTGTTGGCAATGACAGAGGTCAAACGTTTTCTGTAAGTCTTCACAAGGTTGCCACACACTGTTGTTGGTATGTTGGCCCATTCCTCCATGCAGATCTCCTCTAGAGCAGTGATGTTTTTGGCTTTTCGCTTGGCAACACGGATTTTCAACTCCCTCCAAAGGTTTTCTATAGGGTTGAGATCTGGAGACTGGCTAGGCCACTCCAGGACCTTGAAATGCTTCTTACGAAGCCACTCCTTCGTTGCCCTGGCGGTGTGCTTTGGATCATTGTCATGTTGAAAGACCCAGCCACGTTTCATCATCAATGCCCTTGCTGATGGAAGGAGGTTTGCACTCAAAATCTCATGATACATGGCCCCATTCATTCTTTCATGTACCTGGATCAGTCGTCCTGGCCCCTTTGCAGAGAAACAGCCCCAAAGCATGATGTTTCCACCACCATGCTTTACAGTAGGTATGGTGTTTGATGGATGCAACTCAGTATTCTTTTTCCTCCAAACACGACAAGTTGTGTTTCTACCAAACAGTTCCAGTTTGGTTTCATCAGACCATAGGACATTCTCCCAAAACTCCTCTGGATCATCCAAATGCTCTCTAGCAAACTTCAGACGGGCCCGGACATGTACAGGTTTAAGCAGTGGGACATGTCTGGCACTGCAGGATCTGAGTCCATGGTGGCGTAGTGTGTTACTTATGGTAGGCCTTGTTACATTGGTCCCAGCTCTCTGCAGTTCATTCACTAGGTCCCCCCGCGTGGTTCTGGGATTTTTGCTCACCGTTCTTGTGATCATTCTGACCCCACGGGGTGGGATTTTGCGTGGAGCACCAGATCGAGGGAGATTATCAGTGGTCTTGTATGTCTTCCATTTTCTAATTATTGCTCCCACAGTTGATTTCTTCACTCCAAGCTGGTTGGCTATTGCAGATTCAGTCTTCCCAGCCTGGTGCAGGGCTACAATTTTGTTTCTGGTGTCCTTTGACAGCTCTTTGGTCTTCACCATAGTGGAGTTTGGAGTCAGACTGTTTGAGGGTGTGCACAGGTGTCTTTTTATACTGATAACAAGTTTAAACAGTTGCCATTACTACAGGTAATGAGTGGAGGAAAGAGGAGACTCTTAAAGAAGAAGTTACAGGTCTGTGAGAGCCAGAAATCTTGATTGCTTGTTTCTGACCAAATACTTATTTTCCACCATAATATGCAAATAAAATTAAAAAAAACAGACAATGTGATTTTCTGGATTTTTTTTTCTCAGTTTGTCTCCCATAGTTGAGGTCTACCTATGATGTAAATTACAGACGCCTCTCATCTTTTTAAGTGGTGGAACTTGCACTATTGCTGACTGACTAAATACTTTTTTGCCCCACTGTATAACAGATATACAAAAACATACACCATATCATAACGTGTATCATGCAGATGTATGGCGCACGTTGTTCCAGATTTCAATATTCTCCGGGTATGGCTCTTGCGGTACTGTGGCATGTGCGCTACGATCTGCACACTTTATATCAGCCACTAGTATGGTCTTGGGTGCCACGTTCTGACCAGCATGCATGCATGTCATGGTCTGGGGCTGTGACGCGGTCTCTGGCGTCTTCAGTCGGTGCGTTACCATGGTGTCGTTGACGCCCTGGCGCACACTGATAGACGCCGACACCGCTTCGCTTCCCCGGTCGTCATGACTGCGGATGCGTAATATTTGGTCCGTGCCCCTCTACTTCTGGGCTATGGCCTTTTTAAACTTCCCGGTTCTTATGTTGTTCACGCCCCCTGACGAAGGACGAGCTTCTGAAATGCGCGTCGGGGCAGACGCGCGGACACCGCTGGGACTCCTACACCGCACCGGCCTGCATTGGTAAGGGTTATTGCTAATGTTTTTGGACATCACATCGCCCATGTGAGATAGGATAGGGTTCCATATATGGATATAGTTGTCACATGATAGAGCATGATTGAGACTGGCAATTGCCAGATGTATACATTCGCGCTTTATATTGACTTGGTATGGCAACACAGGTGTGCTAATTAGAGTGTGATTTTAGGGGCCACATGATAGAGCATGATTCCGACAGGCAATTGCCAGAGTTATATTATGCAGCTATATAGTGATATAGTGGGGCGACAAATGTGTACATACACTTATGTAGAAACCCATTAATGTGGTTATGATAATCTTGTGATGTCTAAGTAGGGTGGGTTCTGTTCAGACTGTTTTATTTAATTATAGTCACATAATATATTAATTGGTAATGGTACCGTATAAGAAATCATGGATGTGACATTGTAAAAATTGTTATAACTCTGTTCTGATTTTGTACTGTACTATCTGGAGTTTTCAAGGGGGTCCGCTTTGTTTCCCATATTTGCGTGGGTTGTCTTGTAATGCACCACTGAGCACTGTTGTTGTCTGGTTCTGTATAACTGTCCAATAAAGATATATATATTTTTATACTGGATCTGTAGTCGCATATGAGTGGTTTTTCCACCCCTGTTTTGTATTGGCTTTTTAGCGATTGATCTATATTTAGGTTCTACACAACGGCGGAGGCAACTAGGTATAATTCATTATGCCAGGAATATGTCCTCTAAGTCTGATTGTGTTCATGAGTATTTCTTTTGATTCTTATTGCACCGTCTGCAGATGGGTCTCCCAGAAGAGTCAAATCGATCTGTTGTACTCCTGCCGGAGCGAGTCAGTCGTCGCTGATGTTGTGGCATCCTCTTTGGCCGTCGCTATGGGAGATCATCCGGGCTTGATGCTAGTTGGATCCTCTCGCTTCAGTTGCTGCAGGTCATTGCTCCTATAGGACTTTAGGCACGCAAGGAATCCTGTTCGAATCCTGTTCGTAGACACGAAAAATAACACGCCCGAAGGGCCGTGGGATACTTGGTACCGAGCCCGATAACTTCAATGGGATATGTCACAGTGGCGGTGACCCGGTCCGTGGCCCCAGGCGGTCATGTAAAAGGGGTAGAATTGGATGGGGATAAAGTTTATGTAGTGATTTGTGACACCAGTTGAAGTGTTCGACTGTAGTATAGCCGGCACTGCAGATGATTCCTGGGGTAGTAGATGGTGATGGCAGTGCAGATGTTTAAGCCTCTCCAACCAGGGCCGACCGCCAGAGATTGTGATGAAAGTAGAAGGCACGGAGTAATAAAGCAGGAGACAAGAAAAGTCACTTTATCATTTAAGGGCCTGTCACACTAACGATATCGCTAGCAATATCGCTATAACGTCACTGGTTTTTGTGACGTAGCAGCGATATTGCTAGCGATATCTCTATGTGTGATACTTACCTCCGACCTCTCCCCCGCTGGTTATCGCTGATCGCGCGAGAACATCCTGGGCCGTTTCCCGTCGTCAGCTTCCTGTGGCGCCGACGAGCGACGCGTGGACGCGGGCGGGAGGACGTCAGGAGGACGTCAGGATCGCCTCGTCTGACAGGTAAGTAACGACCCCTGATCGCTGCTATGTCGCTGGTGAGATCTGCCTGTGTGGCAGCTCACTAGCGACCACTTAGAGATGCACCAGCAATACTGACTGGTCGAGAATGCTGGTGTATCGCTAAGTGTGACAGTACCTTTACTGTAGTTCAGGTGCAGTTTAGAGGAGATATTTCAACTCTCACCAGGTTACAGTCTGCTCTGGAGAATGGGAGTTATCTTTCCCTGCTGTGACTCAGTGTAAGGGCCCCGTCACACATAGCAATCTCGCTAGCGAGATCACTGCTGAGTCACAACTTTTGTGACACAACAGCGATCTCACCAGCGAGATCGCTGTGTGTGACAGCGATCAGCGACCGGCCCCCTGCCGGTATCGCTGATCGCTGCAAGAAACCTCTGGACATTTTTTTCGTCACTGATCTCCCGCTGGCCAGCACGCATCGCTGCGTGTGACAGGTGGGAGACCAGCGATCATCTGTAAAATAATAAAAAAAAATTAAAAATATTGTTATTCTCACCTTCCGGCGTCCCGCGCAGTCTTCCCGCCTCTCTCCACGCTCCCGGTCCCAGTAATCCTTTGCAAGAATGACCGCGAGACTTCGCGATCCCGCGAGAACGGACGTCATCGCGGTAATTCTCGCAAAGGATTACTGGGACCGGAGCGTGGAGAGAGGCGGGAATGCTGTGCGGGACGTCGGAAGGTGAGAATAACAATATTTTTTATTTTAATTCTATTTTTGACATGAATATGGCATCA
Source organism: Dendrobates tinctorius (assembly GCF_039654945.1). Lineage (NCBI taxonomy): Eukaryota > Metazoa > Chordata > Amphibia > Anura > Dendrobatidae > Dendrobates > Dendrobates tinctorius. The sequence continues at coordinate 15,739,496 of NW_027361747.1, read as the reverse complement.
GCGCTAATGAACACAGCGATGCCACGTGCGCGGCGTCGCTGTGCTAATCGCTGGTGAAGCTGTCTGTTTGACAGCTCACCAGCGATCACATAGCAACTTACCAGCGATCCTGACACGTTGATATCATTGTCGGGATCGCTGGTAAGTCGCTATGTGTGACTCCAGCTTAACTTCCTGCTATTCTAATCCCTTCTGAAACCAAGGCTTCCCGGAGTTTAGAACTTCCCAGTAATGCCTCTACTCACTGTGTATTTCTCCTTCAGCAACTTGTAGCGTGAATCCTGTGTGAAGCAGCTCAAGTTCCCACTTGCACTATCCTTCACTGATCCTAGATTGTTGCAGTATTTCTGAGGGAAAACACTTTTCTGCTGGTTATATAATCCCACGCAGTCTCTCAGCTTACCACCCTGCTCTGATAGCATGGATTAGTCTGGGGACTGACACCCTGAAGCTTCTTAGCTCTCACTCCTGGATTGAGCACAAGTCTAATCATGGCTTCCAAGACATTCTTCCTCCTTCTTCTTCACTGAAACAACAACTCGGACCCTCCCCCTCCCAGTTAGGGTATGTCTGCAAAGCTCTCAGCTTTAGACAAGTGAGGGAGTGAGGCAAATTGTTTGTGTGTGTGTTGTGGTCTCTAGCAGAGAAAGCATAACTCCCATTGCTCACAAAACACATTCAGAACAGTACATATTTAACCCTTTTGTGGTGATAAAGACACAGGGCGCCACATTGGCACTATAGAAATAAATTATTATTATTATTATTAGCAGTAAGTTCATTACTGACGGTCAGAGCGCTGCTGTTCCCACACTGTCACATGGAACCTTTTTACCGCTTGTCACAGGCGTTGGCTCATGAGGGTACTACTCTCATCATCGTATACCAGGGCTTGCTGGTAGCAGCTAGAGCAGGTGTTCACTGATGAGAGTATTCACCAGCCAGAGCCTATGCAATAAATAAATAAATAAAATATGGCATGGGGTCTCCTCTATTTTTGCTAACCAGTGCAGGTAAAACGGACAGTTGCGGGCTGCAGCCCCCAGCTGTCAGCTTTATATTGTCAATAATGAAAAAGTTTCCAGCTTCCAAATGTACAAAAATTTATTCAAGGCATAAGAACAAGGATAAACGGACATGCCCCATCATAGCGAAAAGACACAGCAATGCGTATCGAACAATATGTTCTTTTTCAAGCTTGATAGGGCATGTCCGTTTATCCTTGTTCTTATGCCTTGACTAAATTTTTGTATATTTGGAATCTGGAAACTTTTTCATTATTGATTTAATCCACGTGTGGCTTCACAAAATATCCGAGCTTCCACGCACCACTACTAGCCAAGAAAGCAGGTGAGCTGGTTGCCTTTATTCTTTGCACAGGTTTATATTGTCTAGTTATCAAAAAAGAGGAGTCCCACTCCATTTTTTAAATTATTTAAATAAATAAATAATTAAAAAAACAGCCCAAGCTGTCGGTTTTGCCTGCTTTGATTATTAAGAATAGAGGGGTCCCCACACCATTTCTTTACTTATTTATTGCACAGGTGCCGGCTGCTCAATAGTCTCATCAGCCGATGCCTGCTCTCGCTGCTATCTGCAAGACCAGGCGCACGATGATGGGAATAGTACTCTCATCAGTCCACGCCTGTGCTGGGTCACATGCTATCATTTGCAAGAAAGCATGGGAATCGCAGTGCTCTGACCCATGGTAACTATCCGCAGATCAGAGCTAGTGCTTCGGCGCTATCACAAAGAAGACAACTTGGGAAACATTGGACGTTTCGGCTGCCGAACCTGAACAGTAGCATGGACTTCAAAGAGAAGACTGTGTTCAGGGATCATGCATGGACACTAGGTGTTCAGTACAGACCCCAAACTTTAACGTTTGAGTTCACCCATCCCTATATATGAGGGCTTCCTTTGGATGTAATTTAGGAGTCCAATCTGGGATCTCATTAATTTAGGTGTTTTGTCTAGGATTATGAGGTCTGCTCACCTGTCCAAAGTCATTTAGGGTATGTGCAAACATTGCGGATTCTACTGCAGATCCGCAGCAGATTTGGCCCTGCGGATCCACAGCAGAATCTGTGCATAAATGCTGCGGGTTCATTTCCGCAGCATGTCAATTCTTTGTGCGGATTACGCAGCGTTTTACACCTGCTCCATTATAGGAATCCGCAGTCTAATCATTTTACCTGCGGATTAAGCCAAATCCGCGCGGAAAAATCCGCAGGACAATCCGCACAGTGTGCACATACCCTTAGAGGTCAGATTAAGTCTTTAAAAAAAAAAAAAAACTTTTTCCCAACTCTGTTCTTGGATATTCATGGGGAAAAGTCGATTTGCTTGTTGTTTTCTGCCACTTCATTTGTTTTCAAGCCAACAATAAAGTCAAGTTACATAAACGTGACAATGAAAACTAGAGACATCTTCCTGTTCATTTATCATTACTGACAGCAGAAGAGCAATGTGTTGATTCAATAATTTGCTTTAAAGAATATCTGTCACCACTTCTGACATGTTTGTTTATGTAAATGATTATTTTCCACATGAAATAACAATTCTACAGCATCTTTTCTTAGAATTCACATTGTGGTGAATAAATTGACAGTAGGGTGTGTGTTTCTGTTCCTACATAATCTGATATTGGCCAATCAATGCTGACATCATCAGACTGTTAAGGCCTCCATGCACTTTAGAAAAATGTGGGCTATACTCGCCTATATCGACATGCACTGGCGGAAAATCTAAACCCCAACTATCCCCAACAGATGATGTCAGGGTACATAAAAATCCAGCATGTCCGATTTTGGACTGACAAAACTTTTTTTTCCCTTAGATAAGCCACCACGGCTCTCTCTTAGAAAAAGCAGAAATTCTTGGCTATGCCACTCTCCTGTGCATGGGGGAGTCAGGAGAGATAGCTGTCAGACAAGCAATGAGGGTTTGGCCGACAGTTATCTGTTGTGTATGGAGAGCTTCAGGGCCGTATTTGCCATTAGGCACTGGAGGGTCCGTGCCTGGGGTGGGACTTTGCGGGAGGGTGGTGTGGCACCCCTGAGGGTTCAGTCACCACAGAGGTACTGCACCTCCTCCTGAGGTGTGGTACCCCACCATTCAGGTAAGGTGGAGACACCTGACCACACGCCAACACCTGCATTCCACACAACATAGTAGCGTAGCAAAGCACCTTTGGTGGCTCTCGGCTTGGAACACGAAGAGTACTGGGAGGTGGGTGGAGCTGAGTTGCACAAGAGAGCGGGAGATTATTAGGACTAGGTCAGTCTGTTAGAGAAGATCCCCGGAGTGGGATGGATTGAAGATAGTGCTGCAGCAGACCTCAGTGACCTGGGTCTGCTTGCACAGGAAAGAGATATTCAGAAAGCCTAATTCTCCATAAGAAAGATAGTTTTGTACGCAACGTAAGGAAAAGAAGAGAAAGAAGGATTTGGGTTAGAGCAGAACCCTTCCTCAAGTTCTAAGCGCATGGCCGGGGTCCGGTCCCCGAGGTTGTATGGATACTAATGGTCCTGTGACAGACACCGGAGGAATAGAAGTTGTCACCACTTTATTCCCACACCAGACTTGGGGGCACAACAGCAACATGAGAGAGCCGGGACTTAGTAGCAAGGAGTCCCCGAAGCAGGCTACAGCTATCTGCCGTACAAGTAGAGTTCTAAGAACATCTGAAAGGAGGAACTCCAGTGTAACTCAGTACTGTGAGTACTTCAAATAGGCGCTGGAAGGGAGACGTTCAGGAAAGGCACATGTTGGCGGAGTGTTGGAACGGAGTACTTCATCTTGCCTGGAGATTGGCTGAGCACCTGACCTGGAGGACACAGCACCGAGGTGGGCACCTGTATGCACAACAGACGGTGAGTAAAGCTTTGGAACTACATGCCCTGGTGTCCTCCGCTTATTCCTGCGCCAACCCACTCAGCACTGCTACATCTCTGTGCTTAACACTGCACCATTACGCTCTTCTCACTAGCTCTTCATCTACACTGCCCTGGGACTACAGCCCTACCTGTGGAGGGCTACAACATCATTGCTGCACCACACCATCTGTCCCAGAAGATCTGTATGCAGCGTCGGCTTATCATCTTCATTGCCGAACACCACAGGTGGCGTCACGAATCATCCACTTATAAACTTTAATCATCATCCACACGCTCAACATTCCCCTTTTTCAATGGACACCCAGGGCCACGGACCAGGTCACAGCTACCGTGACAACTCCCATTGAACTCCACGGGCCCGATACAGAGTACCCCGCTGCCCTGGGTGAGGGCGATCCATTTTGGCGTCACGAACAGGATGACGAAGCCCGGTGCCACCGGGTTCTGTGTGCCAAAGATTTATTGGACTTAGTTGCTGAGAATGTGCAAAATAACCAAAATTATAGACAGTAAAATGGACTCTCAAAATGGCCGCCGGCGCGGTGAAGAAGGGCGTGACAAAATGGGTGGTCCTAAGAAAAGAGCGCAAACTGTCCTGGGCCTCCCCTGCCTAAACTTCTATGCTACAGCGACATGGCCCACCCCCAGAGGGGTTCGTATACTGGCCTGGTATGGAGGAGTAGGAAGAAGACGCCGCCCCCAGAATGAGGAGCGAGGCCTGGTGGCGGGAAAGGAGCCCAGGATGGAGAGAGAACGCCAGGACGCCATGATGGAAGAAGGAAGGAGGCCTGAAGAGCGCGAGGAGGTTGAGCTGAACTTCCCCAATAGCTGAAGGCTCCGACCCTGCTTCCACGATGGACTGCCAGCAGCTGGAGGACAAAATTGCCCGGCTGACCCACCACCTGCGGCTAAAACAAGAGGCTCTCTGGACCCTGAACCTGCAGCGCGCCCAGGCGGGGCCTACACCAATGGTACCTTCACCACTGGTACCCACCGCCGCTGCACTGGTTCTCCCTCAGGCAGCATCTGTGGAACCTGCGACCGCTGCGATGCGATCAGCAGCGCCTGTTACCATCTCTCCGCTGCAACCGCCGCTGAGTGCTGCCTGCCAGGAGGAGTTATCGGAGGGCCCGGTAACTGAGCAGGAAGAAGCTGGACTCCTGCCTGGACCTAGCGTAGCTGCGCAGGTCCCACCGGAGGCCCTTGTGGACCCGGAGATGCCATCCTCTCCACCACCGTCTCTGGCCTCTGACCAGGCAGCTCCAGCAACCACCGCTGCCACCAGCTGCTGTCCAGTACTGGCACCGGAGCCAAGACACCACCGGGAAGCATCAGGTACGACCGCCGCCCCTGCAACTGGGTTGCCGCCTGAGTTCCCGTACACCGCGTGCAACGGGCCGGTGCCCCGCATGGGAAAAATGGAAGAGCTGTGTTCTCGATTCCAAGGCACTAAGCTGACTGCGATGGGGAAGTGGAAGAAGGCTCTGCTAAAAAGAGCAAGGCTGGAGCAGGCGCGTCCCATTCGACATCTTCTGAACTCAGCAGAGGAGTCTGAGCAGCTGATGGGTGTTACTATGCATCATGGGTTCCCCCTTCCAGAGATTCATGATCCCCACGTTTCACCCTACAAGCGGCCACAGGCAAAAGTTTCACCAGCGGTCTGACCAAAAGCCAAGGCAGCAGAGATACCACCTGAAGCTGAGGTACAACATCCCCAGGTACAAGTTGTTACCCCTGGTGTAACACAGGCAGCAGTTCCACCAGCTCCTACCTCATCCTTTGTGCAACCATCAACAGGAAGAGCAAAATCTGAAGTTCTCCCCTGGAAGCAGCCAAAGAAATCAGCTTCCACCAACCCAGGAGGAGACCAACATTAAGCAAAATGTTAAATAACTAAACTGTTACCCTTGGAGGGTATTGGCACTTTTGCCCTTGTCATTTTTCCTCATTGTTTATTATGTTTTTGCCTAGTTGCGTTGGCAGCATTTTTACTGATCTGCAGAGGTCATGGACATTGAGTGATCCACAAACTGTGTTTGTAAATAGTTGCGCCTTTTAAGGTGCCCTTTCTTGGTTTTACATAAGTCTTCTGAAGATAAGAACTACCTCAACCTGGAGCATTTCTCCAGTCCCAAGGACACTGCAAGAGATCCCGACGGTGAGCGGTGTCCAGCACGTGCAAGAATTATTGTCTTAATGTGAAGTATTGTATAATGTGCCTTATAAAAAAATGTTGATAATAATAGAACAGATTTTATATAGAGTTTACCTGATAGTAGTATCTAGGTATTTGATTAGAAATGAATATTTTGCAGAATTTAGACTAAATGGTAGTACTTGAATAAAGATGTGTAAAATTTGAATAAAGGTTTGAATACAGGTGACGAACCAGGCATCAGCGGTTGTCACCCATAGTCTAGCAGAGACAGTGAAAATGTGAAAGACAAAAAAAAGGAAAATGTGTTGATGATAATACTTGAACTGGTAGTGAGTTTGCTTCCACAGCACTTTAAATTAGGTAATATAACTTTTAATTAAGTAATATATTAAGTATAGATAGTTAATTAAGTTGTTCTGCAACGTTCAAGAATCAGTGCCTCCCAGATTGGGAAGTTTAGTTTAAGAACTGTTTATTAAGCATTCAAAACTATTTGTATGTTCCTTATTTTGTTTTATCTTTGTTTCACTTGCAGCCCGCGAACGTGCTGTGTTTAACGGGGGGATATGTAGCGCCCCTGAGGGTTCAGTCACCACAGAGGTACTGCACCTCCTCCTGAGGTGTGGTACCCCACCATACAGGTAAGGTGGAGACACCTGACCACACTCCAACACCTGCATCCCACACAGCATAGTAGCGTAGCAAAGCACCTTTGGTGGCTCCCTGCTTGGAACACGAAGAGTGCTGGGAGGTGGGTGGAGCTGAGTTGCACAAGAGAGCGGGAGATTATTAGGACTAGGTCAGTCTGTGAGAGAAGATCCCCCGAGTGGGATGGATTGAAGGAAGTGCTGCAGCAGACCTCAGTGACCTGGGTCTGCTGGCACAGGAAAGAGATATTCAGAAAGCATAATTCTCTATAAGAAAGATAGTTTTGTATGGAACGTAAGGAGAAGAAGAGAACTAAGGATTAGGGTTAGAGCAGAGCCCTTCCTCAAGTTCTAAGCGCATGGCCGGGGTCCGGTCCCCGAGGTTGTATGGATACTAATGGTCCTGCGACAGACACCGGAGGAATAGAAGTTGTCACCACTTTATTCCCACACCAGACTTGGGGGCACAACAGCAACGTGAGAGAGCCGGGACTTAGTAGCAAGGAGTCCCCAAAGCAGGCTACAGCTGTCTGCCGTACAAGTAGAGTTCTAAGAACATCTGAAAGGAGGAACTCCAGTGTAACTCAGTACTGTGAGTACTTCAAATAGGCGCTAGAAGGGAGACGTTCAGGAATGGCACATGTTGGTGGAGTGTTGGAACGGAGTACTTCATCTTGCCTGGAGATTGGCTGAGCACCTGACCTGGAGGACACAGCACCGAGGCGGGCACCTGTATGCACAACAGACTGTGAGTAAAGCTTTGGAACTACATGGCCTGGTGTCCTCCGCTTATTCCTGCGCCAACCCACTCAGCACTGCTACATCTCTGTGCTTAGCACTGCACCATTACGCTCTCCTCACTAGCTCTTCACCTACACTGCCCTGGGACTACAGCCCTACCTGTGGAGGGCCACAACATCATTGCTGCACCACACCATCTGTCCCAGAAGATCTGTCTGCAGCGTCGGCTTAACATCTTCATTGCCGAACACCACAGGTGGCGTCACGAATCATCCACTTATAAACTTTAATCATCATCATCCACACGCTCAACATTCCCCTTTTACAATGGATGCCCAGGGCCACGGACCAGGTCACAGGTACTGTGACAACTCCCATTGAACTCCACGGGCCCGGTACCGAGTACCCCGCTGCCCTGGGTGAGGGCGATTCAGTGGCACCTGAGCAAGGATTTTTTTTTTGTCTGGGGGACGGCCCTCCCTCTCGTTCACCCTCCCAATCATACTCACCTCCTACAGCGGTGCCTGCTGCAGAGCCAATGGTCCTGCACCGATATCTGTTCTTCCTGTGTGAGCATGTGGTCACGTGGTACCGCTCATTAAGGTAACGAATATGGACGTCACTCCACTCTCATAGGCGTGCCGCCCATATTCATGACCTTAATGAGCGGTACCTCATGACTGCACACTCACACGCAAACAGGAATCACCTGACTAGACAAGAGAAGAGACATACACAATCACATGATGCAGCAGCCGCAGCAGGAGCAGGGACCAGACCGCGCCACGACTCAGGTGAGCTGGATGGAGAATGAGCGGCAGGGGGGAGAATGAGCACGGGTGGAGAATGAGCGGCGGGGGGGAGAATGAGCCAGGGGGAGAATGGGGCCGGGGGGAGACTGAGCAGCGGGGTGGAGAATGAGCGCGGGGGGGTGAATAAGCACCAGGGGGAGGGAATGAGCCGGGTGGAGAATGAGCGGAGATGGGGAGATGGCTGCACTGGGGAGATAGCTGCACTGGGCAAACGGGTGCACTGAGGAAACGGGTGCACTGAGGAGACAGCTGCACTATGGAGATGGGTGCACTGAGGTGGTGGCTGCACTGGGGAGATGGCTGCACTATGGAGATGGCTGCGCTGGGGAGATGGCTGCGCTGGGGAGATGGCTGCGCTTAGGAGATGGCTGCGCTAGGGAGATGGGTGCGCTGAGGAGATGGCTGCACTGGGGAGATGGCTGCACTGAGGAGATGGCTGCACTGAGGAGATGGCTGCACTAGGGAGATGGCTGCACGGAGGAGATGGCTGCACTGAGGAGATGGCTGCACTTGGGAAATGGGTGCACTAGGGAGATGGCTGCACTGGGGAAATGGGTGCACTAGGGAGATGACTGCACTAGGGAGATGGCTGCGCTGAGGAGATGGCTGCACTGGGGAGATGGCTGCACTGAGGAGATGGCTGCACTGAGGAGATGGCTGCACTAGGGAGATGGCTGCACTGGGGAGATAGCTGCACTATGCAGATGGCTGTGCTGGGGAGATGGCTGCGCTGGGGAGATGGCTGCACTGAGGAGATGGCTGCACTGGGGAAATGGGTGCACTTGGGAGATGGCTGCACTAGGGAGATGGCTGCACTGAGGAGATGGCTGCACTGAGGTGATGGCTCCACTAGGGTGATGGCTGCGCTAGGGAGATGGCTGCACTGGGGAAAGGGGTGCACTAGGGAGATGGCTGCACTGGGGAGATGGCTGCACTGAGGAGATGGCTGCACTAGGGAGATGGCTGCACTGAGGAGATGGCTGCACTGGGGAGATGGCTGCACTAGGGAGATGTCTGCACTGAGGAGATGGCTGCACTGGGGAGATGGCTGCACTGGGGAGATGGCTGCACTGAGGAGATGGCTGCACTGGGGAGATGGCTGCACTGAAGAGATGGCTGCACTGAAGAGATGGCTGCACTGAAGAGATGGCTGCACTAGGGAGATGGCTGCACTGGGGAGATGGCTGCACTATGGAGATGGCTGCGCTGGGGAGATGGCTGCGCTGGGGAGATGGCTGCGCTGGGGAGATGGGTGCGCTGAGGAGATGGCTGCGCTGGGGAGATGGCTGCGCTGGGGAGATGGCTGCGCTGGGGAGATGGCTGCACTGGGGAGATGGCTGCACTGAGGAGATAGCTGCACTGAGGAGATGGCTGCACTAGGGAGATGGCTGCACTGAGGAGATGGCTGCACTTAGGAGATGGCTGCACTGGGGAAATGGCTGCACTAGGGAGATGGCTGCACTAGGGAGATGGCTGCACTGAGGAGATGGCTGCACTGGGGAAATGGGTGCACTAGGGAGATGGCTGCACTAGGGAGATGGCTGCACTGAGGAGATGGCTGCACTGGGGAGATGGTTGCACTGAGGAGATGGCTGCACTGAGGAGATGGCTGCACTAGGGAGATGGCTGCACTGAGGAGATGGCTGCACTAGGGAGAAGGCTGCACTGAGGAGATGGCTGCACTGAGGAGATGGCTGCACTGAGGAGATGGCTGCACTGGGGAAATGGGTGCACTTGGGAGATGGCTGCACTAGGGAGATGGCTGCACTGAGGAGATGGCTGCACTGAGGTGATGGCTCCACTAGGGTAATGGCTGCGCTAGGGAGATGGCTGCACTGGGGAGATGGCTGCACTGGGGAGATGGCTGCACTGGGGAGATGGCTGCACTGGGGAGATGGCTGCACTGAGGAGACGGCTGCACTGAGGAGATGGCTGCACTAGGGAGATGGCTGCACTATGGAGATGGCTGCACTGAGGAGATGGCTGCACTAGGGAGATGGGTGCGCTGAGGAGATGGCTGCGCTGGGGAGATGGCTGCGCTGGGGAGATGGCTGCACTGGGGAGATGGCTGCACTGAGGAGATAGCTGCACTGAGGAGATGGCTGCACTAGGGAGACGGCTGCACTAGGGAGACGGCTGCACTGAGGAGATGGCTGCACTGAGGAGATGGCTGCACTGAGGACATGGCTGCACTGGGGAAATGGCTGCACTAGGGAGATGGCTGCACTGGGGAGATGGCTGCACTGGGGAGATGGCTGCACTGAGGAGATGGCTGCACTGAGGAGATGGCTGCACTGAGGTGATGGCTCCGCTAGGTTGATGGCTGCGCTAGGGAGATGGCTGCACTGAGGAGATGGCTGCACTGAGGAGATGGCTGCACTGAGGAGATGGCTGCACTGGGGAAATGGGTGCACTAGGGAGATGGCTGCACTAGGGAGATGGCTGCACTGAGGAGATGGCTGCGCTGGGGAGATGGCTGCGCTTAGGAGATGGCTGCGCTAGGGAGATGGGTGCGCTGAGGAGATGGCTGCGCTGGGGAGATGGCTGCACTGGGGAGATGGCTGCACTGGGGAGATGGCTGCACTGAGGAGATGGCTGCACTGAGGAGATGGCTGCACTGAGGAGATGGCTGCACTGAGGAGATGGCTGCACTGAGGAGATGGATGCACTAGGGAGATGGCTGCACTATGGAGATGGCTGCACTGAGGAGATGGCTGCACTAGGGGGATGGCTGCACTATGGAGATGGCTGCACTGAGGAGATGGCTGCACTAGGGAGATGGCTGCACTGAGGAGATGGCTGCAATGGGGAGATGGCTGCACTGGGGAGATGGCTGCACTGAGGAGATGGCTGCACTGAGGAGATGGCTGCACTGAGGTGATGGCTCCACTAGGGTAATGGCTGCGCTAGGGAGATGGCTGCACTGGGGAGATGGCTGCACTGGGGAGATGGCTGCACTGGGGAGATGGCTGCACTGGGGAGATGGCTGCACTGAGGAGACGGCTGCACTGAGGAGATGGCTGCACTAGGGAGATGGCTGCACTATGGAGATGGCTGCACTGAGGAGATGGCTGCACTAGGGAGATGGGTGCGCTGAGGAGATGGCTGCGCTGGGGAGATGGCTGCGCTGGGGAGATGGCTGCACTGGGGAGATGGCTGCACTGAGGAGATAGCTGCACTGAGGAGATGGCTGCACTAGGGAGACAGCTGCACTAGGGAGACGGCTGCACTGAGGAGATGGCTGCACTGAGGAGATGGCTGCACTGAGGACATGGCTGCACTGGGGAAATGGCTGCACTAGGGAGATGGCTGCACTGGGGAGATGGCTGCACTGGGGAGATGGCTGCACTGAGGAGATGGCTGCACTGAGGAGATGGCTGCACTGAGGAGATGGCTGCACTGAGGTGATGGCTCCACTAGGTTGATGGCTGCGCTAGGGAGATGGCTGCACTGAGGAGATGGCTGCACTGAGGAGATGGCTGCACTGAGGAGATGGCTGCACTGGGGAAATGGGTGCACTAGGGAGATGGCTGCACTAGGGAGATGGCTGCACTGAGGAGATGGCTGCGCTGGGGAGATGGCTGCGCTTAGGAGATGGCTGCGCTAGGGAGATGGGTGCGCTGAGGAGATGGCTGCGCTGGGGAGATGGCTGCACTGGGGAGATGGCTGCACTGAGGAGATGGCTGCACTGAGGAGATGGCTGCACTGAGGAGATGGCTGCACTGAGGAGATGGATGCACTAGGGAGATGGCTGCACTATGGAGATGGCTGCACTGAGGAGATGGCTGCACTAGGGGGATGGCTGCACTATGGAGATGGCTGCACTGAGGAGATGGCTGCACTAGGGAGATGGCTGCACTGAGGAGATGGCTGCAATGGGGAGATGGCTGCACTGGGGAGATGGCTGCACTGGGGAGATGGCTGCACTGAGGAGATGGCTGCACTGAGGAGATGGCTGCACTGAGGAGATGGCTGCACTGAGGAGATGGCTGCACTGAGGAGATGGCTGCACTAGGGAGATGGCTGCACTATGGAGATGGCTGCACTGAGGAGATGGCTGCACTAGGGAGATGGCTGCACTGAGTAGATGGCTACACTGGGGAGATGGCTGCACTGGGGAGATGGCTGCACTGAGGAGATGGCTGCTCTGGGGAGATGGCTGCACTGGGGAGATGGCTGCACTGGGGAGATGGCTGCACTTGGGAGATGGCTGCACTTGGGAGATAGCTGCACTGAGGGGATGGCTGCACTGAGGGGATGGCTGCACTGAGGGGATGGCTGCACTGGGGAGATGGCTGCACTGAGGAGATGGCTGCACTGAGGGGATGGCTGCACTGGGGAGATGGCTGCACTGAGGAGATGGCTGCACTGAGGAGATGGCTGCACTGAGGAGATGGGTGCACTAGGGAGATGGCTGCACTAGGGAGATGGGTGCACAAGGGAGATGGCTGCACTAGGGAGATGGCTGCACAAGGGTGTTGGCTGCACTAGGGAGATGGCTGCACTGAGGAGATGGCTGCACTAGGAAGATGGGTGCACTGAGGAGATGGCTACACTGGGTAGATGGGTGCACTGAGGAGATGGCTGCACTGGGGAGATGGCTGCACTGGGTAAATAGGTGCACTGAGGAGATTGCTGCACTGGGGAGATGGCTGCACTGGGGAGACGGCTGCACTGGGGAGACGGGTGTACTGGGGAAACGGCTGCACTGGGGAGATGGCTGCACTGGGGAGATGGCTGCACTGAGGAGATGGCTATGGGTCGCCCTCCCAGGGCTGTGGGGTACTCGGTACTGGGCCGGTATCAGTGGGATGTGTCACAGCAGCGGTGACCCGGACCGTGGCCCTGGGCGCCGAAGTAATAGGAAGATGAGAATGGTGGAATGTAGTTAGATGAATAGTTCGTGACTAGAGTTGAGCGATACCGTCCGATACTTCAAAGTATCGTATCGGATGGTATCGGCCGATCTTTAAAAAAAGTATCGGTATCGCCGATTCCGATACCGGAAGTCCCATTCAAGTCTATGGGACTTCCGGTATCGGAATAAGAAAAACCCTATCCTGCCCTTGTACAGCCTCTCTGGGGTCTGTACGGGCCTTTCGGGGGGCTGTGCCGGCCTGCCAGGGGGTCTGTGCAGGCTCCGGTGGTCTGTGCCGGCCTGCCGGTGGTCTGTGCAGGCTCCGGGGGGCTGTGCCGGCCTGCCGGGGGGCTGTGCCGGCCTGCCGGGGGGCTGTGCAGGCTCCGGGGGGCTGTGCCGGCCTGCCGGGGGGCTGTGCCGGCCTGCCGGTGGTCTGTGCAGGCTCCGGGGGTCTGTGCAGGCATCGTCCGATGGGACTACAAGTCCCATCGGGCGATGCCTGCTACCATGACAGTGATTGACACATTAGCCAATGATGGGACAGTAGTAGTCCCATCATCCGGCTAATGTGTTAAATGTAAAAAAAAAAAAAAAAAAAAAAAAAATTACATGCTACATACATACAACATGCATACTACATACATGCTACATTCATACTACATACTACATACATGCTACATTCATACTACATAAATACTACATGCAACATACATACTACATATATACTACATGCATGCTACATACATACTGCATGCTACATACATACCACATATATACTACATATATACTACATGCATGCTACATGCATGCTACATGCTACATACATAACACATATATACTACATGCATGCTACATACATACTACATGCTACATACTACATATATACTACATGCATGCTACATACTACATGCTACATACATACTACATATATACTACATGCATGCTACATACATACTACATGCTACATACATACTACATATATACTACATGCATGCTACATACTACATGCTACATACATACTACATACATACTACATGCTACATACATACCACATATATACTACATACATACAATACATTCATACAATACATACATAGACATACAGTACATATAACATAGAGTAACATACTTACCAATACTTGTCACATTGTTCCCCGAAGCCATTGTCTTTTCCGGGATAAATATTAACATAACAAACCACAAAAATACTCACCCACGATCCGAAGCAGTCCACGAGTGTGTCCCACGACGATCTTGGGTAGAGAACTGCAGCATCAGCTGTTGCTGCCGTTCTCTACGGGCTGCAGGAATCCAATGACGGAAGGTAGGTATCCTTCCGCACTGTATTCCTCCGCCACTTAAAAAAAAAAAGTCCCTAGTCTCACTTTATGCCATTGCTGTGTGGGAAATTCCCACGCAGCAATGGCATAAAGTGAGACTAGGGACTTTTTTTTTTTTAAGTGGCGGAGGAATACAGTGCGGAAGGATACCTACCTTCCGTCATTGGATTCCTGCAGCCCGTAGAGAACGGCAGCATCATCTGATGCTGCAGTTCTCTACCCAAGATCGTCGTGGGACACACTCGTGGACTGCTTCGGATCGTGGGTGAGTATTTTTGTGGTTTGTTATGTTAATATTTATCCCGGAAAAGACAATGGCTTCGGGGAACAATGTGACAAGTATTGGTAAGTATGTTACTCTATGTTATATGTACTGTATGTCTATGTATGTATTGTATGAATGTATTGTATGTATGTAGTATATATGTGGTATGTATGTAGCATGTAGTATGTATGTAGTATGTATGTAGCATGCATGTAGCATGTAGTATGTATGTAGCATGCATGTAGTATATATGTAGTATGTATGTAGCATGCATGTAGTATATATGTAGCATGCATGTAGTATGTATGTAGCATGTATGTAGTATGTATGTAGCATGCAGTATGTATGTAGCATGTATGTAGTATGTATGTAGTATATATGTAGTATGTATGTAGCATGTAGTATGTATGTAGCATGCATGTAGTATATATGTAGTATGTATGTAGCATGCATGTAGTATGTATGTAGCATGCATGTAGTATGTATGTAGTATGTATGTAGTATGTATGTAGTATGTATGTAGCATGCAGTATGTATGTAGCATGTATGTAGCATGTAGTATGTATGTAGTATGTATGTAGTATGTATGTAGCATGCAGTATGTATGTAGTATGTATGTAGTATGTATGTAGTATGTATGTAGCATGCAGTATGTATGTAGCATGCATGTAGTATATATGTAGTATGTATGTAGCATGCATGTAGTATGTATGTAGCATGCATGTAGTATGTATGTAGCATGCATGTAGTATGTATGTAGTATGTATGTAGTATGTATGTAGCATGCAGTATGTATGTAGCATGTATGTAGTATGTATGTAGTATATATGTAGTATGTATGTAGCATGTAGTATGTATGTAGCATGCATGTAGTATATATGTAGTATGTATGTAGCATGCATGTAGTATGTATGTAGTATGTATGTAGTATGTATGTAGTATGTATGTAGCATGCAGTATGTATGTAGCATGTATGTAGTATGTATGTAGCATGTAGTATGTATGTAGCATGCATGTAGCATGTATGTAGTATGTATGTAGTATGTATGTAGCATGTAGTATGTATGTAGCATGCATGTAGTATATATGTAGTATGTATGTAGTATGTATGTAGCATGTAGTATGTATGTAGCATGTAGTATGTATGTAGTATTTTTTTTTTTAACATTTAACACATTAGCCGGATGATGGGACTACTACTGTCCCATCATTGGCTAATGTGTCAATCACTGTCATGGTAGCAGGCATCGCCCGATGGGACTTGTAGTCCCATCGGACGATGCTTGCACAGACCCCCGGACATCAGCACAGCCCCCCGGCAGGCCGGCACAGCCCCCCGGCAGGCCGGTACAGACCCCCACAGGGTGCACAGACCACCGGCAGGCCGGCACAGCCCCCCGGCAGGCCGGTACAGACCCCGGGCAGTCCACACAGCCCCCCGGCAGGCCGGCACAGCCCCCCGGCAGGCCGGCAGAGACCCCCGGAAGGCCCGAAATGACGGCGCATCATGATGCGCACACACCGCGCATCATGATGACGTCAGGCCGTCAATCAACTGAACTTCCGATTCTGATGCCGAATTCCGATATTGAAAAAATATCGGAAGTCGGTATCGGAATTCCGATACAGCAAGTATCGGCCGATACCCGATACTTGCGGTATCGGAATGCTCAACACTATTCGTGACGCCACCTGTGGTGCTCGGAAGGGAGGTATTGCAGCAAAGATGTCAAAGCTTCCCACAGGTGAAGCTATAGTCCCAGAGCAGTGTAGAGGTGGTAGGCACGGGGATGTAGCAGTGCCGTAAGGGTAGGAAGCAGACAAGAGCGGGTTGCAATTTCTGTACCTTTACTTGATGACTGCAGTCCAGGGTCCTGATTTCAGATGGTAACGGAGCAGGCTAGCCTGGAAGCAACTCAGGGATTCTCTCTCTCAGCAGACAGGCTGTGCAGTCTCCTTCCTAGCGCTTGTTTGAATGAAGTACTCCTAGTACCGAGTTACACTGAAGTTCCTCCTGTCAGATGTTCCCAAGAACCTTACTTGCACGGCAGACAGCTGTAGCCTATCTCGGGGGGCTCCTTTCTCCTGAGTCCCGGCTCACTATCCAAGCTGCTGTTGTGGCTCAAGTCTTAGATGGGAGCAGGGCATTTACAGCCTCCTACTCCTCTGGTATCTGTTGTAGGACCGTTAGTATCCGTACAACCGTGGAGACCAGGCTCCAGTTCATTTGCTCACTGTGAGGGAGCTCGCCTTTCCCAGCTCAACCTCCAGCTTCTCTCTCCATGTCTGCACACTTCACCCTCCGCAGACTAACTGACCACTCCCTCCTCTTGGCCCTCAGAGAGGACTCCTCCCCTTAATCCCGGTTCAGAGTTCCCCCTGCTGGCCTGGAGTGGAACTGTATTGTATGTATGGATTGACTGCGAGAGAGACCCATCATTCCCTCCAAGCCTGGCATTACTCTCTCTGGAGGAAGGCAAAGCCACTGTGGCGACCATACTCCTGGGGGAGCCACATTCCCCCTAGTGCAAGTCAGCACTCCTGGGCTGAACAAAAACATATAAACAGTTGAACAATATGATTTGTACAAGATTTAAAAATGAAAAATGTACAAAAACCAAGAGCTTCAAAAATGGTCCTATGATGATAAGTCCAAGCATCAATGTCCATGGTCCATTCCTGGGCAAATGGTTAATTATTTACAAGAAAGTCTTTGACCACACAAGTCCTGTGGTACAATGTCCATAACTAAAGGATGCTCTTACAGGTTACCTGTGGGCACAAAACTTGAAAAACAGTTACATATATACACATACAATTTCAACAATTACATTTACCTAAATACGATATCTGATGGGTGGTACCCCTTGTGTAATGCGGGTAGACCTGCGTAAGACTGGTGTAATGGGTAATGTACCGGATACACTACTGGGGATTCTATGTAACACAGGGATACTAGATTGTCTGTGAACTCTTAGACTCACCAGGGGCATAACAGGTTCACCACTGGCAGGGCGAGGGTTCTCTGGCTCCACTGCTGGTGTGGCTTCTGCTGCCTGATTTTCCTGATCCTCAGGATTTCCTTGAGTCACATCTCCCTGTGCTACCAATTGGGGAAACAGCAACACTGGCACCACTATAGCATCATTCACTTTAGTCCAATTCGCAGGGAATTCTCCAAGCACTGTGCTGACCTTCTCTTCTTCCACTATGGGTTTGTTGTTATCTGGTTCTTCTTTTCTTTCTTTTAACTGATCAGGGCATAACTTCAAATGATCTCTCGATACCGCTGCTGAGGTCTCCCCTCCATCTTTGCTAACAAGGCATACCTTAGTATTATCAAAGTTCGAGGGCAGAATGGTATAGGGTTCAGCTTCCCATTGATCATCCAATTTGTGCAATCTTCTCTTCCTTTTCAAGACTTGCTCTCCCGGCGACAAAGGAACAGCAGGTGCATTTTGATTGTAAAGCTTCTCCTGCTTTTGTCTTGCCTGAGCCGGACTCCTTTCCACACATTCTTGAACTCTCCTGTAATGTTGCTGCCTCTCCGTGTCCCAATCAGCATCTGGTGACGCTACTTCAGTGTCAGGACTCCCATGTCTAAGTCAATAGGCAGTTTACCAGGTCTTGCTCTCATTAAGTAAGCTGGGGTACAGTTGGTGGAGTTCACTGGGATATAGTTGTAGAGGTCTACCGGATCGGGCAACTTCTCTGGCCACAGATTCCTCTCCTCCAAGGGCAAAGTCTTCAGGAGTTCAATCACTACTTGGTTCATCTTCTCGCACATGCCATTGGTCTGTGGGTGGTACGGTGTTGTCCTGATCTTCTTACAACCATACAGGTTACAGAATTCTTGGAAAACTTCTGCCTCGAAAGCTGGACCTTGATCTGTAAGCACTCTTTCAGGATACCCATGTGGTCTACAGAAGTGCTGTTGGAATGCTCGGGCTGCCGCCCTGGCCGTCTGATCTTTGACAGGCACAACTACCAGGAATCTTGAGTAGTGGTCCACAATGGTAAGAGCATAGATGTAGCCTGACCGGCTTGGAACCAGCTTCACATGGTCCAGGGCTACCAACTCAAGGGGCTGTTTGGTGATGATTGGCTGTAGAGGAGCTCTCTGGCTGTCCCGATCCTTTCTGCGCAGGTTACATTGTCCACACTCCTGGCACCGCCTCTCAATGGCTTCCCTCATACCAGTCCAGTAGAACCTCTCTCGGAGCAATGCTTCCAACTTCTTCCACCCGAAGTGTCCAGCTCTATTGTGGTATGCTTCCAGGACCATTGATGCCTCTTTCTTTGGGACTATCACCTGCCATACCAGCTCATGAGTGCGGGCATTGATACTCCTCCGACACAGCTTCCCTTCATAAATGAACAGCCGGCCTCTCTCCTTCCACAACTGCTGAGTTTCTTCAGGAGACTCCGACTCTTGACGTGAGTCAGCTCGTGTCAGCAGCTGCTTCACCAGGCGGACTGCAGGGTCACTCTCTTGTGTTTCTGCCCAGTCATGATGGGGCAATGGATTCAGGGTGACCTCCTTCAAGCCAGACCGTCTGTTTCTCACTCCTTGAGCACGCTGGGCCGCAAGTGGCCGGTGGAAGGGAGGTAACTCTATTTCTTCAAGAGCCTCAGGGTCTTCTCCTGCATCTGGTAGGTTAGGCATTCTGGACAGCGCAACAGCATTGGCATGCTTGTGCCCTGCCCGGTACTTGATAGTAAACTCATAGTTAGATAGCTGAGCCATCCATCGCTGTTCCAGTGCTCCTAGTTTTGCAGTGTCCAAGTGCGTTAACGGGTTGTTGTCCATGAAGATTGTGAACTTGGCGGAGGCTAGGTAATGTTTGAACCTTTCGGTGACAGCCCAGACTATGGCAAGGAACTCCAGCTTGAAAGAACTGTAGTTGTCAGGATTCCTTTCAGTGGGAAGCAGCTTCCTGCTGGCGTAGGAGATCACTCTTTCTTTCCCATTCTGTACCTGCGACAGTACTGCTCCTAGTCCCACGTTGCTGGCATCAGTGTACAGCACAAAGGGTTTGTCATAATCTGGGTAGGCCAGAACTTCATCTCCTGTGAGAGCTATCTTCAATCTGGTGAAGGACCTTTCCAACGCTTCAGTCCATTCAAAAGTGGAATTTTTCTGTTTGGTCTTCTTGGACTGCCCCACCAGAAGATTTTGCATAGGATCTTCAGTAGTAGCCTACCAGTCCAAGGAATTGGCGTACTTCATGAAGGTTGCTGGGCTTCGGCCAGTCCCGGATGACTGTGACCTTATCAGGATCTGGTGCCACACCTTCTGCACTGACCACATGACCGAGGTACTGTACCTTGGGCTTCAGGAGGTGGCATTTGGAAGGCTTCACCATCAGGCTAAAATTGGACAAAGCTTCAAACACTTCAGCCAGGTGTTCCAGATGATCTTCATAGGTTTTGGAGAAAACAATGACATCATCCAGGTGCAACAGGACCGTCTCAAAGTTCATGTGTCCCAGGCAGCACTCCATCAGCCGTTGAAATGTTCCTGGGGCTGTGCAGAGCTCAAATGGCATATAATTGAACTCACAGAGACCCATTGGAGTGGTAAATGCTGTTTTCTCCTTGTCTGCCTCTGCCACGGGAATCTGCCAATACCCACTGGTGAGATCCAAGGTGGAAAAGTAATTAGCAGTTTTAAGTGCAGCCGATGATTCCTCAATTCTAGGTAATGGGTAGGCATCTTTATGTGTAATGCTGTTAATTTTCCTGTAATCAACACACATTCTCATGGTACCATCCTTTTTCTTTACAAACACTATTGGAGCTGCCGAGGGGCTACAATTGTCTCTGATGATCCCTGCCTCCTTCATCTCCCTCAACATACTCTTAGCACATTGGTATTGTGCTGGGGGTATAGGTCTGTACCTCTCTTTTATGGGTGGATGGTCTCCAGTGGGGATATGATGTTGAACCCCTTTTGCCTGCCCAAAATCTAGTGGGTGTTTGCTGAATACCCGCTCGTACTCTTGTGTCACTCTGTAAACCCCATTTTTCTGGTAGGAGGGCGTAAAGTCAGTTCCCACCTTCACTTGCTGGCACCACTCCTCTGGCTGCTTCACAGAGCCATTGTCCTCCACCTGATCGGATGAGACCAAGGGCTCTGCTGCCTGCAAAGAGTTGTTATTGACAGTGAGCAGCTTAGCAACTGTGGCGTACTGAGGTATCGTGGCCTCCTCTTCCCCACAATTCAAAAGGCGTACAGGTACTCTCCCCTTTCGTACGTCAACCACCCCTCTGGCTGTCAGGACAGTGGGCCTGCTCTCGGAGTATGCTGGTTCTACCAACACCTGGTAATCTCTCCCTCTAAGACCTATAGCTGCCCGACACCAAACTAACATTTCACATCTGGGGGGGTATTGCAATGGGGAAGGGGTCACTCACTCTGACACTGCCAATTTCTTCGCCAGAGAGTTCTACCTGTTGTCTTTGCATCAGGGCTCTGATCTCCTTCTGCAGGACTCATTGTTCACTGGAACCAGCAGTCTCAGCCATCTGTTGCAACAAGACAATAACCTCGGACAGACCGTTTTCAATTACATTTGTAACAAGAGTCAGTCATCATGGAATTACATTCACGCCGATCAATATCAACAACTATTAGACCTTGAGACTTTAGCTCTACCCGCCCCACTTTAACAGTAATTTCTTTACATCCTATCTTTGGCAAAGACTGACCATTACTGGCAACTACTGTTAGTTCATCAGTTGGGCCACGGGTAAGTTCAGAATCAGCCCAATACCTCTTGTAAAGAATGTACGGCATAATGGTCACCTGGGAGCCAGTGTCCAGCAAAGCGTTCATGGGGATGCCGTCAATCACCACAGGAAGGATTGGTCTCCCTCCCACATACTTGGCTCTCCAGTTCCTTGGGCCTGGGGATCCTACTCCTGGGGGTTGGCCCTCTGCCCCAGGGGTTGCTCGTTTAAAGGACAAAATCTTGCAAGATGGCCTGCCTTGTAGCAGCGATAACAGATGGGACGTCCGTCCTGGTCATAGCGATCGTTGTTCCTTCCTCGAAGTGGTGGGGTTCTCCTCCTCCGGAGCCACAGGACATCCTCTGGACTGAAAGCAAGCTGGATCTTTTCTTTGGAGGACACTTGCAGGGACTGCACGGTTTTTGTAAGTGCAGCCATCCCTTTGGTCAACTCCTGGACCTGAAGACGCAGCTCCTCAGTTGGATCTTTATCCAGAATCTGTGCATCAGCCCCCACAGGGATGGAAGGAAAAGATGTTGCTTCCTGATGGTAGGTGATCGCTGGGCACCTAGGGGGCGCTGGACGGCTGTCAGTGGATTCCTGCAGTACCCGAATAGCCCTGTCCTTAAAATCAGCAAAGTCCAGATCAGGGTTTTGCATAGTTATAATACGCAACTGTCCTCTGTGGGTACTGGATAGGAGTCCTTCAATGAACTGCTCTTTTAACAGCTTATCCTCGTCCTTCACACTATCAGGATCAACTTGCTTAACTGCTCGCAGCGACTCCTGCAGGTTGAGAGCATAGTCCCTTATACTGTCCTGTGTCTTCTGTTTACAGCCAAAGAACCTCATCTTGATTTCAGCTGCAGTCGGGTGTCAAAGGTGCTCCTCAACTTGGCCAGGATCTTTGCAACAGTCTCTTTATCAGTGTCCTGCCAGGCTTTCACTTCTCTCTGCGCTGCACCCGGTAGCTGTCCAATCAGGATATTCACTTTCTGGTTCTCAGACAGAGGGTAGACTTTAAACAAACTGCACAGTCTCTCTTTAAATTCGCTCAGGGTATGTGACTCACCCGAGTACTGCGGTAGCCAGGCCGCTCCCGGTATGTAGGGCATGGACAGCGGCATTATGGGGACCGCTGCGGCGGGCGCTCCACCTTGCGGCGCGGCCGGGCATCGCCTTGTGGCGTGAACATTCTCTTCCCCCCTAGTTAACATTAGCCAGGGCCGGGGGTTGCGTGAGCTCACCGGTGGCCACCTCGCAGGCCCGACGCTCCGGGCAGTAGGCCTCAGCTCCTCCTCTTCTTGCGCGCTGTCCTCTCTTCCTGCGCGGCACTTCACTTCTTTGCACTCTGTGGCAGGCTCCGACCACGAAGGCCTGCCCCTTCTTCCCGCGCGCGCCAAGCAGCGTGGCAATGGCGGCAATTGGCGCCAATTTTCACACACAGTCTATGGCACACAGGACCTGGGGGTACCGGGCTCCGTAATCCTGTTCGTGGCGCCAAGTTGGGTCGCCCTCCCAGGGCTGTGGGGTACTCGGTACCGGGCCGGTATCAGTGGGTTGTGTCACAGCGGTGGAGACCCGGTCCGTGGCCCTGGGCGCCCAAGTAATAGGAAGATGAGAATGGTGGAATGTAGTTAGATGAATAGTTTGTGACGCCACCTGTGGTGCTCGGCAAGGGAGGTGTTAAGCTGATGCTGCATGCAGATCTGCTGGGACTGATGGTATGGTGCAGCAAAGATGTAAAAGCTCCCAACAGGTGAAGCTATAGTCCCAGGGCAGTGTAGAGGTGGTAGGCACGGGGATGTAGCAGTGCCGTAAGGGTAGGAAGCAGACAAGACACAGCGGGTTGCAATTTCTGTACCTTTACTTGATAACTGCAGTCCAGGGTCCTGATTACAGATGGTAACGGAGCAGGCTAGCCTGGAAGCAACTCAGGGATTCTCTCTCAGCAGACGGGCTGTGCAGTCTCCTTCCTAGCACTTGTTTGAATGAAGCACTCCTAGTACCGAGTTACACTGAAGTTCCTCCTGTCAGATGTTCCCAAGAACCTTACTTGCACGGCAGACAGCTGTAACCTATCTCGGGAGCTTCTTTCTCCTGAATCCCGGCTCACTATCCAAGCTGCTGTTGTGCCTCAAGTCTTAGATGGGAGCAGGGCATTTACAGCCTCCTACTCCTCTGGTATCTGTTGTAGGACCGTTAGTATCCGTACAACCGTGGAGACCAGGCTCCAGTTCATGCGCTCACTGTGAGGGAGCTCTCCTTTCCCAGCTCAACCTCCAGCTTCTCTCTCCACGTCTGCACACTTCACCCTCCGTAGACTAACTGACCACTCCCTCCTCTTGGCCCTCAGAGAGCACTCCTCCCCTTAATCCCGGTTCAGAGTTACCCCTGCTGGCCTGGAGTGGAACTGTGTTGCATGTATGGATTGACTGCGAGAGAGACCCATCATTGCCTCCAAGCCTGGCATTACCCTCCCCTGGAGGAAGGCAATGCCACTGTGGCGACCATACTCCTGTGGCTGCACTAGGGAGATGGGTGCACTGAAGAGATGGCTGCACTAGGGAGATGGCCTCACTGGGGAGATGGCTGCACTGGGGAGATGGGTACACTGAGGAGATGGCTGCACTGGGGAGATGGCTGCACTGGGGAGACGGCTGCACTGGGGAGACGGCTGCACTGGGGTCCGGGGAGATGGCTGCACTGGGGTCCAGGGAGATGGGTGCACTAAGGAGATGGCTGCAATAGGGTGATGGCTGCACTGGGGAAATGGGTGCACTGAGGAGATGGCTGCACTAGGGAGATGGCTGCACTGAGGAGATGGCTGCACTAGGGAGATGGCTGCACTGAGGAGATGGCAGCACTAGGGTGATGGCTCCACTAGGGAGATGGCTGCACTAGGGAGATGGCTGCACTGGGGAGATGGCTGCACTGGGGAGATGGCTGCACTGGGGAAATGGCTGCATTGGGGAGATGGCTGCACTGAGGAGATGGCTCCACGAGGGAGATGGCTCCATGAGGGAGATGGCTGCACTGAGGAGATGGCTGCACTGAGGAGATGGCTGTGTGGTGCCCCTGAGGGTTCAATCACCACAGAGGTACTGCACCTCCTCCTGAGGTGTGGTACCCCACTATACAGGTAAGGTGGAGACACTCTAACACTCACATCCCACACGCACACCAGTAGTGTAGCAGAGCAACCTTGGCGGCTCCCTGCTTAGAACACGAAGAGTGCTGGTAGGTGGGTGGAGCTTAGACTGCACAAGAGAGCAGGAGAAGATTAGGAAAAGGTCAGGCTGTGAGAGGCGATCCCCTGAGAGGGATGGAGTGAAGGAATTGCTGCAGCAGACTCCTGTGACCTGAAGCTGCCGGCAGAGGAAAGAGCCATAGAAAGTCTGACACTTCAGAAGGAAGAAAGATTAGTGTGGTACATAAGGAGAAAAGAACTAAGGACTAGGGTTAGAGCAGAGCCCTTCCTCAAGTTTGAAGCCCATGGCCGGAGTCCGGTCTCCGAGGTTGTATGGATACTGATGTTCCTGCAGCAGAAACCGGAGGAATAGAAGTCGTCACCACTTTATTCCCATCTAAGACTTGGGGGCACAACAGCAACGTGGGTGAGCCGGGACATGATAGCAAGAAGTCCCCGAAGCAGGCTACAGCTGTCTGCCGTACAAATCCTATACACCATGGAAGTCAACGCCCATGTTATGTACATAAATAATCCATCTTTATTCAAACAAGTTTGTTAAAAATATAAAACAAGTAGACAATGGAGATACATATGCAAAATAATACTGCTAACACAGGTAATAAAAATACAGCTTTTCTCTACTTTTAGTATTTGTAAAATATTTTCAGGGAAAAAAAGTACATTCTAATGTGGAGCACAAAAATTCTCATTCCTACTAAAAATGTATGGAATAATCCCTATTAAGTACAAACACATAGGTGTCCACTAAGTAAATATGTCTCTAATGATACAGCAGTTATTGAACCATTGCACATTCCTCAAGTGAGTATTTAGAGTAGAAAGAACTATCTGCTAACATTGCCACACACAAACCTACTGAAAACACATTCATTAAGGAAAATTTCCTATTGCAATAATTTTTTAAAGTGAAATAGTGCAGCGCTAAATATATAGGGATAAGTTATAATAAACTAATTATTAATGTGCAGATGACAATTTATATGTGCAAAATGCAGAGATAATACTCAACTACTATAAAGGGCATGTCACACTAAGAGATATCGCTAGCAATATCGCTATAACTAGTGACGTTATAGCGATATTGCTAGCGATATCGCTGTGTCTGATACTTACCTACGACCAGCTCCCCCGCTGGTTATCGCTGATCGCGCGAGAATGTTCAGGACTGTTTCTCGTCGTCAGCTTTCCGCGGCGCTTCCTGCTGTGAGGACGAGCGACGCGTGGAGCCGGGCGGGAGGACGCAGGATCGCCTGGTGTGACAGGTAAGTAGCGATCCCCGTCCCCAGCGATGTCGCTGGTGAGATCTGCCTGTGTGGCAGCTCACTAGCGACCACTTAGCGATGTACCAGCGATCCTGACAGTGTCATATCGCTGGTCGGGATCGCTGGTACATCGCTAAGTGTGACAGTACCTTTAGAAGTAATGGAGATCCTGGTACTTTAAACAGATGATTAATGTGCAAGTGACCATTTATAAGTGCAATATGCAGAGATAACACCCAACTGCTTTTGGAGATAATAGTAAACCTATCACTTAAATAAATCTCAGTGGAAAAAGTAACACCAAGAGAGCTGTACCTGACCTGCGAGCAGACTTGACGCCCCAACGCGTGTTTCGCGTATAGCTTCTTCCTTATGGGGGTAAGTGTCACTGACATTATGCTCAGGGAGTCTATTTATAACCCTGTCTTTATTGGTGGCAGCGGCTGGTAATGGCGCTTACTGCGCCGTGAAAGACAGTGACGTCAGGCTTGTCGGCGTCTCACGTGACTGATCCACCCCCCGCTCGACATGTCAAAGCAAGGGGCGGGGCCAGCCGCGCTAACAGACACGTCACCGCAATGACTCACTGACCCACGGCCAGATAAAGCGCACACCGCAATCAAAAGAAGAGTGGAAAGTTGACCTATTCTGTCCAAATGCTAATCTATAGGGAAACTTTTATATATACTGTCTTGAGAGAATAAAAACCTAAAGTGAAAGTTTATAAGTGGTCTCCATTACTTCCAACAGAAGCCAAGAAGAATTTATTAATAAAAAATATATCGTGCAAATGCTCATAGAATTAAATGTGCTATACTAAAATATAAAAAATATACAAGTTCATGAGTATATTGTTCCTGAAAAACTAGTAAGCATAAAACATAGAGCAATTACTCATACAATTAAATATACTATACTTAACACTAGGACTACTGGTATAGTCATTTTGACTACTTGCACTTTTTATTTCTCTTCTGTGACTACATTTTTCGGAATTCCGGCTTGAGACTCGGTGACTTTTCCTCAAATAGGATGTGAAAAAATATTTTGTGACAATAAATAATTTTGGTGAAAAAATTGAGCGTTTTTTTCAAAATTTACCTTTAACTACTAAAGGTAGTCATTTTGACTACCTACTATATTTTGCAGTCCTTTTGTCACTAAATGTTGCTGTAAAGTTTTGTGTACAATTTTTTCACTGTATCTTATTTACCCTGATGTTCATATACTGTATATGTAGTTCAATTCAGATGTCAACTTTTCACATTTTCCACGTGTTACCTGGTTCTATTACTGTGTAATGCTGAACTGAAAATTTATTGTCATAATATTTGATTATTTTGTACTGTATAGTGTGAAGCAGCAATTTTTTTGGGGGAAAAACTATATTTGCATACAGCTTGATGTTATTAGTTATAGTTTAGAGCTAGAAAGAATATTTGTTTATCTGCGACCCCTTACAATCTGGTTTCCGCTCTTTACACTCTACTGAAACTGCCCTCACTAAAGTCTCTAATGATTTAATAACAGCTAAATCAAAAGGTCATTGCTCCCTGCTGATTCTACTGGATCTCTCTGCTGCATTTGACACTGTGGATCACCAGCTCCTCCTCACTATGCTCCGCTCTATAGGCCTCAAGGACACAGCCCTCTCCTGGTTCTCCTCCTACCTCTCTGACCGCTCCTTCACTGTATCTTTTTCCGGCTCCTCTTCCTCTTCTCGTCCCCTTACTATCGGGGTCCCGCAGGGCTCAGTCCTAGGCCCCCTCCTCTTCTCTTTATACACTGCCCCTATTGGACAAACAGATTTGGGTTCCAGTATCATCTCTATGCTGATGACACCCAATTATACACTTCTTCCCCTGACATCACCCCTACCCTAATTCAAAATACCAAGGATTGTCTGTCTGCTGTCTCTAGCATCATGTCCTCCCTCTATCTGAAACTAAATCTCTCTAAAACTGAACTTCTTGTGTTTCTCCCCTCTACTAACCTCACTCTACCTAACATCGAAATAACCCTGGAGGGTTCAACCATAACTCCCAAGCAGCATGCCCGCTGTCTTGGGGTCATATTCGACAGTGAACTTTCCTTTACTCCGTACATCCGATCACTCAGTCGCTCTTGTCACCTGCATCTTAAAAACATCTCCAGAATCCGACCTTTTCTCACCTTTGAAACTGCTAAGACTCTTACTGTCGCTCTTATTCATTCTCGTCTGGACTACTGCAACTCTCTTCTGATCGGTCTCCCTCTTACCAAACTTTCTCCTCTCCAATCCATCTTGAATGCGGCAGCCAGGGTCATATTTCTGTCCAGCCGCTTCACCGATGCCTCCATCTTGTGCCAGTCATTACACTGGCTACCTATTCGCTACAGGGTCCAGTATAAACTCATCTCTCTCACCCACAAAGCTCTCCACTGTTCTGCACCGCCTTATATCTCCTCTCTCATCTCTGTCTATCGCCCTACACGTGCCCTCCGTTCTACAAATGACCTAAGACTAACATCCCCCGTAATCCGAACCTCGCACCTCCGTCTCCAAGACTTCTCTCGTGCTGCTCCAGCTCTCTGGAATGCACTTCCCCAGATGATCAGACTGATACCTAGCCCTGACCTATTCAAGCGCGCTTTGAAAACCCATCTCTTCAAACAAGCCTACCACATCAACTACTCAGCAAGCTAACTTTGCCCTGTTCCCTCCTTCCAAATATTATTCTGAACCTGCACCCTACTATTCATCTGTCTCCACACCCTTCATGCACATGATAACTGCATTTGATACTTGTCTATTGCACTTAAACACACGGGCTGATGACCGGATCATGCAGCTTTATATGAAAATCCCTATTATAATTGCCAGACCTGAATTAACAAGCATTTCTCACCTACTGTGTCCCCCCATTTCCTTGTAGATTGTAAGCTTGCGAGCAGGGACCTCACTCCTAATGTCACTGTTTGAATTGTCTTAACTTGTATTGAATTTATTGTCTGTACATGTCCCCGCTTAATTGTAAAGTGCTGCGGAATATGTTGGCGCTATATAAATAAAAATTATTATTATTATCTGCAAATGGGCAATATGCATGAATATAGCAATAATGCAATGTAATGGTTTATGACGCGAAAACGATAAAAATTACGTGTTTTTTTCATTTTTCTTTTGTTTATGATCAACCATGTTCACATGCAGTATAATTCTGCGAAAAAATGTATAAATTAGCTAAAACATCAAGACTTTTATAGGTCCAGTCAAAAATGAACGAACATTATATTTGTATAGTGGTAGCGAACAGAACAGCAGGGATATGTTACTGGTGATTCTCATTGTATGCTGTGTTATATGAATATATACTGTATATATGTCCAGGACTGCTATTTTCTGTTGTAGTTTTACAATGATCCTAGCAATAAAAGTTGTAAAGGACCCCCTGCAAATACACCACAAGAACATGTACTAGGAGATGGCCTGTTCACGCATTTGAAAATACCTTAGACTTAGCGGGTATAAATGCTTGGATAGTATACAAGGAGATGACCCCCGAAAAAATGTCACGCAAGGCATTTTTACAAAAGCTTGTTACAGAGTTGAGTGGTCCTTATGTTATATCTAGGGGAAAGGGTGGCATGTCCCAAGTTGCTACATCTTCAGATGTGATGCTTCAAAAAAAATTTTGCCAGATAAAAGAAAAATGCAAAAATAATAGATCTGTTGGCTATTGTATGACTTGCCGTAAGTCTTTGTGTGGGCAATGTACCGCCGTAAATGAAAGACGATGCCTGAAATGCGAATCAAGAAATGTTTAGAAGGTCAATTATGCCGTACTTTTTAGGAGAAGAAGGAAAATGTAGAATTGGAGCTGAATCTCAATAAAACGTTATTATGAAGTACAACCGGTATCGACCCAACGGCCTTCTTCAGGTACTGAGGAGAAGGAGCACTGACTGACCTAGTAGTCATTTTCTCTGCTTGTTGTTCTTGAGTTGTTGTTTATATGTGTGCACTTTAATAATAAATGATTGTAAAATGTCTATTATTATTGTTTTACTTAGTTTACTTTTGTTATTTCCTGTAGAAAAATATGAAAAATCAGAAAGAAAACATTCCAAAGCATTACTGTTGGATCTCACAATAATAATACATTAAAAAAAATATAATTATTAATAAATAACCACAAATGAAACTCTAAAAATAAACGAAAACAAGTCAGTAGTCAGAATGACTACATTCAGTAGTTCTAGTCGGGGTCACGAGTCCAGTAGTCCTAGTGTTAAATATAAGAATGCAAGTGAAAAAGTTATTGAAAAACTATTATTCAAGTAGTGTAATTTGAAAATGTGATGTTTATCATATTAATATTCAGTGACATTACATTAAAAAATAATGAACAGCACATCCTCAAGGTTACAGGTGATTAATCTATCAGAGATCGAGTTGACTGAGTCACAATTAGATGTTTTGGGATTGGGCCTATGCTTCTCACCTGTTTCCCCCTTTGACTTTTTCTCAGCTGTAAAAGACCTCCACCTACTTGCGAGGAAACTTGTTTTTAAGAAACTACATGAGAAATCAAATGCTGGAGAAGAGTGGAATGCAAAGGAATTGGAGGCAATAGCTACTCTAGAAGAACTAGATGATGAACATCAGGTAACTACAAATAGTGTGAGTAAATATGTACCCCCTATGCCTAAAAGATTTCCACCATTGAATTTGTTTCCGAATATAGAATTGTTTGTAAAGCTGGTCACTAAGGAATTTGAAAAAATATCTAAAGGAATATTACGGGATAATCTGACCCCGGATCAAAGAAAAGCCCTAAGAGAACTTCAAAGTCTCAAGGGAATAGTGATAAAACCAGCGGATAAAGGGGGAAATATAGTGGTTTGGCCACTGGTGCAATATGAAAAAGAAGGATTAAGGCAACTTAAAGATGTCAATTGTTACAAAAAATTGACTTTCAATCCCACTTTGACTTTCCAGAATGAATTCCAAAATATCTTGGATAGAGCTTTCCAGCAGGGAATAATTACAAAAGATTTGAAAGATAATTTGATACCAACCTATCCGAAGATGGCTTGTATATATTTCATCCCAAAGATTCACAAAAGTCTGTCGAGCCCACCAGGACGACCAATAGTATCCGGAACTGGCAGTCTGTGTGAATTAATAAGTATCTGGATTCCTGCCTAAAACCTTTGGCACAATCATTACCATAATATATTAGAGATACAGGTGATATCTTAAGCAAGGTGGAAGGCATACCCATGGAAGAGGACATGTGGTTAGTGACACTTGATGTGGAATCCTTGTACACGTCCATCCAGCACAGAGATGGTATCAAGGCTGCTCAAATATTACTATCAATGATGGATTATGGCTCTGATTTGACTAATTTTCTTATTTCCCTCCTTCAATTTACCCTAGAACATAATTACTTTATTTTTAAAAATACAATATATTTGCAGCAATGAGGTACTGCGATGGGGGCGGCTTTCGCCCCCTCGTATGCAAATATTTTTCTGGGGTTTTGGAAGAGGATGATTTTTTTCGTCAACCCAGTGGCATATATTGAGAAGGTCCTGTTCTGGGCCCGTTATATTGATGATATATTTATGATCTGGCAGGGCTCAAAGCAGGACCTCCAAAAATTCCTGGAGGTCTTAAATGATAACAGGATGAACATTAAATTGACTTCCAAACACAGTCAAGAAAAAATGGAGTTTTTGGATATTATGATATCAAAAGGAACAAATAATTTACTGGAGACGGATGTTTTTCGTAAAAATACGGCTGTAAATTCACTGTTACACGCCTCTTCGGCACATCCTCGACCATTAATAAACGGAATCCCCACAAGTCAATTCCTACGCATAAAACGAATATGCTCTAATGATCAACTTTTTCATGGACAGGCTGATGAACTAGTGAATAGGTTCAAGCATAGAGGCTATTCAAACAGAAGTATAAAGAAAGGCCTCCACAGAGCAGCAGCAGAAAGGAGGACTGATTTGTTGCAGCCCAAGATTAAAAAGCAAAGTGAACAAAAGGTGAGGTTCATTTCAACCTATAATGAAAAGTGGTTGGAAATGAGGGGAGCACTGGACAAATATTGGGCCATATTAAAAACAGATCAGACCATTGTTAAACATGTGAATGATGCACCATCAATAACATATAGAAGAGCAAAACATCTTAAAGATATATTGGTTCACAGCTTTTATAAAGGTGAGGGAGCCACCACTAATGTATTTGGAGCAAAAGGTCCAAAGTGGGGATTTTATCCATGCAATGACTGTATTTCCTGTCCAAATATGCAGAAAGCTCTGACATTCCGATCTAGTGATGGTAATAAGACTTTTACCATCACTCAAAACATAACATGCAACACCTTTGGTGTTGTGTATTATGCCTTTTGTCCATGTAACAAAATTTATATAGGTCTTACATCTAGAGCGCTGAAAGTGCGGGTAAGAGAGCATTTCAGGGACATAAAGAAAGCTGAAAATGTGGAAGACTTGTCGGAATTGAAACCTATACCAAGGCACTTCAAAATGGTCCATGACTGTAATGCTAAGCTTCTTAAAGTGATGGGAATTGACAAAGTGTATATAAATGAACGGGGAGGGAATTGGAGGAAAGATCTGGCACAGTTAGAGGCCAAGTGGATTTTTAGGGTTGGTTCTGTTCAACCATCTGGTCTGAATGAGATTCTAAGTTTTGCCCCTTTCCTGTAATTAGATGTTTATTTATGTCTTGTCTTTTAATGTTTTTATTAATTTTTATTTTTTAGTCTTTTTTAGGTTTCCATATTTATTCATTATTGGTTAATCGCTATATAAGTGGTAGTGTGAACAAGGGCTCATCATAAGACTGAAGATGGACCTGTTGCTGTGCTTAGGATGAGAAGATTCTGTCTGAGAGAATGAAGATTTTTATAAATATTTATATGTATTTGTACTCTCTCACTTTTTTATTTGTTATAATTCTATGTTTTGTTGTCACCATTTAATTTATTACTTATTATTTTTTAATGTAATGTCACTGAATATTAATATGATAAACATCACATTTTCAAATTACACTACTTGAATAATAGTTTTTCAATAACTTTTTCACTTGCATTCTTATATTTAAGTATAGTATATTTAATTGTATGAGTAATTGCTCTATGTTTTATGCTTACTAGTTTTTCAGGAACAATATACTCATGAACTTGTATATTTTTTATATTTTAGTATAGCACATTTAATTCTATGAGCATTTGCACGATATATTTTTCATTAATAAATTCTTCTTGGCTTCTGTTGGAAGTAATGGAGACCACTTCTAAACTTTCACTTTAGGTTATTATTCTCTCAAGACAGTATATATAAAAAAAAGTTTCCCTATAGATTAGCATTTGGACAGAATAGGTCAACTTTCCACTCTTCTTTTGATTGCGGTGTGCGCTTTATCTGGCCGTGGGTCAGTGAGTCATTGCGGTAACGTGTCTGTTAGCTTGACTGGCCCCGCCCCTTTCTTTGACATGTCGAGCAGGGGGTGGATAAGTCACGTGAGACGCCGACAAGCCTGACGTCACTGTCTTTCACGGCGGAGTAAGCGCCATTACCAGCCGCTGCCACCAATAAAGACAGGGTTATAAATAGACTCCCTGAGCATAATGACAGTGACCCCCATAAGAAAGAAGCTATACGCGAAATGCGCGTCGGGGCGTCAAGTCTGCTCACAGGTCAGGTACAGCTCTCTTGGTGTTACTTTTTCCACTGAGATTTATTTAAGTGATAGGATTACTATTATCTCCAAAAGCAGTTGGGTGTTATCTCTGCATATTGCACTTATAAATGGTCACTTGCACATTAATCATCTGTTTAAAGTACCAGGATCTCCATTACTTCTTATAGTAGTTGAGTATTATCTCTGCATTTTGCACATATAAATTGTTATCTGCACATTAATAATTAGTTTATTATAACTTATCCCTATATATTTAGCGCTGCACTATTTCACTTTAAAAAATTATTGCAATAGGAAATTTTCCTTAATGAATGTGTTTTCAGTAGGTTTGTGTGTGGCAATGTTAGCAGATAGTTCTTTCTACTCTAAATACTCACTTGAGGAATGTGCAATGGTTCAATAACTGCTGTATCATTAGAGACATATTTACTTAGTGGACACCTATGTGTTTGTACTTAATAGGGATTATTCCATACATTTTTAGTAGGAATGAGAATTTTTGTGCTCCACATTAGAATGTACTTTTTTTTCCCTGAAAGTATTTTACAAATACTAAAAGTAGAGAAAAGCTGTATTTTTATTACCTGTGTTAGCAGTATTATTTTGCATATGTATCTCCATTGTCTACTAGTTTTATATTTTTAACAAACTTGTTTGAATAAAGATGGATTATTTATGTACATAACATGGGTGTTGACTTCCATGGTGTATAGGATTTGTTGGATTGTTAGGAAGTGCCTTCCCTTATTTAGGACAGGTTTTTTCCTTTTTTTGATAAAAAATTTTTGTCTGCCGTACAAGTAGAGTTCTAAGTAACATCAAGAAGGAGGAATTTGAGTTTAATACGCAATTACAAGTACTTCAGATTAGGCGCTAGTGTGGAGACGTTCAGAGAAGGCACATGTTGGAGGAGTCCTGAAAAGGTGTACTTTACCTTGCCTGGGAGTTGGCTGAGCCCCTTGTCATGAATGGGAAACCGAGGAGGAAAAACAGGACAACAAGCTAAGTCTCAGAAAACCAAAGAAGTTGGTAACTATGCAGATTGCAGATCCCTGATCTTAACCGCACAACTAGCAGCAGTCGTGGAGGGTTCCTACGTTGGTCCTAGATGCCTCGTCACAACCGGAGAACTACATAAGTCTAAAGCAGGAAAAGAGGAAAACTAACTGCCCCAGAGCAGACCCCAAAGGAAAGACAGCCCCCCACATGTATTGACGGTGAAACAAGATGAAAATACAAACAAAAGCAGGAAAATAGGCTGAGCAAACGATGGGGCCCGGCTAACTAAAAAGGACAGTAAAGGAAAGACACTGTCTGCAATATGCCAAAAACAACCTACAAAAATATTGTCCAACACTTCTGATAGCAAAATTAACCCTGAAGTCATGACTTCTAAACCTATATCAGCACCCTGAAATATTCTGAGACAGAACAAAAAAGAGGCCAATCTAATATGGTACAAAAAGCAGATTGGCATATACTGATTAATAGGAGTGGAATTTCAGCATAGCCCCAGCAGGGGCAGGCTGCTTACACAACAAACTGAATTGGCCAACAAGCGCAAGTGTGAACATTAGCAAAAAACAAACTTAACTTGAGAAGACTGGAAGAGAGCTGAAGTCCAGGACCTGAGAAGCAGACTGAATCACCAGCACCCGGACAGGGCGTCAGCTGTCTTATATCCAGTCTGATACTCCAGAGATTCAATCGTTATCCTCCTCATCAGTTGGCAGATCACTACCACTTAAACCAACCGCACTACCTCCTGTCACCACCAGAGGGAGAACGGAAGGGGAACTCTCAACTGGTGGAGCAGAAAATGAGTTCATGACAGCCCCTGACCTGGAGGATACGGCACTGAAGCTGGCACCCGTGTGCACCAGACTGTGAGTAAAGCCTATGGAACTACATGCCCTTGTATCCTCCACTTATTCTTGCGCCTTGCACCCGGCTCTGCTACATCTATGTCTTTACACTATCCCCCCATTTACCACCTTCATCTACTCTGCCCTCGGACTACAGCTCCACCTGTGGGGAGCTTCAACATCATTGCTGCACCATAACATCTGTCCCAGAGAAGCAACCCTGCAGCACTGGTCAAACTGACAAGAGACCACAGGTGGCGTCACGAATCATCCACTTATGAACTTTAATCAGCCACGCTTAACCCCCCCTTTCACATGGATGCCCAGGGCCACGGACCGGGTCACCGCTACTGTGACATTTCCCTCTGAGATACCGGCCCAGTACCGAGTACCCCCATGGCCCTGGTGAGCGATTCAGCTGCACTAGGGAGATGGCTGCACTAGGGAGATGGGTGCACTGAGGAGATGGCTGCACTGGGGAGATGGCTGCGCTGGGGAGATGGCTGCACTGAGGAGATGGCTGTGTGGCGCCCCTGAGGGTTCAGTCACCACAGAGGTACTGCACCTCCTCCTGAGGTATGGTACCCCACTATCCAGGTAAGGTGGAGACACCTGACCACACTCCAACACTCATGTCCCACACGCACACCAGTAGTGTAGCAGAGCAACCTTGGTGGCTCCCTGCTTAGAACACGAAGAGTGCTGGGAGGTGGGTGGAGCTTAGACTGCACAAGAGAGCGGGAGAAGGTTAGGAAAAGGTTAGTTTGTGAGAGGCGATCCCCTGAGAGGGATGGAGTGAAGGAAGTGCTGCAGCAGACTCCTGTGACCTGGAGCTGCTGGCACAGGAAAGAGCCATAGAAAGCCTGACTCTTCAGAAGGAAGAAAGATTAGTGTGGAATGTAAGGAGAAAAGAACTAAGGACTAGGGTCAGAGCAGAGCCCTTCCTCAAGTTTGAAGAGCATGGCCGGAGTACGGTCTCCGAGGTTGTATGGATACTGATGTTCCTGCAGCAGAAACTGGAGGAATAGAAGTCGTCACCACTTTATTCCCATCTAAGACTTGGGGGCACAACAGCAACGTGGGTGAGCCGGGACATGATAGCAAGGAGTCCCTGAAGCAGGCTACAGCTGTCTGCCGTACAAGTAGAGTTCTAAGTAACATCAAGAAGGAGGAATTTGAGTTTAATACGCAATTACAAGTACTTCAGATTAGGCGCTAGTGTGGAGACGTTCAGAGAAGGCACATGTTGGAGGAGTGCTGGAAAGGTGTACTTTACCTTGCCTGGGAGTTTGCTGAGCCCCTGACCTGGAGGACATGGCACTGAAGCGGGCACCTGTGCGCACCAGACTGTGAGTAAAGCCTTTGGAACTACATGCCCTTGTGTCCTCCACTTATTCTTGCGCCTTGCACCCGGCTCTGCTACATCTATGTTTCTACACCATCTCCCCATTTACCACCTTCATCTACTCTGCCCTTGGACTACAGCTCCACCTGTGGGGAGCTTCAACATCATTGCTGCATCATAACATCTGTCCCAGAGAAGCAACCCTGCAGCACTGGTCAAACTGACCAGAGACCACAGGTGGCGTCATGAATCATCCACTTATGAACTTTAATCAGCCACGCTTAACCCCCCCTTTCACATGGACGCCCAGGGCCACGGGCCGGGTCACTGCTACAGTGACATTTCCCTCTGAGATACCGGCCCGGTCCTGAGTACCCTCACGGCCCTGGCGAGCGATCCAGCTGCACTAGGGAGATGGCTGCACTGAGGAAATGGGTGCACTGAGGAGATTGCTGCGCTGGGGAGATGGCTGCTCTGGGGAGATGGCTGCACTGGGGAGATGGCTGCGCTGGGAGAAGGCTGCACTGGGGAGATGGCTGCACTGAGTAGATGGGTGCACTGGGGAGATGGGTGCACTGAGGAGAAGGGTGCAGTAGGGAGATGGGTGCACTGGGTAGATGGCTACACTGGGGAGATGGCTACACTGGGGAGATGAGTGCACTGGGGAGAAAGGCTACTTTCACATCAGAGATTTTTGTCAAAGTGTCAATATGGCGCCC
This sequence comes from Dendrobates tinctorius, assembly GCF_039654945.1. Taxonomy (NCBI): domain Eukaryota; kingdom Metazoa; phylum Chordata; class Amphibia; order Anura; family Dendrobatidae; genus Dendrobates; species Dendrobates tinctorius. Next base: position 15,701,904 of record NW_027361747.1, on the reverse strand, counting down.
CCAGGAGTATGGTCGCCACACTGGCATTGCCTTCCTCCAGGGAGGGTCTCTCTAACAGTTAATCTCTACATGCAACACAGCTCCCACTCCAGGCCAGCAGAGGGAGCTCTGAACCAGAATTGGGGGAGGAGTGCTCTCTGAGGGCCAGGAAGGGAAATTAGTCAGTTAGTGTGAGGAGGGCAAAGAGTGTAGATGTGTGGAGAGAAGCTGGAGGTTGAGCTGAGGATAGAGAGCTCCCTCCCAGTGATAGCACATGATCTGGAGTCTGGTCTCCACAGTTGTATGGATACTGAAGGTCCTACAACAGAAACCAGAGGAATAGGAAGCTGTAAATGCTCTATTCCCAACTAAGACTCGGAGGCACAACAGCGAAGGGTGAGCCAAGAGAGATAGAAGGCTACAGCTGTCTGCCATACGAGGTAGATCCAAAAGGGAAGAAGGAGGAACGTCAGTGTAACACTGTACTGCATGTACCTCAAGTAAGCGCTAGAGAGGAGACTACACAACCCATCTGACAGAGAGATTCCTAAGTTGCTTCCAGGCTAATCATCTCCTGTGCCATCTGTAATCTGGACCCTGGACTGCACTTGCAAGTAAAGGTAAAGAAACTGCATTCCGCTTCTGTCCTTGCCTTCTTCCTACAACTTCTTCAGCACTGCTACATCTCTGTGCCAGACACTGCACCCTCTTCCCCAACACCTATCTACACTGCCCTGGGACCAATAGCCCTGCCTGTGGAGGGCTACAACGTCTCTGCTGCACTACACCATCTGTCCCAGAGGATCTGTCTGCAGCGTCGGCTTAACACCTTCATTGCCGAACACCACAGGTGGCATCACGAATCATTCATAAACTTTATTCCACCATTCAAGCCCCCTTTTACATGGGTGCCCAGGGCCACGGACCGGGTCACCGCTGCTGTGACAATCCCCTCTGAAGGACCGGCCCGCTACCGAGTACCCCACAGCCCTGGGAGGGCGACCCATCTGCATTAGTCATACTCACCAATGGGGGAGGCAGCACTTAAAGTGCCTAGGGCAGCTTAAACTCTAAATACGGCCCTGGAGAGCTTTACAGTTAGTCGTTGGCCATGCATGTTCAATAACATCAGGCAAAGAACAAACAATGTTTCTGGGAAAATTTTGTGAATGATTATGGAATGTTCTATCACAGAAAGCTTGTTTATGGAATAATGCCTTTAGTGCTAAACATTTAACAGACAAAACCTAGCATAAAAACACAATAATCAAATACCCCACGGTATGTAAATATACACACTTGGTCAAAATCGTTGGTACCCCTCGTTTAATGACAGAAAAACCCACAATGGTGATAGAAATAACTTGAATCCAACAAAAGTAATAATAAATAAAAAATCTATGAAAATGAACAAATGAAAGTCAGACATTGCTTTTCAACCATGCTTCCACAGAATTTAAAAAAAAAAAACAAAAAACTCCTGAAATAGACCTGGACAGAATTGATGGTACCCCTGAAAATAATGTGACAAAGGGGACATGTTAAATCAAGGTGTGTCCACTAATTAGCATCACAGGTGTCTACAATCTTGGAATCAGTGAGTGGGCCTGTATAGAGGCATACAGATTCTCACTGTCCATTGCAGCTCTGGCAGTATGTTTAGAGTCGTTGTCCTGCTAGAAGGCGAGCATGTACCCCAGTCTGATGTCTTTTGAAGCCTCTAAAATGTTTTCCTCCAGAATTGGACTGTATTTAACTTCATCCATCTTTCCAAGAATTCTGACCAGCTTCCCTGTTTCTGCTGAAACAAAGTATACCCACATCATAATGTTGCCACCATGTTTGATGGTGGGGATGGTGTTTTCAGGGTGCATAGTATTTTTTTATTGCATTTTCATCCTAGATTCTGTCTGTTAAATGGTAAAAGTGCACCTACACATTGCACTTATATCAACATATGTTCCAGCTCATTTATTTGGTTTTGCTTTAATTTTTGGTACATACAGGGGCATGGCTCCTCTTTTTTGGGCTGTGCTTCTTGTCTGTATAGCTTCCCACAGGCAGGTGCAAAATAGTCAGGTCTGGGTATGAACCACAGGTTGGTGACACCTGGTTTAGACCTAAAGCCAATTTTGCATGAGCATCTGTAAAATGCTCGTTCCCAAATATCTGCAGGTATTAGCATGCCAGCAATCACTCCACGAACAAGCAAAATTCACGTTTCTAAAGATAATTTTTATGAATACATAAAAATCATCATTATCAGCTGCACATATCTCTGTGTAAATGGGGATGTGTTGCCAATAATATGCACAGTGTATGGGGCCAGACTGATTGTATTAGAGATCATTCTATCTCCATCCTTGCTCATCGGCCTGGGTATGCAGAACTGTAAACGAGCACCAAAAAACTTGAGTAGAGTAGATTAGCACTCATTACTGGCCTACAGTACATTGCTTTCAGAGTAAATTAGCCATAATGTATATTGCTACTGTAAGGGTCGGCCAGGACTGTAGTCGTGGCCAAGGATTCCGGGGCAACGGTGTCCTGGCCTCCCCTCACATAGACATGACAGCTTTCTGTCGGCATACCTGCAGCTCCATTCTTCTCACCCTCAGGGCCTTCTCCAGATGGCAGAATATTTTTTTTCAGGCATTGTGGTACAAATGGAGACTCAGTCCAGCTCAACTTTAACAATAACAGCTTTACTCATTTTTGTACGCAGCACATCCATTTTCTTTACAGCGGTTACCAAAGATTCCACAGTGCACAATTGTCGCTTTCCATAGCTTCTCACTGTCTTCTTCCAGATCATTCCTGGGACCGTTCAGCATCACAGCATCCTCCCTGTCCAGCTCTACCATTTTTGGGAGTTCCCCTGTCTGTTTCTCCCCAGACAAAAGGGCGTCTGCCCACGTAGCAAGCTGCCTCATAATGAGCGACCTGTTCTGCCGTACTGCTGCCAACTGTCTCACTACCATCTGTAGTGTAGTCATCTGCACTGCCATGTTCTGCGCTGCTGTGAACTGTGCGGCTGTGATCTGCGCTGCTGTATTCTGCAGTGTTGTTATCTGTGGCCCTCGGGCCCTAAACGGTTGGGCCCGTGTTCCTAACATTACAGAGCTGACTGCCCTGTCAGGGCGCTCCCACCCAACTGATTAAAATCTCAGCTGTTCCCCAGCTTAACGGCCGTTAGCTCCTCCTGCTTTATCTATTTGCAGGCTGAGTATGTGCTCCACCCCGATCTAGTGGCCTAACTAGAGAACTACACTTTCCCTACAACTATAACAGTAGTTATACATAACATTTACTTAAATATACATTACACTTTTATCCCTTAAGGAAATACACAAAATAATGCAGCAGTACCTATGTGATACACACATAATGGTAATACACAAGAACGTGTAGTAGTACCTTGTAAAATACGAGAAAGAAGTAAAAGATACAACAATAACATTTTCCATTCCCTTACTCCACCTTAAGAAGGTAGTAGTAAGACAAGTATGAGTAGAAAGAAGGAAAGAAAGCAAGAAAGCTAAGGGCTCATTTCAACATATAAGGCCATCCAGCTTTTTTCCCTCTGGTGTACTATTAAAATGCTGAAGGGAAACTGATGACGGAACTGATCCCATACTTTTCTATGGGATCTTTCCCATATATTGAGGACATCAGTCGTGCTGTCGTGCTGCTAGAGCCCGATTTGAAAGCAATACATGTAGATTTTTCTGATGGGACTATGGTCCAGTTCCTTAGGCAAAGTGCACAACTATGGGATGGCATAACACAAATGACCGAACAATAGCAGCGAGGATAAATAAGAATGTCCAGTTAAGGTTGGCATTAATGTAATAAGAGGTACAAAATCCATTTATATTCAATACTCTTTTCTTTTACAGGCTGGTGATGAGAATAATTAAATTTTTTAATTTTTGAAGTATTACTTTTTAAATTCTGTCATGAGCTTGTCTGTGTTTTTTGGTTTCCAATTTTGGGGGTTTCATTTTTTCAGTTATAATAAGGGCAGTGATGGCCTACTCAATAATATGTAGAAGAGATTAAACATAATGGGGTAGAATTATGAAATGAAATGCACAACAATTTGCGTAATGTAAGCAAAATAAATGTCTTTCTTGCACCAAATTTATTATGCATTTTAGGCTGGTTTCACATTTGCGTTTTTTTTCGCGGTATTTTAGCGCTAAATAGCGCATGCGGTTTTTTTTCCTATACTTTGCATGGGATGCGCTTATGTGCGCATACACATGCGTTTGTACGCGTTTTACCGCGCATGCGTTTTTTTGCGGTATGCGCTCGGGCGCACAAAATGCAACCTGTTGCATTTTTTGAGCGTCCGACTTGCCTCAAAAAAATGCATGCGCGCGCAATGCGTTTTTTTACAGCAAGACACCCATTATAAGTCTATGGTGAGCATATGTGCGCATTGGCATGCTTATGTATGCGTTTTTTTGCACATGCGTTTTTTTTTTACCATTAGTTTAGACAATGGAATTTAGGGGTTTGGGTTAGAGTTAGGGTTAGTTAAGGGGGTTTAGGGTTAGGGTTAGGGTTAGGGTCAGGGTCAGGGTTAGGGTTAGGATCAGGGTATGGTTTGGTTAAGGGTTAGGGTTAGGGTCAGGGTTAGGGTTAGGGTTAGGGTCAGGGTTAGGGTTAGGGTTAGGATCAGGGTATGGTTTGGTTAAGGGTTAGGGTTAGGGTCAGGGTCAGGGTTAGGGTTAGGGTCAGGGTTAGGGTCAGGGTTAGGGTTAGGGTTAGGGTTAGGGTCAGGGTTAGGGTTAGGGTTAGGATCAGGGTATGGTTTGGTTAAGGGTTAGGGTTAGGGTTAGGGTCAGGGTTAGGGTTAGGGTTAGGGTCAGGGTCAGGGTTAGGGTTAGGGTTAGGGTCAGGGTTAGGGTCAGGGTTAGGGTTAGGGTCAGGGTTAGGGTTAGGGTTAGGGTTAGGGTCAGGGTTAGGGTTAGGGTCAGGGTTAGGGTTAGGGTTAGGGTCAGGGTTAGGTTTAGGGTCAGGGTTAGGGTTAGTTAGGGTTTAGGGTTTGGGTTAGGGTTAAGTATGGTTTGGTTAAGGGTTAGGGTCAGGGTTAGGGTTAGGGTTAGGGTCAGGGTTAGGGTTAGGGTTAGGGTCAGGGTTAGGGTTAGTAAAGTCATGGTTTGGGTTAGTGTGAGGGGCCACCTAATGTTGGAAAAAAACGCAAACGCGGTAAAAACGCACTAAAAACGCATACAAACGCATAAAAACGCTGCGTTTTTTCATGCATGCTCATAAAAATGCTTGAAAAAAACGCAGCAGTTGTATGCTTTTGTATGCGTTTTTTCAATGCGTTTTTTTGCGGGAAAAACGCGCTGCAAAAAAAAGCAAGTGTGAAACTAGCCTTAGTTACTTAATGCATATTGTGAAAAATTTGTCAAAAAGAACATGTTTTGGCACAAACCAAACTGATTAATGAATCAAAATATTACAAAGTAGATGCATCTTGCTGAAGGACAGTTATTTCTTCTCACTTCCCCAGACACAGAAGTTCTCGGCCCAGCCAAGCTTTCCTGTTTTCTCTATGAGAGAGCCGCTGACAGATTCCTCTGTTGATGGTTTATCTCTAGGTGAACAAAAGGAATGACTATCAGAAATGCCCAATTCTTTTCTTCCACTATATCATCTGTTGGGGGATAGCTGGGAGCCCAAATACACATTAAACTGTCAGCCAATACTTCTGATATCGGGGTCTTTACAGTTTGGTGGTGTCAGCATTGATCTGCTGACACCACCAAATGTCCGCTGAACAGGAATCTAATCCCTGCCTGACCCTGGCAATAAGCCCTGCTTAGGGAAGGATGTGATGGGCACTATATGACCCCCACTACAACTAAAAACAGCTGGGATAGATAAACAAGGGAAACACTTATCTTGAGTAGACCCAGAGAGGTAACCAAAGAGGAAGATAGCCGACTGCTATAGCTCCAAGCCTCAACAGGGGGAAATGAAAATATCACCGGTGATTCACAGCAGTAGGCAGGGAGTCTATAAATGCCCTGATCCAGGTTTGTCAATTAGAGCTGTAGAAAGGTTGCCACTTGGTCAACTAGTCAGAAGGGTTAAGAAGGTGTCTGCAAAGCCAAACGCAGAGACCTTCTGCAGCTAGATGCAGTGTGTTTGTCGGCATCTTATGACATACCCGAGACAGTACCCCTCCCTTCTACGAGTGGCCTCTGGACACTCAGGACCAGGTTTCGTGGGATAAGAGATGTGAAATGAATGAACCAGCCAGGGGGCGTTCACCTCTGGTGTCGAGATTCACATCCTTTCCTGTGAACCGTAACCCTTCCAGTGCACCAAATATTGTAGGTAACGACGTTGGAGGCGAGAATCTACAATCCTCGAAATCTGAAACTCAAGGTTTCCATCAACCATTATTGGGGGCAGCGGTAGGGGTGATGGCTCAAGAGGTCCACATACTTCTTGAGAAAAGACCTATGGAAGATATACTGTCCTCATACACGTTAGCAGGGTGTGCAATGAGACATGTAGCTAAACCCCCTGTCTTTTTTAAGAAAAAGAGGCTGTAAAATTGTAACCTTCTTTTAGTGATTGCAGATGCGACAGGAAAGGGTGAAACTATAGGATGCAATAGCAGGAGCATTTTAGAATATATAACTGCACAGAGCATAAATTCAGATAGTCTTCAATACACAGTAACATGAGGTAATACGTAGGTACCATGAGGTAATACATAGGTACCATGAGGTAATACATAGGAACCATGAGGTAATACATAGGTACCATGAGGTAATACATAGCTGATGATTACCTATTTAATACAACAAACGTTATAAACACAGGATATAACACCTAGATAGTGCTTACCAACTCTGCTTAGAGAAGGCTGTTTAAGAAGCATGAAGAACACGAATGGTGTAGCTTCTCCTAAGACACATGGAGGAATAATGGCTGCTGTTCCCCTCACAGTGTCATAAACAAGACTATGATGTAACAGGAACAATCCCACAATACATTGCAAATTAGAATCTATGCATTAAACGGCCAGCAGGTGGTGCTGTTACCTTACAGTATGTGTTACGGTTGTGGTATGGAGAAGTGAGGACACTAGTACAACCCGGAGTGGACTCTCTGGGTCACGGCTCCAGAGCCCCTGCGGGCGAGCTGGCCAGGTGAAACCACCCCCTATACAGGAAGTGTTTGGGGCAGGCTCACAAGGGATGAAACCGTGACAGCCGGAGCCAAAGGGACGACTGGGAGGGCACCAGGGAGGCAGAGGCAGAGAATCCGAGATGCAACAACAGAGGGAGGTAACAGAGACTGCGGAACTAAGAGACAGGGAGTACCCGGGTCAGGCGGAGACTGGAGGCTGCAAGAGAGGGAGATATATGATAACATATAAGACACGGAGCTCAGGAAGAACAAACCAAGACTCTAGTAAGCAAGAGACACACAGAGAGCCTACCCGAGATGGGAGCAGGGAGAGAGAGACACAAGAGCCGGAAAGACAGGGACACAGGGAGAGCAATGGGGGAGGACACAGAGGCTGCTAGCGGTAGAACCGGCAGAGAATACACAGAAGCAGGACAGGGCCTGAAGAATGGGCGAACGGACAGCGACACCGCATAATATCAACAGGCGTCTTACCTAGGGAGATGCCGGGAAGATATAGCCGGTGGGCGCCGCCATGATGGGGGTGGAGCCACCACGTCAGAGGTCCCATGAGTCTGAGCGCCGGGTGGAACGTCGGACGCATGCGCGCAGGACCGACGTCTAGGAGGCCGGATGTCGGGAGCGGGGACGCGCCGTGGAGTGGGAGCGCGGCGGGAGGTGGCCTGGGGCTGCGCAAGTAAGTGACGGCGCCGGTAGGGGGCGTGACAGTATGAAATATATGAAGGATTAATACACCCAAAAATACAATGTCTGTAATAATCGAAAACACAAAAAATGACTAGACCTTCTAGACAGCAATTATATGGCTGGACAGACACTCCCCGCTTGACGTCAGCCGACGTCACTATTGTGTTTATTGGACGAGAACAGCAGAACGAATTCCCCTACTGGCCTGAGGAACAATTTGGTCTCGCCTTGTTTTCCTATTTTTACTTCCACCTTACGTACGATTCCATCATTACTTGGGAATGTCTGGGTAATGAGACCTAATGGCCATTCATTTCTTCGAGACTGATAGTCTTTCATTAGTACTACTAGTACTATTTGCCAGTACGCAATATTTGCCCCGTCCTCCTCTGTGCAGCCCCCGACCTCCTCCGTGCAGCCCCCGACCTCCTCTGTGCAGCCCCCGTCCTCCTCTGTGCAGCCCCCGACCTCCTCTGTGCAGCCCCTGTCCTCCTCGGTGCAGCCCCTCTCCTCCTTCATACTCACCCTGCTGTGCTGTCGCTGAATGTCCCTGAATCCTCCGTTGTCCAGGGCTGACAGCTTCTTCCTGCCTTCAGCGGTCACATGGTACCGCTCATTAAGCTCATGAATATGCTTCCACGCCCATGGGTGTCCATATTCATGAGCTTAATGAGCGGTACCATGTGACCGCTGAAGGCAGGAAGAAGCTGTCAGCGCTGGGACAAGGAGGATGCAGGGGACGTTCAGGGAGGCACGGGAGGGGTGAGTATGACTTCCCAGCCACCGGCTCCTGCCGCCGCTCCCCCTCCCCCGCTGAAGCACCTTCAGATTTCCGGTACGCCATACCATCGTGTACCTGCGCAAAAAAAGTACTGATTCTATCCAATTTGAGTTAGAGCTTTCTGTGCAAGTGGCACAGAGTTAATGCCGAAGATGGGAATGGGCTTAGTTAAAGCACAGCAAACCAGCCCGCGAGTTCTGGCAAACTCAGCATCAACCATGCTGACTCCAGCTCCACTGTCAGCAAGCACAGAAACCTCCTCGGTTTTGCTCTCGAGCACCACCTCTGCTGTCAGGACAAACCAGGAACTACAGGTTGACGATAAATGCACCTCTTGCTTATTCCACTCTAGACTACCAAAGGTTAAACAAGTCTTCTTTTGATTAGGCATTAAAGGACAGGCCCCAATAAAATGTCTCTTTTTTCACAAAAAAATGCACCCTTTTTGTTTTGCGGACATGTCGGGAAATGTACGATTCAGAGACACCCCCTAACTGCATGAGTTCCTCAACTTTCTCCAGAACAGATTCACCGCTAGACTGCTCCCCTGGTAAAGGGGCAATACCTCAAAAAAGAGGCTCCAAAGAAGGTGGTCTTACCCACCAATCACGAAGGCGTCTATCAACACGTATAGCCAACGACATAGCGGCCTCTAAGTACTCAGGTTTTCATATACTGCCAAGGCATCTTTCAACCTTTCAGTGAGACACTGAAGAAATTGACTTCTGAGAGCCTGGTCATTCCACTTAGTATCGGTTGTCCACCTGCGGAATTTGGAGCTATATGTCTCCACTGACTGATTCCCTTCCTGAAAGGTCTTGCAACCTGGTCTCGACCAAGGCATCATCATAGATAAGGGCTAGAGCCTCAAAATATCCCTCCTCAGGCTGGAGACAAACCTAATCCTGCGGCAAAGAGAAAGCCTTTCATTTCCTGAAGAGTGAGGACGAAGTTTAAAATAAAATTTGAAAGCTTTCTTAAACACAAAAAACTTGTCTCATCTTCCGGAAAACCTGTTTGGGAGGGCAACCTTGGGTTCAGGTTGGACCGGCCTACCTTCAGAGACACCTACATTAGCGATCTGCAGCTGCTGTTGCTGCTGCTGAACCTTATATTGGAGGTCATTCACCTCCAGAGGCAGACAGCGTAGTTGTTCTGTCAGCCCTGCAACCGGATCCATACCAAGGAAGAAAAGAAAAAAAAAACACCTAAAAAACACACACACAAAAGCACGTCAGTTTTTTCCTCCTAAATATGCACGGCCTGAGATAATGTCACGCACAGTGTAGAAAATACTAAGTACAACATGAAGGGATGAGGTAAAAGGAACCCAACACTAGGGAAGGGGAGAGTGGGGACCCCTAGGCAGATCTAACCTCACCCTGTCTGCCTAAACCTCCCTATATAGGTTTTGCATCTATCGCCGAGCAGGAACCTAATACCTGCCTGACCCTGGCAATAAGCCCTGCTTAAGCAAGGACGGGATATGCACTAGTCGATCCCCACTACAACTAAAGACAGCTTGGATAGACAAACAAGGGGAACACTTATCTTGAGTAGACTCAGAGAGGTAACACAGACATCCTTCAAACACCAAAGAGGAAGATAGCCAACTGCTATAACTCCAAGCCTCAACCTGGGAAAATGGAAGTATAACTGGCGGTTCACAGCAACAGGCTTGGAGTCTATAAACACCCAGGTCCAGGTGTGTCAATTAGAACTGGAGAAAGGTTGCCACAGGGTCAAAGAGTCAGAAGAAGGTGTCAGCAAAAGCCAAATGCAGAGACCTTCTGCAGCTAGATGCAGTGTGACTGTCTGCAGCTTCTGACATACCCGTGACAGTCGGCCAATCCCAACAGTATAATTAGATGCACCATATGGCACATTTTAAGAAAGCATAGTCTATGTTTGCATTGTCTAAAGGCCCCATTACACATTAGACTCAAATCTCCAAACCTGCTTTTATTGGCCACCAGACTTATGTGCATGTCATGTGGGCCTCCAGACTCTCACCCAGCAGAATGCTAGCAGAGAGAACAATTGGAATGTTGAAATTCTTATGACCGATCCGTTTGTTCTGCTAAAAAGATAAACGCAACTCTCTTATAGGGAAAACAAGAGCCCTCAGCCAAGTTGAGTGTTTCTGTGTATGGTTGAGTCAGGAGGGATAGCTGCAGACTGAATCATTGTTTGCACAGCTGCTATCTAATGTGTATGGTGTTAACAATTAAGCCCCTGTCACATACAGCGAGATCGCTAGCGAGATCACTGCTGAGTCACAAGTTTTGTGACGCAACAGCGATCTCACCAGCGATATCGCTGTGTGTGACACGTATCAGCGACCGGCCCCCCTGCCGGGTATCGCTGATTGTGCTTGAATGCCCTGGACCTTTTTTTGATCATTGGTCTCCTGCTGGCCAGCACGCATCGCTGCGTGTGGCAGGCGGGAGACCAGCAAGCTGGACGCTGGTTTCCAATTTAAACGTGGGTAACTTAGAAACCCGCTGTTTACCTTGGTTACCAGCTCCCTGCACCAGCGCGCTGGTATCTAACTTACACAGTGGGTAACTAAGCGACGTGCGCGCTTGTTACCCGCGTCGTCGCTGTCCTGATCGCTGCTGAGATCTGCCTGTTTGGCAGCTCACCAGCAATCATGTAGCGACACACCAGCGATCCTGACAAGGTCATATCATTGTCGGGATCACTGGTGCGTCGCTAGGTGTGATGGGGCCCTTAGACAGTATTGTAGATAAATGTTCCAGAACTGATTCTGCTGCATAAGGAAAATTTACTGACTTGTATATTTCATATTGTAGTACGCAACATACTATGTACCCATATACCATACTTACTGTATGTGAAACCATGTGGACACACTCACCTTTCTGCCTTCTGCTATGTAGAAAACTCAAGACTGTTGTTAGCAAAGAGTCATATGTATGTAGGTAACAGCAGGTACACAGGATGCAGTGATGAGACGCGAGACTGAGTTGAACTTTGGCTAGAGAACTTTTATAAAATTAAGCCGCTAGGGCTATGCTAAGCAACCAAAAGCAATAACAGCTATTGTCCTCGCAGGGACTCTGCACAAAGCAAACACTTTAAAAGAGAACACGACTAATCTGGCAAAAGCCGGATGCTATAGGGCCGCGATATGGCCGACTACAGGTCCTTATTTCCTATAGTGTCACTTATCCGTCCTGACGTCCCTCGGCATCTCTGATGAGGCTGTGTTGGTGTCGCAGCCGCTGGGCCCAGCTGCTGAAGATCTGTCATAGTCTTCGGGCGCCCCAGCGCCCAGGAGGAGTTGGGGCACAACGGGCCCTAAGGAAGTCCTTTGATGAGGTAACCCCCTGTAGAAACAGCGGGGTTCTGCTCGTGGTTAATTCAATGAGACTCCAGTCTCCAAGCAGGGTTGTGTCGCAGTTACCAGGAGTGGCGGTTGGCAGGCCACGTGCACGGCCTGGGCCTAGGCAAAGAGTTTCTCTGTATGCGAGGAGTAGGCCCCAACTGCCGACTGCAGCGGGGTGACGTCAACTGCAGCCGATGATGAAAAGGCTGCAACCACGGGCTGAAGCGGGGTGGCAGCGGGCAGGCCGCAGCCGAAGGCTGGAGTGAAGCGGCAGCGGCTACGAGGGGTGGTGGACAGGCCGCAATAGGCTGGAGCACAGCGGTAACAGCTGCGAACGACCGTGGGCAATTAGTGACCCCGGATTGGAGTGAAGCGACAGTCTCTTGTTGGTAGGTTCGACTCTTACTCTCCACAGGCCACTGTAAGTCTCCCCTCTGCCGATGGTCTCCTCTCTGGTCACCGTCTGTCACTCTGGCTCTCTCAAACTCCCACAGTCTCTTACTTTATGCCTGCCGTTCCGCCAACTGACTCCCCTGCGCGCTCCCTGTCCCTTTTATACTCGCCCCTCCCCTTGCTGTCCTGTCACTCCCAGCAGTCCACTCTCCTCCTCCATTCCCCGGGTACAGTTCCCTTAGGAACCTAGATGGCGGTCCCCTTGGCTCCGGCCCGGACACTCTGCGGGGGCCCTCCTCCCTACATGTACTCCGTGAGTACTACTCACTGCTGAATACACAGATTAGTTATTTTAGGTGTTATACAATGCCAACATATTCCGCAGCATGGTACGGAGTTTATAATTACTCTTCAGTCCCGTCACAGTGGAACAACAATCAGACAAGGAAACACACACTGGGGAAAAATTAAAGATAAAACAATTACTTTTCACTATATTTTTGAGATATAGAAAGTAACTGGTGATAACCACTGATGAAACCCAGAGACACAGTGCACACAAACTCCATGCAGATACTGTCCTCGGATGAACTCTAACCTGAGACTGCGGTGATGCAAGGCAGCAGTTATGTTTTTGGGTTGTGGATAAGATGTGATAAGCCACTTTAGCAAAAAAATGTGCATGATTATCTGGATTGTACAATAGGTTTACAGATGTAACACAAGGATACTTCTGAGCCTTGATACATTACTTATGTACTTTTAATGGTAACCTCAGCAAAACAGATCTGTAAATGTCGCTCATTCTTCAAGGTCTGTTAAAGTTACCGCCAAGAGAGCTGAGAAACAAGGGATAGGAAGCGGGTAATATTTTCTTATCTGGGTATATTCACCAAACTTCAATAACTGAAACCAATTTTTGGTTTTGGGTGGAGATCGCCTTTAATTATTTTACTGTACACACAATAACTATTTCTGGATGACTTACAGTATTCATAAGCATTTTCAGGAAACACAGTATTTCCATCTAAAAAGTCACTACCAGTAAAAGTACTAACTTTAAATATAAACATCAGTCATTTTTTTTCTGCTTTCCCCTGTCGTCACATTAAATGGTTCTTTTGTCAGTTCATTTACAGAATGTAAATAACACACATTAAAACAATGAACATTTGTGCAGAGTAGTAATGGAAAGTAATAAATTGTGCTCGTCGTGTTTTCATAAAGCATGTTGCCAGCTTTGTCTTGTTTGCTGGCACTCTGCTGTTTACTTTTAAAGATCAGCGCGTGCATAAGTATGCAAAGCAGTTCCTTTTAGATCCCAGATATGTAAAAACAGTTGTAATCTTGGTGTTTGGCAAAGGATTCTCAGAACTGGAAAGGGAAAGAATTACCAAATACAGTGGGGCAAAAAAGTATTTAGTCAGTCAGCAATAGTGCAAGTTCCACCACTTAAAAAGATGAGAGGCGTCTGTAATTTACATCATAGGTAGACCTCAACTATGGGAGACAAACTGAGAAAAAAAAATCCAGAAAATCACATTGTCTGTTTTTTTTTCATTTTATTTGCATATTATGGTGGAAAATAAGTATTTGGTCAGAAACAAAATTTCATCTCAATACTTTGTAATACCGGGTGAGTCATAAAGGACGGATGTATTTGAAGTGGCTATAACTCACCACCAGGTGGAGGTAGAGATGTGCGGGAGGCGGGGTTATGTTTGTGAGGTGAAAGCATTGTTTTTATTTTAGTTTCAGTTTAAGCTATGGTGCCGTGGACGATAGAACATCGCGTTTTTGCGTACGACAGTTTTGTCAAGAATAATGAGTGTATCACAGCCGTTCAGCGTGAGTTTCGGCGTCATTTCAATATTCACAGAAATCAAGCTGTTCCCGCTCGTAACACTATCCTACGTTGGGTTGAAGCACTCCGTACACGAGGTACACTAATGAACAAACGACCACCGGGGGCTCCACGAACGGCACGTACCGCTGCACAGCCCTAAGGTAACGGTGTGGTGCGCTATGGGCAAATATGGCGTGATCGGTCCGTACTTTTTCGAAGGCGATAATGGCAATACTGTTACCGTGAACTCACAACGTTATATCGCCATGATAAATAACTTCTTTGTTCCTGAGTTACGACGGCAACATATCCCCATCTCTAGTGTGTGGTTTCAACAAGATGGGGCAACGGCCCACACAGCCGGAGCAACAATGAACGTTCTTCGCCCTCTCTTCCCTGGTCGCATCATTTCCAGGTTTGGCGATATTAATTGGCCTCCTAGGTCCCCAGACCTGTCCATGTGCGATTATTACTTATGGGGTCACCTCAAATCACGTGTATACAAGCTTAAGCCTCGATCATTACAAGAACTGAAGGAAGCTATTCGAGTGGAAGTTGCCCAAATCGACAGAGTTGTGTTGGAACGTGTTGATGCCAACTTCCAAGAACGCCTTTGGAAATGCATCACTGATAATGGCCACCACATGGCAGATGTTGTTTTCCACACTTGAATTTGTCAAATGCTATTAGTATACGTAACCAAATCTGTGAATACATTTATATTTAATAAATATTTAACGATTTTATGATTAGTTTAAAAACGTCCGTCCTTTATGACTCACCCGGTATATCCTTTGTTGGCAATGACAGAGGTCAAACGTTTTCTGTAAGTCTTCACAAGGTTGCCACACACTGTTGTTGGTATGTTGGCCCACTCCTCCATGCAGATCTCCTCTAGAGCAGTGATGTTTTTGGCTTTTCGCTTGGCAACACGGACTTTCAACTCCCTCCAAAGGTTTTCTATAGGGTTGAGATCTGGAGACTGGCTAGGCCACTCCAGGACCTTGAAATGCTTCTTAGGAAGCCACTCCTTCATTGCCCTGGTGGTGTGCTTTGGATCATTGTCATGTTGAAAGACCCAGCCACGTTTCATCTTCAATGACCTTGCTGATGGAAGGAGGTTTGCACTCAAAATCTCACGATACATGGCCCCATTCATTCTTTCATGTACCCGGATCAGTCGTCCTGGCCCCTTTGCAGAGAAACAGCCCCAAAGCATGATGTTTCCACCACCATGCTTTACAGTAGGTATGGTGTTTGATGGATGCAACTCAGTATTCTTTTTCCTCCAAACACGACAAGTTGTGTTTCTACCAAACAGTTCCAGTTTGGTTTCATCAGACCATAGGACATTCTCCCAAAACTCCTCTGGATCATCCAAATGCTCTCTAGCAAACTTCAGACGGGCCCGGACATGTACAGGCTTAAGCAGTGGGACACGTCTGGCACTGCAGGATCTGAGTCCATGGTGGCGTAGTGTGTTACTTATGGTAGGCCTTGTTACATTGGTCCCAGCTCTCTGCAGTTCATTCACTAGGTCCCCCCGCGTGGTTCTGGGATTTTTGCTCACCGTTCTTGTGATCATTCTGACCCCACGGGGTGGGATTTTGTGTGGAGCACCAGATCGAGGGAGATTATCAGTGGTCTTGTATGTCTTCCATTTTCTAATTATTGCTGCCACAGTTGATTTCTTCACTCCAAGCTGGTTGGCTATTGCAGATTCAGTCTTCCCAGCCTGGTGCAGGGCTACAATTTTGTTTCTGGTGTCCTTTGACAGCTCTTTGGTCTTCACCATAGTGGAGTTTGGAGTCAGACTGTTTGAGGGTGTGCACAGGTGTCTTTTTATACTGATAACAAGTTTAAACAGGTGCCATTACTACAGGTAATGAGTGGAGGAAAGAGGAGACTCTTAAAGAAGAAGTTACAGGTCTGTGAGAGCCAGAAATCTTGATTGCTTGTTTCTGACCAAATACTTATTTTCCACCATAATATGCAAATAAAATGAAAAAAAACCAGACAATGTGATTTTCTGGATTTTTTTTCTCAGTTTGTCTCCCATAGTTGAGGTCTACCTATGATGTAAATTACAGACGCCTCTCATCTTTTTAAGTGGTGGAACTTGCACTATTGCTGACTGACTAAATACTTTTTTGCCCCACTGTATGTGATCTACGGGATAAATAATCATGACGTTATGGGAGTTGTAATCATATCATGCACACACTGAAAATTGTTTAGGTGTTTGAAAATTTTACAATCATATCAACACCTACTGTGATTATCTGTGAGAAAACGCACAGGAAGGTTTACCATCCTATGCATTCCTGTAAAAATAAGTTTCAGGCTAAGTTAAAACAATGAGAATTTGGTCCTCTTTTATGATACATACTAGCTGAAGAGCCCGGCGCTGCCCGGGCATAGTAACTAACTGTGGTTAGTTATAGCAAATTATAATTATCCTCCATCCCATAGTCCCGTGCCCATATACCCATCATACAGATCCACGATCCCATAGGCCCATGCCCATATACCCATCATACATATCCTCCATCCCATAGTCCTATGCCCATATACCCATCATACATATTCTCCATCCCATAGTCCCATGCCCATATACCCATCATACATATTCGCCATCCCATAGTCGAGTGCCCATATACCCATCACACATCCTTCATCTCATAGTCCCATGCCCATATACCCATCATACATATCCTCCATCCCATAGTCCCGTGCCCATATACCCATCATACATATCCGCCATCCCATAGTCCTGTGCCCATATACCCGTTATACATATCCTCCATCCCATTGTCCAGTGCCCATATACCCATCACACATCCTCCATCCCATAGTCCCATGCCCATATACATATCCTCCATCCCATAGTCCAGTGCCCATATACCCATCACACATCCTCCATCCCATAGTCCAGTGCCCATATACCCATCACACATCCTCCATCCCATAGTCCAGTGCCCATATACACATCCTCCATCCCATAGTCCAGTGTCCATATACCCATCACACATCCTCCATCCCATAGTCAACCATTATGACATCATAATGAGCGGCGGCGGGGCTTGCAATCTATGACATCAGCATTGCCATGGCAACCATTGTGACATCATAATGAGGGGCGGGGCTTGATACGCACACACTGTTTCCTCAGTATGCAACTAGGGGCATTATGACATCATAATGAGGGGCGGGGCTTGACACGCACACACTTTTTCCCACAGTATGTAGATAGGGGAAAAATTGTTTGGTGAATTGGAACGCACGGGGTTAAAATTTTGCCTCACAACATAGCTTAGGACGCTCTCGGGGTCCAGACGTGTGACTGTGCCAAATTTTGTGGCTGTAGCTGCGACGGTGTGGATGCCTATCCCGGACATACACACATACACACATACATACACACATACATACATACATACACACTTTGAGCTTTATATATTAGATTTTCGCTGTACTTCACAGACCGAATCTGCAAATGCAAGAAATGCATTCTCTCATTTGTTGGATGAGATGCTCTCATTTAACTCTATGGGTGTGCAAAGCAAATTGGATTCCATACAAAGCCACTTTATTGCATCTGATTTTTACAGGTTGCATCGTTGTTTAACATAGTAAACTGTGTTCAGACTTGTAAATTATTTCCAATTTCTGCTGAATAAAAACAGCTAAATAATTTTAAAAAAATGTATGAAACTCAGATGATTTTGTATACGCTTGTGTGAACCTAGCCTACTAGTCTCATTGACAATGGGTGGACTGTTGATGTGCATACTCAACCAGTGCTCCTTTCAACAAGTTGGATACTCTGCAGAAATAATACAATCATAGACAGTTAGAGTTGAAAGGGACCTCAAGGATCATCATATCCAATGCAGAATTCACTAAACCATCTCCGATTGATGTCTGTCCAGGTCCAGCCTCTGTTTGAAGACTTCCATTGAAGGAAAACTCACCACCTCTAGTTTCAGCCTGTTTCCCTCATTAATCACTGTCACTGTCAAAAAAGTATTTTCTAATATCTAATCTGTATCTTCTCCCTTTCAGTTTCATTCCATTGCTTCTCGTGTTTCCATGTGCAAATGAGAGTAAGGATGAGATCTCTACACTGTGACATCCCTTCAGATATTTGCAGACAGCTATTAAGTCTCCTCTTAGCCTTCTTTTTTGCAAGCTAAACATTGCCAGATCCTTTAACCGTTCCTTGCAGGACATACTTTGCAGTCCGCTCACCTTCCTGATAGCTCTTTTCTGACCTTGCTCCAGTTTTTCAATGTCTTTTTAAATGTGGGAGGAAATGGTTGAGGAGGTAAAAGTGGCTGGAACCCTAGGAGGTAGCGACCATGCAATTTTAGAATTTTGGATAACTAGAGGCGGAAGACCTGTGAAGACTCAGACGTCAAGGTTAGATTTCAGAAAGGCAGATTTTAAGGGATTCAGAAAGATAATTGGAGGGATCCAATGGCTGGATATCCTTAAAGACAAAAATGTCCAGGAAGGATGGGAAATCTTGAAAAATGAAATTCTCAAAGCACAGTTGTTAACAATTCCGAAAAGAGGGAAGAATAGGAAGCATTTAAGGAAACCAGGATGGGTGAACACAGAACTTAAGCACATGCTAAAAAGGAAGAAAAAAATGTTTATAAAATGGAAAGAGGGAGGCATATCTAAAGAAGAATATAATGCTGTCTGCAGAACCTGCAGGGCACAAATCAGATTAGCTAAAGCTGAAAATGAATTGAGGCTTGCAAGAGATGTCAAAAGCAATAATAAAGGATTTTGGGGATATGTCAAAAGTAAAAGAAAAGTCAAAGATGCTATAGGATTTTTACAGGATGAAAATGATGAAATGGTAAGACAGGATGTTGAGAAGGCTGGACTTTTAAATTCCTATTTTGCATCTGTTTTCTCTCAGAAAGGAAATTTAACACCAACTGTTCACTGTCCTATTAAGGGAATAAAAGAATCCAGGATATCTATAAACAGAAAGATAGTGAGGAAACACTTAGCTAACCTAAATGAATTCAAGTCTCCAGGTCCAGATGAATTACACCCCAGAGTACTGAAGGAGATAGCAGAAGAAATTTTTGAACCCCTCTCCATAATCTTTGAAAATTCTTGGAGAACAGGAGAAGTGCCAGAAGACTGGAGAAGAGCAAATGTTGTTCCTATCTTCAAAAAGGGGAAGAAGGTGGACCCAGGCAACTATAGGCCGGTGAGTCTGACTTCTATACCAGGAAAGATCTTTGAACAAATTATTAAACAACATGTATGTCAATACCTGGATAAGAATGAAGTGATCAAACAGAGTCAGCACGGGTTTGTAACTAATAAGTCATGTCAGACTAACTTAATTTCCTTCTATGACGGTATCACTGATTGGGTGGATCAAGGAAATGCTGTAGATATAGTATATCTTGACTTCAGCAAAGCATTTGACAAAGTCTCTCATACAATCCTTATTGAAAAAATGACTAAGTATGGAATGGACAAGGCAACTGTTAGGTGGATTCATAACTGGCTTAGTGATCGGACCCAAAGAGTGGTCGTAAATGGCTGCACATCCAGTTGGAAGAATGTCTCAAGTGGGGTACCACAGGGCTCTGTCCTGGGCCCTGTATTGTTCAACATCTTTATCAACGATTTAGATGAAGGAATTGAGGGTGAACTGATTAAATTTGCTGATGACACAAAGCTAGGAGGGATAGCTAATACTAGAGAAGAGAGAGAGAGGATTCAAAAAGATTTAAATAAACTGGAGAAGTGGGCAGCAACTAACAGAATGGTTTTTAACAGGGAGAAATGCAAAGTACTACATCTGGGCAATAAAAATGAAAAAAGCATATATAGAATGAGAGGAATAGGGCTAAGTGACAGCACATGTGAAAAAGACTTGGGTATACTAATAGATCACAGACTGAATATGAGTCAACAGTGTGATGCAGCAGCAAAAAAGGCAAATGCAATTCTAGGATGTATTAACAGAAGCATACAGTCTAGATCACGTGAAGTCATTATTTCCCTCTACTCCTCTTTGGTCAGACCTCATCTGGAATATTGTGTCCAGTTTTGGGCACCACAATTTAAAAAAGACATCAACAAACTGGAGCAAGTTCAGAAAAGAGCGACCAGAATGGTGACCGGTCTGCAAACCCTGTCTTATGAGGAAAGGTTGCAGGATTTGGGAATGTTTAGTTTGCAAAAGAGAAGACTGAGAGGAGACTTAATAGCTGTCTACAAATATCTAAAGGGCTGTCACATTGTAGAAGGATCAACTTTATTCTCATTTGCACAAGGAAAGACTAGAAGCAATGGGATGAAACTGAATGGGAGGAGACACAGATTAGATATTAGAAAAAACTTTTTGACAGTTAGAGTGATCAATGAGTGGAACAGGCTGCCACGAGAAGTGGTGAGTTCTCCTTCAATGGAAGTCTTCAAACAGAGGCTGGACAGGCATCTGACTGGGGTGATTTAGCGAATCCTGCCTTGAGCAGGGGGTTGGACCAGATGGCCCAGGAGGTCCCTTACAACTCTACGATTCTATGATTCTATGGTGCCCAGAACTGGACACAGTATTCCAGATGAATATCAACAGCCGCGGAGACACCATCACATGTTTCTCAACGCAAGCAATGACTAGCCAGGTCTTTCCCCGGGAAGGAACAACCACGGGAAGGGCAGTCTCCAATGAAGGAAACCACCTATGCCAAAACATGGTATCCATCCACAGACAGCTGTTTCGGGGTATTGCCCCTCATCAGTGTGGAGTAGGAAACTGGCTAGTAGGAGCAATGCCTAGTGAAAGGCTATGAACATAAGGATGAGTGACCTCATGGAGATCAACATCCAACACTGCGGAGACACCATCACATGTTTCTCAACGCAGTGATCTAGAGCAATGCCCCCATCCCTTATGGGAAATATGCAAAAGCATGTAAATCAACAGCCGCGGAGACACCATCACATGTTTCTCAACGCAAGCAATGACTAGCCAGGTCTTTCCCCGGGAAGGAACAACCACGGGAAGGGCAGTCTCCAATGAAGGAAACCACCTATGCCAAAACATGGTATCCATCCACAGACAGCTGTTTCGGGGTATTGCCCCTCATCAGTGTGGAGTAGGAAACTGGCTAGTAGGAGCAATGCCTAGTGAAAGGCTATGAACATAAGGATGAGTGACCTCATGGAGATCAACATCCAACACTGCGGAGACACCATCACATGTTTCTCAACGCAGTGATCTAGAGCAATGCCCCCATCCCTTATGGGAAATATGCAAAAGCATGTAAATCAACAGCCGTGGAGACACCATCACATGTTTCTCAACGCAAGCAATGACTAGCCAGGTCTTTCCCCGGGAAGGAACAACCACGGGAAGGGCAGTCTCCAATGAAGGAAACCACCTATGCCAAAACATGGTATCCATCCACAGACAGCTGTTTCGGGGTATTGCCCCTCATCAGTGTGGAGTAGGAAACTGGCTAGTAGGAGCAATGCCTAGTGAAAGGCTATGAACATAAGGATGAGTGACCTCATGGAGATCAACATCCAACACTGCGGAGACACCATCACATGTTTCTCAACGCAGTGATCTAGAGCAATGCCGCCATCCCTTATGGGAAATATGCAAAAGCATGTAAATCAACAGCCGCGGAGACACCATCACATATTTGGCATAGGTGGTTTCCTTCATTGGAGACTGCCCTTCCCGTGGTTGTTCCTTCCCGGGGAAAGACCTGGCTAGTCATTGCTTGCGTTGAGAAACATGTGATGGTGTCTCCGCGGCTGTTGATTTACATGCTTTTGCATATTTCCCATAAGGGATGGGGGCATTGCTCTAGATCACTGCGTTGAGAAACATGTGATGGTGTCTCCGCAGTGTTGGATGTTGATCTCCATGAGGTCACTCATCCTTATGTTCATAGCCTTTCACTAGGCATTGCTCCTACTAGCCAGTTTCCTACTCCACACTGGTGAGGGGCAATACCCTGAAACAGCTGTCTGTGGATGGATACCATGTTTTGGCATAGGTGGTTTCCTTCATTGGAGACTGCCCTTCCCGTGGTTGTTCCTTCCCAGGGAAAGACCTGGCTAGTCATTGCTTGCGTTGAGAAACATGTGATGGTGTCTCCGCGGCTGTTGATTTACATGCTTTTGCATATTTCCCATAAGGGATGGGGGCATTGCTCTAGATCACTGCGTTGAGAAACATGTGATGGTGTCTCCGCAGTGTTGGATGTTGATCTCCATGGGGTCACTCATCCTTATGTTCATAGTATTCCAGATGAGGACTGACCAAAGAGGAGTAGAGGAGGATAATTACTTCACATGATCTAGACTGTATGCTTCTCTTAATACATCCTAGAACTGAGTTTGCCTTTTTTGCTGCTGCATCACCCTGTTGACTCATGTGCAGTCTGTGATCTATTAGTATACCCAAGTCTTTTTCACACGTGCTGTTGCTTAGCTCTATTCATCCCATTCTGTAGATGTAATTTTCATTTTTCTTGCCCAGATGTAGAATCTTGCCTTTTTCCCTGTTAAATAACATTCTATTAGTTTATGTACATTGCTCAAGCTTATCTAGATCCTTTGGACTTATTGAAATTTGAATTTGTTTTCACCAAAATTACAATACTGTAAAGCTTGCAATTACTTGAAACATGCATGTGTAGGAGAGAACACGAGAGCCCTGCTTACCTTAGGAGCTTACAATCTACAAGAGCGAGATAGAGTAACCCGCTGACCATAACAGCTTAAACTTTACAGGAAAGAGAGAGTGTGAGGACTCCGCTGACTATTAGAGCTTGCACTTTAGGCTGTCTCTACAAAAAAGAGAGACTTACCCAGTGAATTTGGAGATGGAAAATGACTCTGCTGTACAAACTTTGCTCCACTGGGAACCACTGATCTGTGATGGCCCAGTTACTGACCCTCACTGTACAAGGTATGATAACCTACTAGATGTCATAGATGCAGGGCATTATGGGGAGGCCTGTGTGGCAATGCAAAATGATGCTAACATGCTCTGATGCTTCAGCTGTGTGGAAATGATGTCAGGCATGGTTTTTTTTGTGAACTGTGAATCAGATCTCAAAATGTTTGAATTCGCTTGAAATCTTTGATTTCAGGAAATTCGGCTCAAACTCAATCCTCTGCATATCAATTTGCTCATCTCTAATCCCCAGCAATCAGCAACATTTTGCCTATATTGTGTATAGGTGATGATAACTTGATTTGGTGGCCAAATCATTTAAATGACTAAATTTTTGTTGTCTGTAGCCACGAACTGAGGGAACTTACTGCATACTGTTGGTTTATGAGCACAATGTCTAAATGTGCAAAGTACATTATAATTCTAATCTCTTCTGTCAATGCTGCAGACTTGGAGCTGCATCAGTAATAATCTCCAAGTGAGATAGAGAGATATATTAAAAAAAATGTTCTTCCCAGGTTTTGAACCTCTTTAGATTAACATGGCTAGCGTTTTATTTCCTGCTTGCGTGTACACAATATGAAGTGTGTTTGCCCAGGGAAACCTAATCGCAGAAAACTGTTCACTTACATGATTATGTTACTGAAGTAGGACCACATGTGACAGATGTAACATTATGATGTGAAGATGACAGCGGAAGAACGTGAGAGATAATAGGAACGATTTGTCAAAATGATACACAAAGTCTTTGATAACAACTGAACCTCCTCGTGTGTTTGAAAAAGTCACCAGACTTTCTTTTAAATTCAGAAATCCATTACATATCCTAAAAACGGCTCATGCCATGTTCACAACTATTTTGTGACAGCACATGTATTATCGACAGGCTTTATTCTGCCATATGGTGCTTTCATAATGCATAAGCACTTTCCTTCAGCAAATTACCACAAGCCGAAGCTTGTGCTGATCTATTATCTCACGATACAGTTTTACACTGCAACTTGCTGGATTACAGCCAACCCTTTAAGACTGCAGCCACCACGGCAATAAACCCATTGCCACAGGTCTCAGCGATTTTCCGAACTCCCATTGAAGTGAATGCAAAGAGATATTCATGCAGCGTTTTTTTTTAACTCTTTTTATTGAAAGATTCCACAGGATAAGGTTACAAACATATAATATCGCTGTGTAAGGTCAGCATGAACCATACAGTCACCTTCCACAATAACTTGTAAATAGCATTACACTCTCAATAATAGAGTATATAAACCAGTAAGGTCAAAAACTTCAATTATATTTTCAAGCAGCCTTACAAAAATGTAGATGTAGAATATAAAAGCCAAACCTTTATTAAAATCTTGCTAAAAGACACAACAACCACACAAAAACACAGACAACCATGTCACCTACTGAACCCTACAAGGGGGTCCTGATATCAAACTGCCTAACAGCGGAGATTGGCACCCTATACATAATCGAGATAGGCGCCCCCTGCTCAATGACGGCTGTACCCTAAATCTCCTAGATGACCCTGGATAAGTGCAGCATACGGTCATTCATTTAACCAGGAAAGGAGTGTATAGGGGTTCCCAAAAAAGTAGTAGCCTACCCAACTATTACTTTTTGGCAACCCCTATACATTCCTTTCCTGGTTAAATGAATGACAGTATGCTGCACTTATCCAGGGTCATTTAGGAGATTTAGGGTACAGTCGTCATTGAGCAGGGGCGCCAATCTCGATTATGTATAGGATACCAATCTCCGCTGTTAGGCAGTTTGATATCAGGACCCCCTTGTAGGGTTCAGTAGGTGACATGGTTGTTTGTGTTTTTGTGTGGCTGTTTTGTCTTTTAGCAAGATTTTAATAAAGGTTTGGCTTTTATATTCTACATCTACATTTTTGTAAGGCTCCTTGAAAATACAATACTAGAGTATACAAATAAAAATGAACAAACAGAATGGAACATAGGATATTAAGACAATTTCCATCACAAAGCATTGCACACTCAAATTATCAGGTTCTTTGTCAGAAATCAGAACTCGTACATCCAAAACCTGGATTTCTCTGAAATAAGACATCACAGATATCAAGGAATCACTTTATTCAGCTTCTTATAACCTTCATGCTCATATAGATGACTTAAAAGGGCTTATCCTACTAACAGATTTCCTTTAAAGCAAACAAATTGGCCCTTGAAGTAGACCAATTGTCTCATTTTTTTTGTATCACTGCCATACAGTCTACAAATTATACTCAAATACATATAAAAAATATGGAAGGGTGCCACAATTATTTTTGGGCCCTTTACAGTCCAGGGGACAAGTCCTTCATCCTGGGCCTCACAAGTGCATGACAGAATGAATTTTAGGGCCCAAAAAAATCCTTAATGAGGAGATAATCTGCAAGTAACCAAAAAGTAAGTTTTTGTATATCTCACAGTAAAGCAGGGCCAAGAGAATGCACAAAAAGAATAGGAGAATATTCCACTGAGTTTTCTATGAGACGTGATCATTTTTTGTATAACAATACCAAGTAACCACTAAGAGCAGATAGCAAAGGTTAGAGTTATGCAGTTATAAGCATACTATGACCGCGATTCATCATTTGCTGGGTTTTTAGCCATTTTCCTTTTTTATTTTGTGATATTAGTTGCTGGTTTTGCTGCCAAATTCTTGACAATGGTCCATGTGATTCATGAATTTGGTGCAAAGTCAAAAATTTGAACTGTGTTTGCAACCTTTTGACGACAAAAGTCACACGTTTAGCAAAAAAATTCCAAAAAAACTGAGGTACTCAAAAATGCTCCAAAGGGATAGAGGTGAAGTTGCGCCAAATTTTTTCCTTTCTTAAAGAAGCATTCCAAGCAAAGCTTTTATCCTCCTAATTAGAGATGGGTAAAACAGAACCGTCAAGTTTGGTGTCCGTACTGAACACTACTGATCGGGCATGGACACCGAACAAGGACTTCACCAGGAAGTCTGTGTTGCTCTTCCTGTTCGGCTGCCTGAATGCCGAGTGTTTGTCATGCCGTCATGTGCATAACAGCATGGCAATCACCGCTTCTGATCGGCAGTGAAATCATCCCTGTCAGTTAGAAAGCCGTGGTTCCCATGCTGTCAAAAGACAGCGTGAGCCCGCAGCTGTGATTGGAGATATATAATTTACCTCCAGTCACTGGTGTCAGCAGATGGGACTACCGCTCCCATCAGCCTATGCCTGCTGCGGCTAATAACAGTAAAAGCATGAGCGGTTGATGGGAGTATTGATCAGCCGACTCCTGTGCTGTAAATAAATAATTAAAAAAAAATCATTGTGGGTTCCCCTGTATTTTCTGATAACCAGCCAGGTAAAACTCACAGCTGGGGGCTGCAACAGTTAGCTGTCAGCTTCAGCAAGGCTGGTTATCAAGAATAGATGGGTCCCAAGTAGTATTTTTTAATTATTTAAAAAAAAATAAAAGAAAACGGAGTGGGATCTCCCCTTATTTTTACAATCAGCCTTGCTAAAGCAGACAGCTGGGGGCTGGTATTCTCAGGCTGGTAAGGGGCCATGGATATTGGACTCCACCCCAGCCTAAAAATAGTAGCCTGCAGCTGCCCAGAAAAGGCACATTTATTAGATGCCCCAATTTGGGCACTTTGCCAGACTCTTCTCACTTTCCCTGTAGTGGAGGCAAGTGGGGGTTCATATTTGTGGGGTTGATGTCACCTTTGTATCATGCAGTGACATCAAGACCACGGATTACTAATGGAGAGGTGTCTATAAGATACCCATCCATTACTAATCCAATAGTTATATGGTAAATAAATACACACCCAGAATAAAGTCTTTTATTTGAAATAAAACAAAACATACTTTTACTTTTTTATTTAAAAATAACAAACACAGTAATACTCACCTATCGTCTAATTCCAGTAAACCCCTTGTCTCCTGTAATAAAACTAAAATAAAAAAACAACAATATCCCTCACCTATCCTTTATTCTGTCCCAGGCCATAATCCATGTGTAGGTACGTGCGCCGACTGGGAGTGGTCCATTTTCGGCCAC
Organism: Dendrobates tinctorius; assembly: GCF_039654945.1. Classification (NCBI taxonomy): domain Eukaryota; kingdom Metazoa; phylum Chordata; class Amphibia; order Anura; family Dendrobatidae; genus Dendrobates; species Dendrobates tinctorius. The sequence continues at coordinate 15,674,679 of NW_027361747.1, read as the reverse complement.
AAACAGAATGTAGACAGAAACCAATGTGCATTCAAACAGGTCCTCTTTATTGGCCGTCCTCTCGATGACCACAGCACCATGACAGCTCCTACGCACAGGCCCAGGTACCTTTCACCTCCTCCTTTCCCCTAAAGCGACATCCCTCTCAGTTCTTTCACTGTGGCTGCCTTAGGCCCACCACCAAAGCGCTTCCCCTAGCCGAGTCCATCTGTCTGGTACCCTGGGCATCCTCTGTCCTGCGGCTATCCTGTCAGGGCCACCCCCCTCACTGTCTCTCCTTACAATCCCTTCCGGAGCTCGTCCTTCTTCAGTCTCCTCCTGAGCTGAGCTGCGCTGAACTCCTCCTGGACTGGATTCCTCCCTGGGGCTCTCTCTCCCTTTTTATTTCCCGGCTTGGGAATTCCCCTCCTGAGTCCTCATAACTCCACCCACCATGACTTTGCGGTTTCTTAAGCATTAGCTGCTGTTATGTCCTTTCCCTGCTTTCTTTTGTCTCCCTCTAGTGGCCAAACCTCAGTACTGCACTGTCTCCTTTTCCTGCTATTCTTTGTCTCCCCCTAGTGGCCAAAACCCAGTCCTCCACTATCTCTTCCTAATCCCAGCTGTTTCCCCTTATGTATATACAAATTCACGTCAAGTATATTTACTGCCCATCTTACATTCACTTTTCCTCTTCAGACAGGTCCATGGGTCAGTCCACTTCCCTACACATGTCTGGGGGATAAACAGTTTTCAACGTGGACGGTGCCAAGATGCAAGCGTACAGGATAAGAACCACTAGTGAATGAGCTGGTGCAAGTGCAATCTCTGTGACTAGCGGTGGCATTATCGAGGTTACTACTGGTCACTGGGGCTGTGTTCCCAGCTGGGCTGAACTGTGATGACCTCGGTGAGATCCCCGTTAGCACCATGAGACTTTCACGATGAACTTAATACCTCCGATCACAGCTGCAGGCTCAAGTTATTTTTTGACAGTGTGGGAACACCTGCTGTCTGACTGGCAGTGATGGTTTCACCGCCAATCAGAAGCAGTGTTTGCTGCGTTGTCATGTACATGACAGTGTGGCAAGCACTGAATGTTCAGGCCCCCCATTCAAGTGAATTGGGTCCAGGTTGGGGTCCGTGTACTATTTTGGTACCCGAACCCGAACTTTTTGTAACTATTCAGCCAAACTCACCAGACCTGAACATCCAGGTGTCCGCCTATCTTTTCTCTTAATATATTGTGATCTTTATATTATATAGCACTGTGTACCTACAATTGCTCATTATGCCTTTCTACTCAGGTAATTCTTCTCTTTTCTCTGCTCTATGTAGAAACAGGAAGTCTCTTGTCCCTGCATTTATCATCCCTTCTTTAACTTCTGACCCAGCTGCTTCCTCCTCCCCCGGCCTGGGACTTTTGCAGTGACTTATGACTCATACAGGGAAAATTGACCTCCTGTTTCTATATAGAGCTTACAAGGATTCAACTGGCCATTTTTTAATCACGTGATGTCATAGACATATTCTAAAAGAAAAAAAATAGCTGGGTAGATGGGCAAGATAAGCAATTGATGAATCAGATTAAAACATCTGGAATCGCCAAATGTTGCCCACAAATTGGAAAAAAACAAAAACAAATGAGCACATATAAAATAGCAAAAAAATGCACAAATGCAATAATGAATTGGGTGCTAATAAAAAAAAGACAAAACTAGACAAAAAACAGGTGCAAAGGCAATGATGAATCAGGGTCTATGCGTACAGATCTCTAGTGTTATAATCTTTAAATGTAGTTTAAGAAAGTGATAAGTATTACATGATACAGGAAAGATGTATATCTTTGTACCGTGTTAGCCAGTGGATAGAAAAATATTCAGGATTGAGAGTCCTCAGTAGTTGATACCTTTTAATGGCTAACTGAAAAGATGGTAATACATTGCAAGCTTTCGAGACTACTCAGGTCTCTTCATCAGGCTAGACTAATACAAAATCTGAAGTCACATATTTATGCACAATACAGCCTAGAAAAAATGCAATAGATAAGACAAGTGACGTGAAGCAGAACTATCAATATGGGAGAGGGAGAAACATAAATATAAACATTGGACCAGTTCATAGATAAGGAGTCTGGATGTTTTATGGTCCTCTGATTGGGGTCTAGTTCTGTGTTGCCCCGCAAGGTTTTAAAAGGAAATTCCTTAATTGATGTAAATTAAGGAATTTCCTTTTAAAACCTTGTGGGGCAACACAGAACTAGACCCCAATCAGAGGACCATAAAACATCCAGACTCCTTATCTATGAACTGGTCCAATGTTTATATTTATGTTTCTCCCTCTCCCATATTGATAGTTCTGCTTCACGTCACTTGTCTTATCTATTGCATTTTTTCTAGGCTGTATTGTGCATAAATATGTGACTTCAGATTTTGTATTAGTCTAGCCTGATGAAGAGACCTGAGTAGTCTCGAAAGCTTGCAATGTATTACCATCTTTTCAGTTAGCCATTAAAAGGTATCAACTACTGAGGACTCTCAATCCTGAAAGTATTACATGTTCATTTGTGTAGGGAGATACAAAGAAATAAGTTGTGACCAGTGGCAGGTGTGCATTTTTGTTCATATGAAATATTTTGACAGTCTGTATTTTCAACAATTGGCTATCATTTTACATGTCCATCTATGCATTCAGCACCCTGAATACCCTGTAGCTGTCAATGATCCCTAGTTCTTTTTCCTGGCACATTGTGTGAGAACCTCATCTAAAAGTGCAGGAGAGGAATGTACTTTATGCAGGTGCAAGACTCCTATGTGAATAAGTCCTTAATGTCACACACAGTGACGCAACAGGTCAAAATATAAAACAGTAACAGCGACCCAGACCATGACCAAAAATGACAAGTAAATGCAGACGAACAATAAGACTACAGGTCCAATGAATGCATGTGGTATTACAGAGAAACACAGAATGGATTTAGCTGTATAGATAGAGATTAAGAAAATAAAGGTGTTTCATTAAACCAGTTACCTCTGTTTGTCTGGTTTCGTCAAACGGCCTGTTCCTTATGTCAACAAGCATGAGCTTCCAAACTCTAACATTAATTTACATGTGCTAACGATCCACAGTTATTGGTATGAGTGGGTGGCACAAAGTAAATACAAGAAATAATATATTCTGATTAATTTAAATATTGTGTAAATATACATTTAAAAAAAATTCTGAATGGTTAAAAATGATTTCGACTTCTCTAGTACAAACATTTTGCAGTTCAAATACATTTCTGCCTATGCTGTGCCCTAGTAAAGATTTGGTCAGGTCAAATGATCATCAATGTATTCATGATCTAGTCCATTTATTATTTACAGAGCAGTTTCCTACAAAAACGTAATGATCAACAATTAATTGCAGCGTGTAAAATGTTTTCACTAATTCACGAGTCAAAATCACTTTTGAATTTGAGAAGTTTTTAAAATCATTTTCTGGCTTTAAATATAAATTTCTACCGCATTCCAACCGCACAATAAGTACATAGACTTAGAGGTAGGTGGTCACATTTTAAAGGGGTGAACATTAATCATAGGGGTTGTAATGCCAGTATAATGATAATATTTTGACTACAAACATTGGCAATGAAAACTCAATTTCTGCTGATGAATGCAGGTGCGACAGATATTAAATACTATGGTTTAGTAAGCCCTTTCTAAAGAGAAAAGTGTAATAGCAAATATAATGTTATGGAAGTCAGAGTCCATGCTATGGGATTTTGTATTCTCATCATGGAATATGGAGCACTGGTGGTGAATTTACACTGCTTACCCTTAAATAACTACTGATGCCCCTATGTAGACTTATAGAAGTGTTAAAACATACGTTTGGATATAGTTTAAGCAATAACATTAACGGGAAAGTTAAACTTTGTCACATTGGAAAGTATTTTTTTGGCACTTCCTACTCCTGAGGTGCTCTCAAATATCTGCAGTAAGTGATCTACAACTCTTCTCTGCTCTTCACTGATGGCTGTAGCAAGCTTTATTAGAAAGCATATTACATGGGTATTTTTTTCTAGAAACATTAATCACTATTTGTCAAAGCTTTCACGACAGGATTCTGGCGTAAAAGCTTTGAAAAGTCGCAAAATTTCAAAGTTGCAATTGGGGTGGGATGTGGTGTAGTGGGGGTGCGATCCGTTCCATACCCAGATATCTCATTGCAGTAATCTCACTCCAGTACCTGACTAGAGTGAAATTTCTGGCTTAGTGCACAGAGGCACACGTCATTTGTCAGTCGCTCCAGATTCATGACAAAGCGGGCACCTTCTAATAACACCCTTCGCTGCCAAATTTGATGCCCATTTTTGTTCCACTTTTATAATTTTTGTATCTGTTATTAATTGTGTTCACATCAGAGCTCATCACTGTGTTGTATTTCATCATTGTGATATTTTCTTTGTGTCATTAAGCCTCTAAAAAGAAAAAAGAAAAAAAAGGAATTAATGAGGTGTTGAGGACACGGAAGAGTGACTGGTAATGAATTGGGGGAAAGATTACAGTGGATAATTAATTTAAAGTGGCTAATTAAGGTTTACAGGGGGCACAGTGATTATCAATTTACATTTTGATGGTGGGTAACATAATAGCTAATTATATAATAATGGTGGGTGGGTGGATATCTGTATTCAATGGCGCTTGTTTTATTTTCAGGGGCAGGGAGTTAGGACATCGACATGAAAGTTTTTTAAGATGAGGAAGAAAAAGGCTGTATTCAGATGAGATGTGATTATTTATTCTGTATAGGAGGATTGTATAGGGTATGTTTACTTATACAGACCTGCACTAATGACCATCAATCGGTAAACCATAACCGAACAGAAGTCGCACTTACCGTGGTCTATCATATTATATAGCATCACCTTATTACATAGCAACGCTTTTTGTTATGTATAGTGCCATTCCATATTACAAAGTGTCCTCTTGGTATATTGTGGCGCCCCTGAGGGTTCAGTCGCCACAGTGGTACTGCACCTCCTCCTGAGGTGTGGTGCCCCATCATCCAGGTAAGGTGGAGACACCTGACCACACTCCAACACCTGCATCCCACACAACACAGTAGTGTAGCAAAGCACCCTTTGGTGGCTCCCTGCTTGGAACACGAAGCGTGCTGGGAGGCAGGTGGAGTTTAGTTTGCATCAAAAGAGCGGGAAGAGTTTAGGATTTAGTCAGTCTGACAGAGTCAGAGGAAGAGTGAAGATCCCCTGAGTGGGATGGATGAAGGAAGTGCTGCATCCGACCTCAGTGACCTGGGTCCGCTGGCACAAGCAAGGGACCTTGAGAGAAAGCCTGACTCTCTCAATAAGAAAGAAGGATTAGTACGGAACGTGAGGAGAGGAGGACTAAGGATTGGGGTTAGAGGAGAACCCTTCCCAAGTTCACAGCGCAAGGCCAGGGTCCGGTCCCCGAGGTTGTATGGATACTAATGGTCCTGCAGGAGACACCGGAGGAATAGAAGTTGTCACCACTTTATTCCCACACAAGACTTGGGGGCACAACAGCATCATGAGTGAACCGGGACTAGGTAGTAAGGAGTCCCCGAAGCAGGCTACAGCTGTCTGCCGTACAAGTAGAGTTCATAGGAACATCGGACAGGAGGAACTCCAGTGTAAGTCAGTACTGTGAGTACTTCACTATAGGCGCAAAAGGGAGACGTTCAGAAGAGGCACATATGTTGGCGGAGTGTTGGAAAGGAGTACTTCATCTTGCCTGGGAGTTGGCTGAGCCCCTGACCCGGAGGACACGGCACCGAGGCGGGCACCTGTACCTGCAACAGACTGTGAGTAAAGCTTTGGAACTACATGCCCTGGTGTCCTCCACTTATTCCTGCGTCAACACACCCAGCACTGCTACATCCTTGTGCCTAGCCCGGCACCATCCACGTCTCTCCCCTATCTCTTCATCTACACTGCCCTGGGACTACAGCCCTGCTTGTGGAGGGCTACACCATCATTGCTGCACCACAACATCTGTCCCAGAGGATCTGTCTGCAGCGTCGGCTTAACATCTTCATTGCCGAACACCACAGGTGGCGTCACGAATCATTCATAAACTTTAATCACACTGAACTTGTTCCCCTTTTACAATGGGCACCCAGGGCCACGGGCCGGGTCCCAGCTACCATGACATCTCCCATTGAAGCTCATCGGGCCCAGTACCGAGTACCCCACAGCCCTGGGAGGGCGACCCAAAACATACCACTGTTTCTTACTATATAGTGTTCTCTGGTATGTGTAGCACTATGTTACGTATAGCGCTGTACATAAGGGGAAAAAAAATTGACAAAATTCGACAAATCTGCCGCTGTCATTTTGCATCTGCAGATGTGCACTAGAGCACCTATGTTTTAATCACGTGACTTATCACATTATCTCTCAAGGCAATCATGTGACATGTCAAATGATACATCGGATGCTGGAGGGGGCCCATGTCCTTTACATTGCCCGGGGCCCTGGTTGCTCATAATCCACTCATGATCAAGCCCACTGTGTTTAGAGGAAAATATATCTGACTGTACAGGATCAGTGCTCACTGCTTAGCTGTGTAAATGAGTAGTTATATGATGCTTGTAGGGAACTTCTAAAGTGAAAATATTGAATGGCTACACAGGATAGTGAATAGACGAACATATCAACCAAAAGCAGTGCCCTTTTTATTTTAATGATCAATAGAGATTTTACCATATAGAGGCTTTTTAAAGGGGTTGTCTGGGATATACAGTCTATTTTAAATCCATTAGGTTGCAAGTATCGAAAATAACACAAACTCACTTATATTGGGTGGATGTAGATAGTACAAGTAACAGATCCCAGTCATTGACTACATCCGCTGTAGTTGTGACTTCACCACTGCAACCTGCCAACAAACACCAGAACAGTCGTGGAGAGGCAGTGTTAGACCTAGGGTTGGTGAGATCAGCTGAGATTGTTATTTTCTACAGCTAAAGCCCTATGGATAAAAAAAATAATCCTGAAAATCTAACCATTCAGTGCATTCAGAATCCAAATAAAACATTGACATATACTTTATAATAATTACTAGGAATGAACAAACGTGCTTGGTGATACTTGGATATCTGTCGAGTATCTGGGTACTCGAATGTGCTCAGCACTCGGCAAGCATTAGCTGGTGCTCGATTTCAAACTTGAATCCCAGCCTCGCATGTTTGGCGCCTGTTACACAGATAATAAGCATGCGAGGATTGTCTGTGAGTCACTGTAATGCCGTAGCCATCTTGGTAGTGACATTACTGTGGTTGGCTGGACATGTGATATCATCAGGGGTTATAAAAGGACAGGTGCCACCAGGCTCGACGCTCTGACCCCATTGCACTGCTTTGTGACAGTAGGTATTGGTAACAAATCAAGACAGAGGGTCAAGGCAAAAGAATGGTCAATGGCAAGGTCTACAGTCGGGCAACAAGGATCAAATACAGGAACACAGAGAACAGAGCAAGTGCACACCACTAGAGATAAGCTACAACTGGCAGTGACTGGAGGCAGAGAGCCAGCTAAATAGCCAGGTAACTACTCCGAACAGGAGACACATGGAGGAAGCCCCAGCACTCCCTGGCACAGATTGGACTGCTGAACTGTCACTCAACACATTGACCGCTCAGCATAGCCCTGCACTTGATTGTGCAGCTGAACTGCCACTCACAGTGTCCAGACACACTGATAGGCAGAATCGTGTCACATAGCCAGATATAGTAAACCACGCAGATTAACTGCGACTGAGGTCAAGCTGACAGGAAGGAAACAGATAAATTGAAAGAAAAAAGTGGATTAATACAAGGATTTTTTTATTTTACAAGTATTAAAAAGTGTTAAAAAGTTGAAAGATTTCTTTTAACCAAAAGGCAAATAATGGCATTAAGCAAATCTTGGTTGGTACATACTGTATTTACCAATCAATGGTTCGTTTAACCCCTTCCTGACATCTGACGTACTATCACGTCCTTGGGACCCGGGCCCCTATGCTCATGGACGGGATAGTACGTCATAGCGATCAGCGGCGCTCATAATTTTTAACCTCTCTCTGCCATATGACGTACTATCCTGTCCATGTGCCCTGGGACGGGACAGGATAGTACGTCATAGTGATCAGCGGAGCTCACTTGGTGAGCGCCGCTGATCGTGGCCGGGTGTCAGCTGATTATCACAGCTGACACCCGGCACTATGTGTCAGGGGCGGTCACGGACCGCCCAGACATGTTAATCCCTGGCACACTGCGATCAAACACGACCGCAGTGTACCGGGAGTTTAAGGATGCATCGGCAGGGAGTGGGCTCCCTCCGTGCTACCCTGAGACCCCCGCAGCAGCACAATGTGCAGCATTGCTGCGGGGGCCTCCTTCCCTGCAGGTCCCCGGATCCAATATGGTGGTGGGGACATTCGAGGGCCTGCTGGGAGCTGGCTTCCTCACTGCCTGCAGAGCGCAGGCACGAGGAAGCCTGCTGCAGTGCCTGTGTGAGATCGCTGATCTGTCACAGCGATCTGTGATGTGTCAGATCAGCGATCTCACACATGACAGTTATGTCCCCCCTGGGACAATGTAATAAAGTTAAAAAAAAAAAAGTTCATAAATAATTTATAAAAAAAAAAATCGCTAAATTAATAAAAAAAAAAAAAATTCCCTAATAAATTCATTTTTTGGAAATAAAAAAAAAACAATAAAAGTACACATATTTAGTATCGCTGCGTCCGTAATGACCCACCCTATAAAACTGTCCCATTAGTTAACCCCTTTAGTGAACCCCTTAAAAAATAAAAATAAAAAACAAAGTAAAAAATAATGCTTTATTATCATACCGCCGAACAAAAAGTGCAATAACGCGCGATCAAAAAGACGGATATAAATAACCATGGTATCGTTGAAAACGTCATCTTGTCCTGCAAAAAACGAGCCGCCACACAGCATCATCAGCGAAAAAATAAAAAAATTATAGCTCGCAGAATAAATAATTACTTTTTATATAAAATTGTTTTCATTGCATAAAAGGGCCAAAACATAAAAAAATGACATAAATGAGGTATCGCTGTAATTGTACTGACCCAAAGAATAAAACCGCCTTATCAGTTTTACCGCACGCGGAATGGTGTAGACGCACCCCCCAAAAGAAATTCTTGAAATTCTTGTTTTTCTTCATTCTGCGTCCCAAAAATCAGAATAAAAAGCGATCAAAAAATGTCACATGCCCGAAAATGGTACCAATAAAAACATCAACTCATCTCACAAAAAATAAGACCTCACATGACTCCGTGGGTCAAAATATGGAAAAATTATAGCGCTTAAAATGTGGTGATACAAAAACTAGTTTTACAACAAAAGCGTCTTTTAGCGTGTGACAGCTGCCAAACATAAAAACCCGCCATAAATAGTAAATCAAACCCCCCTTTATCACCTCCTTAGTTAGGGAAAAGTAATAAAATTTAAAAAAAAATGTATTTCCATTTTCCCATTAGGGCTAGGGTTAGGGCTATGGCTAGGGCTGAGATTAGGGTTAGGGATGTGTTGGGGTTAGGGTTTAAGTTATAATTGGGGGGGTTTCCACTGTTTGGGCACATCAGGTGCTCTCCAAATGCAACATGGCGTCTGATCTCAATTCCAGTCAATTCTGCGTTGAAATAGTCAAATGGTGCTCCTTCCCTTCCAAGCTCTGCCATGCACCCAAACAGTGTTTTACCCCCACATATGGGGTATCAGCCTACTCAGGACAAATTGGAAAACAACTTTTGGGGTCCAATTTCTCCTGTTACCCTTAGGAAAATAAAAAAATTGAGGACTAAAAGATCATGTTTGTGGAAAAAATATGATTTTTTTATTTTCACGCTCGGGCGTTATAAACTTCTGTGAAGCACTGGGGGGTTGAAAGTGCTCACCACACATCTAGATAAGTTCCTTAGGGAGGGGGTCTAGTTTCCAAAATGGGGTCACATGTGGGGGGTTTCCACTGTTTAGGTACATCAGGGGCTCTCCAAAGGCAACTTGACACCTGCAGACCATTCCATCAATGTCTGCATTCCAAAACGACACTACTTCCCTTCCGAGCACCGACGTGTGCCCATACAGTAGTTTTCTCCCACATATGGGGTATCATCATACTCAGGACAAATTGGACAACAACTTTTGGGGTCCAATTTCTCCTGTTACCCTTGGGAAAAAAAAAAATGGGAACTAAAAGATCATGTTTGTGGAAAAAATATGATTTTTTTATTTTCACGCCTGGGCGTTATAAACTTCTGTGAAGCCCTTGGGGGTTTAAAGTGCTCACCACACATCTATATAAGTTCCTTGGGGGGTCTAGTTTCCAAAATCGTGTCATTTGCGGGGGTTTCCACTGTTTAGGCACATCAGGGGCTTTCCAAATGCGGCATGGCGTCCAAACCCAATTTCAGCCAAAAAAGTCAAATGGTGCTGCTTCCCTTCCGAGCTCTGCCATGCGCCCAAATAGTAGTTTACCCCCACATGTGGGGTATCAGCATACTCAGGACAAATTGCACAATAACTTTTAGGGTCCTGTTACCCTTGGGAAAACAAAAATTGGGGGTGAAAAGATCATTTTTGTGGAAAAAATGTGATTTTTTTAATTTTATGGCTGCACGTTATAAACTTCTGTGATAGCCCTGGGAGGATCAAAGTTCTCACCACACATCTAGATAAGTTCCTTAAGGGGTCTAGTTTCCAAAATGGTGTCATTTGTGGCAGGCTTCCACTGTTTTGGCACATCAGGGGCTTTCAAAACGCGACATGGCGTCCGATCTCAATTCCAGCCATGAAAGTCAAATGGTGCTGCTTCCCTTCCGAGCTCTGCCATGCGCCCAAATAGTGGTTTATCCCCACATATGGGGTATCAGCGTACTCAGGACAAATTGCACAATAATTTTTGGGGTCTTGTTGCCCTTGGAAAAATAAAAATTGAGGGTGAAAAGATCATTTTTGTGGAAAAAATATGATTTTTTAATTGTACGGCTGTACGTTATAAACTTCTGTGAAGCCCTTGGGGGTTCAAACTTCTCAGCACACATCTAGATAAGTTCCTTGAGGGGTCTAGTTTCCAAAATGGTGTCATTTGTGGGGGGGGATTCCACTGTTTTGGCACATCAGGGGCTTTCCAAACGCGACATAGCGTCCGATCTCAATTCCAGCCAAAAAAGTCAAATGGCGCTGCTTCCCTTCCGAGCTCTGCCATGCGCCCAAATAGTCATTTAGACCCACATATGGGGTATCAGCGCACTCAGGACAAATTGCACAATAACTTTTAGGGTCCTGTTACCTTTGGGAAAATAAACATTGGGGGTGAAAAGATCATTTTTGTGGAAAAAATATTATTTTTTAATTGTACGGCTGTACGTTATAAACTTCTGTGAAGCCCTTGTGGGTTCAAAGTTCTCACCACATATCTAGATAAGTTCCTTAGGGGCTCTAGTTTCCCAAATGGGGTCACTTGTTGGGGGTTTCAACTGTTTAGGCATATCAGGGGCTCTCCAAACGTGACATGGTGTCTGATCTGAATTCCAGCCAATTTTGCATTGAAAAAGTCAAACGGCGCTCCTTCCCTTCTGAGCTCTGCCATGCGCTGAAACAGTGGTTCCCCCCACATTTCAGGTATCAGCGTACTCAGGACAAATTGCACAATAACTTTTATAGTCCAATTTCTCCTGTTACCCTTTGTAAAATAAAAAAAAATTGGACCTGAAATACTTTTTTTGTGAAAAAAGTTAAATGTTCCTTTTTTTAAACATTCAAAAAATTCCTGTGAAGCACTTGAAGGGTTAATAAACTTCTTGAATGTGGTTTTGAGTACCTTGAGGGGTGCAGTTTTTAGAATGGTGTCACTTTTGGGTATTTTCTATCATATAGACCCCTCAAAGTGAAAAATGAGAAATCGCTGGTCAACTTTTAACCCTTATAACTTCCTAACAAAAAAAATTTTGGTTCCCAAATTGTGCTGATGTAAAGTAAACATGTGGGAAATGCTATTTATTAAGTTTTTTGTGTGCCATATCTCTGTGATTTAAGGGCATAAAAATTCAAAGTTGGAAAATTGCAAAATTTTCAAAATTTTTGCCAAATTTCCATTTTTTTCACAAATAAGCGCAAGTTATATCAATCAAATTTTACCACTAACATGAAGTACCATATGTCACGAGAAAACATTGTCAGAATCACCAGGATCCATGGAAGCGTTTCAGAGTTATTACCTCATAAAGGGACAGTGGTCAGAATTGTAAAAATTGGCCCGGTCAAGAACGTGCAAACCACCTTTGGGGGTAAATGGGTTAATAGCTTGTTTAAATAGGTAGACCACATATGTACAGAACAATCAGTAGTAGATCATTCTGTATGAACATGCTGCTATTGTTCTCGGCAGCACATGTCCTATGTATACAGGAAGATGTGCTGTCGGAAACAATGATCTTTTAAGCAAGCCAAAAAATCATTTTGTATGATGAATGAGTATTTAGCTCTTTTCTAGGAAGATCTGTAGCCAATTTACATCTCATACTTATTGGCAAAGTATAAAGTTGCAGTGAAAATGCACCTTAAGAGGGTTATTGGTTAATTGATTAAGCCAAAATTGTTCTTAATCCTTATTTATTTCCTGATTGGACTTACTGGAGATCAGTTGTAAATCCTTCCTGCATATGGTCAAACCTAATGATTTAATTTTCCAAAGTTGATAAGATAAAAAAGAATTTAGCCCTCCATACACATTAGACTACTGTCAGCAAATCTGCTGATATCGACGGGTTCAGATGACAATCTAATGCATATGGGAACTCTGTCCAATTAATTATGGGAGCCCTGGGAAAACTTAATTAGTCATGTCCGATTTCGGATTGTCATTCGTATTGTCTCCTGGAGATGACTAAAGGTACTGTCACACTAAGAGATATCGCTAGCTATATCGCTATAATTTGTGACGTTATCGCGATATTGCTAGCGATATCGCTGTGTCTGATACTTACCTACCACCCGCTCCCCCGCTGGTTATCGCTGATCGCGCGAGAACAGGCTGGACTGTTTCTCGTCGTCAGCTTCCTGCGGCGCTTCCTGCTGTGACAACGAGCGACACGTGGACGCGGGCGGGAGGACGCAGGATCGCCTGGTGTGACAGGTAAGTAGCGACCCCCGTCCCCTGCGATGTCGCTGGTGAGATCTGCCTGTGTGGCAGCTCACTAGCGACCACTTAGCGATGCACCAGCGATCCTGACCGCGTCATATCGCTGGTTGGGATCGCTGGTGCATCGCTAAGTGTGACAGTACCTTTAGTGACGGCTCTCCCACGGAGAACACAGGAGCTGAGTGAGCGCTCATGTGTGATGGGAAAGCTTGGCTGCCGACTGAATGATCTAATGTGTATGGTGACCTTTAGTTATGTTGAGTTTTCAGGCAATAATCTTTGTGTTCCAGAGGAATGAGTGCTGGCTCCTCCTTTCTGTGTACACATAACATGCATGTTTAGGGTACGGCAATATGTAGTGTTTGCGTTGAAGAAGTGGTGTAGGTGACATGCAAATGAAAACTTCAGTTGTCAACTGCCACCAGGGTTTCTAAGTCAATTATTTAAAATTTTTTGATTTTGTGGGTGAACGATTTTCTCACTAGTAGAACCAAAGCTGTTACCCATCAAAATCAAAGAATTGTTAGATAGCCAATTTAAAAACCACAGTAGATCCTGGATGCGTCACCGCCATGATGTGAATGCCACGTTGGCCATACACATAGAACATGTGAGCCAATGAGGTGATCAGTACATTGTGATACCTTAAAACTAAACTAGATAACCTTATATAGCTTACAAGTCTCCAATAGTAAGGTAGTCTTTTTTTCTATACTGTCATGATACAGAAGAAATGTATCCTTACAGAGTACCCATTAAAATGAGAGAGATTTCCTATGCTTAATACAGCAAAAATATGGCTATCCTGGCTCAATTTGTTCTAAAAACAGTCATACATACATAGGGGCATGACTTGTAAGAAAGGAAACATGGCCTGAAATGCAACGTGTACCAAAAAAGTGCCCAAATCTTTGCACAAATTAGTGGTTAAAGAAATACATCCAATAGATGGTGTAATGTTTCTAAAGATGCATCAAATCTAGCAAATGTGCATAGCTTTTAACAATTTGACATATTTTAAGTCTAGTCTAAGCCTTCTCTGTCTAAAAATTAGACAGTTTTAATATATCTGCCACAGTGTTTAATGAAATACTAATCTTGTGATGCTTATTTTTTGTGGACTTTTCCAAGTTACTTTACATATTGTTTATTTTATATTTTTTATATATATACTTTGTGCCATTTGGATTCTATTATCTTTCTAGGCTGATTTTCCACCAGACTGTCTGGGATTTCAGATTTCTTTTGTAATATCCTCTGTTATCTTTTGTACTTTTACATGCAGTGCCTCAATATTTAATAGTGCTAGTTTTCCATAGTACTATTTTTTTTCCAGAACTTTCTCTTCTAAATTGATGACTGCAGCAAAATTGCATCCAAACCATTACTATTCCCTATGAATTAATGTATCTGTAAGGTACAGTGACAGCCAACAAGCTGGGTAGGAACCTTAACCCCTTTCATGACTGTATACTTACTTTTTATGTTGTGTCCCTGAGTTTGATGCGGGCTACAGTGCTGAGCCCACAAATTTCTCCACACATGATAGCTGATTTAATTAGCTGTAATTTGCCTTTAACAGCCAGTGGTGGAGTAGAGCTTCACCTGCAGCTGTTAGCTTGTTATATCCCACTGGCAATCCCTGACAGCTCGATTTAGCACGCTTTGGAGGGGCGCGCATCATTCCACGTTCCCATCGGTGCGCCCGTGTAGTGATCATGGTGTGCCGATGGGTAGTCATGACTGCTAAGGGTCTGCAGAACATCCCTGTGCATGTCATTGTGATACTAGTGTGAACTAATTGTCGGCATCCATAGGAGATTGTGATTTCTGCTGTACATAACAGTGCTGTAGCACTGCTATGTATACCACAGTCGATCAAATGATCACAGCTTCAAACTAGTAAGGGAACTGCTGAAGTCAGTAAAAAGTGAAAATATGAAAAAAAAAATAAATACAAAGGTTCAAATCATCCCCCTTTTTTCCCATTCAAAATAAAACAAATAAAAATTACACATATTTGGCATCTGTGAGTTCGGAAATGTACAATCTATGAAAATCTAAGGTAAATTAATAAGATCGGTAAACAGTGTAACAAGAAGAAAAATCGAAACACCAGGTGTTTTGTGTTTGACGCAACATCACAATAAAATGCAAAGAGAGGTAATCAAAACCTCTCTAAGCAAAATTTAGCAAATTTTCTTTCTTCTGAAAACAACACTTGGACCAATGAGCAACAGTCCAGTTCTTTTTCTCCTTGGCCCAGGTAAGACGCATCTGGCATTGTCTATTGGTCAAGAGAGGCTTGACACAAGGAATGCAACACTTGTAGCCCATGTCCTGAATACGTCTGTGTGCGGCGGCTCTTGAAGCAATGACTCCAGCAGCAGTCCACTCCTTGTGATTCTGCCCCAAATTTTTGAATGGCCTTTTCTTAACTATACTTTCAAAGCTGTGGTTATTCCGGCTGCTTGTGCACCTTTTTCTACAACACTTTTTCCTTCCACTCAACTTTCCATTATTATGCTTGGATATAGCACTCTGTGAACAGCCAGATTCTTTAGCAATGACCTTTCTTTTGTGGCTTACTCTCCTTGTAGAGTGCATCAGTGACTGCCTTCTGGACATCTGTCAAGTCAGCAGTCTTCCCCATGATTGTGGAGCCTACTGAAACATACTAAGGGACTTTTATTAAATGCTTAGGAATCCTTTGCAGGTGTTTTTGATAATTATTCTAATTTACTGAGATAATGACCTTTGGGTTTTCATTGGCTGTAAGCCATAATCATCAGCATTAACAGAAATAAAAACTTGAAATAGATCACTCTGTGTGTAATGACTCTATATATGAGTTTCACTTTTTGTATTGAAGAACTGAAATAAATTAACTTTTTGATGCTATTCTAATTTTGTGAGAAGCACCTGTATGTTTGTCACACTTAAATGTTTCAGATCACCAAACAAATTTAAGTATTAGACAAAGATAACACAAGTAATCATAAAATGCAGGTTTTAAATGAAGGTCAGTATTATTAAAGTAAAAAGAAATCAAAACCTTCATGGTCCTGTTTTTTTTTTTTTTTGACGGTTTGCATCAGTTCATGTAAAGAACATGCTTACAACTGTGGACATTTGTTTTTCTTTTTATTGTGAAGCAAACAACAGAACTTCAGTGTGCATTACTATTCTCTGAAAATATTTATTATAAAGCTGCTTACAAGGACTGTGACAAGAACAAGGGGGCATTCTCTTCGTTTGGAGGAAAGACAATTTCTGCACCAGCATAGAAGAGGGTTCTTCATGGTAAGAGCAGTGAGGCTCTAGAATTCTCTTCCTGAGGAAGTGGTGATGGCCAACTCACTGAATGAATTTAAGAAAGGAATGGATGCTTTTCTTGTGAGTAACAGTATAGAAGGTTACGAATAACAGAATATTATAGGTAGATGGTTGACCCAGCTTAGGGGAAGGAATTTTTTTTCCCTATGGAGAAAATTAGCTTCTACTCTGTGGGTTTTTTGCTTTAACCAGGATCAACAATGCAGAACAGCTGCACTAAAAATAGGCTGAACTAGATGGACATAAGGTCTTCCTTCAGCCTTCAAAACTATGTTACTATGTTACTTTCATATGTACTTTTGATTTATGAAATAAAAATTATAGTGATGGTTACTCTTTATTTCTTTATTCCCTAGAAAGTAACAAGCCAGCACAATTATCTTAAAAAAATAAGCAAAACTGAACTCAGTCACTCACAGAAAATGTGCTTGACACAATCGAAAGATTTTTGCATTTCTTGTTCAAACTTTTTTGTTAAGGGAGAGTGATTGTGTTATGAAAACACAAATGAAAATTAACAACCCCCCAAAAAAACTTTAACCCCTTAGTGACTGCCGATATGCATTAAAACTGCAGCCGCAAAGGGTATTTTCTCCCTCAATGTTTTAAAACAGCAATGGGTAATATGTTTGTAGCGTCCCCCAGAGTCAGCAAATCTCTAGGTCTCGGCTACCTTGGGGTAGCTGAGAACTCAAAGAACATGATGAGAGCCAGATTTTGGGGTCCATTTTCTCCTGTTACCCTTGTTAAAATAAAAACGTTTGGGTAAAGTAAATTTTTTGTGAAAAAAAAATTAAATGTTCATTTTTTCATTCAACATTGCTTCCGTTCCTGTGACATACCGGGAGGGTTAATACATTTCTTAAATGTGGTTTTAAGCACCTTGAGGGTGCAGTTTTTAGAATGGTGTAGCTTTTTGGTGTTTTCTATCATATAGACGCCTAAGGCTATGGGACCACGTAGCGTTTTATTCCGGACACTAAAAACCGGACTCCTTCCCAGAAATCGCGCGTTTTTTTCCGCGAGATTTCACCGCGATTTCACCGTGATTTTGCCGCGATTTTGCCGCGATTTTCATGTGCGATATTCAAGCACTTTCCAAGCGATTTGAAGCATCGCTTGGAAAGTGATTGACAGGTTGGTCACACTCATCAAACATAGTGTTTGACAAGTGTGACCAGGTTTTTACTATTGAGGCCGCCTATGCAGCATCAATAGTAAAAGATAGAATGTTAAAATGCTAAAAAAAATAAAAAAAATCGGGGTATATTTACCTTCCGGCGTCCCGCGCTGCCATCCCGGGCCTCAGCGTTCCCAGCGATGCCTTGCGAGACCTGTGATGACGTAGTCTCGCGTTGCTGTAGCGATCTCGTGAGATCGCTAGAGTCACGCGAGACTACGTCATCACAGGGCCTTGCCGCTGAGGCCGGGAATGCAGCGCGTGATGCCGGAAGGTAAATATACCCCGATTTTTTATTTTTTACTTTTTTTTTACAGGGGTATGGTACCCAGGGCCTGGAGGACAGTCTCCTCTCCTCCACACCGTGGGTACCAACCGCACATGAGACACTTAACTTCCCGCATGGTGGGCATAGCCACATGCGGGAAGTAAGCGATTCTCATGCATTCCTATGGGTGCGGAATCGCGGCAATTCTTTGCAATTCCGCACAAAAGAATGACCATGCTGCGATTTTTTCCGCGATATGATTCCGCCGCGGAAAAAAGCGCAGCATTAGCACAGCATATGCGGAATGCCATAGGAATCCATGGGGGGCGTTCTGTACACGATTTTTAAACGTTTTTGCAGCGTTTTCGCTCCGAAAATTGCGGCAAAAGCGCTTAAAAATCGCTACGTGGGCACATAGCCTTAAAATCACTTCAAAATGTGATGTGGTCCCTAAAAAAAATGGGTTTGTAAATTTTGCTGGAAAAATGAGAAATCTCAGAATACATTGAAGCGTTACAGAGTTTTAACCTCATAAAGTGACAGTGGTCAGAATTGTAAAATTTGGCTTGGTCACCAAGTTCAAAATTGACTTGGTCATTAAAGGGTTCAATTGCGATTTTCAGTATCCAAAAGTGGTGTACATGTTTTACTAGTCAAATTTCACATCTCAGCATACTTGGATTTTGGACATGTACTCACCTACTTCGCATTTCTTGTTACATCTTTTTGGCAAGGGGAAGCGGAAATTGTTTTAAGACATAGCACAAAAAAAAATTAAAAATCCATTCATTTAAAGGGAACCTGTCATCAGATTTGGCTGATATAAGTTACGGCCTTCACCTTTCAGGGCTGATATACAGCATTCTATAATGCTGTATATCTGTCCCCCAACTTGACCTGTAAAATAAGTAAAATAACTTTTATTATACTCACCTGCAGGGCGGTCCGGTCCGATGGGTGTCGCAGGTCTTGGTCCGGCGCCTCCCATCTTCTTTGATCGCCGTCCTCCTGCTTGCTTCGTGTGGATGATGTGTCCCTGTGTCATCCACACAGACTCCCCGGCATCGCGCTCCTGTGCAGGCATACTTATCTGCCCTGTTGAGGGCAGAGCAATGTACTGTAGTGCGCAGGTGTCGCGGCTGTTTAACCTTTCTCGGCACCTGTGCACTGCAGTACTTTGCTCTGCCCTAGTCAGGGCAGATAAGTACGCCTGTGCAGGAGCGTGGTGCCAAGGACTCTGTGTGGATGACACAAGGATGCGTCATCCACAGAAAGCAAGCAGGAGGGTGGCGATCATAAGAAGAAGAGAGGCGCCAGACCAAGACCTATGACACCAATCAGACCGGACCGCCCCACTGGTGAGTATAATAAAATGTATTTTTCTTCTCTTACAGGTCTGGTTGAGGGCAGATATTCTGCATTATAGAATGCTGTAGATAAGCCCTGAAAGGTGATGGCTGTAACTTAGATCGGCCAAAACTGGAGACAATTTCCCTTTAACTGTTCATGTCTGTTTTTGCACAACTGCCTTTCTTTAGCAAGGGCAGAATAAAAGGTTGAGTATATTAAAAAAGTTAATAACAGTGTTGTAAAATATCTATGGTTATAAAAATGACAATGGATGGGATGTGAAAAAAAAACAAAATAAAAAACTATGACTAAGAGTGGGAGCTGTAAGTAGCAGCACCACCACCTCCACTGGCACCAGCAGTCCGCTCAGTAGTACTACTAAATGCAGGTCCCATTTGGCCTCCTTTACAAGTGGCAGGACTATTATTGGGAGGAGTCAGAGCACGTTATGGAATTCATGGCACATCACTCAGCTCGGTTACAGCAAGATATTGTTTTCCACAACAGTGACACTGTTCATCAGATTTCTCCTCCATCATCATTAAACTTTAGTTTTGCAAACTTTTAATTTTATCAAAGACACCTTTATCTGTTCAGCCCCATAGCCCTCTAATCCACAGCATGCTGGGGGAAAAGGAAGATATTTTTCATCAATTTCTTTCAGATGATTTCTTGAGATGAACAGTCAGCATTTGTTCTCAAATATCATGGGGCCAAAAGAGATGAAGTGTAAGGGTGTGACAGAGGCTGTCATGTGCCTCTCCTTCTCTAAACAGTGTAGGTATTAAATGTGTGCTGATAGTCACTGTTATACTATGTGCTGCTGCATAGAATTTTATGAACATTACTGTATTCGCTTAATGTTATTATCTAGATATTAAATGTCATTTATGCATAGTGATTAGGGAAATATGTAAAGCATACGATGAGAGGGTAGCTTTAAATTAAGATAGGATTGGGTTTAGTATAGTGGGGCGCAATAGAGTCAGGAAAATTAGGGTGCCAGTATAGGAATAGCTAAGGAAATAAGGGGATTTCCAAGTTGGAAGGAGTAAGTCAGTGAGTTTGTCAGTGGGACTCTTCCGAATTCTCAGTCAGTCAGTGGGAGCAGTGTACAGTAGCATATCATAGTTGTAACATAGAGAAAATGCTGGAGAGTGGTGTAGTAGAAAGCAGAACAGGCCAGAAGGCCACATAGTATGGGAAGGCACAGAACGCTTGGGAAAAGCAAAATGCGGTTGGCCGCCACTTGGTACAAATGGGATCCCTTAGAGAATCCGGGGCCTATGGCTTGAATCAAGACAGAGGAACCTTTTTCATCTCCCAGTGAAGGGGAAACGGTGTGGGAACCAGTACGGGAAAGTGGGCACAGGAATATGAGAACTCCAGAGTCAGGAAGAGCATCTCAGAGGTTAGAGGAGCCAGCATTGAGAGGGAAAGCACAGGCTGAAAACATGAACTTGTGCTGTACTGAAACTGCCATGGATTGTTTGTTATCAAGTAAAGTTACACTGTTAAAGTGGAATACAATGTCTGTTCCTGAGTGTGTTATATCGTCCGGAGATGCGACTACAGAATCAGCAGGATCTGCAAACGCAAACATTAGTTTTGTGCAATTCTCCTGTAAGGAGGTGGCAGGAACCCCCGTCTGCTCCCTCTCTCCTATGTGCACTTCACTGTATTAATGTTATGTACCTGTATGTTACTATATTCTATATATTAGTGTGTTGTGTTTGCAATGCCATGTGTAATGTTCTTGTATACCACATTGTATGTACTGTTGTAAAGTTAGGGATATCAGGGGTTAACTTTGTGGACTGAGCCAGCAGCCTCTAGGGAGCAGGAAGCTCATGCTTCCCATTCAGAGTTGGGGTATGTTCGCCCAGGGCAGATGCCCAACTGCAACTGGGAGCCTTGCCTGGACCCCAGGAGGGATAGAGACTGTTTCCTAGACCCCAGGAGGGGTAAAGACTATTGCCTGGACCCCAGGAGGGGAAAAGACTGTTGCCTGGACCCCAGGAGGGGAAAGGGTGCTGCCCCAGACTTTTGGGCAGCACAACGGGCACTAGGACTATGTAAGTGCCCCGCCAAAAGGACTTCAAGCGTCCAGATTCCGGCATATGGACTACCTTCTCTTTTGGCCGCAATGGCTGCTGTTGGTACGGCCGTGGACGTCATTAGGGAGAGAGCAGGAAGTTAATGCTTCACTTTATTCATCCCTTTTATTAAACTGTTTCCCTGTTGGACTGCAGCTGTGTCTGGGATTGTGTTTGTCCTGTCTATTTCTGTACAAGGTGACGGGGTGTACACTGACTGTGGCTTAGTTGACTCGGCTGGGACTGCCACCCTGGGCCACCTTGTTACACTCCCTTACCACACATCAAACAGGACATTATGTTTTCTTTGCAGGAAGCCAGGGTGTGGGAACACAACAGCCCCTCGCCATGACTACCACCATGGCCACCTCACAGGAGTAGACGATTCAAAAGCCGAGTTATGTTGGTGGTTCTGTTAGTCCTGCTGGTGGTAGGGGTGCTGACAAAAATGGTGGGAGCATTCTGAGTCAAGGTAAATCCTGATGTGGGAATCCGGTGACAGGAATGGGGCAAGGAGCTCAGCACTTTTCCCACGCTGATACAAGGGTTAGGCAAGTCAGAGATGATGATGATTGTGTGGTGACCTGAGAGCCAGATCAGAATGCCACGGAGGAAAAGTCGTCAGAAGAGGAGATTTGTGGCATTGGCAAAAAAAGGGCATTGTCGATGTTTGGCCAAATGATCCTGTAGGGACAGATCTACTTCTTGCGTGGTCAGCTCAGTAGGTTTTACCGCAATTGCTGTTGCTACGGTAGGCTCAAAAGTGGCTGAAAGCTTTCGTATTGATTGTGAGTTTTACATGAGGGCACTTTGAGTGTGGGAATTGTTTTCCACATTGCCAGGGGGAGAATCTATTGTAATATGGAAAATAAATTGTGGACATCTCGGGCAGAAATTGACTAGGAACTATGCCTCTTTGTCAGCACATAAAGTGGCGTCACCTGAAATCAACATACATGAGAAAAGCTAACTGACCAGCAATATGAGCAGTCCTCAAGCTGTGCTTCTCCTCACAATTGTCTCTCAAGTAGTCAGGATGCTTCCTCAGGTAATGCCACATCGTCATCATGATCATCACCCTTATTTTGTGCTTTTTGTACTCTTCCTCCATTGCATCGCCAGTTAGGATTGGGCATGGCCACAAAAGACAGAGATGTTTTTCAAAAAAAATTAATGGGCTTTCTTGGCTAGAATTTTCTTTACCCACATCATAATTTCCTTCAAACATTAGGATTTTTTTAAAAATTTCGACTGGTGTGAACTCTCCCATTAGAGCTTTGCACAAGATTGGGTCTTCACAAGCCTGGGCACAAAAGGCAAAAAAAACAATTCCCACAAAAATTCATGGGCTTCCACACATGCTCAGATTCAGATCTTGTCCCGAGATCTCGTGAGACGAGATCTGAATCAGCATGCACGGGCTCCGGCGGCCATTTTCCTGGAGGCCACCGCATTGCAGCAATGGAGCTGCCTTGGGCCTCCGGGCTTTGGGGAAATGCCGGAGGAGCACCGACGCTGGACAGAGAGCCTCCACAGTCGCACCCCAGCACAGCGCCCCCACGCTGGACAAAGAGAAGCCACCGCCGCCGCTGGCGGCCCCCAGCACAGAGCCGCCACACTGCAGATGGAGGAGCCGCCGATCCCCAGCACAGAGACCCGCAGATAGCACCACCAATGAGGTAAAAAGGGATGATAACTCCACTTACACCCTCCCTTCGTCATCGGGACCACTCCAGCGCCATATGCAGATTGCTCCAGACCTGGCATATAAGATGACACACTGCATATAAGAAGACCCCCCCGACTTTTAAGAAGATTTTCTATTTTAACTGGAAAAGTTTGGGGGTCGTCTTATGCACCCGGTCGCCTTATATGACGGAAAATACGGTACACGTTTCATTAGATATGCATTTAAAATATTCACACAGGTGTAAAATACTGTAGAATGTAAGCCCGCAAGGACAGAGACCTCTCCTTTAAACTCATGAATGGTATTGTGTCTCAGGGCTCTTTGTATCAATGACATCAATCTCAAACACCTGTGATAATCAGTTTGCCAGGGAACCCAATTAAAGGAAAACTACATAAGAATGAAATCCCATATTATTAAGCAGCCATAAGTTTCATGCAATAAGAGAAAGAGTCTCTCTGCTGATGAAAAATGTCAAAGTGTAATGCCTTGGACTTGGTATGATAACAATAGATATTTCACAAAAACGTAAGCGTGATTATCGTACTATGAAGAGATTTGTAAACCAATAAAAAAAAGCTCCCCACTAGCTGTGTGACCATGTGTAGGACCCAATCCTGCTCAGCCCTTACTCACACAGTACATCACTATGATGCATGGTCAGGTTTTAATACTAATACAAAAATGGTGGGGGGAACAAGAGGCGCAATAGTGCCCTATCACTAGTGACACTTGAAGTATGAGCGGTATAATACAGTTCCACTCACCTATTCCAGTTGTGTAACCCACAACTGGCTTGAGAGCATATCACAGAATCAGCTGCTGCAGGACCTCCACCAACCACTCGCACGTGGAAAAACCTTCAGAAAGTTGTGGGAAGCAGGGTGTGTTGCAGTCCGCGCTGCCGAGATTCACAAATCACCTGGGATGCAAGATGTTGTAGCAGTGTACTCCTTTATTTCCTCCTACGCGTTTCGGCGCCCTTCCTGGCACCTTCCTCAGGGATATACACACCCTGCTTCCCACAACTTTCTGAAGGTTTTAATACTAGAGAGTAGGACCATCCTAAACTTGGGTACACCTTAGCGTTTGTGGAATGGTTTTTACATTTTTTTAAATCAGTAAACAAAGTTTTTAAGTGACCAGTGTTATTTATATGCTCTATTGTTTTACTTATTTACTTACTGCAGGGTATTTGGTCATTTTGTTTTTGTCTTGGATTTTGTATGAAGAGATTTGTTGCTGAAGCAGAGCGCAGAAGGGTTCATGCAGACAAAAGCATAATGAGTAAGGTTTCTGCTGGAGAAAATGATAAGATTAAGAGAGCAGCTGCTAAAATAGAATTAAAAACAGCAAACAGGTCTTTGAAGCAGTTGGTGCCTCTGCAGTCCCACAAACCTCAAGGTGTAGAATCCTCCAGAGGCTTGCAGTTGATCATAAACTTACTATTTAGCCACTCCTACACAGTGCTCAGAAGCAGAAATGTTCCAGTGGGCTCATACACACATGAAGACTTATTTTAAAACAGTCTTGTTTACTGATGAGTGCCTTGTAACCCTGGATGGTCCAGATGGATAGAGTAGTGGATGGTTGGTGGATGGGGCCACCATGTACCAACAAAGGTGCAATGTTAGCAAGGAGGTGGCAGAATCATGTTTTGGACCAGAATCATGGAGAGAGAGCTTGGGGTCCACCTTAGGGTCCCTGAAAGTGTGAAAGTGACTTAATCAAAGTATATAGAGTTTCTGACTGACCACTTTCTTACATGGTACAAAAAGGAAAGTTTTCCATAGCAAAATCATTTTCATGCATAACAATGCACCATGTCGTGCTGCAAAGAATACCTTTGAGTCATTGGCTGCTATGGGCATGAAAAGAGAGAAACTCATGGTGTGGCCACCACACTCACATTGTTAGGCGGCGGGTTCTGGGCACTGCACAGCGGGAATCCCGAGCCTTGCCATCGACGGTCTCCCATTGCCCTCCAGCCGCAGTGGAGTCTGCTCAGCTGAGGCCATGATCCCGACGTTCTGCCCACACCAGCATTGTGGGTTCGGTTGCTGCAGCCACCTCTGGTCCAGTTATGGCAATGCAGCCTGGCCAGCAGCAAAAGACTCCAGAGTCTAAGTCCTTTCTTCGGTCCACTGGGCATGCTCATGTGATGATCTCCCATTGGGGATCGGGAGTCACATGCTCAGGTCCTTTTCCAGTTCTGATTGGTCCGTCAGGAGGATCAGGAAGGTCCCGGAAGGGCACGGCTATAAAAGGTTTGCACGGCCGGCCCGCCATGCGCTATGATAGACTCTGAGGCTATAGTACTTAGTGTATGTGTGATGATGGATGAATGAGCCTGGTGACTGACGCATTATAATTCCCCCCTCCTTGGATATTACGCATGTGTTAGGGTTAGGAATTGGAGTCAGCACAGAAGCTCTGACACTGCATAGCGCCGCAGTGTTCCTCATCGTCTTCCTCTTGCGCCTTGGGCGTCGGCCAGTACAGGCTTTCTGGACCACCGCTACTGCAGCGTCCGCCTAAATAACGCCGTGCGCCTCAGGAGCGCTTTCCAGCTCAGTTGATAGGCTGGTTAGTGGCGTCCGTCAGGGCAGACAGTGCACCCGTACTAAGTGGTGGTTCACACTACCGTGACCTGTGACGCTAACAGGTTGCGGTTGTTCGCCGGCTGGCACGCGCCTCGTGAAGTAACGGGGTTTGTGCCTATTCGCACCGGGTTAGTGTTTTCCCACTGGTGTCTGGCTCTCTCCTACATGCCTTCTCCCCTTTGTTTTAGCTGCAGTTGGTCACCTCTGCAAGGTGGGCCCTGTTGTCCTAACGCACCTTATATATTATTTCATCTTTATTATTTGGTGCGTTCTACCATCCTATAATACACTTGACCTCAACCCTATTGAGAACCTTCAAAGTATCCTCAAACAAAAGGATCTAAGAAAGTGGGAGGCAGTTCAAATCAAAACAGCAGCTGTGGGAGGCTATTTTGACATCCTGCAAAGAATTTCAACCAGAATGGGCTGGTTTTGTATTCTTGGTATCCCCCCAAAATGCTTTGCATCTGAATTTATCATGAACATGAAACAATGAGCCATCTCTACCCAGTGAGCCTCGCCTAGAAAAACTGAGAGTTCTTTATCCTCTGATCCATCGCTAAGGTGTAGTGATGGGCGAACCCCTGGATGTTCGGGTCCAGCGAGTTCGCTCGAAAAGTTTAAAAAAGTTCGGTTTGGGTACTAGAACAGTGCCGGAACCTGAACACGGACCCCATTCTCATGATGGGATTCTTATCATCCAGTGCATGACAGCGCGGCAAACACTGCCACTGATCGGTGATAAGATCATTACCGGCAGTCAGAGCACTGCAGCTCCCTCGCTGTCAGATGACAGCATGAACGCACAGCTGTGACAGTAAGCAAAAAGTTTACTACTCCCATCACCCTACGCCTGCTGTCACTGATAACAGCAAGAGCAGGTGGTGGCTGATGGGAGTCTTCATTATCCAGTGCCAGCGCTATAAATAAAAAAATTAAAACATTTTAAAAATTATGTGGGTTCCCCTGTATTTTTGATAACCAGCCAGACTAAATTGACAGCTGCGGGCTGCAATCATCAGCTGTAAGATTTTAGCAAGGCTGGTTATCAAAAATAGAAGGGTCCCCACTAGAGATGAGCAAACTTGTTTGGAAAACATTTGCTAATCTCAAATTCGGCACAAATGTAGCACATTCGGATTAGTATTCGGTTTCCCGAACATTTTTCCTCAAAGTCGGCAAAATTTGGTCACAGTTTTGTAAATGATCACGTTTCCACTAATGCTTTTGTTAAGACTTTTGCTAGGATAGTGGTTCTGTATGATGAATGGGGGAAATGTGGTTTATGAGGGTAGGGGAGGGGGTGGGTAGAGGTCAGAGGAGCGGCGGAGTGTAATTCTTTTTATTATCGTAATGTCTGTATACATTCCCGCAGCCAATCAGGGCGCAAAAACCACCCACAAGACATAAGGCTTCTCTCATTGGCTCCCAAAGTAACATGTTCCTCTCCATATAAAAAGCGGACATGTTGTTTTGCTGGCGCCATTTTCTAAGTGTAGCAGCACAGAGAGGTTTCACGTGCTGCTGATGCAAGTTATCATATAGTAAAATAAAATCCTGTCCAACATCTAATGAGTTTGTGCTAATAGTGTTGTGCATGCAGAAGTCCACATTTCCTACTCAAATTCATTTGGGTTAATACTGTGTTGCAGTCAGGACTCAGAAGGCCTGATATTGGGGTGCAGGCACAAGACCCCATTTGCTAATCAAAATCGTTAGGGCTAATATTGAGGTGCTGCCAGGAGGACTCATTTGCTAATCTAAATTGTTAGGGCTAATATTAGAGTGCAGCCATCAGGCCCCATTTGCTAATAAAAATCATTAGGACTAATATAGGGGTGCAGTCACTAGGCCCCATTTGCTAATCAAAATAGTTAGGGCTAATATTGAGGTGCAGCCAGTAGGCCCCATTTACTAATCTAAATCATTGAGGCTAATATTAGGGTGCAGCCATGAGGCCCCATTTGCTAATCAAAATCATTAGGGCTAACATTGTGGTGCAGGCCCCATTTGCGAATCATATTGTTGTTCAGGCACACTATCTCAGAAAATAAATACTGATTGTTCATTTAGTGACAGGTGACTGACAGGTCTGGATCCAGGGTTGTGAAAAACCTTGTTAAAAGAGGGGAAAAAGCGAGGTTGTGGTGGAAAGGGGAATAGGATTGGTGTTCGACGTGTACATGGGTTGGATGGTATGATTATTGAAAGCTTTACTAAAGAAACACCGTTTCGTCCCATCCAAACACAACTGACATTTGTTACGGGCAACTCGACTTCCTCTCTTTGGCAGCCGCACAGCGGTCTGCCTTGTAGATGAGGCTCAGAAAGAGCATGTGCTCCAGTGCATGGCAAGCGCTGCATCCAGTGGCCTCTCCTCCTCTTCCTCCATCTTAACATCACACATAGTACAGTACAGTCCTCAGAAGTGGCACCCTAATTACACTTGGTTCCCCCCACGTCACAACTTTCCAACCGCCCAACTGACTGTGGGAAATGACAGATGGGCCTGTCTGCAGAGCTGTTCACACATTCCATTCCATGGGCATCAGAGGTCTGCTCCAAAGATTCACAGAATCCAGAGAAGGAACGCATCTGCACCGATGCCCAAAATTTTTTCAAGTTGGATCCAGGGTCGGAAGAAGTAGGGTCCAAACTCCAAGCAAGCTGACTTGCCACGCAGACACGGAGTGCTGCAACCACGACAAGCACTACATCCTCAAGCCATAACTGTGGCTGTGGCCAGCAGCAGTTGGGAGTCTGCAGTTCACAAGGGTGGCAAGAGTTGCCTAGCCTGGGCTTTTTTTGAGACTGCAAAGGATGACCCAACTCACGTTTTCTGCCAACTATGCAAAAAACAACTCAGTAGAGACAAAAATTGCAATAATTTGACTACTACTACATGCATGACCGACATATGCGCGATCAACATGCCTTAGTGTGGGAATCACACTATGCTAAAATGTGTACTAGCTGGCCTCACCAACCATCGGCTGTCTCATCAACCGCATCTGCTTCTTCCTCCTCCGTCACCATGGCAAGGGTTCTCACACAGGTCTCCGGCCTCAGAACCACCACTTGTTTACCTCCTACAGTTAGGGTGAGCGAGCGCCGATCAGCTGTTACAGAAGTGGAAATGCCTGCTGTTTTTGTTTCACAGAGCACACCACATCTTTGTCAATCCAAATAACATCTCCACCTGCACCTCTCTCACAGTCCAGCAATTTGTCCGGTTCACCATCCTCCACTCTCTCTCAGCACAACAGGCAGCCCTCGGTCCTGCAGTTGTGATCATGTAAAAGAACGTTTCCTACTACACACACCAAAACTAAGAGCTTAAACTCCACCATCTCCAATCTGTTGGACACAGAAATGCTGTCTTTCCGCTTGGTGGATATAGACGGTTTCCGAAAGTTGACAGCAGTCGCAGTCCCTCAGTACCAGTTGCTCAGTTACCATTACTTCTCTAAGAAACCGGTGCCTGTACTAAACCAGGATGTTGCAGACAACATCATCTGTTCCCTGAGAAAAATCGATGTCTGCCAGTGTGCATTTCACCACTGACACCTTGATGAACAAACATGGGCAGGGACATTAAATCTCTATGCCGGCCTGGATAGCTGCTGCAGAAAGCATGGTCAATGTGTGCTCACTTCCATTGATCACACCCTGGAGGTCATCGACTTGTATCGCTACAGAGATCTTTCGTGCTACTGGTTAACCATTTGATTTGCGATATGCCAACACGGTGGAATTCCACTCTGCACTTGTTGCAGCGACTGTGGCAGAGGCAACGAGCCCTGATGCAGTATGATCTTTTGCATAGTCTGGGCCAACACAGTGTGGATGTGGTGCAAATAATGCTTGCGGATTGGGCACAGATGAAGGACTTCTGTATCCTCTGCACAGTTTCGAAATAGGTACTAAGAAGGTTAGCGCTGACGTTGCCATCATCAGCATCACTATTCCAGTCATCTACATGCTGGAGCACAGTTTGAATAGTCTGCGGGAGGTGGTGGTTCTAGAGGAAGAGGAGGAAGCAGAGGAGGAGGAAGAAGGGATAACAATATCTAAGTTCCGGAGTGTTGTTGCACAGGTGGATGCCATGGGAGGATAGATTACAGCGATCAAAGGGGGCTCATGATACCATACAAGCTGTTACTGAAAGTGCAGGAGCCAAGGAAAAAATGGAGGAGGGCGAGGAGGAAGAGTTAATGGGTGCGCAAAAGTTAGGCGAGGAAGAGGATGATGATGCTCTCTCTGTTGTCCATGGTTGGCGGGAGGGGACAGGGAAGCAAGCTTGAGTGTTACCCCCACCAACACACCATGGACTTGGACCTAATGAAAGCGCCCAACACATGAGTGCCTTCTGCACTATCTGCAACATGATGCCCTTATTTTTAGGATTAGAAATAGTGCTGACAACTGGGTTGTTAGATCCATGGTACAAAAGTAAATTTTGCCAGATGCTTCCTCCCTGAAAAGAGATGCGTTCATGCTGGAGTATCGAAACACGCTTGTAGACAATCTTAAGAGTGGTTTTCCCCAAAACAATAGTGATGCACACAGTGTGCATCACAGTTATAGACTTCCAACCCCACTAACATCGAGTTGTCAGAGCAAAACATTAATAGCAGCAACAGCAGCAGTGTAAATGGCAGAAGTAATTTCTGTGAGTCGTTTCACACATTTTTTAGACCAGCCTGGGCATCAGCAGAACAGAGTACAAGGCTGACACGTTGTGAATAACTGGAGAAGATGGTGCAGGAGTATTTTGAGCTCAATATCAATGTCATTAGGGGGAATTTGGACGATTTTGCATTTTGGTCTTCAAAAATGAAAGAATGGCCTGACTTCGCCTTTGATGCCTTAGAGGTTTTATCATGCCCGTTAGCCAGCGTTCTCAGAATGTGTCTTCAGCGATGATGGTGGTGTCCTGATGGATAAGCACATCCGGCTGTCCCGTCAAAGTGTAGACCGCCTAACTTTCATCAAGAACCAGTCATGGATCTCCAATGACTTTTCCACCCCAGTCACAGACTAGGCAGACTGGGCGATAGTGTCGTTTTTAGTGTCATGCATTGTTCGTGCATTATTGCAGTTTGTGACACCTTTGTCATGGCTTCTATGCCTGCTATTGCTACTTCTGCTGAAGTTGCAAACTTTTTTTAAATGTATAGACTCTAAGTTGGGTCTGTATCTGGTGGGATGCCTGTAGTGGAAGGGGTGTCAGAGGGCTAATATACTATTTCTACTCTGGGGAAACTGATGCAACCTTAGTGGTGTGTGGCAATATTTTTTTTAATTGTTTTGACTCAAAGTTGGGTCTCCTTCATTTGTGTTGCCTGTGGCAGTAGGGCTTCCAGACCGGCAGGCTTGCACTTACTTTCAGTTAACTATCTGTGATACTATCCTTAAATTTTTATAACATTTGTGGTCTAAAAAGCTTATATTTGTGCCAACTGAGTATGTCTGGAAAAAAAAAACATTTTAAGCTGCTGCATGAGCTATCAGGGTTCCCAGCAAAGATGGCTTACATAGCTCCCTCACCCACCTCGTCTTAATTGAAACTTGAATTCAAAGTGATAAATGCTGGCCAAGACTCTGATACCTCATGTATGGCCCATGGCTGACTGCTGCTGTGCCATTATCAAATTTCTACTGTGGGTGAATTGATCATCAGTGAACTACCTGTGTTTTTATCCTTACATTTTTCTACCAATAGTAGTCTATGAAAATCATGTTTGTGGCACCTGAGGGTGACTTGGAAAAAAACAGTTTGAGCTGTTGCAAGAGGCTACCGGCAAGGAAAGCTTACACTGCTCCCTCACCCACCTCGTCTTAATTTAAACTTAAATTAAAAAGTAAAAATGCTGGCCCAGACCTTGATACATCATGCATGGCCCATAACTGACTGCTGCTGTGCCATTGTCAAATTTATATTGTGGGTCAATTGATGCCAGTTTTCCTCGGGTCTACCCCTAATTTCTGGAAATGTTTGGACTCCAAGTTAGGTCTCCTTCATGTGTGTTACCTGAATTTTGCAGACCTCTCAGAGCACCAGGCCTACACCTTTCACTCATCTACCTGTTACTGATCAATATTTCAGCTAGAAATGCTAGTCCAAGCCCTGTCCCATGCATCTATGCTGCGCAATTATACTATTTGTACTCTGGTGTCTGCTACAAATTTCAGCTAAGTTCTACCTCCGATCTTAGCTGTGAGCTCAAACTGTGATCTGACCGCATGAGTACCACAGCGCTCTGACTGGTGGTAATGATCTTACCACCGATCAGAGCTGCCGGTGTTTCTTGCGCTGTCATGCAGAACCCGAACAGTAACATGGACTTCCTGGTGAAGTCCGTAATTGGGATCTGTGCCTGAACAGTAGATGTTCGGTGTGGACCCTGAGCTTTACTGTTTGGGTTTGCCCATTTCTACTAAGGAAGTGAAATCACTTACTGAGGCCTTATCCGGAATGCAAGCTGAATGATATCCATATGTCTCTTGTGTAGCAGTTGACTTTCAGCCCTTGTCAATAGCATTCGTCTCATTTAACCTGTAGTTCCCTGAAGCACCTCTTATTGGAAGGGGAAATGTGTTTGAACAGAATGCAATAATGGAATGGAACTGGATACTCGGTTGAATATATATTTTGAAGGATTCTGACATAAATGTAATTGTAACTATTGTGTCTGGTAAGCTGAGACAGAGATAGTTGACATATTAGTAGTCAGGTGCACAACAAGGTGCGACTCTACGTTACAGGGGAACCATATTTCATTAATTTATGGTTCCAACCTTCACGGCTAGTTTGTGTCTGGGTGCAGTAGCATGACTAGGGTGGTACGATTGTTCCGTGTATTTGTCCACCTAGAGGACTTAATAATGTGCGTTATTTTCTATGACTACAATTTTATTTACCATTTTTCACCTTTTCTGTGACTACTGGGAACTTGTAGACATTGACTGGGGTGAATTATTGACTGAGGAGAATTACCCCAGCAGGGCTCTGCAGACAAAAGTTTTTACATTTAAAATGCGTTTTTAATGGTAAAACATTTTTCCATTTTTTTTTGTATTGAGGACCTTACTTATTAAAACTGATGCTTTGTATACCAGTCTTATTGATAGCACCGCTGGAATGAGATGCATCCGATTCATTAAGAGGAGGCTACATCTTATAACTTCCCCTGACGAAGCCGCCCTTGCAGCGGCGATACGCGTGGGGTCCTTCCCCACCCTCCTCTGTGTCTGGTCATTTTGGAGTTCATGCATTGATTACATCTAGCATCTTCAGCTATTTTCAGCTACTCCTTGGCGTCCTTATCATGGGTATTTTCATATTATGGTGGTTCCACGAGGGTATATAGGCATTTTGAAGCTCATTAGAGCATTTAACTTTTGGAATTTTCTGATGATGCTTACCATCTATTATTTGTTTGCATGATTACCTACCTGTTCTGTGTTGATTGGTTTATATAATTGCAGGATACATGTAATTCTCATTTCCATTGGCCAGGGGGCTATTATTCACCCATTGTATGGGCTGTATTTAAGTCCTTCGGGATTCATTGGGGGTGTTGGGTTATAGGTTCACTATGTATATTTTAAATGTTTTTAAATTTAATGTGTCCATGATGAAATAAAGGTTTTCTACTGTTTTATATGGATGTGCATACTGTTATTAGCCCAGTCTTTTCTTCCCCATTGGTTACATCTTATAACTGGCTTATTGATGAATTTGCCGAGTGGGCTTTACCATGTCCCTTCTTGTTCTAACTCCTCCAACTCTGACAAAACTGTCCAGTTGCAAAAATTTTTTGCTACAATTCCAAGTATTTTTGCATCCGAATTCTAACGTAAACACCGTGATATAACAAGTCCTTAATTTTGTGGGTTTTTTTTTTTACTAATTACAAACACTTGATCCCACTATGGGACTTCAACTTTCATTTGTCTGATCAGTGGTCAAATACCCTGCAATGCTGTTACATCTAACAGGCCTCCATTTACTATGCTAATCATCATCACCCTGGTATTCCCTGGGGGTAGGGAAATGAGAATGCAGGCACTGGCCCTGTTTGTTGCTGCATGGGCTCTGCTGTCATTTAGGCCAAGCTCCCATCATTGATCTTGGATCTCAGAATCTGCTAGCTGGAGGGGTTTGTGCCAAGGGGCACAGTGGTGGCATTACTATGTGGGGCACTAAGAGGAGCCGTTATTGTACCACACAGTAGGTGCAGTAATAGGGACACACACATGGCAGCTGCGGCTCAGTATTGGGGTATCAGCAGGATAAGGAGTTTGTGCAGGTTGGGAATACATTTGCACATAGAAACAGGAGAAGCAATGGAATGAAACTGAAAGGGAGAAGATACAGATTAGATATTAGAAAAAACTTTTTGACAGTGAGGGTGATCAATGAGTGGAACAGGCGAGACAAGGAGAAAAAGCACCACTGTATAGAACGCACACTGAGCCCGTATAATGAAACTAGAAAATGTTTATTGATACAAAGGAATTATACATAAAATCATGATAAAAACATGACAGGCATCCCACAAAACATGGCAATAGAATATAACGCACAAAATGCATATAATATAATTGCCTATAACACTCTAATCCCACCAAAGCAATGTATACATAACCTCCCTGTTATTGGGCTCATGAGAACCAGAAGGTCCTAACTGTTCAATAGTTAGATAGAACATGCGTCCATCCCTGCTGACTGATAAAAGTATGTAGGCCCTAATAAGCCACTGGGACAATGTCCCAGAATAGATAGAACACCCTATAATAGGGTAATACCAAAAGATAGTCAAGCCAGACAATGCATACATCACCCAAAAAGGTTAAGAGCTGTAGTGAGGAGCAGACAAGTGGGCGCCCAGCCCAGGACCATACCCCACGCGTATCGCCGCAACCAGTGCGGCTTCGTCAGGGGTAGTAAACTGACCGCGGTCCGGGGTGCTTTAAATACCTTGCTGAAGTCCAGGTGAGGGTGCGCGTGCACCGGTAAAAATTACCTCCTTTTAAAAACCATGGTAACAACATAGAGACCGGCGACCCGGTCACATGACAAAAAACATGGCCGCCGCACATGCGCCGTATGATTTATTTCTACCCGATAAGGTGGCTTCACTGCGCCTGCGTCCAGTGGGACGCACATAACTAAGTTATGAAACGCTTGGTCACCATGCCTGCGTCCAACAGGACACACGCCAATCTACATAGGACGCCTTAAAGCCAGATGTTACTTAGTATTTGCGTATACACAAACCATGGAATAAAGCGCGCGCCGCTCCCGGGAGCATGGTACAAATAACAAACAAACATAAACACAATACAAACATATATACAAGAGAGAAGCAACACCGGACAAAGCACATAAATGAAGATGAAGTAAATATGACATATTGAATAGTGTGAAAAAAGGGGGCAATTTATAACCCTAATCACACGTCATAATCTATTTTAGTCAATAATGTCCGAAAAGATATAAAATCTATGAATAGATATCAGAGGCTCAGCGGGGGGATCCAAAACGTGTTATGAAACCATAACATGAAAGAATGGACCTGGATCAAGGGAAAGGTTGAAAAGGCCCTCAACCTGAAGAATGGGGTTAAAACGAAACATCCATAGGGTTAAATGATCCCCCAAATATCAAAAGCTATCAGGATAAGGCAAAAATTGTTATACAAAGATGCCACTGATATGGATAGTTCATTAATAAGAGTCAAGCTCAGCATAACCTCTATTAGATACACTATACCACAATATCTATTGGGTTATATGAATACAATAATATGCAAATTTAATTATAAAATGTTAATAGGTATCGAATATGCCATGGTTCCATAAATGACACCATGAATCGGCCATTAAATAATACATGCCCTCCCAAAAAAAACATGGGGGCCCAATATGCATATATAAAGATACCAAACAATAAGGATACCCAACCTAGTTAAGTATATCCCACCAGAGATAATAACCTCAATCCTCATATCAACCAACCATACATTTATCCTAGTTTTGGCCACTCCAATATCCTATAGCATCAATACGGCACCCTAGAAAACGGTCCCCATGAGCCCAATGCCTGAAAGCCTACCATACAGATAAAGTCAGATCAAAAATGGGTAATCTACCCAGGGATAGAATTTGAGGATGTATAAAGTCATTTAATTGACCAGTACCACTATAGTCCCTAAAGAACCTTTGATGACAATAATACACATCAATCCAGACAAAAGAACCCCCAGAGAATCATCTTTTGATTTTATTAGTCTGTACATCCGAAAATGCCATAAGACGAATACCCCGTACATCCAATAGTTCAAGTCAAATATGCCGGGCTTTATTAACTTTATGAACAGCAAAGATGAAGCCAAAACAAGATACATCCTTGGCATGAGTCCAATAAGATCACAAAATGGCCATAATTCCTGTTGGTGGTGATTTTCAAAGAGGGCAATCACCTAAGGAAGAAAAAGGAGAATGAGGAACATGGTAAATATTCAGCCTAAGAACCCCGTAAATAGAAGCTCTTTATTTAAGCCTCCTGGACTTAATGAGTTCAAACTAAAAATCCATCGTGACTCCAATTGTAGTAATAATTTCCTAGGCGAGCCCCCCCCCAATGGACACTGATATTTTCTCCAATCCCACCACCCTGGCATTGGCAACCTTACCAGTGTGGTGGGTCAAAAAATGGGTTGCCACAGACGTCAAGGCCTTGCCCTTGGCCTGATCGACTCGCGCCAAGTTAATAGTTGACAAATGTTTCTGTATCCTTCGACGTAGCTCCTGGGAAGTTTGTCCAATATAAACCTAATGACATGGACAGATCAACGCATAGATCACACAACTAGTTTTACAATTAATGTATGACCTTAACCTATGCCTAGTACCATCCCCTGGATTAACAAAGTAATCTCTAGTGGGCAACATATAGGGGCATACATTACAGTCGCCACATGCGAAGGAACCCCTAAGCATCATTCCCCTATCCAGCCCAATGGTTGGTCTCATATAGTGACTCTTAGTTAAGATGTCTCTAAAATTTGGGGCCTTTCTTGCTGTTATGCAAGGCCGCTCCGGCACAAGGGTAGCTGTCTGTAAGTCCGTTGTAAGAATGCCCCAATGCCTCCCAAGTACTTCTCTCAGCTGTGACCATTGACTGTTGTATTGTGTAGTGAACCGGGGCCCCGAGTCCCGCGTCCTAACTCGTGTAGCCAAAAGCGAATCCTGTGTACATCCGCATGCTTGTTGGTATGCTCGCGAAATTCTACCCTTAGGATAATTTCTCTTCTTAAAGCGCTTCGTAAGGCATAAAGCCTCCTCACGGAACACATCATCCGATGTGCAATTTCTTCGTGTTCTTAAGAATTGCCCCACGGGAATTCCATTTCTGGTATGAGCTGGATGAAAGCTTGTATAGTCCAAGAGACTATTAGTGGCCGTGGGTTTTCTGAACAATCGCGTAGCAATACCCCCATTCACATTGGAAACCATGAGGTCCAAAAAGTTGACTGAAATAGAGGACACAGTATAGGTCAATACAATATTATAAGGATTGGAATTCAATGACTACATAAAAAAAATCACATTCCTCTGCTGTGCCAGTCCAATTGAAAAAAATGTCGTCGATAAAGCGCGACCAATGCCGCACTTTATCCTTAAACAATTCTATTTGGTAAACCCGAGTGACCTCCCACCAGCCAAGAAACAAATTCGCCAGTGCCGGGGCACATCTGGCCCCCATGGCCACACCGTAGGTCTGGAGATAGTAAGATCTGTCAAAAATAAAGAAGTTATGCTTCATAATGAACCCTAACAGATCCACAATAAAGGAATCATGCATTCTATCAGATTGTATTACCTGATCAAGAAAGTGCAGAACCGCTGTAATACCATCAGAATGATCAATGTTGGAATACAGTGATTCCACATCACAGGTAACCAGCAAAGCCCCGGATGGTAGAACTACATCACGGCACTTCCTGATGAAATGGGAGGTATCCTGAATGTAGGATGGTAAATCCTTCACTATGGGCTGCAGAAAATAGTCCACATAAATTGACGCCTTTTCACATAAGCTCCCTATGCTGGCAACAATAGGTCTGCCCGTCGGCCTCACAAGATCTTTATGGACCTTGGGCAACATGTAAAAAGTGAGTGTTATGGGGTGCTCCACCCACAAAAATTCCATCTCCTTTTTATTGATAATCCCCAATTCAAGTGCCCTGTCCAATAACCTCCTAAGTTTAATTGAGAAGG
Organism: Dendrobates tinctorius; assembly: GCF_039654945.1. Lineage (NCBI taxonomy): Eukaryota > Metazoa > Chordata > Amphibia > Anura > Dendrobatidae > Dendrobates > Dendrobates tinctorius. The sequence continues at coordinate 15,636,709 of NW_027361747.1, read as the reverse complement.
GTCCCGTAGGATCCGACGGCAATTTTTTATAGAAACGACCATTATCCAGTTGACGATGTGCTTCCTCCTGGTACAATTCATGTGGCCACAAAACTACGTTTCCGCCCTTATCAGCCTCCTTAATCACAAATGATTTATTAGATCTCAGGCTATCCAGGGCTGATCTTTCCCCAGCGTGCAAGTTATCCATATGCCGTGATCTAGCAGGGATGGCCAAAAAATCTTTTTTAACAAGTTAAAAAAAAACCCTGATAGATGGAACCAGGGCAAAAGGTGAGGCTACCATTGATTTATTTTTATAAGGAAAACGATTTTTACCAGTATTCGAATCCCCTCTTGTAAAAGATCCAATAGGTCCTGTAGCACCTGGCGGTCCGTCTGATCCAGGCCATCGGCCACCCATGGTTTATTGTGTAGTACCTGAAGCACCAATTGCCTGCAAAAGATATAAAGGTCCTTGACCAGGGTAAATTTATCCATATCCTTAACTGGAGCAAAGGTCAACCCCCTCTGAAGCACAGAAATTTCTAAAGGTGAGAGATCATAATGGGATAAATTAATAATCTGTAACACATTATCCTGTACCTGTGTGTCCGTGATCCCATCCCCCATGACATCCTGCTCCTTTACTTGCAGAAGTTCCTGTATTGATTGTACTGCGGGGGCTTGCGTCCCCTGAAGTGAGTATTTCTCGTAAATGTCCTGCCGCTTGCGACGGCCCCTTCTGGTCCGGTATCGGCCTCGCTCTCGGCTGATGATAAAAAATCACTACCCGACGTGTAGTCCGGTTTGCGAGTCACTTCCACTGATCTATCCGGAGCCCTATTCATAGCGGCCCCATGCCTGGTATTACCCTTATGTTTCCATAAAAATGCCTTTTTATCCTCAAAATCTCGACGATCCCTCTGAAACTTTTTTCTTTTGGGTGATCTCCCTATCATACCTATCCAGAGTTTCCTTTAACTTTGTTTTTAAAGGGCTGTATCTGAGTCACCTCATCAAACACACTCAGTTTAACATCCAATTCCTTGATTTGCTTCTTAACTGACACTAATAACTCCCTGTCATGTTCCAAAAGCATATTCATGATAATGCTTGAACATCGTAGGAGCCCCTGCTCCCAAGTGGCACGAAAATCAGGGGAGGGTTCCCATGCAGGATAGATGGCAACCCTCAACCTCGCGGCACAATGTTGGACTTAATATATTCCTCCAAAGACCGAGTGTTCCACCACAGTCTAATTCCCAATTTATGTGCTGCTGTCAATTCTGAAATAACCCTAGCAAACTCCGAACTGGGTGTACTGACATTGGTGGAAGAGAAAATATCCGAGGACTGCGCCCTCCAAGCTGCCTCTCTTGTATCCCAGTCCATCTCAAACAGACACCAACAAGGAAAAAAAAGCTGAAACAAAACAATATAAAAATATGTTCAATAAAATTTATATATAACACTGGTCAACAGCATTTTTGGTGCCAAAGATATTTCATCGAATTTAGGGTATTTTTGGGGTGCTGATTCTGAATATGTCATCAGTTTTGCCAGATTGGCTCAAGTTTTTGAGATTTTTGGTATCTTATTTATAGCACTTGTTGGTAAATGCGACGCATCATCTCATTAATTTCTTTGGATTAGTACTTGAACTGAGCAGTTCTCAATATAGTTTTGTGTTAATTAGTGTTCTAAAAGTTTGTTCATAGCTTGATTTTTGCACTAACTTTATGTTGTTGTCTGTTTTCCAGTGAAAAGCATGAACTCATCATGAAGAAGTTGTCTTAACGATCCAGACTCATTCTGTTACATTTGTGGTGAATACACACTGCCAAAACATAGAAGAAACATAACAGACTTCGTAAAAAAAGTGTATTTTGCCTATTTTGGGGTTATGCTTGGGGACCAAGACAAGTTTTGGGCACCACACATAGTGTGCAAAGCATGTATCGAATTATTACGAAAATGGAGCAAAGGACAAAGAAAAAGCTTCAAATTTGGTGTTCCAATGGTGTGGAGAGAGCCAAAAAATCATCATGATGACTGTTATTTATGGTAAACACAGGTACAGGCACATCTTCACAATGAGGGACAGGCCTTCTTGCAGATTCCATGTTACTCCCATTTTCGTTTCTTATGCTTATTGAATCCTTGCACTTGCACTGCACAGAAATAACAGTCATCATGATGATTTTTTGGCTCTCTCCACACCATTGGAACACCAAATTTGAAGCTTGTTCTTTGTCCTTTGCTCCATTTTCGTAATAATTCGATACATGCTTTGCACACTATGTGTGGTGCCCAAAACTTGTCTTGGTCCCCAAGCATAACCCCAAAATAGGCAAAATACACTTTTTTTACGAAGTGTGTTATGTTTCTTCTATGTTTTGGCAGTGTATATTCACCACAAATGTAACAGAATGAGTCTGGATCGTTAAGACAACTTCTTCATGATGAGTTCATGCTTTTCACTGGAAAACAGACAACAACATAAAGTTAGTGCAAAAATCAAGCTATGAACAAACTTTTAGAACACTAATTAACACAAAACTATATTGAGAACTGCTCAGTTCAAGTACTAATCCAAAGAAATTAATGAGATGATGCGTCGCATTTACCAACAAGTGCTATAAATAAGATACCAAAAATCTCAAAAACTTGAGCCAATCTGGCAAAACTGATGACATATTCAGAATCAGCACCCCAAAAATACCCCAAATTCATTAAAATATTTTGGACACCAGAAAAAAAAATTTTTTTCGTTGACCTGTGTAATCATAACACCATGCATCAATAATAGTATATATGCCAAAAACATACAATAATGTTCTAAGCCAATAAAGAAGCACATACACCCCCAATCGAGTGTGTGCCACCCCCAGAAAGCTCGGTGAAAGCACCGACCACGTAATTAATACATTCAAAAACAACAAGATAGGTCGCACCAACTGTGCAGTATAACATATTATATATGGGGGACAGGTGCCGCAACAGCTGAATTAATAATCAAGACAAGGAGAAAAAGCACCACTGTATAAAACGCACACTGAGCCCGTATAATGAAACTAGAAAATGTTTATTGATACAAAAGAGTTATACATAAAATCATGATAAAAACATGACAGGCATCCCACAAAACATGGCAATAGAATATAACGCACAAAATGCATATAATATAATTGCCTATAACACTCTAATCCCACCAAAGCAATGTATACATAACCTCCCTGTTATTGGGCTCATGAGGACCAGAAGGCCCTAACTGTTCAATAGTCAGATAGAACATGCGTCCATCCCTGCTGACTGATAAAAGTATGTAGGCCCTAATAAGCCACTGGGACAATGTCCCAGAATAGATAGAACACCCTATAATAGGGTAATACCAAAAGACAGTCAAGCCAGACAATGCATACGTCACCCAAAAAGGTTAAGAGCTGTAGTGAGGAGCAGACAAGTGGGCGCCCAGCCCAGGACCATATCCCACGCGTATCGCGGCAACCAGTGTGGCTTCGTCAGGGGAAGTAAACTGACCGCGGTCCGGGGTGCTTTAAATACCTTGCTGAAGTCCAGGTGAGGGTGCGCGTGCACCGGTAAAAATCACCTCCATTCAAAAACCATGGTAACAACATAGAGACCGGCGTCCCGGTCACATGACAAAAAACATGGCCGCCGCACATGCGCCGTATGATCTATTTCTACCCGATAAGGTGGCTTCACTGCGACTGCGTCCAGTGGGACGCACATAACTAAGTTATGAAACGCTTGGTCACCATGCCTGCGTCCAACAGGACACACGCCAATCTACATAGGACGCCTTAAAGCCAGATGTTACTTAGTATTTGCGTATACACCAACCATGGAATAAAGCACGCGCCGCTCCCGGGAGCATGGTACATATAACTATCAAACATAAACACAATACAAACATATATACAAGAGAGAAGCAACACCGGACAAAGCACATAAATGAAGATGAAGTAAACATGACATATTGAATAGTGTGAAAAAAGGGGGCAATTTATAACCCTAAGCACACGTCATAATCTATTTTAGTCAATAATGTCTGAAAAGATATAAAATCTATGAATAGATATCAGAGGCTCAGCGGGGGGATCCAAAACGTGTTATGAAACCATAACATGAAAGAATGGACCTGGATCAAGGGAAAGGTTGAAAAGGCCCTCAACCTGAAGAATGGGGTTAAAACGAAACATCCATAGGGTTAAATGGTCCCCCAAATATCAAAAGCTATCAGGATAAGGCATAAATTGTTATACAAAGATGCCACTGATATGGATAGTCCATTAATAAGAGTCAAGCTCAGCATACCCTCTATTAGATACACTATACCACAATATCTATTGGGTTATATGAATACAATAATATGCAAATTTAATAATAAAATGTTAATAGGCATCGAATATGCCATGGTTCCATAAATGACACCATGAATCGGCCATTAAATAATACATGCCCTCCCCCAAAAAAACATTCAATGGAATTGTTCACACAGAGGCTGGACAGACATCTGTCTGAGATGGTTTAGTGAATCCAGCATTGCTGCATTAAGCAGGGGGTTGGCCACGATGACCCTGGAGGTCCCTTCCAACTCCAACATTCTAGGATTTCATGATTCTATATGTGAACAGTGCTGGAAATGTGAGAAGTCTTTATTGTCATCTCTGCAGATGAGTTCTGGCTGGAGAAGTCGACATGTCTGTCTGGGCCAGATGGCAAAGACGAGAAAAGTGAATGACTCCACCAGAAAGAACGTCAGCTGTAAGTCACCATCTATAACTGTGCAGTAATCTCTATATGTCCTGCAGGACTGGTATCTACCACTAAGTGTTACCATAAGGTGGAAAAAATCAGTGCTGGTCTCTGTATAGACTTTTATTTTCAATAACAGTGCAGTTATCTCCTGAGGTTCCCCTATACCACCATAGCTATAATCATGATTACCTGGTTAGGGGCCACAGGCGGACACAGACAGAAAGGGCCCCTGTGCAAGAGCAATATATGATCCCTTTGCAGCTCAAGAGCTCCTAAAAATGCAAAATTGCACCTTTTTTGGAGGCAGAAATGGGCCCCCTTACCTCTTACACCCATGTGCGGCCATGCAAGTTGCACCAATGATATGTCCTCCTGTTAGGGGCCCACTCAGATGTTTCGCCCCCTGAGCTGAACCCCTAGCTATGCCTCTGCCAACTCCAGTCTTCAAGAGCTAAGTCATGTTTTCAGGATTTCCTTAGTATTGCCCAGGTGAAGGAATGCTTGCCTGTCCAGGTGATGCAATTATCATAGAATCATAGAATCGTAGAGTTGGAAGGGACCTCATGGGCCATCTGGTCCAACCCCCTGCTCACCTGGGCAATACTAAGGAAATCCTGAAAGCATGACTTGGTGGCTCTTGGGGATCAGAGTTGGGGAACACCACACTAGACTATCCTCTGCGAGAATATTGAAAGAAACAGAGTATAGTCCACACATGACTGCAGGTATGCAAATTGCATAAATTAGCCATGTGACCACCCTCTCACCCAGGAATCCTCGGGAATCATGACAGTGTGTGCATCACACACTGTTATCATTTGGCAATCTGTAGTCCCATACCATGACTGTACAATGTTCCTTTTAGATTGGATAAACCCTTTAAATCGAATCTGTCAGCAGGTTGCTATATAGTCTGAGAACAGCATGATGCAAGAGCAGAGACCCTGATTCCAGCAATATATTAATTACTTACCAGACTGCTTGTTGCAGTTTAAATAAAATCAGTGTTTTATCAGCAGGAGATTATCAGTAACAAACTAGTTGTCTTATATCACATCGTCCTCCTGCTCTGTGTAATCCTGCCCCCACCACTGATTTACAGTGTACAGAGAAAGCTGCCAATTATTGGTGTGGGCGGAGTTACACAGAGCTCAGCATTTGAGCACTGCTAGATCTGTAGCAGAGAAAATAGTAATGTTATCAAAATGACAGCATGCAGGCCAGTAAGTGATACGTCATTGGAATTAGGGTCTCTGACATTATGTCATGATGCTTTCAGATTACATAGCAAACAACTGGTGACAGATTCTCTTTAAGGGGATACAAAATTGACCAATACATAATAGTAGTTCCACCAAAGATGAAGCAGCCCATTTATTTTTAAGTCAAACAGACTGTGAGTGATATTTTACAATTGAATTTCCTATGGTCCTGTAGTCTTTGATGGGAACCTTTCAGGGTGGAATCTCCAGTCCTTATTAGCGTAATCCTTCTTAAGTCCTTTCTAGGGAATGTAAAATGATTGAGAACTCATTTACTAATTGTTTTTTTTTCTTTTCACAAGCTGTGCACAACAGCTGAGACAGAGCATCAGCGAGGCCTCCACCCATGTTTATATGCCAGCGTGACCGTACTCCAGACATTTATGTATTCAGTACCTGAGCAACAATTCTACCACAAGCATACGATATAAATGCTAAAATATTTAACAGAATGGCAGCATTTTAAGGACTTTTTTAAATGTTTGCTAAACTAATGTTGTGCTCAGCAGCCTATGCTATTTTTTTTATGAAGATTTATACATTTATGGAATTTATGGATGTATTTGCATGTATCACATATCAGCCCAATATCATATTTTGGAAACTGACAATTTTTTAAAAAGTCAGCAGAGCTTCTGAGTAAATTATTTAACATATTCAAACACATTTCTACATATTGGAATTAAAGAGATATTCCCATCTCCAAGATCCTGTCCCAATATGTGGTAGGTGTAATAATACTAATATTAGCAAATACTTCCAATCAGAAATATTGTATAGCTTTTCTGATTTGCTGTCTTTTTCCTTATTGCAGGCATTGCAAGACCTTAGGTATCCATGGTTACAACCACTAGCAACTAGCTAACTAACTTTCACTATATCAGTGATAATAACCATGGATACCTAAGGTCCTGCAATTATTATTACACCAACTACATATTAGGATGGGATGTCTCAACAATTTTGCGCCTCGGCCCGTAAAAAGTTGTACATGTGAACAGCTTCATAGACTATGCTAGGTACCGGTTCTATCTGAGAAAAACATGGATAGAAATTTTACGGGAAAAATGGACATGTGAATGTACCCTTAACAGCAGTATAAAGTTCCACTTAAAAGTATTTTACCATGATAAAACCCAATTAAAAAGAAAACTATTTAAGAAGGGAGTTCCACATTATTAAGCAGACCAAAGGTTTCAAGCAATATGGGAAAGAAAAAAGGTCTCTATGCTGTTGAAAAGTGTCAAATAGTGCAATGCTTTGGACAAGCTATGAAAACATTGGATAGTTCACAAAAACGTAAGCGTGTTCATCGTACTATGAAGAAATTTGTGTCTGAAGCAGAGCATAGATGGGTTTGTGCAGATAAAGGCATAATGAGGAAGGTTTCTGCCAGGCAAATTCATCTTATTAACACAGCATCTGCCATTACAAACCATTCCAAATCAGGAAACAGGTATTTAAATCTGATTTTACCTCTGCAGTCTTGTTTACTTATTAGTGCCATGCAACCCTGGATGGTGCAGATGGATGGAGTAGTGGATCGTTGGTTGATGCTCACGAGGTCCCAACAAGGCTGTGACGACAGTAAGGATTTGGTGGAGTCATGTTTCGGGCCAAAATCATGGGAAGAGAGTTGATAGACCCTTTTAGAGTTCTTAAGGATGTGAAAATGACCTTGGCAGGTATATACAGTTTGTACTTTCTTCCATAGTACAAAAAGAAGAACTGTGCCATCTGGATCAAAATCTCCTTCATGCATGACAATGCACCATCTCATGCTGCAGAGAATACCTTTGAGTCATATGGGGATAAAAGGAGAGAAACTCATGGTGTGGCCACAATCCACCCCCGACCTCAACCCTATTGAGAACCTTTGGAGTATCTTCAGCCTATGTGCCCACGTTAGCATTTATAAACGCTCAGGAAACTGATCCCCTTCCCAGAAAACACGCGTCTTTTTTCCGCGGGTTTCTTGCACGTTTTTTGCACAAAAGACGCAAATTTTTGATGCGTTTTTTGACGCGCGTTTTCTGGGAACATTGGGGAAGGCTAAAAACGCTCAGCAATGTGGAAATTAATGAGCATGCTGCGTTTTTAGCCACTAAGCGATTCCTGAGCATTTAAAAACGCATGCATTGGCACAAAAAGCCAAAAATGCATGCAAATTAATTTGAAGCTTGGTTTAAGCGTTTCTGCAGCATTTGAGCCGGCACAAACGCTGCGGAAACGCTTAAAAAAATGCAACGTGGGCACACAGCCTTAAGCAAAAGATCTAGTATGGAAGGAGACAATTTATATCAATACAGCAGCTCTGGGAGGCTATTCTGACATCCTTCAAAGAAATTCAACCAGAAATTATCCAAAAACTCACAAGTTCAATGGATGCAAAAATTGTGAAAGTGTTATCAAAGAAAGGGTCCTGTGTAGAGTTGAGCGATACCAGCCGATACTTGAAAATATCGGATCGGAATGGATCGGCCGATCTTAAAAAAAAGTATCGGTATCGCCGATTCCGATACCGGGAACCAATGCAAGTCAATGGGGCCAAAATATCGGAATTAAAAAAAACCCTTTTTTTCCTTGTAGGTTAATTCTACATGAAGAAAAACAACTAAGAATAATGTAGAATATATTGTGGGAGGTGGAGGAGACATTAAAGCCATAGAGGTTTAGCCCAATCAAATGGAATAGCAGGAATTAAACTTTTTTTTTAAAGACATTAGGAGTTACAAAGATATTGACTATGTTAGCCTCATTTATATTTTGCCAGACATGTATGTCTTCTTCTTTCTTCTTTCTTCTTCTTCTTCTTCCTTTTTTTACCTTCTTCTTCTTCTTATTCCTTTTTTTACATTCTTCTTCTTCTTCCTTTTTTGTACATTCTTCTACTTCCTTTTTTTACATTCTTCTTCTTATTCCTTTTTTTACATTCTTCTTCTTCTTCCTTTTTTTAAATTCTTCTACTTCCTTTTTTTACATTCTTCTTCTTCTTCCTTTTCTTACATTCTTCATATTCTTCTTATTCAACAATTATTATTCTACATATTCAACTTCTTCATCTTCTTCCTATTCTTCTTCATCATATTCTTGTTTGTGTCAGGCATACCTGTAGTTGTTATCTAGAAAAGTTAGAAGTTTACACCTTCCGTTCTGCCTGTCACAAAAGATTTACAACAGGATTTTTCCGCGTTCAGTTTGGCCTGCAGCAGCAGGCCTTTTCCAGGGGCACCACGAGGAGGAACGGACTCACCCCCATACACTGCTTAGTCTTCTTCTGCTTATAAATAAGATAATATCATTTGCTCAGAGTATTAGTCTTATGCTTAATGTTCTTCTGCTTTGTTTTTTTATGCTTTTTTGTCTTCTCTCTCTTGTTGTTCTGCATCTTGGTGGTTGTCTTCCTGTTCTTTGTCACCTTGAACCAGCTGACGGTACTGGCACCCGTAGGGGCAGCAGAAGGAACAAGAGCCAATGGCACTACCGAGGACCAGCTGATGGTGCTGGAACCCGGTTACTAAGCAGGAGGTACCTGTGCTACAAAGCACTACCAAGGACCAGCAGACGTTGCCGGAACTCGGATACCGAGATGGAGGCACCTAGGCCAAAGGCTCTGACGAGAACCAGCTGACGGTGCTGGAACCCGGAGAGGTAGCATAAGCTGCAAGAGCAAATGGAAATAGCGAGGACCAGCTGACAGTGCTGGCACCCGGAGGGGCAGCAGAAGGAATAAGAGCCCATGGCACAACCGAGGACCAGCTGACGGTGCTGGAACCTGGTTACTAAGCAGGAGGTACCTGTGCTACAAAGCACTACCAAGGACCAGCAGACGTTGCCGGAACTCGGATACCGAGATGGAGGCACCTAGGCCAAAGGCTCTGACGAGAACCAGCTGACGGTGCTGGAACCCGGAGGGGTAGCGGAAGTTACCCCTGAAAAGCAAAGTTGGCATGCCGCAAGCTGGCCGCAGTTACCGAATCACACAGTCCTACAGGGGGTGCTTGTCCTACTGGCACTACGGAACAAGCCTTTCTTACCAGAACCCGCAGTCCACATAGGAAGCACCTAAACTGCTGGCACCCTAGCCTCGGCTAACCCAACCGCAACACGACATGGCAACTTGGGGTGGCAAACTGACATTGACACTTCCCGGAAACAGCAGGCAGGGCTGGAACCAAGCTGGGCAGGAGGGAGTACCCGTGCCAAAGTCAGTTATGAGCAGCAACTGGCGATGTTGGAGCCCAGGGACAAGCACTTAGCAGGCTGAGGCCTGATGTGCTGTCAATTGGGAGGCAGCAGGACAGATTGCCATCAAAACAGCAGGGGAACAGCTGACATTACTGAACCCCACAAACACAGGAGCTAGTGTTTTACTCTGTGAAGACGGCACTTCCGAGCAACAACTGGCTGTGTTGAAGCCCAGGGACAAGCACGGAGCAGGCTGAGGCTGCATTGAAGAAATTTTAAGATCGGTTGTAGACTTCTACTAATTTTAACCAAGCTCCACTTAGGCCTGTGGCTTCACTGATTTTCGTATTTCCCCTAGTTATGGGAATGTGGACAGAGCAGGCGACATTGCCGGACACACATCAGGGGATTAACTGACCGGACTGAACACCTGTAACACAGGAACAAGTGTGGATTGTGCAGACGCCACTTCGGAGCTGTAACTGGTGGGGTTGGAGGACAGGGGAAATACGAGAGACAGTGGAGCCACAGGCCTAATTGGAGCACGGTTAAAAATCAGTAGTGGTACGACTGTGTAGGCAGCAGGAGACTTTGCCATCCACACAGCAGGGGATCAGCTGACGTTACTGAACCCCACTGAGACACGGGAGCAAGTGTCTCTTTCCTTGTGGACGGCACTTGCGATCTACAACTGGCTGTGTTGAAGCCCAGGAAATAGGAGGGTGTAGGCAGAGGCCTACTGTATTTGGAATGTGGAGACAGCAGGAGAGACTGCCATCCACACAGCAGGGGATCAGCTGACGTTACTGAACCCCACTGAGACACGGGAGCAAGTGTCTCTTTCCGTGTGGACGGCACTTCCGAGCTACAACTGGCTGTGTTGAAGCCCAGGAAATAGGAGGGTGTAGGCAGAGGCCTACTGTATTTGGAATGTGGTGACAGCAGGAGAGACTGCCATCCACACAGCAGGGGATCAGCTGACGTTACTGAACCCCACTGAGACACGGGAGCAAGTGTCTCTTTCCGTGTGGACGGCACTTGCGATCTACAACTGGCTGTGTTGAAGCCCAGGAAATAGGAGGGTGTAGGCAGAGGCCTACTGTATTTGGAATGTGGAGACAGCAGGAGAGACTGCCATCCACACAGCAGGGGATCAGCTGACGTTACTGAACCCCACTGAGACACGGGAGCAAGTGTCTCTTTCCGTGTGGACGGCACTTCGAAGCTACAACTGGCTGTGTTGAAGCCCAGGAAATAGGAGGGTGTAGGCAGAGGCCTACTGTATTTGGAATGTGGTGACAGCAGGAGAGACTGCCATCCACACAGCAGGGGATCAGCTGACGTTACTGAACCCCACTGAGACACGGGAGCAAGTGTCTCTTTCCGTGTGGACGGCACTTGCGATCTACAACTGGCTGTGTTGAAGCCCAGGAAATAGGAGGGTGTAGGCAGAGGCCTACTGTATTTGGAATGTGGAGACAGCAGGAGAGACTGCCATCCACACAGCAGGGGATCAGCTGACGTTACTGAACCCCACTGAGACACGGGAGCAAGTGTCTCTTTCCGTGTGGACGGCACTTCCGAGCTACAACTGGCTGTGTTGAAGCCCAGGAAATAGGAGGGTGTAGGCAGAGGCCTACTGTATTTGGAATGTGGTGACAGCAGGAGAGACTGCCATCCACACAGCAGGGGATCAGCTGATGTTACTGAACCCCACTGAGACACGGGAGCAAGTGTCTCTTTCCGTGTGGACGGCACTTCCGAGCTACAACTGGCTGTGTTGAAGCCCAGGATATAGGAGGGTGTAGGCAGAGGCCTACTGTATTTGGAATGTGGTGACAGCAGGAGAGACTGCCATCCACACAGCAGGGGATCAGCTGACGTTACTGAACCCCACTGAGACACGGGAGCAAGTATCTCTTTCCGTGTGGACGGCACTTCCGAGCTACAACTGGCTGTGTTGAAGCCCAGGAAATAGGAGGGTGTAGGCAGAGGCCTACTGTATTTGGAATGTGGTGACAGCAGGAGAGACTGCCATCCACACAGCAGGGGATCAGCTGACGTTACTGAACCCCACTGAGACACGGGAGCAAGTGTCTCTTTCCGTGTGGACGGCACTTCCGAGCTACAACTGGCTGTGTTGAAGCCCAGGAAATAGGAGGGTGTAGGCAGAGGCCTACTGTATTTGGAATGTGGTGACAGCAGGAGAGACTGCCATCCACACAGCAGGGGATCAGCTGACGTTACTGAACTCCACTGAGACACGGGAGCAAGTGTCTCTTTCCGTGTGGACGGCACTTCCGAGCTACAACTGGCTGTGTTGAAGCCCAGGAAATAGGAGGGTGTAGGCAGAGGCCTACTGTATTTGGAATGTGGTGACAGCAGGAGAGACTGCCATTCACACAGCAGGGGATCAGCTGACGTTACTGAACCCCACTGAGACACGGGAGCAAGTGTCTCTTTCCGTGTGGACGGCACTTCCGAGCTACAACTGGCTGTGCTGAAGCCCAGGAAATAGGAGGGTGTAGGCAGAGGCCTACTGTATTTGGAATGTGGTGACAGCAGGAGAGACTGCCATCCACACAGCAGGGGATCAGCTGACGTTACTGAACCCCACTGAGACACGGGAGCAAGTGTCTCTTTCCGTGTGGACGGCACTTCCGAGTTACAACTGGCTGTGTTGAAGCCCAGGAAATAGGAGGGTGTAGGCAGAGGCCTACTGTATTTGGAATGTGGTGACAGCAGGAGAGACTGCCATCCACACAGCAGGGGATCAGCTGACGTTACTGAACCCCACTGAGACACGGGAGCAAGTGTCTCTTTCCGTGTGGATGGCACTTCCGAGCTACAACTGGCTGTGTTGAAGCCCAGGAAATAGGAGGGTGTAGGCAGAGGCCTACTGTCTTTGGAATGCGGAGACAGCAGGAGAGACTGCCATCTCCACAGCAGGGGAACAGCTGGCAGTGCTGAACCCCACTAACACTTGAACGAATGTGTTTGGCTCTGTGGAGATGACACTTCTGAACACCAACTGACGCTGTTGGAGCCCAGGATCAGGCGTGGAGCAGGCTGGGGCCTACTGGATTTTGGCAGGTGTAGGCAGCAGGAGACTTGCCATCTCCACAGCAGGGGAACAGCTGGCAGTGCTGAACCCCACTAACACTCGAACGAATGTGTTTGGCTCTGTGGAGACGACACTTCTGAACACCAACTGACGCTGTTGGAGCCCAGGATCAGGCGTGGAGCAGGCTGGGGCCTGTTGCTTTTGGCAGGTGAAGGCAGAAGGAGACTTGCCATCTCCACAGCAGGGGAACAGCTGGCAGTTCTGAACCCCACTAACACTCGAACGAATGTGTTTGGCTCTGTGGAGATGACACTTCTGAACATCAACTGACGCTGTTGGAGCCCAGGATCAGGCGTGGAGCAGGCTGGGGCCTACTGGATTTTGGCAGGTGTAGGCAGCAGGAGACTTGCCATCTCCACAGCAGGGGAACAGCTGGCAGTGCTGAACCCCACTAACACTCGAACAAATGTGTTTGGCTCTGTGGAGATGACACTTCTGAACACCAACTGACGCTGTTGGAGCCCAGGATTAGGCGAGGAGCAGGCTGGGGCCTGTTGCTTTTGGCAGGTGAAGGCAGCAGGAGACTTGCCATCTCCACAGCAGGGGAACAGCTGGCAGTTCTGAACCCCACTAACACTCGAACGAATGTGTTTGGCTCTGTGGAGATGACACTTCTGAAGACCAACTGACGCTGTTGGAGCCCAGGATTAGGCGAGGAGCAGGCTGGGGCCTGTTGCTTTTGGCAGGTGTAGGCAGCAGGAGACTTGCCATCTCCACAGCAGGGGAACAGCTGGCAGTTCTGAACCCCACTAACACTCGAACGAATGTGTTTGGCTCTGTGGAGATGACACTTCTGAACACCAACTGACGCTGTTGGAGCCCAGGATCAGGCGTGGAGCAGGCTGGGGCCTACTGGATTTTGGCAGGTGTAGGCAGCAGGAGACTTGCCATCTCCACAGCAGGGAAACAGCTGGCAGTGCTGAACCCCACTAACACTCGAACGAATGTGTTTGCCTCTGTGGAGATGACACTTCTGAACACCAACTGACGCTGTTGGAGCCCAGGATCAGGCGTGGAGCAGGCTGGGGCCTACTGGATTTTGGCAGGTGTAGGCAGCAGGAGACTTGCCATCTCCACAGCAGGGGAACAGCTGGCAGTGCTGAACCCCACTAACACTTGAACGAATGTGTTTGGCTCTGTGGAGACGACACTTCTGAACACCAACTGACGCTGTTGGAGCCCAGGCTTAGGAGAGGAGCAGGCTGGGGCCTGTTGCTTTTTGGCAGGTGAAGGCAGCAGGAGACTTGCCATCTCCACAGCAGGGGAACAGCTGGCAGTGCTGAACCCCACTAACACTCAAACGAATGTGTTTGGCTCTGTGGAGACGACACTTCTGAACACCAACTGACGCTGTTGGAGCCCAGGCTTAGGCGAGGAGCAGGCTGGGGCCTGTTGCTTTTGGCAGGTGTAGGCAGCAGGAGACTTGCCATCTCCACAGCAGGGGAACAGCTGGCAGTTCTGAACCCCACTAACACTCGAACGAATGTGTTTGGCTCTGTGGAGATGACACTTCTGAACACCAACTGACGCTGTTGGAGCCCAGGATCAGGCGTGGAGCAGGCTGGGGCCTACTGGATTTTGGCAGGTGTAGGCAGCAGGAGACTTGCCATCTCCACAGCAGGGGAACAGCTGGCAGTGCTGAACCCCACTAACACTCGAACGAATATGTTTGGCTCTGTGGAGATGACACTTCTGAACACCAACTGACGCTGTTTTAGCCCAGGATCAGGCGTGGAGCAGGCTGGGGCCTACTGGATTTTGGCAGGTGTAGGCAGCAGGAGACTTGCCATCTCCACAGCAGGGGAACAGCTGGCAGTGCTGAACCCCACTAACACTTGAACGAATGTGTTTGGCTCTGTGGAGACGACACTTCTGAACACCAACTGACGCTGTTGGAGCCCAGGCTTAGGCGAGGAGCAGGCTGGGGCCTGTTGCTTTTGGCAGGTGAAGGCAGCAGGAGACTTGCCATCTCCACAGCAGGGGAACAGCTGGCAGTGCTGAACCCCACTAACACTCAAACGAATGTGTTTGGCTCTGTGGAGACGACACTTCTGAACACCAACTGACGCTGTTGGAGCCCAGGATTAGGCGTGGAGCAGGCTGGGGCCTACTGGACTTTGGCAGGTGAAGGCAGCAGGAGACTTGCCATCTCCACAGCAGGGGAACAGCTGGCAGTGCTGAACCCCACTAACACTTGAACGAATGTGTTTGGCTCTGTGGAGACGACACTTCTGAACACCAACTGACACTGTTGGAGCCCAGGATTACGCATGCCGCATGCAGAGGCCAATGGGCAGCGGTTTTTATGGAGGTTGTTGACTACTGCTGATTCTAACCATGCTCCACTTAGGCCTCTGGCTCCACTGTCTCTACTATTTACCCTGGCCTCCAACCCCGCTAGCTACATCTCTGAAGTGGCGTCAGCACAATCTACACTTGTTCCTGTGTTACTGGTGCTCAGTCCCGTCAGTTGATCCCCTGATGTTTGTCCGGCAAGTTCGCCAGCTCTGTCCTCATTCCCACTACTGGTTATGGGAATGTGGACAGAGCAGGAGACCTTGCCGGACACACATCAGGGGATAAACTGATGGGACTGAGCCACAGGAACACAGGAACAAGTGTAGATTGTGCTGACGCCACTTCAGAGATGTAGATGGCGGGGTTGGAGGTCAGGGGAAATAGTAGAGACAGTGGAGCCAGAGACCTAAGTTGGGCACGGTTAAAAATCAGTAGTGGTTTGAATGTTGATGGAGCTGGTGACTTTGCCGTCCACACAGCAGGGGATCAGCTGGCGTTACTGAACCCCACTAACACAGGAGCTAGTGTGTTTCTCTGTGCAGACGACACATCTGAGCGACAACTGGCTGTGTTGAAGCACAGGGATTATAGTTCAGGTGGTAGAAAAATGAACAAACCAGCAGACCTGGATACAGTTGCCAACCACTAATTTAGTGTGTAAGAGGAATGGCAAAGTCTTTGGAGATCCAGGCCTTGTTCATTTTCAGAAAAGTCAGCCGGTCAACATTATCGGAAGATAGTCGCGTGCGACGGTCTGTTAGTACACCACCTGCGGCACTAAAGACACGTTCCGATAATACACTGGCAGCAGGGCAAGCCAGCACCTCCAATGCATACTGGCTAAGCTCTGGCCATGTATCCAGCTTAGAGACCCAAAACTTGAAGGGGGAAGAGCCATCTGGGAGTACAGTGACAGGGCAAGACATGTAGTCTGACACCATCTGACGGAAGCGTTGCCTCCTACTGACTCGAGGCGTCGCTGATGGTGTAGACAATTGTGGTGGACACACAAAACTTTGCCACATTTGGGCCATAGTGGTCTTGCCTTGTGCTGCGGCGCTGCCTCTGCTCCCTCTTTGTGCAGAGTTTCCTCCACTGCCTCGACGCACAGAGCTGCTTTGTAAAGCACTAGCAACAATGCTGTCGGGTGGAATGGAAAACATTATGGACTGCACCAGTGACTCTTCGTACTCCCGCAGTTTACGCTCCCGGTTCAACGTTGGTATGAGCCTTTGTATGCTGTCCCGGTAGCGAGGATCTAGGAGGGTGTACACCCAATAATCAGCCGAGACGAGAATGTGGGCGATGCGGCGGTCGTTTCTCAGGCACTGCAGCATGAAATCAACCATGTGCTGCAAACTCCCAACTGCCAAAGAACCGCTGTCCCCTGTTTGAGGCGTGACCTCGGCCTGCTCTGCATCACCCCACCCTCGCTGTACATACTGAGTAGAGGTTTGTGTACCTCCCTCCTCTGGAGAGATGTCTTCCTCCTCCATCGACTCCTCCTCATCCTCCTCACAAAGTGTCCCCTGCCTAGGCCTTTGTGAAGAAACACGTAGCGCAGACTGTCCAGAAGCAGATGGCATTTGGGACTCCTCATCCTCCACCTCTTCCGAAACCTCATCCCTTAGTGCTTGCAGTGTTTGTTGAAGCAGGCAGATAAGGGGGACAGTCATGCTGACTAGTGCATCATCTGCACTCGCCATCCGCGTGGATTCATCGAAGGCACGCAAAACGAGGCAGATGTCCTTCATAGAGGCCCACTCAATGGTGCTGAAGTGTGAACGGCGCACAGTGCGACTTGTTTGCGCCTGATGCAGCTGGTACTCCATGACTGCTGCCTGCTGCTCACACAACCGCTCCAACATATGTAACGTTGAATTCCACCGGGTGGGTAGGTCACATATGATGCGATGTTCCGGAAGGCCAAATCGTCGCTGCAGAGCAGCGAGGCGCGATCTTGCCGTGCTGGAACGCCGCAAGTGAGCGCACTCTATGCGGACCTTGTGCAACAGTGCATCAAGATCCGGATAGTCCCTCAGAAAGCTCTGCACGACCAAGTTAAGCACATGTGCCAGACATGGGATGTGTGTGAGGTTGCCTAGGCCAAGAGCTGCCACCAGATTTCGGCCATTGTCACACACTACCAAGCCCGGCTGGAGATTCGCTGGCCCAAACCACACATCGCTCTCCAGCTTGATAGCATTCCAGAGCTCCTGCGCTGTGTGGCTTCGATTCCCCAAAGAAATTAATTTGAGTACAGCCTGTTGACGTTTGGCCACGGCTGTGCTCATATCGGTCGTAACAGGCTCCTGCTCTGCTGTTTCTGAGGAACTTGAGTAGGAGGAGGAGTCTATGTGTACAGACTGGAGTCCTGCAATCCGTGGCGTTGGAAGAACACGTACAGCGCCACTCTCCAGATCTGTACCCGGCTCCACAACATTGACCCAGTGGGCAGTGAGGGAAAGGTATCGTCCCTGTCCATGGTTACTGGTCCACGCATCGGTGGTCAGGTGGACCTTGCTACTAACGGCGTTTAGTAGCGCATGTTTTATTTTGCCCTCAACATGTTTCTGCAGGGCAGGGACGGCTCGCCTGCTGAAATAAAAGCGGCTGGGCATGTTGTATTGGGGGACTGCCAATGCCATTAAGTCCCGGAAGGTGTCAGTGTCCACCAGCCTGAATGACAGCATTTCAACTGCCAGAAGTTTGGCAATGCCAGCATTCAGAGACTGTGCTCGGGGATGGTTTGCCGAGTAAGGGCGCCTTTTATCCCATGCCTGTGCTACCGATGGCTGTGATGGATGGGAACATGCTGCTATGGGTGGAATCTGACAGGGTCTCCGGACAACAGTGGCAGAGGTTCTTCCTTGGCGATCCTGTGAGGAAGCCGAACCAGCAGTGTGTGAGCTGGAGGAAGAGGCCCCAACACGAACTGAAGAGGTGGTAGGTGGTGCTGTACGTTGGCCTACGTCTTCAGGGTGTCTCTGCAACTCCAACTCGTGCTTGGTGCGCACATGTTTCCACATATTTGTGGTATTGAGGTTGCTGACATTTCTCCCTCTTTTGACTATCTGATGACACAGCTTGCATTTGACAAAGCAAATGTCATCTGCAACTGTGTCAAAAAAGGACCACGCACTGCAAGTCTTGGGAGCGCCCGTTTTGCCTTTGGAATGAGGAATGCTCCTAATGGGTGCCGAAGTGGAGGGTACAGGCAACCAAGTCTTCCCCCTCCCTCTGCCTCCTGTTTTGGCCGGTAGGGGAATCTCTTCCTCCGAGCTGCTCCCACCACCTTCCTGTTCCTCACGCCATGATGGGTCAAGGACCTCATCATCTTCCCTCCCCTCTTCAAACAGCTGCTTCTCCGGGGTTGTCTCGCCAGCACCGTACGCACCAGAAAGTGGCAACTGTGTCTCGTCATCATCTGATGCGTACTGAGGTGTGCTGACCATAGGCACTGGCCCACTCGCCTCTTCAGATTCAGAGGGACAAAGAAGTTGCGCATCACTGCCATCACTGTGATGGCTCCTGTCCATGTCTCTCTGACTGCCTGGGCACTTTGGCAGGTGGTGAAGAGACAGATGGTTGCTCTTCGGTGCTCTGGTCCTGAGAGGCTGTGGAAGTAATTGAAGTCGATGCGTTTGCTGCCATCCATCCGACAACGGCTTCAATTTGTTCCTCCCGCAGCAGTGGGGTACGTTGAGGTCCTACAAAGCTGCGCATAAAGGACTGTTGCCTGCTAAAACTGGGGGATGCTGATCCACTGGTGCCCGCAGCAGGCCCAGAATCCCCACGTCCTCTACCTGCAGAATCCCCACGTCCTCTCCCTGCAGAATCCCCACGTCCTCTCCCTGCTGAAACTCCACGCCCACGCCCACGCCCACGCGCCTTACTCCCTGCCTTCTTCATCTTGCCAGACTGCTTAAGATAGGCAGAAAAGTACAACGGGGGGGCCTTAGTGTGCTTATTCCTGAACAGCTGGTTACAGGTACAAGAAACACTAATTTTATGAAGTGTGTGTGTGTGGACTACACTTTAATAGGAGCTGATGTGGCCTACACAAGTTCCAAATGTAGTGTTTGGTGAACTTTTTTTGTGGTTTCTTTGTTGGAAACAAACTCAAAGTATGTGAACAAAGAATTGAAACTGATAGTATCACCAACTTTTTGGAGCTATTACAATGCAGGCAGGTAACCTACAATGCAAAAGATGAGGCTCCAAAAAAATTGGGTAATACTAATCTGGCTGCGCCGGCAGGGCACAAGCCAGAAAAAAAGGCTCCTCTATCTACTCCTATATAGTGTTTGCAACCAACCAATGTTGATGGATACGGATGGATGCACACTAATAGGAGAAGAAAAAATGAGCTGCACTCAAAGACAAATATGTGTGAGGCAGTGACGCACGTTGAGCTTCCTACAACCAGACGTAGCTGCAGGACACTCTACTCTGCGTGAGCTTCACTCACACACAGTCAGAGACCTCTCAGACAGCCGTGAACAGTGCAGCTAAGTGGGCACTGGCACTGACAGGCTTCAGAAAGGCTCCGCTGTGTACTCCTATATAGTGTTTGCAACCACCGTAGATGGAGACGGATGGATGCACACTAATAGAAGAAAAAATGAGCTGCAATAAAAGAAAAATGTGTGCGGCAGTGACACGCTGAGCATCCTACAACCTGACGTAGCTGCAGGACACACTACTCAGCGTGAGCTGCACTCACACACAGTCAGAGACCTCTCAGACAGCCGTGAACAGTGCAGCAAAGTGGACACTAGCACTGAAAGACTGCAGAAAGGCTCCGCTGTCTACTACTAGTGTTTGCAACCAACCTATATGGATACGGATGGAAGCACACTAGATTGAAATTATGTAAAAAATGCAGCTCAAAAATTAAAAGATGTATGAGGCAGCAGTGATCACACTGGGTGGCCTACAGCCTGACGTGGCTGCAGGACCCACTCCACAGCGTGAGCTGCACTCACACAGCCCTTGCAGACAGCTGTGAACACTGCTGCTAGGGCAAAGAAGGCTACAGTGGTGGTTTATGTAGCCTGGGTAAAGCACTAGATGTTTGGTGGAATCGCTATTTCTAACTGTCCCTCACAGTCTTCTAGAGCAGCCTGTCCCTAACTGAATTCACAGCAGAGTGAACCAGAAATGGCGGCTGCGGTGGCTTTTATAGTGCATCATGACATCATTTCGGCAGCCAATCACAGCCATGCCAATAGTTAACATGCCTACATGCCTAACAGGATGTGCCCACACTTCGGAGGACTCCCATTGGCTTAATCAAAGCAAGCAGGCTCATAGCATGATGGGAACTTCCGATTCCGATTCCGGAATCCGATATGACAAAAGTATCGGAAGTCAGTATCGGAATTCCGATACCGCTAATATCGGCCGATACCCGATACTTGCGGTATCGGAATGCTCAACACTAGTCCTGTGTTAACAAGTAACTTGGCCTGATAAGGTGTTTTTGATTTAAAAAAGCTTTTGGCTTCAATAAATGTGACCACTTAATGCTGTAAATTCAACAAATTACCATTTTACGTTCTTTACAACCTATAAAATGGAAACTCTGTGCATAATTGGAAACAATGCATTTTGAGTTTATTTTAGTTTTGAAAAAAATATTGTTATCATTGGGTGTTTTTATTCCAATAAAATGTGATTTATCCTCTAACGGTTGATAATTTGAACATTACACAGACTGATTTGCATCGACCATTTAGGAAAATCAGAGAAAACAGCATGTGCATAATAACTTAGAGCACGGTGTACATGATCCATAATGTAGAAATTAAGATTCTCATGGACTTATATTAGGATATATCAGGTTATGTATTTTTAAAAACGGTATGAAAAGCAATAGCATTTACCTTTCAGGTGAAGAGCACACAATAGCTCAAACACATGTATGAACATCGCTTACAGTTTCCATATATTGGCGATGCACAATATGTAAATGATAATTGGGATCAAGTAAGTGAAGCAAGCACGAGCACATTCATGTTATATTTTAATTTAAAGGGAATCTGTCAGCTCTTTAAAGGCAGTGTCGCAAAAAGATGGGAGGCGCCGGACCCGGACCCGCGACACCCATCGGATCCGGACCGCCCCTGGGTGACTATAATAAAACTTGTTTTTCTTCTCTTTCAGCTTAGATCAGGGGCTTATCCACAACATTCTAGAAAGCTGTAGCTAAGCCCCGAAAGGCAGTGGATGCAGCTTATAGGTGAAAAAAGAGCTGACAGATTCCCTTTAAGGATATAAAAAGGCTGCCTTTGCTCTAACAGAGAAATACTCAACAACCCTATACAGTTCATCAAGAGAGAAACTGGTAAGAATAAGAATAGATAAAGCAGGATTAATTTTAATCATAGTCACATATATCATCCAGAAAGTACTGTGACTGATTCCAACAATAATTATTGGGATCAGTTACTGTTTTCGTTTGGGTGAAATACTGTGAATAATCTCCAGTGTAACGCCTGTCAGAGGTGCTACCTACGCTATCAGGCAGTTCCCAGAGGAACCTTGGCATTCGCCCTTTAACCCTTGTACAAGTGACTTGACTTACAACATGGAAGGGCTGCCTTCCAGAGGAGCAAATGGGAAAGAACCAGGAGGGCAGCAAAGGCATGCAATCAGCAGAGAAAGAATGGTCAGAAAACAGACCGATATCAGACAGCAGGAATTCAACAAGAAACACAAGAGCAGATTGCAGCAGATAGAGTCAAAGGAGATCTTTAACTGGCAGTGAGTGTCAGAGGTTCAGGGGTTTAAATAGATGACAGCCTCGCACAGTCTCACAGAAAGGAGCCAGGAATTAACCCCATAGTTCTGTTCACTGACTGAGCATCACCAACAGACCCAGCAATTAATCAGGACTACCGAACTGTCACCCCCGCATCACCTGCAACAAAGGCATAGTACCCCTCAGGAAACATAGGGGACAAGCATTGACCTGAATGTTACATCCAGGTATTTTGCATTTAGTCAGAGCTTATATTGCTTGGAATAGTTGCAAACTTGATGTGATGGCTTTGTGCCATAAAAAGCTAAGAGCACACAACTAAATGGCAACAGGATAATTCACACATGTCCAAGTCTTTTAATGCCACAGTAAACAACCATTACATCAATAATTTGCTTTTACAGCAGACATTAGATCTAAGCTTCACAGGATAAGAAACAAAACATCGGAGTTGGAATTGTCCTAAATTCTTATAAATGGCATCAATGAATAGGGCAGCCTGGTGGCTCAGTGGTTAGTACTGCAGCCTTGCAACGCTGTGGTTCTGGGTTCAAATCGCACCAAAGATGACAAAAGCAAGGGGGTTTGTATGTTCTCCCCATGTTTGTGTGGGTTTCTTCAGGGTTCTCTGGTTTCCCCCACACTCCACAGACATACTGATAGAGAATCTAGATTGTGAGCCCCAATGGGGACAGTGGCAATACTGTCTGTAAAGTGCTGTGGAAATAATGGCATTATATAACTGTGAATAGATTTAACATGCCAGGTAGTAAAATTGGGACTTGTTTGCAAGTAGCATTTTTGAAGTGTTTTTTTTTTTCCATCCATCAAGGTGTAGAAATAGTAACAGTTTTACAGTAACAGGAAAATATGAACATTTTAAAATATCATTCATAAGTTGACCGTATTTTTTTTTCTGTGTGGTGCATTATGTTTAAAAACTCCTTACGTCAATTCTTTCCTGCATTTCTACAGTTTTTTTCCCCTATTAAAAAAGAGGCCTAGCAGCAAAAATAAAAACACATGGAAAATGCATAAAAAATGAATGCTTTAACGCAGAATTGTCAATGTGTTTTTCTGGTGACTACGTTTTTTCTCACGTAAAAAAAATGCAACAAAAGTCTGCCCGTGAACATCCCCTTGTACTGAAAAGAATATGAGAACCTCCAGGAACCGATGTAACGTGCGGCAGCCTAATCCAAAGCTGTGAAGCTTGAGAGCCAACCAGCTGTGACAAATGCAATCAAATAAAATTACCAGCAATAGTCTCAGTCTCGAAGCCAACAGGTGTTATCTTCAGAGACTTTGAACTGGTAGAGGAACAAGAATAGGAGACACACACACCTGTTTTTCTATAAATTTCACTGAGCAGATGTTGTGTTGCGACATCTCTACCTCCCAGCAATTAGAAGTGCAAATAATAAGCATGCCAGGGCGTGGAGCGCACAGCCACACAGCCTCCTTCAAGCCGAGAATAAAAATAATAATGGGTGTGTCGTGTGTCCTGCTGTACGTCTGTGATCCCCGGCCTCAAATTTCACCTGATCGATCACCTAGAAAAATAGAGAAGGACGATAGTTTACTAACGAGTGTGTACACAGGAAGATAGCCGATGCTGATGACTGCAGCCGGGGATAGACAACGTTAGATGTGTCATGTTTTAGGTAAATATTAATGTTATCAAAGAGAAGTCAACAGTTCTGTAGTAAAATAAATACACTTGTATTTGCTGCTTTTATGGGATAGTATTCACTGCAATACAGATATTCACCAATACGACACTACAACTACTATACTTTACTATCTCTCTCCTTCATCCATCTTTATAGCATCAAGCAAGGAGAACCGTAACTGCACTTTGGACTTCTGAACGTTATAGAATGAACTTTAATTAAAGCTTCATTCCCAAATTGACAAGTATCCCATAAAATCTGAGAACAGAACTCTGCAATGCCCCATTGCAATGGACAAGTGATCAAGGACAGTCCTTGTGGCCACTGGTCCATTCCTGTGGAATGCTTCAAAGCCCTGTTCTAAGGATCGGTTTCTGTCTCTGTGACCAGTAAGTCATCATCTATCCTGTGGATGGCTAATAACTAGAGATGAGCGACTTTGCCTTTTTTAGGGTCGAGTCAGGTTTCATGAAACCCAACTTTCTCAAAAGTCGAGTCGAACGAAATCGGCCGACTATCGTGAAAAGTCGAGGTCCGACTGTGACATGAAACCCAATGCAAGTCAATGGGGAAGAAAAGTCAGCATGGAGTGGAGGACAGTAAACACACCTAACATGCCGAACCGCTTTTTTAAAGTGCGTGAAATCTCTCACTATCTCTCTCTCTCTCTCCCCGGACGCTGCACATGTCATCTCATTGCCCACAGTGTACATTCTTGCTCATTGGCTGAAAAAAAGTCATGTGCAGGCATTCTGGGAAAACCGACTTTGGCGCTCGGGTCGACGACCGCATAACCGACTTCACGCTGTGGTCGGGTTTCGGTCGGCGAAACCCGACTTTGCCATAAGTCGGCGACTTATGAATCTGGCCGACCTGTTTCGCTCAACTCTACTAATAACTCACCGAGTTAGGAATAAGTCCGGGGTCACACTGGCGAGGAATACGGCCGAGTGAGAGGCGCTAAAAGCACGCATTAGACACGGAAAAATGATTCTCTATGGGGTCCCTCGCACCAGGCGTATATTTCTCATCCATATTCTACGCTCCGTGCCAATCGCAGCATGCTGCGATTGTCAGCGTACTACGCCCGTAGTATGCCAATGAAAGTCTATGGGTGCGCAAAAATACGGATTACACACGGACCAGACGTGTGACCTGCGAGCAATACGCAGGTCTTTTGGCTGGTGACAGGAAATGGGCCAATCCATCATCAGGAAGCCTAGACATGCAAATGAGCTCAAAAAGCGCTCCAGACATCCAGGAAGTACGCCTCCACGGAGTACAGCAGCAGCATGGCGTCCACTTACATAAATGTGGAGATGCTCATTGTCCTGGTGCAGGAGCGTCCCGAAATCTGGGACCAACGCGATGCCAATTATGCAAACCGGGCAAGAAAGGAGGCGTCATGGAGGCGCATCTGTCGCCAGATGTACCATGACTTTGGTGACCGACCACGTGAGGAGCAGCATAAAATTCGTAAGTACAAGGCAAAACATGAGTAACCTTAGCGCACAACAAAAAAGGAATATAGAATCAGCACCCCCCCTTCCTGTGCATGTACTTTTTGCCTCATGAGGCCGTTAGATTTGGATGTGCACGTGGATTCACACAGCCATAATTTGGGTTTAGGCCACAAGCTCCTCATCCTCCTAGACAAACCAATTATTAAGTGTAGCTAAAAAGACCCTGTGTATCTGCCCAATTAGATATGCCACTATGGGTAGAAAGCACACCCCAGAAGGCCCCATGCCTAGACTACTGGTAGCAAATGTGACCTATCAAATATGTGAATTTGACAATATTTCCTGTCACATTGCAGTGGAAGATGTGATGAAACGCTGGCGAAGCATCCGGGACCAATACCGCCGGGACCGCCAGCAGCGGTCCAGGAGTGGGGATGCGGGATACGTCAAAAGAAAATATATCTATTACGACCGGCTCTCCTTCCTCGCCCCAATTCTGGATCTGAGACCGTAAGTAGATACCTCACACCACATTACACAAATACTTTACAGGGCCAAAAATATTGATGTATTTTTGCCTCTGTTCTATTTCATAACAGAACTCAATCCAACCTTACGGATTGAGGAACGGCCTCAGAGACAGAGCCCATAATTGATCCTGTAGGGGATGAGGTGGCTGGCCCATCTTCTCCCCCTACAAGAAGCATGGCAGAAGATGAGTCATCACAGGAGAATCCATTGGCTGCCCAACACATAACACCACCAGGACGGTCTGCTGCTGCCCCATCACCCATCCTGGAAGAGCCGGGCAGCTTGAGCAGCAGCCCAACTGGCCATATCAGGGGATCCCCACAGGCTGCTGTTACATCCCGGTGAGCCCGAAGAAGGCGCCAGGTCACTGTTCAAGAGAGCAGGACCAATGTGGACACAGGGGTGCTAAATTATTTATCTCGAGTAACTACAGATGATGGGGAGGAGGCCTACTCACGTAGTCTGACCCTTTATCTCCGTGCCCTTACCCATGAGGTCAGGCTCCGTATTAGGGGATGTTTTCAGATCCTGCTTGATGCAAGCACCCCCCCAATACCCCATATGAGCTTTTCGAATATCTGGAGAGGTGGCAGCTTTCCCCCAGAAATCTAATGCGCATGAGACCATCCACACAGATGCTTGCTCAAGCAGGGTCCGAACATCCTCTAATACATGGGCCTACACCTCACCCCCTTCCTCCCCCTACCCAACCTTCCCAACACCAGCAACAGATTTCTGGCTCTAGCCAACCCCACCAATATGGCCACTTAGTCCCACCCAGTGTTGGAGGCTGGTCCCAACCTGGTTGGGGCCGACATGGCTATATTGGTGGGTATGAGCCACGGGCCTACCCGCCCCAACAAGATGCCCCTCAGCAGTATTACTATGGCCACTACCCCCAACAATCACTGGAGGAAGGTCACTACCAACAGCATGGGCAACAGTATGCACCCACACAGGGCGATGTTGCTCAAAGTAGTCAGCAGCAAGCACAGGCTGCTCCTCCGCCTTCTCCTTCCCCAACATTCCATAATTTATAAGTGGCTTAAAACGTGGACTTAGTAAACCCATACTGTATATGACTGTTGTTAATTGTTTTGATGGGAGGAGATGTCCAGTGTGTTTGAACTGGTGTTTAAAATCCCAGGGCAAAGTCAAAAGGAGGTTTTAACCAGCAGCAACATGAGCTAAAACAGATAATAATAACATTTCTTATGACGGTTTTCAAATCATATGATTAAGACACCATGACAGGCAAGGCTACCTTATGTGTTTCTGATACATATTACATGTCTGTAAAAAATACAATATTTCACGGGGCTATACTGGCAAAGTCAAAGGATCAAAATAGAGTACTCACTTGAAAATGCATAGAAAAGGCGTGCTGTCCATATTCTCTTAGTCCAATTTAGGCCAGCTAACTATATTCCAAAATCAAGGCAAACAGCCTCAAGACCATCACGCTCTCTCTATGTATTATCAAGTCAGTCTTCTATATTGATCCTTTGACTTTCCCAGTATAGTGCGGTGAAATATTGTGTTTATTACAGACATGTAATATGTGTCAGAAACGCGTAAGGTAGCCTTGCCTGTCATGGTGGCTTATTAATATGGTTTGAAAACAATCATAATAAATGTTAGTATTATCTTGTATAGCTCATTTTGATGATGGATAACTCCTCTTTTTTACTTTGGATTCCAAATGTGTACAGTTGCAATGTTGTTATTGCACTATGTATGTTGTAGGATATGTTAGTAATTTTGTTTGAACAACAATGTTGAAATATGTCAAAAGCCCAATTTGGGCCATTGCCCAAGTTTTTCATAGGGCAAGAATATGTTTGCCTTACAAACTTAAAAAAACCCCACAAAAAAGGCAAAAGTAAAAATTGGCTAGCTACACTTTACGTCTCTGTCTTAATTGTCCAAACCCATATCAAAATACGCGTACCAAATCAAATCAACAGTCAGAGATTCAGAAGGGGTAGAAATATATATATTTTGACACACATCAAACCAACATTGCCAACATAGATCCAGCATGCTCTTGCCAAGAAGGTTCCCCCTGAGGTGCAATAAAGTAATTAGTGAAATGATCACGCACATTGAGGCCAGAGATTGGTCTATGTTGATGGTTGATAGGTGGTCTCACCCTACACTCATTGTCCGGCCTACGCACAACACCAGCAGAGGAGGAACAATCATGTATCCTGGTGAAGTTATGAAGTACCACACAGGCTTTCACTACTTCATTAACATTTTGTTCACTCAGCTGAAAGGCAGACTGGAGTAGCCGCCATTTGGCACAAAGAATGCCAAAGGAACACTCCACCAGTCGCCAAGCTCGTGATAGGCGCAAGTTACATATCCTGCGCCTGTGGTGAAGGTTGCACCGGGGATATGGCCTCATGACATTGCGCGTTAACTGAAAGGCATCATCTGCCACAAGAACATAAGGGACAGATTCTTGAGTGGAGCCTGGTAGCTGGCGTGGTGGTGGTAGATCAAAATGGTTGCTGCGTAGCCGCCGAGCCATAATGGAAGTATTGAAGACTCTAGAGTCTCCCGTCCTTCCATAGGCCCCAATGTCAACAATTATAAACTTGTACTGAGGGTCGGCCAGAGCCAACAATACAACAGAAAAGTATTGTTTATAATCGAAGAATTGGGAGCCAGAGTTCGGCGGATTACGCCCCCGGATATGTTTGCCATCAAGGGCCCCAATACCATTTGGAAACTGGCATTCTTCCTCAAAGTCCCTTGATATCCTCAACCAGTCTTCTATCCTGACCTCGGGCATGACGACTTGATATAGTCTTGTCCATATTTCAATACATATTGACCTGACTATGCCAGAACACACACATCTTGCTTTGCACAATGAGTAAGTGATATTCAGTCCATATTCCACCCAACATTCGTGTCTGTAAGTTGAAACATATGCGTACTAAGATGAGGGCCTAAAACTTACTCCATGAAGGCAAAAATTCAAACTTTGCCCAACACATCATGAACATAGAGAATGTGGTTGTGTAGTACATACCGTATTGTGAGTACAAGTCGCTCCTCTGCAGATATAGCTTTGCGCATCCTTGTATCCTGAAAGGTTATCCAAGGGCGCAGTGTCTCCAAGTGTGTAGCAAATGTTGCAAGGCTCATGCGACAGTATTGGTAGAATTTGACAGGATGCTCCCACAGGGAATAATAGAGGCGGTGAAAATTACCTCTTGTGATTCGTTGCCTCAAAAGTGGATGTACCCACATGCGTCTCCTCCTCCGCGGATCCACTATCACTGGGTATGGTTGGCCAAAGCACCATGACAAAAGCCAGTTGAAGAGAACCTGCTCAGTTGTGGTGAAAGTCAGACTGTCTGACATGCTGCACATACCACAGCAACACACCTAGTGAAGGCAAGGTGACAAATGGACAGAATGGAGGCTGCCACCTGTTCCTGAGCCAATAAATACAGTGCAGGCTAATGTTTTAAATAGTTAGTAGGCCTCTAAACTGTTAAATGTCCATTTTGCAAGGCTGTGAGAAAATCTCGCCATACGGATTGCATACGGATGCCATACGGATTACATACGGATGCTGACATGCGCAAAATACGCGACCGCACCTGGCTTACGGATGACCTACGGAGCACTATTTAGGGGTCATTCATCCGTATTACGCATGTAAACTACGGACCGTATTTTGCGCAGGTTAGTGTGACTCCAGCCTAATGCTTTAACTCATCAACGTCAGGGTAGGTGAAGACGACCATTTTCTCTCCATCCGAGAAAATCGGTCCAACTATACTAATCAGAGTTTGATCTTAGTGTGAACTGATTTTTTTTTGGGAGAAGGTGGAGGGTGGAGAGAAAAAAAAAGTTTCTCCAAATTCTCTATTATGTCAGTCCGTGAATATCGGAATGCACTCGGTTGTCATCATCTTTCACGGAATCATAGACTTGAATGGGCAAATGCCATCCGATATTCTCAGAGGCAAATTGTGCATGCTATGTTTTATTTCCTTGGACCACTCAGTCCGGGAAAAAAAATCGGACATGTTCACAACCCCATAGAATAAAATGGGTACAAGTGCTATCCGACAAAACCACGTATGGTCCAATGGCAGGCATTGTAAGCAGGTGCAAAGGCAGGAAACCCATGAGTTCCTGATTTTTTTCCTGCCCTTACAGCAGCTCACCTAAGGCGATCATTGGCGAGAAGCATGGCTGCAGGACGACAGTGCCATTTAAGATACTGATAAAGTTAATTTTCCAAGTGAATCAGACGTTTGAAGAACAGTTATCTTCTTTATTGGTACTATTTTAAAGCCCCTTGGCTTTAAGAACCTGAACTCACAGTGTCAGGATTCTCCAGTGCCAGCAACGCGATTGGCCAGTCATATTACCACATGCATGTGATATGCATACTTCACATTCCAACTAGATGTGCGCGGCCTTGATCAGTTGACTTGTGTTGAGCAGGGCCATGCACATCTAGTCGGAATGTGGCTGAGATAATACATATCGTATACTTGAGGTCACATGACCGCCCTCTTTCCGGCACTAGAAAATCCTGACAGCGTGCAAAGTGCGTGCTTTGAGGATTCACTAGTCTGCAGTGACATACATTGGCAGCAGACTTTCATGCCAAACCTGGACAGCTTCTTTAACTTTTTCACACACTTTATTGGAAAACAGAAATTAATATTTTGGAATAAAAATCAAAAGTTCTGAAAATAGAAGCAGATGATTTGCGATATGATACAGGATGATATAAAATGTCAGGTAAATGTGGCAGGAAATGTAATTCTTATCCTTTAGTTTGCAGTGAAAAAATTTGTCAAACACATTACATGAAGTCTCAAGTTGTGACATAAACTTGCAGACTAGAAATTTACTGTATGTATAAAGTGTCGCACGCTAACTCCCTAAAAGCCTACAAGTTAGTGAATGTTTACAGAGACTCAAATGCCTTCGGAGTCTTTTGTGTAGCTGTGTGTATGTGTACACAAATGGCTGTGAATAGATGTTTACACAGACAAGAAATACCTGTACATATAATGAAGGCAAGCGTTGCAGTCAATATGAACTTTACATGTCAAAGTCTTTAATGAAGATTGATGATCTATACTGTATGGCTAATTGGTTATTGTGAACGTATCACATGAAATGTCTGGAATAGAAATTTGGCTATTGTTAGTGAAATGCCAAGTTGCCGCATTGGCATAAGTGCTCATGGGTCTCAATGGAAAATCTCTAAAAGACCCGCCACCCAACCAACTATTACAAGTCTTTAATAGTATTGGTCTTCTCATATGGGCCAAAGGACCTTTTGCGCCTCCCTTTTCCCCAGGCACTGGGTGCAATTGCACCCTAGCAACTGCTATAGTTGTGTTGCTGGTATTTCTCCAAGTTAAACATCAGTATACAGTATCTATGACTCCAAAATTCTGATTGTCAAGGGGGAACACGGGTGGCTTATTATGCAAAATACAGGGTGGGCCATTTATATGGATACTCCTAAATAAAATGGGAATGGTTGGTGACATCAACTTCCTGTTTGTGGCACATTAGTATATGGAAGGGGGAAACTTTTCAAGATGGGTGGTGACCATGGTGGCCATTTTGGATCAGCTTTATATTTTTTAAGAAAAAATTTTTGGGGAAGAGGGTCATGTGAGACATCAAACTTATTGAGAATTTCACAAGAAAAACAATGGTGTGCTTCGTTCTAACATAACTTTATTCTTTCATGAGTCATTTTCAAGTTTATGACCACTTATAAAATGTGTTCAAAGTGCTGTCCATTGTGTTGGATTGTCAATGCAACCCTCTTCTCCCACTCTTGACACACTGATAGCAACACCACAGAAGAAATGCTAGCACAGGCTTCCAGTATCCGTTGTTTCAGATGCTGCACATCTCGTATCTTCACAGCATAGACAATTGCCTTCAGATGACCCCAAAGATAAAAGACTAAGGGGGTCAGATCGGGAGACCTTGGTGACGATTCAACTGGCCCACGATGACCATTGCACTTTCCAGGAATCTGTTAATGTATTAAGGCTCGGACCTGACCATGGTGACCATTCAACTGGCCCTTGACGACCATTCCACTTTCCAGGAATCTGTTCATGTATTAATGCTCGGACCTGACACCCATAATTGATGGTATGGTGTGGTATATGGAATACAAGGATAGTAGGGCAATTCTTCATCAATGGAAACCTCATTGCCACTGGATATCTGAAATTGCTACAAGATGATGTGTTGTCCTCTTTATGCACTGAAGACGGCACATTCCCTGAGTTTTTCCAGAAAGATGATGCACCACCACACTATGGGTGTCAGGTCCGAGCATTCCTACAAGGAATCTGACCCCCTTAGACTAGCATTTCTTCTGCGATGTTATGAGTGTGTCAAGAGTGGGAGAAGAGGGTTGCATTGACAATCCAACACAAAGAAAAGCAACACATTTTATAAGTGGTCATAAACTTGTAAATAACTCATGAAAGAATAAAGTTACGTTAAAACCAAGCACACCATTGTTTTTCTTGTGAAATTCTCAATATGTTTGATGTGTCACATGACCCTCTTCCCATTGGAAAAAATAAAGTTGGAACCAAAATGGCTGACTTCAAAATGGCCGCCATGGTCACCTCCCATCTAGAAAGTTTCCCCCCTCCCATATACTATTGTGCCACAAACAGGAAGTTGATATCACCAACCATTCCCATTTTATTTAGGTGTATCTATATAAATGGCCCACCCTGTACTTACTTTTCCATAAGTAGATACTGTGTAGCAATGTAGAGAAAGTAGCAATACATGTCTACTGATGCTCTCAAAAGAAGTCGGCCAAACAATACTTCGGCTGTCGACCGAACGATGCTTCGGCCCATCCTTTGGCTTACTTCTTTCATACACAAGTACTTGTTTGCCCAAGTGCTCCTGTGTTCTCTATGAGAAAGTGTCCAATTGGCACATCGTGGCTTATCTCAAGGAGAACAATGCAATCGGCAGTCCAGAATCAGAAATTCGGGGTAGACATCTCTGCCGACCATCAGTTGACTGGCACCCCCATACACATATGAACTTGTTAATATCAGTGGATTCAGATGACATTAGTCTAATGTATATGCAAACCTTGGACGAACCAGAATGGTAAAGTTCGGGATCTGTACTGAACACCTAATGTCTGTACACGAACCGCGAACACAGGCTTCTCCAGGAAATCTGTGTTACGGTTCGTGTTCAGCAGCCCAAAGAAAGCGTGTTGAAAGGCTGCAGCGCAGCCAATCAGCAAGCTTTACTGTGTGGGTACTATTTTTAAAAAACAGCGTAGAGTCCCTCCCATTTTTAATAACCAGCCAAGCTAAGGCAGACAGCGGGGGGCTGGTATTGTCAGACTGGAAAGGGGCCATGAATATTGGTCCTTGTCAGCTAAAAACTAGAAAAAAAATAGCCAAATAGAAAAGGTGCATCCATTTGATGTGCCAAATCTGGTGCTTTGCCGGTTCTTCCAACTTGCCCTGGTGCAGTGGAAAGTGGGGTAATAGTTGAGAGTAGATGTCAGTTGTTTTATGGCTGATGACATCAAGCCCACAAGTTAGTTCACAGCCTCCAGGTGTTCCTGCAGCTGGAAACACAATTAACCTTAAAGTGTCGTTCAAAGTTTCCCATGAGGTTTCTGGCCTTGCAGCTGCCGGGTGACTCGGTGTCTGTGAACACTGGTAATCTTGAAGGTTACCTGAGTACACAGCACAGCCTCACGGTAGCTTGAATGCCAGATTGATGAATTTCACTCATGGTCATTCATCAGTTCAGAACTGGTGCTGCTGCTGCTAAGAACTCAGATGACCTTACAGTATGGTTATTTCAGTTCACAGCGGTCCTGCCCTCATGAGAATTGGGTTCTGTGAACTAATAAACCTTACTGATGTCACCTCTTCTCCCAGCAGCCTGATCACGCAGAGCACAGCTCCAGTGTATTTAAATAAAAAATTTTAAAAATTGGCATGGTTTCCATCCCCCAGATAACATCAAGCCCAGGCATTAGTGATGGACAGTAATACATGGGTAAAAGAGCGTGGGGAGTGTTTTGTTTTTTTTAAAGAAGTTTTTTCTATGTATGTCTTTATTTAATTTTCACAAAAGATTTGGTAATGGGGGTATTTTATAGATGCCTCTCATAGAATCGTAGAGTTGGAAGGGACCTCCTGGGCCATCTGGTCCAACTCCCTGCTCAAAGCAGGATTCGCTAAATCATCCCAGACAGATGTCTGTCCAGCCTCTGTTCTGTTTGAAGACTTCTATTGAAGGAGAACTCACCACCTCTCATGGCAGCCTGTTCCACTCATTGATCACTCTGTCAAAAAGTTTTTTCTAATATCTAATCTGTGTCTCCTCCCATTCAGTTTCATCCCATTGCTTCTAGTCTTTCCTTGTGCAAATGAGAATAAAGATGATCCTTCTACAATGTGATAGCCCTTGAGATATTTGTAGACAGCTATTAAGTCTCCTCTCAGTCTTCTCTTCTGCAAGCTAAACATTCCCAAATCCTGCCACCTTTCCTCATAAGACAGGGTTTGCAGACCGGTCACCAGTCTGGTCGCTCTTTTCTGAACTTGCTCGTTTGATGATGTCTTTTTTAAAATGTGGCGCCCAAAACTGGAAACAGTGTTCCAGATGAGGTCTGACCAAAGAGGAGTAGAGGGCAATAATGACTTCACATGATCTAGACTGTATGCTTCTGTTAATACATCCTAGAATTGCATTTGCCTTTTTTGCTGCTGCATCACACTGTTGACTCATATTCAGTCTGTGATCAATTAGTATACCCAAGTCTTTTTCACATGTGCTGTTGCTTAGCCCTATTCCTCCCATTTTGTATATGCTTTTTTCATTTTTATTGCCAAGGTGTAGTACTTTGCCTTTTTCCCTGTTTTTTAACTGTTTTTACCATTCTGTTAGTTGCTGCCCACTGCTCCAGTTTATTTATATCTTTTTGAATCCTCTCTCTCTCTTCTCTAGTATTAGCTATCCCTCCTAGCTTTGTGTCAGCAGCAAATTTAATCAATTTACCCTCAATTCCTTCATCTAAATCGTTGATAAAGATGTTGAACAATACAGGGCCCAGGATAGAGCCCTGTGGTACCCCACTTGAGACATTCTTCCAACTGGATGTGCAGCCATTTACGACCATTCTTTGGGTCCGATCACTAAGCCAGTTATGAATCCACCAAACAGTTGCCTTGTCCATTCCATACTTAGCCATTTTTTCAATAAGTGTGAGATACTTTGTCAAATGCTTTGCTGAAGTCAAGATATACTATATCTACAGCATTTCCCTGATCCACCCAATCAGTGATTCTGTCATAGAAGGAAATTAAGTTAGTCTGACATGACTTATTAGTAACAAACCCATGCTGACTCTGTTTAATCACTTCATTGTTGTCCAGGTACTTACACTACATACATGTTGTTTAATAATTTGTTCAAAGATCTTTGATGGTATAGAAGTCAAACTCAACGGCCTATAGTTCCCTGGGTCCACCTTCTTCCCCTTTTTGAAGATAGGAACAACATTTGCTCTTCTCTAGTCTTCTGGGACATCTCCTGTTCTCCAAGAATTTTCAAAGATTATGGAGAGGGGTTCAAAAATTTCTTCTGCTAGCTCCTTCAAAACTCTGGGGTGTAATTCATCTGGACCTGGAGGCTTGAATTCATTTAGGTTAGCTGAGTGTTTCCTCACTAACTTTCTGTTTATAGATATCCTGGATTCTTCTATTCCCTTAATAGGACAGTGAAGAACCATTGATGTTACATTTCCTTTCTGAGAGAAAACAGATGCAAAATAGGAATTTAAAAATTTGGCTGTCATGGTCACGTGAGACTGGACACACCGCCTCCAGCAGGGTGAATTTATATGACACACGTGACCCTTGAAAACAATTACAATGGTGGCCCTGTGATAGGGAACGGGGACGTGGAGACCTCCTGCACTCCCCTGAGTCAGTGTTTCTACACTCCTAACGATCCCTAGGCCGGTTCTGCGCCGGGCGCTGATCAGGATACCTGAAATCCCTAGCTCGCCCTGAATCAATCCCTTACTAGTGAAGTGGACGGTGCAGAAACTAATCCCACCACTGCACTAAAACACACATTGAGGAAAGTGACAAACAGGGAAACACCACTTAGCATTGCTCTGTTGCTAATGCTCCAAGCAACAGAGTCCGACACCTGAGTGCATCTTTTACTCCAACCGGATCCAACACCTGAGTGCAGCTTTCCAGCAACAGAGTCCAGCATCCGAGTGCAGCTTTCCAGCAACAGAGTCCAGTATCTGAATGCAGCTTTCCAGCAACGGAGTCCAGCATCTGAGTGCAGCTTTCACCATAGCTGCCACTCCACCAAGCTTTGCAAGAACTCCTCGCTGACACCATAGCTGCCACTCCACCAAGCTTTGCAAGAACTCCTCGCTGACACCATAGCTGCCACTCCACCAAGCTTTGCAAGAACTCCTCACTGACACCATAGCTGCCACTCCAGGATTCTGACTGAGCTGCCAGGAACTCTCTCTAGCTCCTTCCTTCACCAAGGATGGTTGGAAATGACCAATATCACCAACAGTGAGTGAGAACACCTGACACACCTTTATAGTTAGGAGCCAGAGTCTCACACCTGTTACAGATTCCCGTGCAATAACGCTCACCACCACCGGGGGCAAACTAGAACAAAAGACACCACTGTGTAATAACCGTAATGGCCACCGGGGGCAAAACTAACTCTAAGCTTCCAGCTCAAAGGGGAAAAAAAGGTTACTTAATCAAAACCTGTCATATCCAACCTGGATCATGACATTGGCTTTCTCAACACCCTGTCTTACCATTTCATCCTGTAAAAATCCTATAGCATCTTTGACTTTTCTTTTACTTTTGACATATCCCCAAAATCCTTTATTATTGCTTTTGACATCTCTTGCAAGCCTCAATTCATTGTCAGCTTTAGATAATCTGATTTGTACCCTGCAATTTCTGCAGACAGCATTATATTCTTCTTTAGATATGCCTCCTTCTTTCCATTTTTTAAACATTTCTTTCTTCCTTTTTAGCATGTGCTTAAGTTCTGTTTTCATCCATCCTGGTTTCCTTAAACGCTTCCTATTCTTCCCTCTTTTTGGAATTGTTAACGATTGTGCTTTGAGAATTTCATTTTTCAAGATTTCCCATCCTTCCTGGACATTTTTGTCCATAAGGATATCCAGCCATTGGATCCCTCTGTCGGGGTAGCAATTGAGGGAGGGCTAAATTAACCCTTCACGGTTTAGCCAGTGATGTCCAAATTATTCCACAGAGTGTTGCTAGCAACTCAAATGACCACACGGAGACGGGGGTCTCTGTACGGGAGGATCGAGACACATCACTAGTCCCCTTTATTTTAGTCACTTCTTTTATAATCTTTTGCTTAATTATGCAAAGTTCTCTACTACCAATAGCATCATTTCACTTTATAAGCCAATAATATTGCAAGAAAAGAAGAAACTACATATATGTATGTATACAAATAGCATAGAAAGCAATAGAATGGCATATTCTTCAGAGCTCTACACCCCCGGTTCCCTTATCTTGCACTTGATGGGAACAGTCTAGTTTCATGACAGCCCATCCCAATTACAAAAATTTATCTTACAGCAACAAAAATGGAGAAATGAAACCTTCAGAGATTCGATAAAACGAAACTTCAGCTTTGATTTTAGTTTTAACCCTTCACATTCCCCCCTAGATAATTTTCTTTTAACACATATGCAGCATCAGAGGTGCTATCCCAAGCTAACAGCTTGAGGGTACTGGTCTTCACATGACTGATGCCGTATTACCAGTCATGGCTGTCGCGGAGCACCCGTCCCCCCTGTATACTGCAGTTCACGAATAACATTTTTTGATGACGGTGGTGGAGATCTTTTGTAGATAGCCATATGCTTGGCTTCAACATCTTCATCAAGTTGCCTTTTGAGATCGGTGCAGAGAAGAGCAGGGGCAACGACGCCTTTGGTATCATCATTAGCTGTCTTAGTGCAGGACTTCCTAATACATACAGGAATACACCAAAAAACAAGTTTTAGTATCACATATGCAACAAGGATACAGGCAGCAATGTGTAACAAGCTTTGCAAGATCCCAGCTACCCAGCCCCCAATTCCCTTAAATCAATTGGCTGGATTGAGAAAGGAGAAAGTGACTGACCACCAACTGTCCTTATTACGATCATTGTCTTTATCGTATTGATCTCTGAGCCTTTGAATATCTTCTAACTTTAACTTTTAACTTCTACCAATAATAATATGGAAAATGCGAAAAACCAAAACATTATGCCCCTTTATTTGCTATTGGCTTGTTGGGTGATGAGGAGGACTTGATAGGGACCGTCATACAAGGGTTCTAGTCCGTGCTTCCTGACATGCCTTTTCACGACTACCAAATCACCAGGCTTCAAGTTATAATAAGAGGTGTCGGTTTTGGCTGAATCTGTAAAAGAAGAGGAAACTAGGTGTTAGCAAGATTTTTACTAAGCTGAATAACACATTGAACAGCACGGTCTGTTTCTTCTGATAACTGCTGAGGCTGGACATTTGCAACTGGGGGCCTAGTACCAAACAATATTTTATATGGGAACAAATCATATTTTGTAATAGGGGTAGTACGAGTATGGTATAGTACAATGGGTAGGAGCTCTGGCCATGGAGCCGTAGTCTCCTGCATCATTTTGGTTAATTGTTCAGCCTCTCAACTTTCCCACTGGATTGTGGGTGGTATGGAGTATGGAGGGCTACAGTGGATCCAAGCATTGTCAGAACTTCTTGGTACACATGAGAAGATAAGGCCGGACCTTGATCACTTTCAACAACTTCTGGAACCCCATATCTGCATATAACTTCCATCACCAGTTTCTTTGCTGTGGTCTTTGCAGTCATGTTGGTAACAGGGAATGCTTCCGGCCAACTGGAGAACCGGGGCCCAGTAGAATTATTCCACCAGTGCGAGGGCCTGATTCTTTCCTCGATGTGTAGGCCTATGTGCCCATGTGGCAATAGCAGGGTACATCCGCTTAGGGAGACACACGAGTTGGTCCTTTTTTCCAGAGACCATTATCCATACGTGCCCCATCAGTCTTCCATTGCTTCACCTCTTCCTTTGGAGACATTCTCTGCATCGTCATTAAGCGGTCTCGCGGGGTCCGACAGAAAACTTCAGTTTGTTGTAGATCATCAGGTTCTTGTAGGGTCAGTGCTTCTTGTAACTGTTTACGCTGAGAGCGTGTGGTCACCATAGCTGGTATGGTTGGTTCAACGGGTAAAAGAGCGGCGGCTTTTGCTTGCATATCCGCAAATGTGTTGCCAACCGTCTGTGGACTGGTCCTAGGACCGTGCGCCTTAACTTTGATAGCAGCCACCTGAGTAGGTAATTTGATCGAGTCCATGAGGGTTTTAACAGCTTCAGCATTTTCACTGGAGTTCCGGCAGTAGTAATAAACCCCCGACTGGCCCATAGAGCCCCAAAATCGTGAGCAATACCAAATGCATGCCGTGAGTCCGTGTATATATTAGCCCATCTGTTCTTGGCCAAAGTACATGCAGTAGACAGAGCCTGGAGTTCTGCTTCTCGTGCTGACTGTGAGGGCGGGAGTGCAGCTGCGTGCACTACAGTGTCCTCTGTGGTAACAGCATATCCCGTGTGGAATCTACCAAACTCATGAGCATATCTTGAACCATCTGTGTATAACACCAGATCAGGATTTGGGAGTGAATTCTCACTGATATTTGGTGGAGTAGCTGTTTCTTCTATCAGAAATTGGGAACAATCATATTGGAGGTAATCCTCATCACTGCCATCTTTCCTTATAGTTCATTATACCGTCTTTCAAGGCATTGTAAAGGTGTTGCATTATGCGGGATGCATCCGGTATCCACTGACAAAAATAAGTGCATAGTCCAAGAAAACGGTGGAGTTCAGTTTCATCTAGTTTCATCTTTTGGGAAAGGACGGGAGCTGGCAGCTATTTTTCTTTCTTCTGCGAGGTGTCTGGCACCCTGAAGGAGACAGTGACCCAAGAATATCACTTGACCAAGGCAGAACTGAAGTTTCGAGGCTGAAACCCGACAGTTCAGTGCTGCCAGATGCTTGAGGAGACTAACAGTGGCAACAATGGCAAAAGACACCTGCTCATATTTTTTTTTTTTTTTTTGCAAACTGGTTGGGACTGTTTTGGGCCCCTTGTGGCATCTGTAGGAAAGGCATGCAAAATACAGATTTCCTCACTGTCTTCATCTACATAGGGATTATATAACGTAAGAGCCATCTGACCATCATCTTGGCATTGTATTCTGGAGCGGAACAGTGATAATAAATCTGCCCCTAGTAAATTTACTGGGCATGTGGGAGAGATTACAAACTGAGTAGTAACCTCGGGGAAGGGTCCCACAGGGATGGGGTTTATAAAAGTATGTTAATTGGGAGTATTTAGATTACAATTACAAGAGGGAACTTGAGGGAAGCATCTATCAGCGGGAGTGTGACAGTCTCTATGAAAGTGACCGAGTCGGCCACAGCGCCAGCATTGCAGACGAGAATTGGCACGGCGGGTCTGGGTAGTAAGGTTCCTAGTCATAGGATTAGGAGAGTAGGGAGCTGAAATCTGAGGGGGGGCGAGAGTTTGCTGTGTGCTCGCAGCCGCGCTGGGCGCGATGGTGGGGGCTGCTGCTGTTAGAGCAGGGGCGGCTGTCACAGCTGCCGCTGTTGATTTATTTTTCTGTTTCCTTGCTGCTGCAGAACGGGTTAAATTCTTCTGAAAACTTTTTATTTCTTAGCACCGCACACGGTAAGGCGGAATTTCCCTGGAGTGGACCCTCTGGACCGTGGCACCGAGGGGCCCCGGACGAGCAACCAGGTGTGACCGACCCCTATACAGGGATCGTTTGGCGCAAGACCAGAGACTCGAATGCCACGGCAGCCGGAACCAAGAGGGGCGGCTCGGAATGGATCACAGGGCTCGAGCAGGCACGGACACAGGACTTGAACAGGCACGGACACAGGACTGGAGCAGGTACGGACACAGGACTTGGAGCAGGTACGGACACAGGACTTGAGCAGGAACGGACACAGGACTTGAACAGGCACGGACACAGGACTGGAGCAGATACGGACACAGGACTTGGAGCAGGTTCGGACACAGGACTTGCGCAGACACGGACACAGGACTGGAGCAGGTACGGACACAGGACTTGGAGCTGGCACGGACACAGGACTTGAGCAGGCATGGACACAGGACTAGGAGCAGGGCTGGAAGCAAACACAGAGATTAGGCAGGGAGCCTGATTCCAGGCGAGAACATAGGGCCTGAGGTACTGTAAGAAACAACCACGGTCAGGCGCCTCCACTAGGGGAGGGTGGCCTGATATGGCTGCCGCTGTGCCCTCATTGGTCCAGCGGTGCAATCGGGGCAGGGCACCGCCGGAGACCAGCTTAGCTGTGGAGGGCCGGCCGCGACCTACAGCGCATGCGCGAGACCCGCGGTGACGTCACCAGCCGCGGGCCGGAGGAAGAGAGAGGCCGACGCCGGGGCTGGAGGGAGCGAGGCTGCTGGAGGGAGCGCGGCTGCCGGGCGAGGTAAGTATAGCTGCGCGCACGGGGGCGCAGGGCTGGGAGCGTGACAGTGGGATCGGGGGCCGAGATGGTAGGACCGGGGGCCGTGACAGTACCCTCCCCCTTAAGCCGCCCCCTGCTGCGGTTGGCAAAAAATTTCCTGAGAATGTGGGGGGCGTTGATGTTCTCCCGGGGCTCCCAGGATCTCTCCTCAGGACCAAACCCCTCCCAGTCAACAAGGAAAAAGGTCCTCCCTCTAACTCTCCTCATGGCGAGAATATCCCTTACCTCGAAAGTATCATCCGAGCCCACCGGCTGAGGGGCTGGAGTAGGTGAAGGATGGAATTGATTCAGGACCACAGGTTTCAGGAGAGAGACGTGGAAGGTGTTCGGGATACGGAGCGAAGCAGGCAACCTCAACTTGTAGGCGACTTCGTTGACTCGATCCAGGATCTCAAAAGGACCTATGTACCGGGGGCCCAGCTTGTAAGAGGGTAGTTTTAGTCGGATGTACTTGGATGAAAGCCAGACCTTATCCCCATTGTGAAACGGTGGAGGATCCAGCCTCCTCTTGTCTGCGTGGTTCTTCATTCGCTCACTGGCCCTTTTGAGAGCGGAGTTGGTCTCAGAGCAGATTTCAGAGAATTCCTGGAACAAGGAGTTGGCTGCTGGTACTTCGGAGGTTGGAGCGACAGGAAGAGGTATGTTAGGATGTTTGCCGAATACCACAAAAAAGGGCGATTTAGTAGAGGGTTCGCCGGCATGGTTGTTGTAGGCGAATTCCGCCCAAGGAAGCAGATCAACCCAATTATCCTGGTGGCCGTTGGAAAAATGCCGAAGGTATGCAGTCAGGATCTGGTTAGTTCGTTCCGCTTGCCCATTGGTCTGTGGATGATAGGCAGATGAAAAATCCAAGGAAATATCCAGAAGTTTGCAATGCGCTCTCCAAAATTTAGCCGTGAACTGTACCCCACGATCAGAGACAATTCGTTCAGGTAGACCATGTAGTCTGAAAATCTGATGGACGAAGATCTTGGCTAATCTGGGTGCGGAAGGAAGGCCGCTTAACAGAATGAAATGCGCCATTTTAGAAAAGCGGTCCACTACCACAAGAATCACCGTACAGCCAGACGAGCGGGGCAGATCTGTGATAAAGTCCATGGCGATATTCTCCCAAGGCGACTTCGGTACTGGCAAGGGAAGCAGCAGGCCAAATGGAGGACGACGGGGTGTCTTATTCCTAGCACAGGAGGAACAGGAGGCGACGAAGTCTGCCACATCTTGACAAAGAGTGGGCCACCAATAATGCCGCGTTATGAGAGCCAGGGTCTTCCCAATTCCGGCATGACCAGCCAGTTTGGAGGAATGCCCCCACAGAAGAACTCTCCTCTTGACGTCCTCTGGTATGAGAGTCTTGCCCGGAGGTGGAGAAAGCAGAGACAACGGAGCCACTGTGATTATCCTCGTAGGCTCGATAACATGGGAAGGCTCCTCCCCAAATTCAGTTGGTTGAAAGACTCTGGATAGAGCATCGGCTTTAGCGTTCTTGTCTCCAGGGCGGAAGTGCAGCTCGAAATCAAAGCGAGCAAAAAACAGGGACCATCTAGTCTGTTGAGGATTGAGACTCTGGGCGGTCTGGAGGTAGGCTAGATTTTTGTGGTCAGAGTAAACAACAAATGGGT
Source organism: Dendrobates tinctorius (assembly GCF_039654945.1). Taxonomy (NCBI): domain Eukaryota; kingdom Metazoa; phylum Chordata; class Amphibia; order Anura; family Dendrobatidae; genus Dendrobates; species Dendrobates tinctorius. The sequence goes on along the minus strand of NW_027361747.1, from coordinate 15,593,323 downwards.
GAACTGCTCCTTCCAGAAGGTGACGCCACTCCTCCAATGCCAATTTCATGGCCAAAAGCTCACGGTCGCCAATCGAATAGTTACACTCAGCAGGCGAGAAGGCTCTGGAGAAGAACCCACAAGGGCGTAGGCGGCCCGAACCGGTCCTCTGGGATAAGACAGCCCCGGCGCCAGTCGAGGAAGCGTCCACCTCCAGCACGAAAGGCTTGCTGCTCTCAGGACGGATCAATATGGGAGCCGTGGAAAAAGCTTGTTTTAGTGACTGGAAGGCCTCTTCGGCTTCAGGTGTCCAAGAGTTAGCAGAGATCCCCTTTCGGGTAAAGGCCGAGATCGGCCTGGAGAGTGAGGAAAAGTGCGGAATGAACTGCCGATAGTAGTTGGCAAACCCCAAGAACCGTTGAATGGCTCTTAAGCCAACGGGGCGAGGCCACTTGAGAATGGCGGACAGTTTCTCGGGATCCATCTGTAGCCCGGCATCGGAAATGATGTAGCCCAGAAAAGGCAGTGAGGTCTGCTCGAACAGGCACTTCTCCATCTTGGCATATAGACGATTCTCTCGAAGACGCCGAAGAACAAGGCAGACAGTCCTCCTGTGGGATGGAAGATCTGGGGAGAAGACCAGGATGTCATCCAGGTATACTACGACACAGGAGTACAGGAGATCCCGGAAGATTTCATTGACGAACTCCTGGAACACCGCCGGGGCATTGCACAGACCGAATGGCATCACTAAGTACTCATAATGACCGTCACGGGTGTTAAAGGCGGTCTTCCATCCATCGCCGGCACGGATGCGGATGAGGTTGTATGCCCCCTGAGGTCCAATTTGGAGAAGATGCGTGCCCCTCTGAGACGGTCAAACAACTCCGGGATAAGAGGGAGTGGGTACCGGTTTTTGATAGTGATGTTGTTCAATCCTCTATAATTGATACATAGGCGCAGCGAACCGTCTTTCTTTTTAACGAAGAAGAACCCGGCGCTGGCAGGAGATGAAGACTTCCGAATGAATCCTTTGGCAAGGTTCTCCGTGACATATTCGGACAAGGCTGCGGATTCTGCAGGGGACAGCGGATAGATCCTGCCCCTGGGAGGAGTAGAACCTGGGATTAGCTCAATCGGGCAGTCGAAGGAACGATGCGGTGGGAGGACCTCCGACTCCTTGTCGAAAACGTCTGCATAAGCCCAATAGGCTGAAGGAAGCCCAGAGAGATCCTGAGGTGGGCGGACGGGAACCACTGGATGAATGGGGTTCAGACAGCGACCATGACACGGGTCTCCCCAGCGCAAGACCTCCCCGGTCGACCAGTTGAGTACCAGCTGGTGTGTCCGTAACCACGGGAGACCGAGTAGAATGGCATGAGACAAGTTGGGCAACACGTAGAAGGCTACTTTTTCACGGTGGAGGGTGCCGACTTGCAAGATTACCTCTTCTGGACCGCGGTGTTGGATTCCAATAGCGGTCGGCCATCAACAGAAGCGATAATCCGGGGGTTCTTCAGGGTGACCACGGGAATACGATATTTGTCCACAACTTCACGCCGGATGAAGTTGCCTGCTGAGCCCAAATCCACATAGGCCACCTCGGACCCACGCCTCTCCCCTGAAAGTAGAAGAACAGAAAGTGTGAGGGCCTGAGAGGAATCATAATCACCTAGGAAGGCCTCTCTTACCTGGCCTAGGTGGAAGAGTTTCCCGGTCTCTCAGGACAAGAGCGGATGAAGTGGGATGCCCCTCCACAATAAAGACAAAGACCTTGCTCCCGTCTCTCCCTCTGACGTCTCTCAGCCATCCGGACCCGATCCACCTGCATGGGCTCAGGGGGCGGAGTATGTACAGGACCAGGCGGGCGTGGATTAAAGGACCAGTTAGCGATCGGGGCAGGCCTAATGGGCCTCCTATCCCTCGCCGTTTCTCGGGCGCGTTCCTGGAACCGGAGGTCTATTCGAGTGGCCAGGGAGATGAGGTCCTCGAGGGTGGTGGGAGTATCCCGCCCCGCCAACTCATCCTTAATTCTGCCCGACAACCCACGCCAAAAGGCCCCGACCAATGCCGCGTTATTCCAACCCAATTCGGAGGACATGGTGCGGAACCTAATGGCGTATTGACCAACTGTCAGGGTGCCCTGGTGGAGGTTGAAAAGTGATTCAGTAAGCGAGGCTACCCGTCCAGGCTCATCGAACACCTTACGAAAGGTGTCCAAGAAAACCGGGATGTTAGAGACTATAGGATCGTCCCTCTCCCAGAGCGGATTTAACCAAGATAAGGCCTCTCCCTCCAGATGGGACATGATACAGGCCACCTTGGCCCTATCGGAGGGATACTGATGAGGTTGAAGCTCAAAATGCAAGCCACACTGGTTTAGGAACCCTCTACACTGTTTGGGGTCCCCACCGTATCGGGGTGGTTTGGCAAGGCGAGGAGAGGGAAACGGAGCAGGACTGGGGATGGCGGCCGAGGCCGCGGCGGCGGACTGGAGATCTCCCAGACGGCTATCTACCGAGGCCATATACGACAAAATATGGGACTGAGCGTCCCGCTGCTGGCTCAACTCCTGCTGGAGGCCGGCCAGCTGAGCGGCATTCCCCGGATCGTCCGCCTGAAGAGCGGACAGGCGGGACTCCATGGCCTTCATGACCGACATGATGCGCCCCTGGTTCTCCCGTAAAAAGAGGAGCTCCTTTTGACCGGGAGCGGAAACACCGGCGGGATCCATGGCCTGACCGTACTGTTAGCACCGCACACGGTAAGGCGGAATTTCCCTGGAGTGGACCCTCTGGACCGTGGCACCGAGGGGCCCTGGACGAGCAACCAGGTGTGACCGACCCCTATACAGGGATCGTTTGGCGCAAGACCAGAGACTCGAATGCCACGGCAGCCGGAACCAAGAGGGGCGGCTCGGAATGGATCACAGGGCTCGAGCAGGCACGGACACAGGACTTGAACAGGCACGGACACAGGACTGGAGCAGGTACGGACACAGGACTTGGAGCAGGTACGGACACAGGACTTGAGCAGGCACGGACACAGGACTTGAACAGGCATGGACACAGGACTGGAGCAGATTCGGACACAGGACTTGGAGCAGGTACGGACACAGGACTGGAGCAGGTACGGACACAGGACTTGGAGCAGGTACGGACACAGGACTTGCGCAGGCACGGACACAGGACTGGAGCAGGTACGGACACAGGACTTGGAGCTGGCACGGACACAGGACTTGAGCAGGCACGGACACAGGACTAGGAGCAGGGCTGGAAGCAAACACAGAGATTAGGCAGGGAGCCTGATTCCAGGCGAGAACACAGGGCCTGAGGTACTGTAAGAAACAACCACGGTCAGGCGCCTCCACTAGGGGAGGGTGGCCTGATATGGCTGCCGCTGTGCCCTCATTGGTCCAGCGGTGCAATCGGGGCAGGGCACCGCCGGAGACCAGCTTAGCTGTGGAGGGCCGGCCGCGACCTACAGCGCATGCGCGAGACCCGCGGTAACATCACCAGCCGCGGGCAGGAGGAAGAGAGAGGCCGACGCCGGGGCTGGAGGGAGCGAGGCTGCTGGAGGGAGCGCGGCTGCCGGGCGAGGTAAGTATAGCTGCGCGCACGGGGGCGCAGGGCTGGGAGCGTGACAGGGGGATCGGGGGCCGTGATGGTAGGACCGGGGGCCGTGACATTATTACTTTCAATGCATTGTCCGGAGTGGAATTCTCAACGTCAGGTCTAATTAAAATTATTGCCTCTTGAAATTCGGGTCTGAGGCCGGACATCAAAGCTGCCACAAAAAGATGTGTATGGGCTTCATTATACAGTGAGAATCGCAGATCTCTAAATACTACCATAAGGCGCCCATAAAACTTCTCGGCAGTCTCCCCATTGGCCTGTGTGATATCTGTTAGAGAGGTAGCTTGGTCCGCTAATCTATCTTGTGCCCAAACCTTCAAAGCATTGCAGAAATAAACACCACTCTCATAGGTTTCCCCATCCAGATTCAGATTATACATTATGCCACCCTTAATAATTGGAAAATACCCCTCCCCAACTTTTACTCGAAGTATGTGTAGTAGATCTCTTCGGGGAGTGGAATAAATCTCTCGATTTGCTGCAATTTGCCTGTAGAAAGCCATTGGGGAAGTCTCTGGATTGGGTAATTGATTGCAAAGGGTGTCTATTTGGGATGGGGTGAAGGGAGTATACTCATAACCACTAGCAATATTAGGCATAGCGGGGATTAAGGCTGGCGGCGGATGATAATAGATACCGTCAGCATCTCCCGGTCTCCTTGTACAATTGTCATCTAGCAGGGAGACCTCTTCTTTCAAATCATTCTTAACTATTTGCCTGACACATCAGTCTCGATATCCGCTTCTTCTTTAATCGCTTCCTCAATTCTCACACCACAGTCACTTTCTTGAACCACAATACATCCAGTCCTTGCCATAATAGACAATTTTTCCTTCTTCAACATAGCAGTAACAGAAACAATCAGAATTCACTTTCTCTGTTCTTCCTAACACCTTGGTCACACAATTCATGTGCCAAGCCACAAAATTCTTCTTTTCCTTCCAAGGATTCTCTCATTTAGAGCTAAATATCCTTACTTCAGTTGTGCACAGATCTGGAGCGGCCGTATCAGTCTGTTCCACAGGGTCAACCCCCTCTGGGAAGCCCAAAATTCAACGCGGTACTCAGTGAAAGGAGGAGGGCGTCTCAGACTATCCCTCCGGACACCTCTGGTTATATTATATATATCTATCTATATATACCTGAGTTACGTATCCTACCCAGTCTTCGATCACTTCACCACGCCCAATACTAACAATGAACAGGATTTCAGGATATTTTGACTATAAAAAGAGCCACAATCACTGGTCAATCCGGGGTGTCCGTCCCTTATGAGGTATGGATCGAGCACTGGGCCCCCAACGGGACTGCACCTCTATATGATTCCACCCATGAATCACCCCACCACGGGGACAAACCTCAGATCCTCTTTGCAGCAACAAGCACAAGAAAACAACACCAACGGTCTGTCTGAACAGTATAACTGCCAACTTACCGTAGTTGTTGTGGGGGATGATCAGTCCCAATTTTCCAGCACCTGTGTCCGCTCCGAGGGTCCTTTGTCTTGTTGTCCTCCGGGGGCAGAGGCGTCCCTATTTGGAGGCCCCAAGTTGGGCGGCCAGATGTCGGGGTAGCTATTGAGGAAGGGCTAAATTAACCCTTCACGGTTGAGCCAGTGATGTCCAAATTATTCCACAGAGTGTTGCTAGCAACTCAAATGACCACACGGAGATGAGGGTCTCTGTACGGGAGGATCGAGACACATCACTAGTCCCCTTTATTTTAGTCACTTCTTTTATAATCTTTTGCTTAATTATGCAAAGTTCTCAACTACCAATAGCATCATTTCACTTTATAAGCCCATAATATTGCAAGAAAACAGGAAACTACATATATGTCCGTATCCAAATAGCATAGAAAGCATTATAATGGCATAGAATCATAGAATCATAGAATCGTAGAGTTGGAAGGGACCTCCTGGGCCATCTGGTCCAACCCCCTGCTCACAGCAGGATTCGCTAAATCATCCCAGTCAGATGTCTGTCCAGCCTCTGTTTGAAGACTTCCATTGAATGAGAACTCACCACTTCTCGTGGCAGCCTGTTCCATTCATTGATCACTCTAACTGTCAAAAAGTTTTTTCTAATATCTAATCTGTGTCTCCTCCCATACAGTTTCATCCCATTGCTTCTAGTCTTTCCTTGTGCAAATGAGAATAAATCTGATCCTTCTACAATGTGACAGCACTTGAGATATTTGTAGACAGCTATTAAGTCTCCTCTCAGTCTTCTCTTTTGCAAACTAAACATTCCCAAATCCTGCAACCTTTCCTCATAAGACAGGGTTTGCAGACCGGTCACTAGTGTTGAGCATTCCGATACCGCAAGTATCGGGTATCGGCCGATACTTGCTGTATCGGAATTCCGATACCGACTTCCGATATTTTTTCAATATCGGAATTCGGCATCGGAATCGGAAGTTCAAAGTTGATTGACAGACTGACGTCATCATGATGCGCGGTGTGTGCGCATCATGATGCGCCGTCATTTCGGGCCTTCCGGGGGTCTCTGCCGGCCTGCCGGGGGGCTGTGCCGGCCTGCCGGGGGGCTGTGTGGACTGCCCGGGGTTTGTACCGGCCTGCCGGGGGGCTGTGCCGGCCTGCCGGTGGTCTGTGCACCCTGTGGGGGTCTGTACCGGCCTGCCGGGGGGCTGTGCCGGCCTGCCGGTGGTCTGTGCACCCTGTGGGGGTCTGTACCGGCCTGCCGGGGGGCTGTGCCGGCCTGCCGGTGGTCTGTGCACCCTGTGGGGGTCTGTACCGGCCTGCCGGGGGGCTGTGCCGGCCTGCCGGGGGGCTGTGCTGATGTCCGGGGGTCTGTGCAAGCATCGTCCGATGGGACTACAAGTCCCATCGGGCGATGCCTGCTACCATGACAGTGATTGACACATTAGCCAATGATGGGACAGTAGTAGTCCCATCATCCGGCTAATGTGTTAAATGTTAAAAAAAAAAAAAAAAAAAAAAAAATACTACATACATACTACATGCATGCTACATACATACTACATGCTACATACATACTACATATATACTACATACATACTACATACATGCTACATACATACTACATGCATGCTACATACATACTACATGCTACATACATACTACATGCATGCTACATACATACTACATGCTACATACATACTACATATATACTACATACATACTACATATATACTACATACATACTACATACATGCTACATACATACTGCATGCTACATACATACTACATACATACTACATGCATGCTACATACATACTACATGCATGCTACATACATACTACATGCATGCTACATGCATGCTACATACATACTACATGCTACATACATACCACATACATACTACATACATACTACATACTACATATATACTACATGCATGCTACATACATACTACATGCATGCTACATACTACATACATACTACATACATGCTACATACTACATACATACTACATACATACTACATGCATGCTACATACATACTACATGCATGCTACATACATACTACATGCCACATACATACCACATACATACTACATACATACTACATACATACTACATGCTACATACATACTACATATATACTACATGCATGCTACATACATACTACATGCTACATACATACCACATACATACTACATACATGCTACATATATACTACATGCATGCTACATACATACTACATACATACTACATGCATGCTACATACATACTACATGCTACATGCATGCTACATACATACTACATACATACTACATGCTACATACATACCACATATATACTACATACATACAATACATTCATACAATACATACATAGACATACAGTACATATAACATAGAGTAACATACTTACCAATACTTGTCACATTGTTCCCCGAAGCCATTGTCTTTTCCGGAATAAATATTAACATAACAAACCACAAAAATACTCACCCACGATCCGAAGCAGTCCACGAGTGTGTCCCACGATGATCTTGGGTAGAGAACGGCAGCATCAGATGATGCTGCCGTTCTCTACGGGCTGCAGGAATCCAATGACGGAAGGTAGGTATCCTTCCGCACTGTATTCCTCCGCCACTTAAAAAAAAAAAAGTCCCTAGTCTCACTTTATGCCATTGCTGCGTGGGAAATTCCCACACAGCAATGGCATAAAGTGAGACTAGGGACTTTTTTTTTTTTAAGTGGCGGAGGAATACAGTGCGGAAGGATACCTACCTTCCGTCATTGGATTCCTGCAGCCCGTAGAGAACGGCAGCAACAGCTGATGCTGCAGTTCTCTACCCAAGATCGTCGTGGGACACACTCGTGGACTGCTTCGGATCGTGGGTGAGTATTTTTGTGGTTTGTTATGTTAATATTTATTCCGGAAAAGACAATGGCTTCGGGGAACAATGTGACAAGTATTGGTAAGTATGTTACTCTATGTTATATGTACTGTATGTCTATGTATGTATTGTATGAATGTATTGTATGTATGTAGTATATATGTGGTATGTATGTAGCATGTAGTATGTATGTAGTATGTATGTAGCATGCATGTAGCATGTAGTATGTATGTAGCATGCATGTAGTATATATGTAGTATGTATGTAGTATGTATGTAGTATGTATGTAGCATGCAGTATGTATGTAGCATGCATGTAGTATATATGTAGTATGTATGTGGTATGTATGTAGCATGTAGTATGTATGTAGCATGCATGTAGCATGCAGTATGTATGTAGCATGCATGTAGTATATATGTAGTATGTATGTGGTATGTATGTAGCATGTAGTATGTATGTAGCATGCATGTAGTATGTATGTAGCATGCATGTAGTATATATGTAGTATGTATGTAGCATGTAGTATGTAGCATGCATGTAGTATATATGTAGTATGTATGTAGCATGTAGTATGTATGTAGCATGCATGTAGTATATATGTAGTATGTATGTAGCATGTAGTATGTATGTAGCATGCATGTAGTATGTATGTAGCATGCATGTAGTATGTATATGGTATGTATGTAGCATGTAGTATGTATGTAGCATGCATGTAGTATATATGTGTTATGTATGTGGTATGTATGTAGCATGCATGTAGCATGCATGTAGTATGTATGTAGTATGTATGTAGTATATATGTAGTATGTATGTAGCATGTAGTATGTATGTAGCATGCATGTAGTATATATGTAGTATGTATGTAGCATGTAGTATGTATGTAGCATGCATGTAGTATATATGTAGTATGTAGCATGTAGTATGTATGTAGCATGTAGTATATACTGTATGTAGTATGTAGCATGTAGTATGTATGTAGCATGCATGTAGTATATATGTGTTATGTATGTAGCATGTAGCATGCATGTAGCATGCATGTAGTATGTATGTAGTATATATGTGGTATGTATGTAGCATGCAGTATGTATGTAGCATGCATGTAGTATATATGTAGTATGTATGTTGCATGTAGTATTTATGTAGTATGAATGTAGCATGTATGTAGTATGTAGTATGAATGTAGCATGTATGTAGTATGCATGTTGTATGTATGTAGCATGTAATTTTTTTTTTTTTTTTTACATTTAACACATTAGCCGGGTGATGGGACTACTACTGTCCCATCATTGGCTAATGTGTCAATCACTGTCATGGTAGCAGGCATCGCCCGATGGGACTTGTAGTCCCATCGGACGATGCCTGCACAGACCCCCGGAGCCTGCACAGACCACCGGCAGGCCGGCACAGCCCCCCGGCAGGCCGGCACAGCCCCCCGGCAGGCCGGCACAGCCCCCCGGAGCCTGCACAGCCCCCCGGCAGGCCGGCACAGCCCCCCGGAGCCTGCACAGCCCCCCGGCAGGCCGGCACAGACCACCGGAGCCTGCACAGACCCCCTGGCAGGCCGGCACAGCCCCCCGAAAGGCCCGTACAGACCCCAGAGAGGCTGTACAAGGGCAGGAAAGGGTTTTTCTTATTCCGATACCGGAAGTCCCATAGACTTGAATGGGACTTCCGGTATCGGAATCGGCGATACCGATACTTTTTTTAAAGATCGGCCGATACCATCCGATACGATACTTTGAAGTATCGGACGGTATCGCTCAACTCTACCGGTCACCATTCTGGTCGCTCTTTTCTGAACTTGCTCCAGTTTGTTGATGTCTTTTTTAAAATGTGGTGCCCAAAACTGGACACAATATTCCAGATGAGGTCTGACCAAAGAGGAGTAGAGGGAAATAATGACTTCACGTGATCTAGACAGTATGCTTCTGTTAATACATCCTAGAATTGCATTTGCCTTTTTTGCTGCTGCATCACACTGTTGACTCATATTCAGTCTGTGATCTACAGTATTAGTATACCCAAGTCTTTTTCACATGTGCTGTTGCTTAGCCCTATTCCTCCCATTCTGTATATGCTTTTTTCATTTTTATTTCCCAGATGTAGTACTTTGCATTTTTCCCTGTTAAAACCATTCTGTTAGTTGCTGCCCACTTCTCCAGTTTATTTATATCTTTTTGAATCCTCTCTCTCTCTTCTCTAGTATTAGCTATCCCTCCTAGCTTTGTGTCATCAGCAAATTTAATCAGTTTACCCTCAATTCCTTCATCTAAATTGTTGATAAAGATGTTGAACAATACAGGGCCCAGGACAGAGCCCTGTGGTACCCCACTTGAGACATTTTTCCAACTGGATGTGCAGCCATTTACGACCACTCTTTGGGTCCGATCACTAAGCCAGTTATGAATCCACCTAACAGTTGCCTTGTCCATTCCATACTTAGTCATTTTTTTCAATAAGGATTGTATGAGATACTTTGTCAAATGCTTTGCTGAAGTCAAGATATACTATATCTACAGCATTTCCTTGATCCACCCAATCAGTGATTCCATCATAGAAGGAAATTAAGTTAGTCTGACATGACTTATTAGTTACAAACCCATACTGACTCTGTTTAATCACTTCATTCTTATCCAGGTACTGACATACATGTTGTTTAATAATTTGTTCAAAGATCTTTCCTGGTATAGAAGTCAGACTCATCGGCCTATAGTTGCCTGGGTCCACCTTCTTCCCCTTTTTGAAGATAGGAACAACATTTGCTCTTCTCCAGTCTTCTGGGACTTCTCCTGTTCTCCAAGAATTTTCAAAGATTATGGAGAGGGGTTCAAAAATTTCTTCTGCTATCTCCTTCAGTACTCTGGGGTGTAATTCATCTGGACCTGGAGACTTGAATTCATTTAGGTTAGCTAAGCGTTTCCTCACTATCTTTCTGTTTATAGAAATTCTTCAGAGTTCTACACCCCCGGTTCCCTTATCTTGCACCTGATGGGAAAAGTCTGGTTTCATGACAGCCCTTCCCAATTACAAAAATTTATCTTACAGCAACAAAAATGGAGAAACGAAACCTTCAGAGAATGGATAAAATGAAACTTCAGCTTTGATTTTAGTTTTAACCCTTCACACCTCCAATTCTTTTTCTGAATCCCTTAAAATCTGTCTTCCTGAAATCTAACCTTGATGTCTGAGTCTTCACAGGTCTTCCTCCTCTAGTTATCCAAATTTCTAAAATAGCATGGTCACTTCCTCCTAGGGTCCCAGCCACTTTTACCTCCTCAACCATTTCCTTCCTGTTTATAAGGATTAGATCCAAGGTAGCAGTTCCCCTTGTTTTCTCCCCTACCTTTTGGGAGATAAAGTTGTCAGCAAGAGAGGATAAGAATTTCCTTGACCTTTTAGTTTTGCCTGATAGAGATTCCCAACAAATGTCAGGATAGTTGCAATCTCCCATGACAACTATGTCATATTTTTTGGAGAACTTGGCCATTTGATGCATAAAGAGTTCATCCATATCTTCAGCTTGCACAGGTGGCCTGTAGTAAATGCCTACAATGGTGTCCTTTCCATTGTTCTGTCCTTGTATTCTTACCCAAACAGTTTCCACAGAACTCCCAGTCTCTGAAGCTTCAACCTCTGTGCAGATATACGCGTTTCTAACATACAATGCGACACCTCCTCCTCGTTTATCAAGTCTGTTTCTAGCAAATAAGTTGTATCCTTCTATCCTTGTATTCCAATCATGTGTATCGTCCCACCAAGTTTCAGTGATTCCAATGACATCATATTTCTTTTCCTGCGTTAGTAGTTCCAATTCTCCATGTTTGTTGCCCATGCTTTGTGCATTAGTATAGAAACATTTTAGTTTGTGATTAGTTTCTCTTTCTCCAATATTTTTATTATTTAGATTCTTTTATCTTTGTTCTTCCGTTCCACTTCTAATAACATAGTTCTCAATAGCATTTGTCAGGTGTATGGCTTTTTCTGGCCTTTTGCTTCCCTTCCCACATTGTTCTAGTTTAAAGCTTTCCTGATGAGTGTAGCAAGGCGACTTCCAAATACATGTTTTCCAGTCTTCGTAAGGTAAGGTGCGCCCCATCTCTAGCAAGTAGTCCATCGTATAGGTAATTCACTCCGTGATCCAGAAATCCAAATCCTTGCTGACGGCACCATTGACGTAGCCAGTTCACCAGCAGAATCTTATTCCACCTCCTTGTTCCATGGCCATCCACTGGGAGGATGGAAGAGAAGACCACCTGCGCTCCCAGTTCTTTCACTTTCTTACCTAAGTTTTCAAAGTCATTGCAGATGGTTTCCAGGTTGTTTCTTGCGGTGTCATTTGTCCCCAAATGTATTAGCAGGAATGGGTAGTCATCTGTAGGTCTGAAGAGTCCTGATATCCTGTCAGACACATCTTTAATTTTTGCACCTGGAAGACAGCACATTTCTCTTGAGGTTATATTCAGTCTGCAGATAGTGGCCTCAGTTCCTCTAAACAGGGAATCCCCCATTACCACCACTCTCCGTTTCTTCTTCATAACATTTTTCTTTCTCCATCCAGGAGGATACTGAAGGCATACAAGGTTGGTGTTTGTAGGCAAAGTCTTATTCTGATGTATTTCTTCATCGTTCTCCTGCGTGAGAGCTGGGTACTGGCTCCTTAGCAGTATGGGCACTAGGGTGACCGCAAAAAATTGATGTCGGAATTTTGTCCATCTGGACCCCACAAAACGATTCCCCTTTCCAGATATTGAGATAGCCAAAATTTGAGCTCGATCAAACGACGTTAACCCGTGCCGCTCGTCGCTCAAAGTTTGAAAAAAATCGAAATTGAGGTATTTTAAGATTTAGGTATTTTGCATAGTCTGTTAGACTATAAAGAATGTGACAACAACATTGCAGAAATAGCCCTGACCAAATTTTCGAACCATTTGTGGTATTTGAATGCAGAGTTGGTGGGATTATCGTTTTTTGATCCCACCATTACAGACAATGAAAAGTTGTTAATGGCTAATAAATTGCTCAGTAGCACAGATGAACCATCAGAGCACGCTAGGGTTGTAAATCCAAAAGTTAGGAAAGAAAAATTAAAAGAGGTAGGAAGTAACCGACCTTAACGACCTTCTGACAAAAGATGAAGAACAAAAGCAATATGTCCTGCAAGTTGTAAGCAAATGCCGAGCATTATATTCTGACGTTTCTAAAACTACTTTAACAAAAGCTCTAGAATAGATTAGATAACTATGCAAAATTATCAACTCATGTAGGTTAGCGTGCTCTGATGGTTCATCTGTGCTACTGAGCAATTTATTAGCCATTAACAACTTTTCATTGTCTGTAATGGTGGGATCAAAAAACGATAATCCCACCAACTCTGCATTCAAATACTACAAATGGTTCGAAAATTTGGTCAGGGCTATTTCTGCAATGTTGTTGTCACATTCTTTATAGTCTAACAGACTATGCAAAATACCTAAATCTTAAAATACCTCAATTTGGATTTTTTCAAACTTTGAGCGACGAGCGGCATGGGTTAACGTCGTTTGATCGAGCTCAAATTTTGGCTCTCTCAATATCTGGAAAGGGGAATCGTTTTGTGGGGTCCAGACAAACAAGATTCTGACATTTTTTCCCCCCCATATGAGATCCGGTCACCCTAATGGGCACTGACCGCTTCCCGATCCTCCTGCTTTTCTGGGTCACATGTTTCCATTCCTCCGTTTCTTCAGGTGCACTTCGAATTTTTTCTCTTTCTGTAACATGAAGAGATAATTCTGCTCTGTCTAAGAACTCTTCACCTTCCTTAATGATCTTCAATGTAGCTATCCTCTCTTTGAGATTTTGCAACTTTTCCTCCAACAGAGACACAAGTTTGCATTTGTGGCATGTGAAGTTTGGCTTTTCCACTGGTAAGTCTGTGAACATGTAGCAAGAAATGCAGCTCACCCAATGGCTCCTGGCTTCTTCCATATTGTTATTGTTATAGCGATGAAAAATAAGCCAAATTTCATTTACTGATTTCCTCTTTTCAGCTGCAACAGCCAAAATCCAGTGATCATTGAGCTCGCGGAGACTCTCCACCTATCCCAGAAGGCACTGGGAATATGCAAATTCTCTCCTCAGGACTCTTCCTCCTCTCCATTACTAACTTCAAGGCTTGATGTCAGCTGACATTACAAAGCTGACATCAACTTCAACACTATTACTCCACTTGCTAAAGCACTAGAGAAATTGGGAGGAGACCCAGGCAAAGCGCCAGAATTGGCACATCTGGGGTGGCTGCGGGTTTCTGTTTTTAGGTGGGGAGGGCCAATATCAATAGCTGTCTGCTTTAGCTTGGCTGGTTGTCAAAAAATAAGGGGGACCACACAGCTTTTTTAATTTATTAATTTAAATAATTAAAAAATAAACCGTGGGGACCCCACTATTTTTGATAACCAGCCAGGATAAAGCTGACATTTGAGGGCTGCAGCCCGCAGCTGTCAGCTTTACCTGTGCTGGTTAGCAAGAATAGAGGCGACTCTACATGTAAGGCCAGAGTCACACTAGCGAGAAATACGAGTGCTATGCTAGAAAAAAATCGCATAGCACTCGGACCAATGTTAATCTATGGGGCGGCTCCCATCATCCATTTATTTTCTCGCCCGTATTATACGTGCGGTGGAAATCACAGCATGCTGCGATTTGCACCATATTACGCCCGAGACTCGCCAATGCAAGTCTATGGGTGCGAGAAAAAAAAACTTTCCCACGTTGGTGAGTTCACCTCAGGTCAGGCGGGGAGTCTGCACAGCCTCAGTGACTACCGCTGATGTCAGTGAGGCTGTGCAGACTCCCTACCTGACCTGAGGTGAACTGACAGCGTGGAAAAGTATTCAGAAACTTTCCCACGCTATTCAGTTAATCTCTGGTCAGGCGAGGAGGCTGCGTAGGCAGCTTCTCTGTCATTCCTCCTTGGTTTACAGCAGGCTGGTCGCATTAGCGACCGCTCCAGGTTGTAAACTATTTTACCCCTTCAGATGGATTGCGGCATGGGACATGACTGTACGGCGGCCAGGTATGGGATATTGTTGCTTTTTTATTTTGGATTTTTTAGAGGAGAACGATGGCTTTGAAAGAATTGGGAGTGTAATTAAGATGAAAAAAACTGTGTGCTTATTTATTTAATTAAAAGTCTTTTTTCTTAATGTGTGAGTGTTTTTTTAACTCCTTTCTGACTTAATAATGGATAGTTGTCTTACTGACACATCTCCATTATTAACCAGGCTTAATGTCAATAGCACGGTGACATTAACCCCCTATTACCCCATATGCCACTTGCTACAGGGCAATGGGAAGAGAGCGGGTAAGTGCCAGAATTGCTGCATCTTACAGATGCGCCTTTTCTCGGGTGGCTGGGGGCAGATTTTTTTTTAGCCAGGGGGGGGCCCAAAAACAATGGTCCCTCTCTTGGCTATTAATATCTGCCCTCAGTCACTGGCTTGCCCTCTCTGGTGGAGAAAATTGGGTGGGAGCAAACGCCAGTTTTTTTTGTGAATTAATCCTTTAACACCTACAGCTCCAAAATTTTACACACACACACTACTAACATTATTAGTGAGGGACATATAAAAAAATAACGGATGTGCAATGGTTTGTTGTATGTAAAGCGTGTCTCATATCCTGTCGGGTTCTGCAATGATTTTACAGCTGCCGACAATTAATATTTCACCTATTCTGCTTTCTAGATCTCTATGAAATATAAATATATATAAAAATATAATGTATATAGACTGTATATATGTTTTCACGAATATTTGAGGCTATGGACTCATTATATGTCCATTTTGCAAGCCAGCGAGAAAATCTCACTGTACGGATGCCATACGGATGTCACACGGATGCTTAAATGCGAGAAAATCGCATCCTCGCCTTGCCAGCGGATGACATACGGATCAATGTTCAGGGAACATTTCTGCGATTCTCGACCGTAAAAAACATACCATATTTTTATATGTTAAGTTTGACTCCGGCCTAACAATTATCTGGGTACTATGGAATCTGGTTGCGTGGGATAATATGACACTGAGACCAAAGTTGCTGCAAATAACTATTTTTAATAAGTGTAACAAAACTAACAGGGCCCTTCCTGCAAAAGTAACGAAAACACAGCACAATATGGAATGATGCAAGTAAAGCAATACTAACAGCACTTCCTGCATTTGTAACGAAAACACAGCTCAGTATACAAATGTCCAGAGTATCTGAAGAGCAGGGCGTGACTGCTAATATAACCAGTCCAACAGTAATATAACCCAGGTGTGTACAAGGCACGAAACATAGGAGTCCAGCTGAAAGTATGTGAGACAGCACACCGCGTTTAATGAGGCAGTCCAGCGATATTAAGAATGAGCACGCACAGAGCACTAAAGTGTAGAAGTCCAGCAATCATAAAGGTGGGAATGCACTCAGCACTTAAACGTGGAAGTCCAGCTTTATACCGGCGTGGCATTAACAAGAGAAGGTCACTATGTGTACCTTTTGGGCTGTAAGTCCCGCACAGCAGCCCACACAAACACAGACCTAGAGGAGAATATGATGTCAGGATTCCTTACTAGCCACAGCAGTTTCAGGGACGAATAGCTTCAACTAGATGTCCAGACAGTAGTTAAGCACAGACAGCATCAGGGAGATGCCCAGAGGACTATAGGTATTAGAACAAGGAGAGGCAGAGCACCAAATAGCGAGCAGCAGCAGGGAGTCCACCAGCAGAACAGCAGGAGCTCAGGAACCAACAGCAACAAAATACTCAGGCAAAGAGGAGCACACGACCTGGACTTAAATAATCAGGACAGACAGGAAGTCCCATGGCAGGGCAAGATACAAGACTCCACCTTGGATCAGGGCAAACAGGCACAAAGGAAAGTCCAGAATCCTTACACCACACAATTTTATAATTTTTTTTTTTGCATAGCCGCCAGCTGGTGAATACGCTCATCATTGTATGCCTGATCTCGCTGCTATCAGTAAGACCAGGCTTATGATCATGAGAGTAGTACTCTCATCAGCCGATGCCTGTTACCGGTGGTAACCTTTTAACCATCTGGGAACTTAGATATTCAGGCCCATCATTCATTTGAAGTGGGTCCGAGTTTAAGTTCGTGTACCATTCTGGTACCCGAGCAGAAATTTTTTATAAATGTTCTGCAAAACCCGATTGACCCGAACATCCACACGTCCGCCCATCACTAATAGCAACACGTCTTGTAAACACAGCTCTGGGATGAAAAATTTAGCTTTTTGTCTGGAAGAAAACGGATGATTTTTCATAATGTTATTTGAACTGAGCCATAATTGGATAGGAGTCGAGGAACAAACCTGCTTCCTCTGTTTGAAATCTCAGCAGTGACCTGTTATTCAGACACCAAAGGCAGGTGAAGGGGCTGGGAATGACAGACAGGGACGAGAAGTACCAGTACACATTCAGCCCCTGTGCACCGAAATCTAATTAGCAGAAAACTTCAAATGGTGATTATAAGAATCACAAAGAGGATGTCTTCACCAAAGGTATCAATGTTATCTGTACAGCACCATTACAGCCATGTATTTACTTTACATTACAAATTCTTACTGACAGGTTCTTCTGTTTTATGTGTTTGCCTGTTTCGTTTTTTTTTGTTTGCCACTCTGGGCAGGTTTTAGGGTTTCCAGATGTTTTTGCCTGATTCATCATTTGCAATTTTTCCAAGTACAAATTACTGGAGTAATTTTATATATGCCAAAAAAAGTGCTCAATTTTTGACATATTTTACAAAATGTGCAACTTTTTGCTCTAAAAAGCCTCAAAAATAGAGGCAAAAAAAAATAATTTTTTTTCACTTTGCACAAAATTCATAAACCAGGTGCGCCATTTTGATCAATTTGAACATGTGCTTTCTAATCTGCAGAACCCTTTTAGGTAGAATAATTGACTACAAAACTACTATATATGGCTGCGTATGGGCATATTGGTTATTAGAGTTGTTCAAACTGGTAACATGTGATATGTGACAAACAATGCAATGTCTTTTTAGGAATGTACTTGCATAAAAAGATGTTTTGTGGACTAGAGACCACCAACTCCTGACTTTTTCAAGATGATGATGATGAACTAAGATCAGTAACCTAAAATAATAATTTTCAGCCTAGTCAAACTGGAAGAGGGATGATTCTGATTTTGACCTAATTTTTGATCCTAAGGGTCCAATTAATTAATGCTGGCATTGTATTGCCATCATGTGACTCAGAAGAGGACCTAAACTATTCAGGAGAAAAATGGCGATCAGTGAGTGTATTAATACATTGCAATTATATGTATACATATCATATATATATTATTAATATATCTATATTGAGCAAGGTCTCAAACAAACAATCAGAAGTCAACCTCATTGCATTGTAATAGCAATAACTGTGGTGTGGCTGCTCGCTATGCACAAAAACTCACTTTATTTGTTAAACATTTTGATAAATGATGTGACTTTGCAATTATGTAACTCTTTCTATAACCTAAATATTATACTTTGTGATTAAATTTCTCATTCTCATTCTTGTTTAGACCACAAGCCTAAATAATGTGCTAAGTTTATTGTGCGCAGACCGAGGACGATATTCTTATACTTTTACATGATCAGGACAGGAATACAACACCTCGTGTGTGCACCTCTTAATAATTTTGGCTTAACCTTCAGCTGCCGGGCACCATCACAGGGAATGTACTTCAATCCAGGACTGAAGTTCATTTCTGTCTTAATTTCCTCCACTTTTGTGACATAAATTATGATGAATTTACCAGCCGCGCTCCTAGTGGTGACGCTTGGCCCATTTTTAAAAAAGTTAATGGAGCTAACAGGCACTGGCGTAAAAACACCAATAGTCAAAAAATTTTCGTGCAACAATAAGTTGCACAAACATTTTCTGAGATTTTAGTTTAAAGCAAGAAAACTGGCAAAAAATGCATGATCAGGACCAACATCTGTTGGAGATTCACTGTGATCATACCCTGAACATGTGCATTTATCACCTAAACTATCTTGGTCAGATTCTGCATTACACTCAATTTGCCAGTATTCTTACCAAACTTATATCTCATACTTTGATGTATTTTTGTAAAAGGATTTAGGTAGAAAAAGTTTTGTGTTAAATTATATCTCAATATCAGTTTTTACACATTTATCTTCCTTAACATTCAGGGTTGATACAGTTTACATTACACATTTTAACCCTAATAATATCAAAGTTTGTGTTTTTTTAAGCTTTACGATTTTTGTCTAGCCAGAAAATCTATACTTATAATTTTTGACATGTCCACAAACCTGAGAGAAGATCTAAAGGTCTAAAATATCAGTAGATCAGTCTATTAACCTCAGCCCCTGTCCCACATCAATGCTACAATGTCAATATCATAACAAAGCTGCATCTCAGACAAGCATTAGTTTCACTGCTGCAGGCAGGTGTGGTATATAAGTCACCTGAACTCCAAAATAATTAAAAGTTATATGCACAACTTACATTGCTCTTCAGACACATCTTCATATATGTTTCCAATGACATACAATTTATCAATTACACCTCATGCAAATGGTTGGTTACATGGAGGGCCAGTTTCAGACAAAGTGAGGCCCCACATGCTCACATATTGCACCATCACACAGAAATATTTTAATTTTATTTACATGCGCTGAGTTCAAACCTTTAAGCGAGCATGATCGACAATATTGAAGTCGTTTGACGTTTGTTTCCCGGCCTCTTTACACTGGCTGAAGAATGATGGGGACAGAATGATCACTAGTAGATCAATCTGCCACATACAGTATCATGTTATCAGCAGCAAATCTGCAGTTTACAGTGATGAGCGAACATGCTCGGATAACGTCTTATCCGAGCACGCTTGAGTGTTATCCGTGCATCTGGGCGTGCTAATATATTATGTTTGAGTCCCTGCGGCTGCATGATTTGCAGCTGTTAGACATCCTCAACACATGTGGGGATTCCCTAACAAACCGG
This sequence comes from Dendrobates tinctorius, assembly GCF_039654945.1. Taxonomy (NCBI): domain Eukaryota; kingdom Metazoa; phylum Chordata; class Amphibia; order Anura; family Dendrobatidae; genus Dendrobates; species Dendrobates tinctorius. The sequence continues at coordinate 15,573,358 of NW_027361747.1, read as the reverse complement.
CAATCCCCACTTGTGTTGAGGCTGTCTAACAGCCGCAAATCTTGCAGCCGCAGTCACTCTTACATAATATAAGAGCATGTCCAAAAATCTCATTATAAGACATTATCCGAGCACGTTGGATCATCGCTAATAGGCAGCATTTTGGTGGTTTAGTATAAAGCACCCCAAAGTCCTCCACATAGTATAATGCACCCCATAGTCCTCTATATATTATAATACACCTCATAATGCTTCATGTAGTACAATGCACACTAGCCATAGTCCTCTATACAGTATAATGTACAGCCCATAGTCAACAATATAGTATAATGCTCCCATAGTCCTCCCTATTGTAAAATGCACCCCCAAAGTCCTCCATATAGTACAATGAACTCCTCATAGTGTAATGCACCCCATGGTCCTTCATATAGTGTAAAGTATTCCCCATAGTCCTCCATACTGTATAATGCATTCCCCATAGTCCTTCATACAGAATAATGCAGCCCTCAAAGTACATACAGTATAATATACAGCCTATAGTACTCAATAGAGTGTAATGCAGCCCCTATATAGTATAATGCAGTCCCCATATAGTGAATGTAGTATAATGCACTCCCCATAGTCAACTACAAAGTACAATGCAGCCTTTTAGAGTATAATATGGCCTCATAGAGTATAATGCGCTCCCATAGAGCATAATTCACCCCGTAGAGTATAATGCAGCACCATAAAGTATAATGTAGTCTGCATACAGTATAACTTAGCCCCATATAGTATATATAGAGTATAATGCACTGCCATAGAGTGTAGTGAAGCCCCACAGAGTATAATGTAGTGCCATGAAGTGTAATGCAGCCCAGTAGAGTACAATGCAGCCCCAAAGCATATAATGCAGCCACCTTACAGTATAATGCAGCCCCCATACAGTATAATGCAGTCCCCATAGAGTATAATACAGCCACCTAGAGTACTATGCAGCCTGATATAGTATAATACAGCTCCATATAGTATAATGCAGCCTCATATAATATAATGCTTCTCAGAGTATAATTGTCATGGAGTGACTTGTCCTCTGTGCCGCAACCCTCAGGATGGCACTAACACCAGGACACACAAGGGGAACACCGGGGAAACAGTTACATCGGGGGGCCCTGCAATAGGGAACGAGGACATGGAGACCTCCTGCACTTCCCTCAGGCAGTGTCCCTGAACACTCCTAATGTTCCCTATACAGGCTCATCACCTGTCGCCGAACTGGATACCTTAATCCCTAGCTCACCCTGCATCTATCCCTTACTAGTGAACTGAATGGTGCAGAGACTAATCCCACCACTGTACTAATACACACAAGGAAAATACAACAAAACAGGGAAAACACACAACTTAGCTTTGCTCTGCTGCTATTGTTCCAAGCAACAAAGTAAGGCACCCGGATACAGCTTCCACCTGAATAGCTGCTACTCCAAAGCTCTGACTGAGCTGCAAGGAACTCCTCTCATTAGCTCCTTTCTCCACCAAGGTTGGTTGGGAATGAGCAATATCACCAACAGTGATTGAGAACACCTGATCTCCTTTACAGGTAGGAGCCAGGGTACCCACACCTGCTTGGTAATTTACATGTAATGACCCCAGCGGCCACCGGGGGCAAACCCAGAACTAAAGCAACTACAGTGTAATAACCCCAGCGGCCACCGGGGACAAAACTAACCTTAAGCCAAAGGCTTTAAGAAAAAAAAGGCTATCTGTGCTAAATCTGTCACAATCCAACATGGATCATGACAATAATGCAGCCTCATATAGTATAATGCAGCCCCATATAATATAATGCAGCCTCATAGAGTATAATGCAGCCTCAGAGAGAATTATGCAGCCCCATATAGTATAATGCAACCCTATATAGTATAATGCAGCCCCATATAATATAATGCAGCCTCTCAGAGTATAATGCAGACTCTCAAAGTATAATGCAGCCCCATATAGTATAATGCAGCCCCCATATAGTGCATGTAGTATAATGCACTGCCCATAGTCATCTACAAAGTACAATGTGGCCACACATAGTAAAATGCGGCCCTATAGAGTGCAATGCAGCCTCATGGAGTATAATGCGGTTCCATAAAGTATAATGCACCCCATAGAGTATAATGCATCCCCATAGAGTATAATGTAACCCCATAGAGTATAATGCATCCCCCATACATTATAATTCAGCCCTTAGAGTATAAAGCAGCCCCATAGAGTGTAGTGCAACCTCATAGAGTATAATGCAGCCCTTTAGAGTATAATGCAGCCTCATATATAGTATAATGCAGCCCCATATAGTTAAATGAAACCCTATATAGTATAGTGCAGCCCCATAGAGTATAATGCAGCCTCATATAGTATAATGCAGCCCTATATAGTATAAGTATAGTGTAATGCAACCTCAGAGTATAATTCAGCCCCATTGAGTATAATGCAGCCCCATAGAGTACAATGCAGCTCCATATAGTAAAATGCAGCCCTATGTAGTATAATGCAGCCCCATAAAGTACAATGCAGCCTCATATAGTATGATACAGCCTCGAACAGAAGGAGAGGATGAAGCTCAGCATAGACTTCCAGTAAATAAAATTCAAAAATTTATTAAGTGAAAAATATGATTAAAAACAAAACCCGATGCATTTCTGGCACGTCAGTGCCCTTAGTCATAGGATTCTCCCCTCCTGTTCTACATTGTCACAATCACCGGCTGGACTAGCACCTTCCAGGAATGTATCGAACTAGGACTTCATATTGCACGGTGTGGTAAGCTGTTTTTTCTTCCTATACTATAATACAGCCTCATATGGTATAATGCAGCCCTATATATGGTAAATATTGTGTAATGCAACCTCAGAGTATAATGCATCCCCATAGAGTATAATGTAACCCCATAGAGTATAATGCATCCCCCATACATTATAATTCAGCCCTTAGAGTATAAAGCAGCCCCATAGAGTGTAATGCAACCTCATAGAGTATAATGCAGCCCCATAGAGTATAATGCAGCCTCATATAGTATAATGCAGCCCCATATAGTTAAATGAAACCCTATATAGTATAGTGCAGGCCCATAGAGTATAATGCAGCCTCATATAGTATAATGCAGCCCTATATAGTATAAGTATAGCGTAATGCAACCTCAGAGTATAATTCAGCCCCATTGCGTATAATGCAGCCCCATAGAGTACAATGCAGCTCCATATAGTAAAATGCAGCCCTATGTAGTATAATGCAGCCCCATAGAGTACAATGCAGCCTCATATAGTATGATACAGCCTCGAACAGAAGGAGAGGATGAAGCTCAGCATAGACTTCCAGTAAATAAAATTCAAAAATGTATTAAGTGAAAAACATGATTAAAACAAAACCCGATGCATTTCTGGCACGTCAGTGCCCTTAGTCATAGGATTCTCCCCTCCTGTTCTACATTGTCACAATCACCGGCTGAACTAGCACCTTCCAGGAATGTATCGAACTAGGACTTCATATTGCATGGTGTGGTGGTAAGCTGTTTTTTCTTCCTATACTATAATACAGCCTCATATGGTATAATGCAGCCCTATATATGGTAAATATAGTGTAATGCAACCTCAGAGTATAATTCAGCCCCATTGTGTATAATGCAGCGCCATAGAGTACAATGCAGCACCATATAGTATTTTTTTTTCTATAGCGAAAACATATTCCGCAGCACTTTACAATATAGAGAGGACTTGTACAGACAATAGACATTACAGCATAACAAACACAGATCAAAAAGGTATCAAGAGGAATGAGGGCCCTGCTTGCAAGCTTACAATCTATGAGGAAAAAGGGGAGACACGAAAGGTGGACGGTAACAATTGCTTTCGTTGTTTCGACCAGCCATAGTGTAAGAACCGGGTGTTCATGTAATGCTGCATGAACTGGTTATCAGACTAAGAATGTACCAGTACAGACACAGAGGGCTATTAAATGCACAAAGCATGTGAGAACATGATGCGAGGAGCCTTGCTATGGTAAAAATTTTGAATGGGTCAGACAGGGATAGTTAGGTTAATGCGTTGAGGCGGTAGGCCAGTCTGAACAAATGCATTTTTAGGGCATGCTTAAAACTGTGGAGATTAGGGATTAATCGTATTAACCTGGGTAGTGCATTCCAAAGAATTGGTGCAGCACTTGAAAAGTCTTGGCGACGGGAGTGGGAGGTTCTGATTTTTGGGGATGTTAACCTCAGGACATTAGCAGAATGGAGGGCACGGGTAGGGTGGTAGACTGAGATGAGGGAGGAGATATACGGTGGTGCTGAGCCGTGGAGTGCTTTGTGGGTGAGGGTAATAAGTTTGCACTGGATTCTGGAGTGGATGGGTAACCAGTGTAATGACTGGCACAAGGTAGAGGCATCAGTATAGAGACTGGTGAGGAATATGATCCTGGCTGCAGCATTCAAGACAGATTGGAGAGGTGAGAGTTTGGTAAGAGGGAGACCGATTAGTAGAGAGTTACAATAGTCCAGACGAGAATGAATAAGAGAGACAGTAAGGCTGAGTTCACACGTGGCGTTTTTTTCGCATTTCCGCGGCGGTTTTAACCGCGCGATTTTGCCGCGAAAACGCGAAAAATAAGCATCCCATGCATTCCTATGGGATTCCACAATGCTGTACTAATGCTGCGGTTTTTACCGCGGCGGAATCGCTTCGCGGTAAAAACCGCCGCATGCTCATTAATTTGCGGAATCGCGGCGATCCTGCACCCATAGGAATGCATTGTTCCGCTTATTTCCCGCATGTGGCTGTGCACACCATGCGGAAAGTAAGCAGAACATTTGCGGATGGTACCCATGGTCTGGAGGAGGAGACTGTCCTCCGGGCTTTGGGTACCATATCCCTGTAAAAAATAGAATTTAAAATAAAAAATATTGTTATTCTCACCCTTCCTGCTTCTCTTCACGCTCTCGTTCCCAGTAGTCCTTTGCGAAAATGCCCGTGATGGCGTCCGTTCTCGCGGGATCGCGAAGTCTCGCGGTCATTCGCGCGACGTCATCGCGAATTACCGCGAGACGTCGCGATCCCGCGAGAACTGACGTCATCACGGGCATTTTCGCAAAGGATTACTGGGAACGGATGCGCGGGACGTCGGAGGGTAAGAATAACACCATTTTTTAATTTTTTTTTACATTCTATCTTTCACTATTGATGCCGCATAGGCGGCCTCAGTAGTAAAAAGTTGGTCTCACTTGTCAAACACTATGTTTGACGAGTGTGACCAACCTGTCAATCAGTTCTCCAAGCGATGCTACAGATCGCTTGGAGAACGCTAACATTTTGAAAGCTAAATACGCTTGCAAAATGCTAGTTTTTCCGCGGGAAAATCGCGGGAATTTAAAATGCGATTTTCCCGCGGACTGGAATTCCGGAATTCTCGCTGTAATTTCCGCGAGAGGTCCGGTACGTGTGCACTTACACTCAGCGTTTTTGCAGAGTTGAAAGTAAGAAAAGGTCGAATTCTAGAAATGTTTTTGAGGTACATATAACAAGAGCAAGACAGTGATCAGATGTGGGGGGTGAATGAAAGCTCAGAATCAAGTATAACCCCAAGACAGCGGGCATGTTAGGGGTTTGTTATAAGTCTCCAAAAATAATGGAAGCAACAAAGAATATCCTCATAAAGCAAATAGATGAAACTACGACTCAAGGAGAAGTCATTATTATGGGGGACTTCAACTACCCTGAAATACATTGGGGAACCGAAACCTGCAGTTCCAGCAAAGGTAATAGGTTTTTGACAACTATGAGAGACAATTACCTTTCACAACTGGTTCAGGACCCAACAAGAGGGGGGGCACTGCTAGACCTAATATTAAGCAACAGGCCAGACCGCATATCAAATGAAAGGGTTGGGGGTCACTTGGGTAATAGTGATCACAAATTAATAATGTATCCTTTAATAAGGTGTGTAGTAGAGGGGTTACAAGGGCACTAAACTTCAGGAAAACAAATTTCCAACGGATGAGAGATGATCTTGGTGCAATTAACTGGGACGATATCCTGAAACATAAAAATAAACAAAGACAATGGGAGACGTTTCTTAGCATCCTGAATAGGACCTGTGCACAATATATACCGTATGGGAATAAACATGCGAGAAATAGGAGGAAACCACTATGGCTAAATAGAGCTGTAAGGTGTGCAATAAGAGATAAAAATAAAGCATTTAGAGAATTAAAGAAAGTAGGTAGTGATGAGGCATTAACTAAATACAGAAGATTAAATAAATACTGTAAAAAGCAAATCAAGACAGCAAAGTTTGAGACAGAGAGACTCATTGCCATAGAAAGTAAAAATAATCCCAAAATATTCTTTAACTACATAAATAGTAAGAAACTAAAAAATGATAGTGTTGGTCCCCTTAAAAATAGTCTGGCTGAAATGGTGGAGGATGAGGAAAAAGCCAATATGCTAAATGACTTTTTTTATACAGTATTTACACAAGAAAATCCCATCACAGATAACATGATCAGGGATAAAAATTCTCCATTAAATGTCACCTGCTTAACCCAGCAGGAAGTACGGCGGCGTCTAAAAATCAGTAAAATTGACAAATCCCTGGGCCCGGATGGGATACATTCCCGAGTACTGCAGGAATTAAGCACAGTCATAGATAGACCATTATTTTTAATCTTTAAGGATTCCATAATAACAGGGTCTGTACGACAGGACTGGCGTATAGCAAATGTGGTGCCAATATTCAAAAAGGGGACAAAAACTGAACTTGGAAATTATAATCCAGTAAGTTTAACCTCGACTGTGGGTAAAATTCTGGAGGGTTTTCTAAGAGATACTATACTGGAGTATCTGGAGAAGAATAACCTCATGACTAGTGTTGAGCATTCCGATACCGCAAGTATCGGGTATCGGCCGATACTTGCTGTATCGGAATTCCGATACCGACATCCGATATTTTTTCAATATCGGGCATCGGAATCGGAAGTTCAAAGTTGATTGACAGCCGAAATGACGTCATCATGATGCGCGGTGTGTGCGCATCATGATGCGCCGTCATTTCGGGCCTTCCCGGGGGTCTCTGCCGGCCTGCCGGGGGGCTGTGCCGGCCTGCCGGGGGGCTGTGTGGACTGCCCGGGGTCTGTACCGGCCTGCCGGGGGGCTGTGCCGGCCTGCCGGTGGTCTGTGCACCCTGTGGGGGTCTGTACTGGCCTGTCGGGGGGCTGTGCCGGCCTGCCGGGGGGCTGTGCTGATGTCCGGGGGTCTGTGCAGGCATCGTCCGATGGGACTACAAGTCCCATCGGGCGATGCCTGCTACCATGACAGTGATTGACACATTAGCCAATGATGGGACAGTAGTAGTCCCATCATCCGGCTAATGTGTTAAATGTTTAAAAAAAAAAAAAAAAAATACTACATACATGCTACATACATACTACATGCATGCTACATACATACTACATGCTACATACATACCACATATATACTACATGCATGCTACATACATACTACATGCTACATACATACTACATACATACTACATACATACTACATGCATGCTACATACATACTACATACTACATGCATACTACATGCTACATGCATGCTACATACATACTACATGCTACATACATACCACATATATACTACATGCATGCTACATACATACTACATGCTACATACATACTACATATATTCTACATGCATGCTACATACATACTACATGCTACATACATACTACATACATACTACATACATACTACATGCTACATACATACTACATATATACTACATGCATGCTACATACATACTACATGCTACATACATACTACATACATACTACATGCATGCTACATACATACTACATGCTACATGCATGCTACATACATACTACATATATACTACATGCATGCTACATACATACTACATACATACTACATGCATGCTACATACATACTACATGCTACATGCATACTACATACATACTACATACATACTACATGCTACATACATACTACATGCTACATACATACCACATATATACTACATGCATGCTACATACATACTACATGCTACATACATACTACATATATACTACATGCATGCTACATACATACTACACGCTACATACATACTACATACATACTACATGCATACTACATGCATGCTACATACTACATACATACTACATGCATGCTACATACATACTACATGCTACATGCATGCTACATACATACTACATACATACTACATACATACTACATACATACTACATGCATGCTACATACATACTACATGCTACATGCATACCACATATATACTACATACATACTACATGCATGATACATACATACTACATGCTACATACATACCACATATATACTACACACATACTACATGCATGCTACATACATACTACATGCTACATACATACTACATATATACTACATGCATGCTACATACATACTACATGCTACATGCATTCTACATACATACTACATGCTACATACATACTACATACATACTACATGCTACATACATACCACATATATACTACATGCATGCTACATACATGCTACATGCTACATACATACTACATACATACTACATGCATGCTACATACATACTACATGCTACATACATACCACATATATACTACATACATACTACATACATGCTACATACATACTACATGCATGCTACATACAATACATTCATACAATACATACATAGACATACAGTACATATAACATAGAGTAACATACTTACCAATACTTGTCACATTGTTCCCCGAAGCCATTGTCGTCTGCGGAATAAATATTAACATAACAAACCACAAAAATACTCACCCATGATCCGAAGCAGTCCACGAGTGTGTCCCACGACGATCTTGGGTAGAGAATAGGAGTTGAGCGATACCGTCCGATACTTCAAAATATCAGATCGGAATGGATCGGCCGATCTTTAAAAAAAGCATCGGTATCGCCGATGCCGATACCGGAAGTCCCATTCAAGTCTATGAGACTTCCGGTATCGGAATTGGAAAAACCCTTTCCTGCCCTTGAACAGCCTCTCGGGGGTCTGTACTGGCCTTCCGGGGGTCTCTGCCGGCCTGCCGGGGGTCTGTGCCGGCCTGCCGGTGGGCTGTGCGGACTGCCCGGGGTCTGTGCACCCTGTGGGGGTCTGTACCGGCCTGCCGGGGGGCTGTGCCGGCCTGCCGGGGGGCTGTGCTGATGTCCGGGGGTCTGTGCAAGCATCGTCCGATGGGACTACAAGTCCCATCGGGCGATGCCTGCTACCATGACAGTGATTGACACATTAGCCAATGATGGGACAGTAGTAGTCCCATCATCCGGCTAATGTGTTAAATGTAAAAAAAAAAAAAAAAAAAAAAAAAAAATACTACATACATACATACTACATGCATGCTACATACATACTACAAGCTACATACATAGTACATATATACTACATATATACTACATGCATGCTACATACATGCTACATACATACTACATACATACTACATATATACTACATACATGCTACATGCTACATACATACTACATACATACTACATGCTACATACATACTACATATATGCATCATACATACTACATGCTACATACATACTACATACATACTACATATATACTACATGCATGCTACATACATACTGCATGCATGCTACATACATACTACATGCATGCTACATACATGCTACATGCTACATAAATACTACATACATACTACATATATACTACATACATGCTACATGCTACATACATACATACTACATACATACTACATGCTACATACATACTACATACATACTACATATATACTACATGCATGCTACATACATACTGCATGCATGCTACATACATACTACATGCATGTTACATACATACTACATGCTACATACATACTACATACATACTACATGCATGCTACATACATACTACATGCTACATACATACTACATATATACTACATGCATGCTACATACATACTACATGCTACATACATACTACATATATACTACATGCATGCTACATACATACTACATGCTACATACATACTACATACATACTACATACATACTACATGCATGCTACATACATACTACATGCTACATACATACCACATATATACTACATGCATGCTACATACATGCTACATGCTACATACATACTACATACATACTATATGCTACATACATACCACATATATACTACATGCATGCTACATACATGCTACATGCTACATACATACTACATACATACTACATGCATGCTACATACATACTACATGCTACATACATACCACATATATACTACATACATACTACATACATGCTACATACATACTACATGCATGCTACATACAATACATTCATACAATACATACATAGACATACAGTACATATAACATAGAGTAACATACTTACCAATACTTGTCACATTGTTCCCCGAAGCCATTGTCATCTACGGAATAAATATTAACATAACAAACCACAAAAATACTCACCGATGATCCGAAGCAGTCCACGAGTGTGTCCCACGACGATCTTGGGTAGAGAACTGCAGCATCAGCTGATGCTGCCGCTCTCTACGGGCTGCAGGAATCCAATGACGGAAGGTAGGTATCCTTCCGCACTGTATTCCTCCGCCACTTAAAAAAAAAATCCCTAGTAGCATCTTTTTTAAAGATCAGCCGATCCATTCCGATCCGATATTTTGAAGTATCGGACGGTATCGCTCAACTCTACTCATGACCCAATATCAACATGGGTTTACAAGGGACCGTTCCTGTCAGACTAATCTGATAAGCTTTTATGAAGAGGTAAGTTCCGGACTGGACCAAGGGAATGCAGTGGACATGGTGTACATGGACTTTTCAAAAGCTTTTGATACGGTGCCACACAAAAGGTTGATACATAAAATGAGAACAATGGGGATAGGGGAAAATATGTGTAGATGGGTTAAGAGCTGGCTCAGGGATAGGAAACAAAGTGTGGTTATTAATGGAGCACACTCAGACTGGGTCACGGTTAGCAGTGGGGTACCACATGGGTCAGTTTTGGGCCCGCTTCTTTTTAACATATTTATTAATGATCTTGTAGGGGGCATAGAGAGTAGAATTTCAATATTTGCAGATGACACTAAACTCTGCAGGGTAATCAATACAGAGGAGGACAATTTTATATTACAGGAGGATTTATGTAAACTAGAAGCTTGGGCTGATAAATGGCAAATGAGCTTTAATGGGGATAAATGTAAGGTCATGCACTTGGGCAGAACGAATAAGATGTATAATTATGTGCTTAATTGTTAAACACTAGGCAAAACTGTCACTGAAAAGGACCTGAGTGTATGGGTGGACGACAAACTCACATTTAGTGGCCAGTGTCAGGCAGCTGCTGCAAAGGCAAATAAAATAATGGGATGCATTAAAAGAGACATAGATGCTCATGAGGAGAACATAATTTTACCTCTATATAAGTCACTAGTGCGACCATACTTAGAATACTGTGTACAGTTCTGGTCTCCGGTGTATAAGAAAGACATAGCTGAACTGGAGCGGGTGCAGAGTAGAGCGACCAAGGTTATTAGGGAACTAGGGGGTCTGCAATACCAAGACAGGTTATTACACTTGGGGTTATTTAGTTTGGAGAATCGAAGGCTTAGGGGTGATCTTATTACAATGTATAAATATATGCGGGGACAGTACAAAGACCTTTCTAATGATCTTTTTACTCTTAGACCTGTGACGGGGACAAGGGGGCATCCTCTATGTCTGGAGGAAAGAAGGTTCAAGCATACTCACAGAGGCGGATTCATTACTGTAAGAGCAGTGAGACTATGGAACTCTCTGCCATATGATGTTGTAATGAGTGATTCCCTACTAAAATTTAAGAAGGGACTGGATGCCTTTCTTGAAAAGTATAATATTAGAGGGTATATACACAAGTTTCCTTAATATTGCGTTGATCCAGGGAGTTAGTCTGATTGCCGTATGTGGAGTCGGGAAGGAATTTTTTCCCCAATGTGAAGCTTACTGTTTGCCACATGGTTTTTTTTGCCTTCCTCTGGATCAACATGTTAGGGCAGGTTAGGACAGGATATGGGTTGAACTAGATGGACTTAAAGTCTCCCTTCAACCTTAATAACTATTATTATGTTGCTGGGGAGTAATGGTGGAACCACACACGGAAATGGCAATGTTGGGCATAGGTAGGTTAGTAGAGGGAGGAAACACGAGGAGTTAAGTTTTTGACAGAGGGAGGACATGATGTTAGAAACAGTGGTAAGACAATCACTGGTGTTTTCTAAAAATGCAGGTGTATTATCAGGAGAAGAAGTGTATAATTGGGTGTCATCAGCATAGAGATGGTACTGGAAATCAAATCTACTGATTGTTTGTCCAATAGGGGCTGTATACAAAGAGAAGAGGAGGGGGCTTAGGACTGACCCTTTAGGAACCCCAACAGTAAGGGGAAGATAAGAGGAGGAGGAACCAGCAAAAGATACAGTGACGGAGCGGTCAGAGAGATAGGAAGTGAACCAGGAGAGAATGGTGTCCTTGAGACCGATGGAGAGGAGCATAGTGAGGAGGCGCTGATGATCCACAGTGTTGAATGCTGCCGAGAGATCCAAGAGAATTAGCATAGAGTAGTGACCATTAGATTTAGCTGTTAGTAGATCATTAGAGACTTTGGTGAGGACAGTTTCAGTAGCAAATAAAGAGCAGAAACCGGATTGTAGGGGTTCGAGAAGAGAGTTATCTGAGAGATAGCGGATAAGACGGGCGTGGACCAGGCGTTCCAGGAGATTAGAGATGAAGGGAAGATTAGAGCCAGGTCTATAATTAGCAGCACAGTTTTGGTCGAGGGATGGTTTTTTAAGTAATGGATGTATGATGGCATGCTTAAATGAGGAGGGAAAGATACCGGAAGGGAGAGAGAGGTTGAATATTTTTGTTAGGTGAGTCATATAGTATAATGCAGCCCCATAGAGCATAATGCCGCCTTATATAGTATAATGCAGCTCCATATTTTATAATGCAGCCAAATATAGTGTAATGCAGCCTGATATAATAGAATGCAGCCCCATAGAGTATAATGCAGCATCATATAATATAATGCAGCATCATGTAATATAATGCAGCCTCATAGAGTATAATGCAGCCCCATATGGTATAATGAAGACTCATATTGTATAATGCAGCCCCATATAGTATAATGCAGCCCCATAAAGTATAATTCACCCCCCAAAGAGTATAATGCAGCCCCCATAGAGTATAATGCAGTCTCATATAGTATAATGCAGGCCCATGTAGAATAATGCAGCCTCATATAGTATAATGCAGCCCCATGTAGAATAATGGAGCCTCATATAGTATAATGCAGCCCATATAGTATAATGCAGCCCATATAGTTTAATGCAGCCACATATAGTATAATGCAGCCCCATAGAGCATAATGCAGCCCCATAGAGTATAATGCAGCCTCAGAGTCTAATACAGCCTCATAGCATATAATGCAGCCTCATAAAATAGAATACAGCCTCATATAAAATAATGCATCCTCATAGAGTATAATGCAGCCCCAAAAAGTATATTTCAGCCTCCACGTAGTAGAATTCAGCTAATATAGAGTATAATGCAGCCTCCATAGAGTATAATGCAGTCTCATATAGTATAATGCAGCCCCATATAGCATAATGCAGCCCCCATGTAATATAATGCAGCTCCCATATAGTATAACTCAGCCCCATAGAGTTTAATGCAGCCTTATATAGTATAATGCAGCCCCAAATAGAATAATGCAGCCTCATATTGTATAATTTAGCCTCATAGAGTATAATGCACCCCCATATAGTATAATGCAACGTCATATAGTATAACACAGCCTCATAAAGTATAATGCAGCCTCATATAGTAAAATCCAGCCCCATAGTGTATAATGCAGCCTCATAGAGTATAATGCAGCACCATATACAATAATGCTGTCACGTGCCCAGTCCTGTGTGACACGGCCAGCAGGCCGGTATCTAATACAACAGGACACGGCACGTGTAATTGTCCAGTGTGATGCGGCCCGCAGGCCAGTAACTAATACAACAAGACAAAGGGGATAGGGAAACATTTACAACGGTGGGCCCTGCGATAGGGAACGGGGGACATGGAGACCTCCTGCACTCCCCTGAGTCAGTGTCCCTAACACTCCTAACATTCCCTATACAGGCTCCTCACCTGTCGCTGATCAGGATACCTGTCACCCTAGCGCACCCTACACCTATTCCTTACTAGGGAGCTGGGTGGTGCAGGCACTGGCCCCACCGCTGTACTAACACCAACATGAGGAAAAGTGACAAACAGGGAAGCACAGCTTTGCTCTGATGCACTTGCTCCTGGCAACAGAGTCCAACACCTGAGTGCATCTTCCTCCCACCGTGTCCAACACCTGGGTGCAGCTTTACAGCAACAGCGACCAGCACCCGAGTGCCGCCTTGGAGCAACAAAGTCCAGCACCTGAGTGCAGCTGTCCAGCTACAGAGTCCAGCACCTGAGTGCTACTGTCCAGCAACAGAGTCCAGCAAACTGAGTGCAGCTCTACACCATAGCTGCCACTCCACCAAGCTTTGCAAGAATTCTTCACTGACACCATAGCTGCCACTCCACCATGCTTTACACGAACTCCTCGCTGACACCATAGCTGCCACTCCAGGACTCTGACTGAGCTGTCCTGGACTCTCCTCCAGCTCCATCCTTCACCCAGGCTGGTTGGAAAAGACCAACAATAATATCACCAACGTGAGTGAGCACAACTGACACACCTTTATTGAGTAAACACACCTGTTAGTAATTCCCATGCAATTACACTAACCACCACCGGGGGCAAACTATCTCTAAAAACACCAGTGCAATGACCATACTGGCCACCGGGGCAAAACTATCTCTAAGCACAAAGCTTAGAGAAAAAAAAGGATACCAGTGCTCTTATCTGACATGATCCAGCATGGATCATGACAAATGCAGACCCATATAGTATAATGCATCCCATATAATATAATGCAGGCCCATATAGTACAATGCAGCCTCAGAGTATAATGCAGCCTCATATAGTATATTGCAGCCCCATATAGTACAATGCAGCCTCATATTGTACAGTGCAGCCCCATAGAGTGTAATGCAGTCCCATAGAAAATATTGCAGTGCCATATAGTATAATGCATCCCCCATTGTCTCTTTTCTGTATCTGCACTAAACACAACAAAATCCACACCTCTGTGCTTCTGTAACAACTGCAGGAGTCTTCTTGGCCAAATGCTACCACCATCTCTCAAAATTGCGCAGAGAGCCTGTGATGTTGCACCTCAATGGCCGATTCTTAGGTTATTTCTGCATAGCATGAGGAAGAATTAAACTCATTTTTTTGCAAGCTGCATAACCATGCAAATAGGTACATCTCTCTTGCTCCCCCCATCACCTCTTTAGTGCATGTGGAGATAGAAAGAATGGTTAACATTTGGGTCTGTCCCAGTCTTAATCACAGCATAATTTCTATGGTTCCTAGAAGCTTCGGTAGCTTATACCACTCAAAATCTAGGACATAACCAAACGTTGTCCATCTTTTCTATTTACCCAAGCAGACATAGCGATTAAATTTAAATTGCATAGTTAAAATAGGAGTATGTTGCGGTCATTCATTTCTTTCTATATATAGTGTTTTTAGATATGATTACGATTAAACCAGTGATCTATAGGTAAGTATGATTAATATATATATAAAAAAGTTTACTCTGACCTCACTGACATGCATCATTCATAAATATTAATTAGAAAAACTCTACCCAATTATAGTAAGTGAGATGTTCCAACAAATGCAAGGGTTGATTAGTAGTCATTTTCGGTTCAACCTTAATTCTAGCCCTGGTGACAAACCAATACTTACAATGATTGCAGGGAACAAAAATCTTCTACTTCCTCCTCTGAGTCCTAATTTATTCATATAAGATTAAAACTTTTCCAATTTTGTCTAGACTGAATGTGTAAGAAAATTATCTGCCCATGTACAAATGAATTCATTAATATTTATAATGTTATCGGTCTAATCCTTGACTAAAGTTGCTCATTTTGAATGTGTTAACCAGTCTATTATTTAGCGGCTATGTTATTTTGTTACTGGTTTTATAAAAAGAGAATCTGCTGTTTGTGATCTGATGATGTTATCTGAATTTAATTTTGATATACATACATACCAATCAGACCTTAACATTTACAGCACTGGCAGGTAAACTGAGTACATTATCTTTTTAGATTGGCACAAGCAGTAAATATTAGGCAAATGTCAGTACTTACGATTGTTATGCTGGTACGCAGGAAAATGGGAAAGCAGACGTGTTTGAGCAATTTTGACAAGGGGCAAATTGTAATGGCTAGTCGACTGTCATATGCATTGATTAGTGCCTACTAAAAATGGTGCAAGAAAGGACAACTAGTGAACCAGCGACAGGGTCATCATGGGAGCCAAAGGCTCTTGGATGCAGGGAGGGAGTAGAGTTAATGTTGAATTGATAGAAAGATGCTGGTACTCATAGTGCACCGCTACTTGAGGCTGTCTAGTTGCAGACTGATAAGAATGCCCACATTGACTCCTCTCCACCTCCAAATGCATTTATATTGGTCATATAAACATCCATACTGGATCATGGAAGCATGTGTTGTCACCCTAGAAAAGGCTGAAAAAAATAATTGGATGAAACAATGTGCATGATTTTCTATCTGGAAGCCTTGAGTCACCACATTCTTAAGATGTTCCTTTGATACATACAATGGATATAAGTCTATGCACCCCTGTGAAAATGCCAGGTCTTTGTTATGTAAAAAAGACTCATACCAACAAGAATTATTGCAGAACTTTTTGTACCTTAAATATCACCCAAAATGTGTACAATTCAATAGAAAAACATACTGAAATATTTTCAGATGGAAAAACTAAAATAATATGATTGCATATAAAGGTACGCCCTTAAACGAATAATTCTTGAAGTACGGTACCCTTTGAATTTATGACAGTGTTTAATGGTTTTTGCTAAGGAGTCTATCACCATGGCACCTCTAGAATTGGCAATCTTTGACCACTTAGATTACAGCTCCAAATCTGTTAGATTGCGAGGGCATCTCCTGTGTACATCACCCTCTTCAGTTCACCCCAAATTTTCAATTGGATTCCGGTCAGGGCTCTGTCTGGGCCATGCCAAAACTTTTATCTTCTACCAGCGATGTCATTCTTTTGTTGCTTTGGAGGTATGCTAAGGTTGAGTGTCATACTGAAATGTAAAATTCTTCTTCAGCTTTTTAGCTTGAAGATTTTGATGCAAAATTGACTATTTGGAACTGTTCAGAATTTCCTCCACATTGACTAAAGCCTCAGGTCCAGCTGTTGAACATCATCCCCAAAGCATAATGCTGCCTCCACCATGCTTCACTGTCGGTATGGTTTTCTTTTAGTGGTGGGCACTGTTGTCTCTGCACAAAATACACCTCTAGAATTATATCTAAAAAGTTGAACCTTGGTCTCATCTGACCATAACATATTTTACAACATGCTTTTGGCAGACTTGATGTAGATTGCACAAAAATTTTACAACTTTTCAAAGCTTTTACTCCAGAATTCTGGGGTGGGATTGGTTTGATGAATTGGGAGCCTATGTGTTAACCAATTAGTCCAAGGCCGGTTCTTGGCCGGCCTCTCCTCAATATGATCCCTTAGACTGACAGGTCTCTCCATTTATACAGACATAAAGCAAGACCTGTCAATCACCTCTTGCAGGGCAGGGAGAAGTTGGCAAGTGACCTATCACACAAGACACATAATCCCCAACTGTCTTTTCAAATTATGCTTACTCCGAAATGCAATAGTGCAGAGTAGCTTGACTGCAATCGCAAAGCCCATTTTTTAATCATTTTATCTGTGGTTTGAGCTGCATGAATCTGATGACAGGTTCCCTTTAAATAGTGTACCCAAGAAAAATTAAAGGGGTTGTCCACTACTTTCCAGAGTGGGCATATCGATATAATACTGTAAGACAATTGTTTTGTTAAATACCTTGTGCAGTCCTAATAGCTTCTGAGCGGCGCTATGCCGGTGTCTGAGTCTGGGTCACGTGACCCCAGGCTGTAGCCACCGCTAATATGCTCTGATGTCACAAAAAGTTCCTGACTCTGGAACTTGACGTGATATCAGCCAGGTGTGACCCAGCCTCCGCATACTGTAGTCAGTCATCAAGAGTGACTGGGCTGTGGGCGGTGCTGCACTGCACGTCACAGCCCAGTATGGCGCATGCGCACTGTAGAGTTTGTCGCAACTCCCATGAAGAGAGACGGGGCTTTGGGTGGTGCAGCGGTGCGCATGTCACAGGCCCATCTGGAGCATGCACACTGCGGCATTTCTATCCTCTCCCATCAACAGTGATGGGCCTGTGGGCGGTGGGCAGTTCTGCGTCCGCACATCGCTCTGCAGTGTCTGTCTCCTGCTTGCAATGTGTTAGGCTATGTACACACGTATGCAGAAAATATCTGCATGAAAACCGGACTCCTTCCCAGAAAACGTGCGTTTTTTTCCGTGCGTTTTTTCCACGATTTTTTCTGGAGCGTCCCCAGACACATAGAAAATAGCCAGAAATGCAGAATTTACCGCAAAATTAATGAGCATGCTGCATTTTTTACCGTGAAGCATTTTTTTCGCGGTAAAAAAAACGCATCAATATGAACAAAAAGTGCAAAATGCACTAAAATGAATGGGAAGCTTCTTTTAGGCATTTTTTGAGCAGATTTTTTTGGTAAATCCGCGCGAAAAAAAACGCAACGTGTGAACACAGCCTTACAATAAGATGCTTCAGATTGAAAATAGAGGAGGGAGAGGAGGGAGGGGTTTGAGTGTGTTTTGGAGTGGGTGTGCTAAGTGCTGCCTTACAGGTCAGTGGAATGCATCATGGAACTTGAAGTATTAGAGCACAGGAAGTCAAGAGAAAGGAAGGTGTTGATTAACCACATGAGAGCTGGAGCCAGCACTGAGGATGTGCTGCTAGAGCATGATAAAAGGTATTATTGCTAAAATAAACACAGTGGATGTTTTGAGTGGCACATAATAGCAAGATTTATGAAAAAAACGTTATAGTACTGGACAACTTCTTTAAAGCAAATCTGTCAATGTTATAAGTCTATCCTGTAAATTTCCCTATTATAGCCTCAACGAGGGAAATTGTATCCACTTAACCTCATGTGACGCAGTTAGTGACTTCTAAAAAAAAAGACAAAGAGTACAAAGAAGTATGGAATCAAAGAGTATCACGTGATCTCTCTTCTGGCTAAGTAAGGTCAACGAGGGAATGAATTCTGCTTCATATTCTCATTTCTTATTACTAAAGGTTAATTTTTATTCTTGTTTTGCTCTTGAACTCTAATTTAGAATTTTTTTATAGTGACATTATTAGAAACCCTCTTATATTGAATTTGACTGTTTAAATCCTTTTAACAACCACTGAGGAATCTCAATTCTAAATATTCTATCTACTGGCTAACACGGTACAAAGATATTGTTAAATATTAATAATTCGTTAAATATTACTTATTACACCCAGTTCTGTAGAATGCTTTAGCTTACATGACATAGGCTATTTTTAAGCTTGGCTCATGGTAGAAAGACAGCTCCATATATGTAGAGACCACGTGCTTTAGGAGACGTATATAATTCATGGCTAACTGTAGAGGTCGCTCTTCTTCTTCCCTCACCATCATGAGACACAGACGCAAGATGACATAACTCAACAGCTGGTATGTTACTTGACTACGAAGAAGCCGAACTGAGGGACAGACGACATTTGCCATGTGAGATCCCGGAGAGACAGAAGAATACATGCTGCTTTGCTATGAACAATGGACAATATCTCTTTCACTTATTTTTATTCACCTGTTTTTCTGTAATAACCTTTCTTTGATGGAAGAATCCAAATAAACCACTATATTTTTATCTGGTAACTAGTCCTGAATATTTTACAGGATATGCATTATTTTACATTGGAGAGCCAGCCAGATCTGAATTTTTGTACTTTTTTGCGGATTTCCCTCAACTTGCCCACACGGGGGATTGGACTTTGCTAACGTCAAATCATACGTGCAAGTTATCGGGAATTCCACTACTTACAAGAATCACATAGAACCTAGAAGTAAGAAGTACCAGATAGATTGAGAAGTACTACAAGTGCCAAAAGTACCAGACGTAAGCCAGACGTGTAAAGACAGGAACCCAGCGTTGTCCATCAAAGGAGCTGAGACATTTCAAGGTAAGATAAAATGGATGTCATTAATTGTCTTGCTAAGCAGAGTAAATTGAAATTTAAGTCTGTAGACAATTCTAATTCAGAAGTTTTATGGTTAAGTTTATATGCCGAGTGTGAACTCGAGAATCAGAGGTTAGATTCTAAGTTTTTCAATAGAGAAAGAGAGAGATTAAAAAATATTCTACAGATGGTAGATATATTTCATAGATCTGTGTCAGAGAAATCCAAAAATGATTGTTGTGATGTTCTCGAGATTGGCTGTAAAGTTAGGGAGATTGACTGTAATCAAGTGTCTGTAGCAGCCATTGAAGGTGACCTTTCAGACGTGGAACAAGATGGAGAAGTAGGAGGAGACTTCAGAACTGACGTAGAGGACGTACAAGGGAAAGACGTACCACTAAAAATAGAAGACTCACAGGCCCAAATCCGAAGTAGCGTGAGGAAGGATTTGATAAAGATATGCCAAATAATTCCTGCTTATGACAACAAAATAGATGTTTGTAGGAACTCTGAGATCTTTGAAAGTTGTTCTGATAAATTTGATTTATCTAACGAGGAGAAGAATCAGTTGTTCAAAATGTGGATCCCTGTAAATTTTGCTAGGAGATTGTCTTTAAAGTTATCTGGTGAAACACATGAGAATTTAACTGATAAAGACAGATTAAAAATTCTCATTTTTTGTTCATCAAATGAAAATCATCCAGATATTGATATTCTTCAAAAATTAAGAATTGGTCGGAAGGAATGTATTTTTACGTTCATGTCCATATATGAACGTTTGTACAAAATGCTGAGTGAGAATGTCAAAACACCGTCCCTCATAAGGAGTTTTGTAAGCAAATTTTGGTTTCTAAATCCTGCATCTCGTGTTATTGCGTCACAAAAAGATTCTTTGTTTGAATGTGCGCAATCCCTTGATTTTGCCAGAAAACACGAGAATCGTGAAAGGAAAGTAAATTGTGCTAATTTTGTGAAGACAGGCAGAGTAAAATCTTATCAGAAGCCTGTATTAGCAAAACCTTCTAAAATGAGTTTTCCCCAAAATCAAATCTACGAAGAAAGAAAAAGAAAATCACATGTTTGTTATAAGCCATATGGAATGATGCAAAAGAACACCGAAAAGACACAAATGGAATTAAGAAAAATGATGAGTTCTGATTTTCTTTCTGTAACAAAGATGGCCGAATTTAACAGACAGAAACAGGTGGTGAGTGACATCATGGCCTGTAAACTGAATACTCTGCTCCAAGAATCTATCAGCTTTAAAATGGCAAGAACCTTTCAGGATATTTTTTGCAGAGAAATAAGTATGGGTGTAGGAATTGGCTAGGAAAAAAGTAATATATATTGTGTAACAGTGTTATACAATTAGTGAGTTATAGAGTATAATCCTGTAGTTTTATGGTTTGTGGATATATACATAGTCATACAGTATATATAGAGTGTTTGTAGAAGTAGAAATAGTAGAACTGTATTTTTTAATGAATTAAAATCTACATCAGTAATAATATTTAGAATATGAATATGATATTAACCTTATTTTTTATGTTTCCTTAGAATTTTCATTTCAAAGCAGGACTTAATCGAGAAAAATTCTCTTCCAAGGATTTATGCCTTTATTTACACAGGAAGTTGCAATATTGCATGATTTTATATATCTAACCCTTAAAAGGAAATAACTAATTGCTTTTTAAAATGTTCTGGGTGTGTGCTTTACTGCATGGTTTGAATGACAACCACAGCAGGGGAATTTGAACCTTGTTCTAATAATACAAGTATACCAGTATACTATGTCCCTGTTCCTTAGGAAAAGAATTTTAAAGGGGGTCTCAACTTTTGCAAAGCAATGGAATTTTTTTTCCAGGCCTAAATGTCAAGTATAGCTATACATATATTTATGTCATGTGTATTTGGGGAATATTCAAAGAAATATTAAGAGACTAAATTGAAATAGTTTACAATGCATTGATAATTAGGATAATTTGGGTTAAAATACGTGTATTCATCACACCTTCGTATGTGAGGTATTTGGTTTAAAGTTAATATGTGACACAGTCTGAGTGACAGTGACTGAGTGTATGAGCAGCTGCTGAGCGAGTAATGTGATACGTTTGTATGAGGCCTCAGGATTCTGAATGAGGAAAGAAAAAACCCCAAAAGCTTTTATCTTTAGGAAATTATTAGAATATTAAGATACATAATGAAATATTATCTATACAAACATATATTTCTATATTTCTATAGTAATTATTATTTCTTGATTTAGTTAATTGTGGATAAGTGCAAAGTGCAATCGCACATCAAAATGGTTTATGCAAATTAATTTTTCCAAAGGATAATTTTATGATATTCAAATTAATTTTGATGGTTACACATCTTCAGACAAATAATGGTATAAGCAAGTATAAATTCACATAATTTATACATTAATTATTTTTAATTTTGGTTTTGATAAATGAATTATTTCAGAACAATATTTTTTGGTATTAAGGGGGAAAATATGTTTTTGATCCTGACTACATCATCACATTTGATTAATACCTCTTCTTCACACATTTTAATAGGAAAAAATATTAATAAGGTACAATGGTATAAGTATTGGGTATAATAACAAGTATTATAAGGAATCATTTCTTTACATTAAGAGGAATTATATGCAAAGTTGCATAATTTGAATATTTTGATAACACAAGTTTATTACAATTATGAAATAATCCAGATCATGGAAATATTAAGGGTATATGTTACTGAAGACATAACTACTCTGCATCAACATAAAGGCCTTATTCTTATTCTTATTTTTCATTCTTATTTTTCATTATTTTTTAATTCTTTCACCAATATTTAGTAAAGTAATATCTACTGAGAATATTGCTTCATTAAATATAGCAATTATATGGTTCTATTACTAAGGAAAATGTTTCACTTCTGAGTTATATGCAACAATTCTTTTATTCATTCATTCGCTCACTCATATATTCTTATTTTGGTTCATGGCTATACATTCCTACATATTATTAGTATAATAAATATATTCCTTATTAATAAAGATGAAAACACTGGTTACATAAAACACAGTGACACCTATGGGTTGAAAAAGGTAATTACACCCATGACATAAAAATGTTCTATCACATGAAAAAATGGATAATAATGTATTATCACTTATTATTGGTTTATTATTTCAAATATTGAAATCCATATACGGTACAAATTCTGATAATAATTATATGGATATTACTGATTGCTATGGTACGCTGTGATATTATAGGATAGGAAATTACCAGATTTGGTATAGAATAGGGAATGAAGACTTCAAGCAAGATACTGAAATTATGTTAATAAAGACTTTTCACATTTCTAAACTTCATTGATTCTTATCAGTTGCAAGAAGAAGAATGCCGCGATCCAGAAGTCCCAGAAGGTAACAAAGCTATGACTTCTGAGAAATGAACTGTGTTAATTACAAGTGCAGTATCCACCACTGACAGTCACAAGTGCAGTATCCACCACTGACAGTCACGATTAAAGTGTCTAACCTGACAACCAGAGGACGATGATCCTATGATGCTGAGAAGAACTGTGTTATCACGTTCTTATCAAGTTCCAGAGGTTTTCAATCACCTGAAAAGCTTCGATGAAAGCTGGTGAACAATGAAGGTAATTATCAGGAAGCTACAACCCTGACATATGTCCTGTGCATTAGGACAAGGACTGGTTATGGTGCTATGTTTAGCAAGGAAGAGTCATTTTAACCCTTGCTTTGCTGACCAAAGACGTCACACCTGTTCAAAGACCAGTACCGATGGAGGATTCCAGAATATCCAAGGCGAGCCAATATAAGCCCAGGTTTTTAAAGATGACACTGCACAGATATTAAAGCTGCGTAGACTTTGTTTTCGTATCAACATTTGAAATTATGGACTTTGATTTGATACACAACACAATTTCTATATGCTATAGAAAAACTGTGTTTTTAAAAGAACCAAGAAGAAGACAGAAGACATCAAAATGAAGACCAGATGACACCAGATGATGATGACTGGACCTGAGATGCTTCAATTTAGACTTAGGGAAGTATAATTATACATATTTTATATGAATATTGTTCACGGCTTACCATAACATGAATTCACGTCAATTATGTCATTGAGTACTTATAACGGTAATCTGATATTATTATTATTATTATTATTGATATTAAATTATTTTGTCAAAGAAGAAGAAAAGAAGAAAAAGATCTTGTTATATTTGAGGGTTCCAATTAATGTCTGTCTCCCTCAAAAGGGGGAATTGTTAAATATTAATAATTCGTTAAATATTACTTATTACACCCAGTTCTGTAGAATGCTTTAGCTTACATGACATAGGCTATTTTTAAGCTTGGCTCATGGTAGAAAGACAGCTCCATATATGTAGAGACCACGTGCTTTAGGAGACGTATATAATTCATGGCTAACTGTAGAGGTCGCTCTTCTTCTTCCCTCACCATCATGAGACACAGACGCAAGATGACATAACTCAACAGCTGGTATGTTACTTGACTACGAAGAAGCCGAACTGAGGGACAGACGCCATTTGCCATGTGAGATCCCGGAGAGACAGAAGAATACATGCTGCTTTGCTATGAACAATGGACAATATCTCTTTCACTTATTTTTATTCACCTGTTTTTCTGTAATAACCTTTCTTTGATGGAAGAATCCAAATAAACCACTATATTTTTATCTGGTAACTAGTCCTGAATATTTTACAGGATATGCATTATTTTACAGATATATATCTTTCCTTTATCATACCTAAAAGGTCATCAATTCTTATAATTTCTGCTTAACCCAGCACAACTCTTGTTTTACTTATTTTTTACTTATGTGCTACATACAGTGGGGCAAAAAAGTATTTAGTCAGTCAGCAATAGTGCAAGTTCCACCACTTAAAAAGATGAGAGGCGTCTGTAATTTACATCATAGGTAGACCTCAACTATGGGAGACAAACTGAGAAAAAAAAATCCAGAAAATCACATTGTCTGTTTTTTTTTCATTTTATTTGCATATTATGGTGGAAAATAAGTATTTGGTCAGAAACAAACTTCATCTCAATACTTTGTGATATATCCTTTGTTGGCAATGACAGAGGTCAAACGTTTTCTGTAAGTCTTCACAAGGTTGCCACACACTGTTATTGGTATGTTGGCCCATTCCTCCAATTCAATAAGGAATAAATTCTTGGACTTTGAGTGCGCTGCCAGACGAATTCAATAACCACACAAGGTTAAAAAAGTTAACCCTTTAATCCCTACGCGTTTCGAAGCGTAACGCTTCTTCTTCAGGGGTATCTACCCCTGAAGAAGAAGCGTTACGCTTCGAAACGCGTAGGGATTAAAGGGTTAACTTTTTGAACCTTGTGTGGTTATTGAATTCGTCTGGCAGCGCACTCAAAGTCCAAGAATTTATTCCTTATTGAATTGTGGTACGGTTCCGCTGTGGACCGTTGGACGTGCAGCAGGCTGACTCACTATACAAGCTTTATTTTATCTTTGAGAAGGTGAGTTTAATACATTCAGTAATTGAGCATTTTACCCGGATAAGACCCTATTGCGCTTTTGTTTCAACCTTCTAGTGAAAATGGCCCATTCCTCCATGCAGATCTCCTCTAGAGCAGTGATGTTTTTGGCTTTTCGCTTGGCAACACGGACTTTCAACTCCCTCCAAAGGTTTTCTATAGGGTTGAGATCTGGAGACTGGCTAGGCCACTCCAGGACCTTGAAATGCTTCTTACGAAGCCACTCCTTCGTTGCCCTGGCGGTGTGCTTTGGATCATTGTCATGTTGAAAGACCCAGCCACGTTTCATCTTCAATGCCCTTGCTGATGGAAGGAGGTTTGCACTCAAAATCTCACGATACATGGCCCCATTCATTCTTTCATGTACCCGGATCAGTCGTCCTGGCCCCCTTGCAGAGAAACAGCCCCAAAGCATGATGTTTCCACCACCATGCTTTACAGTAGGTATGGTGTTTGATGGATGCAACTCAGTATTCTTTTTCCTCCAAACACGACAAGTTGTGTTTCTACCAAACAGTTCCAGTTTGGTTTCATCAGACCATAGGACATTCTCCCAAAACTCCTCTGGATCATCCAAATGCTCTCTAGCAAACTTCAGACGGGCCCGGACATGTACAGGCTTAAGCAGTGGGACACGTCTGGCACTGCAGGATCTGAGTCCATGGTGGCGTAGTGTGTTACTTATGGTAGGCCTTGTTACATTGGTCCCAGCTCTCTGCAGTTCATTCACTAGGTCCCCCCGCGTGGTTCTGGGATTTTTGCTCACCGTTCTTGTGATCATTCTGACCCCACGGGGTGGGATTTTGCGTGGAGCACCAGATTGAGGGAGATTATCAGTGGTCTTGTATGTCTTCCATTTTCTAATTATTGCTCCCACAGTTGATTTCTTCACTCCAAGCTGGTTGGCTATTGCAGATTCAGTCTTCCCAGCCTGGTGCAGGGCTACAATTTTGTTTCTGGTGTCCTTTGACAGCTCTTTGGTCTTCACCATAGTGGAGTTTGGAGTCAGACTGTTTGAGGGTGTGCACAGGTGTCTTTTTATACTGATAACAAGTTTAAACAGGTGCCATTACTACAGGTAATGAGTGGAGGAAAGAGGAGACTCTTAAAGAAGAAGTTACAGGTCTGTGAGAGCCAGAAATCTTGATTGCTTGTTTCTGACCAAATACTTATTTTCCTCCTTAATATGCAAATAAAATGAAAAAAAAACAGACAATGTGATTTTCTGGATTTTTTTTTCTCAGTTTGTCTCCCATAGTTGAGGTCTACCTATGATGTAAATTACAGACGCCTCTCATCTTTTTAAGTGGTGGAACTTGCACTATTGCTGACTGACTAAATACTTTTTTGCCCCACTGTATGTGTTTTCAACTATGCAAGCTTATATCTGGTATATAGTTATTTCAACTTACTCTGCTTGTCCCCTTATGCTGAATCCAAAGGGAGTTTGTAGCTATATTCCGCGCTGCCGCTTTAGACAAATTCCAGGAGAATGCTGTATGATTGCAGTGGTTTTATTCTACGCGTTTCAGGGGTCTCATGCCCCCTTCATCAGGAAATACCACAAATACATACAGGTATCACAGACATAAATAGGTTTGAAAGGATGCTGGATTTCAAAAAAATGAGTGCCAGCAAGTCAGATGGTGCAGTGTCAAAGTTCAATGACACCACATGATTAACAGTTAACCTAAGATATATTACAAAAGAATACGTATTTTAAAAGATTTTTTGATTCAATTTTCGTTTACAAAACAGATGATAAAGTCAAATTTACGATTTAAACAAAAAAAAAAAAAAAAGGGAGGGGGGAGTTTATTCCTGTTTAGAGGTGGATACCTTACAAGTGGACTATCGTATGGAAACAGCAAACCGCTTTTTTTTAATTGAAAGCATTGCAATATTTATACAAAAAGGGGAAGAAAGTAAAAACATAATTTTAATTCTTTACCAATAAAAAATATATAATTTTAGTTAAATTCTAAAAAATTAAATATAAAATTATTTTTTAGTATAGAGGAAATGGGTTAAAAAATAATAAAGGATGCTAAAAGCAGCAACACACGAGAAGCTGCACAGCAGTCAGCGCTGCTCAGAATGAGAACACAAACAGCATGGATTCATTACTTCACTGATACAAAGATCATGGGCAAATTTTAGATTTAACATGAAGCACATAAAAAAAGGGGGTTAATATCAGATGCAGCAACACACAGGACGCTGTGCAGGAGCCAACTACTGCTCAAAGAAAAAACGCAGGATAAAGTGGCAGAGTGAATGGGTGGCTTCATTAATAGATAAGATCGCAGGCAGTTTTTGTGTTCAACACGTGACACATAAGTCTTTTTACTGTGAAGGAGTGGCAGTAACATTCTTGCACTGTTCACTAATCTCTAAGGCTAGGCAATATATGCATGGGAGCTGAGTTAAAGGAGAAATAAGATACTATTATCAGCCGGGGTCATTCTTTCATGTCAGACTAGTAGAATTAGTAGCGCTAAGGCTAGTTTCACACTTGCTTTTTTTTGCAGCGCGTTTTTCCCGCAAAAAACGCATTGAAAAAACGCATACAAAAGCATACAACTGCTGCGTTTTTTTCAAGCATTTTTATGAGCATGCATGAAAAAAACGCAGCGTTTTTATGCGTTTGTATGCGTTTTTAGTGCGTTTTTACCGCGTTTGCGTTTTTTTCCAACACTTTTAGGTGGCCCCTCACACTACCCAAACCATGACTTTACTAACCCTAACCCTGACCCTAACCCTAACCCTGACCCTAACCCTAACCCTAACCCTGACCCTAACCCTTAACCAAACCATACTTAACCCTAATCCTGACCCTAACCCTGACCCTAATCCTTAACAAAACCATACTTAACCCTAACCCTGACCCTAACCCTGACCCTAACCCTAACCCTAACCCTGACCCTAACCCTAACCCTAACCCTGACCCTAACCCTTAACAAAACCATACTTAACCCTAATCCTGACCCTAACCCTGACCCTAACCCTTAACCAAAACATACTTAACCCTAATCCTGACCCTAACCCTAACCCTAACCCTAACCCTGACCCTAACCCTTAACAAAACCATACTTAACCCTAATCCTGACCCTAACCCTGACCCTAACCCTTAACCAAACCATACTTAACCCTAATCCTGACCCTAACCCTGACCCTAACCCTAACCCTAACCCTGACCCTAACCCTTAACAAAACCATACTTAACCCTAATCCTGACCCTAACCCTGACCCTAACCCTTAACAAAACCATACTTAACCCTAACCCTGACCCTAACCCTGACCCTAACCCTGACCCTAACCCTGACCCTAACCCTAACCCTGTCCCTAACCCTAACCCTAACCCTAACCCTGACCCTAACCCTTAACAAAACCATACTTAACCCTAATCCTGACCCTAACCCTGACCCTAACCCTTAACCAAACCATACTTAACCCTAACCCTGACCCAAACCCCAACCCTAACCCTGACCCTGACCCTAACCCTAACCCTAAACCCCCTTAACTAACCCTAACTCTAACCCAAACCCCTAAATTCCTTGTTTAAAAAAAAAAACGCATATGCAAAAAAACGCATACATGAGCATGCCAGTGCGCACATATGCGCATCCATAGGCTATAATGGCCATTTTTAGCGCAAAACGTGCGCATATGTGCGCATGCGCTTTTTTGCAGGGCCAAAAAATGCAACATGCTGCGTCTGGAAAATACAAACGCACACCCCAAAAAAACGCAGCGCATG
This sequence comes from Dendrobates tinctorius, assembly GCF_039654945.1. Classification (NCBI taxonomy): domain Eukaryota; kingdom Metazoa; phylum Chordata; class Amphibia; order Anura; family Dendrobatidae; genus Dendrobates; species Dendrobates tinctorius. The sequence goes on along the minus strand of NW_027361747.1, from coordinate 15,543,703 downwards.
AAAATCGCATACATGCGCTTACAAGCGCGCAGGTATGCGCACCCATGTTAAATATAGGGGAAAAAACGCATGCGCACATGTGCGTTTTTTTCCAGCGCTAAAAAACGCAAATGTGAAACCAGCCTTACCCGGGCTTAATTAAAGAAAAGAAAAAATACCTGTATGTATTTGTGGTATTTCCTGATGAAGGGGGCATGAGACCCCTGAAACGCGTAGAATAAAACCACTGCAATCATACAGCATTCTCCTGGAATTTGTCTAAAGCGGCAGCGCGGAATATAGCTACAAACTCCCTTTGGATTCATCATTTCTTTGGTCACTGAAGACCTGTGGATCTGCAGCAGCTGCTACCTACACGCTCTTATCTCATCCTAACCAGGTGAGCATATTTCATGATATACTGTCTTTTGTAACGTGGATAAGACCCTATTGCGCTTTTTTGTCTCCCCCTTTTTTTGCAATTGTCCCCTTATGCTGTGAGGTCAAGAAACTTTCAAAGTGGTTTATGATGCATGTTGGCCTGGACATTGGTTTATCTAAGCCCAACAATTTATTGTGCCCTGCTGCCTTAGTTTAGTTTGATTGATTAACCCCTTTCTGACATCAGACATACTATCCCATCCATGGAACCCGGGCCCCTATGCCCATGGATGGGATAATACGTCTAGCTCGATCAGCGGCGCCCACGTGGTGAGCGCCGCTGATCGCGGCCGGGTGTCAGCTGATTATCACAGCTGACACCCGGCACTATGAGTCAGGGGCGGTCACGGACCGCCCCCGACACGTTAACCCCTTGCACACCACGATCAAACACGATCGCGGTGTACCGGGGGTTAAAGGGAAGCATCGGCAGGGAGGGGGCTCCCTCCGTGCTTCCCTGAGCCCCCACAGCAGCGTAATGTGCAGCGCTGCTGCGGGGGGCTCTTTCCCTGCAGGTCCCTGGATCCAAGATGGCGACAGGGACCTTCGGGGGCCTGCAGGGAGCTGGCTTCCTCAGTGCCTGCAAAGCGCAGGCAAGGAGGAAACCTGCACACTGCCTGTGACAGATTGCTGATCTGTCACAGTGATCTGTGATGTGACAGATCAGCGATCTGTCACCGGACAGTGATGTCCCCCCTGGGACAACCTAATAAAGTTAAAAAAAAGTATAAAAATAATTTTAAAAAAATCGCTAAATAAATTTAAAAAAAAAAATATTCCCTAATAAATTCATTTTTGGAAAATAAAAAAACAAAACAATAAAAGTACACATATTTGGTATTGCCGTGTCCATAACGACCTGCCCTATAAAACTGTCCCATTAGTTAACCCCTTTAGCGAACCCCTTAAAAAATAAAAATAAAAAACGAAGCAAAAAATAATGATTTATTATCATACCGACGAACAAAAAGTGCAATAACGCGCGATCAAAAAGACACATATAAATATCCATGGTACCGCTGAAAACGTCATCTTCTTCCGCAAAAAACGAGCCACCACACAGCATCATGAGAGAAAAAATAAAGTTATAGCTCGCAGAATAAAGCGATACAAAAATAATTTTTTATATAAAATTGTTTTTATTGCATAAAAGCGCCAAAACATAAAAAATGACATAAGTGAGGTATCGCTGTAACCGTACTGACCCGAAGAATAAAACCGCTTTATCAATTTTACCGCACGCGGAATGGTGTAAACGCACCCCCCAAAAGAAATTCATGAAATGCTGGTTTTTGTTCATTCTGCGTCCCAAAAATTGGAAAAAAAAGCGATCAAAAAGAGTCACGTGCCCGAACATGATACCAATAAAAATGTCAACTCGTCCTGCAAAAAATAAGACCTCACATGACTCAGTGGGTCAAAATACGGAAAAATTATAGCTCTCAATATGTGGTGATGCATAAACTATTTTTACAATAAAAAGCGTCTTTTAGCGTGTGACAGCTACCAAAAATAAAAACCACCATAAACAGTAAATCAAACCCCCCGTTATCACCCCCTTAGTTAGGGAAAAATAATAAAATTTAAAAAAATGTATTTATTTCCATTTTCCCATTAGGGTTAGGGCTAGGGCTAGGGTTAGGGTTAGGGCTAGGGCTAGGGTTAGGGCTGAGATTAGGGTTAGGGGTGTGTTGGGATTAGGGTTGGAGTTAGAATTGGGGAGTTTCCACTGTTTGGGCACATCAGGTGCTCTCCAAACGCAACATGGCATCTGATCTCAATTCCAGCCAATTCTGTGTTGAAAAAGTCAAATGGTGCTCCTTCCCTTCCAAGCTCTGCCATGCGCCCAAACAGTGTTTTACTCCCACATATGGGGTATCAGCCTACTCAGGACAAATTGCAAAATAAAATTTTGGGGTCCTATTTCTCCTGTTGCCCTTAGGAAAATAAAAAATTGGGGGCAAAAGTATCATTTTTGTGGGAAAAAAAATATGATTTTTTTATTTTCACGCCCGGGCGTTATAAACTTCTGTGAAGCTCTTGGGGGTTCAAAGTGCTCACCACATATCTAGATAAGTTCCTTAGGGGGTCTAGTTTCCAAAATGGTGTCATTTGTGGGGAGTTTCCACTGTTTAGGTACATCAGGGGCTCTCCAAAGGCAACATGACACCCGCAGAGCGCTCCATCAAAGTCTGCATTCCAAAACGTCACTACTTCCCTTCCGAGCCCCGACGTGGGCACATACAGTCGTTTTCTCCCACATATGGGGTATCACGGTACTCAGGACAAATTGGACAACAACTTTTGGGGTCCATTTTCTCCTGATACCCTTGGGAAAATAAAAAAATTGGGGACTAAATGATCATGTTTGTGGAAAAAATACAATTTTTTTATTTTCACGCCCAGGCATTATAAACTTCTGTGAAGCCCTTGGGGGTTGAAAGTTCTCACCAAACATCTAGATAAGTTCCTTATGGGGTCTAGTTTCCAAAATGGTGTCATTTGTGGGGGGTTTCCAGTGTTTTGGTACATCAGGGGCTTTCCAAACGCGACATGGTGTCCGATCTCAATTCCAGCCAAAAAAGTCAAATGGCGCTGCTTCCCTTCCGAGCTCTGCCATGCGCCCAAATAGTCATTTACACCCACATTATGGGGTATCGGCGTACTCAGGACAAGTTGCACAATAACTTTTAGGGTCCTGTTACCCTTGGAAAAGTAAAAATTGGGGATCATTTTTGTGGAAAAAATATGATTTTTTAGTTGTACCGCTGTACGTTATAAACTTCTGTGAAGCCGTTGTGGGTTCAAAGTTCTCACCACATATCTAGATAAGTTCCTTAGGGGGTCTAGTTTCCAAAATGGGGTCACTTGTGGGGGGTTTCCACTGTTTAGGCACATCAGGGGCTCTCCAAACATGACATGGCGTCCGATCAGAATTCCAGCCAATTTTGCATTGAAAAAAATCAAACAGCGCTCCTTCCCTTCTGAGCTCTGCCATGCGCCGAAACAGTGGTTACCCCCCACATATCAGGTATCAGCGTACTCAGGACAAATTTCACAATAACTTTTCCAGTCCAATTTCTCCTTTTACCCTTGTTAAAATAAAAAAATTGAACCTGAAATATTTTTTTTGTGAAAAAAAGTTAAATGTTCATTTTTTTTTTTATATATTCAAAAAATTCCTGTGAAACACCTGAAGGGTTAATAAACTTCTTGAATGTGGTTTTGAGCACCTTGAGGGGTGCAGTTTTTAGAATGGTGTCACTTTTGGGTATTTTCTATCATATAGACCCCTCAAAGAGGCTTCAAATGTGATGTGGTCCGTAAAAATAAAATGGTGTTGTAAAAATGAGAAATCAACTTTTAACCCTTATAACTTCCTAACAAAAAAAAATGTTGGTTCCAAAATTGTGCTGATGTAAAGCAAACATGTGGGAAATGTTACTTATTAAGTTTTTTGTGTGCCGTATTTCTTTGATTTAAGGGCATAAAAATTCAACATTGGAAAATTGCAAAATTTTCAAAATTTTCGCCAAATTTCCATTTTTTTCGCAAATAAACGTAAGTTATATGAATGAAATTTTACCACTAACATGAAGTACAATATGTCACAAGAAAACAGTGTCAGAATCACCGGGATCTATGGAAGCATTTCAGAGTTATTACCTCATAAATGGACAGTGGTCAGAATTGTAAAAATTGGCCCGGTCATAGAATCATAGAATCGTAGAGTTGGAAGGGACCTCCTGGGCCATCTGGTCCAACCCCCTGCTCAAAGCAGGATTCGCTAAATCATCCCAGTCAGATGTCTGTCCAGCCTCTGTTTGAAGACTTCCATTGAAGGAGAACTCACCACTTCTTGTGGCAGCCTGTTCCACTCATTGATCACTCTAACTGTCAAAAAGTTTTTTCTAATATCTAATCTGTGTCTCTTCCCATTCAGTTTCATCCCATTGCTTCTAGTCTTTCCTTGTGCAAATGAGAATAAAGTTGATCCTTCTACAATGTGACAGCCCTTTAGATATTTGTAGACAGCTATTAAGTCTCCTCTCAGTCTTCTCTTTTGCAAACTAAACATTCCCAAATCCTGCAACCTTTCCTCATAAGACAGGGTTTGCTGACCGGTCACCATTCTGGTGGCTCTTTTCTGAACTTGCTCCAGTTTGTTGATGTCTTTTTTAAAATGTGGTGCCCAAAACTGGACACAATATTCCAGATGAGGTCTGACCAAAGAGGAGTAGAGGGAAATAATGACTTCACGTGATCTAGACTGTATGCTTCTGTTAATACATCCTAGAATTGCATTTGCCTTTTTTGCTGCTGCATCACACTGTTGACTCATATTCAGTCTGTGATCTATTAGTATACCCAAGTCTTTTTCACATGTGCTGTCACTTAGCCCTATTCCTCCCATTCTATATATGCTTTTTTCATTTTTATTGCCCAGATGTAGTACTTTGCATTTCTCCCTGTTAAAAACCATTCTGTTAGTTGCTGCCCACTTCTCCAGTTTATTTAAATCTTTTTGAATCCTCTCTCTCTCTTCTCTAGTATTAGCTATCCCTCCTAGCTTTGTGTCATCAGCAAATTTAATCAGTTTACCCTCAATTCCTTCATCTAAATCGTTGATAAAGATGTTGAACAATACAGGGCCCAGGACAGAGCCCTGTGGTACCCCACTTGAGACATTCTTCCAACTGGATGTGCAGCCATTTACGACCACTCTTTGGGTCCGATCACTAAGCCAGTTATGAATCCACCTAACAGTTGCCTTGTCCATTCCATACTTAGTCATGAACGTGCAAACCACCCTTGGGGGTAAAGGGGTTAAGGAGAAGAGAGTAAAGAAAAAAGATCTAAGCCTTAGCCTCCTATATATTCAGACATAGCTTGGGGAAGGCATTTATGCACATTTAATTGAAGTACATTTGATCAAAGTATGAGGCAGTTATAACATGGCAGGTAGACAGGGCAGGAGACAGGTAAGACATTTATATACTTCTATTCCCTGTACATTTGGAATACAACAGATATATACCATATGCATTTGTGTAATTTATATCCTAGCCGCTGCATTCACACACATCCACCGCCCTGGCATTAACTCTCTACACTCTATCCATATCGGCCCCTCACTCCTTTCCTCTCCTATGTATAGCACTCACGCTCTTTTCACATTGCTAAATTGCACAGATCCATTCAGTCCCACCATTCAACATCAGAGACGCTCTCACAAATCACTTAACCATCTGCTCACTCTTTCTATCCTCCTTCTCCTAGTCGCAGGAGACATTGCTCCCAACCCTGGTCCCCCATGTTATAGTAAGTCAAACCCCCCAACTGCTACACTCAGAAACCCCTCTAATCTTATTAATGTTCCCTGCATGCCATCTGTCTCTCTTAAGTGTGCCCTTTGGAATTCTCGCTCAGTGTGTAACAAACTCTCCTTCATCCATGACTTCTTCCTTTCTAATTCTCTTAACATTCTGGCTCTTACTGAAACCTTGATCCAGCAGTCCGACAATACCGCTGTTGCTGCTCTTTCATATGGTGGACTTCACTTCTCTCATACCCCAAGATCAGACAATAGAGCAGTTGGAGGCGTTGGTCTGCTCCTATCACCCAAATGTACCCTTTCAGGTTATCCCTCAAGTACCCTCACTTGTCTTCCCTTCTTTTGAGGTCCATGCCGTCAGACTCTACACCCCCTTCTCCATGCGAGTGGCGGTGGTATATCGTCCTCCCGGCCCCTCCCATCAGTTCCTGGATCATTTTACCATTTGGCTTCCACATTTTCTCTCCTGTGACATCCCTACCCTCATCATGGGCGATTTCAACATCCCCATTGCTCTTCCCCTCTTCCCATCTGCTACTCACCTTTATCTCTAACCTCCTTGTTTGGTCTTTCGCAGCTTACTAATTCTCCAACGCATGATGATGGAAACTCTCTTGACTTGGTCCTCTCTCGGCTTTGTGCAGTGGATGATTTTGCAAACTCCCCTCTCTCGCTCTCTGACCACAACATTCTTTCATTCTCAATAAAGAACTGCCAGGCCGCTCAGGTTACCACCACTGCCCAGACTTATAGAAACATACAGGCCATTGACACCCAGAAACTTATGAAGAACTTGCAGTCTTCATTGGCCACTATCTCCTCTCTCTCATGTCCTGATTTTGCATTGAAGCATTACAATGAAACACTTCAAAGTGCCATGGATGAATTTGCACCTCCTATACATAGAACACCACAACACAGACGGCGACAACCCTGGCACACCCTGCAAACACGTTTCCTGCAGCGGTGCTCCAGGTGCGCCGAACATCTGTGGAGAAAATCCAATCTACACGAAGATTTCATCCATTATAAGTTTATGCTTAGAACATACAACACTGCCCTTCACCTCTCCAAACAAACCTATTTCAACACCCTCATCACCTCACTGTTCAATAACCCTAAACATCTCTTTGACAGTTTTCATTCTATACTCAACCCAAGAGTACATGCCCAAACCACGGAGCTTCGAGCTGATGATCTGGCCAATTACTTCAAAGAAAAAATTGACCAGATCTGACAGGAAATTATCTCCCAATCATCTCATACCATGCACTGTCCTCCCTCCCCCACTGCATCTAGCTCACTCTCTGATTTTGAACCAGTCACAGAAGAAGAAGTAAGCACGCTCCATGCATCTTCACGCCCACCCACTTGCACCAGTGACCCCTTTCCATCACACCTCCTCCAGTCCCTTTCCCCTGCTGTCACCACTCACCTAACTAAAATATTTAACCTCTCTCTCTCTTCTGGTATCTTTCCCTCCTCATTTAAGCATGCCATCATACATCCACTACTTTAAAAACCATCCCTCGACCAAAACTGTGCCGCTAACTATAGACCTGTCTCTAATCTTCCCTTCATCTCTAAACTCCTGGAACGCCTGGTCAACTCCCGTCTTATCCGCTATCTCTTTGATAACTCTCTTCTCGACCTTCTCTAATCAGGTTTCCGCTCTTTACACTCTACTGAAACTGCCCTCACTAAATTCTCTAATGATCTACTAACAGCTAAATCAAATTGTCATTCCTCCATGCTAATTCTCTTGGATGTCTCTGCAGCATTCGACACTGTGGATCATCAGCTCCTCCTTACTATGCTCCGTTCCATTGGCCTCAAGGACACCATTCTCTCCTGCTTCTCCTCCTATCTCACTGACCGCTCCTTTACTGTATCTTTTGCTGGTTCCTCCTCCTCTCATCTTCCCCTTACTGTTGGGGTTCCTCAAGGATCAGTCCTAGGCCCCCTCCTCTTCTCTTTGTACACTGCCCCTATTGGTCAAACAATCAGTAGATTTGGTTTCCAGTACCATCTCTATGCTGATGACACCCAATTATACGCTTCTTCTCCTGACATCACGCCAGCCTTTCTAGAAAACACTGGCAATTGTCTAAACGCTGTGTCTAACATCATGTCCTCACTATATCTGAAAATGAACCTGTCAAAGACTGAACTCCTTGTGTTTCCTCCTGCTACTTATGTACCTATACCCGACATTGCCATTTCCATGTGTGGTTCCACTATTACTCCCCAGCAACATGCTCGCTGTCTTGGGGTCGTACTTGACTCCGAACTTTCCTTTGCCCCCCACATCCGATCACTGGCTCACTCTTGTTATCTGCACCTCAAAAACATTTCTAGAATTTGACCTTTTCTTACTTTTGACTCCGCAAAAACTCTTACGGTTTCTCTTATTCATTCTCGTCTCGACTATTGTAACTCTATTCTAATTGGTCTCCCTCTTACCAAACTTTCCCCCCTGCAATCTGTCTTGAATGCTGCAGCCAGGATCATATTCTTCGCCAATCGTTACACCGATGCCTCTACCTTGTGCCTGTTAGGAATGGCGGAACGCACTAAATAAAAATAAATAATAAAGTGTGTTCGCCGCTCGGGGTCCACCGTGCAGTAGGTGTTACACCGCTGCTAGGTAATGACAGAAGAGCAATATGGTGGTATAATGCGCACGGGTTCAACTTCAACCGAAGTGTGCAGGGCGGGCTCTGTTCACACACAGAGGCACCGCAACATAAACATACAAAAAACGCTGAGCCTGTTAGTGTCACAGGCCTCAGAAAAATGCACACACGGTATCTGGTCACAGGAGCAGGACCTAAGACAGAGGAGCTGCATCCCTCTAGACCTACCGTGTGTGCGGCATGGCTACTGCGAGCGCCAAGAAGGGCTGCAACTGCAGCGCGGTGTAGGACACTGCCGCTCGATGACAAAGCTAGAAAGCAAGCGCAATGTCGGACGCTAGCGTAGAGGTGCGGTGTGCACAGTGGCCTAAGGCTTGCCACTGACTGGCGCTGACTGCTGAACTAATTCCCTATCCACATTCGTAATATCAGAGGGAAGGGGTTTTATAATGAGTCAGTCACCAGAATCATACATCTGTCACCATTCACACATAGCAATTATAGTCTATACTAGCGCATGGCCGAATGGTCATGCGCGCTTTTTATAGCCGTGCAGGACCTTCCAGATCTCCGAGATGGACCAATGAGATCTGGAGCAGGACCTGGGCACATGACCCCCGATCTCCAATGGGAGATTGCCTAGTGAGCATGCCCAGTAGGAGCACAGAGGGACTTAGTCTCTGGAGCGGTCTGCTGCAAAGTAATCTCCTCTGCAGTAGAAAGACAACAGGAGACCGCAGAATGTGAGGCTCTGGATTCCTGCAGAACAGATGCAGAAACCTGATGCCTAACAGTGCCAGTCATTACACTGGCTATCCATCCACTCCAGAATCCAGTATAAACTTATTACCCTCACCCACAAAGCTCTCCATAGCTCAGCACCATCCTACATCTCCTCCCTTGTTTCTGTATACCACCCTACCCGCGCCCTCCGTTCTGCTGATGACCTGAGGTTAGTGTCATGGTTAGGACATGGTTAATGTCTTGTTCTCACAGGTTTAACTTTTGCCGGCCTCTCTTTGGATCTGGGAGGGGTATTTATACTCACTCCAGACTAGCATTCTCTGTCAGCTATACTGTTATTCTGGCTGTGCGTCTGACCGACCCCCCTGGTGTGTGTGTATTCTGCATTGCTTGTTTGATTCCCGTGTATGACCCGGCCTGTTCCCTCACTCTGTACTCAGTCTCTCATTTTGGTACTATTGTCTTCTCTGGTTCTGACCTCCTGGCTTGGCTATTGTTACTCCGTTGCAGTTTGTCCTTATTGTACCGTCCATTGCCCGTTCTGGTTTTCTGATCTATTGCTACGTCCTGACTATTTGCTCTGTCTAACCCTTTGGTACTGTCCTGCTATCTCGTGCTTTGACCCGGCTTGATCTGGTTTCTGTCTCTGTCTATGCCCCTTGGTAACATTGTCCTGTAGTTACCTTTCTAGGAGTTTCCCTGCAGCTCCTAGCTCTGTGGAGCTTAGGCCATGCCCCCAGCAGTCATGTGCTTCAGGTCCTGGAGCATGCATCATCACCGCTGCTGCCCGCTCCACAGGTATCTTTGAGCACTGTTTTTGTACTCAGGACACGCGCACTGGCTCAGTGAGCAAGTGCAGTGCAATGTTCCTGACATTATAGCTGACCATTTCAGTTTTTTTTTCTCTGAAGAAGAAAAAAAAAAAGTGTGTTATCCTCATGGATCCCATACAATCTTTGGCTGATCAGGTCAAGCACCTGACCTAAATGTTCCACAAACTTAATGTGGAACAGCGCACGATGGCTCATACCAAGCAACAGTTGGTGGATACTGGGCAGGGGGCTGTCACTGCAGGGGCTTCTAGTGCTGGGGATAGAGATGCGTCATTGGCATTCCCCGAATCTCCGGTCAAATTGCCAGACCCTTTCTCAGGGGATAAAAGGGAGTTCAGGTCGTTTAGAGAAGGATGCAAGCTTTTTTTTCTCAGAGGCCCCCCTCCTCCGGGGATGAGTTCCAGAGGGTGGGGGTCGCCATTTCTCTACTTTGGGGGGCTCCACAGGCATGGGCTTTCTCTCTCTCTTCCTCTGCTCCTGCACGTGTCTGTGAATTTGTTCTTTGATGCTCTGGGGCACATTTATGATGAGCCTGATAGAGTGCGTCTGGCAGAGGATATGGTGATGAGTGTGACACAGGGGGGGCACTCTGCTGAATGATTCTGCTCAGAGTTTAGACATTGGACCGCCAAAGTATCCTGGAATGACGCTGCCCTGAAGGGGTTGTTCCGCAGGGGCCTGTCTGACCATCTGCAGGACGCTCTGGCTTTACATCCTCCGCCTGATACCTTGGAGAATGCCATGAAGCAGGCAGTCCATATGGACCGGAGACTCCGTGCTAGAGGAATGATGCAACAAGAGTCTCCCTTGTACCCCAAATTGTGTGACACTGCACCTGTATCTGAGCCCATGGAGGTTGGGTCAGTCTCGGTTAAGGAGAAAGAGAGAAGGCACCGTTGAGACAACCTACTATGCTTTTACTCTGGAGCCTCTGGACATTGGAAAAGGAATTGCCCCTCCTGCCCTTCTTCAGAGAAACCATCAGAGAAATGACTGAGTCTGGGCAACAATCGAGGAGGTTGTCCAGACTCCCAGGTACATTTTTTCTCATGTACAAAGATGGTGCTCCAGGTTGAATTGGAACTTGCTGGCGATCCTGTTATGACTACCGCCTTTGTTGACTGTGGTTCCTCCATTAATCTGATTGATGCCCAAGTTGTGACTCTTAATAAGATAGGGACAGTCAGGTTAAAAGACCCTGTTAAAATTGTGGCTATCATGTTCCCACATGCTTTATGCATCTATCAGCCCTCTGTGTCTGTACTGTTACACACTTAACATTATGGCTGGTCGATACAATCAGGGCAACTGTTACCACACACCTTTCGTGTCTACCTTTTTCCTCATAGATTGTAAGCTTGCGAGCAGGGCCCTCATTCCTCTTGGTATCTGTTATGATCTATGTGATTATTGTTATGCTGTAATGTTTATCATCTGTACAAGTCCCCTCTGAAATGTAAAGTGCTGCGGAATATGTTGGCGCTATAGAAATAAAATTTATTATTATTATTTTACTTGCTACCACTGGGCTCTTGCTTATGCGTATGTTCAGAGTTTCCAAACTTTGCAATGACCAATGTATATCAAATTAAAGAAAAAAATAAATTGTACTTACTCCTATCTAACTGCCTGGTTACACATTCTACAAAAACTTTGCCTGATTTTGCCTTAAAGTGTCATGGTTATCAGTACTTTATCAGCCTACAGATAAGGTTTTTTTTAATGACCCCTTTATTACACAAGCATAGCTGCCAGGGGAGAATGTAGAAATCATTGAACCCTATAACAGAAATCCTAAATTGGGCCCTCCACCAAAAAATGCAGCAGAGTAGGCAGGGTCATGTCACATAGGCATAGTCACAGAAGGGCATATGTTCCAACTTTTAAAGACAGAGGTGAACATGTATTGCCACACTTACAAAGTAATTTTTTCCTTATTGAAGCCCTGTTATGTTCTCACACAACACTACATTAAATTCATGACCCCCATAAGGTATGAAGCCAACAAAAATGCCACAGAACACAGTATGATAACTCCACAGTGAATTCCTCCATACGCACAGCATGTTACCCTCACAGTACCCCCAGCAAATTATGATGCTCCCATAGTGCTGCCAATACGGTATGATACTTCCTTAATGCCTCCAATGTAATTTTGTCATTACAGTAGTCCTCCACACACATTATGAGGTCCCTACACATATTATGAGGCCCCCAGTGACCCCCAACACAGTAGCATTGCCCAAACAACCCTCCACACATTATTAAGGCCCCCAAACAGCTCTCCACACAATATAATGGCTTTTATACAGCCCTACACAGCATAAAGGGTCCCATACAGTTCAACAAAGTATAATAGCTTCTATACAGCCATCTACAGAATATAATGACCCCACCACCACCCTCCTCACAGTAAAATAGCCCCCACACAGCCCCCATACTGTAATATGGCCCCTCACACCATATAATGCATCCACACACAGTATAATGGGTACCACACAATACTCCTCAATGCATAATGGTTCAAACACAGTATAATGGCCCATCACAGCCTTGCACACAAAATAATGGCCTGCTACAGCGCTCTACATAGTATTGTTCCCCCCCTCCCCGACAGCACTTCACACAGTATAATACCCCCCACGGCTCTCCACAGTATAATAGCCCCTTTACAGCCCTACAAACAGTATAATGGCCTTCCTGAAGTCTCTACCCAGTATACTGACCCCACAGCAACCCCTCCCACAGTATTATGACCTACTACATCCCATCACACCTACGGTTCCTCCACATACAGTTGATGGCCCCAAATCTCCCTACACTTTTTGATGGCCTTCCAAAATATCCCTACATACCAATCAAAATGATAAAATAAAAAAAAACCTGCTCACCTCTCTCCATTCCGCAGCTGCTCTGTTTTGTTATGCTCTGCTCAGCAAGCATGATGTAGTGACGTCATTGTGCCTGCTGTCATAGCTTAAATGCACAGAGTGAATGATGGAGCAGTTAGCCGACGGCTCCTTGTTCCATCATTATTTTCAACTATATTTGCATTAAAGATGCACAAACTTTTGAAAATGTTATGCAAGGCGGGGGGGGGGGGGTGCTGACATCACCGCTGGGGCCCCCAACAAGGCCGTATGGTCTTCTTCTAATAGCTGTATGCCAATAGTTGCTGTAGCCTGTGTAAAAATGTTTATTACTAGTATGAGACCTCAAACATTCATACCTAAAGTTTGCTGGTATAAAGCCCAGAGATAATAATAATAATAATAAATTTTATTTTTATAGCGCCGACATATTCCGCAGCACTTTACATTTCAGAGGGGATTTGTACAGACAATAGACATTACAGCATAACAATAATCACATACAGTAGATTATAACAAATACCAAGAGGAGTGAGGGCCCTGCTCGCAAGCTTACAGTCTATGAGGAAAGAGGTAGACACGAAAGGTGGGTGGTAACAGTTGCCCTGATTGTATGGACCAGCCATAATGTTAAGTGTGTAACAGTACAGACACAGAGGGCTAATGGATGCATAAAGCATGTGGGAACATGATGCTGGGAACCTGGTTATGGTAAAACTTTTGGCTCTGCCACACAGGGATAGGTTAGGTTAATGTGTTGAGGCGATAGGCCAGTCTGAATAAATGCGTTTTCAGGACACGCTTAAAATTGTGGGGATTGGGGACTAATCGTATTGACCTGGGAAGTGCATTCCAAAGAATTGGCGCGGCACGTGTAAAGTCTTGGAGACGGGAGTGGGAGGTTCTGACTATTGAGGATACTAACCTCAGGTCATCAGCAGAACGGAGGGCGCGGGTAGGGTGGTATACTGAAACAAGGGAGGAGATGTAGGGTGGTGCTGAGCCATGGAGGGCTTTGTGGGTGAGGGTAATAAGTTTATACTGAATTCTGGAGTGGATGGGTAGCCAGTGTAATGACTGGCACAAGGTAGAGGCATCGGTGTAACGATTGGTGAGGAATATGATCCTGGCTGCAGCATTCAAGACAGATTGGAGAGGGGAGAGTTTGGTAAGAGGGAGACCGATTAGAAGAGAGTTACAATAGTCGAGACGAGAATGAATAAGAGAAACAGTAAGAGTTTTTGCAGAGTCAAAAGTAAGAAAAGGTCGAATTCTAGAAATGTTTTTGAGGTGCAGATGACAAGAGCGAGCCAGTGATCGAATGTGGGGGGCAAAGGAAAGCTCGGAATCAAGTATGACCCCAAGACAGCGGGCATGTTGCTGGGGAGTAATAGTGGAACCACACACGGAAATGGCAATGTCGGGTGTAGGTACATTAGTAGCGGGAGGAAACACAAGGAGTTCAGTCTTTGACAGGTTCAGTTTCAGATATAGTGAGGACATGATATTAGACACAGCGTTTAGACAATCGCCAGTGTTTTCTAGAAAGGCTGGCGTGATGTCAGGAGAAGAAGCGTATAATTGGGTGTCATCAGCATAGAGATGGTACTGGAAACCAAATCTACTGATTGTTTGACCAATAGGGGCAGTGTACAAGGAGAAGAGGAGGGGGCCTAGAACCGATCCTTGAGGAAACCCAACAGTAAGGGGAAGGTGAGAGGAGGAGGAACCGGCAAAAGAAACAGTAAAGGAGCGGTCGGAGAGATAGGAGGAGAACCAGGAGAGAACGGTGTCCTTGAGGCCAATGGAATGGAGCATAGTGAGGAGGAGCTGATGATCCACAGTGTCGAATGCTGCAGAGAGATCCAAGAGAATTAGCATGGAGTAATGACCATTTGATTTAGCTGTTAGCAGATCATTAGAGACTTTAGTGAGGGCAGTTTCAGTGGAGTGTAAAGAGCGGAAACCGGATTGGAGAGGGTCGAGAACAGAGTTTTCTGAGAGATAGCGGATAAGACGGGAGTGGACCAGGCGTTCCAGGAGTTTAGAGATGAAGGGAAGATTAGAGACAGGTCTATAGTTAGCGGCACAGTTTTGGTCGAGGGATGGTTTTTTAAGTAGTGGATGTATGATGGCATGCTTAAATGAGGAGGGAAAAATACCAGAAGAGAGAGAGAGGTTAAATATTTTAGTTAGGTGAGGGGTGACAGCAGGGGAAAGGGACTGGAGGAGATGTGACGGAAATGGGTCACTGGTGCAAGTAGTTGGGCGAGAAGATGCAAGGAGCCTGCTTACTTCTTCTTCTGTGACTGGTTCAAAATCAGAGAGTGAGTTAGATGCAGTGGGGGAGGAAGGACAGTGCATGGTATGAGGAGATTTGGAGATAATTTCCTGTCGGATCTGGTCAATTTTTTCTTTGAAGTAATTGGCCAGATCGTCAGCTCGGAGCTCCGTGGTTGGGGCCTGTACTCTTGGATTGAGTAGAGAATGAAAAGTGTCAAAGAGACGTTTCGGGTTATTGGACAGTGAGATGATGAGGGTGTTGAAATAGGTTTGTTTGGAGAGGTGAAGGGCAGTGTTGTATGTTCTAAGCATAAACTTAAAATGGATGAAATCTTCGTGTAGATTGGATTTTCTCCACAGACGTTCGGCGCACCTGGAGCAGCGCTGCAGGAAACGTGTTTGCACCGTGTGCCAGGGTTGTCGCCGTCTGCGTTGTGGTGTTCTATTTATAGGGGGTGCAAATTCATCCAGGGCACTTTGAAGTGTTTCATTGTAATGCTTCAATGCAGAATCAGGACATGAGAGGGAGGAGATAGGGGCCAATGAAGACTGCAAGTTCTTCAGAAGTTTCTGGGTGTTAATGGCCTGTATGTTTCTATAAGTCTGGACAGTGGGGGTGACCTGAGCAGCCTGGCAGTTCTTTATAGAGAATGAAAGAAGATTGTGGTCAGAGAGCGGGAGAGGGGAGTTTGCAAAATCATCCACTGCACAAAGCCGAGAGAAGACCAAGTCGAGGGAGTTTCCGTCTTCATGCGTTGGAGAATTAGTAAGCTGCGAAAGGCCAAATGAGGAGGTTAGAGATAAAAGGTGAGTAGCAGATGGGGAGAGGGGAAGAGCAATGGGGATGTTGAAATCTCCCATGATGAGGGTAGGGATGTCACAGGAGAGAAAATGTGGAAGCCAAGTGGCAAAATGATCCAGGAACTGATGGGAGGGGCCGGGAGGACGATACACCACCGCCACTCGCATGGAGAAGGGGGTGTAGAGTCTGACGGCATGGACCTCAAAAGAAGGGAAGACAAGTGAGGGTACTTGAGGGATAACCTGAAAGGTACATTTTGGTGATAGGAGCAGACCAACGCCTCCACCAGCTCTATTGTCTGATCTTGGGGTATGAGAGAAGTGTAGCCCCCCGTATGAAAGAGCAGCAGCAGCGGTAGTATCTGACTGCTGGATCCAGGTTTCAGTAAGAGCCAGGAGGTTAAGAGAATTAGAAAGGAAGAAGTCATGAATGAAGGAGAGTTTGTTACACACTGAGCGAGAATTCCAAAGTGCACAATTAAGAGAGACAGATGGCATGCAGGGAATATTAATAAGATTAGAGGGGTTTCTGAGTGTAGCAGTGGGGGGGTTTGACTTTCTATAACATGGGGGACCAGGGTTGGGAGCAATGTCTCCTGCAACTAGGAGAAGGAGGATAGAAAGAGTGAGCAGATGGTTAAGTGATTTGTGAGAGCGTCTCTGGTGTTGAATGGTGGGACTGGCTGGATCTGTGCAATTTAACAATGTGAAAAGAGCATGAGTGCTATACATAGGAGAGGAAAGAAGCGAGGGGCCAATATGGATGGAGTGTGGAGAGTTAATGCCAGGGTGGTGGATGTGTGTGAATGCAGCGGCCAGGATAAAAATTACACAAATGCATATGGTATATATTTGTTGTACTCCAAATGTACAGAGAGTAGATGTATATAAATGTCTTATCTGTCTCCTGCCCTGTCTAACTTCCATGTTATAACTGCCAGAAGTACTTTGATACATGTACTTAGATTACATGTGCATAAATGCCACCCCTGCATAAATGCTCCCCCTAGCTAGGTCTGAATATATAGGAGGTTAAGGCTAAGTTTTTTTTTTTTTGTGGCTCTCTCTGCTCGTTAATCAATCACACTAAATTGAGACACCAGGACCCAATAAAATGTTGTGGTCAAATAAACACATGTCCAGCACTACATGGATCATAAAGCACTTTGAAAAGTTTCTTGACCTCACAACATAAGGGGACAAGCAGAGTAAGTTGAAAAAAACTATATACCAGATATAAGCTTGCAGAGTTGAAAACACATAGATAGCATTCAGGATTAACTGCTTGCTGACATTGAATGGAGACACAGGAGTGGATTCAGAGCAGAGATTGGAAAAGCTGGTTACCAGATATAAGCTTGCAGAGTTGAAAACACATAGATAGCATTCAGGATTAACTGCTTGCTGACATTGAATGGAGACACAGGAGTGGATTCAGAGCAGAGATTGGAAAAGCTGGTTACCTGTATGAAGAGAATAGAGATGCGTGTCACATTCATCCATGTTATAACTGCCAGAAGTACTTTGATACATGTACTTAGATTACATGTGCATAAATGCCACCCCTGCATAAATGCTCCCCCTAGCTAGGTCTGAATATATAGATAGATATATATATATAGAGATATAAATGGACAATCCAGTGTTCGCAGAGAGATCAGCAAGGAGGTGTTTTGGCATGGCTTATACCAAACCCATTAGTTTTTAAGTAGATTACTGTCCATCTTTTAGCTTTGTCATAAATACAAGTTTTTTTTCCCATGAGTGGCACATACAATAGCAAAAACCTCACGCATTAAAGCAAATCTATCAATAAGTTTTTACAAAGAGAATTAATGGTATATAGGCTCTTGTTCATCAATAAAAAAAAATTGTATAGTGTTTATAGATATCCACTATGCCAGTCATGCGAAAAGTATAGAAAATATGTAAGAAAAAAATCACGAAAAAAGTCCCATACAACAATTTTTTCAAAGTTACCAAGATAATTTTATTAGAATATGACAGGGATACAGGAAAAAGGTGGTATAAAAGTCAGTTATGACCATAAATAGCATATGGGCAAAAAGACATAGGGTACACCACAGGTAATGGACAAGGGGATATAAATAGTTTTATCAATACTTAGTACAAGAATTAAATATTCAACATTATCCTGTAATAGTATACAGCAACCAGTCAAGGTATACAAGCTAAAAGAACAATTGTGGCCATCACTTATGGTGGAACCTGCCACCAGTGAGGATAAATATAGTAGTCACACCAAATAAAATCACTGCATGATATTACTTTTTAGACTGGTCGAGAGTAAGAGTCCACCTAGGAGTACCCTCCCCGACGCACGTTTCGGCTAGATGGCCTTCATCAAGGGGTGAAAGGAAGTGGGAAAAAGGAAGTATTTAAGATATATGACCACGAATGAGATTGTGAAAATTATGCACATGATCAGGACCAAAACAGATCATGTGACATATTTAAATAGTGTCCCTCCTACAATATGGCGTCCATCGCCATGGAGAATAAAACCAACAACCCCCCCATAAGTTTATTATGATGTCAGAAAAGAAAAAACAATATATATGCGTCTCTACACATCCTCGTTATGTTATGACACACCACCTACCACTATCTCACACAAAAAAATCACAAAGCGCGATCAAATGATGTCAAATAGCCATGGTAACCCAGGCCCAACTAAGTCACTAGCGCACTATATACACAAAAGCACGTCACATCCGCCCCAGATGGTGTGGGTATATCCACAGACAGACCATGCGCCAGGAGGAGCAGCGGCGAGTGGCCAGTGACGTCATCATCACATAATTCACCCGGCACCGCCGCATGATTTAAGCCGCCAGACACGCCTGTCAGAGTGACATAAGCGGTGCGCCAGGAGTGCATCACGTCTCCCCTCTCTGACTCGCGCGTCACCGCGGCAACCCAGACGCGGGGCGGCATCGGCGTCACATGACCGGTGACTTCACGGTCACATGACCGCTCACCAGGCAACAAGTGACGCCGAGAGACGCCCCAGGTGTAGGAAACAGTGGTGCATGCACGTACCAGGAGGACATGAGCCACTCTAAGTGGTAGTCACAAAAATGAGGGGATGAATAGGAAAACCATATACCTAAAGAAACACATATATATGAATTTCCCCCAAAAAAACAAATTATCAATGGGAAATAACACAATAACAATCAAAAATGAGACAGAATTACTGGAAAACATAATACTATTAATAAAGGAGGTAAAACACATAATAGAAGAACATACAAAATACATTAACAAGACCTGGAGATGGCAATAATATGCTATATAGTAGGTAATGGTGACAATTATACAAAAACAATGGAGAACAGCAAATATGTAAGTATACCTAACAGCCGGAATAAACATTTTCCTAAAATCTATGTGACAATCATCCCATCTTATAATAGTACTGCACACAGGTAGACATAATTCATGGGACCTTCACAGAGATAAGGGGAATATCATAAAATAAATGCAATCAGTGTATCATCTTCATCCTCTTGAAAGATCAAATTATTCCTAGCCAAAGCTAAATCCTTTGTAATGACACCATTCTGAACAGCCAGGTTCAAAATTTTTGTCAATTGTGTCATATAAGATGTAAGGGGATTATATTTTCTATACTTTTCGCATGACTGGCATAGTGGATATCTATAAACACTATACAATTTTTTTTTATTGATGAACAAGAGCCTACATACCATTAATTCTCTTTGTAAAAACTTATTGATAGATTTGCTTTAATGCGTGAGGTTTTCGCTATTGTATGTGCCACTTTTTTCGTGATTTTTTCTTACATATTTTCTATATATATATATATATTTGCGATTGTCCTATGATGTCAAAAGTAATACCCATTCATGTAGTGATACACTTGTATATTCTTATCTTACTTATATAAATGGGGTGGTTTTTCATGAAACTATTATGGTTTCTGCGAAAAGTATAGTGGAAGATATATGCAAAACAGACTGGATATGCACTGGGTTGTGTCAGTGCACTTCTGCTGCATTCTCAAAGTGCACTGACATACTTCCAGTGCACTGCCAGTCTGATATCTGTTGTGAGCTCATTTTCGGGTTTGCCTCTGGCTTCTGGTGAGGGTTAAGGAGCTGGATGTGCTGACAGAGGAGTAGTGAGTTTTCTATCTGGACTCCCTCTGTTGGTGAAGGGAGGTAATGAAGCTGATCTAAATGGCAGAAACCGGCCACCTGAGGAAGAGGACTGCGATTGGACATCAGGAGTTTCTGATTGGATTTAAGACAGCCGACTCCCTAGTTTCTTGCTGGTGATTTTTCCTGACTGTGGCTTCTGGTTTCCAGTTTGGTTCCTGCCTTCCTAAAGCTAAGTTTTCTCTGCTATTGTTCATATGAGTTTTTGTCTGGTTTACTTAGTTTTTGTGTTCAGCCAGCCCTGGCTGGGACTGGGCTGAATCCCCATTTTGTCTCTGATCAGTTGATCTCTTTTGCTCTGTCTTCAGAATATACCTGAGTGCTGATATAGTGATTTGAAGTCTAGCGACTTCAGGGCCTTTTTCTGTCAGAGGTGTTGGACATTCTTTTTGGCAGGGTTTTTTGCGTGATTGCAGACAGCAGCTTTTCTTTCCTGTCCTTTCTAGTTAGCGAGAGCCCCATCGTTTGCTCAGCCTATCTTTCTACCTGTGTCTGTGTTTTCATCTTGCTTCACCGACAATACATGTTGGGGGCTGTCTATTGCTTTGGGGTCTGCTCTGGGGCAGTTTAGATTTTCCCTTTCTTTCTTTAGGCTTATTTAGTTCTCCGGCCGTGACGAGGCGTCTAGGACCACCGTAGGTCTGCAATCTGCTAGTTACCAACCTCTCCGGTTTTCTGGGCTTAGCTTGTTTTTTGTTTTTTCCTCCTCGGTGGCTCATTCATAACAGATATCCATATAGCTTCTTCTCATGACTGATGCATCAAATCACTACAAAACAGGCAAGCCCCTATAGAACCATATCACTACTCATATGCTGACAGGTTTCTTTTAAATACAGTAATGTGATATTATATAAACCTATATCCAATATTTACAAGTGATTGCTATTTGGATTCAGATCAAGAGTTAAGAAACTCCACTGCATCCAGGAATCACTTAGGGATATATTAACTACAAATCTTGAATCAATAAAGAGCAGATATGAAAAGAGAAACTTGCTGATCTGCTTTGCAGCATAATCATTAAGTGTATTCCAAGCAATAATTATAGTGTAATCAATCCTCATCGCTCACAGGGAATGCCATCATTTAGTCCAATTATTTCCAGAGAGTATTCAGCAGTAAATATTACTGTACTAAATAGCCATTAACTTGCTGAGTAGCATTAGATTTGTTAAGCATATATTCCCAAATGCATTGCCAGGGCCAAAGTTTCCTGAGAATGGAGCCAAATAACGAATATAATGGGACTAGACAGTGAACTATTTAGGCCCAATCTTTTCATCACAAGTACCCTTGAAAGTACTTTACACTTGATGAGGCCTATTACCAATGTAAGAGGCAGAACTATGAAAATGCCAAAAGGCTGGTGGTAATAATAATAATCTTTATTTATATAGCGCCAACATATTCCGCAGTGCTTTACAATTTAACAGTTCACATACAAGCAATAAGTAACAGCGTTAAAGATAACGCTGTTCCAACCAGATTACCACATGTGTGTTTTTATTAAAGGGAACGTGTCATCAAAAAATGACCCGTTGGTTACAAAACATCTTAAGATTTTTTGGTGATCTTTTTTTTAAATTTTCAATGTCACTATCTATTTAAAAAAATACCTGTCATCTTGAAGTATTCAGCTTGACCACTAAGCCTTATAGTCTCTAAACTTCATATTTTATAGAGATTACTTTTCAGAGAAAGAAACAATATTTTGTCCACTGCTGCTATATCGTGATTTTTTGATATATTGCACCCATCACTTTATCCAAATGACTCAGGTTCATTTTTACTTATTTCTTTGCATCCGTGTGTTATTACTCACTTTGAGTTATTTTTTTTTTGTGTATATATTATTTGCTTACATTTTATATACCATAGCATTCCATTTTTTATACCCCTGGGTTGTGCGCCCCTTCTTAGATTTTGTCATATTTTATCTGTCCATTGCTAATTGTTCGTCTATTTTTTACCTGTATTGAACAAATAAGTTGTTTATTTTTGGACTATATTATCGGTTTCTTTCTCAGCCTAATTTATATACTGTATAGATAATACAAGATCCACCAATTACAATAGCTGATGGTCACAGTTCACTTCCTTCCCCTTCCTGACCTCTGCATAGCTCACACAGCATGCCTAGACAATTCTCCCATGGTTGTCAATGAACATCTGTAATATTTTGTTTTCTGTGATCCAGATGACTACTGCAAATGCTATTAACGGGAACTCAAGCAAGATGGCTGTCTCCATGATCATAAACAGAAAATATAATAAAAATATATGTATAAAAACAGACAAGAATAAAGAATATGTTTCAGGATCTCATTAAAATTAGTAAGAAAATATAGGTAATTCTTCAAACAAGTACCTAAATTTGAATTAAATAGTAAGTAATTCAAGTAACATGATACAATGAAGAAAATCATGAAAACATAAAAGAAATTTGCAAGGAATAGTAAAGCTTATCCCTCTCCTTTGGATATTCAATCATATCTGTATTTGAGGTCAAGTTATTGCAATTGTTAAAAACTATTTTAAATAATTTATTCATTGTTTCTCTTTTTAGACATATGGGAAAACAACCAAGGTGTTTGTAAACTCTGAAGATACTTCAGGTACTGATGGTAGAGTTGGCCGGCCATACACATTAGGTGGCTGTCAGCGGAGCAAAACTTCAGCCTATCGTTCTGCCCACGCCCATCTTGGCCGACTCTCCCAAACCCAGGAAATCTCGCTCGGACAAGCACTCCTCTGTTCTCTATGAGAAATATGCCTAGTGATACATCAGCCGGCGGCATATCTTAGGAGAACAATGCGATCGACAGTCTGAAATCATATATGCCCAATCGACTTCTCCCGAATATCATTGTGCCGTGCCCCCATACACATTAGACTGACTGTCGAACCCATAAATATCGGCAGTTTCAGCCACCATAAGTTTTTTGGGTATGAGGGGCTTTAACAATAAAACACAATTGAATGTAGTCTTTACTGGCTCCGACACAGACCATTGTGAAAAGATCCATGCCATATGCCAAGTGCTCCTCTGGGAAGTCGGTATAGTGGCCATATAACTTAACTCACTTAGAAATAGATTTAACTAAGAAATTAGTGATTAAAATATTTCACTTTTGACCAGCGTCGGACTGGAACACCTTGGGCCCACCAGAGAAAATCATTCTTGGGGCCCACTATGTAGCTGCATAGAGTTAAATACCAGACCACCAATTGTGCGGTAAAACACACTAATATCCGGGTATAATATAAGGTTGTACATGTCTTAATTATGTAGCAGGAGTTGGGGTAGCCCCCTCATAGAATATAATGTAGACCCCTCATAGAATATAATGCAGCCATCTCATAGAATATAATACTGCCCCCCTCATAGGGTATAATGATAGGGTATAATGCACCCCCTCATAGGGTATAATGCACCCCTCATAGGGTATAATACTGCCCCCCTCATAGGGTATAATACTGCCCCCCTCATAGGGAATAAGGCACCCCCTAATAGGGTATAATGCACCCCCTCATAGGGTATAATGCACCCCCTCATAGGGTATAATGCTGCCCCCCTCATAGGGTATAATGCTGCCTCCTCATAGGGTATAATACTGCCTCCTCATAGGGAATAATGCTGCCTCCTCATAGGGTATAATACTGCCCCCCTCATAGGGAATAATGCTGCCTCCTCATAGGGTATAATGCTGCCCCCTCATAGGGTATAATACTGCCCCCCTCATAGGGTATAATGCTGCCTCCTCATAGGGTATAATACTGCCCCCTCATAGGGTATAATGCACCCCCTCATAGGGTATAATACTGCCCCCTCATAGGGTATAATACTGCCCCCCTCATAGGGTATAATGCACCCCCTCATAGGGTATAATGCTGCCCCCTCATAGGGTATAATACTGCCCCCCTCATAGGGTATAATGCTGCCTCCTCATAGGGTATAATGCTGCCCCCTCATAGGGTATAATGCTGCCCTCCTCATAGGGTATAATGCTGCCTCCTCATAGGGTATAATGCTGCCCCCCTCATAGGGTATAATGCTGCCTCCTCATAGGGTATAATACTGCCCCCCTCATAGGGTATAATGCTGCCTCCTCATAGGGTATAATGCTGCCCCCTCATAGGGTATAATGCTGCCCTCCTCATAGGGTATAATGCTGCCCCCTCATAGGGTATAATGCTGCCCCCATCATAGGGTATAATACTGCCCCCTCATAGGGTATAATGCTGCCCCCTCATAGGGTATAAT
Source organism: Dendrobates tinctorius (assembly GCF_039654945.1). Classification (NCBI taxonomy): domain Eukaryota; kingdom Metazoa; phylum Chordata; class Amphibia; order Anura; family Dendrobatidae; genus Dendrobates; species Dendrobates tinctorius. The sequence continues at coordinate 15,519,309 of NW_027361747.1, read as the reverse complement.
GCTGCCCCCTCACAGGGTATAACGCTGCCCCGTCATAGGGTATAATGCTGCCTCCTCATAGGGTATAATGCTGCCCCCTCATAGGGTATAATGCTGCCCTCCTCATAGGGTATAATGCTGCCTCCTCATAGGGTATAATGCTGCCTCCTCATAGGTTATAATGCTGCCTCCTCATAGGGTATAATGCTGCCCCCCTTATAGGGTATAATGCTGCCCCCTCATAGGGTATAATACTGCCCCCCTCATACGGTATAATGCTGCCCCCTCATAGGGTATAATGCTATATAGATATATAGAGTTAGATAGATATAGATAGAAAGATAGATGTAGAAATAGATAGATATAGAGATAGATAGTAGATAATGGATAGATATAGATAGAAAGATTCATAGAGATAGATAGAGATAGATATAAAGATAGATATAGAAAGAAATATAGATAGATAGATAGATAGATAGATAGATAGATAGATAGGTAGATAGATATAGAGATAGATAGAAAATAGATAATGGATAGATAGATAGATAGATAGATAGCTATAGATAGAAAGATATAGAGATATATAGATAGAGATAAATAATAGAGATAGATAATAGACAGAGATATACAGATATAATAATAATAATAATAATAATAATAATAATAATAATAATAATAATAATAATAATAATAATAATATAGACATATATAGATAGATATAGAGATAAATATATATAGATAGATGGCTATAAATAAAAATAGATATAGAGATATATAGAGATAATAGATATAGAGATAGATAGATAGATAGATAGATAGATATAAAGACAGATAGATATAGAAAGATAGATATAGAGATATATATAGAGATAATAGCTAGATATAGAGATATGTATAGAGATAGATAGATATAGTTAGAAAGATAGATAGATATAGAGAGATATAGAGATAGATAGAGATAGCTAGATAGATAAATGGATAGATAGATAGAGATAATAGAGATAATAGATAGATATAGAGATAGATATAGAGATAGATGGATAGATCAATAGATAGATAGATAAAGAGAGAGAGATAGAGATAGATAGATAATGAGATATAGAGATAGATATAGAGATATGGTGTTAGATAGAAAGATAGATATAGAGATAGATAGTTATAGAGATAGATATGGATATAGAGATAGATATGGATATAGAGATAACAGATAGATATAGAGATAGATAGATATAGAGATAGATAGATATAGAGATAATATATAGATAGATAGATATAGAGATAATATATAGATAGCTATAGAGAGATATAGAGATAGATATAGAGAGAAACAGATATAGAGATAGATATAGAGATAGATAGGTAGATAGATATAGAGATAATAGATAGATATAGAGATAGATATAGATATAAAGATAGATAGAGATAGAGAGAGCGGTAGATATAGAGAGAGATAGATATAGAGAGAGATAGATACAGAGATCGATAAATAGATAGAGAGATAGATATAGATATAGATAATAGATAGAGATAGATAGATAAAGATAGATAATAAATATAGAGATAACAGATAGATATAGAGATAGAGTAAGACAGAAAGATATAGAGATAGGTAGATATAGATAATAGAGATAGCTAGATAGATAGACATAATAGATAGATATAGAGATAGATAAAAAGACAGATATAGAGATAGATGTAGAGATAGAAAGATAGATATAGATATAGAGCGATAGATAGAGATAGATATAGATAATAGATAGAGATAAATAGATAGATAGATAGATAGAGAAAGATAGATATAGAGATAGAAAGATAGCAGAGAGATAGATATAGAGATAGAGATAAATAGATAGATAGATATAGAGAGAGATATAGAGAGAAATAGATATAGAGATAATAGATATATATAGAGATAGATACAGAGAAAAGATATAGAGATAAATAGATAGAGAAAGATAGATAGATATATAGATATAGAGATAGAGCGATAGATAGATATACAGAGAGATAGATATAGAGATAGATAGAGATATATAGATAGATATAGAGAGAAATAGATATAGATATGGAGATAGATAGAGATAGATATATAAAGATAGATATAGAGATAGATATAGAGATAGAGCGATAGATAGCGAGAGAAATAGATATAGAGATAGATAGATACAGAGAAAAGATATAGAGATAGATAACGGATAGATAAATAGATAGGTATAGAGATAGATATAGATATTAGATAGAGATATATATAGATAAAGTTAGATAGATATAGATGGTAGCTAGATAGATAATAAATATAGAGATAATAGATATAGAGATAGATAGAGTAAGATAGATATAGAGATAGAAAGATAGATATAAAGATAGAGCGATAGATAGAGATAGATATAGAAATAGATAGATATAGATAATAGATAGAGATAGAAAGATAGATAGATATAAGAGAGATAGAGAGAGAGATATATAGAGATATAGAGATAGATAGAGAGAGAGAGAGACAGATAGAGAGAGCGAGAGAGATATAAAAAAAAACAAACCACAATACTCACCTCTCCTCCTCGCTCCCACGCTGATCCCGGCTTCAGTGTCAGGAGCTGCCCCCTCTGCCAGACACACAGCGGGTGCGCGATGTAGTGACGTCATCGCGCACTGGCTGTGAGCCAGGAGCAGAGAGGACTGAGAGCGGCGCCGGCCCTGATGCAGAGCGGCTCACTGGGCTGGGGGCGGGGCCTCTGGGGGGTGGAGACCTGAAATGAGATTCACTGCTTCGCAGTGAATATTCATTTCTTTTTAGCAGCGGGGACAGGGGCTCCTGCCTCCTGACACCCGCTGCTGCTCCGCTGGCAGGGGCCCCCATAGCAGCTGCATGGTGTGCGACACACCACTGGCTGGGGGCCCCTGGAGCAGCGGGGGCCCTAGGCAACTGCTGGCCCTGTATGCCAGCAGGTGCCAGGGCCCACCAGATGCCAGGGCCCACCGGGGAATCCACCGGTTCCCCGGTGGGCCAGTCCGACGCTGCTTTTGACATATGATGCCTCGATGACCCCTACTTACTGGGGATTATTTTGAGACCATAATTATAGTGTTTTGAAGAAAGCACTATCTTGTAATCCGAACGCTGCTAACTTATTATTATTATTCAGTTGATTTTCCGCAATTAATGCGGCCCAAATTGCTACACGCACAGACTCCGCTGAGGTGTCGTTTCGAAGCCAGCGTCCACGAGTGGTGTGCTAAGTATTTTTCGTGTCGATTGGATTTGTAGTTTTTGCGCAATTTGCGTTTGAAAAAACATTTTCGTCAATGCATTTCAATGGGAAAATGTTGCCATAGGGAAAACATGCCCTGAGGCGATTCAAATGGCAGTTAAGCTCATTGATATGCGCAGACACACCCAGTTACTATGCCAACGCCTACGAACTTTTCATGACCCCTCCAGGACAGAGTTTCTGGCAGATAATATCAGCTCTTAAAGCGAAACCCACAGCACAAATGCAAATCTAGCTTCATCACATGACGCATGCCCCTGAGAGAGAATGTGCGCCAAAGTGGCACTTAAACGGCCGGCGCACCAAAATGAGTCTTAAACGGCCGGTGCGCCAAATCGAAAGCTGAGTGACCCAGGCTCCAAATCGGAGGCTGAGCCACCCTGGCCTCCAAATCAGACCCTGAGGGGCCCCACCCATCAAATCGGACACATAGTGGCCCCGCCCACCAAATCGGACCCAGAGTCGCCCCGCCCACGAAATCAGACCCAGCGTGGCCCCGCCCACCAAATCGGACATTATGGGGCCCCGCCCACCAAATCGGACCCAGAGTGGCCCCGCCCACCAAATCGGACCCAGAGTGGCCCCGCCCACCAAATTGAACCCAGAGTGGACCCGCCCACCAAATCGAACCCAGAGTGGCCCCGTCCACCAAATCGGACCCAGAGTGGCCCTGCCCACCAAATCAGACTCTGAGGGGCCGCGCCCACAAAATTGGACCCTGTGGGCCCCGCCCACGAAATCCGACCTAGAGTGCACCGCCCACCAAATCGGACCCAGAGTGGCCCCACCCACCAAATCAGACCCAGAGGGGCCCCGCCCACCAAATTGGACCCAGAGGGGCTCCACCCAGAAAATCAGACCCTAAGGGGCCCCACCCACAAAATCGAACCCTGACGGATCCCATCCACTAATTCAAGCTCTGAGGAGCCCAGGCCACCGAATCGGATCCTGAGGGGCCCCACCCACCAAATCAGACCCTGAGGGGCCCCACAGGCCAAAGTGGCCCCTGAGAGGCACCCACAGTTAAAGCGGATCCTGAGTTGAAAATCTTGCAGGGGCAGCAGGCAAGTCTCTCTTAAAGGGGGAGACCGAGCACCATTTCAAAGCACTATCATCTGTACTTCCTTCAGGAAATACACATCTAGTTTATATTGAAATGCTGTACACAGAAATGTATCTTAGGCTATGTGCACACGCTGCGGATTGATCTGCGGATTTTTCCGTGCAGATTTGGTGAAATCCGCAGGTCAGAAGTCCTGCGGTTTATGTGCGGATTAGCCTACGGTTTTTCCCTGCGGTTTCACACCTCATAAGGATAAGGTGTGAAACCGCTGCGGATTCCACACAAACAATTGACATGCTGTGGATTGTAATCTGCGGAAAAATCCACAGCATCTGCACAGCGGTTTTTGTTTTGCATAGGCTAACATGGTACTGTACACCGCTGCAGAAACCGCTGCGGGTCCGCAGGGCCAAATCTGCAACATGTGCACATAGCCTAAGGGTCAGCACAGAGGTAGAACACATCTGATTGTGTCCTCAATAGAGGTAGTGCATTTATCCAGCTATGGAGGTGCACTATAAACATATAGGTTATAGTGGGCTTCTCAGCAGACCATAATGCTGCAACTGGATAAACTATTCCCCATAAAAAGACCAAGAACAATATGACCACAATAGAGTGATGATGCGAGTTCTGCCGACGATATAAGACATTAAGGTGCAGTTATGGTGACTCACTGCTGATGCCTATTGATTGGGCTCCATCATTTTTCCATAAGATCCATTGTTGCTAACTTCCGGGACCCAAAGCATCTCCATTTTTGAAGATCTGGGGTTGGGTGAGGTCTTATTTTGTGCATGCAGAGCTTACGTTTTTATTGATACCATTTTGGGGTAGATACAATCTTTTGATCACCTGTTATTGTATATTATTGCAATGTTGCGGAGACCAAAAAAGTAATTCTGGCGTTTTTTTTTCTCTCGTTACATCATTTTCCGACAGGATTAATTCTTTTTATATTTTGATACATCTGGCATTTCAGAATGCGGTGATACTAAATATATGCATTTTTATTTTTTTTATTGTTTTATAGTGATGAGCGAACATGCTCGCCACTACTCGTTACTCGCCCGAGTATCACAGTACTCGGCGAGCACAGAGCATTTCCGGGATTACTCGGCGAGAACTCAGGTCTCCACCCAGCATTTTTGGCGGTCTTTAGAGACCCAATCACGATGCAGGGATTGTCTGCCAGGCACTGAAATGCCGCAGCCATCTTTGTTGTGGTCATGCAGTGATTGGCACAGCATCATCAGGGGTATAAGAGTGTCTGTGAGAATCATGTGGGAATAGTGGATGAGGGCAGGTATATCTCGCCCAGATTCCTCTCCTATGTGGCCTAGTCTGGTCAGTATCGCACCTGCTTACTAATGGATAATGGGAGGTGGATATATAAGGATGCCAGGTGGTTGTGTGAGTGTCTCAGCCTGGGAACACAGAGAGCCTGTCTGTGTGAGAGACACACACGTGAGTGGAAGCAGTGCCCACTGCAACTGTGGTTTGGCTGGACGGGAGAAGCCCGCCAGTTGGTAGTTAGGTTGTCCATTGTTTAGTTAGTGCCGGACAGGCAAGGATTTGTTTTATGTTTTATTTCCTTTTGCATTGCTTTTACCGTTAATAAACCTGACCCAGGGTCAGTTATACACGAATCCCCGCTCTGCGCCTGAGTTTCATGCTGAATGCACGTGACCTTTGACCCCAGCAAAGGCAATCCCGGAGTGTTTTATCACATTATGGTGGAGAACGCGGGCATCACGTTGCAAGCATGAGCATGGAGGACGTGGTGAAAGCGCTGGTACAGTCCACCGCCGTCCAGCAAGAAGCAAATCGGGTGATGATGGCCCAGCTGAAGGAGTTGGTGGACATGACAGCTACCGATCGTTCGCTTCTCCAGCAGGTGGCGCAGCGCTTGGCAAGCTTACCTGAGCTTAACCTGGAAGCCGAGTCGAGAGTGATTCACGTGAGTCGGTACTGGCAGAAAATGACGCCTGATGATGACGTCGAGGCATACCTGACCACGTTTGAACGGACGGCGGTGCGAGAAAAATGGCCGAAGGCACGATGGGCCGGCCTGATTGCCCCGTTTCTTTCCGGTGAGGCCCAAAAGGCGTATTATGACCTGGAACCTGAAGCTGCGCAGGACTTTGACAAACTGAAAGCCGAGATCTTGGCCCGGCTGGGAGTGACGACCGCTGTCCGGGCACAGAGAGTGCATCAATGGACTTATCAGCCGGATAAACCACCGCGGTCCCAGATGTTCGACCTGATCCACGTGACGAAGAAGTGGCTACAACCCGAGGTGTTGACAGCGCCAGAGATAATCCAGAGAGTCGTCCTGGACAAGTACCTGAGAGCTCTACCGCCAGCCCTGAGGAAGTGGGTAAGCCATGGAAATCCTATGACGGCAGATCAACTGGTGGATCTGGTTGAACGTTACTCCGTGGCGGAAGGACTCCGAGACGACGCTACCCCACCTCGTTCTTCATCGTCTCCACGTGGAACCGGTAAGACTGTTCCAGGGAGTAGGGGAGATGGAAAAATCCCTAAGTGGGGGAGGAAAACGGGACTGCCCGCACTGCGAGGCCGAGAGTAACGAACTATGGTCTAAGCAAGGGGCCCGTTAGGTGTTTCCGCTGCCAAGAGATGGGACATATTGCTGCGAACTGTCCGGTCACTACTGAACCCATGCAGTGCGACGTCACAGACTCTAAAAACCGCATGTCTATGGTTGCACGGGTAGTGAGTGTGAATGCCGGTCAAAAGGATGTGGAAAAACACTTGTGTAATTTAACTGTTGATGGCAAAAATGTGGTGGCATTGTTAGACTCGGGAAGTGTGGTGACTCTGGTGAAGGCCAGTCTGGTGCCAGCCCCGACTGGGCCATCAGACAAATTCTCTGTAACGTGTGTGCATGGAGACACCTGTTCGTACCTCACCACAGTCATATGCATTACAACTTCCTATGGGTCTGTGCAACATAAAGTGGGACTCGTCCCGGCGTTATTGCATGATGTTATCCTGGGCCGGGATTTTCCCCACTTCTGGCAATTGTGGGAGAATCAGTTGATGCCCTCGGGTAATAGTGTACATGATTCTTCTCCCAGGGAGCGTGTGGGTCCCGAACCCCTGGAAGAGGTCTCCCTAGAAGACTCGGGGGAAGAGTCTGCGGGAAATGACCTGCAGTTCCCGTTTTCAGTCATGGCGGGTGATAATGAGGAGACCGGGGAAGAGGAGGAGGCTGACAGCCGTCCACCTTCCCGTTTGCCGGATTTAGAAGTTCAGAAAGATGACTTCCAAAGCGAGCAAATAAAGGATCCTACCCTTTCTCAGGCTAGGACAAATGTGAAAGTGATAAATGGGGTGCCCGTAGAACCTGGCTCTAGGCTGGCATATCCTTACATGGTTCTGGAGAATGAATTACTCTATCAGATAGAGAAAAAGGGGGAAGATACGGTGCAACTATTAGTCGTGCCAAAACCCTACCGGCGGCAGGTCCTGGACCTGGCCCACGGACATGTGATGGGAGGTCACCTGGGAGTCCAGAAAACCACCGAAAGGATATTACACTGTTTTGTTTGGCCAGGCATGCATCACGATATTCGTGTATATTGCGAGTCTTGTCCTGACTGCCAAGCCTCTGCACCTAAGCCCCGGTTCTGTAGCCCTTTGGTACCCCTACCTATTATTGAAGTCCCGTTTGAGAGGATTGGGATGGATTTAGTTGGGCCCCTTCCACGGTCTGCACGTGGACACCAACATATCCTGGTCATCTTGGATTATGCCACTCGTTACCCGGAGGCCATCCCTTTGCGTAACACGGCCACCAAGACGATTGCCAAGGAGCTGGTGCATGTGTTTAGTCGGGTCAGTATACCAAAACAGATACTCACCGACCAGGGGACCCCCTTTATGTCCAGGATAATGAAGGAGCTCTGCCGATTTTTACAAATCGAACCGTTACGCACATCCGTGTATCACCCTCAAACAGACGGGTTGGTCGAACGGTTCAATAAAACTCTGAAGCAGATGCTGAGAAAGGTGATAGACAAGGATGGGAAGAACTGGGACTATTTACTTCCGTATTTGCTTTTTGCCATCAGGGAAGTACCCCAGTCTTCCACGGGATTCTCGCCTTTCGAGTTATTGTACGCCCGACGTCCTCGCGGACTGTTAGACGTTGCAAAAGAAACCTGGGAGGGTCAGGTCACTCCATTTAAAACAGTGATAGATCACGTCACACAAATGCAGGACCGTATTGCGGCTGTTATGCCTATCGTCAAAGAACACATGATACAGGCTCAAGGAGCCCAAAAAAGAATCTATGATAGGGGCGCCAAGATCCGTACGTTTGCACCCGGAGATAGGGTGTTCATCCTGGTCCCCACGGTGGACAGTAAGTTCCTGGCAAAGTGGCAGGGCCCCTTTGAGATCAAGGAAAGAGTTGGTGAAGTAAACTACAAAGTATACCAGGCAGGTAAACGGAAACCTGAGCAGATTTATCATGTAAATCTGATAAAGCCCTGGAAGGATCGGTCTGCCTTGTCAGCGGAGCTGGCCCGTCCTGTCTGCTCGCATACCGTACCGGAGGTACGGGTTGCAGAGACTCTCTCGGAGCGGCAAAAGACGGAAGTCAGGCAGTTTCTACTTCACAACCAAAAGTTTTTCTCAGAAAAACCCGGGCAGACTATGCTAATGAAACATGACATCGTAACGGAACCTGGTGTCACAATTCACGTAAAGCCCTACCAAATCCCGGAAGCGCGCCGTGAAGCCGTTTCCCGAGAAGTGAAGGCAATGTTAGAGTTAGGAGTCATTGAGGAATCGCACAGTGCGTGGTCCAGCCCGATTGTGCTAATTCCTAAACCGGACGGCACCATCCGGTTCTGCAATGACTTCAGGAAACTGAATGCGGTCTCAAAATTTGATGCCTACCCTATGCCCCGGGTCGATGAGTTAATAGATCGGTTAGGAAAAGCCCGGTATATTACGACCCTAGACCTAACAAAGGGGTATTGGCAGATCCCTCTGGCGGAGGCTGCCAGAGAAAAGACGGCATTTGCTACCCCAGAAGGTCTATTTCAGTATGTGTATATGCCGTTTGGACTGCACGGAGCACCAGCAACGTTCCAGAGACTGATGGATCGACTCCTGAGGCCACATAGGCGGTACGCTTCGGCCTATTTGGACGACATTGTCATTTACAGCTTGGACTGGGAGACTCATCTCCAGAAAGTACAAGCTGTGATTGACGACCTGTGGGATGCAGGTCTAACCGCGAACCACAAGAAATGTCACATCGGGCTAGAAGAAGCCCGGTATTTGGGGTATGTAATTGGGAGGGGTGTTGTTAAACCCCAGGTTGATAAGATTCAGGCGGTTCAGGACTGGCCACAACCTGTCAACAAGAAGCAGGTGCAAGCCTTCCTGGGGATCGCCGGTTATTATCGCCGGTTCATACCCAATTTTGCAGCCATCGCTACCCCCCTGACGGATCTTACAAAAGGGAAAGACTCCGTCATGATTAAATGGAGTTTAGCGGCTGAAGAAGCCTTCCATAGCCTAAAACGGGCACTTTGCTCTCAGCCCGTACTGGTGACTCCAGACTTCCGCAGCGAGTTTGTGGTACAAACGGATGCCTCTGATACCGGTATCGGGGCCGTACTCTCACAAGTGAGGGACGGAGTGGAACACCCATCTCAGCAGGAAGCTGAATAAACACGAGCAAAGGTATGCAGTCATGGAAAAAGAGTGCCTAGGCATTAAGTGGGCTCTAGAGGCCCTCAAATATTACCTGGTGGGCCGAAAGTTCAGGCTGATCACTGACCATGCCCCTCTCAAGTGGATGCACTTGAACAAGGAACGGAATAGCCGGGTGACCCGGTGTTTATTTATGATTTTAATAACACCCTTGTAATCTGAACTGAAAGCAGTAGAAAAAGTGGGAATATTTTTATTTTGATTAGTGTGTACCATGTCATTCTGCAATAAACTACTCCTAGTTTTGTTATCCACTTTCTTAATAGCCCTATTTAACATCCAGTTCTTATAACCCCTTTTTGATAGCCTGGTGCAAATTTTACGACGCTCGGATTCATAAAGAGCGTCATTAGAGCATGATCTTTTGGCACGGATTAATTCACCCAACGGTAAATTTCGTATCACATGTGGCGGGTGACAACTATCCGCATGCAATATGGCATTACCACTGGTATCTTTTCTATATAGGGAAGTATATACAGTGGGGCAAAAAAGTATTTAGTCAGTCAGCAATAGTGCAAGTTCCACCACTTAAAAAGATGAGAGGCGTCTGTAATTTATATCATAGGTAGACCTCAACTATGGGAGACAAACTGAGAAAAAAAAATCCAGAAAATCACATTGTCTGTTTTTTTTTCATTTTATTTGCATATTATGGTGGAAAATAAGTATTTGGTCAGAAACAAGCAATCAAGATTTCTGGCTCTCACAGACCTGTAACTTCTTCTTTAAGAGTCTCCTCTTTCCTCCACTCATTACCTGTAGTAATGGCACCTGTTTAAACTTGTTATCAGTATAAAAAGACACCTGTGCACACCCTCAAACAGTCTGACTCCAAACTCCACTATGGTGAAGACCAAAGAGCTGTCAAAGGACACCAGAAACAAAATTGTAGCCCTGCACCAGGCTGGGAAGACTGAATCTGCAATAGCCAACCAGCTTGGAGTGAAGAAATCAACTGTGGGAGCAATAATTAGAAAATGGAAGACATACAAGACCACTGATAATCTCCCTCGATCTGGTGCTCCACGCAAAATCCCACCCCGTGGGGTCAGAATGATCACAAGAACGGTGAGCAAAAATCCCAGAACCACGCGGGGGGCCTAGTGAATGAACTGCAGAGAGCTGGGACCAATGTAACAAGGCCTACCATAAGTAACACACTACACCACCATGGACTCAGATCCTGCAGTGCCAGACGTGTCCCAATGCTTAAGCCTGTACATGTCCAGGCCCATCTGAAGTTTGCTAGAGAGCATTTGGATGATCCAGAGGAGTTTTGGGAGAATGTCCTATGGTCTGATGAAACCAAACTGGAACTGTTTGGTAGAAACACAACTTGTCGTGTTTGGAGGAAAAAGAATACTGAGTTGCATCCATCAAACACCATACCTACTGTAAAGCATGGTGGTGGAAACATCATGCTTTGGGGCTGTTTCTCTGCAAAGGGGCCAGGACGACTGATCCGGGTACATGAAAGAATGAATGGGGCCATGTATCGTGAGATTTTGAGTGCAAACCTCCTTCCATCAGCAAGGGCATTGAAGATGAAACTTGGCTGGGTCTTTCAACATGACAATGATCCAAAGCACACCGCCAGGGCAACGAAGGAGTGGCTTCGTAAGAAGCATTTCAAGGTCCTGGAGTGGCCTAGCCAGTCTCCAGATCTCAACCCTATAGAAAACCTTTGGAGGGAGTTGAAAGTCCGTGTTGCCAAGCGAAAAGCCAAAAACATCACTGCTCTAGAGGAGATCTGCATGGAGGAATGGGCCAACATACCAACAACAGTGTGTGGCAACCTTGTGAAGACTTACAGAAAACGTTTGACCTCTGTCATTGCCAACAAAGGATATATCACAAAGTATTGAGATGAAATTTTGTTTCTGACCAAATACTTATTTTCCACCATAATATGCAAATAAAAGGAAAAAAAAACAGACAATGTGATTTTCTGGATTTTTTTTTCTCAGTTTGTCTCCCATAGTTGAGGTCTACCTATGATGTAAATTACAGACGCCTCTCATCTTTTTAAGTGGTGGAACTTGCACTATTGCTGACTGACTAAATACTTTTTTGCCCCACTGTATATTCCCCGTTTTGACATCTCCCATAATTTTAACATCCAGATATGTGGCACAAATGCCATGTATTTCATTTGTGCCACATATCTGGATGTTATTAAAATCATAAATAAACATCTTCCCTTACTGCATCAAGATCCAGTCTTATCGCAGATATTGGCTGGTGGACATAGGTGTGTTCCAAAGAGAGCTAAAAATTTGAGTCATTTTTTGTCCCCCTCATTGTATTTGTCTGATTGCACTAAACCTACGTGGTTAAATTACTTGGGCAATTATAAGTGTGGTGAAAAATTGTGTGGTTTGTGCCGCTATATGGATATTACAGATAAATTTGTTAATTTTAGTACACAACAAACCTACAAAATTAAAACCTACATGAATTGTAACACCACACACTTAGTGTATATGGCAGAGTGCACATTGTGCAGTTTATATTACATTGGCTGCACTACACGCAGCCTGAAGAGGAGACTAAGTGAGCACATCACCGCTTCTAATCCAGAGTCTATGTCCAGTCGTAGGAATGTGTCTGGCTTGTCCAAACATTTCCTTGAAATACACAAGGGTAATTTGTGCAGTCTTAAAGTTAAGGGAATAGAACGGGTATTGAAACCCCCCAGAGGGAGTGACTGGGAACATTTACTACACTGTCGGGAAGCCTTCTGGATACTTGCGCTTGATGCACGATATCCGCAAGGTCTAAATTATAGAAATGATCTTATGTATTTCTATTGAGTGCTGAGATTTTTGGTGTTTTTTTTTTTTTTTTTTTTTTGTTTGTCATTTGATAGTTGCTATGTATTTATGCATTTATACGTGTGTATTGCACATGTTTTTATTTATTCTATGTCTTGTCCATTGTTGTATAGGTCTTTTCCTTTTTTTTTTTCTTTTTTTTTTCTTTCTTCTTGCAAGGGAGTGACTCCACCAGTGATTTGAGGGCTTAGTTGTCTGCCTCTTTGATTATACACATGTGTGGAGTCCCTCTGCTGATTAGGAATGTTTATAATCATTTTGTGAACTGTTTTGTTTCATGCCTCTGAGGAAGAACCTGGTGTAAGGTTCGAAACGCGTCAGGAGTGGGGGGTCTGTTTTCCCCTTTATGGTTTTATCATGAAATTATGTGAATAAAACTTATCGTGGATTTTATCAAGTCTCCAGTGCCGGATCTTCCTTCTCTCTTCATGTTTGCAACACATGGTGGTCAGCCATTTGATCCCTAGGCACGACCGGCTTACAGGACTATTTTGGTGAGCACAAATTTCCCTTTCCCCTTCCTAATTTTCTATATATACAGCACTATTTTGCATTTAAAAAAACAGGCCAAATATTTTGCTCTGTGGTATGTCCGTGCCAGGTCTCATATATCTGTGTTGTCCAAGTTTGGCTATTTTAGGACGGTATTTCAGTGTTTTACTGTGTCACTCTAGTTTTATATACAGCAGTATTTTGCATTTTTTTTAAAAAAACAGGGCACATATTTGGCAGTGTGGCATCTCCGTGCCAGGCCTCATATACCTGTGCAAAAAAAATTGACCATTTTAGGCCTACTTATTCTAGTGTTTTTGCAGTCTGTTTCCGTACTTATTGACACCAATTTGATAACAAAAAAACCTTTTTAACTACAGTCCAGATAGTTTAAATTGTGGTTTTCCCACACACGCATCACATACAAGTTTGCTCCCAATTCTGCCATTTGTAGTAAACGTGTATAATATTCTAGTTCATTTACAATGGGCAACTTGCGTGGCAAGGGAAGGGGAAGTGGATGTGATGGTGCATGCCGAGGCCGAGGCCGTAGGCAAGCTGAAATTGGGTCACCAAAAACACCCACATCTTCTCGTTGGACCTTAGTGTCCGAAGTCCTAGGGGACTGCAGCAAGACAGCACTAATGAAGCCAGAGCAGTGTGAAAAGGTTGTTGGTTGGATTGCGGATAGCACTTCCAGTTACTTATCCACCACCACCACCACCCTGTCTTCCACACTATCAAGTTTGAGTAGCTGTGAGTCGGGATCGCATATTCCTCACCCTGATCCTCCTTCCTCCCAGCATGCTGAGTGCCCTGAGACAACTGATCCTACACTCGGACACTCCGAAGAGCTGTTCAGTTGTCCATTTATAGATTTGTGCCTCTCACCTGGTCCACTTGAAGGGGGGCAAGATGAGATTCCATGCAGCGATGCACAAATATTTGAGCAACCATGGTCACAAGAGGTGGATGATGATGAGACACAATTGCTAGAAAGTCAGGAGGAGGACCAGGGTGCGGAAGTGGAAGATGAGGTGGAGGATGATATAGTAACTGACCCAACCTAGCAGGAGGACATGCAGAGCAAGGACAGCAGCACACAGGGGGAGTGAGGCATATCACCCCTTCAGACAGGAAGAAGCAGTGTGGTGGCTGCAGACAGAAGGCGGGCAACCGTGCCCCGTAACACCAACATGACGGAAGTTGCCAGTCCAACTGTTAGGCCTTCCCGAGTCTGGTTATTTGTTAAAGACTCTGCTGAAAACCCCAAACAGGCCATTAGCAACACTTGTCATGCCAGCATCAGCAGGGGTAGCAAAACTACCAGACTTACCACCACCAGCATGATCAGGCACATGGCAGCAAAGCATCCAACTTTGCGGGCCCAACCCCAGGCTCCAGGAACATTGGCAGGTGACACCACTGCTTCTTCCACTGCTGTGTGTGCAAGACAATCCCCTGTCCATGGTGCATTCGAAGATGCCTCCTGCCCTGCAGCTGCCGTTGCCCACAGTGAAATAGCACCATCATAAAGCATGTCCACGTTCTTGTCCCAGCGCAGCCTTCAGTTGTCCATACCCCAGTCTGTTGTGAACATTTGTGACCTGACTTCTGAGTTTGGGCTCCCTTGCTGCAGGTAATGGAGCTGGTCAGGTTGACAGAAGTCAATCACCTGAAGAGGATGATTGGAGGTCAGGGGTTACAGACTGGGAAGATTTAAGTCAGCAAGCTTCCCTCAGCTGTTGCTGGTGATTTGGTTTTCTTTCTTTGCATTTTGAAGTCTGCTTGCCCCCTGCTTGGTCCTGCATCGTTCAGATAAGTTATTTGTTTGCTGGAATCTCTTTGCACTTGATCCAGTTTTTGCCTCTCTGCTTTCTGCTTTGCTGTGGGGGTTCAGTATTGTTCCCTGATGGGACCAGTGCTGGACCCCGTTCCATATGTCACAGCTTATGTCAATCTGTTCAGTATTGCTAGTCCCCTGTTATATCAGTATCTTTTGTTTTGCTTCCAGTTCACACCAGAATGCTGATCTAGTGGGGGAGAGGTCGTGTGGCCTCAGTATTTTTGCATATCAGATGTGTTGGAATTTTCTTAGGGTTTTTTGCGTGATTGTAGACAGTATCTTTCCTGTCCTGTTCTATCTACACTGCGTTCCAAATTATTATGCAAATTGGATTTAAGTGTCATAAAGATGTAATTTTTTGTTGTTCAAATAAACTCATAGATGGTATTGTGTATCAGGGCTCTTTGGATCACTGAAATAAATCTCAAATTCCTGTGATAATTAGTTTACCAGGTGAGCCCAATTAAAGGAAAACTACTTAAGAATGATGTTCCACATTATTAAGCAGGGCACAGGTTTCAAGGAATTTAGGAAAGAAAAAGGACCTCTCTGCTGCTGAAAAGCATCAAATAGTGCAATGCCTTGGTCAAGAGATGAAAACATTAGATATTTCCCAAAAATTTAAACATGACCATCCTACTGTTAAGAGATTTGTGGTTGATTCTGAGCACAGACATGTTTGTGCTGATAAAGGCAGACTGAGGAAGGTTTCTGCCAGGCAAGTTCATCGGATTAAGAGAGCAGCTGCTAAAAAGCCATTACAAACCAGCAAACAGATATTTAAAGCTGCTGGTGCCTCTGGAGTCCCTCGAACCTCATGGTGTAGGATCCTTCAAAGGCTTGCTGTGGTGTATAAACCTACTATTCGGCCACCCCTAAAAAGTGTTCACAAGCAGAAATTGTAGCAGTGGGTCCAGACATACATGAAGACTATTTTTCATACAGTCTTGTTTACTGATGAGTGTCGAGCAACCCTGGATGGTCCAGATGGATGGTTGGTGGATGGCCACTATGTCCCAACAAGGCTGCGACTTCAGCAAGGAGGAGGAGGAGTCATGTTTTGGGCCGGAATCATGGGGAAACAGCTGGTAGGGCTCTTTAAGGTTCATGAAGGTGTGAAAATGACCTCTGCAAAGTACTGTATATAGAGTTTCTGACTGACAGCTGTCTTCCATGGTATAAAAAGCAGAAATGTACCTTCAGGAGCAAAATCCTCTTCATGCATGACAATGCACCATCTCATGCTGCAAAGAATACCTCTGAGTCATTGACTGCTATAGGCATTAAAAGGAGATAAACTCATGGTGTGGCCACCATCTTCCCCTGACCTCAACCCTATAGAGAACCTTTGGAGTATCATCAAAAGATGCAAAAGATCTATGAGGGAGGCAGTTCACATCAAAACAGCAACTCTGGGAGTTTATTCCGACTTAATGCAAAGAAATCCAAGCAGAAACTCAACAAAAACTCCCAAGTTCATTGGAATCAAGAATTGTGAAGGTGATGTCACAGAAGGGTTCCTATGATAGCATGTAACTTGGCCTGTTAGGATGTTTTGGAGTTAAATAGCTTTTCTGTTCAGTGAATGTGACCTCCTAATGCTGCAAATTCCACAAATGAGCATTTTCAGTTCTTTAAAACAGATCAAATGTTTAGAAATTCTACTGTGCCTAATAATTTGGAACAGTGCAATTTGAGTTTTTATTCATTTTGGAGATTATACTGTTATCATTGGGAGGTTTCTTCAATAAAATTTGATGTATACTCTAACGGGTGATGACTTTTATTAGACTGACTGTCATTTGTACTGACTATTTAGGAAAATCATAGAAAAATATCATTTGCATAATAATTTGGAACACAGTGTAGACAGTTTGGGCCCCATCATTTGCTTACTCTATTTTCTGCCTGTGCCTCATCTTGTCTCACCGGCAATATATGTTTGGGGGCTCTCTATTCCTTTGGGGTTCTACTCCGGGGCAGTTTTGAGAACGATACCGGCAAATCCCACCCAAGATGTACCAAGAGGTGAAGACATTACTGAGGCAGATGCTGGATTCAGGAGTAGTGCAGAGTAGTCAGAGCCCTTGGGCAGCCCCAGTGGTTCTCGTCAAGAAGAAGGATGGGACCATCCGGTTCTGTGTAGATTACAGGAAACTCAATGCCTGCACTGTGCGAGAGATGGGAAGTACAGCCTTACAAAGTCATCGAGTGAGTGTATGCTGATGATCCATTCTACAAGGTGCAGGTTGAGAGTGGGGCGTCCGCCCCTAGAGTGCTTCACAGAAATATGCTGCGGCCCGTCCTGTATTAGTGCTGCCTGAAGATGTTGCTCCACTTCCTGAACCTGTCTTGCCTGCTGGTGAAATCAATGATGAATGGTGGATCGACCCTGACACCGTGGGGGGTACTCAGCCGGACAGAGATGGTAATCCTCTGGAGGTACCACTACCGCCACATGACGATGAGTCCAGACAAAACCCTACAACTCCTGCAGCAAGTATTCCTTTGGAAGATTCTCAAGACCTCCGGAGATCCCAGAGGTCTACTGCAGGGGTTCCACCAGTCCATTAGGTAGAACAGTGTTCTCTGTCTGTTTTTCTGCTTGTGTTGTCTCCCCTATAGGTAGTATTCTGCATTGCAAGTTTCTTCCCACTGCAACCATGATGCTGTGATGGTCGAGGACAACCAAATTTAAGTAGGGAGGCATGTAAGGGGGTAGCATTTCTATGGACATTAGAGACAAACTGCCACTTTAAGAGACAGAAACCCCTTGGCTAGAGCAATTGGACATTCCAATCTCCCCTGCAATAAGACTGTTTTTGGTTTGTTCTGCCTGCTAGGAGAGGGGAGTGTTCTGAGCTTGGAGTCTGAAGGAAGCTGGTGTGCTGGATTCTGTGAGGAGAAAAATGTGCAGCTTAGAACAGACTGAACCTGTGGGATTGTGTACCCTTCCAGGGATAACAAAGGTGGTTTTTCCTGTGTTACTGCGAGGAGCCACAAAGATATACAAGGAAGGAACATGCTGGGGACCTTCGCACAAGGACAAGACCACATTGCACAGAGCTTCCAGAGAGGATGTTGCATCATCTTGCTGAGAACTGCAGAGGGCCCCCAGAAAGGAACTGCAACACAAACTTCACCGTGAGTGTTAACCCCGTGTGTGCACACGGTTAGGGCTTAGGATAGGCTGCAATAGACAGAACACGTTAGCCATGTGGCTGGTGTAGAAGCGGCCAGTCAGGCTAGAGTTAGAGTAGTAGCATACTGTATTTTATTGCATTGTTTTGCTTTTTTGAGAAATACACTGATCTGTAATAGTTGGTGCACCGTGCCATTTGTGCGGCCCAGCTAGAGAATATCACTTTTGTAAATTGTTTTGTCATTGCATACCCCTGTTTACTCTTTCCTAACACTGCATTCCTTGCCGGTAAATAAATTAACCCTTTGTTGCTTGCACCTCATCTTGTGTAGTCTCCCTGCATTGTGGTGGTCCCCCGGCCATCGCTTCAATTCCTCTGTGCCTTTTAATTATTGGGTATCTAAGCTGGACATGTGGCATGAGCTGGCTTTCTATCCCTTGAAGGTCCTTGCCGCTAGCATTTTGTCAGAGTGGCTTTTTAGTGCCCCTGGTGGAATTATCACAGATAAGCGCATTCTCCTGTCAATGAAAAATGCACACAGGCTGACTCTTACAAAAAATGAACAAGGGCTGGATTGGGCCAGACTTCTCGACACCACCAAATGATGACAGCGAAACATAACCTCCAATGTAGTGTCTTTTTGGGAGGTGTATTCCCATGCACCTCTTCACACCCACACATGGGTATACGCTTCCTGATTTTGGCTATTAGGTGTCCTCCTCCTCCTTCTTCTCATCCTTACCATCTACTACCACTCGAACACCAGGGTGAACGCATTTTGTCATGCTCCAGCCATTTTAGTGTGTACCCCCCCAAGGGGAAATTTTTCTCAGCCTATATACTTAGTGTATGGACATTACAAGTCTAGGAGACCCGCTCTTTTAAATTGGGCCTATTTTTTAATCAGGCCTTCCTCTACATCTCATCATCCACCGCCACTACATCATCATGGTTAACGTGTTCCGTGCTGCTCCAGCCAGTCTTGAATTCTTAACAAGGGTGGGTGGTTTTGCTCGGCATAATACTTGCTATGAAAAAGGTTGAAGTGTACCCCACAGGGGAAAATGTTTTCCAGCCCATACACTTAGTGTCTGGGCATTACAAGTCTAGGAGAGCCGCTCCTTTGTAATGGGACATTTTTTTTACGAGGCCCTCCTCCATGTTTCTTCCAAGGGGGATTGGGGAGCGTGCAAATTTGGGTCAAGGCGGTCCTTGCAGTCAACGCATAAGAAACTAGTATGGGAGAGTGAAATGAATAATGTGAAGTGGATTTTCCTGTGCCCATCCAGTTCCTGGGTTCAAAGGCTTATTGGGGTGCATATGACTTGATAGCAGGGCAGGCCTTGCTGTCAATGCATAAGAAAAAGAGTATGGTATGGGAGTACAAAATGAATAATGTGAAGTGGATTTTCCTGTGCCCTTCCAGTACGTGGCTTCAAAAGCTTATTGGGGTGCATGTAACTTTGGGGCAGGCCAGGCCTTGCATTCAATGCAACATTTTTTCAGGAAGCCCTCCTGTACCTCTCGTGAAAGGGGAAATGGGGTGCATCGTAATTCTTGGCATCCCATCCACTCACTACATAGGCAATAGCAGCATAGGAAACCCACTGTTTAATAATGGCCCTTTAAGAAGATTACTGCTGCCTGATGCCCCTGTAAAAATAGGCTCTGTAACTTTAAGAGTCCCTCCTTCATAAAAGATGTGTCTGTTTTATTTTGAAAGGGGCGAAAGGGAAATGTTTTGAGCTTTTATATTTTTTACATTTTTGAGGTATTTTTTAAAA
This sequence comes from Dendrobates tinctorius, assembly GCF_039654945.1. NCBI lineage: Eukaryota > Metazoa > Chordata > Amphibia > Anura > Dendrobatidae > Dendrobates > Dendrobates tinctorius. The sequence continues at coordinate 15,499,139 of NW_027361747.1, read as the reverse complement.
CTTTTTTTTTAATTTTCACATGCTTCAATAGTCTCCATGGGAGACTAAAAACAACGATCGTCCGATCGCCTGTGCCACACACAGCAGGGCTTCATCAAAAATGCTCACCTGCTATCAGCACTGGCCTGTGGCCATTCCGACAATGACATCCACAGGGGTCTCCTGTGGCCCAGTCATATTAAATGCTACTGTTGGACATTGACAGCAGCATTTAACATGTTAACAGCCACAGGTGTATCACGATTCCACCCTTGGCTGTTAGAGGCAAATGACAGCTGATCAGTTCAGCTGTCATGTGCAGGAAAACATGAGGGCTCAGCATCAGAGCCCGCATGAAGTGCAGTGACATGACCTATGACATAGGTAATAATTAACAATTAATAATGCCCTAAGTTCCCCAAAAATATTAATAATGCTCCCTGAGTGCCCCACAAATAGTAATTAGTAATGCTCCATGAGTGTCCCACAAAGGGCTCCATCACACGATAGTATGACACATCCAAATGCTATCCTATGTTTTATTGCAAAATATTCGGCCCAGTGTTATGCTGTGCAGTTCAGATATGCGATTAATTTCTCATGCTGATTCGGTAGGAGAAAACAATCACAGCATGCTATGGGTGCATCTGATAATCAGAATAAACGCCCCTGTGATGCAATTGTCTCATGTGAAATAATCGGATCACAGTAAGATGACACTCAGAATTTGAGCCAAGTGTCATTAGCATAATCGGACGGTCTCTCGCATGAGACAAATCGACGCCCATGTGACCCCAGCCACATAATCATAATTCTCCTGAATGTCTCACAAATAATACAGGAAAGATGTATATCTTTGTACCGTGTTAGCCAGTAGATAGAAAAATATTCAGGATTGAGAGTCCTCAGTAGTTGATACCTTTTAATGGCTAACTGAAAAGTCTAGCCTGATGAAGAGACCTAAGTAGTCTCGAAAGCTTGCAATGTGTTACCATCTTTTCAGTTAGCCATTAAAAGGTATCAACTACTGAGGACTCTCAATCCTGAATATTTCTCACAAATAATAGTAATGCACCTTGTGATCTTAAAAAAATTCTTAGGTTACTGGTTTAATTTAAAAAAAGAATAAAATTATACTCACCTGACACTCTAGATTGAGATAAGTTCACCACCATGTGTGGCGGTGGAGGGCAAACCAATGCTCTAAAGTCAACAGATCATCAGCACTGCAATGCTGGGTCCAGTGGATGCCCCCTGTGTTCTGGAGACTCTAGGCCTAAAGCCACCTGTGGAGTACCGGAAGTAGAGTGGTAGGGAAGGGAATGTACAATAGTTATTAGCCATATTGGCGTCTTGTGGATAATAAAACTGTTGAGGGTGGTGCTCGCCCAGAAATCACAATACAAAAATAAAAAGTGAAACCGTGTAATGATATATTCAGACCCACTACATTTATATATATATACACAAATGAGTGTGTGTGTGTGTGTATTGTGAGAATCATGTGGGAATAGTGGATGAGGGCAGGTATATCTCGCCCAGATACCTTTCCTATGTGGCCTAGTCTGGTCAGTATCGCACCTGGTTACTAATGAATAATGGGAGGCGGATATAAAAGGATGCCAGGTGGTTGTGTGAGTGTCTCAGCCTGGGGACACAGAGAGCCTGTCTGTGTGAGAGACACATGTGAGTGAAGCAGTGCCCACTGCAACTGTGGCTTGGCTGGACGGGAGAAGCCCGCCAGTTGGTAGTTAGGTTGTACTTTGTTTAGTTAGTGCCAGACAGGCAAGGATTTGTTTTATGTTTTTTTCTTTATGCATTGCTTGCACCTTTAATAAACCTGACCCAGTGTCAGTTACACCCGGACCCCGGCTGTGCGCCTGAGATTCATGCTGAATGCACGTGACCTTTGACCCCAGCAAAGGCGATCCCGGAGTGTTTTATCACATTGTGGTGGAGAACGGGGGCATCACGTTGGAAGCATGAGCATGGAGGACGTGGTGAAAGCGCTGGTACAGTCCACCGCCGTCCAGCAAGAAGCTAATCGGGTGATGATGGCCCAGCTGAAGGAGTTGGTGGACATGACAGCTACCGATCATTCGCTTCTCCAGCAGGTGGCGCAGCGCCTGGCAAGCTTACCTGAGGTTAACCTGGAAGCCGAGTCGAGAGTGATTCACGTGAGTTGGTACTGGCAGAAGATGACGACCGAAGATGACGTCGAGGCATACCTGACCACGTTGGAATGGACGGCGGTGCGAGAAAAATGGCCGAAGGCACGATGGGCTGGCCTGATTGCCCCGTTTCTTTCTGGTGAGGCCCAAAAGGCATATTATGACTTAGAACCTGAAGCTGCGCAGGACTTTGACAAACTGAAAGCCGAGATCTTGGCCCGGCTGGGAGTGACGACCGCTGTCCGTGCACAGAGAGTGCATCAATGGACTTATCAGCCGGATAAACCACCGCGGTCACAGATGTTCGACCTGATCCATGTGACGAAGAAGTGGCTACAACCCGAGGTGTTGACAGCGCCAGAGATAATCCAGAGAGTCGTCATGGACAAGTACCTGAGAGCTCTACCGCCAGCCCTGAGGAAGTGGGTAAGCCATGGAAATCCTACGACGGCAGATCAACTAGTGGATCTGGTTGAACGTTACTCCGTGGCGGAAGGACTCCGAGACGACGCTACCCCACCTCGTTCTTCATCATCTCCACGTGGAACCGGTAAGACTGTTCCAGGGAATAGGGGAGAAGGAAAAATCCCTAAGACAGTGGGGGAGGAAAACGGGACTGCCCGCACTGCGAGGTCAAGAGTAACGAACTTTGGTCTAAGCAAGGGGCCCATTAGGTATTTCCGCTGCCAAGAGATGGGACACGTTGCTGCGAACTGTCAGGTCACTACTGAACCCATGCAGTGCGACGTCACAGACTCTAAAAACCGCATGTCTATGGTTGCACGGGTAGTGAGTGTGAATGCCGGTCAAAAGGATGTGGAGAAACACTTGTGTGATTTAACTGTTGATGGAAAAAATGTTGTGGCATTGTTAGACTCGGGAAGTGTGGTGACTCTGGTGAAGGCCAGTCTGGTGTCAGCCCCGACAGGACCATCAGACAAATTTTCCGTAACGTGTGTGCATGGAGACACCTGTTCGTACCTCACCACGGTCATATGCATGACTACTTCCTATGGGTCTGTGCAACATAAAGTGGGACTCGTCCCTGCGTTATTGCATGATGTTATCTTGGGCCGGGATTTTCCCCACTTCTGGCAATTGTGGGAGAATCAGTTGATACCCCAGGGTAATAGTGTACATGATGCTTCTCCCAGGGCGCGTGTGGGTCTCGAACCCCTGGAAGAGGTCTCCCCGGAAGACTCGGGGGAAGAGTCTGCTGGAAATGACCTGCAGTTCCCGTTTTCAGTCATGGCAGGTGATACGGAGGTGACCAGGGAAGAGGAGGAGGCCGACAGCCGTCCACCTCCCCGTTTGCTGGATTTGAAAGTTCAGAAAGATGACTTCCAAAGCGAGCAAATAAAGGATCCTACCCTTTCTCAGGCTAGGTCAAATGTAAAAGTGATAAATGGGGTACCCATAGAACCTGGCTCTAGGCTGGCATATCCTTACATGGTCCTGGAGAATGATTTACTCTATCAAATAGAGAAAAATGGGGAAGACACGTTGCAACTGTTAGTCGTGCCAAAACCCTACCGGCGGCCGGTGCTGGACCTGGCCCACGGACATGTGATGGGAGGTCACCTGGGAGTCCAGAAAACCACCAAAAGGATATTACACTGTTTTGTTTGGCCAGGCATGCATCACAATATTCGTGTATATTGTGAGCCTTGTCCTGACTGCCAAGCCTCTGCGCCTAAGCCCCGGTTCTGTAGCCCTTTGGTACCCCTACCTATTATTGAGGTCCCGTTTGAGAGCATTGGGATGGATTTAGTTGGGCCCCTCCCACGGTCTGCACGTGGACACAAACATATCCCGGTCATCTTGGATTATGCCACTCGTTACCCGGAGGCCATCCCTTTGCATAACACGGCCACCAAGACGATTGCCAAGGAACTGGTGCAGGTGTTTAGTCGGGTCGGTATACCAAAAGAGATACTCACCGACCAGGGGACTCCCTTTATGACCAGGGTAATGAAGGAGCTCTTCAGGTTGTTACAAATCGAACCGTTACGCACATCCGTGTATCACCCTCAAACAGACGGGTTGGTCGAACGGTTCAATAAAACTCTGAAGCAGATGCTGAGAAAGGCGATAGACAAGGATGGGAAGAACTGGGACTATTTACTTCCGTATTTGCTTTTTGCCATCAGGGAAGTGCCCCAGTCTTCCACGGGATTCTCGCCTTTCGAGTTATTGTACGCCCGACGTCCTCGCGGACTGTTAGACGTCGCCAAAGAAACCTGGGAGGGTCAGGTCACTCCGTTTAAAACGGTGATAGATCACGTATCCCAAATGCAGGACCGTATTGTGGCTGTTATGCCTATCGTCAAAGAACACATGATGCAGGCTCAAGGAGCCCAAAAAAGAATCTATGATAGGGGCGCCAAGATCCGTATGTTTGCACCCGGAGATAGGGTGTTGATCCTGGTTCCCACGTTGGACAGTAAGTTCCTAGCAAAGTGGCAGGGCCCCTTTGAGATTAAGGAAAGAGTTGGTGAAGTAAACTACAAAGTATACCAGGCAGGTAAATGGAAACCTGAACAGATTTATCATGTAAATCTGATAAAACCCTGGAAAGATCGGTCTGCCTTGTCAGCGGAGCTGGCCCGTCCCGTCTGCTCGCATACCGTACCGGAGGTACGGGTTGCAGAGACTCTATCGGAGCGGCAAAAGACTGAGGTCAGGCAGTTTCTACTTCACAACCAAAAGTTTTTCTCAGAAAAACCCGGGCAGACTACACTAATGAAACATGACATCGTAACGGAACCTGGTGTCACAGTTCACGTAAAACCCTACCGAATCCTGGAAGCGCCGTGAAGCTGTTTCCCGAGAAGTGAAGGCAATGTTAGAGTTAGGAGTCATTGAGGAATCGCACAGTGCTTGGTCCAGCCCGATTGTGCTAATTCCTAAACCGGACGGCACCATCCGGTTCTGCAATGACTTCAGGAAACTGAATGCGGTCTCAAAATTTGATGCCTACCCTATGCCCCGGGTCGACGAGTTAATAGATCGGTTAGGAAAAGCCCGGTATATTACGACCCTAGACCTAACAAAGGGGTATTGGCAGATCCCTCTGGCGGAGGCTGCCAGAGAAAAGACGGCATTTGCTACGCCGGAAGGTCTATTTCAGTATGTGTATATGCCGTTTGGACTGCACGGGGCACCGGCGACTTTCCAGAGACTGATGGATCGAGTCCTGAAGCCACATAGGCAGTATGCTTCGGCCTATTTGGATGACATTGTCATTTACAGCTTGGACTGGGAGACTCATCTCCAGAAGGTATAAGCTGTGATTGACGACCTGTGGGATGCAGGTCTAACCGCGAACCCCAAGAAATGTCACATCTGGCTAGAAGAAGCCCGGTATTTGGGTTATGTAATTGGGAGGGGTATTGTTAAACCCCAGCTCGATAAGATTCAGGCGGTTCAGGATTGGCCACAACCTGTCAACAAGAAGCAGGTGCAAGCCTTCCTGGGGATCGCCGGCTATTATCGCCGGTTCATACCCAATTTTGCAGCCATCGCTACCCCCCTGACGGATCTTACAAAAGGGAAAGACTCCGTCATGATTAAATGGAGTTTAGCGGCTGAAGAAGCCTTCCATAACCTAAAACGGGCACTTTGCTCTCAGCCCATGCTGGTGACTCCGGACTTCCGCAGCGAGTTTGTGGTACAAACGGATGCCTCTGATACCGGTATCGGGGCCGTACTCTCACAAGTGAGGGACGGAGTGGAACACCCAGTCCTCTATCTCAGCAGGAAGCTGAATAAACATGAGCAAAGGTATGCAGTCGTAGAAAAAGAGTGCCTCGCCATTAAGTGGGCTCTAGAGGCCCTCAAATATTACCTGGTGGGCCGAAAGTTCAGGCTGATCACTGACCATGCCCCACTCAAGTGGATGCACTTGCACAAGGAACAGAATAGCTGGGTGACCCGGTGGTTCCTTGCCCTGCAGGCCTACACTTTTATGGTGGAGCACCGCCCAGGGATACAGATGGGGAATGCAGATGCCCTGTCCCGAGTGCACTGTTTGGCGGGTGTCATTGCCCGACCGGAGTGGTCTGAGCAGAGGGGGGGGGATATGTGAGAATCATGTGGGAATAGTGGATGAGGGCAGGTATATCTCGCCAAGATACCTTTCCTATGTGGCCTAGTCTGGTCAGTATCGCACCTGGTTACTAATGAATAATGGGAGGCGGATATAAAAGGATGCCAGGTGGTTGTGTGAGAGTCTCAGCCTGGGGACACAGAGAGCCTGTCTGCGTGAGAGACACATGTGAGTGAAGCAGTGCCCACTGCAACTGTGGTTTGGCTGGACGGGAGAAGCCCGCCAGTTGGTAGTTAGGTTGTACTTTGTTTAGTTAGTGCCAGACAGGCAAGGATTTGTTTTATGTTTTCTTCCTTTATGCATTGCTTGCACCTTTAATAAACCTGACCCAGTGTCAGTTACACTCGGACCCCGGCTGTGCGCCTGAGTTTCATGCTTAGCGCACGTGACCTTTGACCCCAGCAAAGGCGATCCCGGAGTGTTTTATCACAGTATCAAGTTATGCCCCCTCCACATAGCCTCGCCCAGTCTGCATATCCACGCTCACTCCACACGCAATGAGTGTATGTGTGTGTGTCAAGCCACGCCCACTCCACATAGCCCCGCCCACTCCACATAACCACATTCTCCACATGCAAAGACCCGTATAAGCACTGGACTATGAGATGGCGGATATGTATGATGGGTATATGGGCACTGGACTATGGGATGGAGGATATGTATGATGAGTATATGGGCACAGGACTATGGGATGAAGGATGTGTGATGGGTATATGGGCACTAGACTATGGGATGGAGGATATGTATGATGGGTATATGGGCACGGAACTATGGGATGGAGCATGTGTGACCGGTATATAAGCACGGGAGTATGGGATGGAGGATGTGTGATGGGTATATGGGCACTGGACTATGGGATGGAGGATATATATGATGGGTATATGGGCACGGAACAATGGGATGGAGGATGTGTGATGGTTATATGGGCACTGGACTATGGGATGGAGGATATGTATGGTGAGTATATAGTCACGGGACTATGGGATGGAGGATAATCATTATAATTTGTTATAACTAACCACAGTTAGTTACTATGCCCGGACAACACCGGGCTGTTCAGCTTGTACATAATAAAAGTGAACATCAAAGCTCCAATTCTTTAATACACTCTTTCTTTTTCATCTTTTTTCTTACTTATTTCAATGGATGGGAAAAACATCATGGCATGAATGACACTTGTGAACTGGTTTGTTAGAGGTTTCATGTGATCATTTTTATGACGAACTGCAAACAGTGTTTGATGAATGAGTTCGTTATCGAATGCGGCTGCCTCTGGCTGTTGGCATATTGAGCATGGACGCTCATCCCTCATCACTCAGTGGGACATGTCAATCATATCATTCACAAAATTAGTCCTGCTCCATGACTTTATTTGGTATATAATGTTTTCTTTATAAAGTATTGAATGTTTCATAAGGCTGTGATAAACCATTTCATAACCACCAGAAGTGCCCATTTATCCTTACTAATATGTGCCAAACTGAATAAGGTTTGTTCACACGCTGCAGTTTTTGTTTTTTTCTGCATTTTTTGTGTGTTTTTCAAGGGTAAAAGATTTTGCAGCAAAGTGAGTGACATTTCTGAAATCCTATGCACATGCTGCTTATTTTTTCCTTGATGATTTGATCAAAGAGTTTTTTCAAATCTGCAGCATGTAAATTCTTTCATTATTTTTACAGTCTTTTTCATTCATTTAAATGAATGGGGGAAAATACACCAGTAAAAATACTTCAAAACGCATGCAAAAATGTGTAAAAGATGTGCCTATTTTATGCAGTGTTTTTCCTGCTAACAGTAGTTTTGGTTCAGAAAAATCTGCTTCAAATACTAAACGTGTGTACAAACCCTAATGCTATTTTATGCATCATAATCACTGAAGAAATACATTGCAGTGGACATTATGGGTTCATCTGTAAACACATAGTGACATAGTAAAGTTAAAAAAGTCATAAATCCATCTATTCCAAACTGTTTTCCTAAAGTGGTGTCACAGAAAAAGGAGAAAAATTCCTTCCTTGTACATTAGTGTCCAAAACTTTACACAATATTCTGTACACAGTCTAATAACTTGTTGGTTTTAAATAGTGTAGTAGACTATGCTCTTTGAGTCCAGAGAATCGAATAAAAAACATATCCATTAGGGTAGGTTCACACCACCGACTTCTCCACATCCATAAAAAAGTCCTGATTATTCTGATCAGACTTTGATGAGTTTCCCCACTTTCTCCATTCTGTCAGTCTGTGAAAATCGGAACCAAATTTTTTCATGAACCCTTAGATTTACATTGCAGATTTTGGTCTCCAGAAAAAAATCGGACATGTGTACAGCCCCATAGACTATCATATGTGCGCTTGATATCCATTAAAACCACAGATAGTACTCGTCTGAGAAAATCGGTCTTTTGCATGAGCCCTTACATTTTATATTTTTTTAATAAAAATTGAAGTGTATTGCTGGCAGATGTTACTAATAGGCATGCGTCAAAGCCTCCATAAGACTTGCACATCAGAACCATTTCCTTGTGTATACTTGAAATGAAGGCCTTAAAACATGGGGTGAATATAGCCTTAGTGGTGGAGTAGCACTAATACCTGTTGACTGATCAACCAGAAATATGACACTGTGTAGATATTTTATTTAATGCTTAAATTTCAACTTTTGATAACCACATTGAGAAGCAATAATCCGCTGCCAACAAGCTTATTGATTAGTTGGCATTGTACAATTTCCAGAAAATCATATTGTAAGGTAACGCTGTCATTCAAGGTTGGGGACACTCGCTTGGCAGCCAAATAATCATATCCGGCACGGATTTTCCATAAAACCATAACAGTCCATGCGGTTTATTCAGGCATCATAAACTCACAGCAGCAACATACAGTTCATATCCATAGCATAACGTCCATGACTGAACTTTCCTCTGTTAAGCCTGTGGTCACACAGGTTACGCAATGGCCAGTACTCAGGCTCTTCAGCCTCACAGATATCTCACCCCGTCAGGGTTACCTCATGGCTGCTCCAGGTCACTGCAGACGTTCATTCCTCCTCCTTGGGAACTGTCAGTCGCTTGCAGCCATTACTCACAGCATTCATGTGCTGTCAGGCAAGAAGCCCCATCTCCCAGCAGGACCTTCCACAACGGACCAATCGGGTCCAAGCATTCACTCATGTGACCTACCCTGGCCACCTTACATGCTACGTAGACATGCCCATCGGGTCACATGTTTATGACCTCATCACAGGTCCTTCACACTCACATAGTCTTTTACTACCAGCGTTTTCAGACACACCCCTGGGTGGATTTGTAGGTAGCTCTCCCTAACACATTGGCACGAAAGATCAGCTCTGCTAATCAGCACATAATCAAGCCTTCATCCCAAGGCCACCCACCTTGAGATACATTACGATCATTCAGCATCCTACTCCTATCAGGACACTGGAAATGCTTATACGCCAGTCCTGGGACACCCACACAGCGCCCCCTAGCGGACACAGTGGTCTCTACACCACATACCTCCCCCTTCTGTTCAAACTTGTGGGGTTGAACACACAACATTACCCCGGGATCTCGCGACCGGGCACTCATTGCATCTTGCCCCACAGATCGAGAGAACCATCTCCGTCTGTCATATGGCCTCATCCCTATGTTAGGCCTCCCCCGCCGCCAGCAGTCAGAATATCGGCCTTGATCTTTGGCCCCCCAGTCACAGTCTGTCTGCGTCATCAGACACTGTTTAGCCACCACACTCCTACTGTTAGGAGTGGCGGAAGGCACTAAAAAAAATAAATAATTAAAGTGCCTTCACCACTCGGGGTCCACCGTGCGGCAGGTGATATGACCGCTGCTAGAGAGGCAGAGCACAATGGTATTAATGTGCATGGGGTTAACTCCACCCGGAGTGCACTGAAGCAAGCTCTGTTAAAGACACAGAGCCGCAACCTTAAAGCACACAAAAACGTTGTGTCTGTTTAAGCCACAGAACAACAGCAACACGGTAATAAAGGGTCACAGGAGCAGTCTTAAATGCCAGAACTACTCAGACAAGACCTACCGTGAAAAAGTGGTGCGAGACGTCGCAACTGCGAATGCTTGAGGAACTGCAATCGCAGCGTGGTGTGAACGGAGCCTCAGCGGAGAAAACCACGATATCGCTGGTGCAATGCAGGACGCTAGCTGCTGAGACAGGAATAGCTGGAGCGCACTGGCGCTGGCGCTGCTACTGGCGGCTGCCCAATCACTCACACAATCGTATTATCAGAGGGAAGGGGTTTCTTAATAAGTCAGTCACCAGTCCATGCATCCGTCACCATACATACAGCAGCAGTATGAAAATACTAGCGCATGGCATAGCGGCCATGCGCACTTTTTATAGCGTACGGGACCTGCCAGAAATCTCCAGAGCCCTGAGCTAAGCCAATGGAATCAGGAGCAGGACCTGAGCACCTGACTCCTGAACTCCAATGGGAGCTCATCCCGTGGGCATGCTCAGAAGTTGGAAAAAAGGACTTAGCCTCTGGAGACAAATGTGAGAACCTGGATTCCCGCATAGGCAGCATAGAACCCAGATTCCTAACACCTACAGTGCGCTCCGTCAACTCCTTTTCTACATATGCGTCTTATAACAAATGGTACATCACCACGTCTAAATTTGCTTTTCAGTACATTAACCTCACGGTTCATTGCATCTGTTGTCTCCGTAGCATCCTCCAGTTCACGCTGTAATCTACGGTACAACGTATTGGCACGTTGAGCCTCTTTCTCTGCTTCTTCCACCTGGCGCTTCAGCTGTTTTAGCCAAACAATATTTCCCTCCGCCAGGCCTTTGTACTGCTCAGAATTACACCTTTCATCATCCATTTGCATTAGTACATCCTTCAGTTTTTTCTCGGTACGACGTAGTTGTTTGCTTGCAGATTGTCGCTCTTTAGTCTCCACATCAAGCTGTTCCTCCAGTTGTGCAATTTTTGCTTTTATCTCCTTATTCTGGCGATCTAATTGCTGATGGGCATTCTCGTTCTTCTGAGCATTACTATGTTCTGCATTCAGATCAGCATTCATCTGGTCAACCTGAAGTGTGGCCTTTCTCAGCCTGTCATTGGCTAATTCAACGTTGCCTTGTTCGTCCTCAACTTCTTCTTCAAGCTGTGCAATGCAAGACTCTAGATGCCTCTTTTCTTCCAAAGCCAGAGCATCTTTACCACTGTTGTTGGCAATTACATCAGCCAGTTCATCTCTTTTCTGCTGTGCTTGCCTTTTAGCACGCTCTGCAGCAGCAAGCTTCTCCTGCATATTGATCATCTCTGCTTCCATACTCTCCAGTTTCTTCTTGTCTTCATCCCATTTCTTCGCCCGCAGAAGACCTCTTACAGTTTCTGTTAGCACTCCTACTTCTTCTCTGAGGGACTTATTCAGACCTTGCCACAATGCCAGGTGACCTTTGAGCTTGGAGACTTCCTTCTCTAGCTCTTCTAGTCTGTGCTCCCTTTTTCTCTCAGAGCCCCAGTCACCCCCAGAGTCTGTCACCCCGATCTGCCAAGTTACCCACTCACCGTGAGAATACTTCAGCCGTCTTATCAATCAAGTCAACATCAGTCATGTCATGAGACGTCAGGTCCATCAGTTGGGCAGGCATACTTCTTCTTCCGGTCACTTCTACATTTGACCTGTCCACTTTAGGAGTTGTCACCGTCTCAATGTCTGCTATCCCAACATTAGAAACGTCTCCATCCCCCTGCCATGCATCAAACATGACAAAGTCCCGGCCCCTCTCAAAGGGATGCACTAAGTTTGGTGGCATGCTACCATCTTGGCACTCAACCCCCTTTGTCATCTCAATCATGAGTCTGTCCACCATATAGTTCATAATGACCCCAAGGTCGCAGTGAACCCTGACGTTTTTCTCAGTCAGAGATAAAACGAGAGGAGTTCCTGTCAGAGTCACCTGACTCTTTGAGTCCAGCCTACCAGAGACTCCTTCCCGGTGCAGCATTACGGTACACACCTGTGGCCCATCGTTATCTGGAAAATACATGCCGCACTCCCCAAAAGACATACACACTGCGGTTTCCCAGACATGTCCACTGAGGTACCCAGTGCTGCCCCTTTTGAAAACTCGGCCCCTTTCTGGACCACCATCCCAATTTGGGCCGCCGCCGCCCTATGGGACTCCACCCCTTTTTGGGTTACCACTCCTTTTTGGGTCACTGCCCCCCTCTGGGACTCCACCCCCTTTTGGGCTACCACCCCGATTTGGGTCACCTCCCCCTTTCAGGATCTCCACATGTCCTTTCTACAGGTCTCCTTAGACCACAGTTCACACCAAAACAGTTTATGTCTTTTACGATACCACAGAAGTTCCTCCTGGCACCACCACAGCGCCTGCTGTCACCAATCTCTGACACCACCGGCTGCCGCTCACACACAGCTGCTGGTGTCACCTTCGTAACCCCGCCGAGTTACAGGAAGCCGCTTGTCACCTTCGTAACCCCGCCGAGTTACAGCAAGTCGCTTGTCACCTTCTTGACCCCCACTGAGCCACCGCAGGCTGACTTGAAAGGGAAAGGAAAAAAAAAACAAAAAACACACATGTGAGTTTTGCGTTGCGTGTCCTGTCTGTGTGCTCTTCAGGATGTCCGTCTCCTCTCCTGAGACCGTCCAACACACAGGGTGCACCGGGTGCTATTCAGCGAGCCGACCCTTCTCCCTGGGTTTCCAAACACACCAGCCTCTCCAGGTCCAGGGGCTCGGTGGGTGCTATTCAGGACATCCGTCTTCGCCTGAGACTCCAACACTTACGCCTCACCAGGTCCAAGATCATCCCACATGCTCCAGGGATCCAATTCTTCTCCCAGAACCTCCCAACACTGACCCTCCAGGACCTTGCTCACTGAACCCTCCAGGTACACAGTCTTTCTCACTGACCCAGGTCAGTACAACACGAACACCTGTCCATTACCTGTGTCGGGCACACAGGTCCTCGGGTACCTCATATCCACAGAGGCACCCTATCACAATCCACAGTCTCTTTCTCTGACCCAGGTCAGCATATCACATGGCTTTCAAGACCGTCAGCCCTCCTGGCTCAGTGTTGCCAGCACTGCAACATGTGCTGTTGGAATCGTTGCCCTTAGCAACCAAATTTTACAGTCCTCGTCCGTTGCTCCTAGCAACAAGGCTACAACATTGCCCTGTGCATTTCTCCACCAATTGTAAGATAGCGCTGTCATTCAAGGTTGGGGACACTCGCTTGGCAGCCAAATAATCAGATCCGGCACGGATTTTCTGTGGCGCCCCCAGGAGTATGGTCGCCACAGTGGCTTTGCCTTCCTCCAGGGGAGGGTAATGCCAGGCTTGGAGGCAATGATGGGCCTCTCTCGCAGTCAATCCATACATGCAAAACAGTTCCACTCCAGGTCAGCAGGGGGAACTCTGAACCGGGATTAAGGGGAGGGTGTTGTGAGTTCATTTTCCCCTTCATTACTGAGGCCCGAGGAACTCCCTCTTCTGGTAAAGAAAGGTAGTGAGCCTGATTGTCAAACACCTGAGGCTGATGATGATGACTGGCTGAGTGGAGTTACGGACTGGATATAAGGCTGCCGACGCCCTTCTGCCCTGCGGGTGATTTCTCTGTGGGATCCTTGGAGACCAGTCTGAATTCCTGCTCCTCCAAAGCTAAGTTTGCTGCTCGGCCTTTTGCTTTTGTGCTTTGACTTTGTTTTTCTGGATTTCTGCCATTCCCTGCTGGGGTGTGCTGAATTCTTTTAGCTCTGTCTTCTGAAAATACCTGAGTGCTGATTTAGTTTTTGAAGCCTAGCTGCTTCAGGGCCTTTTTCATATCAGCTTGTTGGCTTATGTCTTTGATAGGGTTTTGGCAGATTGCAGACAGCAGCCTTCCTGTCCTTTCCTATCTAGGTAGTTTTGGGCCCCGTCTTTGCTCAGTCTATCTTTCTGTCTGTGTTAGTGTTTTCATCTTGCTTCACCGTCATTATATGTTGGGGGCTGCCTATTGCTTTGGGGTCTGCTCTGGGGCAGTTTAGATTTCCCCTTTCTTTCTTTAGGCCTATGTAATTCTCCGGCTGTGATCGAGGGGTCTAGGGCATCGTAGGAACCCCCCACGGCTACTGCTAGTTGTGTTGATAGGTTCAGGGGTCTGCAATCTGATAGTTGCCAACTTCTCTGGTTTTCTGGAATTAGCTTGTATTTCTGCTTTTGCCTCCTACGGTGACTCATTCATAACAGGAGGGGTGCCCTCTGAGGGCCAAGAGGAAGGAGTGGTCAGTGAGTCTGCGGAGGGTGAAGTGTGCAGATGTGTGGAACGAAGCTGGAGGTTGAGCTAGGAAGGAGAGCTCCCTCAGCTTGAGAACGCACGAACTGGAGCCTGGTCTCCACGGCTGTACGGATACTAAAGGTCCTACAGCAGATACCAGAGGAGTAGGAGGCTGTAAATGCCCTACTCCCATCTAAGACTTGAGGCACAACAGCAGCTTGGATAGAGAGCCAGGACTCAGAGTGAGAGGAGTCCCCGAGAGAGGCTACAGCTGTCTGCCATGCAAGTACGGTTCTTGGGAACATCTGACAGGAGGAACTTCAGAGTAACTTAGTACTGGAATGCTTCATTCAAACAAGCATTAGGAAGGAGACTGTACAGCCCGTCTGCTGAGAGAGAATCCCTGAGTGCTTCCAGGCTAGCCTGCTCCAATACCATCTGTAATCAGGACCCTGGACTGCAGTTATAAAGTAAAGGTACAGAAATTGCACCCCGCTGTGTCTTGTCTGCTTCCTACCTTTCCGGCACTGCTACATCCCCGTGCCAACCACATCTACACTGCCCTGGGACTATAGCTTCACCTGTGGGGAGCTATTACATTTTTGCTGCACCATATCATCAGTCCCAGCGGATCAGTCTGCAGCGTCGGCTTAACATCTCCCTTGCCGAGCACCACAGGTGGCGTCACAAACTATTCCATTCCATTAACTACATTTCCCCATTACTTGGGCGCCCAGGGCCACGGACCGGGTCACTGCTGCTGTGACACATCCCACTGACAACGGCCTGGTACCGAGTACCCCACAGCCCTGGGAGGGTGACCCAATTCCATAAAACCATAACCAAGTCTTTATTTCTGTTAATGTTGATGATTATGGCTTACAGCCACTGAAAACCTGAAAATCATTATCTCAGTAAATTAGAATAATTAATAAAAAACACCTGCAAAGGCTTCCTAATCATTTAAAAAGGTCCCTTAGTCTGTTTCAGTAGGCTCCACAATCATGGGGAAGACTGCTGACTTAACAGATGTCCAGAATGCAGTCATTGCCACACTCCACAAGAAGGGTAAGCCACAAAAGGTCATTGCTAGAGAAGCTAGCTGTTCACAGAGTGCTGTATCCAAGCATATTAATGGAAAGTTGAGTGGAAGAAAAACACTTGAAATAGATCACTCTGTCTGTAATGACTCTATATAATGAGTTTCACTTTTTGTATTGAAGAACTGAAATAAATTAACTTTTTGATATTTTAATTTTGTGAGAAGCACCTGTAAGTACTGTATATTATTTTCATGCACTATGATGTTTATTTGTTTACTGCAGGGCATTTTATCATTATGTTTTTGTCTTTATTTTTTCTGTTCAGTGACTAGTGTGAACATGCGCTTACACGCTGCATGCATAAAAGTTTATATCCTAGTTCATACCTTTGTTTTTTTTAATAAGTCTATTAACGTCAAACTTATAAAGGATGTAAAGTTATTTGTTACCTATGAAGCCTTTGTAGAAATGAGAGCTGGCATGAATAGTATGGTAGATATAATGTCTATGTAATGTTCCGTGCTCAATTGTCAGTTATACATCAGAGCACTGTGCTGAGGCCAACAATAACTGTTGATATATAGATTATACTTTATCACTTTGTACTTATATAAGAACACAGAGAAAAAGCCCAAAATACATCATAAGTGTCAAGATAAATGTGCTTTTTATCAATCGCCACAAAAACTTGTTTTTAAGAGATAATACTAGTGTGAAGCCGCTAATTCTGTTTTCCGGTTGTCTCCTCTATTGTGTGAGTGAGTAATGTACATTAACAGATGTCACAAAATGTGAATAAAAAAATAAAGATCTCTAATGTTTAAAGTTCTCTGCACATGACACACGGATAATGGTTGTATAATGTGCCGGTCACACAGATACATGTAATGCACAGTGTCTGGCCTACAGCCTATGTGACACCTATACTTTTAGATCAGGTGGGCACTATAGGGCTTGACCACATCCCACAGAAGATGAAAAATACATGAGTATTAGTATAGGAAAAAGAAATATCTTTGTACTGTGTTAGCCAGTAGACAGAAAAATATTAAGATATGAGAGTCCTCAGTGGTTAATACCTTTTAATGGCTAACTGAAGAGATAGTAACAAATTGCAGCTTTCCAGACAACTCAGGTCTCTTTATCAGGCATAGAATATCACATAATTAGTGATGAGTGAACGTGCTCGCCACTACTCGTGACTCGCCCGAGTATCACGGTACTCGGAGAGCACTTCCAGGAGTACTCGACGGGAACTCGGGTCTCCACCCAGCAATTTTGGCGGACTTTACAGACCCAATCACGATGCAGGGATTGTCTGCCAGGCAATGAAATGTTGCAGTCATCTTTGTTGTGGTCAAGCAGTGATTAGCTGGCCGCACAGCATCATCAGGGGTATAAGAGACCGGACGCCACCCTGCTTGGCGCATTCAGCTCCGGATTGAGATAGTGTAGGGAGAGCTGCTGCTGATTTAAGGTCAGAATTGGGGATTTATTAGTTAGTGTGGGATTTACCATCCTAAACTACTCAAATCCAGCTAAACCAACAGTCCTTCTAAGGACTAATTCCAGAGTATATAGGTTCCAGTGGTAGGTAGGCAGGGTAGTGTTGTCACGTCACCGCCAGACTCAGGGCCTGCTGTCCCAGCCTCGGCCAGTAGGAGGCGCCGGACTATCACATCACCGTCAGACTCAGGGCCTGCTGTCCCGGCCTCGGCCAGTAGGAGGCGCCGGACTATCACATCACCGTCAGACTCAGGGCCTGTTGTCCCGGCCTCGACCACTAGGAGGCGCCGGACTGTCCTATCACCATCTGACCCGTGGCCTGCAGTCCCGGCCTTGGTCTCTGGGAGGCGCTGTGCTTCAACCCCAGTGATGGCGGCAATAGTCATGAGGCTCCTGCGCAGGCGTCCGCTGGACGCAGGCTTCGCTCCTCGGTCAGTCATGAAGGGGCTGGTGCATCACCATCCAGCCTGGTCCTGGGGGCGGTCCGGATGACATCATCAGCCCACGGGCCTGTGAGGGAGGACCTGTTCCATCAAATACCTTGGGACTGCTCTTGCAGGCCGCCGGATATATTCTTGGTTCCCCTGCGTGTTACTGTGTGTATTACTGTTGACTGACTCTGACTTTTGCCTGGACTTCTGACCCTTCTTCTGCCTAACGATTCTGTACCTCTGCGACTCTCCTGGTTTATGACACTGACTTCGGCCTGGATTCTGACTCTGCTTCTGCCTAACGATTCTGTACCTCTGCGACTCTCCTGGTTTATGACTCTGGCTTCGACCTGGTATCTGTCTTTGCTGCTGTCTACCGTTTTTATACCTTTTCTGCCTGACTGGTTTAGTCTCGGATATCATTGCCTTTGTGTCCTGTGTTGGAACACCTGTCTGGCGACCGTCCTGCTCTGGTCATTGCTCCTATTCAGACAGCACCTCCTGGGCTCTGCTATAAATCCAGATCCCTGTATAGGGGTAAAGGGTATCAGTGTTTCTCGGGGTGTTGTCTGGCTGCAGCCCAGACCGCAGGCAGACGTCACAAGTGTACGTCGTTCTATACACATCAGCACAATGCCTGCAGGCACTGTATGTGTGTGTATATAGATCATTGCATACATCAAGATGGTCCATTCCCTTCCTGTGTTCTGTTGCTACTGCTACCTGTAGGATATATTGGCCGTATATAGCTAGTCTCAGGTGTAATTGTCATACAGGCCTCACATTTTTTGGTGTGGTATCTCCGTGTTACAGCTCATATCTGTGTGTGCTGAAAGTTTGGCCAGTTTATGGCAGTTTTCTTTTTTTGTCTTTGGTGTCATTGTACTTATAAACAGCAGTATTTAGCCAAAAAAAAAAATACAGCCCACACATTTATCGTACTGGTATCTGCATGCCAACTCATATCTGTGTGTGCTCAAAGTTTGGCCAGTTTACGGTGGTTCTTTTTTTGTCCTGGCTGTCACCCTACTAAAATACAGCAGTAGAGATGAGCGACTTTGCCTCCGGGAGGGTCGAGTCGGGTTTCGGACCACCCGACTTTACCAGAAGTCGAGTTGAATGAAATCGTCCGAATATCGGAAAAAGTCGAAGTTTCGACCGAAACCCGACCCGACCCCAATGCAAGTCAATGGGGAATAAAAGTCGGCAGTGAGTGGAGGACAGTAAACACACCTACAGTGCCCATTTCAATGGCAACGACATCAATTCTTATTACTTAAGCTTGTCAACCTTAATTTACTTTATAATAATAGTAACGCATTGAAAACTGGGGGTTATTTGGCTAAAGTTGTGGGGGGGGGTACAGCCCAGTTAGGGAGGTGGAAAAACTGGCATATGTTGAGGTGTAGGCTGGATGGTCAGCAGCTGCAAATGGAGGAATTGGAGGTCGGAGGAAAAGGAGGACAAAGCGAGCCATTTTGCTGGCAACCTATGTGTCATCAGGGAAGGTGGTACAAAATCCTTTGAAACCCAGGTATGGTTCATTTTAATGAAGGCGAGATCACCTACATTTTGGGTCGACAGCTGGGTCCTTCTTTCGGTCAGGATTGATCCAGCAGCACTGAAGACTTTTTCTGATAGCACACTACCAGCAGGGCAAGTGAGCTTCTGTAAGGCATATTGTGACAATTCAGGTCAGGTGTCCAGTTTACAGGCCCAGTAGTCAAACGGGAATGAACTGTGAGAGAGAACATCGATAGGGGAGGAGAGGTAATTTTGAACCATTGTTGACAACTGCTGTCTCCTGGCTGTTGCAGTAGATTCAGTATTACCAGTCGTGTGAGCGGTACTCGAGAAATCAGTCCACAACATGGTCATGAAACCCCTGTCTCCAACGCCACTTCGGCTGTGTGCACCATGAACACCTCTTCCATGTTGCCCAGTACGGCTCGTGGTAGAACCTGCACCGCTGCTGTGTGCTGGGAATGCCTCTAACAAACGGTTTACCAGAGTTGCTTGTTTGTTCACCAGTATTAACTCCAGGTTCTCCTGTGGCATGATGTTCTGTAATTTACCTTTACAGCGTGGATCAAGGATGCTGGCCAACCAGTAGTCGTCATCCTTCATAATTTTGGCAATGCGAGGGTCACTTCTTAGGATCTGCAAGAGATAATCACACATGTGGGCCAATGATCCAGGTGTCAATGAAGCACTAACAGTGGTGGGTGGAGGAGCACTTTCTGCCAAATCCACATCCCTCCAGTCACGCACAAACCCTGTACCTGACCTTGGTAAGCCCACATTTTTTCTTGCCCCCTGAGAAGCATCCTCCTCCCCAAAATAATCATCCCCCTCATCCTCCTCCTCCACCTCATCCCGGACAGTTCCCTGAGCAGGCAATGCCTGACTGTCATCAAGGCTTCCCTCCTCCTCCACTGCAGACGCCTGATCCTTAATGTGCGTCAAAGTTTGGATGAGCAGACGCATAAGTGGGATGCTCATGCTTATGATGGCGTCGTCTGCACTTACCAGCCGTGTGCATTCCTCAAAACACCGAAGGACTTTACAGAGGTCTTTCAGCTTTGACCACTGCACACCCGACAACTCTATATCTGCCCTCAAACTGCCTGCCCGTGTATCCTCCCACAAATGCATTACAGCCTGCCTCTGTTCGCACAGTCTCTCAACCATGTGCATGGTGGAGTTCCACCTTGTTGCAACATCTATGATTAGGCGGTGCTTGGGGAGGTGGAGCGATCGCTGCAGCCTCTGCATACGACTGGAGTCTACGGG
Organism: Dendrobates tinctorius; assembly: GCF_039654945.1. Taxonomy (NCBI): domain Eukaryota; kingdom Metazoa; phylum Chordata; class Amphibia; order Anura; family Dendrobatidae; genus Dendrobates; species Dendrobates tinctorius. The sequence goes on along the minus strand of NW_027361747.1, from coordinate 15,478,840 downwards.
CGAGCGACGGATGTGCGAGCACAGTTTTCGCACCTTATGGAGCAGGGCTTGTAACTCCGGATAATTATTTATGAAGCACTGCACCACCAGGTTCAAGGTGTGAGACAGGCAAGGTACAGTATGTGTTTGAGTTTTGCCAGAGCTATGGCCGCCACAAAATTACGTCCATTACCACTGACTACCTTGCCTGGCTCAAGATGTAGACTGCCCAGCCATGACTCAGTTTCTCGCTGCAAGTAGTCGGCCAGTATCTCCGCGGTGTGTCTGTTGTCACCCAAAGACATCATCTTTTAAACAGCCTGCTGACCCTTACCACTAGCTGTTCGACAGTGGGACACATCGTGTGCAACACTGGCAGCTGCGGATGGAGTACTCGTGCAACTGCGCTCTGTCAACGAGATTTCGCTTCTGGAGGAGGAGGAGGGTCGATTGCCAACAGCCAGCCAACTGTTGCCTATACCGTGGGCTAGCCAGCACTGTCCCACCGCCACTGTCCCCTGTGGACCCTGCATCCACCACATTCACCCAGTGTGCAGTGATGGACATGTAAGGGCCCTGGCCATGCCTACTGGCCCAGGCATCTGTTGTGAGGTGCACCTTTCCACTCACTGATTGTTTGAGTGCATGGACAATGCAGTCTTTCACATGCAGGTGGAGGGCAGGGATGACTTTTCTAGAAAAGAAGTGCCAACTGGGTAGGTCATAGCATGGGACAGCGTAGGCCATGAGCTCTCGGAACGCTGCGCTTTCAACCAAACGGAAAGGCATCATCTCTAATGAGATCAGTTCGTCAATGTAGGCGTTCAAAGCCAGTGTACGTGGATGAGAGGATGAGTACTTTCTTGTCCTACTCAGAGTCTCTGCTAGGGTGAGCTGGACTTGAGAGCTGCATATGCATATTTATAGTCGAAGGGTTCAAGAGAGGCCTGGATGTCTTCCTGGAGTGTAAAAATATTGTATCTTACAGTTATTGTTAGGTTCTTTAGAAGGACGTAGATCTGGGGATTTATTCTGACAGAATTTTATAGGCTGAACTGGATGGACTAATGTCTTTTTTCAGCCTTACTAACTATGTTACTGTGTTACTATATGGTGGAACTAGCGGTGGACATGGCAGACTGAGAGGTGGTTGGTGATGGTGGTGGTGGTGGTGATGGCCTAGATGCAGTCTTTTGTTGGAAAGCATTGTGATTCCCTGACTGTTTTGACCTTGCGACGACACCTCAACATTTCTTGCTGGTGGTGTGCTTACCGGTGGGCTTACAGTGGGGGAAGTGATGTAGCGTTGCTGGCTACCTTCAGTCGGAGCAGGTGCATGTGTGCTACCTGAGGTTTTGTAGTCCGTCCACGCTTGCAAGTGCATGGTGTTTACATGTCTAAGCATGCAACTGGTATTTAAATTTTGGAGATTTTTCCCTCAGCTCAAGGTCTTTCCGCACTTCTTACAGATAATCTTTGCCTCATCAATAGGATTTTGGTCAAAAAAGTGCCACACTGCACTCTTCCTACTATGGTAAAAATTTTCAGGCCTTGCACGCTGTGCTAATTTGACCGTCTGGCCAAGCTGTCTTGCAACTCTTGTTTTTTTAACACGTTTTTGGACTGCTACGGGCCTGCCAGATAACCGCAGCTGCGATGTTGATGCCTGCTACGGATCCTCCTCCTCTTCTGAGCTATTGCTAGCGGCACCCTCTTCCCCCAATGGATGCCAAACCGGGTCAACAACTGGGTCATCCGTCACCTCCTCTTCAATTTCATCTGCACCTTCCTCTGTGTCACCGTGTAACGTGTTATAGTATGCGGGAAGGGGCACTTCAGTTTCATCAGGGTCATAATCTGGCTCAGTAGACTGCGAGGGCAATGCAGTGCTCTGGGTGAATGTACCAGCAGAATCATTTAGCACTGGCTGTGCATCAGTGCACTCCATGTCATATTTATCTTGGACTGGGGAATTCAGGATTTCACTTGATAACTCAGGCATGTTATGTGAAAAGAACTCCATGGAGTAATCTGAAGTGTGGCCTGCCGCATCCTTCACTTTCAGTGGGGGTGAAGGACACAAGGAAAGGTGTTGTTCCTGACCAGGAGCCTGCACTGACGACTCAGTGCTTGCAGCTTTTGAAACTTCAGAAGAGGAGGCGATAGAGCTGGAGGCTGTTTTGGCAATGTAAGCCAAAACCTGTTCCTGATGCTCCGGCTTTAAAAGCAGTTTACCTACTCCCAGAAAAGGGAGCCTTCCAGGCCTTCTAAAGCCAGACAATTATGCAGGCTCCTGCCTTAGCTGCTATTGTGCTTTTGGCATAACCAGCAGATGCACCACCACCATCAGTACCAGCTGCCCCACCGCCCACGTCCATGGCCTCTTCCACCATACTTCCTCGTGTTTGGGAAAATGTACCAAAAATACCAGCAGATATATGGTACTGTATGAGGAGCGTACAGCTGTATACAGTGTAGGGAAAAATTTAAATCTCTGTATATATTTCCGTAGTCACACACAGACGCTCTCGCAGTATGGGTTTCACCGTAATGCAAACAGCAGATATATGGTACTGTATCAGAAGCGTACAGCTGTATACGGTGTAGGGGAAAATTTAAATCTCCGTATTTATTTCCAGAGTCACACACAGATAGTCAGCATGTACACGGTAGTGTGTGAGGAGCGTACATCTCTATACGGTGTGGGAAAAAAAGATCGGTCGGTAACTGTGCAGAAAAAAAAAAGAATAAAAGTATTAGTGCTGTGTAAAAAGCAGTCTGCACAGCAGTGTACACACAGCAATGCAGCTATCAGGCAGCCTAATAACCTGCACTGCTGCACACAAGAAAATCCCCCACTGTCACTGCACACTAACTGTACAGCACAATTGCTATCAGCACAAGCACATAAGAACTTCTTCTATCTTCACAGCCCTAACTGTCTGCCTACCGATAATCAGCAACCTCTCCCTACTGTTAAGATCGGCAGAAGTAAAATGGAGTTCGGCGTTCAGGGCACTTATAGACACTATGACTGCAATCACTGCAATGCCCTTCTCTACGATGGTGGTTGACGCGTCACATGTCATCTCGTTGCCCACAGTGTACGTCCTTGCTCATTGGCTGAAAAAAAGACACCTGCAAGCATTCTGGGAAATCTGACTTTGGCGCTGGTTTTTCCGACCGCATGGCCGACTTCACGCTATGGTCGGGTTTCGGTCGGCGAAACTCACGCCATGCGAAACCCGACTTTGGCAAAAGTCAGGGACTTATGAATCTGGCCAACCTGTTTCGCTCAACTCTATACAGCAGTATATAGCAAAAAAAAAATACAGCCCACACATTTGTCGTAGTGGTATCTCCGTGCCAGCTCATATCTTGTACGTGCTCAAAGTTTGGCCAGTTTACGGCGGGTTTCTTTTTTTTGTCCTGGCTGTCACTGTACTTAAAAACATCAGTATTTAGCCAAAAAAAATTAAAAATACAGCCCACACATTTGTCGTAATGGTATCTCCCTGGCAGCTCATATCTGTGTGTGCTCAAAGTTTTGCCAGTTTATGTCTGTTTTCTTTTTTGTGTCCTGGGTGAAACTGTACTTATATACAGCACTAGTTAGCCCAAAAATAATAATAAAAAAAGGGCTCACATTTGTCGTAGAGGTATCGCCATGCCAGCTGATATCTGTGCGTGCTCAAAGTTTGGCTAGTTTAGGCCGGTTTTCCTTTTTTTGTCCTGGGTGTAACAGTACTGATATACAGCTCTAGTTAGCCCAAAAATTAAAAAAAAAAAAAACAAGGCACATATTTGTCGTAGTGGTATCTCCGTGCAGTTCATATCTGTGTGTGCTCAAAGTTTGGCCAGTTTACAGCAGTTTCTTTTTTGTGTCCTAGGTGAAACTGTACTTATATACAGCACTATTTAGCCCCCCAAAACAAAAGAAAAAAACATTTGTCGTAGTGGTATCTCCGTGCCAGCTCATATCTGTGCGTGCTCAAAGTTTGGCCAGTTTAGGTCAAAACATTGTATTTTTTTGCACTCTGTTAACGTAATTATTAAATCTGATAAGGCCAAAAACATTTTTACCTAAAGTCCAGATAGGTAAAAGTGTGGTTTTCAAGCACATGTACCACATACAAGTTGACTCCCAAATCACCCTTTTGTGGTGAACGTGTATAATATTCTGTTCCATTTACAATGGGCAAGGCGCATGGCAAAGTACGGGGAAGTGGACGTGATGATGATGGTGCAGGGAGAGCCCGTGGGCAAGCTGAAATTGGCCCACCAAAAACATCATCTTCTCGCTGGACCTTAGTGTCCGAAGTCCTAGGGGACCGCGGCAAGACAGCACTATTGAAGCCTGAGCAGTGTGAATGGTTGTTGGTTGGATAGCGGATAACACATCCAGTTACTTATCCATCACCACCAGCACCCTGTCTTCAACACGGTCAAGTCACAGTAGCTGTGAATCTGGACCACATATTCCTTACCCTCATCCTCCTTCCTCCCACCATGCTGAGTGCCCTGAGACAACTGATCCCTCACTCGGACACTCCGAAGAGCTGTTTAGCTTTCCATTTTGAGATTCGTGCCTCTCACCCGGTCCACTAGAAGCGGGGCAAGATGATATTCCATGTAGCGATGCACAAATCTTTGAGCAGCCACGGTCACTAGAAGTGGACGATGATGAGACACAATTGCCAGAAAGTCAGGAGGAGGACCAGGGAGGGGAAGTGGAAGATGAGGTGGTGGATGATGTAGTAACAGACTCAAACTGACAGGAGGACATGCGGAGCGAGGACAGTTGCACACATGGGGAGGTAGGCGTCGCACCACTTCAAGCAGGAAGAAACAGTGTGGTGGCTACAGGCAGAAGGCAGGCAAATGTGGCGCCCCCAGGGGTATGGTCGCCACAGTGGCTTTGCCTTCCTCCAGGGGAGGGTAATGCCAGGCTTGGAGGCAATGATGGGTCTCTCTCGCAGTCAATTTATGCATGCAACACAGTTCCATTCCAGGCCAGCAGGGGGAACTCTGAACCGGGATTAAGGGGAGGAGTGCTCTCTGAGGGCCAAGAGGAAGGAGTGGTGAGTAGTTAGTCTGCGGAGGGTGAAGTGTGCAGACGTGTGGAAGGAGCGCTGAGATAGAGCTGAGAGGAAGAGCTCATCTCCCGTGAGAGCGCATGAACTGGAGCCTGGTCTCCACGGTTGTACGGATACTAAGGGTCCTGCAACAGACACCAGAGGAGTAGGAGACTGTAAATGCCCTACTCCCATCTAAGACCTAAGGGCACAACAGCAGCTTGGATAGTGAGCCAGGACTCAGGAGAGAGGAGTCCCCGAGAGAGGCTACAGCTGTCTGCCGTGCAAGTGAGGTTCTTGGGAACATCTGACAGGAGGAACTTCAGTGTAACTCGGTACTGGAGATCCCGCAATTAAGCGCTAGTAAGGAGACTGCACAACCCATCTGCTGAGAGAGAATCCCTGAATTGCTTCCAGGCTAGCCTGCTCCAATATCATCTGTAATCAGGACCCTGGACTGCAGTTATCAAGTAAAGGTACAGAAATTGCACCCCGCTGTGTCTTGTCTGCTTCCTACCTTTCCGGCACCGTTACATCCCCATGCCAACCACATCTACACTGCCCTGGGACTATAGCTTCACCTGTGGGGAGCTTTTACATCTTTGCTGCACCATACCATCAGTCCCAGATGATCTGCATGCAGCATCGGCTGAACACTTCCCTTGCCGAGCACCACAGGTGGCGTCACAAACTACTCATCTAACTACATTCCACAACTTCCCCTATCACTTGGGCGCCCAGAGCCGCGGTCCGGGTCACCGCCACTGTGACACATCCGACTGATACCGGCCCGGTACCGACTACCCCACAGCCCTGGGAGGGCGACCCACAACCGTTCCGCATAACACCAACCTGATGGAAGTTGCCAGTCCAACTGTTAGTCTTTAAAAAAAATAACCAGACTCAGGAAGTCCTCTGCCGATAACCCCAAACAGGCTATTTGCAACACCTGTCATACCAGCATCAGCAGGGGTAGCAAAACGACAAAACTTACCATCACCAGCATGATCAGGCACAAGGCAGCAAAGCATCTGACTTTGTGGGCCCAACTCTAGGCTTCAGGAACAGTGTCTGCGGTGACACCACTGCTTCTTCCACTGTTGTGCGTGCAAGCCAATCCCCTGTCCACACTGCATGCGAAGATGCCTCCTGCCCTGCACCTGCCGTTGCCCACAGTCAAATAGCACCATCATCAAGCACGTCCACGTCCTTGTCCCAGCGCAGCCTTCAGTTGTCCATACCCCAGTCATTGGAATGTAAGTGGAAATACGCAGTCTACGCCCCACAGGTTTCAGTACTTAATTCCCATATTTCTCATCTGCTTTCTGTCGAAATGTTGCCTTTTAGGCTCGTGGAGATGGAAGCTTTCCGCAACCTGATAGCAGTGGCTGTCCCAAGGTACTCCGTTTCCAGTCGCCACTATTTCTCCTGCTGTACCGTCCCGGCATTACGCAAGCACGTGTCCCACAACATTACCCGTGCCCTCAACAATGCAGTTACTGGGAATGTACACCTTACCACGGACACGTGGACAAGTGCTTGTCGCGAGGGACAGTACATCTCGCTGACGGCACACTGGGTTAACATAGTGGAGGCCAGGACCCAGTCAGACCTTGGAATGGAACACGTCCTCCCAACGCCAAGGATTGCGGGCCCTATGTCAATCAGGGTTGCCCCCACTGTGTACAGCTCCTGCACCTCCATGTCAGAAATGAGCACATCAGTCACGAGCTGGAAGCACTGCCAAAGCAAAGGGGCAACAGGCTGTGCTGAAGCTAATTTGCTTAGTTGACAAACCTCACAATGCTGAAGAGTTGTTGACAGCTCTGAAAGAGCAGGCAGATGTGTGGCTGACACCGCTGAATCTCCAGCCAGGCATGATTGTGTGTGACAATGGCAGGAACCTGGTGGCGGCTTTGAGGCGAGGCAAACTGACACATATACCATGCCTGGCCCATGTGCTGAATCTCGTTATTCAACATTTTCTAAAAAGCTATCCGGAGCTGCCAGATCTGCTGGTTAAAGTACGCCGCCTGTGTGCACATTTTTGAAAGTCAGCTACAGCTTCAGCCGCCCTTGCCGTGCTTCAGCAGCAAAATTGTCAAAATATTGGGTACCAGTCATTACTGGCTAGTGACACTTTTAGACCCACGGTACAAGGATAACTTTCAATCTCTTGTTCCAGAGGCAGACAGGTGTACCAAAATGGTGCAGTACCATAGGGCCATTGTTGCAGAATTAAAAAATTCCCATCTCAAAACGCTGGTGGTAGAGATAGCAGTTCGTTGGCCAACCAAGCAGGACAGGCGAGACAGACACAAGTCCACACCAGCAGAGGCAGGGGAACACTGGCAAAGTTCTGGGACAGTTTTCTAAGACCCTCCCATCGCCCATGCAATGAGGCGCGGGGTAATCTCACAAGGAATGCAATCTTCTCTAAGATGCTGAGAGAGTACCTTGCTAATCATACCATCGTCATCCGTGATTCCTCTGTGCCTTATAATTATTGGGTATCCAAGCTGGACACGTGGCATGAGCTGGCTCTCTATGCCTTGGAGGCCCTGGCTTGCCCTGCCGCTAGCATTTTGTCCGAGCGGGTTTTTAGTGCTGTTGGTGGCATTATCACGGATAAGCGCATTCACCTTTCTACGGAAAATGCAGACAGGTTGACTCTTATAAAAATGAACAAGGGATGGATTGGGCCTGACTTCTCAACACCACCAAGTGATGATAGCGATGCATAAAATCCACTGTAGTGTTTTTTTGGGAGGTGTATTTCCATGCACCTCTTCACAGCCAAACATGGATATACACTTCCTGATTTTGGCTATTTGGTGTTCTCCTCATCCTTCGCCTCATCCTCACCGTCCACCACCACTTGAACACCAGGGTAAAAGTATTCTTCCATGCTCCGGCCACTCTATGTTTTGGCAAGGGTGTTATGATGCCCGTCACCAAACTAGAAAAAATATGTACACCCCAAAGGGGAAATGTTTGCCAGCCCATACACTAAGTGTATGGGCATTCCAAGTCTAGGAGACTATTTTTAATCAGGCCTTCCTCCACATCTGATCATCCACCACCACTAGATAAAAAGGGCTTATGCGTTCCATGCAGCTACAGCCAGTGTCACATCAACAAGGGTGGGTGGTTAGGCTGTGTGTAACAGACTTGTTCTGAAAAAGGTTGAGGTATACCCCACAGGGGAAATGTTTGCCAGCCCATACACTAAGTCCAGGAGACCCGCTCCTTTTTAATGGGACATTTTTTGGTAAGAGGCCCTCCTCCCTGTTTCTTCCAAGGGGGATTGTAGTTACTGGGGTGCATATGACTTGGTAGCAGGGCAGGCCTTGCAGTCAATGCATAACAAAACAGAATGGGAGTACAAAATGAATAATGTGAAGTGGATATTCCTGAGACAATCCAATACCTGGGTTCAAAAGCTTATTGGGGTGCATATGACTTGGTAGCAAGGTAGACCTTGCATTTAATGCATCATTTTTTCTGGACGGCATCCTGGATATCTCATGAAAGGGGTATTGGGGTGCGTCATAATTCTTGGCAGCCCATCCACTCACTGCATATGCTATAACAGTTTCGGAGACCCACTGTTTAATAATGGCCCTTTAAGCAGATTAATGCTGCCTGACGTTCCTGTAAAAATAGGTTTTGTGACTTTAAGATTCCCTCCTTCATAAATGAAACAAGATATGTCTGCTTATGTGTCACACACCACATGGCCAGCTAGGGTTGGTAAATGTTACAATGACATTTCCCAAACACATCCCAAAACTTATCTTATTGCACCACCCAATTATAAAACCATTGACAAGAAATGACAAAGTCAATAACCAACACCACAAGGTAAAACATACGGTATAAATGCATATAATGTAAGATATCCATGATGATATCTTCATTTCTTGCAAGCTGCAAATATAGATTTAGATTATGTCATGAGAAAACCAGTAAAGGATATGTCTTCATTTATGCCACCAGGCTTAACAGAATTAAGTTGAAAAATCCATCTGGATTCCAACCGTAATAACTCCCCCTGTTGATCAGATCTTTGAATATTGGGTTTAACCCTCTGTAGCCCAACCACCACAAGACCCCTGATTGATCCATTGTGAAAATACAAAAAATGGAAAGCAACGGTGGTCAAAATTTTGCCTTTGGCCAGATCCAATCTGGCCATATTGATGTTAGATGTGTGCTACTGCACACGTTTGCGTAACTCCTGTGATGTCTGTCCAATGTACACTAAGGGACATGGGCAGACCAATGCATACACAACATTGTGTGTTTTACAACTGACATAATCTTTTAGCTGATATTCACAAGAATCACTAGGGTTGATAAAACAATGGGTGTGAATCATGAAACCACAAACGTTGCATTCCCCACATGGAAAAGATCCTCGTACATGATAACCTGTTTGGGTCCTGACTGTTGGTCTCACAAAATGACTCTTCATGAGTGAGTCACGAAGGTTTGGAGCCCTACGTGCAGTCACCAGGGGTTTCTCTGGTAACAGATTTGAAATTCGTGTATCAGTTTTTAAAATTTGCCAGTGGGTATCAAACAACTTCCTCATCCTGACCCACTGATTGTGGAACGTGGTAATAAACCTGATCTGATATTATCTCTAATACGTGGAGCAGGTTTTAACCCCTTCATGACCCAGCCTATTTTGACCTTAATGACCCGGTCATTTTTGGCAATTCTGACCAGTGTCCCTTTATGAGGTAATAACTCAGGAATGCTTCAACGGATCTTAGCGATTCTGAGAATGTTTTTTTGTGACATATTGGGCTTCATGTTAGTGGTAAATTTAGGTCGATAATGTTTGCATTTATTTGTGAAAAAATGAAAATTTGGTGAAAATTTTGAAAATTTTGCAATTTTCACATTTTGAATTTTTATTCTGTTAAACCAGAGAGTTATGTAACACAAAATAGTTAATAAATAACATTTCCCACATGTCTACTTTACATCAGCACAATTTTGGAAACAAATTTTTTTTTTGCTAGGAAGTTATAAGGGTTAAAAGTTGACCAGCGAGTTCTCATTTTTACAACAAAATTTACAAATCCATTTTTTTTAGGGACCACCTCACATTTGAAGTCACTTTGAGGGGTCTATATGGCAGAAAATACCCAAAAGTGACACCATTCTAAAAACTGCACCCCTCAAGCTACTCAAAACTACATTCAAGAAGATTATTAACCCTTCAGGTGCTTCACAGCAACTAAAGCAATGTGGAAGGAAAAAATGGACATATTAATTTTTCCAACAAAAATTTTCTTTTAGCATCAATTTTTTCATTTTCACATGGGTAACAGGATAAAATGGATCCTAAAATTTGTTGGGCAATTTCTCCTGAGTACACCAATACCTCATATGTGGTTATAAACTACTGTTTGGGTGCACGGCAGGGCCCGGAAGGGAAGGAGCACCGTTTGACTTTTTGAATGGAAAATATGCTGGAATATTTAGCGGTTGCCATGTCGAGTTTGGAGAGTCCCTGTGTGCCTAAACATTGGAGCTCCCCCACAAGTGACCCCATTTTGGAAACTAGACCCCCAAGGAACTTATCTAGATGCATAGTGAGCACTTTGAACCCCCAGGTCCTTCACAAATTGATCCGGAAAAAAAAAAGGACTTTTTTTTCACAAAAATTTTCTTTTAGCCTCAGTTTCTTCATTTTCACATGGGCAACAGGATAAAATGGATTCTAAAATTTGTTGGGCAATTTCTCCTGAGTACACCGATACCTGACATGTGGTCATAAACCACTGTTTGGGCACACGGCAGGGCCTGGAAGGGAAGGAGCACTATTTGACTTTTTGAATGGAAAATTAGCTCCAATCGTTAGCGGACACCATGTCGTGTTTGGAGAGCCCCTGTGTACCTAAACATTGGAGCTCCCCCACAAGTGACCCCATTTGGGAAACTAGACCCAACAAGAAACTTATCTAGATGTGTGGTGAGCACTTTGAACCCACAAGTGCTTCACAGAAGTCTATAACGCAGAGCAGTGAAAATAAAAAAACATTTTTTTTCCTCAAAAATGATATTTTAGCCCACTATTTTTTATTTTCACAAGGCTAACAGGAGAAATTGGACCACAAAAGTTGTTGTGCAATTTGTCCTGAGTACGCTGGTACCCCATATGTGGGGGGGACCACTGTTTGGGTGCATGGGAGAGCTCAGAAGGGAAGGAGCACGATTTTGGAATGCAGACTGATGGAATGTTCTGCGGGCATCATGTTGCGTTTGCAGAGTCCCTGATGTGCCTAAACAGTAGAAACCCCCCACAAGTGACCCCATTTTGGAAACTAGACCTGCCAAGGAGCTTATCTAGATGTGTAGTGAGCACTTTGAACCCCCAAGTGCTTCACAGAAATTTATAAACCCAGAGCCATGAAAATAAAAAAATATTTTTTTTTCCTCAAAAATGATTTTTTTAGCCCGCTATTTTTTATTTTCACAAGGGTAACATGATAAATTGGACCCCTAAAGTTGTTGTTCAGTTTGTCCTGAGTACACTGGTACCCCATATGTGGGGGGAGCCACTGTTTTGGCGCACGGCAGGGCTCAGAAGGGAAGGAGCGCCATTTGACTTTTTGAATGGAAAATTAGCTCCAATCATTAGCGGACACCATGTCGTGTTTGGAGAGGCCCTGTCTGCCTACACTTTGGAGCTCCCCCACAAATGACCCTATTTTGGAAACTAGACCCCCTAAGGAACTTATCTATATGCATAGTGAGCACGTTGAACCCCCAGGTGCTTTACAGAAGTGTATAACACAGAGCCGTGAAAATAAAAATAATTTTTTTTCCTCAAAAAATGATTTTTTAGCCTGCAATTTTTTATTTTCACAATGGTAACAGGAGAAATTGGACCCCAAAAGTTGTTGTCCAGTTTGTCCTGAGTACGCTGGTACCCCATATGTAGGTATGTTTGGGTACACGTCGGGGCTCGGAAGGGAAGTAATGACGTTTTGAAATACCGACTTGATGGAATGGTCTGCAGGCGTCATGTTACTTTTGCAGAGCCTCTGATGTGCCTAAACAGTGGAAACCCCCCACCTTTGACCGCATTTTGGAAACTAGACCCCCCAAGGAACTTATCTAGATGTGTGGTGAGCACTTTGAACCCCGTGAAAATAAAGCCGTGAAAATAAAAATAATTTTTTTTTCCTCAAAAATGATTTTTTAGCCAGCAATTTTTTATTTTCACAAGGGTAACAGGATAAATTCGACCCCAAAAGCTGTTTTCCAGTTTGTCCTAAGTGGAAACCCCCCACAAGTGACCGCACTTTGGAAACTAGACCCCCCAAGGAACTTATCTAGATGTGTGGTGAGCACTTTGAACCCCAAAGTGCTTCACAGAAGTTTATAACGCAGAGCTGTGAAAATAAAAAAATCATTTTTTTCACAAAAATCATTTTTTTAGCCCCCAATTTTTTATTTTCCGAAGGGTAACAGGAGAAATTAGACTCCCAAAGTTGTTGTGCAATTTTTCCTGAGTACGCTGATACCCCATATGTGGGGGTAAACCACTGTTTGGGCACACGTCGGGGCTCAGAATGGAGGGAGTGCTGTTTGACATTTTGAACGCAAAATTGGCTGGAATAAATCATGGCGCCATGTCGCGTTCGGAGACCCCGTGATGTGCCTAAACAGTCGAAACCCTTCAATTCCAACTCCAACTCTAACCCCAATACATCCCTAACTCTAACCCAACCCTAATCATAACCCTAACCACAACCCTAACCCCAACACACCCCTAAACCTAATCCCAACTCTAACCCTAACCACAAGCCTTACCCTAATCCCAACCCCAACCCACCCCTAACCCTAAGCTTAGCCCTAATTCCAGCCCTAACCCTAATTCCAACCCCAATTTTAACCCTAACCCTAATTCCAACCCTAGCCCTAATTCCAACCCTAACCCTAAATCTAACCCTAGCCCTATTTCTAACCCTAACCCTCTCTCTAACCCTAACCCTAGCTATAACCTTAATTCCAACCCTAACCCTAATTCCAACCCTAACCCTAATTTCAACCCTAACCCTAATTCTAACCCTAAATGGAAAAAAAATAAAAATTTATTTAATTATTTGTGCCTGGCTATGGGGATGATAAACGGGGGTGTATTTACTTTTTTCTTCATTTTGATCACTGTGAGAGGGCGATTTATAGCATGGCGCTTACGTAGGCGTCATGGGTCGTGAAGGGGTTAAAAGATCATCACGAGTGACAGACGTGGCCCTCCGATATGCCTGACTAATTACCGACTGCGGATAATGTCGTTCACGCAATCGTTTAGACAAATCTCTCGATTGAGCCCTGAAATGTTCAATTTAAGAACAATTGTGGCGCAGTCTTGCGAATTGTCCATAGGGTATCCCCCTTTTCAAATGTTCTGGATGGAAGCTTCTATAGTCCAGAAGACTATTAGTAGCCGTCACCTTGCAAAAAAGACCAGTGCGTATTTGGTTGCCATGGAGAGAAAGCCTGAGGTCCAAGAAATCTACGGTGGACACAGAGAGATGATAAGTCAAGTGGCAAGTGGATATTAAAAGGATTCTGGTTCAGAGACACAATAAAATTCTTGCAGTCCAAAACACATATTTCCCAGCAAAATCCGTTTTGGTTTGGTTTCGGTATGCTTTTTGGTGCATTGGTAAAAACGGCATGAAACTCTGACAACATTGTCTAAAGCTGTGAACTAGGAGTCAGGAATGGTTCCTGGGGCTATCCCCATGATGTCCCCGTGTCATTTGAGCAGTATTTCCATCATTTTCAGACGTTTTTAGACCTTAAAAGGACATCCAGGGGAACGCGGTAAAAATGCTCGTGTCTCCCATAGACTTACATTGGGCTCGTTGTTCTGTCTGAGTACCCGAGTATTCCAATTTGCTCGACCAGAGCAACGAGCACCCAAGCATTTTAGTGCTCGCCCATCACTACACATAATATGAAGAGTCACTTATTTATGCACAAGAGGACACATGAATAATGCAAAAGGTAAGACAAGTAACTTGAAGCAGAACTATCAATGTGGGAATGGGAGAAAACAGTTGTGGCAGTAAATATTGGAACAGCTCATAGATAAGGAGCGTGAAAGTTTTGTTGTCCGGTGTTTGAGGTCTGGTCCATGTTTGTGATGCCCCCAAATGGTCTGAGGAGCTTATTCTTTAGCTGATGTTGAAAGTCATAAATCCATCCGATACATTCATTCCTGCTCTGAGTGTGTCAAAGGTTGTCATAAGTTTATACTCCCAAATTTTTCTGTTTCTCTGAGATTTAAAGTTACCTTTATGTCAAAAATGTTTCGACACAGGTAGATCTATTCTTTTTTCTTTTATTGTGTGGTGATGAGAATTCATCCTTTTTCTAATTTTTTGTCCCGTCTAAGCTACATACAGACCCCCAGCTGGACATTTGGTACAAATAATTAAGTACACTACGTTAGATGTGATGCAACTGAAAGTACCTGGGATCTTGCAGTGCTGAAAATTGGGTATCTTCATCTTGTCCGTGGTCATTATAAATGGACAGGTTTTATATTTTTTCTGGTTGTAAGGAAAGGTTCTTGTATTTGTTGGAGAGGACAGGGAGCTTCTGAGATGGATGCTTCTTAAATTTTTGGCTACCTAAAAGTGGGGATCTAGAAATATGGATTGTAATCAGGCATCTTTTTGTAATAAAGGTTGTAGTTTCTGTGCAGCTCCCCTTACCACCTCCAAATTTGGGTTGTATGAGACTACTAGATTGCTTTCTTGTTTAGTTTTGTAATGTAGAAAATTACTTCTTGATATTCTGGTGGCCTTTGCAATCTGGCTTTCACTTGTTCTTGGATGGCAGTCCTGGTTCAAAAAGGCTTTTCGGAGGCCACCAAGGTGTTTTTCTTTGTCCGTTGGGTTGGAACATATCCTATTGTGCCTATTGTATCTGATGGTTTGGCTGTAGACAATAGAGTTTATGTGTTTTGAATGGAAACTATTCCATTTAAGGTATGCTGGATGGTCAATTGGTTTCTGGTACAGGCAGATCTCTATTTCATTGTTCTGGAGCTTAATGATGGTGTCAAAAATTTTAATTTCAGTACAGGAGTAGTTGAATGTTAAGCTGATGGTGGGATGAAATTGATTAAAGTGTCCAGATGATTAAAATATTGTCAATGTAATTGTAGTAGGCCAGAGGCCTGATGGGACAGGTGGACAAATCCATAAGAGCTGGTGACCTAATACCAGAGTTCAAGAATAGGGACATTCTGTATGCTTCCTAAAATCCACAAATCTGGAAATCCAGGAAGACCAATTATTTCATGTGTGGACACCCTTACTGAGCAAGTTTCTGGATGGGTAGAGGGCTGAGGACTCTCAAATTTCAATATTTTTCTATCTATTGGCTAAAACTGTACAAAGATATGTTTTTCCTGTCAAATTTTGAAGATACCGATCCCCTTCTATACTAGAATGGATTAATGATTAACAGAATTATATAGATTGCTCAATTACCAATGGGTGATATCAAAACAATTTGTTCACCCATGGTATAAGCCACATCAGCTCCTAAAATCCATTGAAAACCGGAGAAAGAAGGGAGCAAGCGATGATTTGCAAAAATTTCAATAATTTTTATTATAAAATAGCATACAAAAAAGTGCACAAAGTCATATGAAGTGTCAATATAATGCAGATGAATACACACCCAAACAACCCCTCTCCATCCAAGATGGAAACACTGTCCTCATATATATATTACACATATATTGCTTAAAAAGTGGAAGCGCCAATTATAATATAACCCTGCAAGGAGTTAATGGCCATATGGCTCAGACTATCCCAAAGCCATTCTGAGCAAAGCTCAGAGTCATTGGGAGAAGTAAGTACTGTCCTTTTTAATGCAGGGAGTCAAATGCAAAATAGAGGCAAACACCACTAATGAACAAAAGTAATTGTCATTTAAGGATCTTACCGGAGGGTGGGAAGGACCAGCTCAAGGATTTCATGGGAACTTTAAATAATAACAACTTTAATATCCATCTGACATATGTGTTTGACGCTAAGACTGTGGACTTCCTGGACGTGCGTCTGGAGGTTGATTCTGCCCGGCGCATCCAGACGGACGTATTCAGAAAGCCCACATCTGTCAACGCATTGTTACACGCTACATCTGCCCATGATCAGGCCACCATTAGGGCCATTCCAGTCGGACAGTTTCTTAGGATGCGGCGAATTTGTTCCACTGATATTAAATTTGAGGAACAAGCCACAGATTTGAAAAACCGCTTTTTGGCACATTGTATAAAAGTGGGCTCTGACAGGGCTAGGGGCACTCCACATGGCAGTTTGTTACATTCTAGTAAGAGAAACAGAAATGTTGAGGATGGTGGATTAACTCGGTTTATTTCGACTCACAATCATGAGTGGCACAATATGCGTGCCATATTAAAGAGACACTGGACAATTTTGAGTACGGATCCAGCCCTGGGGACTTTCCTGGGCCGTACCCCTTCCATGATGCCTCGAAGATCGATAAATCTCAAAGAGCTGCTGGTTCGGAGCCACTATGTTCCTGCTCCTTGCAATTTCTTTGGCACTGGAGGCCCTATTCAGGGATCAATTTCATGCAGTCACTGTCTGGCTTGTGCCAATGTCCTGCGCTGCTCAAGTTTTAGTTCATGGGATGGGACAAGGGAATTCCAGATTAGACAAAGAATTTCTTGTGGAACCTCAAACGTGATTTACTATGCCACGTGCCCTTGTCCCAAAATATATGTGGGTCTGACGACGAGAAAACTTAGGATCCAAGTGCGTGAGCATGTGCGGGACATTGGCGCAGCCAGGACAGTGTCCGATATTGGGGATTTGAAAACCATTCCCCGACACTTCAGAGCTTGTCATAATAGTGATGCGACCTCATTAAAAATTAGAGGTATTGATGCTCTCCATATGGGGATTAGGGGGGGTGACAACAAAAAGATTCTGTCACAAATGGAAGTCAGGTGGATTGTCCAACTCAACACAATGACCCCAAATGGACTCAATGAATCTTTGAGTTTCTCCCCATTTTTATAGTGCTTGGAGATATACTCATTAGGCATCAATAGGGCCCTTGACATTATTTGTCAATGGCTTCCCACTTTATAGCACGTTGTTCTCTTTGCGCGTTTCTTTATGTCATGCTCTATATGGTTATATGGATATATTTGGTATACAATATATATATAATGAGGAATCCTCCTGCCTTTTTTCCTCTGCTCATCCATACCACACTCTTTTCTCTGGCAGTGTGTTGTTTTTATTGTTTTTAATTATTTTAATCACTAATTTTTTCTATATGTCAATAATTTTGTATTTAGTGACCTTGAGGATACTGTATCTCCCCTTGGATCATCTCCCAGTACCGGAATTGTGTGAAATGGACCCAGCAGCCCATGAAGTTGGGGAAATCATGACCATATTTTTGTTATTTGGTTATTTTACATAATTGATGTGTTTCATATGTGAGATCCGTCTATCAGTTATGCTATATGTGATGTAAAAAATTATATACATGTGATGTTTTTTGTATGCCATGAGCTCTTTTTAAATATCTTGATTATTGTCAATATGACCCTATGGATATTTGTTCCCATATATGAGTAGGTAATTGTGAGGGTGTTAGCTCTATTTATAGTTGGGTCTAGTAGTTCTGTATGCTCTTGGCTACATTTTATGATATTCTATACATGTCATATTACTGATGTACCTGATAAGTGTGATTAGGTTTCGACTCATATTATATGAGAGGTATGCTTACATAGACACATATGATGATATATATACTTTTTTGCATGTCCATGACCCCCTTAAAAATAATGATATTTCTGATATGGATTGTGGGAACTCTAGTTCTATTCACATAATCATAAGCGGCTGTGCGCATCTCTCTGCGGCGGTATGGATGCTGTTGGCAGATGGGTGTCTTTATGCTGCACACAGACGTTTTGGCCGCTTTGACCGGCGTCCGGTGTGCAGCATGATGCCTGTGCTGTACAGCAGGTCCTGCCGACCTCACAGTGCATGCGCCGATGATGCCGCGCTGATTGGATGATTCCGATCATGTGACTGAGGTTACAGGGTATTTGAAGGTCCTGTGGAGAGCTAATTACCATCTCCTTGATAAAGCGTCCATTTAGCGCCACGAAACGCGCATCGGGGGTCACTGCCAGATGTTCCCCCTCTCCTCCTCACCCTCCGGTAAGATCCTTAAGTGACAATTACTTTTGTTCATTAGTGGTGTTTGCCTCTATTTTGCATTTTGACTCCCTGCATTAAAAAGGACAGTACTTACTTCTGCCAATGACTCTGAGCTTTGCTCAGAATGGCTTTGGGATAGTATGAGTGATATGGCCATTAAATCCTTGCAGGGTGATATTATAATTGGCGCTTCCACTTTTTAAGCAATATATGTGTAATATACATATGAGGACAATGTTTCCATCTTGGATGGAGAGGGGTTGTTTGGGTGTGTATTCATCTGCATTATATTGACACTTCATATGACTTTATGCACTTTTTTGTATGCTATTTTATAATAAAAATTATTGATATTTTTGTAAATCATCGCTTGCTCCCTTCTTTCTCTGGTTTTCAATAGAATGGATTAATGAGTTGAATCATTTACACTTTAGAAAAAAATTCACTATACTAAATTAGTTTTTCATTGAGTGGATACAAACAGTCCCTGCCACCCTCAAGTAGTGTCCATGGTCAACCTTTAGGCTTTCGTAGAGACCACAGATAGTATTACAGAAATACCACCACTACTTTCAAGAGATGAAGATCGCTGAGAGTACATAGCACATCTGAATAAAGTAAGTTTGTTTCTCTTTTGGTTATGAAGGCAGGATACAACCTGAGAAGAACACAAAATGAGCATGTACCATGTAGTAAGTAAATATGTAAATAGTACATGTAAATAACATATAGTACTAAGTTAACACTATTTTGATCAAAAAAGTATAAAAGATATCCCACCACAACAAGGTGTACCCAATCGGGAAGTTCCTATTTTATATCTAGTAGAAAAACCTCAACTTGTGTCAGAAGTACAGTATATATAATGGCAGAGCAGGACATAGGCCCAAATCTTCAGGTTGGCTGACACAAGGTGAGGTTTTAATACTAGGGACAGAATTGGACCATCCTGATTGGGTATATCTTGTCACGGTGGGATGGTTTTTATGCTTTTTTTTTTATCAAAATAGTGCTAACTAAGTATAGTTTGTTACTTACATGTACTATTTACTTAAGACATTGTATATGCTGATATTGTTTTTTCTTTGGTTTTGTCTGTGAAATGGCCACAGTGTGAATGCGCTTCTACACATTATATTAAGGGAGGATGAAAAAAGTCAGAGCCAACAGGTCTTTTCCCCACCGGATGTCACGGCAGCAGTGCAATGTGCAATGTAAATGAATTATGGGGGTAGTAGTTTATAGGGAAATAGATTTGTGACACCACCCGTGGTGTTCGGCAATGAAGGTGATGGCCGACGTTGCAAAAGAGACCGTTGGGGATGCAACAGAGTTGATACAGCTCTCCACAGGCAGAGCTAAGCCCCAGGTAAGTTATAGGTGTTAGAAATGATGACGGGAGTGGTGGTGCAAGGCAGGTGACGTAGTAAATAAATCCGAGGACACAGCGGAGTGCAGTTTTCACATTTTTGATCTTGCTGGAGCTGGAGGGACCGGAGCAGCAACTGGTGTTGAGGCTTCTGGTTGTCCCTCTGGTTTGGCAACCGCTGGCCCTGCTGCCATGCGCTCCTGCGGGCATTTTTTTACATGGAGGGCGTACCACTCTCTTTCACCCATATGCCGGGTGTAGGTGACTTGGTCTCCCGGGTAAAGGTCACGGTCAGGGTTTC
This sequence comes from Dendrobates tinctorius, assembly GCF_039654945.1. Lineage (NCBI taxonomy): Eukaryota > Metazoa > Chordata > Amphibia > Anura > Dendrobatidae > Dendrobates > Dendrobates tinctorius. The sequence continues at coordinate 15,458,854 of NW_027361747.1, read as the reverse complement.
CTTCCCAAAGGTGTTCCTCAACATCCCACTGGGTGACAAAAATTTATGAGACCATACCGGCTCCTTAATGAACCCCCAGTCTTTCATTAGCTTGAAGGTCACTACAGTGCCCTGCCTCAGTGGACTCCGGTCTGCATGTCTGGCCTTGTGGGCCTGAGCCTTGGCCTGCCTGTTTCTGTCCTCCATGACCCTCCTCTGGGCTTTGCGCTCCTCCTCCTCTTGCCCCAACTTGAGCGCCTGCTGCTGGTGATATTCTTCCCAGCTAATGGTCTCCATATGGCCCCCCTCCGTTTGAGTCTCCCCAGGGAGCCCCATCAAATCAGTTCCCGTATGTTCCCAGCGGAACGCCACCCATCCTCCGTCCTCCTCCCGGGACATAAGGTTAGGTTGCAGCGGCACCGCCAGTCGGTCCCCAACATCTGATGTCTGGTCCCAGGCTGGATTTTCACATGTCTGTTGGGTTTGAGAAAAGACGGGGGTTTCAGTGGGCCTACCTACCAGGGTTTCCTTGGTCACCGGGGCAGGGTTGGTCACAGTACCTGTGTCTGATGTTTCTCCGGTGCTGGCCTCCTCCTCCCCTGGGATAGGGAATGCTGGTCACAAGGCTGCCCGCCCCTCGCACACTTTCTCCAGCAAGGCCTCCTTCCATGCCGACACAGCGGTGATCTGCGACCGCAAGAGCTGGCAGCTCAGCTCCTCCACCTCTGCTCCAAGGAACTCCGGGTCCATGGTAGGCAGTTTGACGGGCTCTCTGCCGCACCCACTAGCTGTTTCCGCTCTCTCCTTTGTGGGTGGTTCCTTCTCTTTTTCCTGCCATCCCAGGCCAGGAGGTCGATCCTCCTGGCTGACGGGCATGTTCTGATCGCATGGAAACATTCACAGTGGGCTGGCATGATTTTCGCACCTTTCAGTAACCTAGCCCACAAAGGGAAGCTACGCCATTTCCTTTGGTATTGTCTCTGGGAGCATGAGATCCGGTTTAATGGGTCAGTAGACCCTGTTCATGATGCCAAGTTGTGACACCCGCTGAGGCCGTGGGGTACTTGGCCCGGGCCAGTCAGTTCTTCAGGGGATGTCACGGCAGCAGTGACCCGGTCAATGGCCCTGAATGTGCAATGGAAAGGAATATGATGATTTTGGGGAATAAATATGGGAATAATTTGTGATACCACCCCTGGTGTTCAGCTATGAAGGTGATAGCCGATGCTACAAAAGAGACCACTTGGGCTGTTGGGGATGCAGCAGAGTTGTTACAGCTCTCCACGGGCAGAACTAAGCCTCAGGGCAGTTATAGTTGTTAGAGATGATGATGGTGGTGGTGGTGCAAGGCAGGTGATGCAGTAAATAAATCCGAGGACACAGCGGAGTGCAGTTTCCACACTTTTACTCATAGTTCTCCAGTTACATTCTCCAGCCGGGTTGCTGTGTCCTCCGTGTCGTTGGTCCAGCCAGCTCTCAAGTAATTTGTAGTATTGAGCGATACCATCCAATATCGTGAAGTATCGGATCGGATTGAATCGGACCGATACCCAAAAAGTATCGGGTATCGCCGATTCCGATACCGGAAATCCCATTCAAGTCAATGGGACAGAAATATCGGAATTAAAAAAACCCTTTCTTTACTTGTACATCCAGTTCTGGAGGGGGGAAGAGTGTGGGCGGTGCATGGGCAGACACTGTGCGTGTCTGTGTGTGTGGGCGGGGTCTGTACGGGCCTCTCAGGGGTCTCTGCGGGCCTGCCGGGGGGTCTGTGCGGGCCTGCCGGGGGTCTTGCGGGCCTGCCGGGGGTCTGTGCAGGCTGATGGGGGTCTGTGCGGGCCTGCCAGGGGTTATGTGTTTGTGCAGGCATCGTCCGATGGGACTACAAGTCCCATTGGGCTATGCCTGCCACAATGACAGTGATTGACACATTAGCCAATGATGGGACAGACCCCCGGCAGCCTGCACAGACCCCTGGCAGGCCCGCACAGACCCCTGGCAGGCCCGCACAGACCCCCGGCAGGCCCACACAGACCCCCGGCAGGCCCGCACAGATCGCGCATCATGATGCGCACAGACCGCGCATCATCATAACATCATTTCAGCAGCCAATCACAGCCACAACACTGGCTCATTGCATTATAGAAACTTCCGATTCCGGTATCCGATATTGTAAAAATATCGGTACTCTGTATGGGAATTCCGATACAGCGAATATTGGCCGATACCCGATATTTGCAGTATCGGAATGCTCAACACTAGTAATTTGGGGTACACTGTGTCAGAACCCCCTTCAGATGTTCCTTCCTTGGCCGTCTCACTGCGCTGACTCCATCCTCTCCTGCCCTGTACCTTCACACACAGTGTCCCGAGCCAGCAGCCTCGGATCCTGACGGGCGACATACTCTAGGTCCCCTTGGTCCTATACGGCTGCCTTTTCAGTGATTGTGTGCGGATGTGGCTGTCGCACATACAGATACTACAGCCTCCGGTTTTCTAGCTGAGTCCTACAGTCTCGCCACTAGTCTGGTGCCGCTTCCCTACTGCGACCTGGTCCCTCCACCCAACTACAGTCGTTGTGGATTCGGGCACCAAGGGTGGATTCTTCACTTCCCGTGCCCCTAGGACCCCTTCTTTCTCTTCTCACTCTTCTCTAGTCTTGGGACAAGCTCCTGACTTTTCCAGTCCTCTTCACCAACTCACTTCTCCTCTTGTCTCCTCCTACAACTGTCACTCCTGTTATCATGGCAACTCTCCACTACCAACTGTCAGCTTTCTCTCCAGCTGTCCTACCCTTATCTACTTCCTCCACCCACACCCTCTACCTAGTTCCTCTCTGGCCTAAAGAGGTCTAGTGTTGGGTGCTAGTGTGTGGGTCCTGGGTAGTGCCCCCTCCTTACCCGAGAGTGGGGTACCCCACCTCTGGCTGAGGTGCAGTACCTCTGTGGCGACTGGACCCTCAGGGGTGCCACATTTACTACAGAAAACTGCTGTATTTACACTGATAAAGTGGGCAGTTACTTTTTCTCATATGGTTTGAGAATACAATGTTTGCCATTTGACCGACTATCTCAGTTAGTGCCCCATCATTGCTTCCTTCTATAAATGTATAGGGCAGGGAAACTAGGCATGGATGAGAGAATTCACCTTCATCATAGGGCCCCTTCACCTCTGTATTTACTAAAAAATCCATTTTGTAGAATATAATTCATCATTTTTGTTGGCAGTAATATGCATAAATCCCATTACATGTACATGTGCCAGCAATATTATACAGCACAACATAGATTACTTTCCTTAAACCTTGAGGACAATTAGGCTATTAAGCCAAAGAGCTATAAGTAGATTTTCCTACTTTTCAATCTCTTGTCTTGCTGATAACAGTTTTGCTCTGCTAACCACATGCTGATGAAAAAAGGCATTGATGCATGGAATGAGCCCAGTGATCTAGGGCAGTTTGCTTAGCCAGTGTTATTGTACCCTAGATATTTCTTAACACCAGCAGTTTTATTACATATAGGCGTATTTTACTTAATATAATCTTAATAGACTGGCGGATTCTATAGTAAAAATTGTCAAATCCTAACTCACATGATGTCCCTACATTATTCTACTTGTAGCTATATACTATATGCTTATAGACTTTCACTATTTTGGGAATATCTTGGCAAATTTCATTGGCTACATCAACAATCTCTAAATGTTGCACTTGGCAGGTCCTCCACTGTCTGATATAGGGAGACCAATAGCTCAGAATGTATGGATGGTTCCATAATTAATCCTGTGGTAACATTTTTCAGATGTACCAATCACTATAGGACTATAAAACTTACTGTTTCATTTCACCATCAGCCTAAGTGTTTGGCAAGATCTTTTTGTTATTGGAAATACCTAGAAATGGATTCTAAATACTGTTTTGGTATAGACAATAGCTCCAATTCACCAAAGCTTTTACTGGCTTAAAAAGTTATGAAAATTAGCAACATTTTTAAAACACAAAGCTGCACATTTTTTTTTGAGACTTGATGTTTTCATGCCATGTTTGACCCGCTCCAACAAAGTGGTGGAAATAGCGCGAAAAGTGGAAGTGACAGGGAGTGATGTTGCCCCATTGATAGGGATGAGCGAGTATACTCGTTAGGACTCGGTACTTGGCGAGTAATGCGGTACTCGCGGTACTCGAATCCTGGCGAGTAGAGTTGAGCGAAACGGGTCGGTCAAATAAAAAAAACGCCGACTTTAGCTAAAGTCGGGTTTCGCCGATCGAAACCCGACCATAGCGTGAGGTCGGCCATGAGGTCGCCGATCAGAGCACCAAAGTCGCGTTTCAAATAATGCTTCCAGTGCCTTTTCTCAGCCAATGAAGGTGGACGCACACTGTGGGCAACGCGATGACATAGGCAGCAGCCACCACCACCATCTTAGAGAAGGGCATTGAAGTGATTGGCTGGCTTTGTGTGGCGTCACAGTGGGTATCAAAGGCTGTGACCGCCGACCGCCATCTTACTTCTGACGATCTTAGAATAGAGAGAGGTGCTGTTGCTGATTCTGAATAAGGGAGAGCGTTAGGCAGGGAAGAAGAAAAAAAACTGCTTCTGCTGATAGCACTTTTCACTGTACAGTTAGTGTGCAGTGAAAGGGGACGATTTTTGCATTTGTGCAGCAGCGCTGGTGGTGATTAGGCTGCCTTTTAAGGTTACCTGCTAGCTGCATTGCTGTGTGCACACTGCTGTTCAAACTGCTTTTTTCAAAGCACTCCAACTTTTATTATTTTGTCCTGGTGAGTTACTGAGCGTTCATTTATTCACACACCGTATAGCGGTGTACGCTCCTCACACACTACCGTGTACCGGCTAGTATCACGGACAAATAGAAGCTATCTGGGTCTGACTCTGGAAGAAAAAGCCGAGGAGTTTTTCCATTTTTCCAGACCTACACCTTAGAGTGCTGTCCGCCTTTCAAACAGTTTTGTATATCTGCTGTTTGATCACGGTCAAAACTAGACAGAGACAGCGTGTGTCAGTCCCTATACAAATAGACAGAGATTAACAATTTTCCATACACACACCGTACAGAGCTGTCCGATTCTCAAACAGTATTGTATATCTGCCGTTTGCATTACAGTCACATCTATACAGAGTCAGCGTGTGTGTGTGACACTCTGTAAATACATATATGGAGACTGTTAATTACACAAAAAATGTATACATCTGTACACTTCTGATACAGTTCCGTTTATCTGCTTGTTGGATTGCGGTCCAATACATACTGTGAGAGCGTCTGTGACTAACAAAATATATACGTAGATTCAATTTTTTTAATACACCTTACACAGCTGGACGCTCCTCATACAGTACCATCTCTCTGCTGGTATTTTTGGTACATTTTCCCAAACATGAGGAAGTATGGTGGAAGAGTCCACGGACGTGGGCAGGGGGGCGCAGCTGGTACTGATGGTGGTGGTGCATCGGCTGGTTCTGGCAAAAGCACAATAGAAGCTAAGGCAGGAGGTGTTGAGCCTGCATCATCGTCTGGCCCAAGAAGGCCTGTAAGGTTGCCTTTTCTTGGAGTAGGAAAACTGCTTTTAAAGCCGGAGCATCGGGAATAGGTTTTGGCGTACATTGCCGAAACAGCCACCAGCTCTATTGCCTCCTCTTCTGAACGTTTGAAACCTGCAAGTACGGAGTCGTCAGTGCAGGGTTCTGGTCAGGAAAAACACCTTTCCTTGTGTCCTTCACCCCCACCAAAAGTTAAAGATGCGGCAGCTCACACTTCAGATTACTCCATGGAGCTCTTTTCACATACCATGCCTGGGTTATCCAGTCAAATCCAGAATTTCCCAGTCCAAGATGAATGTGACATGGAGTGCACTGATGCACAGCCACTGCTAGATGATTCTGCTGGTACATCGACCCAGAGCACTACATTGCCATCGCAGTCAATTGAGCCAGAGTCTGACCGTGATGAAACTCAGGTGCCCCTTCCCGCATACTATACCACCTTACATGGTGACACAGAGGAAGGTAAAGAGGAAGGTGCAGATGACTTTGAAGAGGAGGTGATGGATGACCCAGTTCTGGACCCAGATTGGCATCCATTGGGGGAGGAGGGTGGCACTGGCAATAGTCCAGATAAGGAGAAGGATCCGCAGCAGGCATTGACATCGCAGCAGCAAACGTGGAACAAAAACTAAAAGAGTTGCAGGACAGCTTGGCCAGACGGTCAACTTAGCACAGCGTGCAAGGCCAGAAAATGTATACCATAGTAGGAAGAGTGCAGTGTGGCACTTCTTTGTCCAAAATCCTACTGATGAGGCAAAAGTTAGCTGTAAGAAGTGCCGAAGGACCTTTAGCTGAGGTAAACAACTCAGAAATTTGAATACCAGTTGCATGCTTAGACATTTCATCAACATGCACTTGCAAGCGTGGATGGACTACAAAACCTCAGGTAGCACGTGTGCACCTGCTCCGACTTGAAGGTAGCCAGCAACGCTCCATCGCTTACCCCACCGTAAGACCACCGCCACCGTTAAGCACACCACCAGCACTAAATGTGAAGGTGTCGTCGCAAGGCCAAAGCACACAGGGAATCACAATGGTTTTGCAACATAACACTGAATCTAGGCCATCACCACCAATACCATCACCAACCCCCTCTCACTCCGTCCGGTCCACCGCTACTTTCCCCATATGCAGCTCTCCTGTCCAGCTCACCCCACCAGACACTCCGAGTTGGACAAGAAAGTACTCATCCTCTCATCCGCGTACACTTTGTTTGAACACCTACATTGCCAAACTAATCTCATTAGAGATGATGCCCTACCATTTGGTTTAAAGCGAAGCTTTCCGCGACCTCATGGCCTAAGCTGTCCCATGCTATGACCTACCCAGTCGGAACTTCTTTTCTCGAAAAGCCATCCCTGCCCTCCACCGGCATGTCAAAGACTGCATTGTCCATGCACTAAAATAGTCAGTGAGTGGAAAGGTGCACTGTTATGATTGAGTAACCGTAGGAGGCAAAAATAGAAATGCTAGCTAAGTCCAGAAAACCAGAGAAGTTGGCAGCTATCGAATTGCAGACCCCTGAACCTATCAACACAACTAGCAGTAGCCGTGGGGGGCTACTACGATGCCCTAGGCCCCTCAATCACAGCCGGAGGACTACATAGCCTAAAGACAGAAAGGGAAATCTAAACTGCCCCAGAGCAGACCCCAAAGTAAAAGGCAGCCCCCACATATAATGATGGTGAAGCAAGAAGAAAGAACAAAACACAGACAGAAAGATAGACTGAGCAAAGATGGGGCCCACGCTAGCTTAGATAGGAAAGGACAGGAAGGCTGCTGTCTGCAATCCATGAAAAACCCTATGAAAATAAGAGCCAACAAACTGACAGTAAAAAAGGCCCTGAAGACGCTAGGCTTCAAAAAAGCTATGTCAGTATTCAGGAATATTCTGAAGACAGAGCAACAGGCAAAAGGAGATTCAGCTAACCCCAGCAGGGAATGGCAGAATCCAGAAAAGCAAGGAAAACAAAACACTAATGCAAAAAGGCAAAGCAGAAATCTTAGCTTTAGATGAGCAGGAATCAGACTGGTTTCCTAGAAGTCCACAGAGAAATCACCCGCAGGCCAGAAGGGCATCGGCAGCCTTATATCCAGTCATTAACTCCACTCAGCCAGTCATCATCATCAGCCCCAGGTGTTTGACAATCAGGCTCACTACCTTTCTTCACCAGAAGAGGGAGTTCCTCGGGCCTCAGTAGTGAAGGGGAAAATGAACTCACAACAGTACCTCCCCCTTGAGGAGGGGTCACCGAACCCTCAACCACGCCACCAGGGCGATCAGGGTGGGCCCGATGAAAGGCACGCATCAATCTTTTGGCATGAATATCAGAGGCAGAGACCCAGGAATTATCCTCCTGACCATAACCCTTCCTCTTAACCAAATACTGGAGTCTCCGTCTAGCCAGACGGGAATCCAGTACTTTCTCTACCTCATATTCCATGTTACCTTCAACCAATACAGGGTCTGGAGGTGCAACCCCCAGAACAACAGGTTCAACAAACCTCTTCAATAGTGTTGAGCATTCCGATACCGCAAGTATCGGGTATCGGCCGATACTTGCTGTATCGGAATTCCGATACCGACTTCCGATATTTTTTCAATATCGGAAGTCGGCATCGGAATCGGAAGTTCAAAGTTGATTGACAGCCTGACGTCATCATGATGCGCGGTGTGTGCGCATCATGATGCGCCGTCATTTCGGGCCTTCCGGGGGTCTCTGCCGGCCTGCCGGGGGGCTGTGTGGACTGCCCGGGGTCTGTACCGGCCTGCCGGGGGGCTGTGCCGGCCTGCCGGTGGTCTGTGCACCCTGTGGGGGTCTGTACCGGCCTGCCGGGGGGCTGTGCCGGCCTGCCGGTGGTCTGTGCACCCTGTGGGGGTCTGTACCGGCCTGCCGGGGGGCTGTGCCGGCCTGCCGGGGGGCTGTGCTGATGTCCGGGGGTCTGTGCAAGCATCGTCCGATGGGACTACAAGTCCCATCTGGCGATGCCTGCTACCATGACAGTGATTGACACATTAGCCAATGATGGGACAGTAGTAGTCCCATCATCCGGCTAATGTGTTAAATGTTAAAAAAAAAAAAAAAAAATACTACATAAATACTACATGCATGCTACATACATACTACATGCTACATACATACTACATACATACCACATACATACTACATACATACTACATACATACTACATACATACCACATATATACCACATACATACTACATACATACTACATACATACTACATACATACCACATACATACCACATACATACTACATACATACTACATACATACTACATACATACTACATACATAACACATATATACCACATATATACCACATACATACTACATACATACTACATACATACTACATACATAACACATATATACTACATGCATGCTACATACATACTACATGCTACATATATACTACATACATACTACATACATACATACTACATATATACTACATGCATGCTACATACATGCTACATACATACTACATATATACTACATACATACTACATACATACTACATGCATGCTACATACATACTACATGCTACATACATACCACATACATACTACATACATACTACATGCATGCTACATACATACTACATGCTACATACATACTACATATATACTACATGCATGCTACATACATACTACATGCTACATACATACTACATATATACTACATGCATGCTACATACATACTACATGCTACATACATACTACATATATACTACATACATACTACATACATACTACATGCATGCTACATACATACTACATGCTACATACATACCACATACATACTACATACATACTACATGCTACATACATACTACATATATACTACATGCATGCTACATACATACTGCATGCTACATACATACTACATATATACTACATGCATGCTACATACATACTACATACATACCACATACATACCACATATATACCACATACATACTACATACATACAACATACATACTACATACATACTACATACATAACACATATATACTACATGCATGCTACATACATACTACATGCTACATATATACTACATACATACTACATACATACATACTACATATATACTACATGCATGCTACATACATACTACATGCTACATACATACTACATATATACTACATACATACTACATACATACTACATGCATGCTACATACATACTACATGCTACATACATACCACATACATACTACATACATACTACATACATACTACATGCATGCTACATACATACTACATGCTACATACATACTACATATATACTACATGCATGCTACATACATACTACATGCTACATACATACTACATATATACTACATGCATGCTACATACATACTACATGCTACATACATACTACATATATACTACATACATACTACATACATACTACATGCATGCTACATACATACTACATGCTACATACATACCACATACATACTACATACATACTACATGCTACATACATACTACATATATACTACATGCATGCTACATACATACTGCATGCTACATACATACTACATATATACTACATACATACTACATACATACTACATGCATGCTACATACATACTACATGCTACATACATACTACATATATACTACATGCATGCTACATACATACTACATGCTACATACATACTACATATATACTACATGCATGCTACATACATACTACATGCTACATACATACTACATATATACTACATACATACTACATACATACTACATGGATGCTACATACATACTACATGCTACATACATACCACATACATACTACATACATACTTCATGCTACATACATACTACATACATACTACATGCATGCTACATACATACTACATGCTACATACATACCACATACATACTACATACATACTACATACATACTACATGCATGCTACATAAATACTACATGCTACATACATACTACATATATACTACATGCATGCTACATACATACTACATGCTACATACATACTACATATATACTACATGCATGCTACATACATACTACATGCTACATACATACTACATATATACTACATACATACTACATACATACTACATGCATGCTACATACATACTACATGCTACATACATACCACATACATACTACATACATACTACATGCTACATACATACTACATATATACTACATGCATGCTACATACATACTGCATGCTACATGCATGCTACATACATACTACATACATACTACATGCTACATACATACCACATATATACTACATACATACTACATACAATACATTCATACAATACATACATAGACATACAGTACATATAACATAGAGTAACATACTTACCAATACTTGTCACATTGTTCCCCGAAGCCATTGTCTTTTACGGAATAAATATTAACATAACAAACCACAAAAATACTCACCCACGATCCGAAGCAGTCCACGAGTGTGTCCCACGACGATCTTGGGTAGAGAACTGCAGCATCAGCTGTTGCTGCCGTTCTCTACGGGCTGCAGGAATCCAATGACGGAAGGTAGGTATCCTTCCGCACTGTATTCCTCCGCCACTTAAAAAAAAAAAAAGTCCCTAGTCTCACTTTATGCCATTGCTGTGCCATGCAGTATGTATGTTGCATGTAGTATATATGTAGTATGTATGTTGCATGTAGTATATATGTAGTATGAATGTAGCATGTATGTAGTATGTAGTATGAATGTAGCATGTATGTAGTATGCATGTTGTATGTATGTAGCATGTATGTAGCATGTAATTTTTTTTATTTATTTTTTTTTTACATTCAACACATTAGCCGGATGATGGGACTACTACTGTCCCATCATTGGCTAATGTGTCAATCACTGTCATGGTAGCAGGCATCGCCCGATGGGACTTGTAGTCCCATCGGACGATGCCTGCACAGACCCCCGGAGCCTGCACAGCCCCCCGGAGCCTGCACAGCCCCCCGGCAGGCCGGCACAGCCCACCGGAGCCTGCACAGACCCCCGGCAGGCCGGCACAGACCACCGGAGCCTGCACAGACCCCCTGGCAGGCCGGCACAGCCCCCCGAAAGGCCCGTACAGACCCCAGAGAGGCTGTACAAGGGAAAAACAGGATTTTTCTTATTCCGATACCGGAAGTCCCATAGACTTGAATGGGACTTCCGGTATCGGAATCGGCGATACCGATACTTTTTTTTAAGATCGGCCGATCCATTCCGATCCGATACTTTGAAGTATCGGACGGTATCGCTCAACTCTACTCTTCAACAAAGATTTATGGAACACATTATGGATTTTAAATGTGACAGGAAGAGCCAAACGAAAAGAGACCGGATTAATAATCTCCAAAATCTTGTAAGGTCCAATAAATCTAGGTTTAAACTTAGGAGAAGCCACCTTCATAGCAATATTTTTTGATGATAACCACACCATATCACCAACCTTAAATTGGGGACCAATGGTCCTATGTCGGTTGGAAAACCGCTGGGCCTTTTCCTGGGAGAGAGATAACTTATCCACCACTTGGTCCCAGATCTGGTGCATTCTCTCCACCACAGTGTCAACCCCTGGGCAGGCAGAGGGCTCCACCTGCCCTGAAGAAAATCGAGGATGAAACCCAAAGTTACAAAAAAAAGGAGACATCAAAGTGGCAGAACTAGCTCTATTATTTAAAGCAAATTCGGCCAAGGGCAAAAATGAAACCCAATCATCCTGATCAGCAGAAATAAAACATCTCAAATATGACTCCAAGGTCTGGTTTGTTCTCTCTGTCTGCCCATTGGTCTGAGGGTGAAAAGCAGAGGAGAAGGACAACTGAATTCCCAGCTTGGAACAGAAAGTTCTCCAAAATCTAAACACAAACTGGACTCCTCTGTCAGATACAATGTTCTCAGGAATCCCGTGCAAGCGAACCACCTGTTGTAAAAACAGGGGCACCAATTCAGAGGAAGACGGCAACTTAGGGAGTGGTGCAAGATGAACCATCTTAGAGAACCTATCACAAATCACCCAAATAACAGTCATCCTTTCAGAGACAGGCATATCAGAGATGAAATCCATTGAAATATGGGTCCATGGCCTCTTGGGGACAGGCAAAGGCATCAACAAACCACTAGAGCGAGAACACAATTTAGACCGGGAGCACGTCCCACAGGACTGCACAAAATTCCTGACATCACGAGACAAGGAGGGCCACCAAAAAGACCGACTCACCAGATCTCTAGTACCAAAAATACCTGGATGACCAGCCAATGCAGAGCAATGAACTTCAGACATCACTCTCTTCTTCCACTGGTCAGGAACATACAACTTTCCACTGGGACAATGCTCAGGTTTGTCCTCCTGGAACTCTTCCAGAGCACGTCTCAAATCGGGCGAGATGGCAGAAAGAACTACCCCTTCACCTAAGATGGTAGCAGGCTTGGTCACCACAGGAGAATCAGCAAAGAAGCTCCTAGAGAGGGCGTCAGCCTTGACATTCTTAGTTCCAGGAAGAAAAGAAACCACAAAATCAAAACGTGTAAAAAACAAGGCCCACCTAGCCTGTCTAGGGTTCAAGCGCTTAGCCGACTCTAGGTAAATCAAATTCTTGTGGTCAGTGAGGACCACGACTTGATGCTTAGCTCCCTCCAACCAATGTATCCACTCCTCAAATGCCCATTTCATGGCCAACAGTTCCCGATTCCCCACATCATAGTTACGTTCAGATGGAGAGAACTTTCGGGAAAAGAAAGCACAGGGATTCATTTTAGATGTTACAGGATCCTTTTGGGACAAAACAGCTCCTGCACCAATCTCAGAAGCATCCACCTCTACCTGGAACGGAAGTGAGACATCAGGTTGCCGCAAAACCGGGGCGGAGGTGAATCTTCGCTTCAGCTCCTGAAAGGAAGAAACAGCCTCCGGAGACCAATTTAACACATCAGCACCCTTCTTAGTCAAATCAGTCAATGGCTTGGCAATACTAGAAAATTTTGCTATAAATTTCCGATAAAAATTAGCAAAACCCAAAAACTTCTGGAGGGCCTTCAAAGAAGTGGGCTGAACCCAATCGTAAATGGCCTGTACCTTGGCCGGGTCCATTTCAATAGTTGACGGGGACAAAATAAATCCCAAAAAAGAAATCCTCTGTACTCCAAAAAGGCATTTAGATCCTTTGACATACAGGGAATTCTCCCTCAAGATCCGGAACACAGTCCAAATATGTTCCACATGAGAATCCCAATCCTTGGAGAAGATCAAAATATCATCCATATAGATAATCAAAAATTTATCGACAAAATCTCAGAAAATATCGTTCATGAAGCACTGGAAGACAGAAGGGGCATTAGTGAGCCCAAAAGGCATCACCAGGTACTCAAAATGTCCCTCCGGAGTATTAAACGCCGTCTTCCATTCATCCCCATGCTTAATGCGAATAAGATTATACGCCCCCTGAGGTCAAGCTTGGTAAACCAGCAAGCACCTTTAACTCTGGAGAATAGATCAGAAATCAGGGGTAACGGATACTGATATTTAACAGTAATTTTGTTGAGAGCACGATAATCAATACAAGGTCTTAATGATCCATCCTTTTTGGCTACAAAAAAAAAAAACGGCACCTAAGGGTGACGAGGATAGTCTAATATGACCCTTCTCCAACGCCTCCTTAATATAGGATCGCATAGCCTCGTGCTCGGGTACAGATAAATTGAAGAGCCGACCCTTGGGAAATTTACACCCCGGGCTCAGTTCAATTGCACAGTCATAACTCCTATGAGGAGGCAGAGACGCAGACTCATTCTCACTAAATACATCATAAAAGTCCGCCAAATAATCAGGAACATCATGCGACTGAGGAGAGGTGGAAAACACCAGAGCCTCACTAAAGGCACACCGACAACCCCAACTCACCACAGACACAGATTTCCAATCCAAAACTGGATTATGAATTTGTAACCAGGGAAACCCCAGAACAATAGTATCATGCAGATTATGTAACACCAAAAACCTGCAATTTTCTTGATGGTCTGGGGCGACCCGCATTACCACCTGGGTCCAAAACTGAGGTTTATTTTTAGCCAAAGGAGTAGCATCAATCCCCCTCAAAGGGATAGGCGTCTGCAGAGGTGTCATCGGAAATCCACAACGTTTAGCAAAATCCAAGTCCATTAGGTTTAGAGCTGCTCCCGAATCCACAAAAGCCTTGGCGGAAAATGTGGACAGGGAACAGATCAGAGTAATAGCCAGAAGAAACTTGGGTTGAACACCACCAACAGAAAACGTGTGTGCAAAGCGTTTCTCGCGTTTAGGACAGACAGAAATAATATGCGAGGCATCTCCACAGAAAAAACACAACTTATTACGCCTTCTGAACTCCTGACGCTGCTCTCTGGAAAAAACTCTATCACATTGCATAGGTTCAGACATCTGTTCAACAGGTGGCAACACCTCTCGTGCAGCTCTGCGTTCGCGTAAACGCCGATCAACCTGAATGACTAAATACATAGAATCGTCAAGACCAGAGGGAACAGGAAATCCCACCATAGTATCTTTTACGGCTTCTGACAACCCCTTCCGAAAGAGAGCAGCCAAGGCATTATCATTCCAGGTAGTAAGTACTGCCCACTTTCGGAATTTTTGACAGTACAATTCTGCAGAATCACGACCCTGGTTCAATGCCAGCAGGGTCTTTTCAGCCTGATCAATGGCATTAGGTTCGTCATACAACAACCCCAAGGCCTGAAAAAATGCGTTCACATTAGTCAGAATAGGATCATCTGGTTTCAAAGAAAACGCCCAATCCTGGGGATCGCCACGCAGCAAAGAGATGACAATTTTAACCTGCTGCGCGGAGCTCCCTGACGAGTTAGGCTTCAAGGCAAAAAATAATTTACAATTATTTTTGAAATTCAAAAATTTAGACCGATCCCCAAAAAATACATCAGGTGTAGGAATCTTTGGTTCAGCAGCATGAGAATGAGCAAGGTAGGCGGAAATTCCCCGCACTTCCACAGCGAGCTGCTCCACATGATCAGACAATTGCTTTATCTCCATTGAGAGAAAAAAAAAAATTCCCCCTACGGCCTCAGAGATATAGAGGAAAAAATATACACATTTTTTTTTAATTTTTTTTTTTATACAATTCTTTCCTGCTATTGAGTACCCTAGAATCTGCGGTATGGCGGGTGATTCTGTTATGATTGAGTAACCGTAGGAGGCAAAAATAGAAATGCTAGCTAAGTCCAGAAAACCAGAGAAGTTGGCAGCTATCGGATTGCAGACCCCTAAACCTATCAACACAACTAGTAGTAGCCGTGGAGGGCTCCTACGATGCCCTAGGCCCCTCGATCACAGCCGGAGGACTACATAGCCTAAAGACAGAAAGGGAAATCTAAACTGCCCCAGAGCAGACCCCAAAGTAAAAGGCAGCCCCCCACATATAATGACAGTGGAGCAAGAAGAAAGAACAAAACACAGACAGAAAGATAGACTGAGCAAAGATGAGGCCCACGCTAGCTTAGATAGGAAAGGACAGGAAGGCTGCTGTCTGCAATCCGTGAAAAACCCTCTGAAAATAAGAGCCAACAAACTGACAGTAAAAAAGGCCCTGAAGACGCTAGGCTTCAAAAAAGCTATGTCAGTACTCAGGAATATTCTGAAGACAGAGCAACAGGCAAAAGGAGATTCAGCTAACCCCAGCAGGGAATGGCAGAATCCAGAAAAGCAAGGAAAACAAAACACTAATGCAAAAAGGCAAAGCAGAAATCTTAGCTTTAGATGAGCAGGAATCAGACTGGTTTCCTAGAAGTCCACAGAGAAATCACCCGCAGGCCAGAAGGGCGTCGGCAGCCTTATATCCAGTCATTAACTCCACTCAGCCAGTCATCATCATCAGCCCCAGGTGTTTGACAATCAGGCTCACTACCTTTCTTCACCAGAAGAGGGAGTTCCTCGGGCCTCAGTAGTGAAGGGCAAAATGAACTCACAACAGTGCACCTCACAACAGATGCATGGACCAGTAGGCATGGCCAGGGCCGTTACGTGTCCATCACTGCGCACTGGGTTAATGTGGTCGATGCAGGCTCCACTGGGGACAGCGGTGGTGGAACAGTGCTGCCTAGCCCACGGTATAGGAAACAGTTGGCTGTAGGCTTTCGCTCCTCCTCAATCAGCAAAAGCTCATCCACAGAGCGCAGTCGCATGAGCACTCCATCTGCAGCTGGCAGTGTTGCACACAAGGTGTCCCACTATTGAACAGCTAGTGGTAAGCGTCAGCAGGCTCTGTGTTAGAGATGATGACTTTGGGCGACAACAGACACACCGCGGAGGTACTGGCCAACTACTTGCAGTGACAAACTGAGTCATGGCTGGGCAGTCTACATCTTTAGGCAGGCAAGGTAGTCAGTGATAACGGCCGGAATTTTGTGGCAGCCATAACCCGTGCAAAACTCACACACATACCTTGCCTGGCTCACACTTTTAACCTGGTGGTGCTGTGCTTCCTTAATTATTAACTGGAGTTATCATCCCTGCTCCATAAGGTGCGAAGACTGTGCTCGCACATCCATCGCTCAAACGTCCATTCCACTCATATTAAGAAGCTGCAGCGATTGCTCCACCTCCCCAAGCACCGCCTAATCATAGACGATGCATCAAGGTGGAAATCCACCCTGCACATGGTTGAGAGGCTGTGCGAACAGAGGCAGGCTGTAATGCATTTGTGGGAGGATACACGGGCAGGCAGTTTGAGGGAAGACATGGAATTGCCGGGTGTGCAGTGGTCAAAGCTGAAAGACCTCTGTAAAGTTCTTCAGTGTTTTGAGGAATGCACACGGCTGGTAAGCGCAGACGACACCATCATAAGCATGAGCATCCCACTTATGCGTTTGCTCATGCAAAGTTTGAGGCACATTAAGGTTCAGGCATCTGCAGCGGAGGAGGAGGAGGAGGGAAGCCTTGATGACAGTCAGGCATTGTCTGGTCAGGGAACTGTCCTGGACGAGGTGGAGGAAGAAGAGGAAGAGGAGGAGGAGGAGGATGAGGGGGATGATTATTTTGGGCAGGAGGATGCTTCTCATGGGGCAAGAAAAAATGTTGGCATTCCAAGGTCAGGTACAGTGTTTGTGCGTGACTGTAGGGATGTGGATTTGCCAGAAAGTGCTCATCCACCCACCACTGGCAGTGCATGATTGACACCTGGAACATTGGCCCACATGTGCGATTATGCCTTGCGGATCCTAAAAAGGGACCCCCGCATTGCCAAAATGGTGAGAGTTGACGACTACTGGCTGGCCAGCATCCTCGATCCACGATACAAAGGCAAATTATACAACATCATGCCACAGGAGAACCTAAAGATAATATTGGCTAACAAGCAAGCAACTCTGGTAAACAGGTTGTTTGAGGCTTTCCCAGAACACAGCAGCAGTGCTGTTTCTCCCACGAGCCGTAGTGGGCACAACGGAAGAGGTGTTCGTGGTGCACACAGTCGAAGTGGCATTGGAGACAGGGGTTTAATGACCATGCTGTGGATTGATTTCGCAAGTACCGCTCACACGACTGCTAATACTGCATCGATTAAAAGTGACAGGAGACAGCAGTTGTCAACTATGGTTACAAACTACTTCTCCCATATCAATGTTCTCCCTCACAAGTCATTCCCCTTTGACTATTGGGCCTCTAAACTGGACACCTGGCCTGAATTGGCACAATATGCCTTACAGGAGCTCGCTTGCTCTGCTGCTAGTGTGTTATCTGAAAGAGTCTTCAGTGCTGTTGGATCAATCCTGACAGAAAAAAGGACCCGTCTGTCTACCCAAAATGTTGATGATCTAACCTTCATTAAAATGAACCATGCATGGGTTTCAAAGGATTTTGTCCCACCTTCCCCTGATGACACATAGGTTGCCATAAAACTGCCTCGCTTTTTTCCTCCTCTTCCTCGGACTTGCCCAATTCTGCCCTTTGCAGCAGCTGAATGTCCAGCCAACACATCAACATATGCCATTTTTTAAACCTCCCTAAGTGGGCTGCCCCCCCAATGGCTGGGGTCAACACCTGGCACAGCCGGGCAAGTGCGGTTGCTCTGAACAGGTGGATGGGCCCACAGATGGCCGACGGCACTTGCACAGGGCCCCTCATAGTACAATACAGTGTCTCTGATGGTGGGGGGGCCCACTCGCTGTCAGACACACCAGCATACTATGAGGGGCCCTGTGCCAGTACCGTAGACCACGAATGTGCCCCCCCTGCTTGGTCATGGCCACAGGACTTGCAAGTTGCAATACTTACCTCTCCCTGCTCCACCGCTGTGTAGTCTGGGCAGTTAAATCCTTCACAGGGACGGCCACTAGAAATTTGGTGTATTGATCGATGATGGTTAAGATGTAGCTATGCCCTGTCCTGCTGGCCTCTACGTTCAGATGATCAATGGCTACCATTTGTAATGGACATCAACTTACAAGCGGATGCAGTGGTGCTTTATGATCACCTTTCACAGTTGTGATTGTCACAGACGTGTTACATTCCTGCCACCATTTTCCAATGTCTCCTCTCATGCCAATCCAATAGAATCGCCTACGGTCTGTGGCTTCTGTCTTTGGCACTCCAAAATAACGTTAAAAGAAGGGACATCATGCCAATGCAGCCACCACACCACATCAGGACACTAGTGATGTCGAGATCGGGCCTCCTGATGAGCCCAGACGGGGCGAAACACGTTGAGGCGCTATAAGCTACATGACAGATGGCGGGTGACTTGATGAGTATCTGAATCATTCACATTTGAGCAATCCACTATTGGTATCTTTACAGTGTCTAACGTTTGGACCTGTTATTTAACACAGTGGCTTTAGTGTTTATGGCTGTGAATCTGCAGGCAATACATATGCTAATTATGTGATGAGTATTTGATCTATCCACATTTGAGCATTCCACTGTTTATATCTGTATTACGTCTTATGATGGGACCTGTCATTGAATGCAGTGGTTATATGCTTATTGACTATGAATCTATATATCAATAACAGCTTGTATTGCTGATACTGGATAGTACCAAATATACTGTCTATTATGGTTAAATCTTGAAATATATCTATATCTGCACCTCTGGTCTTTTGCCATAATAGTTGAACAAATGCATTGAGTATAACTAGATTTTTTTTTGCAAAGGCTAATTATGTCTATAATTGCCGCAATTTGATGAGACAAAATACATTATATGCGGCAGACTAATGTGCATACTTGCTTTTGGTATCTATTATGATGGTGAAGCAATAGAATCAATCCAACTAGCCGTATATGTGGAGGTGTGAAATTACATCATTCTTTTCTCTGTACAGTCACCATAATGCCATCATATTACTAAGGTGTTCCTACATGTTTTTAAACTATTGTGGGGTTTAGGGTCCTCCTTATTATAGGATTGTCTCTGTCTATTGTTAGGGGTCCCTTTAGTATCGGGGAAGGGATCCCCTAGTGGTCGCAGGGTGTAACAGGGTCCCTAGGGATAGCCATCGGTGAGCGGGGGCGCCACTACGTTCCCCCCTAGGGTGCCAACCTCCACGGCAAGGAAGGAGTAAGCAATAGACCATATCAGGGACTCCTAGGATACCCCTGCTTGGATGTTGTTTTTATTTGGGCACAAATTTTTGTTTTATTTTTTGGTTTTGTGTTCACTTTGTGGTGTGACCTTGCTGGGTCTTTTTTAACAATAAAGCATCCATATTTTAGGGTATTTTGACATGATTCATGGTGTGAGACCCTTGAGTATTTAAATAGATTTTTGTTACTCCAAAATAACCAGACACATCATGATAGGTAGTGAGGACCATGTCTACTTCTCTCCCTTTGATCACAGTTTGATGGAGACGAGTAACAGTGATGTGATCCACGCTACTACGATAAAGCAATCCTTTCTTCACAAAGAACCGTTTTCGCTGTCTCCACAGACACAGTAATTGAGGGTCTGCATCGCCTCTGCAACATCTACCGGGATGTTTTCCCGTGATGAGTAATTCCCAAATTTCTGCTAACACTCAACTTTCCGTCTGTACTTGTATCAATGCAGTTTCCAGTTGCGGAGAGTCTGGACTGGCTTACTGAGATTGAAATATAAACAAAGATTTAAAAGTACCACAACACTGTATACTGTTGTACGCTTCGACTACCTTTTTCCTTTTTCTACTTGATAAATTCTGGTGTAATACATACTGAGCTTGTGAGTGTCTGTGTTTTACTCCAGAAGTATAGACGGAAATTTACAGTTACCCCTAGACTGGATACACCTGGTATGTGCTGATACAGTACCTTTGTTCCAAATTTTGTTTTACGGTATCTTCCACAGTGAGTGAGCGTGTGTGGTTTACGCCTTCTATATATATGGTGAATCGGAGATACCAATTTTTACCCTTTACTCGCTACAGCTTGTATCTTGTTATACAGTACCTTTGTTCGACATTTAGTATTATGGTCAAATGCATACTGAGTAAGCATCTGAGACTGACTACGGGACTATGTATACGGAGATTTCAATTGTACCCTATAATATATATACTTGCTATCTTGTTATCCAGTACCTTTTTTACAACAATTTTTATTATGGTCAAACCAAGACTGAGTGAGCGTCTGAGGGTGACTCCGGAAATATATACCGAGATTTCAAATTTGCCCAACACTGTATGCAGCTGTACACTTGTGTTACATAACCCATTTACCGCTTTTCATATTCTTGCGTAATCCATACTGGGCCAGAGAGCATTTGTGTCTGCCTCCTGAAATGTATACAGCAATTCAGAATGTTTACACTATACTATATATACCTTGTATCTGGTGATACTGTACACTTTTTCACCTTTTTATTTTATTGGGTAATCCATACTGAGCCTGTGAGCATTTGTGTATGACTCATGAAATATATACGGAGAGTTACTGTTATCCCTAGACTGTATAGGGCTGTACGCTTCTGATACAGTACCATATATCTGCTGGTATTTTGGGTCAAATTTCTAAAACATGAGGAAGTATGGCAGAAGAGATGCCGACATGGGCGTGGGGAGCCACCTGGTACTAATGGTGGTGGTGGTGCATCTGCTGGTAGTGCCAAAAATACAATAGCAGCTAAGGTAGGAGGTGTTGAGCCTGCATCATGGAGTAGCTCTGGAAGGCCTGTAAGGCTCCGTTTTCTGGGAGTAGGTAGACTGCTTTTAAAGCTGGAGCATCAGGAACTGTTTTTGGCTTACATGAAGAGAGAAGGAAGATCCGGCACTGGAGACTTAATAAAATCCACGATAAGTTTTATTCACATAATTTCATGATAAAACCATAAAGGGGAAAACAGACCCCCCACGCCTGACACGTTTCGAACCTTACACCAGGTTCTTCCTCAGAGACATGAAACAAAACAGTTCACAAAATGATTATAAACATTCCTAATCAGCAGAGGGACTCCACACATGTGTATAATCAAAGAGGCAGACAACTAAGCCCTCAAATCACTGGTGGAGTCACTCCCTTGCAAGAAGAAAGAAAAAAAAAAAAATTGCTGAAACAGCCTCCAGCTCTATCGCCTCCTCTTCTGAAGATTAAAAAAATGCAAGCACTGAGTCGTAAGTGCAGGCTTCTGGTCAGGAGCAACCACTTTCCTTGTGTCCTTCAACAACTCCAAAAGTGAAGGATGCGACAGCACACACTTTAGATTACTCCATGGAGCTCTTTTCACATACCATGCCTGGGTTAATTAAAAATGGGGACCATCATATGCTGGAGCATTCAAAATGGGGGACATCTGACAATGGAGCATCATCCATGAGGCCCATCATATACAGGAGCATTCTAAATGGGGCAGATCAGACACTGGAGCAGCATCTATGGGGCACATGCTACACTGGAGCATTGGAAATGGGGCCCATTATATATGGAGCATTATTAGGGCCCAAAAGACTCTGGAGCATCATCCATGAGGCCCATCATATACTGGAGCATTCCAAATGGGGGACATCAGACACTGAAGCATCATCCATGAGGCCCATCATATACTGGAGCATTCCAAATGGGGTAGATCAGACACTGGAGCAGCATCTATGGGGCACATGATACACTGGAGCATTAGAAATGGGCCCATTAAATATGGAGCATTACTGGAGCATCATCCATGAGGTCCATCATATACTGGAGCATTCCAAATGGGGGACATCAGACACTGGAGCAGCATTTACGGGGCCCATTAGACACTGGAGCATTAGAAATGGAGCCCATAATATATGGAACATTATTAGGGCCCATGATACACTGGAGCATCATCCATGAGGCCCATCATGTACTGGAGCATTCCAAATGGGGCAGATCAGACACTGGAGCAGCATCTATGGGGCACATGATACACTGGAGCATTAGAAATGGGGCCAGTTATATATGGAGCATTATTAGGGCCCATAAGACACTGGAGCATCATCCATGAGGCCCATAATATACTGGAGCATTCCAGATTGGGGACATCAGACACTGGAGTAGCATTTACAAGGCCCATTATACACTGGAGCATTAGAAATGGAGCCCATTATATGTGGAGCATTATTTGGACCTATAACACACTGGAGCATCATCCATGGGGACCATCATATACTGTAGCATTATGTGGAGCTCAGCATATACTGTATGGAACATTATATGTGGCCAATTATTCTGTATGGAGAAATATATGGGGCTCATTATTCTGTATGGCGCACAATGTGGTGGCCATAATACTGTATGGAGTAATATACTGTCCTTTTTTTGAGCTATTGTACAATTTAAAATAGATCAGTCATGTCATGTAAGCAGTGAAGTATTTGTCATTGTACTATACCTATATTTCTGTGCCGTATCGGAGCATCATGAGTTGTGGTATGTGTTAAAGGGGCACACTGACACTCTTTGGCCCAGGGCACACTAAAACCTGGAGCCAGCCCTACCCCCCCACAACTTTAGCCTAATAATCCCCTGTTTTCAATGCGTAACTATTATTATGAAGTAAATTAAGGTTGACAAGCTTCAGTAATAAGAATTGATGTTTTTGGCATTGAAATGGGCACTGTATGGTTTCGTGTTTCAGTCGGCCTCCGACTTTTCCCTATAGTCGGCCGATTTCGTTCGACCCGACTTTTGCGAAAGTCTGGTTTCATGAAACCCGACTCGACCCTAAAAAAGGCAAAGTCCCTCATCTTTACTGGCGAGTATTTCACTACTCGCCTCGCAATATTCGGCACAACCCACAGAGTCCCCGCACAGCCCAGCACAGTCCTCGCACAGTCCCCGCACAGCCCAGCACAGTCCCGCACAGCCGAGCACAGTTCCCACACAGCCCAGCACAGTCCCGCACAGCCCGGCACTGTCCCCGCACAGTCCCTGCACAGCCCAGCAAAGTTCCACACAGGCCAGCACAGTCCCCGCAGAGTACCCGCACAGGCCAGCACAGTCCCCACACAGCCCAGCACAGTCCTGCACAGCCTGGCACAGTCCCCGCACAGTACCTGCACAGCCCAGCACAATTCCGCACTGGCAGCACAGTCACCACACAGTCCCCGCACAGGCCAGCACAGTCCCACACAGCCCAGCACAGTCCCGCACAGCCTGGCACAGTCCCTGCACAGCCCTGCACAGTCCCCGCACAGGCCAGCACAGTCCCTGCACAGTCCCGCACAGCCCTGCACAGTCCCTGCACAGTACCTGCACAGCCCAGCACAGTCCTGCACAGCCCAGCACAGTCCTGCTCAGCCCTGCACAGTCCCCGCACAGTACCTGCACAGCCCAGCACAGTCCCGCACAGGCCAGCACAGTACCCGCACAGTACCTGCACAGCCCGGCACAGTCCCCGCACAGTGCCTGCACAGCCCAGCACAGTCCCGCACAGCCCGGCACAGTCCCTGCACAGTACCTGCACCATCCAGCACAGTCCCACACAGGCAAGCACAGTCCCGCACAGCCCGCGCAGTCTTCGCACAGTCCCCGCCCATTACTCGCATTTCCCAAAGACTTACATTGCAGCTCAAAACATTGGACTCGCTACTCGTTACGAGTACCCGAGTATTAGGAGGTACTCGTAACGAGTACAGCAAGTCCAAATACTTCACTACTCGCTCATCCCTACCGTTTGACAAATTCATGATGAGTACTGGTATTCCTTATGCTGCAGATGTTACTACAGTTCCTTACTGGAGTGAAATTTGTGGTGACAATAATAAATCAAGAAAAGGGAGAGAGGGAGTCAGCCCATCCGCAGATGTTATGACAGGAAACAGCTGGTAGTCTGGCACCGATAAGCCCGGGTCTAGGCTGAAACATCTGAGACAAGGAAAAGGATTTCAGCTAGGCAGCGGATAAGGTAGAATAAAATCCACAATTTATTGAAAAATTCTGTTTAAAAGTCAAAAGGAGTACATCCAGGGACAGAGGAAAACCAACGCGTTTCAGCTATTGGCAAGCCTTACTCATGGTTACGTTACGTGTTGCACGTCAGAACTAACAATATACAGCTCTGGCAAAAATTAAGAGGCTACCACATCAAAACCCTGTCATTGGCAGCCCATTCTCCAGACCTGAACCTGATTGAAAACCTCTGGAATGTAATCGAGAGGATGATGGATAGTCACAAGCCAACAAACAAAGAGCAACTGCTTAAATTTTTGCGACAGAAGCAGTGTGAAAGACTGGTGGCAAGCATGAAAGCTGTTTTTAAAAATCATGGTTATTCCACAAAATATTGATTTCTGAACTCTTCCTGAGTTAAAACATTAGTATTGTTGTGTCTAAATTATTATGAACTTTTGACCATTTCTCCTTATCAGAAAAAAAAATGCAAAATTTATTGCTTGGAAATTCGGAGACATGTTGTCAGAAATTTGTAGACTAAAAGAACAATTTATATTTTACTCAAAAATATACCTATAAAGAGAAAGGTCAGTCAAACTGAACATTTGGAAGTGGTCAATTTTTGCCAGATCTGTATATGTATGAAAACCTGAATCACATGTCCAATGTGATCCCATGGGG
This sequence comes from Dendrobates tinctorius, assembly GCF_039654945.1. Taxonomy (NCBI): domain Eukaryota; kingdom Metazoa; phylum Chordata; class Amphibia; order Anura; family Dendrobatidae; genus Dendrobates; species Dendrobates tinctorius. The sequence continues at coordinate 15,433,272 of NW_027361747.1, read as the reverse complement.
ATAATGCATATTAATTAATACACCTGTGTCGACCTGTTGAAAAAAATAGCGGCTAAAATCCATAGTTAGAAACAAAGAGAGGTTTATAAAGGAAGGGGAAGCAACCTTAGTGGGAAAAACCTTATGAATATTGTAATATCAGATCATTCCTCACATTGAGACCACATGGGGTTCTAGTATTTTACATAAAGATCCAAAAGTATTCCCTGTTTAAAATTTTCATTTTGAAAATACCTCCCATGATGGGTTTGTCAACTTTCTCGATACCTTTGAGCAGAAAAGAGGATAGATTACCTTTATGCACTTGTGCAAAATGACATGACACTGCGGAGATATTTAAAGCTGTAGAGTGCTTGTAGCATCTGACATATGTCTCCTGATACATTTCTACAGGGGGCCAACAGTGCACCCAACACATTGAATATGACATAGTGTGCAATCTATGAGATAAATAACACCTGTAGTATTACAATTAATAAAATGTTTGATGTCTGACCTGTAGATAGAAAAATATTTAGAATTGAGGGTTCTCAGTGGTTGATACCTTTTAATGGCTAACTGAAACGATGGTATCAAATTGCAAGCTTTTGAGACTACTCAGGTCTCTTCGTCAGGCTAAACTAATACAACATCTGAAGAATCACATATTTATACACTAGACAGCACAGAAATAACGCAATATATAAGACAAGTGATGTGAAGCAGAATTGTCATTATGGGAGAGGGATAAACATAAATATTGGAACAGTTCATAGATAAGGAGTGTGAAAGTTTTATTGCCCTCTGATTGGGGTCTGGTTCTGTGTTGTGATGACCCCAGAAGGTCTGAAAAGCAAATTCCTTAATTGATGTAAAAGGACATAAATCCATGGGACACATTCATTCCTGCACTGAGTGTGTCAAAAGTTTTCATAAATTTGTACTCAGAGACTCTTCTATCTCTCTGAGACTTGAAGTTACCTTTTAATGCAAGCATTTTAATGTCCATCATGCTATGAACAGGGATGCAAAAATGTTTTGCCACAGGTAGATCTATTCTTTTTTCTCTTATTCTGTGACGATGAGAATTCATCCTTGTTCTCAGTTTTTGCCCTGTCTCCCCCACATATAGATCCCCAGTTGGACATTTGGTACAATTAATTAAGTACACCACATTAGATGCATCACAGAGAAGGCAGAAAAATTGGAGGCCGTGCGTGCAGAGCAGAGTTTCTGAGAAGATGGTTGAGGTGTAATTTTGATGGATTTATCAAAAGATGATCCCCACTGGGTGATCTGGCCATATGACCAGTCAATGAGTGGTGCATGAAGCCGTAGCCGCAGAAGTCCCAAATGCACCAGTGCATCAGAAAATGTTAATATTAAAAAAGAAATATTCTCAACGTATAGTGCACCAATTTTAAAAGTTACTTTCACTTTCCGAAATTGTATACAACCATCTGGAATTGTTGAGCCATCCATGAAGGTTAGCTTTAGGAGCGTCTGCAAAGAAACTAATGAAATATTCAGACTTTTGAACAGAGAGACAGCTCTAAAATGCTCTGCTGCTTAGTAGTCAATAAGATCTTGAACACAGGAACTGCTAGAAATGGACATGGGCATGAGTTAATTTTCTTTAGTGGTCTGAAGATCTCTCCATTTGGCCTTCAGTTTAGAATAGTTTGTGCAATAATGATCCCGTTCATCACAATACATCAGAATCCGCCAGTAAGGTGACAGGATCTTTCAGCTCGAGATTATCTGTTCCAGTCGATCTCTATTGGTTCTGGTTTGGCCATTGTGGGAGGAGATTTCGAAGGCATTTTGGGATGACAAACACTGGAATCAATTATTTTTCCATACACTGTGCTTTAAAATTCAAGTCCACTTGGGTGTCATCACGGGAAGATGGCAAGTCTCTACCTGACTGGGTAAGCTAACATAGAAAACAGCAAGGAGATTGTCATTGTTCCAGGTTAATTCATCAGATATGGTGCACAAGTGGATGACATAATGATCCATAGAGCCAGTCCCTTGTCTGAGCTACAGTATGCAATGAATAGAGGAGTGGACACGACCCAGTTCATCAAACGTTTTACAGAAGGCAAACAGGAGGGATGATAGGGAATGCATCAGAGAATCATCTTGTTCCTACAATGCCCAGCCCATGCCAAAGTGTTCACAGACAGCAAATAGAAAATCTAAACCACTTTGGACTGGTCAGGAAAAATTGTGGGAGACATAACTCATCATGCACAGTGCATTGGCTCACCAAGCCCCGATAGGCCTTAACGTCTCCATCAAAATGGGCAGGAGTGGGCAAATGTGGAGAAGTTCCCACATCTCAAGCAAAAGGTAAGTATTAGGCAATGGCAGTTGTTGAGGAGCTAGTGGTGAATATGCAGGAGTTTGAAACAATGCGTCCAGATTGGCTGCAAGATCCTGTACAGTCAGGACAAGAAACTGTTGACTTAAAGCAATTTGCATTACTAGTCCAGGCAGATCGTCTGTATCCCATGTCAATGTTATTGTGGCTGTTGCATCTTTGGAATTCATAGTCTTGGAATTCTGTTAGGATCACCAGGTGAGGTGGATCCTCAGGATAATTAGGTCCGGGTGGCACATGGACCCTGATGGTTAATGCAGTGAGCAGAAAGACATGTGGGCAGCGATGACTTGGCACACACAGGATTCTCAAGAGCAGTACAACGGACACACAAAGCACAAATGGCAGAGCAAACCAAACATACTACTAGATTCTCAAACCCAAAACACAAGTTTGTGTCTTAATGGGCCTTAAATACTGTAGGTCTCAGGAGGTGATGTAATTGCTCCACTCTGGGTAACTTGCAAATCCTGATGTGGAACACAGAAGAGGGCACCGGACCCTGAGGAAGGAAAAGGAGCTTGAAATACCCGAGACAGGTGTGTAACACTTAGTTACTCTGCTTCACACAACATCAAAGACCTAGTAAACACTGGAGGCGCACATGATTTTGAGCTGAGGATGCTGGCTGCCGAAGTGAAGACTGCCCTGGTCCAGCTGCCATGGAGGACCGGATTGGATGGGTAGCGAAAATCTTTTTTGCTCAACTCTAGCGGTAAGCTATCATAAACATGCATTTTGAAAGCAGTTGATCTTGAATATAGTGATGTAGCCGAGTGTTAGTTTAATCTAGTTGTATTGTGCTATAAGTGTTTGTAGTTGCAAAACTCTAGCTATTGATTTTCACAGTGAATCTTGTATAATCCAGTATGTTGGTTGTAGCAATGATTTTTATGCACAGTACATATGTTATTCTTTTTTTTAATCTCTGATATTTATTATTATTATGGTTTTGATATATATAGTTGTTAGGAATCTGGTGTCTACAATACCTATGCAGGAACACAGATCCTCACATTTGTCTCCAGAGGCTGTCCTTCGTCCCTTCTTCTGAGCATGCTCATGGGATGAGCTCCCATTGGACTTCAGGAGTCAGGTGCTCAGGTCCTGCTCCTGATTCCATTGGTTATGCTCAGGGTTCTGGAGATTTCCGGCAGGTCCCGTACGCTATAAAAAGTGCGCATGGCCGTTCCGCCATGCGCTAGTATTTTTCATACTGCTGCTGTGTGTATGGTAATGGATGCTTGGACTGGAGGATGACTTATTATGAAACCCCTTCCCTCTGATATTATGAGTGTGTGAGTGATTGGGCAGCCGCCAGTAGCAGCGCTAGCACCAGCGCGCTCCAGCCATACCTTTTGCAGCAGCTAAGCGTCCTGCCTTGTGCCAGCGTCCTTGCAACGCCTTGCTTGCGGCTCTGTTCACGCCGCACTGCGGTTGCAGCCTCCCGGGTGTTCGCAGTTGCGACACCTCATACCTTAAGTTTTACAGTAGGTCTAGAGGGGATAGTCCTGGTGTCTAAGGCTATTTCTGTGACCTTTAATACCGTGTCCACATCGCTGAAGTCTGTGACCCTAAATAGATTCAGCGGTATTTATGTTTTGTTAGCTGCTCTGTGCTTATAACAGAGTCTGCTTTGGTGCACTGACTGCAGCTAAAGTCCTGTACACATCACCGCCTGAGTGCCCTGCCTCTTTCAGCAGCGGTTTTGTCATCTACCGCACGGTGGACCCCGAGAGGTGAACGCACTTTATTTTAATTTTATGTAGTGCGTTCCACCACTCATAACATAATACTAGCGCCAGGGTCTGGCTGGAGATGGCAGATCCGCAGCAACTGTTGCAATGCGTTAAGCAGCTCGGCGACCGGGTGGCCGCTCCTGAGAAGTCTCTCTCAGCGGCGCAAGCTACAGATGCTGCCGTACAGGCGTTAACGTATGCAGTAGCGCATTTGTCCATGTCTACCCTTGCGTCGACAGTTACCCGCCTCCCGTCGCCCGATAAGTTTTCCGGGGATAGCGCCTCCTGTAGGGTTTTTAACAGCCATTGCTCGATCCATCTGGAGCTGCTCGCTGCACAATTCCCTACGGAACAGGCCAAAGTGGCGTTCATTATATCCCTACTGTCGGGCAAGGCTCTAGAATGGGCTACGCCGTTATGGGAACATGGTGATCCCGATATATGAACCGCAGCACACCTGCTGATGGCCATCAACCAGGATTTCCTCGGTCCACGGGTCACGCACGACACCTCCCTACAGCTACTCGCACTCTCTCAGGGATCCCTCTCGGTGAGCCAGTATGCCGTACGTTTTCAGACACTGGCGTCCGAGTTGGAGTGGGCTGATAGGGCCCTTATCCCTGTCTTTTGGAGAGGGTTGGTGGAGCACGTCAAAGACGCTCTTTCTACCAGAGAGATTCCTACTACCTTGGAAAAGTTGATTTCCATCTCCTCGCGTATTAACTTCCTTTTTTTCGGAGCGCGGCTTGGAGCGTGCTCATTCAAAACGGAAGGGTACTCCGCTTCCCAAATTTTTCCAGTCTCTGGAGCCACCTGAGCCAGAGGTCTTACCCCCTGAGCCCATGGAGGTGTCTCGTACCGATTTTAATACAGACTCGGACCAGGAATCCGTTTGCGGTTGTCATCATGTATGTGCAGTTTCTCTGGAAGCCAGCTCCCCGCAATGGTCTGAGTCTGAGCCGGTTGTTGAGACCTTTGTCCCTCCTCATCTTAGGGCTCAGGTACTCGCCTGGGCGCATGACTCCAATGCGTCTCATCACCGACGCTACATGCAAGTCTTGAAGCTCTTGGCTGGAGCGTATTGGTGGCCCCATAGAGCTCGAGACATCAAAAAATTCATTTGGGCATGCATGTTATGTGCTCAGGACAGTCTCCCCGAACGGAGGGTGGTGACGGCCGTCGATACACGGCGGCGGTCTCCCAAACCTTCCGCTCCTATTGTCAACAGGATATCCCTCCTGAGACCTGGTGACCTGACCTCCGCTGATACCATCCGTATGTCCCGGTTTTCAGTTTCACCTACTAGGACATCAGGTTCGCTGTTTGGCGAGCCTGTGGTCTGTGCCATTGCCGGGCACAGGCTGGTCGGTCGGAGGCTTCAGGGAGGGGGGGGCCCTAGGAGGGGGGGTAATGTTAGGAATCTGGTGTCTACAATACCTATGCAGGAACACAGATACTCACATTTCTCTCCAGAGGCTAAGTCCTTCGTCCCTTCTTCTGAGCATGCTTATGGGATGAGCTCCTATTGGACTTCAGGAGTCAGGTGCTCAGGTCCTGCTCGTGATTCCATTGGTTATGCTCAGGGCTCTGGAGATTTCCGGCAGGTCCCGTACGCAATAAAAAGTGCGCATGGCCGTTCCGCCATGCGCTAGTATTTTTCATACTGCTGCTGTGTGTATGGTAATGGATGCTTGGACTGGTGGATGACTTATTATGAAACCCCTTCCCTCTGATATTACGATTGTGTGAGTGATTGGGCAGCCGCCAGTAGCAGCGCTAGCGCCAGCGCGCTCCAGCCATACCTTTTGCAGCAGCTAAGCGTCCTGCATTGCGCCAGCGTCCTTGCAGCGCCTTGCTTGCGGCTCTGTTCACGCCGCGCTGCGGTTGCAGCCTCCCGGGTGTTCGCAGTTGCGACACCTCATACCTTAAGTTTTACGGTAGGTCTAGAGGGGATAGTCCTGGTGTCTAAGGCTATTTCTGTGACCTTTAATACCGTGTCCACATCGCTGAAGTCTGTGACCCTAAACAGATTCAGCGGTATTTATGTTTTGTTAGCAGCTCTGTGCTTATAACAGAGTCTGCTTTGGTGCACTGACTGCAGCTAAAGTCCTGTGCACATCACCGCCTGAGTGCCCTGCCTCTTTCAGCAGCGGTTTTGTCATCTACCGCACGGTGGACCCCGAGCGGTGAACGCATTTTATTTTAATTTTATTTAGTGCGTTCCACCGCTCATAACATATAGTAATGTCCAAGAAAACCTCTGTGTGCAAATGATGAACTCAGACCAACTGTCCTGATATTGATTTCTATATGTGATTAGATATCACATGGCCAGTAGATCCTGATAAAATTGTCAGGATCAGTTAAAATAAATCAATTGTTTGTAGGGGTTTGGCTTCCTGAAAATATTTTTGGCACAATTTACAAATGCCTAAAGAAACTCGAAGGAAGAATGATCCCATAACTGAGCATCAAGAGGAATTACTAAATGTTTTATTGCTGAAAACAGAATCTAGACTGCGTTTGAGCCTATATGATATCACCATGACTCATTATGTGAATTTCATAGCTTTAGTTTTAAGTTCATATTTTAATAAGATGACTTACTGTAAATCAAATAGGATCAATGAGATGAAATAGTAAAATGAACTTTACCCTTGACACATATGTAGTAATATCAAGCGTATCTAATATCCACCAATGACTAAATCATTTTTCATTTTCGGCTAGATTTAGTCTGTCCTGGCATCCGATTGATGTTGATCATGGGTCTACAATTACGATATCACACAATGAAATAAATTTTAGTATATCCTCTGTTTCCTGTTAGGATGGTTTTAAACTTCTCAAGTCATAAGGAAAAGCAACAATACTTCTGTAATGAGGAATGTAATCCTTATAATTCTGATGTTCAACCATACTTCCTCTCGGTAACCATCTTCTCTATTCTTCACTGTGTTGGTAAAATTCCAGGACTATTTATATTGCAGGGTGTCATCTACAAATGATATGCTTCACAGGAGCAGGATTATTGCTGGAATACAAATTATATTGCATAACTCTTAGATTTTTGTATAAGTCAAACATGTTCTTTACTTTCTATGTATAAAGACATTTGTCTAACTGCCCCATTATATATTTTAAAGAGAACTTATGATAATATCAATATACAGGAGTATAGAGGGCCTGAGGTTTTATAGTTAAGATTCAATTTATTTTATACATACTGATGTTCTTTTCCATATTATGCGATTACATTGTGTTATTGTGTTATTTTTTGAACTTTAAAAAATTCCATAAAAACCATGATTAGAAAAATAATCCAGAAGGAATAATGCTCATTTTACCAGTCTCTTGCTGCTCCCGTGCTGACCCTTCACTGGTCCCTCATCAGTCTCATTTGCCGGCCTGCCGTGGTGTCATCTTGCTAAGGACAGCATAGCACAGGTAGCATCTTGTCAGCCTGACAAGTTATAGGCACAGTCTGTAATTCCAGAGGTTAAAGTAATTCGCACAGCTCCTGGGCATGGCCAGAGAGCACTGACATAGCCCGCGGACCAGGGGTGAGCAAAGCAATCCTCTTATCTCTATTCATAGCATTTTATTTTTCCTCATGCATGTTGGCGCTTACGGAGGATACTGTATTGTTTTGTTTGCATATTATACCATCAAATCAGCTTGCACCTGTTCACACTTGGTTTATTCTGTTCAGAGGTGCTGGTGAGATTTCATTTTTTGTAGTATATTATTGTAGGTGATGACTACCTCCATATTTTGGCTAAGTTCCTTCTATCAGCCTAACACTGGTTTTCAATAATGCTTGTGACACGCCCATCAGGGCCATGGGGTACTCGGAACCAGGTTGAACAGTTCTTTAGGGAAGTCATGGGGCCGAGACCTGACTCCGTGGCCCTGGCTGTGCAGTAAAATGGGGAATATGTATATGGGATTTAACGTGACACCACCTGTGGTGTTTGACAACAGATGGCCGACGCTGCTAAAGGAGACCACTGGGGTTGATGGTGATGCATCTAGGATGGTTCTGCTCCCCACAGGTGGAGCGGGGCCCCAGGGCTACCGGTTCTGTTTATGTCAGGCTTCGTGTACCTTGTGGTGCAGGACTCAGGGCGCAAGAGATAACTGGAGGACACAAGGGCTGTGGTTTTCTTTTCCTTTACTTGATAGTTCATAGTACAGACCGGGGCACTGGTAAAAGACAGTAATGGAGAGCCGGGTAGCCTGGAAGCAATTTTGGATACACCTGGACAGGTAGGTATGGAGGCCTTCCTTCTGTGCTGTCGTCCCTTTTTCCTTGCTGCCTAACAGCTCATCCTCCTGCTGCTAACTGTCTCTCTCTGTTTTAAAAACAAACTGTTGCCCACATGGAAGGCAGCTTGAGCCTATCACAAGTGCCGCTCCTTTGTGTCAGCTCCAGGCTATGGTATGCTGCTGTGCCACTGGGTATTAGATCAGGCCAGAAGACCTGCAGTCCCCTGCCCTCCGGATTTAGCTGCTGGGACTTCAGTACCAGTGCAACCATGGACTCCAGTATCCGGTTCCTAATGCTCAGCTCTGGGGCGAGTTTAATCACAACTCCTCTCCCCAGGTTCTGCTCGACTTTTCTCTTACTGACACCTGGTAAGAGGATCCCTCCTTGCTTCCAGGTATGACATTACTCCCTGTGAGGGAGGCAATGCCACTGTGGCAACCCGACTCCTGCGGTGCCACACTTGAGCCTACCTGCCTTTTATATTTGTAGTCTTTTAGATAGGAAGAGGCATGTTTGATAAATATTAGGGTTATGGTCCCAGAGAGGTGAGTCTTGTCATGGCTGATGGGCTCTCTTGAATTATCCAATTTGTATGTTAATTACCTTCATATTTCTAAGTATATTCTATATAGCAGTAATGCAGTCCACATTCCATATATATTTAATGCTATTGTGCATAAATATGTGACTCTTCAGATTTTGTATTAGTCTAGCCTGAAGAAGAGACCTGAGTAGTGTCGAAAGCTTGCAATGTGTTACCATCTTTTCAGTTAGCCATTAAAAGGTATGAACCACTGAGGACTCTCAATTCTGAATAGTTTTCTACATACATCTTAGCATTTATAGAGTGCTCCTCTATTCTTTTGTTTGTATTTAAAGGGAACCTGTCAGATCTAAATTCCCTGCCTAACAGTCCCTTTATTACATTGGACACATAAACAGGTCTCTCAAAAAGGTATTTCTAGAGTTCATTTATGATATGTAAATGAACCCTTTGACTAGTTGATGGGGCGTTAGTTTCCACAGACTAACCAATCCACGTAGCATGTTATCACTCCCTACGGCTTCATTGCCAGCACTTTACAAATCTCACGCAGAAGCGCAACTTTGTTCCCTCATATCATTGAGCTTTTGAAGCCGGATGTTCACATCCTGGCTTCAGAGAGGTGCACTGTGCATGATCGGAAGTGCAGAAGATCAATGACATGAGGGAACAAAGATGCGCGCATGCGCGAGTTTTGTATAGCGCTGGCAATGATGCCGGCTCTTACAGGAAAAAAGGATTAAGCGTGTTTGAAGGCCAACAAGTCCAATCTTTAATTCTTCCCACATTTGTCAGCAAGAGCTGCCAGCTCTATCCATACAGGTTAAACCACTGACAACCTCGCTACACAAATACACTTAGAAGAGGTGACGCCAGAAGAAATGAGACAGAGAAGAAAGTGCTCAGCCACTGCATGCGGCACATTTGCACAAACACGGCACCATTCAGACAATGCTCGCTCTGGGAAGCAAGTACTTTCAACCAGTAGTGGAGGAAAGGCCCAAATATACAATGAGGAGGTGTAAAGGTGCACCAAGCTCTTGCCAACACCAATGGTCCACCAAAGCGTTCTCATTTGCAAATGAATTAAAGGTTATTTCTCAGGCAATGTAAAGGTAGTGTCACACTTAGCGATGCACCAGTGATCCCGACCAGCGATATGACGCGGTCAGGATCGCTGGTGCATCGCTAAGTGGTCGCTAGTGAGCTGCCACACAGGCAGATCTCACCAGCGACATCGCTGGGGTCGGGGGTCGCTACTTACCTGTCAGACGAGGCGATCCTGACGTCCTCCCTCCCGCGTCCACGCGTCACTCGTCTCCACAGCAGGAAGCCCCAGCAGGAAGCTGACGACGAGAAACGGTCCAGGACGTTCTCGCGCGATCAGCGATAACCAGCGGGAGAGCGGTGGGAGGTAAGTATCAAACATAGCGATATCGCTAGCAATATCGCTATAACGTCACAGAACCAGTGACTTTACAGCAATATTGCTAGCGATATCGCTTAGTGTGACAGGCCCTTAACAGGTACAGTACTAGTTGGTTGTTTTAGGGGCTAAGTCCAATGCAGCACTGTGTAGCACATTTAAAATGCCTTTTTGGGTTGACGGACTTCCCTTTAAAAGTATTTTGTTGTTATTACTACTTTATTTTAATTTCATAACTAATCTTAGTTCATAAAAAATCTGACTATGCAGCTTAAGCTACAAGTTTTGAAATTGCTTTTGTTTTATTCTATCAATATTCAAAACGGCATTTGTCAAGTTTTCTTTATTATTTGGTTGGAAATCCTGGATCTGTACGTTAGTTAGAAGCTCGGTTATCTGTCAGACATTCTAGATCACTCTGATGCTCACAGTCTCATCTCCTGTTAGGCGTCAGATTCCTGGCACTGCACAGCGGGAATCCAGAGCCAGACATCCTGCGGTCTCCCATTCTCCTCCGACCGCTCGGACGCCTGCTCAGCAATCTCGGCGAACCAGGCATTCCCCGCAGACTCGTTCTGTGAGCCTGGATGTTGCTGCCACCTCTGGTGCAGCAATGATAACGCAACCTGCTTTGCAGGGAACTGCTCTAGAGGCTAAGTCCTCGCGCCGTGCGACTGGGCATGCCCGCAACTTGTCCTCTCAGTGGAGAGCAGGGGTCACATGTGAAGGTCCTATGTCGGATCTGATTGGTCCTTCCTATAGTACTGGAAGGTCCCGGAAGCGCATGGCTATAAAAAGCCTGCATGGCGGCTCGGCCATGCGCTAGTGTAGCATATTATGCTGTGTGTATGGTGATGGATGCATGGACTGGTGTCTGACTTATTATGAAACCCCTTCCCTCGGATATTACGAATGGTGACAGTATGTTGGGTTAGTCAGCTCCAGATTGTGGCAGGCTACACGCCACTGAGCCTTCCTCACCTACACTAGCGTCCGTCGGTGCCCGGCTCCTCCGGCATCGTCGCTTAGCGGCTTCAGTTACGGCCGCGCTGCAGTAGTAGCAGCTTTTGGTGTTCGCGGCTGCGACGCCACACGCCGGCTGACCTGTGCAGCTAACAAGTTCAGCCTTTACGTCTAGTTCATACTTTGGCGTCTCTGTGACTAAACAGAGTCCGCTCTCAGGCTCTTGGGTGACGTTAACCCGAGCGCTGTATCGCACTTCTAGCGTATCTGCCATTGTCCAGCAGCGGTCTTGTCATCTACCGCACGGTGGACCCCGGGTGGCGAACGCGCCTTCCATTATTTATATCTGGTGCATTCCGCCGACCCTAACATTACACTAGCGCCAGGGTCTGGCTGGCAATGGCAGACGTGCAGCAGCGCTACATTCGGCAGCTGGAGAGCAGGTTGGCGGCTATTGAGAGCACCAACTCAGCTGCGAATGCTGCGCTAGCTGCTGCTCAGACAGTCGCTGAGGCTGTCTCACGTGCGCCCACACTTTTGCCCCTGCCGACAATGTCTCGCCTCCCGCTCCCCGATAAGTTTTCGGGTGATAGTGCCTCCTGTAGGGGATTCGTTAGTCAGTGCTCCATCCAGCTGGAGTTGCTGGCTGCACGGTTCCCTACGGAGCGGGCTAAGGTGGGATTTATTGTCTCTCTGTTGTCTGGCCGGGCATTACAGTGGGCCACGCCATTGTGGGAACGTGGTGATCCCGTGGTACAGGGGGCTGCTCAGTTCCTCGCGGCTCTGAAGCAAGTCTTCTTGGGACCACGGGTCACCCACGATACGGCTCTCCAACTGTTATCTTTAACACAAGGGTCACTTTCGGTTAGCCATCATGCTGTCCAGTTTCGGACACTGGCTTCCGAGTTAGAGTGGCCGGACAAAGTGTTGGTCCCGGTGTTTTGGAGAGGCCTGGCTGAGCACGTAAAAGATGCTCTAGCTACTAGGGAGATTCCCACCAGTTTGGAGGAGTTGATCGCCGTTTCCACCCGCATTGATCTCCGCTACACGGAGCGCGGGTTGGAACGAGCGCAATCCAAACGTAGGGTTAATTTGGCTCCCACCTTTACTGAGCCGCTGAAATTTCCCGCACAGGAGCACCTCTCCTCTGAGCCTATGGAGGTGTCTCGCACCGGCACTAAGTTGCGTCCGATGCGAACCTCTGCTCTGTTATCAGTGCCGACAGTTGGGCCACTCGGCTGGCACATGCCCTCAGTGGCCGAAAAGACGACCACGTTCAGTGGCCGTAGGTGGTGGTCAATCCAAGGTGGGACCCTTTTCACCCAAACCGGTGTTCCAGGGTACATTAGATAGTGGGTCCTCCTCCTGGGAGGCAGAGGTCACCCTGGATTCCGGGGCCGAGGGGAACTTTATGTCCTCGACTTTTGCCCAGAGACACGCTATCCCTCTGGTGATACTCCCCCAACCTCTGACCATCAGGGTGGTAAATGGGGCACCGTTACCATCTCAGGTGACCCATCAGACAGCCCCACTCGGACTCTCTATTTCACCCTCACATCGGGAGACTCTGTCCCTGCTAATTATGCCCAATGGCATCGATCAGGTGCTCCTCGGAGTTCCCTGGCTTCGTTGCCACTCCCCGCATATTGACTGGGCTTCAGGGAGGATACTGGGCTGGGGCAAGGACTGTGAGGGAAGGTGCCTGAGGGGCAGCGTTCAGGTGGCTTCCACAGAAGTGCCTGCGGATCTCTCCTCGCTCCCCAAACCCTACCACCATTACGCGGACGTCTTCTCTAAGAAGTCTGCGGAGACGCTCCCACCGCACCGTGCCCGATTGATCTCCTGCCAGGCACAGAGCCTCCCCGAGGCTGTGTTTACCCTTTATCACTCCCTGAGACGGAGGCTATGTCCCAGTATATCCGGGAGAACCTGGCTAGGGGTTTCATCAGAAAATCGGTGTCACCGGCTGGTGCCGGATTCTTCTTCGTACAGAAGAAGAACGGAGAGCTACGCCCCTGCATCGACTACCGAGGTCTCAATGCTATCACGGTTAAAAACAAATACCCCCTACCGTTGATCTCGGAGTTATTTGACAGGTTGCGGGGGGCCCGGATCTTTACTAAACTAGATCTGCGGGGTGCATACAACCTGATCCGCATTCGCGAAGGAGACGAATGGAAGACAGCTTTTAATACCAGGGATGGCCATTACGAATACCTGGTTATGCCCTTTGGCCTTTGTAATGCCCCAGCTGTCTTCCAAGATTTTGTCAACGACGTCTTCCGCGACATGCTCTCTACCTCGGTGGTGGTCTATCTGGATGACATACTCATCTTTTCGCCAGATTTGACCACCCACCGGAGAGACGTCTGCAGGGTCTTTGACCGTCTGCGGGCGAACTCGTTATATGCCAAGCTGGAGAAGTGCCAGTTTGAGCAGGAGTCCTTGCCGTTCCTGGGCTATATCATCTCGGCCCAGGGGCTGGCCATGGATCCGGCCAAACTACAAGCGGTAATGGACTGGCAGGAACCCCATTCCCTCAAAGCGGTGCAGCGCTTTTTGGGGTTCGTGAATTACTACCGCCAGTTCATACCACACTTTTCCACACTGGTGGCTCCTTTGGTTGCTCTCACCAAGAAAGGAGCTAACCCCAATGCTTGGTCAGAACATGTCTCCAAGGCCTTCTCGGCTATAAAATCACATTTTGCTGGCGCTCCCATATTACATCGTCCCGATGTGGATAAGCCGTTTATCCTTGAGGTAGACGCTTCTTCCGTCGGTGCAGGAGCAGTCCTTTATCAAAAGGATGCTCAAGGTCGGAAGCACCCCTGCTTCTTCTATTCCAAGACCTTCTCACCGGCGGAGAAAAATTACTCCATCGGCGACAGGGAGCTGCTAGCCATGAAGTTGGCTTTTTCTGAATGGAGACATCTCGTGGAGGGAGCCCGGTTTCCCTTTCTGGTATATACGGACCATAAAAACCTGGTCTATCTACAGACGGCCCAACGCCTGAATTCCCGTCAGGCCAGGTGGTCGCTCTTCTTCTCACGATTCCGCTTCACCCTCCACTACCTCTCTGGAGAGAAGAACGTCCGTGCGGATGCTCTCTCACGTTCAGTGGTCTCAGCGGAGGAAGGAGAAGCTGAGCCTCGGTTAATTCTCCCGCCGGAGAGTTTTACGACCGTGGCTCCAGTTGCGCTCAAGTCGGTACCACCGGGCAAGACCTTGGTGCCTCCTCAGCTACGGCCGGAGGTCCTCGCCTGGGCACATGCCTCCAGAGTGGGTGGCCATTTTGGTAAAAAACGGACCGCCGAACTCCTGGCAAGGTCATATTGGTGGCCACATATGGCTCGAGATGTCAAGGAGTACGTGCAGGCATGTGTTTCGTGTGCTCGGAACAGACCCTCTAGACAGAGGCCGGCGGGGCTGTTGTTTCCCCTGCCAGTGGCGGATAGACCATGGGAGATGGTTGGCATGGACTTCATAGTTGGCCTGCCCAAGTCTGGTGGCAGTACGGTCATCTGGGTGGTCACCGACCATTTTTCCAAAATGGTGCATCTGGTGCCACTCGCACGCCTGCCTTCCGCTCGAGGTCTGGTCACCTTGTTCATTAAACACGTATTCCGTCTACATGGCATGCCGGACAAAATCGTGAGTGACCGTGGTCCCCAGTTTGCGTCTCGGTTTTGGAGGGAGCTCTGCAGTTTACTCAGCATCGAGCTAAATCTATCCTCCGCTTACCATCCCGAGACGAATGGCTTGGTCGAGAGAGCCAATCAGACCTTGGTCACCTATTTACGACATTTTGTCTCTGCCAAGCAGGATGACTGGGCATCCTTGCTACCTTGGGCAGAATTTGCCCTAAACAATGCGGTGGCTGATTCCACTGGTCAGACGCCCTTTCTCCTAAACTATGGCCAACATCCACGTGTCCCTGTCCCGATGCCAGTGTCCTCCACTGACTCCAGGGTGGCAGACTGGGCAGTGGAGGCCCGGGACATTTGGGATCGCACTCAGGATGCTATCCGGGCATCTAAAGAAAGGATGAGGGCGTCCGCCGACATGCATCGGCGGCCTGCGCCAAGCTTCTCCCCTGGCGACATGGTATGGCTCTCCACCCGAAACATTAAACTGCGGGTTGAGTCTCCCAAGTTCGCACCGCGATACATTGGACCATTCAAGGTCCTCGAGCGACTTAGCTCGGTGGTCTACCGCCTGGCTCTACCTCCACATTTGGCCATTTCGGACGTGTTCCATGTGTCCCTCCTCAAACCAGTTCACATGGTCCGGTTTTCTGAGTCATCTGCCGGGTCATCAGACTTATCGTCTGATGAGTTTGAGGTTAACGCCATCGTGGGGCGCAGGTTTGTCCGTGGCAAAAAATTTTATTTGGTGGACTGGAGGGGTCATGGGCCCGAGGCTCGGACCTGGGAGCCGGTGGAAAATATTCACGCACCGCTCCTGATCGCGGCCTTTGAGCGCAGTGAGGCTCAGAGGGGGGGGCCCTAGGAGGGGGGGGTAATGTTAGGCGTCGGATTCCTGGCACTGCACAGCGGGAATCCAGAGCCAGACATCCTGCGGTCTCCCATTCTCCTCCGACCGCTCGGACTCCTGCTCAGCAATCTCGGCGAACCAGACATTCCCCGCAGACACGTTCTGTGAGCCTGGATGTTGCTGGCACCTCTGGTGCAGCAATGATAACGCAACCTGCTTTGCAGGGAACTGCTCTAGAGGCTAAGTCCTCGCGCCGTGCGACTGGGCATGCCCGCAACTTGTCCTCTCAGTGGAGAGCAGGGGTCACATGTGAAGGTCCTATGTCGGATCTGATTGGTCCTTCCTATAGTACTGGGAAGCGCATGGCTATAAAAAGACTGCATGGCGGCTCGGCCATGCGCTAGTGTAGCATATTATGCTGTGTGTATGGTGATGGATGCATGGACTGGTGTCTGACTTATTATGAAACCCCTTCCCTCGGATATTACGAATGGTGACAGTATGTTGGGTTAGTCAGCTCCAGATTGTGGCAGGCTACACGCCACTGAGCCTTCCTCACCTACACTAGCGTCCGTCGGTGCCCGGCTCCTCCGGCATCGTCGCTTAGCGGCTTCAGTTACGGCCGCGCTGCAGTAGTAGCAGCTTTTGGTGTTCGCGGCTGCGACGCCACACGCCGGCTGACCTGTGCAGCTAACAGGTTCAGCCTTTACGTCTAGTTCATACTTTGGCGTCTCTGTGACTAAACAGAGTCCGCTCTCAGGCTCTCGGGTGACGTTAACCCGAGCGCTGTATCGCACTTCTAGCGTATCTGCCATTGTCCAGCAGCGGTCTTGTCATCTACCGCACGGTGGACCCCGGGTGGCGAACGCGCCTTCCATTATTTATATCTGGTGCGTTCCGCCGACCCTAACATCTCCAGGCTACATTACAGTCATGGCCAAAAGTTTTGAGAATGACACAAATATTAATTTTTCCAAAGTCTACTGCTTCATTTTTTCTAATGGCAATTTGCATATACTCCAGAATGTTATAAAGAGTGATCAGCTTAACAGCAATTACTTTCAAAGTCAATATTTGCCTAGAAAATGAACTTTATCCCCCAAAACACATTTCAACATCATTGCAGCCCTGCCTTAAAAGGACCAGCTAACATCGTTTCAGTGATTGCTCCATTAACACAGGTGTGGGTGTTGATGAGGACAGGGCTCGAGATCAATCTGTCATGATTAAGTAAGAATGACACCACTGGACACTTTAAAAGGAGGCTGGTGCTTGGCATCATTGTTTCTCTTCTGTTAACCATGGTTATCTCTAAAGAAACACGTGCAGTCATCATTGCACTGCACAAAAATGGCCTAACAAGGAAGAGTATCGCAGCTAGAAAGATTGCACCTCATCAACAATGTATCGCATCATCAAGAACTTCAAGGAGAGAGGTTCCCTTGTTGCCAAAAAGGCTCCAGGGCGCCCAAGAAAGACCAGCAAGCGCTAGGACCATCTCTTAAAAGTGTTTCAGCTGCGGGATCGGGCTACCAGCACTGCAGAGCTTGCTCAGGAATGGCAGCAGGCAGGTGTGAGTGCATCTGCACGCACTGTGAGGCAGAGACTCTTGGAGCAAGGCCTGATCTCAAGGAGGGCAGCAAAGAAGCCACTTCTCTCCAGGAAAAACATCATGGACACACTGATATTCTGCAAGAGGTACAGGGAGTGGACTGCTGAGGACTGGGGTAAAGTCATTTTCTCTGATGAATCCCCTTTTCGATTGTTTGGGACATCTAGAAAACGGCTTATTCGGAGAAGACCAGGTGAGCGCTACCACCAGTCTTGTCTCATGCCAACTGTCAAGCATCCTGAAACCATTCATGTGTGGGGTTGCTTCTCAGCCAGGGGAATGGGCTCTCTCTCAGTCTTGCCTAAAAACACAGCCATGAATAAAGAATGGTTCCAGAATGCCCTCCAAGAGCAACTTCTCCCAACCGTCCAAGAGCAGTTTGGTGATCAACAATGCCTTTTTCAACATGATGGAGCACCTTGCCATAAAGCAAAGGTGATAACTAAATGGCTCAGGGAACAAAACATAGAGATTTTGGGACCATGGCCTGGAAACTCCCCAGATCTTAATCCCATTGAGAACTTGTGGTCAATCATCAAGAGACGGGTGGACAAACAAAAACCTTCAAATTCAGACAAAATAAAAGCATTGATTTTGCAAGAATGGACTGCTATCAGTCAGAATTTGATCCAGAAGTTGATTGAGAGCATGCCATTGAGAATTGCTGAGGTCCTGAAGAAGAAGGGTCAACACTGCAAATATTGACTTGCTGAATTAACTCATTCTAACTGTCAACATAACCTTTTGCTACTCATAATATGATTGCAATTATATTTCTGTATGTGATAAAAACATCTGACAAACACACATAAAAACCAGAGGCCAGCAGATCATGTGAAAATATAATATTTGTGTCATTCTCAAAACTTTTGGTCATGACTGTAGTCCATCTGTTGAAATAGTTGATAGGCTATCATACTTGGTCTGATCTTAGGAATCCTTTGTACAATGACTCCATAAATGATCAGATTAAAAAGTTGAATCTTCCTGAAAATAGGTTGCAACTAACTTAACACAGATATCATCATGGTGCTATTTCTTTTAGCATTGGCACCATCAAATGCGCAGACATTTTAATGTATTGTAAATGACTCTATCTGGGCCATAGCTGCAATAATACTAGGGCCATTATTAAAGTAGACTTACACAAGGAGATAAGCAATTGGGCTTTGCCATTGTTGAACAAGCATGTTCAATAAGTGTTTAAAAAGTTTTTTCTATCCTTTAAAAGTTGTCACCTATTAAAATAATAGGTAAATACTTACAGATTGTTGGGGAGTTAGTCCCGACACAAACACTAATACTAAAAACTGGGATCTGGAATGGAGTGATGGAGTGCAGTGTGGGTCCTATCAGCTGCTCAATAAAGCATTTTCTACAAAACGAGGCCTACAAAGTTTTTTATTATTTGCAAGGAGTTTTTAGGCTAGACACTTTTGTAGTTTTTAAGGCAAAGTATAACAAAAAAAACAAAGAAATGAAAGGAACATTAGCTGGTTTATATGCAATGTGTAAAAGCCACACTGTGGCCATTTAGTAGACAAACGCCAAGATGAAAACATCAAATGAGCATATAACCCGTAGTAAGTAAACAATAAATAGTAATAGTACTTGTAAATAACATAGGGTACTTGGTTAACACTATTTTGATCACTATAGGGTATATGCTCATTTTCATGGGTTTTGTCTGTTAAATGGCCACAGTGTGAATGTGCTCTTACACATTGCACATATACCAACTTATGCTTCTGCTCATTTCTTTGGTTTTGCTGTAGTTTCTTGTACTTTGTTCAAACATTATCGTGGCCCCCCTCTCTAAGCTAGTCATTTCATCCACAAAGCTTCCCATGGGCAGGTATCTGAATAGTTAGGCCCCTGTACGGCTCATGTACAGTGTAACGGGGTCATCGAAGCTGGGGTACCTTTTTCAGTACCACCCCGTGTTTTCGGAGGTCCACTCTGCGTTGGCTGGAGACTGAATGAAGGACGCTGGCTGGAATTCCTCTGAGTGCATGGGCGCATATAAAAGATCACTGCTTCTCCATGTATTTCCAGTCTGACAACACTTTACTCACAGGACACAGAATATATCACACAGATACAGAGGGCCGGCCAATAGACAAGCATCAGGCCAGACATGCATTACAAAAGCCGCAGGTGGCCGGAGCCTGCGGATGTTTACTGCAGGAATTACAAAGGTGGGGGGAGGGCAGACAAAAGGAGAATATCATGTCCCCTCTGCCCAGAGGTGCAGTCTGTGGGCTGAAACATTAGGGACATGCATCTCACATGGAACCTATTATATATACATATAACTGCACAACATATTCTGGGAGCTGAGTGGTTCTGTAACACGGCTCCCCCTTTTCAGCGACGCGATCGGCATACACAGTCTGATCCTCAACGGATCGATTTGGGGATGATTGAAGTTTATGGGGTTGGTACAAGTTCCGTTTGTCGACTTAGTCCATCGGCGTTACCCTTTTGTTTGCCGGGTCTGTGGTGGATGGTGAAGTCCAGAGGTTGCAGGGCTAAACTCCACCGCAGCAATCTGGCGTTGTCTCTGGAGACCCGATTAAGCCAGACTAGGGGATTATTGTCCGTTAGGAGGGAAAACTGTCGTCCATACAAATATGGTTGCAACTTCTTGAGTGCCCATACTACCGCCAGGCACTCCTTCTCGATGGCCGCATAGCTTACTTCACGGGGCAGTAATTTCCGACTCAGATAAACTACCGGGTGGTCTTGACCGTCCGGCCTGACTTGGCTCAGTACTGCCCCCAATCCAAACATAGAAGCATCTGTGTGAACCAGGAAACGTTTAGTTGGATCGGGTGCGGCCAATACAGGGGTATTGGTGAGGGCGTCCTTTAGTTGGCAGAAGGCTTCCTCACACTCTGGGGTCCAGGTTACCTGGCGGGGTTGGTTCTTATGGGTCAAATCAGTGAGGGGCTTGGCTACACTGCTGTAATTGGGAACGAATTTCCTGTAATACCCCGCTGTCCTTAAAAATGCCATGACCTGGGTTTTAGTGCGTGGGATGGGCCATTTGGCTATGGCCTCAATCTTGGCTGGTTCTGGTAGCTGTTTCCCACTTCCCACCCAATGCCCTAAATACTGAACCTCTGCTTTGCCCACGTGACACTTGTTTGGGTTCAGGGTGATTCCGGCCTGGTGGATCCTGTCTAATACTGTCTCTAGGTGATTTAGATGCTCTTTCCATGTCGCACTGTAGATGGCGATGTCGTCCAGGTAGGCACAAGCATAGTCCTGGAGACCATCCAGAAGCCGGTCAGCCAGCCTTTGGAAGGTCGCCGGGGCATTCTTCATCCCGAATGGCATAACTCGAAACTGGAATAAGCCGAATGGGGTGACAAATGCCGACTTGGGAATAGCGTCAGGACTAAGGGGAATCTGCCAGTAGCCTTTGCATAGATCGATGGTGGTCAAATACTTTGCCCCCGCCAGCCGGTCTAACAACTCATCCACACGCGGCATGGGATATGCATCCGTCACTGTTTTCTCATTGAGCTTACGATAGTCTACACAAAACCATGTAGTCCCATCCTTCTTGGGCACTAACACTACGGGGGATGCCCAGGAACTATCTGACTCTTCAATGACCCCTAAACGCAACATCTCTTGTATCTCTTGTCGCATCCCCTCTCGTACAGACTCAGGGACGCGGAAGGGGTTGTGTCGCAGGGGGGTCTGATCCTGGGTCTCAATCTTGTGTTGTGCCAGGCGAGTGTACCCCGGTCTCTCTGAAAACATTCTCTGCCGTAGCCTCAACAACGTCTCCGCCTGCTGTATCTCCCGGGGGCCTAAGTCTTCACCCAAGTGTACCTGGTCCCATGTTTTAGACTGAGTCCTTTCCCCTAAGACATCCGGCAAGGGAAGTCCGGCTAAATCCTCTGCTTCAGGTGCACAGATGGCCACTACCTCTTCAGGGCGCTCCCGGTAGGGCTTCAGCATATTCACATGGAACATGCGGATAACCCTGGGGTCGTCACAATCGGCGACATTATAGGTTGTGTCGGCTATTTTCCCCACTACCTGGTAGGGCCCCTGCCATGCAGCTTGGAACTTGTTCTGCTTAGTGGGCTCTAACACCAGGACCTTCTGTCCTATTTCCAAGGTGCGCTCTCTGGCCCTCCGATCGTACCATACGCGCTGGTGCCGCTGGGTCGCCTGCAGGTTCTCACGTACAACTTGGGTCAGCTCCTGTAGGCGGTCCCGGAATTCCAGCACATAGGGTACAATATGTACCCCTTCTATGAGGCCCTCCCCTTCCCAGAGTTCCAGCACTAATTCTAGGGGTCCCCTTACCGGTCTCCCGTATACCAGCTCAAACGGGGAGAACCCCGTGGATTCTTGGGGCACCTCCTGATAGGCAAACAGGAGGTGTGGCAAGAATTTCTCCCAGTCCCTGTAGGTCCTGGTAAAAGTCCAAATGAGCTGTTTTAATGTCCCGTTAAAGCATTCACACAACCCATTGGTTTGCGGGTGGTACGGGGCGCTTCTAATGGACTTTACGCCGCACAGCTTCCACAGTTGGTTGGTCACCTCTGCTGTAAACTGGGTACCCTGGTCCGAGATAATCTCCCGGGGAAATCCAACCAGTGATTTGGCCTTGCATCGATCCCCCCTCTTGCCAATGCGCTGGCAACTGTCACAGGTCTGGCAGTACTGACGAACATCATAGGTTACCCCCGGCCAAAAGAAGTTTTGTGTCAGACGATGCCTGGTGCGACTGACGCCGAAGTGCCCAGCGAAGGGTATATCATGAGAGATTCGCAGTAGCTCCTGCCTATACTTCTTGGGAACTACCAGCTGTCGTTTTATAGTGGGGCTCGTCCCTGTGTGATGCTGCTCTGTGATCCGGTAGAGGAGTCCCTGCTTCCATACAAACTGTTCCCCTTCCAGTACCCCTCTCCCCTCCTGTGCCTTCCCACGATATCCCTCTAATGAAGGATCCTCAAGTAACTCCCTCTTAAATTCATCTGGGGTGGCCCAAGAAATGTGTCTGGCTATGGGAATATGTGTAGGGCTGGAATGTCTTACCTGGGCCTCTGAGTGTGATTCCGCCTCCGCAGCTCGAGCTTGTCTCCGGGTGGTCACAGGATATGTCTCAGCCAGAGGGGCCACCGAGAATGCAGACAACATGGGCCCCAAGTCATTTCCCAGCAAGACGTCTGCAGGCAAATCCTCCATCAAGCCGTCCTCAACAAGGCCATCCCCGACTCCCCAGTTCAGGTGAATCCTGGCAGTGGGTAGTCGATGTATGGCTCCCCCTGCTACACGGACTGCCACTGTCCGGTCCGTCTTCTCTTGGTCCCGGACGAGTTGAGGTTTCACAAGGGTCAAAGTTGCCCCGGAATCTCTTAGTCCCTGCATACGTTTCCCATTAACCCACACGACCTGTCGATGCTGTTGTCGATTATCTGCCCGGGCTGCCTGCACGGGGTCTACTTCATGCAGCACTTCCTCCATCTCTTCCACCCCTTGGTTAATCGTAGCCCCCAATGCCGGGTCAGCTTCGCCTTGGTAGCAGTGTACAGCAGCCTGGCTGAAGGTAGCTGTTCCCGCCTTTGGCCACTGGGTATGCTGAGTCCGATGGGGCATTGTCTTTGCAGGTGGCCCAGCTGATGACAGGTGTGGCATCGCGCCCCAGGGGGACTGTGGTAGGCCGGGTTTCTAGCTGGTCCCCCTACAATCTTCGGTGGTTTGGGGCCCTCCAGATCTATGGGTGGGCCCCTAGTGACCACCTTTGTTCCGGACAACTGCGGCCTCCTGGCATCATGATGTTCATCGGCCAGATGAGTGGCTTCCTCAAGAGTCGTTGGCCGCCTGTCCCGAAGCCATTCCTGTGTCTCGGGGCTTAGTCCATTAAAGAATCGTTCTAACAGGAAGAGCTGGAGGACGTCCTCCTTAGTGGTTGCTTGGCTCCCTTGTACCCACTGTAGCAGTGACCGCCATTATTTACAGGCCCATTCAGCGTGGGTATCGGTTACGCGTTTTATAAGTCCGCGGAACTTTTGGCGGTAGGCCTCTGGTGTCAGCGCATACCGGGCCAAGATCACTTCTTTGATCCACTCATAGCACATACAGTCCTCATCAGGTACCGTGCGGTAGGCGTCCGCTGCCCGGCCTGTCAGCTTGCTGGCCAGAATCTGAACCCGTTCCTCCGGCTTTACTTGATGAAGGGCACACTGCCGCTCAAAGTCCTGCAGAAAGCCATCAATGTCTTCCTCTGCCTCCCCCAACTGTCGGAAGGCATTGTACTGGATCTTTTTGTGGCTTACTGTTGAAGGTACCTGGTCGAAGGCCAGAGCTCCCCCTGCTCACTGACTCTCCTCTCTCCGCTCTGCCATCTCCATCTTGGCCAGCTCCACTTTGGTCCGCTCTGCCATTTCCATCTTGGCTAGCTCTATCCTGGTCCGCTCGGCCATCTTTTCCTTCAGATCAGTACGCACATCAGCCATCACCTCTCGTATGATCTCTACTGCAGGGTTTGGGCCATAGAACGCCAGTCTGTTCTTTACCTCCCTCTGGAATTCGGTCTCCTCCACATTCACATTGGGGGGCGCTGCACTGTTGTGTTCCATGATGGCTGCTATCAAATCCGCTTTTGTTTTGTTGCTGGCGATCAACCCTTGGGCTTCCACCAGGTCTTTTAATGTAGTCCTCTTTAACTTCTGGTAATTATTTTCCATTCATTCCTTTCCTCCTGGTAATTATTTTCCATTCATTCCTTTCCTCCTGTAGAAGGGGTATCAAATCCCGCTGGCTGCCACCAGTGTAACGGGTGTCATGGTCACGTATGTCAGGACGCAGATGATGTCGCAAGGCGAACCCATAACACACGTGACCCTGGATACACCGCCTCCAGTGGGGCGAATTTAAATAATAAAGCGTGCAGGTGGATACGCCGCCTCCACCTGGCGGATTTAGGTATTACACGCCATGCATACATATATCTGGAAACACCGCCTCCAGTAAGGCGCATTTAAATAATAAGGGGGGAACCTGGGTAACTTTAACAATGGTGGGCCCTGCGATAGGGAATGGAGAAATGGAGACCTCCTGCACTCCCCTGAGCCAGTGTCCCTACACTCCTCACATTCCCTAAACAGGCTCCACACCTGTCGCCGCACGCGTACCTTAACGCCCTTGCTCGCCCTGAGCCTAAACCCTCACTAGGGAATAGGTCGGTGCGGAGACTAATCCCACCACTGCACTAACAACACACATGAGGAAAGAGACAATACAGGGAAACCACCACTTATCTTTGCTCTGTTGCGTGCGCTCCTAGCAACAGAGCCCACCACCTGTGTGCATCTTCTCCTCCACCCTGATCCATCACATAACTGGATCCGTCACCATCGTGCAGCCTGGGAGCAGAGTCCATCACCACTTGCAGCAGTCCAGTACACAGAGCCCAAGATGAGTCCAGCCTCTGCCAAGAATCCAAGCATGCTCGAGTCCAGTTCTCAGCAACCAAGTAGAGCATGCTGAGTGCAACTCTCTTCCAAGTCGCCACTCCTCCAAGCCATGCCCGCACTTCCCGCCGACACCAAAAACTGCGACTCCACCAAGCCATGCCAGTCCTTCCTGCAGACACCATTAGCTGGCACTCATCCTCTCTGGCTGACTGCGCAGGACTCCTATCCCGCTCCATCCTTCCACCAGGCTCTCCAACAACTCAGAAAGAAATATCACCAGCGGTGAGTGAACCCCCTAAGCACACCTTTATAGGGAATCACACCTGATCCCTAATTAAGTGAACATTAACCTAAACCTATGGTGCGATACCACTAACCACCACGGGGACAGTCAAAACACCTTTGAACTCAACCAAAGTAAAAAAAGTTCACTTTGTGCTTTTAATACCGCCAGATCCAACACTGGATCATGACAACGGGGTCATCCAAGCTGGGGTACCTCTTTCAGTACCACCCCGTGTTTTTGGAGGTCCACTCTGTGTTGGCTGGAGTCTGAATGAAGGACGCTGGCTGGAATTCCTCTGAGTGCATGGGCGCATATAAAAGGTCACTGCTTCTCCATGTATTTCCAGTCTGACAACACTTTACTCACAGGACACAGAATATATCACACAGATACAGAAGGCCGGCCAATAGACAAGCATCAGGCCAGACATGCATTACAAAAGCCGCAGGTGGCCGGAGCCTGCGGATGTTTACTGCAGGAATTACAAAGGTGGGGGGAGGGCAGACAAAAGGAGAATATCATGTCCCCTCTGCCCAGAGGTGCAGTCTGTGGGCTGATACATTAGGGACATGCATCTCACATGGAACCTATTATATATACATATAACTGCACAACATATTCTGGGTGCTGAGTGGTTCTGTAACATACATCTTCTGCACTTCTGTTCATGCGCAGTGTGCCTCTGAAGCCGGGAAGCGTACACCCAGCTTCAGAGGCTCATTGATGCTGAAGAATAGTTTATTAAATAATGCCTTCTGCTTCTTCCACACAAATAAGCTTGATGGAGGCAAATGAAGCCAATTGTGTCCTGTGTTTGGTAATACTACTGCTCAGAATTTCTTAGCCATGGTTTATTTTTTTTCTTTTATGCAACTGATTTTTTTTATTTTTCTGTTTTACTCATGAAATTATGTATCTGTACATGCCACACCAATAAAGCACCATGTTGGTCATGTACCTCTAATTTCTTTATCTTCAAGTTTTTTGAAGAATAAAAAAGGAAAAAAACATAAAGTAAGCAATGAACTATGCATTTCTGTTTTTGTTCACCTATTTTACTAGTCTGATTTGACAGCCGTGCACACCACACCACCTATATGCATGACCTACTGCCACATATTGCTTTCTCTTCATGTATCTAGCTACATATAATTTCTTATTATGCCCTTTTTGCCAAAGGTAGAATAATTAGGGTTGAAAAGGTTGTTAAATCCTAATTATAGTGTTATATAAAATGTGTGGTAAAAGAAAAAATTGGCAATGACTGCAGTTGTGTAAAATACAAAAAATAAACCATAGCCAAGAAATTCTGGGCAGTAGTATTACCAAACACAGGACACAATTGGCTTCCTTTGCCTCCATCAAGCTTATTAGTGGGGAAGAAGCGGAATGCATTAGTTAATAAATGAAACATCTTTTGATTAAATCACAAACGGATGATGTTAACTCTGACAGTGACACCTTAAGTTTGGGTCAGTGTCCTGCACTAAACAATCTGTCTGATCACAAATTACTAAAATGGATAATTTTTGGACCATTTTTTAATTAAACAAAGAAAAACTTTTAAAGTCTCTATGTGCATTATTGTCAAATAAGCTATTGTTTCCTTGAACGTTACCATCCTTACTTTGGTGAGGTCACTTTGACATTACTACAGTTGTGTTAAAGATGCTGAAATGGTTGCATACAGTCCATGGAGACCTCAAAGTGTTATACACATATTTTCAGTCCGATTGGAATACTTATGATTTATGCTAAAAGCAAATCAAAGATTTTTTGGACAATTTGCTGAATCTGGTGCATTCAAATTTCAAAAGGTTCAATCATCTCTTCTGGAGATACTAGGAGTATTATACCACCCTGTTTTTTTAAATGTTGTGACCTGGACATAATCTATACCACCTGCTGTCAAGCCATTGAAAATCACAATGATAATAATTTTATTTCTATAGCGCCAACATATTCCGCAGCACTTTAGATTATAGAGGGGACTTGGACAGACAATAGACATTACAGCATAACAATCTACACAGATCAAAACAGATGCCAAGAGGAATGGGGGCCCTGCTTGCAAGCTTACAATCTATGAGGAAAAAGGGGAGACGCGAAAGGAGGGTGGTAACAGTTGCTTTCATTGTTCGGACCTGCCATAGTGTACGAATCAGGTGTTCCTGTAATGCTGCATGAACCAGTTAACAGCCTAAGTATATAACAATACAAACACAGAGGGCTATTAAATGCATAAGGCATGTGAGAACATGATGCGAGGAACCTGAATCGGATCGGGTTTCATTAAACAAAATTTGTTTCAGATGAAACTGGTCCGACTAGGGCAAAAAAAGTCGGCGTTTCGTCTGAAACCCGACCCCAATGCAAGTCGGCATTGAGTGGATGAATGTCATCCGCTCAATGCCGACTTTTATTTCCCACTGACTTGCATTGGGGTCGGGTTTTGGACGAAACTCCGACTTTTTTTTCCCTAGTCGGACCAGTTTCATCTGAAACAAATTTTGTTTCATGAAACCCGATCCGACCAAAGTCACTCAACTCTACTCTCACATATCAATTTCTACAGGTGAAAACAATAAAGACATTTGTTATGTTGATAGGATTTACTGCACTCTACTATTAGGACATGATGAAATCTCTGCGGAAAGCAGCCTTAACAATGTTAAGCATTCACAGTGTGCAATTGTGTATTGATCTTAGGATTTATACATGCTGCGTATAGTGAATCCGTACCCATATTGGCTACATTGCAAGTTCCAGCATAACAAGTAGGAAGAATATGGATCAGCTAGCCTATGGTTACAGTGTAAAAGTGGTTAAGAAGCCAATATAGAAATATAGAACTGTTCTCGGAAAG
The DNA here is from genome assembly GCF_039654945.1 of Dendrobates tinctorius. Lineage (NCBI taxonomy): Eukaryota > Metazoa > Chordata > Amphibia > Anura > Dendrobatidae > Dendrobates > Dendrobates tinctorius. Next base: position 15,405,262 of record NW_027361747.1, on the reverse strand, counting down.
TCACCATTGCTATTTTGCAAAATCAGCCTTTGCTATATTTCTATTTACAAGCAATTTCTGTGTCCTTTTATCATTACTTATTCGGCTAAGAACCGATAAGGAAAAAAGCATCCTCCAAACACAAAATAGTGCCTGAAAAGTATTGATTTTTATTTAACAATTATTTTAAAAAAGGACATAATTACAAAAAGGAGAGGGCAACACATACAAACAGAAAATGAAAAATACACTGTGCAGAGATAATATTAAGAATCACTCCATTTATAGTTTTTTATACATAGAGAGCCTGTAAACTAGTAAGTACCTAATATTGATGATAGAAATATATGCTGCAGTCCTAATTATTCAAATGTAACAGAGGCCAGGGCTGTAGTCGTGGCTAACAGTTACTGCTCTGTCGCACCCTGGCCTACCGTCACATAAACACATTGTCCCTTCTGTTGTGCACTTGGTGTTTAGTTGCAAATCAGAGTCCACTCCGGTCTGCTGGGGCCTTCTTCCTCTAAGTACCACGCAATGACAGTCAGGGTCCATGTCCAGTTCCAGCAAAAGAACTTTACTCAATTCTTTCCACAGCTCGTCCACTTTAGTCACAGAAACAGCACAAGATTCTTCACAGAGTATAACCTTTCCTTTCCCTGTGCTGTCCCTCACTCCTCCAGGAATATTGCAGGATTGTACCGTCGCCTTCGGTACCACAGCTTCATGACTGGTCAGACCAACCCACTTCAGGGGTTCCCTGTCTGTTTCGCACCGGATGTTTGGGATTGTTCCCACTAAGTTAGCTGCTACCATCTTGATGCTGCCCTGTATTCCTCCACTACCATGTGACTGTCAGCCCATAGGCCCTGGACGGCTGGGCTCCCCAGCTTAAACGGTGTGGAACACAACTGTCCTGTTCTGGCTCCCAGCCCTACTAACTCAACTCAGGAAGCTCTCTAACTTACACCCAGTTTGCCCCTCCTAGTTAACTAAATCCTATTGGTCTATCTAATTCTTCACTTACTCTATTCTATTGTGCCCCCTCTAGTGGGCTAATCTAAATCCTATACTTTCCCTACATTTATACAATACAAAGAATATATATATTTGCAACATATTACACAGCATAACATTAGTATAATATAGGACACAATATAGCAGCATCATAGGACACATTAAAAGTATAAGCTTCTCAGGGACGTAGAAACACAGGCAAAGGAAGTGGGGCACAAACCAATCCTTGTACATCCCTTACCCTAACAATGCAACATACATCAAAATGAACATCCAAGACAGTAAGGGTTAATGTGCAATAAACAAAGAGAAACACGGACAAAGGAAGTGGGGCACAAATCAGTCCTTGTACACCCCTTACCCTAACAATGCAATATGCATCAAAACGAACATCCAAGACAGTAAGGGTTAATGTGCAATAAACAAAGTGCTGGCTTAATACATATACATAATGCTGGAGACTGTCCCAGGTGCGTGGTGCAAACCAGACGGCATGGATATTAGAAATAATGCTATAATAGCATGATCCCTAACCATCGGTTAGCAGACAGACCAGGGACAGTGAAACAAATACGGTTTACTAAGCAGATATCTAAACAATGCTCAGTATAGGCATACAGACAGGCATATTTAACTTGTATTGACTGAGTACTGAGGTACCAAATCTGTACACCTGTGGCAGGCCAATTTTGTTTTTTATTTTGCACAAACCAATTTGTACAGTATACATGACAATAGTAAGTTTTTCAACCATCAAATTTGGACATCTGTGGCAGGCTAATTTTGGTTTATTTCAAACCAATGAAATTTCACCCAAATCAGGTTCTGCAGTATATGACAATATTCAAATTCTTGAGCAAAAATATATTGTGAACTGTACCAGGCCTAGCAGTTTTAAATTTTTTAACCCACCACAATTTTACACAAAGCACGTTAAACTATGGATGGCTAATTGAATCCATAACAAATTTTGGAAGTTTTTTGAGTTTTATATACCACCCTAATGTAACAAGAACTGTGTTAAACTGTATGAATAAATAATCGAATCCATAATTTTTGGAGTTTTATATACCACTGTAATGCATTAAGAACAATGTTAAACTGTATGGATGACTATTTGAATTCATAAATCAAAATTTAAAACCAAATATGTAATACTGTATGGATGATTAATTGAATCCAGACAAAGTTTTCAATGCTTTTTTGGAGTGGTATTTACCACCATAATGTCACAAAAAGCTCCAAATATTCTATCAATGACTAATTGAATACAGACACATTTTTCAATGCCTTTTTGGAGTCTTATATATCACCAAAATGTAACAGAAAGCACCTAATACTCTATGGATGACTAACTGAATCCAGGCCATCGGGGGTTGATGTCAGGTTTTCCCCGCTGGCCTGCTGGTGTAATTGCATTGCTGCTGGGTCAGCTGATGTGGGTGGTGACCACTCCCACCTTCCTTCAAGAGGTCACCTGATGCATCAGCTGACTGTTGGTGTTAGAGCAATCTGCAGTGACCGAGCTGGACAGGAGCTTCCTGGGTGCAGTGGTGTTTCAGCTTTAAACATTGTATCTGGTATCTTTATTCTGCTTTGCGATGCTTTTCAGCAGAGAAAGCTAAGTGTTGCATTTTCTGTTGCGTTGTCCCTTTTGGTGTCTTTCTTTCCATCCCTTCTTGTTGTATTAGTGCAGTGGTGGGACTAGTGCTCTCACCTGCCAGCTACCTACTTAGGGATAAGAGCAAGGCAAGTGAGGGATTAGGTATCCTGCTCAGTGATGGGGTGAAAGAACCCATATAGGGATAATAGGGAAATCAGGGCACATCCTCAGGTGAGTGCAGGAGGTGTCCATTCCCCCCATTCCCTATCAACAGGGCCCACCGTTGTTACTGTTTCCCTGGTGTTGCCTTGTGTTGTTGTGTTGTTTGGTGACCGACCAACCGTTGGGTTGTGACACACCGGGTCATCACTCCATGACACTAGCACTACTGGCAGTGCTTCTGAACAATCATATCTGTTTGATCAGCCTGTCAGGAGAGCTGATGAGTTTGAGGCTATTGTTCTATCTCAGAGGCCTATTGAATTTCACCTGGTATGTTCTGTGATTACATTTGTAAACTTTCCATAAATATCCAACTAGCTTTTAGACAAAGGTGAGACCACAGAAAAACTGCCTAGGACCTCCCAGAACGACTTTAGATGATTTCTTGGTCCCCAGCATCTCTGGGATGGAGAGCCCAAAGCATAGAGGGGAGAATGGGTGGAATGGGCAAGGATGAGCATAATCTCTGAAAAGGGTAAAGCTACTGATTTCTGAATGCCACAAAACTTCTAAACTTCTGTCTGCCAATGAGCTAAAGTTGGCAAATATGGCTATGATTCTAGTGTTCTGACCCAGAATTTGCTCTAATCATTTTTATGGATTAAATCCTGATCAACTATTTTGGTTTGCCCTTAGACTTTTACTTTTGGATTCTCTGCTAGTTGTTTCCTCTCAGCTTGCTCATCTGCACAGAAGCTACTCTGGAGACTGAACCTGGTGGCCCCAGCACCAAACAAAAGAGCAAAGAGTAAAAACCATCAGGCTCTTCAGGCCCTCATACATATAAGTTTAAAGTTGGACAAACCCACCAAGATTGGCAGGATTGAAGTATCGTCTACTGTATGCGGGGCACCTCATCTCATTGTTGACATATGTTGGTAAGAAATATAAGGAAATTACAGAAAAAAAGGCAGAGATGCTTACCTGCCCAGGCCTCCAAACAGATGCAGGATGCAGTGGACCCATATAGTTAAGATGGTGGGATATGGTTAAGATGGTGGCAACACAGGTGCAAGATTACCGGTGAGACAGCCACTCACATCCTACCAATCCATGGAGGGGGTGGTTGCTTGGTATATTAATGCACAATGAAGGCTTGTATGCAGCGCTGTTCACACTATGCAATGCACAGCATCCAGGTTAACAGCCTATTAGTTACACCCTTCTATTAGATCAGGCGGGCTGCCCAGCACTGTCAAAATGTAAAATGCATGTTTGGAGGCCTGGGCAGGTAAGCATCTCTGCCTTTTTTGCTGTATTTTTGAATTTTTGGAGGATTTTCAAGTCCTCTTTTTGTGCTATTGCTGTTTAGTGTTAGGATTCGTAAGCATGGGGATCCGTGACGAGAGTTATGATCTTATGTATTTTGGCCAAAAAATCAACTAATACCTCACATTTTTTATATGTTTTTTGCACTTTATTTTTCAGGGTGCAGTTAGGCCCATTTGGTCTTGTAAACTGTGGTGTCTGTTCACAAGGGATGCATTTTGATAGCGCTGGGCAGCCCGCCTGATCTAATAGAAGGGCTTCACTAATAGGCTGTTAACCTGGATGCTGTGCATTGCCATAGTGTCAACAGTGCCGCATACAAGTCTTCATTGTGCATTAATATACCAAGCAACCGCCCCCTCCATGGATTGGTAGGATGTGAGTGGTTGTCTCATCGGTATTCTTGCACCTGTGTTGCCGCCATCTTAACTTTATGGGTCCACTGCATCCTGCATTTGTTTGGATGCCTGGGCAGGTAAACATCTCTGCTGTTTTTGCTGTATTTTTGGTTTTTTGGAGGATTTTCAAGTCCTCTTTTTGTGCTATTGCTGTTTAGTGTAAGAAAAATAAGGGTAAGGAAGGTTAAATTGAAATGCCCAATTTTTTTGATCACCAGAAGAAAAGTGCCTGCTACAACTCTCAAGCTCTAACTTTTTCTTCTTTCCCCTTTAAAAATATATAAATGATCAGCTGAGCTGAGCAATGTTTTTTATGAGGCAATCGAGAGAGGTAGCCTTTCTGCTAAACAGGGTGCCCAGCGTAAATCCTGACCATGGAAACATGCCTTGAGCTGACAATTTGTTATAAGTTTTAAACAATAAATCTAGGAACTGTACATGTATTTTTCATTTCCCAACTCAAATGTTACATTTCTAGTGATCTTTTTTTGTAAATTGTAGTACTCCTGGATACAGAAGACACTTTGATGCCAGGTCCACAATATTAGAGATGCTGTCCGTAAATCAACCATCTTAAAATGTACAGTTTATCTGAAAAAAAATTGGTTCATGCTCAAATTGAAACACTGCAAATGAAAGGGTTTATTACAGAACAGGGCTTAAAAAGAAAATATGCGCTTAAAAGTGCGAAAAGAGTGAAAAGAAGCCTAAGGGCCAAAGATTAGGCCCACAACTTCCTGTTTCTGTCATGTCTGGCCTGATTTGTGTGAAGATAATATAGGATGGTCTGTTTGCCTGAAGCTGTGATATTTCATCTTCTGAACTTGTGTGTGAACACTTGAACTTTATATATCTTTTCACACAGCTCTTAGATGTAATAAAGGCTTCAAGGTGTATTCTTGTTCATGTAAAATTTTAGACAAGACACTTGTTTTTTACGAGGTGTAAATCCAAAACTGAATATGTCTCATGTGAATCCAAAACTGAATACATCTCATGTGAATCTAAAACTGAATATATGTCATGTGTCAAAATTCACAAATATGAAAAGTCAAATTCTGTGTTCAACCCTTAAGGTATGTGTACGTTACATCTTTTACACGAGGGTGAACTTGTCGGAAATAGTCCCCCCATGCAGAATGATATTCCTGCACAGTTCTCTTACATAATATTATATCTCCATACAGCCCTCATGCAGAATGATGTCCCCAAACAGTCTCCTTACACAGTATTATGTCACTAAACAGACCCCATTCAGAAAGATGTCCCCACACAGCCCCCTTACATAGTATTATGTCCCCCCTTTCCAACATAGCTAATTTTTGTGTAATGTCTATAGGCACCATTGCATGATACCCATTCATATTAGTGGGCTGTCTATGTAATTGAAAACTGGGTAGGTCCTCCAGGGAGAAAGGCACTTTGTAGCTGATCTGTTCTTTTCTTTCTCAAATGAGGGACACTCCTGATCAAGGGATTCCCATTTCTCTTACCTCATAATACCATAAGAACATATTTCCAAATAGGTGTTCTGAACAGAAATAAAATTATAGTTCACAACATTGAAATTGCAGCACAAAGAAAGAAAAGTCATTGAATTATAGAAATGGCAGGATCAAAAAAAATGTCTATGACATGAAAATGAAGAAAACAAATGTAAATAAAGTTTTCAAAAACTTCAATTTATTCAATATCGAGTATGAGAAAATACACGCACATACATGCCTAGGCTGCTATCAATTAAGGTATTAATGGTAGTCTGAGGAATAATTTGCCATGGTGAATGCTCTTGGGAAAATTATCAAGATCCACTGCTGCCAGCAATTTCAATTGCCGACATATAATGTCCCAGATGTGCTTGAGAGTACATGTCAACTATGAAGGTTGTTTACAGTAACACGAGCGACATGCAGCCTGGCGTTGTCATGTTGAAAAATGGCTGCTGGGACACTCTTACTCGACGATCTTACTCGACAATGAGCAAATCGAGACGTTTCTACATTTTGGCCCTGATTCATCAAGACCGGTGTTGCTCATGCCAGTTTTGATAGGGGAGTCATAGGCATCTAATTCTTTAAGACGCTGAGAATGTGAAGTTAAGATACACCACAACCTTAAGATACACCACGATACCCGCTGAATCAGATGAGCCAGATACTGCCAGATAACTTTGGCAGTAGCTTTCTAATAGAGAACATAGGAACTCTTCGATGAGCCAAGTCGGGAGAGAGAGCTGTTAGTCGAATGACTGTTCACCCGACTGCTATCTAATGTATAGCTGGAAGGAAAAGAAAAGCTGCACAGAAAAGATATGTGAAACATGAAAAGTTATATTTTTTATTAAATCACGAAACAACATTGACAATCAATTTAATAAAATATATAACTTTTCATGTTTCATTACTTGGTGCGCACTATAATTGCTCTGTGCAGCTTTTCTCTTTTTTCCTTATACAGTGTTTCATGCTGCATGTGGATCGGGCAGCATGTATCCTTTGTCATGTTCCCTTTGATTTGCCCATAATATGAGGTACAAATTGGAGCCTATCAGTTCCCGGTACACATAATGTTTCAGCAGCTCCTGTGATATTGTCTATCAGTATTATAAACCAACTACTTGACTAAGCCATTATTTCTTTTATATAAAATGCTAAAAAGGTTTATACTAATGTAAGAGCTGATATAGAAATAATTAATATTATTATCAGCGAAGTTGTATGTGTCATAGATGAGTATAAAAAAATCAAACATATCTTATGCAGGTGCATTAGCAATGCTTGTAAAATGAAATCTTTTCTTTTTTTCTGCCATTAAGTTTAGTTTTTATGGTCTTTTTAAATAGATGACTTGTCTAAAAATCAGAAGCATTTGTGGTGTAAAAATTGAGCAGCCACTTCAAAGAGTTGTAATTTCTGGTGTAAGCACATGATCAGATTGTGCAGTGAATAACACTGGTGTATAATTGATGAATGAATGGCGGCCTCTGGGCTCCCATTTATAAATCATGCATGAGGAATTACACCAGTCGACTTTAATGTACAACCAGAATGTTGTGTATTGTGTTGCATATGTAAGACTAGAGACCGGGCTCGATGGTGCTTTAGCGCTGCTTTTACTTACTAATCCATTTCCATGACTATATCATGAGCGGTGTCCTTTAATAAAAGTTTATTAAATGTTATAAGTGCATTATAAGCTACGGAAGCCAAAGATCGATCTGTAGTTCATTCTTATTTAATGGCTTAACCTCTTCCTGACCGCAGCAGTCTTGCTACACTCATGCTGTATATCTTCTTTCTATGCAGAAAAAACCCTTATTTTTTATTGTAGCTATAAACAGGACACTTTTGCATCTGTACACCCAAAACAGGTTTCCACAAGGGCTTCCAATTTATAACTATTAGCATTTAGCTACTACAGAGAGAGACTCATTCTGCATTAGCAGTACATTGCGCCTAGGTCTTACTCTTAACCTGCATTGTCCCTTGACTGTACTCACACTGTGTCCCATGGGGCACATGCTATTTCACCAGAGGATACTTACTCTTTGATTATGCTGTGTTTTTAATAGAAAGCACATTATATAATCATGGCCTTGGAGATACGTGGATGTCATTTATAGGGGGTGCTTGAGTAGGGGGTTGTTTGGCTTAGGAAAATTGCAAATGACTGCAAAAGGGCACACTTATTCCATCATAATTATTCAGTGTAAATATATAATTTTCAATTAAAACTTAAAAATTGCATTTAGCTAGAATGCTTTGCTTGATGGCTCCCATACATGTTAGATTGACGAGCAGATTTCATGTGTAGGGGGATGGGGTTTCCAACTAATGTGTGTGAGGGTCTTCCAACTCTTTTTCAATAGAAGATGCAGGAAAAGATAAGGATTGGGCTCTTTAAATCAAACAAACAGTTCTACATTTTCTTGCTGGATAATTTCCTGAGCCAAGTGTTTCTGAGTATGGGAAAGTCAGGAGAGATGGCAGGCTGAGTTACTTAACAGGAACCTGTCACTAGATTGATGCAGCCCAAACTATGGGCAGCATGATTCAGACACTTGCTGCACAATTACAAATATAGTTTGAAAAAATGGGAATATTGGGAGAGATGTGAGTATTTTGGTGCAGCCCATGGCTGGCTTCTCCTCACCACGCTCCAGTTAATTGACAGGTCTCTCCCCATGTACACACTTGGAAGAGACCTGTTAACTGGAAGCAGAGCAGTGAAAAGCCGGTTGGGCTGCAGTGTTTCAGAGTAAAACATACCAACTGCAATTGCACAGGCAGGTTCTGATTGTGGCTGCCCATGGTTCAGGCACAAAGAATCTACTAGTGACAGGTTCATATTAGTAGATGAAACTTCTTCAAACAATTTTCCTAGGTGCACATTGGTGATTGACAAATTTGCTTGGCAAAGAGCCATCAATTTAGTCTGCACTTTTCCGTGATGGTGTCATTTCATTGCGCTCCTCGCATGCATTCAGCTGTGTGCACACTGCATCAGGTTAATGTGATCTATGCACTTGTCTGTGGGCTGGAAAATCTGCAGTAATAACTAGGTCCAGCACTGAACAACTGCTTTGCAAGCTTGACTATCCATCTTCCTGGTATTCCAGGCTATTGTAATATCTTAGGAAATGCTAATTGAAAATACAAATCATCTGCTATATAATTGTCTAATTCTGTCTGTCTGTTTGTAACGGGAATCCTGTGTCACTGATTGGTCGCGCCCAACCGTGACCATTCAGCGACAGGCGCAGTCCGGCCGCGAATTGGCGCGGAATTCGAACAACGTACGCCACCCCTACTGTCGGGAGATCTGTGGCCCTAGCCTGGCCGGCCGCAATCAATCAAGCTTGCATTGGTCATCTCCCGACTGCGTCGCTGCTGACCTCCGTGAGGCAAGAGATGACCCGCGGCAACCGTCGGGAGATCAGCAGCTAACGCCGCAGATCTCCCGACGATAGGGGTGGTATGTTGTTCGAATTCCGCGCCAATTCGCTGCCGGGCTGCGCCTGTCGCTGATTGGTCGCGACCGGCTGGGCACGCCCAGTGACAGGTGCAGTCCACCCGCGAATTGCCGCGGAATTTGAGCCACGTTTTTCTGATTTGTTGCGCCCGGTGACCAATCAGCGATATTGGCGCCGAATTTAACCCTCACTCACAGCGTGACGTAGTTCACTCATCTTTACAGAACAAGTTCTGTCTTAAATCTTCAAAAATAAACTACATACATATTCTAGAATACCCGATGCGTTAGAATCGGGCCACCATCTAGTCTAGTACTATTCTTCAATGCCATTCTACGTAAAATGTAAGTGATGTGACTTTCAAAAGCGTGCCAGAACTGATGCTGGTTGCTGTGACCAACATTCTCAACATCATTTTGGAGACAACATAAATCTTATGTATTTGTGCCATTAGAAAACATGAAAATGTACATTTTTTTAACAAGTTATTAAAGACTTAATAAGATCAAAATGGCAATGATTAACATAGAACAATTGTAAATCCGACAGGTAACAGCCCCAAGTTACACCATTAACATACTGTATATGTTCGTGTTAGCCAAATGTACAAATAATGTAAATTACTAAATAGCCTTGCAGAACTGGGGTCCTGGGTTTAAATCCCACCAAGGACAACATCTGCAAGGAATTTCCATGTTCTTTTATGGGTTTCCTCCGGGTTCTCGGAGCCTCATTGGAAACAGTGATGCTGATGTTAGTTATGGAATTACTTGTGCTATATAAGTGAATAAAATCAATCATTTGCTTGACACCATCTGCATGGACTGACCATAGGAACAATAGCCATAATATGTTCATTGAATTCCATGGGAAAAATTTCTAGATATACTCTGTGATTTGTACAAAAGTCATTAGTGAGAGGGAGGAGAACTGTGACCATTACCTATTGGAAATTCTGTGATACAGTACGATCTATATGTATAGATGTTCGCATTTACTATAATCCAGCCTGTGATGATAATGAGATGACTGCATAGAGGTGATCGCCACAGAAAAAGAAGTGACATCCGACACTGAGGCTCAGAGGTCAGACAGAAAACTGCAAAATGTCAGAATTTTCAAAATATAGATAATAAAAAATATAAACCAAATTGTTTTAAAAGGAATCTGTCAGCAGATTTGTGTTGCCCAAATCATGGGATGCAAGCATCAGAGCCTGGCTGTGTTATTGCAGCTGGATAGGTCTTTCTTTGAAAAGCTGTCTGGTGAACATAGAGAGAGATATGACTAGTCCACTGCCATGTGTACATGGGGAGAGACTTGTCAATCAATAGCTTCTGTGATATCTGCTCCCAGCTCGTGCATTGTGTAGTGGTTGCTGCTGAGTACTGCAGATCAGCTCATATTCTCTTGAATGGAATCTAAACTGTATTACTCGGCAGCAGCTGGACACAAGGTGCAGTGTACTATGCTGTACATTGCTTACATCCGCTGGAGCAGATATTAGCTAATTGGTGGGGGTGTTGGACCTCCATTGATCTCATACTCCTTACCTCTCTGATCGATAGGTAAATAATTAGTCCTGGTTAAGAACAAGTATCGAGCATGTTGAAATTTCTATTTTCCCCTACAGGAGAAGTCAATGTAGTTCATTGGTTAGGCTGTTCCCACCATAATCTAGGTGTATGATCAATCCAGGTCTGATGTGTATGGGCTTTAGTGGTTATTTTTTAATGTATCACTCATCACTATGTATTTTCTTCTTTTTCTTGTTGTTTTGACAGCACAGTGTATTTTGTAGTATTGCAGCAATCAGTTACGTAGATGATCCTGCAAGATACCATAATTATTTTAGAGATGACGACTAGTGATGAGCAAGTATACTCGTTGCTTGGGTTTTTCCGAGCATGCTCGGGTGTCCTCCGAGTATTTTGGTGTGCTCGGAGATTTAGTTTTCGTCATCTCAGCTGCATGATTTGTGACTTGTAGACAGGCTGATTACATGTGGGAATACCCTAACAAACAGGCATTCCTCACATGTATTCAGGCTGTCTAGCAGTCGCAAATCATGCAGATGAGATGACGAAAACTAATTCTCCGAGCACAACAAAATACTCAGAGGACACCCGAGCATGCTCGGAAAAACCTGAGCAACGAGTATACTTGCTCATCACTAATGACGACCCTTGTGTAATTAACATAGATTCAAATCTGCACGCAAACAACTAAACCAGCTGTATATCCATGCGTGAAAAACTGGATCGGTTGTACAGATGGAGTGAATGAGTTTTGAAAATCAAATTTGTCAGCTTCACCAAATTTTTTCCCAAACCAGAAGTTCTCCAATTGCCCTGCAAGGCATTATGGAAAAGCTTGTTAGGTGCACCCAAGATCATATGATCCTTCTCTAGCTTATATAATCTACTGCAATGTGTAAAATGGTGGCAACAAGTTGTTTGAATTCCTTGGGTGCAGCAAATTTCCAAAAGTTCAACATGCATTCAAGTCTGTGCTTTAAAGGAATGGAGGCTCTGATAAACTGCCATGAGACAAATATATCTCTTTATTCAGAGATTTCTGTAAGTTTTCAGGTGTTTAATACTTATGTATTTCACTCTCAAACTTTTGAAATATAATATTATACATGTGAATTATCACAACCAATTCTTTGAGAATGTTTTCCTGCAAAAACTCTTCTTGTTTTCTGTCTTTTAACACTCTATTCAGCTGATGATAACTTATCTTGGTCTCATATACAGAGAACAGTTGAAGACTGACAACCACAAATGATAAAAAAGTCACTGTAGTGTCTATTGTACTTGTTGACAAGCTGTATGTTTCTCTGTTTGGGTGCTTTCACACTGCGTTCAGGCCCCCATTCAGTGGTTCCATCGTGGCTTATGTCTAAGCTCCCTGCAAATCGGGATTCGGATGTAAGCGTGATGGGGCCATAGACTATAATGATGCTGGCAGAGCGAACATGCGTCCTGAGATGCATAATTTTCGGGCGCATACTCCTACTGGAGGTGGACACCCAGACATAGTCTACTATAAGCCCATTGTTTCATAGGGTGAAATATTTTAGAATGATGAAAAGTACAGTAATTTGATCATTGTCTGCTCTAAAATAAGATTAAAAAAGTGTAAAGCAAATTCCTCAGTTTTCTGTAAAACATCAGACGGCTGATTAATAAATTACTATGTATCATTTCCTGCATGCAGACAGCTGGGCCTCAGATCAGGATATTCATGTCAATGTGTGTAAAGTATGAGTGTGAAAGGCATAACGAAAAGAAATTCCAAGCAGCCATGTTGAGTAAACTCAGGCCCATAGCATATTATCCTGGAAGTGTAAAAGTTTTCTAAAGAAAGAATTTTACAACCAAAAATAAGTGGAATTCTTTGGATTACCAATTTTTATATGGTCACGTTTCAACAAACTGAAGAAATTGCTGAATTCCATGGTTATTCCACCTAATAATAGCTTGACATGCCCACTTAGGTTATTACAGGCTATTGCTTCTAAGGGACTGAGAGGAAATCATTAACTTGGGATACGGAGAATACATTTTTCAGCTTGATGCTTCTCAGTATTTCAATAGCTAGTCATTGATTTCGCCGCCTTGAAGTCACAAGACAACCTATAAGTGATAGTCAACTACTATAAAAAATATATATATTTAATGGTGTATATGTGTGTACAAAACATAAATAAAGGGAGTTTCTTGTAGTAGAGAATGTCAAGTCCAAATATAGACAAGCTTTTGTGGTCTAAAACAGTTATATTTTCACTAGGATGTCTAGAGCAGCGATCCTCAACCTTTCTAACCTCAAAACCCACAATCAGCTCTGAGAGGGTTGCAAGCCTCATCCAGAGCCCCCTGAATATCCAGTTCCTGCCTCCCCCACAGAAGTGACACACACAGACCCCATTATCGGTTTATTGACAACCAAAACTTCCCCACAGATATTACACCAAGGCAATATACTTACATCTAGGGATCCCCATCTAACCCTCTTTCGGCATTCTTGCATCACGCACACCCATCACGCTTTTGACTCGCCCCCAGAGGCTGTGGGGTACTCGGTGCCGGGCCCGTTGATTACAATGGGAGATGGCAATCACCCAGTCCGTGGCCTCAGGCGGTCAATGTAAAAGTGATGGGGATAAAGTTGTTGAGATGATTCGTGACGCCACCTGTGGTTTCTGGTCAGTTTGACCAGCTCTGCAGGGTTGCTTCTCTGGGACAGATGGTGTGGTGCAGCAATGATGTTGAAGCTCCCCACAGGTGGAGCTGTAGTCCCAGGGCAGTGTAGATGAGGTTGGCAAGTGGGGAGATGGTGTAAAGAAGTAGATGTAGCAGAGCCGGGTGTAAGGCGCAAGAATAAGTGGAGGATACAAGGGCATGTAGTTCCAAGGCTTTACTCATAGTCTGGTGCACACAGATGCCTGCTTTAGTGCCGTGTCCTCCAGGTAAGGGGCTCAGCCAACTCCCAGGCAAGGTAAAGTACACCTTTCCAGCACTCCTCCAAAATGTGCCTTCTCTGAATGTCTCCACACTAACGCCTAATCTGAAGTACTTGTAGTTGCGTATTAAACTCAAGTTCCTCCTTCTTGATGTTATTTAGAACTCTACTTGTACGGCAGACAGCTGTAGCCTGCTTCGGGGACTTCTTGCTATCATGCCCTGGCTCACCCACATTGCTGTTGTGCCCCCAAGTCTTAGATGGGAATAAAGTGGTGACGACTTCTATTCCTCCGGTTTCTGCTGCAGGAACATCAGTATCCATACAACCTCGGGGACCGGACCCCGGCCATGCGCATCAAACTTGAGGAAGGGCTCTGCTCTGACCCCAGTCCTTAGGTCTCTTCTTCTCCTTACATCCCGTACTAAACTTTCTTCCTTCTGAAGAATCAGGCTTTCTATGGCTCTTTCCTGTGCCAGCAGCTCCAGGTCACAGGAGTCTGCTGCAGCACTTCCTTCACCTCATCCCTCTCAGGGGATCTCCTCTCACAGACTGACTACTTCCTAATATTCTCATGCTCTCTTGTGCAGTCTAAGCAACCACCCACCTCCCAGCACTCTTCGTGTTCCAAGCAGGGAGCCACCAAAGGTGCTTTGCTACACTACTATGTTGTGTGGGATGCAGGTGTTGGAGTGTGGTCAGGTGTCTCCACCTTACCTGAATAGTGGGGTACCACACCTCAGGAGGAGGTGCAGTACCTCTGTGGCAACTGAACCCTCAGGGGCGCCACACTTTCACATCCAGCTTCAAGCACCCCCTCTATCTGGCAGTATTATCCTATGTCCAGCTTAACACTTACTAAATTTATCTCTCCATCCCAAATGGCAGTATATGCCCATCCAGATTTGTTTTTCTATGTGGGGCTAATCACTAAAGTCACCATCTGGATACCTCCATGTCTTAGGTGTTTGCTAGATCTGGTGGTAATGCACCAAGTTGAAAGACAGCCACAAGCCACACATCGTGGGCCTGCAAGCCACAACTTGGGGATCCTTAGTCTAAAGGTTCATTTGTATGTGCAGATTTTCCCATGTGCCAAACAACTAAGTGAAAATAATTTTCTGCTCTTTTAAAAGCCTGTTCAAAATGATGTGTGTTTTTGGCAGCCCCTAAAGTTCCCGTACACCCTGATAATTTCTTCAGGGTTATCAAATTGTAAAATTAGTATGAATATGTCTGAACTGCAGAAGTTTTGAGAAACAAACTTTAGGCTGTTGACTTTTCATATGCCAAATCCTTTGTTCCCGCAGAAGATCATCTGTTGTGAGAGGAGTCTGGTAGTGACCTATTTCCTGCCCCCAATGAGAAGAGTGGTGGTGAGACTGTAATGAGAAGTGAAGAGAAATAGCTATCACCTTTGGCAGACTTCTGCTATCTAGAATGAGTGGGCATCTTTAGACATACACTGCAAGACTAAGAAACAGTGGGCACCACTAATTCATAATTGAACTCTTAAAGCATGCTGCATAGCAAAGGCGAAAATAGAAGAGAAAAAGATGCATACTAAAAAATAGGGAACTCACAGAAAAATATATAAAATTTTAACTTTATTACTGTAAATAGCAACAAATCACGTGCAACAAGACATACTCATAAAAACATTTAAAAAAACAAAGACAGGTTCAATAGCTTTTTATGCCCTTGATATGGCAATAACCTACTTTCACAGAAATTCACCAAAGTCCAAATGGCAGTATATTAGTATATATCACTAACATATCTAAGTTCTGTTTTCTCATGAATCTTTGTTGATATGAATTTTTTGCTGGTATTATATACTAATATGCTGCCATTTGGATTTTTGTGAATTTCTGTGGAAGTAGATTATGACCATATCAAGGGCATAACCAGCTATTGAACCTTTCTTTGTTTTTTTAAATGTTTTTATGAGTCTGTCTTGTTGCACGTGATTCGTTGTTATTTACATTAATAAAGTTCAAATTTTATATACTGTATTTTTTGGGGAGTTCTCTATTTTTGAGCATGCATCTTTTTCTCTTCTATTTTCTTCATCATTATACATACAGTACAGTATATAGTTTTGAACAAGATTATTATTATTATTATTATTATTATTATTAATAAGAGCAAAATGGAAATTCTTTATAAAGTATTACTTTATATTCGATAATGCAACTAAGAAGGTACTTTTGAAAAGTTGTTCTAAATATTGTGGTCTTTCACTAATTTATAATTACTTTCAATCTGGATGACCCGCCTCAGCACGTTGAGGACTTTAATTTGGGATGTCATTTAATTTGCTGAACAGTATAGCCAGTAAGTTTTGTTTGACTGGAAATAACGGCTAAAAACCTAATTAGAGGACATAACACAGAGAATAAGCCCTTTAGTTTAGCACTTCTTTGAGTATTATATGGCAGCTCGAGTACCTAAAGCTTCATAGTATAGAGATGCTGGGAAATCATTTGCTGTAGCACAGCTTACTGCATAATTCTTTGTGGTGTATTTTGGATATTAAAGAGTAAATCAACAGGACTCAAAGTTTGAACTTGATGGACCTAGGTCTTTTTGCAACCTATGTAACATTTTTTTTTAAATTTTTTTAAAATTTAATTATGGTACCCCCAGGCATTGCAAAGTTTTGATATACAGTGGTGGAAAAAGTATTTAGTCAGTCACAAACTGTGCAGAATGACTGATCCGTGTACATGAAAAAATGAATGGGTCCATGTATCGAGAGACTTTGAGTGCAAACCTCCTTCCATCTACAAGGGCATTGAAGATAAAACGTGAATGGGTCTTTCAGCATGATAATGATCCCAAGCACACCACCAGGGCAACAAAGGAGTGGCTTTGTAAGAAGCATATGAAGGTCCTGGAGTGGCCTAACCAGACTCCAGAGCTCAACCCCATAGAAAACCTTTGGAGGGATTTGAAAGTCTGTGTTGCCCAACAACAGGCCCAAAATATCACTGCTCTAGAGGAGATCTGCATGGAGGAATGGGCCAACATACCATCAACAGTTTGTGCCAACCTTATGAAGACTAAAGGCCCCGTCACACACAGCGATCTCGCTAGCGAGATAGCTGATTTTGTGACACATCAGCGATCTCGCCAGCGAGATCGCTGTGTGTGATGGCGATCAGCGACCGGCCCCCTGCCGGTTATCGCTGATCATGCAGCATCGACAAGGGCCGTTTTTCGATCACTGGTCTCCGGCTGGCCAGCACACATCGCTGCGTGTGGCAGCGAGAGGCCAGAGATCAGTGACGCTGGACGCTGGTTTCTAATATAAACATCGGGTATCCAGGAGCCACGGCTCCAAATGTGCCTAGAGACAGGAGTGACCCCCGGACCCTGGCAGTCATGATGACACCGGAACATCCGCCTGAAGGAGAGCCGTCGAATTCTGGAACAGATGCGGGCCGAACTGACGGGACTCTCCTCGCGACAGGGGCAACAGGTGGAAGCTGTACTGGAGCTCTGCCAGGAAGTCTTCGCTCATCATGTAGATGACTTTGGGTGTACCACAGCTATAGTCCATGAAATCCCTACAGGATGTGCTGCCCCAGTCCAGGAGAGATATCGGCAGATACCGCCTCAGATGTAGAAGAGGTAAAGGAGATGCTGGCTCACATGCTGTCCGCCTCAGATGTAGAAGAGGTAAAGGAGATGCTGGCTCACATGCTGCAGAGTGGAGTCATATGGGAGAGTCAGAGCCCGTGGGCGGATCCTATTGTTTTAGTTCGGAAAAAGGACGTAACCTTACGCTTTTGTGTCGATTACCGACAACTGAATGCCTGTACGGTGTGGAACTCAAATCTCTTACCCTGAATCGAGGAGTCGTTATCTGCCTTGGGAAAGGTGAAGTATTTCTCATCCCTGGATCTGGCCAGTGGATACTGGCAGGTGCCAATGGCTGAACATGATCGGCTGAAGACAGCGTTCATATTGCCTTTGGGATTTTTTTAATTTAATTGGATGCCCTTTGGCCTGACTAATGCCCCTGGGACATTTCAGCAATTGATGGAAAGATGCTTGGGGGATCTGAACTTCGAAGCAACACTTATCAACACTGGACAATATCATTGTCTATGCAGCCACCTTTGAAGAGCACCTCCGGCGGCTGGAGCAATTGTTGAGTCATCTACAGAAGCACGGCCTGAAAGTGAAGCCCCAAAAATGTCACCTTTTCCTTAAGCAAATCATGTACTTGGGGCACATCGTATCCGCTGAAGGAGTGAGACCTGCACATGAGAAGATAGCGGCGGTACAAGACTGGCCCACCCTGAAGACAGTGAAAGACGTTTTGGCCTTTCTGGGACTTACTGGGTACTACCAAAGGTTCATGAAGAATTTCACGGAGACCGCTAATCCGCTGCTGGAACTACTAAAGGGAGTGCAGTCGTGTTCAAAGAATTGGACTATCCAATGGGGAGGTAGCCATGAAGAATCTTTCCAAGCCTTGAAGATGACCTTGACTGAGGCTCCTATACTCACCTATGCGGACTTCTCACAGCCCTTCATTTTTCACACCGATGGAAGTCTACATGGTCTGGGGGCATGCTATCGCAAATGCAGTAAGGGAAGGAATGAGTGATTGCCTATGCTAGCCAGTCTCTCCATGACTCAGAACGGAACCCAGACAATTACAGCTCTTTCAAGCTGGAACTGCTGGCATTAGTGTGAGCGATGACCGAAAAGTTCGCCGAATAATTGTCGGGATCTGAAGTCTTTGTGCATACCGACTGCAATACCTTAACCCAACTGGAAAATGCAAAATTGGAGGCCTTGGAACAATGATGGGTGGATTACATGGCGAAGTATTGGTACAATATCGTGTATCAGGCCATAGCCGATAGCACGTATGCTGATGCTCTGTCGAGAGTGACCCATGAGCGGTGTGGACATGACCGAGATGAAGAGTTAGAGGCCGAGGAGATTCCTGGTTTTCGGGACTTCGCTAGGTCATTGGTGGCGACACAGGGACAGATCGGATAGGCATCTGGGGAACAGGTGCTGGGACGACCTTGGGATAACTGAGTGCAACTCCAGCAAGATTATAAGGAACTTGCCCAGTTGAGACAGTGGGTGGCTCTGAAGCGACTCCCCAGCCGGAGTGAAAGAGATGCTCTGTCCCCAGGGACTCTGCAGATTCTAAGGCAGTGGGAGATACTCTAGTTGGAGGACGGCTTGCTGTATAGAAAAGTGCAGTTGCCGCAGGAGTTGGGGGTCACCTGGTAAGTGATGCGCCCAGAGAAGTTGGTCCATTTAATGGCTACAGATGCCCATGAGAGAGGGGCTCACTTTGGTCTGGAGAAGAGTGGTGGCAAAAGCTGGTATATCACCAAGATTGAAGACTGCAGTAGAGGAAGCCTTTCAACGATGTCAGAGCTGTGAACTAGCCAAACCTCCAGAGCAGAGAACCCCAACGCAGACCATCGTGACTTCTGCCCCCTTAGAGTTGTTGATGATCGACTACTTGACCTTGGGCCCAACTCATCTCGGGTATGAACATTGTCTGGAGATGAATGACCACTTTACCGAGTTCGCTGTGGTGACTCCAACTCGGGATCAGACTGCTGAGTCAGCGGCGCAGGCCATCTGCCGAGACTTCATCCGGGTGTACGGTTGCCCGAAGAGGATCCATTCTAAGGCGCTTGTTTCCAAAGTCGAGTGATGGAGGAGTTACATCGTCTGTACTAGATTGAGAAGTCAAGGACGATGCCCTATCATCCACAGGGGAATGGAGCCTGTGAATGCTTCAATAAGACGCTGATTCAGATGCTCCGAACATTGGAGGAAAATCGGAAAATACAGTGGCCTGAGTACGTGGAGGAATTGGTCTGAGTGTACAACAACCAAGTGCACAGTACAACATGATACATTCCCTGCTGTTCGGGCGAAATGGACAGGAAATAACAGAGCTGGAGTTTGATCCGGAAGAAGACTACCCACGGACGGGGGTGTCTTCCTGGGTTCGAGAACATCAACATTGACTGCAGACCATTCACCGGCTGGTGCAGACTAAGTTTCATGCTTTTTTCACATAGTCATGTCATTTTTTTTTAGAAACGGTTTTTACTTCTGCTCAGCAAAGATTGGCACTATCTTCACTTTCTTTATGGTAGTTCTGTCTAAGTTGAGGAGTGAAGAATAAGGAGGCTCAGAGAGGGGCGTTCCCCTATTCTGATTGTTTTTAAATAGAGAACAGATCTTGACGGAGAAGCAGTTGGATGAAACTTCTAAAGAAGCATGATCTAGCTATGCGAGGCAGCACTGCTGGATGGTGTTTGATAGAAAAGGAAGCGTATTATTTTCCATTGCCTAAATGATACCTAAACAAGAGCATAACCCTCTGTGACCTTGACAGGGTCCATGCGGGAGGAGAGCCTGTCGACACAACGCCTAATTCAGCTTTCAGCTGGATGTATGTCCGAGGACCACATCCAGTTGAAATGCATAGCGGCACAGAGAAGTGGCCAGGATGAGGGACATTATTACAGGAAAGGGCCCAAGATGGGGGACATTATTATAGTAAGAGGCCAAAGACATTATACTAAGAAGGGGCCGGAATGAGGGACGTTATACCAGAAAAGGCTCTGGGATCGGGGACATTATTAAAGGTAGGCGTCAAGATGAGGGACATCACTATATGGGGAGGCAAACACATGTCTTTATAGGATCTATAATGCTACAAGAGCCCTGGACTAACATACAGGTAGGGCCCCAGGTCCAAATTTTGCACCAGGGCCCATCGGTCTCCAGTCACGCCACTGTACCTGAATAAAAAAAAATATGATTTTAGTTACTCTTGAAATGCAAAATAATAACTCCGTATTATGAAGTAATACTTCCACAGTCTGGAAGAAAACTGGAAAAGTTTTAAGGAAAGGAGTAACTTTTTGTTCCCATCGTAGAGAGTCTGCAGATAAGCTACTGAATGTGTTAGGCCGGAG
Organism: Dendrobates tinctorius; assembly: GCF_039654945.1. Classification (NCBI taxonomy): domain Eukaryota; kingdom Metazoa; phylum Chordata; class Amphibia; order Anura; family Dendrobatidae; genus Dendrobates; species Dendrobates tinctorius. The sequence continues at coordinate 15,384,355 of NW_027361747.1, read as the reverse complement.
TCACACTAGCGAGAAATACGGACGAGTGCTATGCGAGGAAAAATTGCATAGCACTTGGACCAATGTTAATCTATGGGGCAGCTCCCATCATCCAATTTTTTCTTGCCAATGCAAGTCTATGGGTGCGAGAAAAAATTGGATTACACACGGACTATGCATGTGACTTGTGAGGAATACAAGAAGACTTCTCCAGGTGACAAGAAATTCACTCATCCATTATCAGGAGGCTTTGGCATGCAAATTACACTCGAGAGCAAACCAGGAAGCATGCCTCCACGGAGTGTAGCATCATGTCCAAACACATCAATATCGAGATGCTGATAGTTCTGGTCCAGGAGAGGCCAGAACTTTGGGACCAATGCAACGCACATTATGCGGACCGCGCAAGAAGGATGCAGCATGGAGGACAATCTGTGACCACATGTTACCTGATTTTGAGGAGCGACCTCCTGAGGTCCAGCAAGAAATTAGTAAGTACAATCATAAAAAATTTTCTCTAAAGTTTTACATGAGGTAACAAATTGCCGTAACCTCATCATATGTGATGTGTTTAGTAATATGTGTCATATTTCAGACTATACACATGCTAAAAGTAGCAGCCCACATTACACTGAAGCCTACATGTTGCAAGCCACACAATGTGATTAATAGTTAATATTTTTTTGTTTTCTTTTGCAGTTACTGATGTCACTAGACGCTGGCGGAGTTGCCGGGACCAGTACCGGTGGGAACGGCAGCATTTTGGGCGGAATGGTGATGCAAGAAAGATCCAAGAAACGCAAATATATTTATTTTGACCGCCTCAATTTTCTGGCACCGATGATAGATCTCAGACCGTAAGTGCATGCATGACCCCACATCTTTTACACATGCTCTAATAGGCATATTTAAACTTGTTTCTAAAATCAAATTTTTGTTTAACAACAGAACGGAGTCAAAATTTACTGAAAGGGAGACAGCTTCTGACTGCGAGGTTGACATTGACCCCGTTGGTGAAGGTGACGAAGTGGCTGGCCCATCTTTGCACCAACAGGCAGCAACCACCCACCACAACCAGCAGCGTCTTCTGCCACACAGGAGGTTAATCCCGAGGATGAGGAAGCAGCCCACAGCAGCAGTCCAACCATGCCTCTGGATACCTCACCCCAGCCTTCAGTAATACCACTCCGTGGGCGGCGCAGAAGGGTGCTTTCCACCACTGGCACAAGGAGGCAATTTGTCACAGGAGTGTTGGACTACTTGTCCAGGGCTGCCCATGACGATGGGGAGGAAGTGCACTCACGCAGTCTGGCATGCTACTTGTGGCTCCTTCCGCGTTCGGTGAGGCTGCGGGCCAGAGGTGCCATTCAAATCCTCATCGATGCATGCACACCCCCAGACCCCCCATTTTTCTGAAAAAGTGGCAAATGTCATCAAGCAACCTTCTGTCACTGCAAGATTTTCAAGAAGAGCAGACATGAACAGTTGCTGCAGCACCTCCACCACATATGGTATCCCAATGTGTAAAATGAGGATGATTGACCTCATGGAGATCAACATCCAACACTGCGGAGACACCATCACGTGTTTCTCAACGCAAGCAATGTCTAGCCAGGTCTTTCCCCGGGAAGGAACAACCACGGGAAGGGCAGTCTCCATTGAAGGAAACCACCTATGCCAAAACATGGTATCCATCCACAGACAGCTGTTTCGGGGTATTTGCCCCTCATCAGTGTGGAGTAGGAAACTGGCTAGTAGGAGCAATGCCTAGTAAAAGACTGTGTAAAATGAGGATGATTGACCTCATGGAGATCAACATCCAACACAGCGGAGACACCATCACGTGTTTCTCAACGCAGTGATTCTAGAGCACTGCCCCCATCCCTCTAGAATCACTGCGTTGAGAAACACGTGATGGTGTCTCCGCAGTGTTGGATGTTGATCTCCATGAGGTCAATCATCCTCATTTTACACAGTCTTTTACTAGGCATTGCACCTACTAGCCAGTTTCCTACTCCACACTGATGAGGGGCAAATACCCCAAAACAGCTGTCTGTGGATGGATACCATGTTTTGGCATAGGTGGTTTCCTTCAATGGAGACTGCCCTTCCCGTGGTTGTTCCTTTCCGGGGAAAGACCTTGCTAGTCATTGCTTGCGTTGAGAAACATGTGATGGTGTCTCGGCGGCTTCTGTTTTGCACATATGGCATCCCAAACACAAGCCACCCAAACCCCACATCAGCCCCAACCTGGACACATGTATGAGTATACAGCACCTGCCCAATATGGCCACTTGAGCAGACCCATTGTTGGAGGTTGGTTCCAACATGTGTCTGGTCAACATGGCCATATTGGGGGTATGACCAAATGGGTCACTTCCTTACTCAGGAGTTAATGCAGCCATACCCTCCACCCCACTGTTATGGTCAGCCACAGGAACGAGCCTTGGTCCAGAATCCTGCCTACCCATCTGCCATACCACAGGTTGACAGTCAGGTTGGGCATCCACCTATACCTAGTTCGGCACATGGTGGCCTCCTGACATCACCACCCCCAACCTACCAGAACCTGTAATGTTATTTTTTGCTGTCCTGTAAGGTTTTTTTTTTTTTTGTGGTTTTTAGTATTTGCGTTGTCCTTTAATACTTTATTATTGGCCATGGTTAGTAGGCCTAAACTGCCATATGATGTTAATATGGTGTATTTATTTTACAAAAAAAATATTTTTTGAGTAAAAACATTTAAAACTATATGAGTGTGATGTGTTGTTAGGACGACATACATTATGTGTTATGTGATTTGTACCAAAGTCTATACATAGGTTTGGGCAAAAAACACACACTTCAAACAGTAACATTACTATAATTAATTTCTAACAAAGGGAAAAACACTACAAAAGAAACAGCATTGTCTTGCCAGGGAGTAGATTCCTCTGGTGAAACAAAATAATTGGTTAATATATCACGCACTTTTAGCTCAGAGGGCTGACGATGTGGATGTGTAGTAGACAAGTCATTATTTGCAGACTCCACTTCATCACAAGCATTGGATGGACAGCCATGGTATCAGGTGAAGTTGTGAAGTACCACTCACGCTTTTATCACCACATTCACATTGCCAAATGGTGGGTCCTGCAGTCCACCATTCAACTTGGTGAAGGCAAAGAGAATGCCCAAGGTACACTCCACCAGACGTCGGGCACGGGAAAGACAAAAATTAAAGATCCTGCGCCGGTGGTCCAGGCCCCTCTGTGGATAGGGCCTCAATGAGGTTGCGTGATAGCTGAAAGGCCTCATCTGCAACCATCATGTAAGGCACCGCTTCCATAGTAGCCCCTGGTAGGTAACATGGGGGTGGGAGGTCTACTTCATTATTGCGCAGCCACCGACCCATAATGGCAGAATTGAAGACTCTGGAGTCTACAGTTCTTCCATAAGCCCCAATATCTACAATTATAAACCTGCAGGCACTGTCAATCAGGGCCAACAGCACTACAGAAAAATACTGTTTATAATTATAATATTGGGACCCTGAGTTTGGCGTCTTATGCACACGGATGTGCTTCCCATCCAGGGCTCCAAAACATTGTGGAAACTGGCACGTGTCCTGAAATCCATGGGCTATATGCAACCAGTCTGCCATTTTGGGCACAGACATGACCACTTGATGGAGTCGGGACCAGATTTCTGAGCACATAGACCGGACAATGCCTGAGATGGTGGTTTTTCCTATTTAAAATTCTAAATGCAGTGCTGCATATGAAATCCCAGTGGAAAGAAAGCTAAAGGTAAATAGAAAAAGAAAAAAAAAAATTAGAAGCCATGCCACCAAATACCCATTTAATCATTACTCAAAGTTATAGGCTATAATCAATAAGCTATGCATTAACAACATTAAATTACATGCAATGGCTTTGGTCTTTATTACACAAGCATATATTGTAAATGTATAAATGTGGTTTTTGATACATACAAAAAATGAGCAAAATAAGTAAGGTATAAGGCCATGAAATAAATTAGGCTGTTTTAAACATCATCAACACAGAAGTTTAACATTTGCACATCCTGGTGTCCTTAAGGCTGTGTGCCCACGATGCGTTTTGTTAAGCATTTCCGCAGCGTTTGTGCCGGATCAGACGCTGCAGAAATGCTTAAAAGATGCATCAAATTAATTATCATGCGTTTTTGACTTTTTGTGCCAATGCATGCGTTTTTAACCGCTCAGGAACCACTTAGCGGCTAAAAATGCAGCATGCTCATTAATTCCCGCATTACTCAGCGTTTTTAGCCATCCCCAATATTCCCAGAAATCGCGTGTCAAAAACGAGTAAAAAAACGCGCAAGAAACGCGCGGAAAAAGACGCACGTTTTCTGGGAAAGGGGATCCTTTTCCTGAGCATTTAAAAACGCCAGCGTGGGCACATAGCCTAAAGGTGACCCCAGGGCGCACAGCAAAATATCAAAGTGGCAAGGCTCATCCGACAATATTGAAAGAACTTGTCCGGATGGCTATGCAGAGATTTATAGAGATGATGGAAATGGGCTTTAGTGAGCCGTCGCCTCAAAAGCGGATGGACCCACATTCGTCTCCACCTCCTCAGATCCACAATCACTGGGTATGGCTCCCCAAAACGTCGGGATAAAACCCAGTTGTAAAGCACCCGCTCAGTTGTGTTAAAAGTAAGCCTGTCTGACATGTTTGTCACAAAGCAGAAATAACACAACACAAGCACGGCCAGAAAATCCAAAGATTGGAGGCTGCCACCTGTTGTAGAGCCAATAAATAGGGTTCTTGATGATGACTTAAATTTCTTTCAGGCCTAAAAACCGTTATCACCATTTTGCAAGCCGACGAGAAAATCTCACTGTACGGATATCATACGGATGTCACACAGATGTCACACGGATGCTTAGATGCGAGGAAATCGCATCCTCGCATTGCACATGGATGACATACGGATCACTGTTCTTGAAACATTTGTGCGATTCTTGTGAGTCAGTCTGCTGGTATACATAATGCTGGAGGACTGGAATAGCTATTATGGGGATCTATGATATTGGCTCACTACCTGTGAACCAACATCTGTTAACACAGCTTTAGGTAACATAACCCAGACCACACAATCATAAAAGTAAGACGAGTTTGGCCTAATCTCTAGGATATCTAGTAATACACAACCACAGTTCTATTTTACCATTTTATTTCTTTCCAGGTCAGGATGGAGTATAAAGAAAAAAAAATGAAGTTTTAATGGGGAATGGTGCTGACATTTTATGTCCTTTCTAAATTTATAGAATGGGACCCAACACTCACAAGCTGGAATCGCTGCTTCTGATGAAATCATACCCTATGTGCTGCTGCGTCCTGAAAACCTTTCTATGTTGACATATGGGATGCAAAATCGCTGTGACTAATTTGCCAAAAGCTGATGCTTTGAGAATTGAGCTTTTATGTGATGAAGCTGTAACTATCACTTTTCAAAGCTTGTGCAGATTAAGCTATAGATTAAAGAGGGGTGAACTATAAAAAAAACCCATGAACAATAACAGCACTTGTTTTATAGGACCAAACAAATGTCTCAAGGTTAAATGTTTCTGTAAAAAAGTATTAGAACTAATATTGGTCTGATTATTCTATCACATCCAGCGGACAAAATAATCCATTTCTTTCTGGCTATAATCAGATAATCTGCTATAGAAAGTTCAGAGATGTAATAATAATATTCGGCCATTGTTGCCTTCTTCTCTTCACTAATTAATGTTACAGATGATTCTCTATGGTAATTATTGATGTCATGTCTTGCACAATGTGCTGCAGTGATGGCTGTCACTAGGCGAGTGAAATATTATTGCACCCAATATAATTAATTTCTTTTTAAAGAAAAAAAAAAGTGGAAATGACCAACAACCAAGAATAAAATGGTTCACCAGTTATCACACAATGGTGCTTTATGAGCAACTGTGGCTAGGCTTATTTGTTGAAATTTATAAGGTGCAAGTCCAGGCCTACCGTCATGGCCAAAAGTTTTGAGAATGACACAAATATTATATTTTCACATGATCTGCTGCCCTCTGGTTTTTATGTGTGTTTGTCAGATGTTTTTATCACATTCAGAAATATAATTGCAATCATATTATGAGTAACAAAAGGTTATATTGACAGTTAGAATGAGTTAATGCAGCAAGTCAATATTTGCAGTGTTGACCCTTCTTCTTCAGGACCTCTGCAATTCTCCCTGGCATGCTCTCAATCAACTTCTGGATCAAATCCTGACTGATAGCAGTCCATTCTTGCAAAATCAATGCTTTTATTTTGTCTGAATTTGAAGGTTTTTGTTTGTCCACCCGTCTCTTGATGTTTGACCACAAGTTCTCAATGGGATTAAGATCTGGGGAGTTTCCAGGCCATGGTCCCAAATCTCTATGTTTTGTTCTCTGAGCCATTTAGTTATCACCTTTGCTTTATGGCAAGGTGCTCCATCATGTTGAAAAAGGCATTGTTGATCGCCAAACTGCTCTTGGACGGTTAGGAGAAGTAGCTCTTGGAGGACATTCTGGTACCATTCTTTATTCATGGCTGTGTTTTTAGGCAAGACTGAGAGAGAGCCCATTCCCTTGGCTGAGAAGCAACCCCACACATGAATGGTTTCAGGATGCTTGACAGTTGGCATGAGACAAGACTGGTGGTAGCGCTCACCTGGGTCTTCTCCGAATAAACCATTTTCCAGATGTCCCAAACAATCGAAAAGGGGATTCATCAGAGAAAATGACTTTACCCCAGTCCTCAGCAGTCCACTCCCTGTACCTCTTGCAGAATATCAGTCTGTCCATGATGTTTTTTCTGGAGAGAAGTGGCTTCTTTGCTGCCCTCCTTGAGACCAGGCCTTGCTCCAAGAGTCTCCGCCTCACAGTGCGTGCAGATGCACTCACACCTGCCTGCTGCCATTCCTGAGCAAGCTCTGCACTGCACTGCTGGTAGCCCGATCCCGCAGCTGAAACACTTTTAAGAGACGGTCCTGGCGCTTGCTGGTCTTTCTTGGGCGCCCTGGAGCCTTTTTGGCAACAAGGGAACCTCTCTCCTTGAAGTTCTTGATGATGCGATAGATTGTTGACTGAGGTGCAATCTTTCTAGCTGCGATACTCTTCCCTGTCAGGCCATTTTTGTGCAGTGCAATGATGACTGCACGTGTTTCTTTAGAGATAACCATGGTTAACAGAAGAGAAACAATGATGCCAAGCACCAGCCTCCTTTTAAAGTGTCCAGTGGTGTCATTCTTACTTAATCATGACAGATTGATCTCCAGCCCTGTCCTCATCAACACCCACACCTTTGTTAATGGAGCAATCACTGAAACGATGTTAGCTGGTCCTTTTAAGGCAGGGCTGCAATGATGTTGAAATGTGTTTTGGGGGATAAAGTTCATTTTCTAGGCAAATATTGACTTTGCAAGTAATTGCTGTTAAGCTGATCACTCTTTATAACATTCTGGAGTATATGCAAATTGCCTTTAGAAAAAATGAAGCAGTAGACTTTGTAAAAATTAATATTTGTGTCATTCTCAAAACTTTTGGCCATGACTGTAGTGTCCTATATGTGAGGCCAGTACTAGATAGAGCCCAAAACTTAAAAGAAATATCCAGGACTTTGCAAAACAAAAAAATATGCCTCAGCACTAATAAGCAGGTATATTTGACCTAGCTGACTGTTGTGCTCAGCACCATTCTCCATCGGCACAGAGTGGTCACTGACTGCTCCTGCCAGTGATTCAGCAACTTCCGCTGACGTCAAGTCGACATAGCTGTGGTTTCTTTTATTCTCAGCTCTGTTGACAGGGCGGGACTTCCAACGTTATTTTGATTGATAGCCAGATCCCCTTCTAACTAACTGGGGGAGCCGGCTGTCAATAAGCATCACACCAGCAGTCCCACCCTGTCAGCAGAGCAGCCTGGAAGAGGAAGTACTGCTTGGCTGACAGAGATCAGCTGAATCACTGGCAGGAGCGGTCTGTGATCGCTCTGTGCTGACGCAGAACGGTGCTGGGCACAACAGTCAGGTAGGTTGCAACTACTTGCCTCTGTACGCTTTGGCTTTTTTTTAAGCAGCAGATATCTCCTTGAACTCTTTCATGACTAGGCAATTTTTTTTTTATTGTGTTGCTCTTTCATTTTTTTCCTTCCCATCTTCAAAGAGCTGACATTTTTTTGTTCTGGCAACATAACTAAGAAAGCTTGTTTTCTTGTGGGTTGCAGTTATAAATTATACAATATAATTATTTCACCATATAAGGTATCGAAATATTAGAAAAAATTGCATTGAAAAAAAAATTAAATTCCGCAATTTTGGGGGGAAAGGTAAAATTTGTTTTTGCGGCAGTATTTCATAAAAATGACATGATAATTTGGTTCATTAGGTATAGTTTTATAAAATTTTATATTTTAGTAGCAAAACATATTCAGAAAAAAAAATAATTTGTGTTGCGATTTTGTGAAATCCATACCTTTTATACTATAATGGACATGTATGAGGGCTTGTTTTTTGTACAGTGAGCTGATGTTTTGTATTGAAACCATTTGAGGGGATATATATATATATATATATATATATATATATATATATACTGTATTTATTTTAATTAGGGATGAACGGACACATGCATGTTCGGGTTTGTTAGGTCAGCGAAACTGAAGTTCAAAGTTCAGTTCAGGCATAAGAACTTTACCCATACTTGACTCAGAACCCAAGTCAAAGGGCACCCGATCAATGATGCTGTAAAATGGCTGTAAAATGGTTGAAGTAAAGGCTGCGGGACTGAAACAGGAAGTAAAATGGGGTTAAGAGCAGGACAATTGCCCTGCAAACAAATGTGGATAGGAAAATGACTTAAAATAACATAGAATAACAAAAAATAATAATCTTGAAACAGGAGGCGAAGGTCCAACTTGAGGAGGAGGTAGACGTGGCGGTGTAGGTGGAAAAGCCAGTGGAGAAGGTAGCCAACACTGTTTTAGTTTTTTTTAAAGGGAAATTAATTAAAAGAACATAGGATAAAAAAATCACTATAAAGAACCAGAAGGCAGAGGTCCAAGTGGAGGTGGACGTAGCAATGTAGGTGGAAGAGGCAGAGGTAGCCTCTGTGAGTTGCATTTTTTTTTTTAGGGAAATCTTAAAAAAACAAAGAATAAAAAAACCCAACAGTCTAGAACCAGTAATAGGAGGTCCAAGTGGAGGTGGTCATTTTTACAGAATGAACAAATAGAATGAACAAACTGCAGTGGAGTATACCAACGGCTGGGGGCAGCTGGTCTGCTTCTCTAGTCAGCCAAACATATGGACAAGTCTTGTGACATCCACACCTGGTTCATTTTTATTAATAGGAGCTTGCCAACATTGGCTGTGGACAGGCAGATGCGCCTGTCTGTGATCACACCCTCTGCCATGCTAAACATGCTTTCCAACAGTACACTTTCCACAAGGCAGGCCAGCACCTGCAAGGAATAAGGGCAAGTTTAGGCCATGTATCCAATTTGGAGACCCAAAAGTTAAATGGGGCAGACCCATCACGTACTCTTCCAACATGTTGAAATGCTAATACAGACCATATAAGATGGTGGTGCTGGATGTTGTGGCGTGCTGATGAAGGTTTTCCACATTTTGGTTGTGCTAAACCTCCCTGTGCTGGGGACTTTCTCATCTTCTACCTTGAGCTTCCACTAAGCACCTGCTGTCAGGTGTGAATGCCATCAGTAGTGCATCTACCGGCATGTGCTTGTATGTGCTTACATACAGATGCTACAGAGTATCTGTTAATGGACACATTAAATCAGTTAATTTTTGCCGGCTTTGATGAAGTACAGAACACAGTAAGAGACATGAATCAGTCAATGAGTCCATGGAAAAGCAACAACAAAGCTTAGTATTTCTAAGGCAATAATCCCAGACTATATGCCTGTCAGACTATACATAGAGTCATAGAATCATAGAATGGTAGAGTTGGAAGGAACCTACTGGGTCATCTGGTCCAACCCTCTGCTCAAAAGCAGGATTCATTAAATCATTCATTAAATCATTCCAGACAGATGTCTGTCCAGCATCTGTTTGAAGACTTCCATTGAAGGAGAACTCACCACCACTCGTGGCAGCCTGTTCCACTCTTTGATCACTCTATCAAAAAGTTTTTTCTAATATCTAATCTGTGTCTCCTCCCACTCAGTTTTATCCCATTGCTTCTAGTCTTTCCTTGTGCAAATGAGAATAAAGATGATCCTTCTACAATGTGACAGCCCTTGAGATATCTGTAGATAGCTGTTAAGTCTCATCTCAGTCTTCTTTTTTGCAAGCTAAACATACACAAATCCTTTAACCGTTCCTCATAGGACATGGTTTGTAGACTAATCACTAGAGTTGAGCGAAACAGGTCGGTCAATTTCAAAAATCGCCGACTTTCGCCAAAGTCGGGTTCCATGAAACGAAACCCGACCATAGTGTGAGGTCAGCCATGATGTCGGCGACCCGAGCACCAAAGTCGCGTTTCAAATGATGATTTCAGCGCCATTTTTCAGCCAATGATGGAGGACGCACACTGTGGGCACCGCGATGACATAGGCAGCGGCCAGCACCATCTTAGAGAAGGGCATTGAAGTGATTGGCTGGCTTTGTGTGGCGTCACAGGGGGTATAAAAGGCTGTGAACGACGACCGCCAACCTACTTCTGCCGATCTTACAATAGGAAGAGGTGCTGCTGCTGATTCTGAACAGGGAGAGCGTTGGGCAGGGAAGAAAAAAAACTGCTTTTGCTGATAGCGCTTTTCACTGTACAGTTAGTGTGCAGTGAAAGGGAAGGATTTTTGTTGTGTGCAGCAGCACTGGTGGTGATTAGGCTGCCTTTTAAGGCTACCTGCTAGGTGCATTGCTGTGTGCACACTGGGGTTCAAACTGCTTTTTTCAAAGCACTCCAAATTTTATTATTTTGTCTTGGTGAGTTACTGAGCGTTCATTTTTTCACACATTATCTAGCGGTGTACGCTCCTCACACACTACCGTGTATTCCGCCTAGTATCACGGACAAATAGAAGCTATCTGGGTGTGACTCTGGAAGAAAAAGCCGAAGAGTTTGTCCATTTTTCCAGACCTACACCTTAGAGTCGTATCCATTTTTTAAACAGTTTCGTATATCTGCTGTTTGATTACAGTCAAAACTAGACAGAGACAGAGTGTGTCAGTCCGTATACAAATGGGTAGCCCTCCCAGGGCCGTGGGGTACTTGGTACCGGGCCGGTGTCAGCGGGATGTGTCACAGCAGCAGTGACCCAGTCCGTGGCCCTAGGCACCAAAGTAATCAGAGGTGTTGAATGGTGGTTTGTAGTTAATGGAATAGTTCGTGACGCCACCTGTGGTGTTTGGCAAGTGGGATGTTGGGCCAATGCTGCATGCAGATCCTCTGGGGCTGGTGGTGTGTTGCAGCCAAGATGGTGAAGCTCCCCACAGGTGGAGCTGTAGCCCCAGGGCAGTGTAGATGTAGGGGTAGAGGAGAGGTGCAGGCGGTGTGGAAGCTGATACCCAGATGTAGTGGTACAGGGTGTGTTGGTGCAGGAATAATTGGAGGACACCAGGGCGTGCAGTTCCAAAGCTTTACTCACAGTCTGTAGCACACAGAGATGCCTGCCTCCGTGCTGTGTCCTCTGGGTCAGGGACTCAGTCAACCTCCAGATCAGATGGAATGCTCCCTTCCAACACTCGGCCAACATGTGCCTTTCTGAACGTCTCCTCTTATAGCGCCTTTAAGTGTGAAGTATTCCTAGTACTGAGTTACACTGGAGTGCCTCCTGACAGATGGTCCCAAGAACTCTACTTGCACAACAGACAGCTGTAGCCTGCTTCAGGGACTCCTCTCTCCTGAGTCCCGACTCACTATTCACGTTGCTGTTGTGCCCCCAATTCTTAGATAGGAGTAGTGCATTTACAGCCCACTACTCCACCGGTGTCTGCTGCAGGACCTTCAGTATCCATACAACCTCGGGGACCGGACCCAGACCTTGCGCTTAGAACTTCTAGGCAGGGTTCTCCTCTAACTCACATCCTCTCTGTTCCCTTTTACTCCTTCGTTTCGTACTAATCCCTCTCTCTCATAGAAGATCAGGTTTCAGTCCAATGTCTTTCTCCTTCTTTCCTTTCCTGTGCCAGCTGGCTTAGATCACTGAGGCAGCTGCAGAACTCCTTCCTCCATCCCTCTTCCAGGGATCCTCACTCCTCTCCAAGTGACTCTCTCTCTCCTACTCCCTGACTGACTGACTACCTAAACCCTCCCGCTCTTTATGTATTCTAAACTCCACCCGCCTCTCAGCACGTTTCGTGTTCCAAACAGGGAGCCACCAAAGGTGCTCTGCTACACTCCAAGCAGGGAGCCGCAATGTGGCTTTGCTAAACTACCATGTTGTGTGGGATGCGAGTATTGGAGCGTGGATAGGAGCCTCCAACTCACCTGGATGGTAGGGTACCACACCTCAGGAGGAGGTGCAGTACCTCTGTGGCAACTGAATCCTCAGGGGCGCCACACAAATGCACGGAGCTTGACAATTTTACATACACACACCGTACAGCGGTGTGCGCTCCTCAAACACTACCGTGTATTCCGGCTGGTATCAAGGACAAATAGAAGCTATCTGGGTGTGAGTCTGGAAGAAAAAGCCAAGGAGTTTGTCCGTTTTTCCACACCTACGCCTTAGAGTCATGTCCATTTTTCAAACAGTTTCGTATATCTGCTGTTTAATTACGGTAAAAAATAAACAGAGACAGCGTGTGTCAGTCTGTATACAAATACATGGAGCTTCACAATTTTACATAACACCGTACAGTGGTGTACGCTCCTCACACACTACCGTGTACCGCCTTCTAGCACGGACAAATAGAAGCTACCTGTGTGTGACTCTGGAAAAAAAAACCAAGGAGTTTGTCCATTTTTCCACACCTACACTTTAGAGTCATGTCCATTTTTCAAACAGTTTTGCATATCTGCTGTTTGATTACAGTCAAAACTAGACAGAGACAGCATGTGTCAATCCGTATACAAATACACGGAGCTTGACAATTTTACATGCACACACCGTACAGCGGTGTACGTTCCTCACACACTACCGTGTACCGCCTTCTAGCACGGACAAATAGAAGCTACCTGTGTGTGACTCTGGAAAAAAAAACGAGGAGTTTGTCCGTTTTTCCACACGTACACCTTAGAGTCGTGTCTGTTTTTCAAACGGTCCATAACGGTCCAATGCATACTGTGAAAGCGTCTGTGACTAACATAATATATACGTTGATTTAATTTGTTTAATACACCTAACACAGCTGGACGCTCCTCATACAGTACCATCTCTCTGCTGGTATTTTGGTTACATGAGGAAGTATGGTGGAACAGGCCACAGACAAGGGCAGGGGGGCACGGCTGGTACTGATGGTGGTGGTACATTGGCTGGTTCTGGCAAAAGCACAATAGCCGCTAAGGCAGGAGGTGTTGAGCCTGCGTCATCCTCTGGCCCAAGAAGGCCTGTAAGGTTGCCTTTTCTTGGAGTAGGAAAACTGCTTTTAAAGCCGGAGCATCGGGAGCAGGTTTTGGCGTACATTGCCGAAACAGCCACCAGCTCTATTGCCTCCTCTTCTGAACGGTCGAAACCTGCAAGCACGGAGTCATCAGTGCATTCTGGTCATAAAAAAAACCCATTCCTTGTGTCCTTCACCCCCACCAAAAGTTAAGGATGCGGCAGCCCACACTGCAGATTACTCTATGGAGCTCTTTTCACATACCATGCCTGGGTTATCCAGTCAAATCCTGAATTCCCCAGTCCAAGATGAATGTGACATGGAGTGCACTGATGCGCAGCCACTGCTAGATGATTCTGCTGGTACATTGACCCACAGCACTACATTGCCGTCGCAGTCTATTGAGCCAGAATCTGACCCTGATGAAACCCAGGTGCCCCTTCCCGCATACCATACCACCTTACACGGTGACACAGAGGAAGGTAAAGAGGAAGGTGCAGATGACTTTGAAGAGGAGGTGATGGATGACCCATTTCTGGACCCAGATTGGCATCCATTGGGGGAGGAGGGTGGCGCTGGCAATAGTTCAGATAAGGAGAAGGATCCGCAGCAGGCATTGACATCGCAGCAGCAGTTATCTAGCAGACCCGTAGCTGTCCTAAAACGTGGAATAAAAACTAAAAGAGTTACAGGACAGCTTGACCAGAAGGTCAACTTAGCACAGCGTGCAAGGCCAGAAAATGTTTACCATAGTAGGTTGCAGGACAGTTGCAGGACAGCTTGGCCAGATGGTCAACTTAGCACAGCGTGCAAGGCCAGAAAATGTATACCATAGTAGGAAGAGTGCAGTGTGACACTTCTTTGTCCAAAATCCTACTGATGAGGCAAAGGTTACCTGTAAGAAGTGCGGAAGGACCTTTAGCCGAGGTAAGCAACTCAGAAATTTGTATACCAGTTGCATGCTTAGACATTTAATCAACATGCACTTTCAAGCGTGGATGCACTACAAAATCTCAGGAAACACATGTGCACCTGCTCCGACTGAAGGTAGCCAACAAAGCTCCATCGCTACCCCCACTGTAAGACCCACCGCCACCATTAAGCACACCTCCTCTTCCTCCTCTTCCTCGGACTTGCCCAATTCCACCCTTTGCAGCAGCTGAATGTCCAGCCAACAGATCTACATTTGCAAATTTTTAAACCTCCCTAACTGGGCTGCCCACCCCTTCCCCAACGGCTGGGGTCAAGACCTGGCGCACCCCGGCAAGTACCGTTGCTCTGAACAGGTGGACGGGCCCACTGATGGCCGCCGGCAATGGCACAGGGCCCCTCACAGTACAATACAGTGTCTCAGATGGTGGGAGGGCCCACTCGCCGTCAGACACACCAGCGTACTATGAGGGGCCCTGTGCCAGTACCGTCGACCACGATTGTGCCCCCCCGCTTGGTAATGGCCACAGTACTTGCAAGTTGCAATACTTAACTCTCCCTGCTCCACCACTTTGTAGTCTGGGCAGTTAAATCCTTCACAGGGACGGCCACTCGAAATTTGGTGTATTGATCAATGATGGTTAAGATGTAGCTATGGCCTGTCCTGCTGGCCTCTACCTTCAGATGATCAATGGCTACCATTTGAAATGGACGTCAACTTAAAAGCGGATGCAGTGGTGGTTTATGATCACCTTTCACAGTTGTGATAGTCACAGACGTGTGACATTCCTGCCACCATTTTTCAATGTCTCCTCTCATGCCAATCCAATAGAATCGCCTACGGCCTGTGGCTTCTGTCTTTTGCACTCCAAAATGACCAGACACATCATGATAGGCAGTGAGGACAATGGGTACATCTCTCCCTATGATCACAATTTGATGGAGACGAGTAACGATGATGTGATCCACGCTACTGCAATAAAGCAATCCTTTCTTCACAAAGAAATTTTTTCACTTTCTCCACAGACACAGTAATTGAGGGTCTGCATCGCCTCTGCAACAAATACCGGGAGGTTTCCCGGCGATGAGTAATTCCAAAATTTCTGCTAACACTCGACTTTGCGTCTATACTTGTCTCCATGTAGTTTCCAGTAGCGGAGATTCTTGACTGGCTTACTGAGATTGAAATGTATACAAAGATTTAAAAGTACCACAACACTGTATACTGATGTACGCTATGAATACCTTTCCCTTTTTCTACTTTTTTAATTCTGGTGTAATACATAGTGAGCCTGTGAGTGTCTGTGTCTAACTCCGGAAGTATAGATGGAAATTTAACCCTAGACTGGACACACCTGGTATGTGCCGATACAGTACCTTGTCTCAAAAATTTGTATTAAGGTATCATCTGTAGGATAACCAACTATGGGGGGGACCCTCTTCTTGCTGCAGACAAACACGAGACTGAGACAGAGTTTGTATTGAACAGACCCGTTTTTAGTTCCCATCCTTCTGTCAACAACAGCAATTCACCACAGTCGCTTCACATTTTTCTGTACACAGGCCCCGGTACCTTCACTTCCTTTGTAACTATAATCGTGGCGTCCTCTGTGGCTCTTCCACTGTGGCTGGCCTGGGCCCAACCACCACAGCGCTGCACCAGTCAGAGGACACCATCCATATGATAGCCCCAGGCCGTCTTTGTCTGCAGCTACCGTCCTCTGCCCCACCCCCCTGTGACTGCCTCAACTGTCAGTCCTCTCTGGAGCCTTTCCACTGTCTCTATTTCCTCAGCAGAACTTCATCTTTACTGTGCTCCCTTAACTGACTGACTCTTCCAGAACCTTCCCTCAGCCTTTTATACTTCCAGTTCTGGTACTCCGCCCACCATAACAGTTTCCCTGTAATTGTCTGTCTGTTACTCCGGCAATATATTTGGAACTTTAAGATTACCCCAACACTGTATACAGCTGTACACTTGTGTTGCATAACCCATTTACAGCTTTTCATATTCTTGTGTAAGCCATACTGGGTCTGAGAGCGTTTGTGTCTGCCTCCTGAAATGTATACGGAGAATCAGAATGTTTACACTATACTATATATACCTTTTATCTGGTGATACTGTACCCTTTTTCAACTTGTTATTTTATTGGGTAATCCATACTTAGCCTGTGAGCATCTGTGTATGCCTCATGAAATATATACAGAGATTTACTGTTATCCATAGACTGTATAGAGCTGTACGCTTATGATACAGTACCATATATCTGCTGGTATTTTGGGTCCATTTTCAAAAACATGAGGAAGTATGGTGGAAGAGGATGCAGATGTGGGTGTGGAAGGCCACCTGGTACTGATGGTGGTGCATCTGCTGGTAGTGCCTAAAACACAATAGCAGCTAAGGCAGGAGGTATTGAGCCAGCGTCATGGTGTAGCTGTTGAAGGCCAGTAAGGCTCCGTTTTCTGGGAGTAGGTAGACTGCTTTTAAAGCCGGAGTATCAGAAACTGTTTGTGGCTTACATTGCTGAAACAGCCTCCAGCTCTATCACCTCCTATTCTGAAGTTGTAAAAAATGCAAGCACTGAGTCGTAACTGCAGGCTTCTGGTCAGGAGCAACCCCTTTCCTTGTGTCCTTCACCCACACCAAAAGTGAAGGATGTGGAAGCACACACCACAGATTACTCCATGGAGCTCCTTTCACATACCATGCCTGGGTTAATTAAAAATAGGGCCCATCATGTACTGGAGCAATGTAAATGGGGCAGATCACACACTGGAGCAGCATCTAAGGGGCACATTATACACTGGAGCATAACAAATGTGGCCCTTTATATATGGAGCATTATTAGAGCCCATCATACACTGGAGCATCATCCATGAGGCCCATCATGTACTGGGACAATGTAAATGGGGCAGATCAGACACTGGAGCAGCATCTAAGGCTGGAGTCACACTAGCGATTAAATCAGACGAATGCAATGCGATAAAAAATCGCTTTGCAGTCGTCCCTATGTTATTCTATGGTGCTGCTCCCATCATCAATTTTTTTATCGGATCCGTTACCCGGACCGAGACAGTCGCAGCATGCTGCGATTGTCACCGATTTTCGGATCGGATTCGCCAATGCAAGTCTATGGATGCGATTAAAAATCGCATTGAAAACGCACCACACGTGTGACTTGCGATTAAATCGCAAGACTTCAGGTCAACAGGAAAGAGCATCAGGCATTGGCATTGGATGTCAATTTGATGCTTAGATGCGATTAAAATTGGCTCATCGCCGGAAATTCGGATGACAGACGGATCCGATTTTTTTAATGGTTGTGTGTGACTCCAGCCTAAGGGGCACATTATACACTGGAGCATTACAAATGGGGCCCATTATATATGGATCATTATTAGAGCCCATCATAAACTGGAGCATCATCCATGAGGCCCATTATGTACTGGAGCAATGTAAATGGGGCAGATCAGACACTGGAGCAGCATCTAAGGGGCACATTATACACTGGAGCATTACAAATGGGGCCCATTATATATGGAGCATTATTAGAGCCCATGATACACTGGAGCATCATCCATGAGGTCCATCATGTACTGGAGCAATGTAAATGGGGCAGATCAGACACTGGGGCAGCATCTAAGGGGCACATTTTACACTGGAGCATTACAAATGGGGCCCATTATATATGGAGCATTATTAGAGCCCATAATACACTGGAGCATCATCCATGAGGCCCATCATGTACTGGAGCAATGTAAATGGGGCTGATCAGACACTGGAGCAGCATTTAAGGGGCACATTATACACTGGAGCATTACAAATGGGGCCCATTATATATGGAGCATTATTGGAGCCCATGATACACTGGAGCATCATCCATGAGGTCCATGATGTACTGGAGCAATGTAAATGGGGCAGATCATACACTGGAGCAGCATCTAAGGGGCACATTATACACTGGAGCATTACAAATGGGGCCCATTATATATGGAGCATTATTGGGGCCCATCAGACACTGGAGCATCATCCATGAGGCCCATGATGTACGGGAGCAATGTAAATAGGGCAGATCACACGCTGGAGCAGCATCTAAGGGGCACATTATACACTGGAGCATTATAAATGGGGCCCATTATATATGGAGCATTATTGGAGCCCATCAGACACTGGAGCATAATCCATGAGGCCCATGATGTATGGGAGCAATGTAAATGGGGCAGATCAGACACTGGAGCAGCATCTAAGGGGCACATTATACACTGGAGCATTACAAATGGGGCCCATTATATATGGAGCATGATGTGGAGCTCATCAGATACTGAATGGAACATTATATGTGACAAATTATTTGGTATGGAGAAATATATGGGGCTCATTATTCTGTATGGCGCACAATGTGGTGGCCATAACACTGTATGGAGTAATATACTGTCCTGTTTTTGAGCTATTGTACAATTTAAAATAGATCAGTCATGTCATGTAAGCAGTGAAGTATGTGTCAATGTACTATACCTATATATCTGTGGCGTATCGGAGCATCATGAGTTGTGGTATGTGTTAAAGGGGCGTACTGATACTCTTTGGCCCAGGGCACACGAAAACCTGGAGCCAGCCCAACCCCCCCCACAACTTTTGCCAAATAACCCCCAGTTTTCAATGCGTAACTATTATTAGGAAGTAAATTAAGGTTGACAAGCTTCAGTTATAAGAATTGATGATTTTGGCATTGAAATGGGCGCTGTAGGTGTGTTTACTGTCCTCCACTCCCTGCCGACTTTGCTTCCCCATTGAATTGCATTGGGTTTCGTGTTTCAGTCGGCCTCCGACTTTTCCCTATAGTCGGCCGATTAGTTCGACCCGACCTTTGCGAAAGTCGGGTTTCATGAAACCTGACTCGACCCGAAAAAAGGCAAAGTCGCTCATCTATACCTATCACCATTCTGGTTGCTATTCTCTAAACTTGCTCCAGTTTGTTGATGTCTTTTATAAAATGTGGCACCCAAAACGGCACAGTATTCCAGATGAGGTCTGACCAAAGAGGAATAGAGGACAATAATGACTTCACGTAATCTAGACTGTATGCTTCTGTTAATACATCACAGAATTGTATTTGCTTTTTTTGCTGCTGAATCACACTATTGACTCATGTTCAGTCTGTGATCTATTAGTATACCCAAGTCTTTTTCTCATGTGCTGTTGCTTAGCCCTATTCTTCCCATTCTGTATATGCTTTTTCATTTTTATTGCCCAGATGCAGTACTTTGCATTTTTCATATTAAAAACCATTCTGTTAGTTGCTGCCCACTGCTCCAATTTATTTATATGTTTTTGAATCCTACCTCTCTTCTCTAGTATTAGCTTTGCCTCCTAGCTTTGTGTCGTCAGCAAATTTAATCAGTTTACCCTCAATTCCTTCACTAAATCATTGATAAAGATGTTGAATACAGGGCCCAGGACAAAGCCATGTGGTACCCCACTTAAGACATTCTTCCAACTGGATGTGCAGCCATTTACGACTACTCTTTAGGTCCGATCACTAAAACCAGTCATGAATCCACCTAACCGTTGCCTTGTCCATTCCATACTTAGTCATTTTTTCAATAAGGATAGTATGAGATACTTTGTCAAATGCTTTGCTAAAGTCAAGATATACTATATCTACCACATTTCCCTGATACACCCAGTCAGTGATTCTGTCATAGAAGGAAATTAAGTTAGTTTGACATGACTTTTTAGTTACAAATCCATGCTGACTTAATAATTTGTTCAAGATCTTTCCTGGTATAGAAGTCAGACTCCTTGGCCTATAGTTCCCTGGGTGCACCTTCTTCCCTTTTTTGAAGATAGGAACAACATTTGCGCTTCTCCAGTCTTTGGGGACTTCTGTTTTCCAAGAATTTTCAAAGATTATTGAGAGTGGTTCAAAAATTTCTTCTGCTATCTCCTTCAGTACTTTGAGGTGTAATTCATCTGTTACCTGGATACTTGAAATAATTTGTGCCACACCTCACCCTACAAGATTTGCAGATTAGATTGGTATTATTGTAGAATATAGAAGAGATTTGAACCAGCCCTGAAAATAATTTTTCTTGTATGTGGCAGCAACAAAGTCTGGAAGAATGTAAGTAGCACTGGCAGCTTTGTTGACGGTCAATGAGTCCATGGAGGGAAGCAACAGCAAGGCTTAGATTTTATAAGGCAATAATCCCTGACTAGATGCCTATCAAACACTATACCTACTACAACACCTTACAGTAGACGAATTGCAAATAAGAGCACTATTATTATATCAGAGTAGAATCTATTTGAATTAGCCCTGAAAAAAAGAGATTAGTTTAATGTAGCAGCATCAAGGACTGTTATTTCATCAAACCTACTGGGGAATATAGTCTAGCATTTCGCATCTACTCTGCTTAATATACATGATACCAGGATCTTCTGTACTTACTGTACAAAGTCTCCTGTAAGTCTCCTGTCCCAGCTGTGAAATCCTCTATGCACTGTGAGAACTTCCTGTGTAACAACCATCTGACATCCAAAACAAGGCACTGGATCACATACTAATAGAACCCATCAGCTCTTTTGGGTTCAAAATTTTTACCTTCAGCTAGAAGGTGGATCCACAGAAAAGCTTTTTTTCCCATTAGTAAGGAGTAGGTCTCCTACATTGGTAAAGCGTATGCAAGGGATGCCAAATATTAGAAGGAGGCACTGCAATACCCCTTTGAAGAGATGTAGTGGAGGGCCTCAGAAAACATTTTTTTTCCAATTATTAAGTAGTGGGTATCTAAGACTGGTAAGTAATGCTCGTGCACTAAGTGCATGGGCTGAAAAACATTTACCCTAGGGTAACTGAACCATTAAGTTGAGAACGTGGGCCAAGCATGGTACATGTGCGAGGTTTCCAAGCTTCAGAGCTGCCACTAGGTTATGGCCATTGTCACACACAACCATACCTGGTTGTAGGTTCATTTTTTTTTATTTATTACAAATTGCCTAAGGCAAATAAACCCTACCTAAAGATTCCGTGATAGGTATTAAAATATAACTTTTATTTACAACAACTTAATATAGTTGTGTGCAATTAAATTTAAAAATACAGTTTATTTGAATAAAGACTCCACCACATTATCCCTCGTTCACCAATTAAGTGGAGAAAAAAATCCCTTGCATGTCCATCGTAATCCAATGAGTCTGATGTAGTCCAGGAACGGATACATGGAAAACATAAAAATACATAAATAAAAACAAGAGACAGTCCCTCATTCACCAATTAATTAACAAAAATGTTCCCACGAAACTGATGTACTCCAGGTTCCCCGAATCTGCCTCTCACGCCTTTTGAATAGCGGTAAAGTGACTGTTATTCACAGGCGCAGGGGACTGATGACAATGCTCATGAGAGCATGCTGCAATTTTTTTCTCATCCAGACTCTACCTTAGAAAAAAAAATCACAGATCAGCACTGCCTCATTGAATAACATCGGTACATGTACAATTCGATTTTTTTATCAGATTGCACTCGTCCAATTTATACGCTAATATGAGCGATGCCTGACTGCACTCTTGATGAACTGCGGTGACTGAAAAAAAACGCAAAACTGATGTTTTGATTTCTTTTTTATTTTCAACATTCAACATATGTTTTTAATAATTTTGTATTTTGATAGACTGGATTTTTATGGATGTGGTGATACCAATTAAGTTAGTATTATTTTTTCATGTCTATTTTAAAACTGTGAAAACAGTGGTGATTTAAAAGGTTTAGTTTTTTTACCTCTTATTATTTTCTTTTTTTTTTTTTAGTCCTTCTTAGGGACTTTAACTCTTTAATGACCAGAGATATTTTTTGATTTGCATTTTAAGTTTTTGCTCCCTTTCTTCCCAGAGCCATAATTTTTTTATTTTTTAGTCAAAATGGCCATGAGAGGGCTTGTTTTTTGCGGGACGGGTTGTACTTTTGAATTATACCATTGGTTTTACCATGTCGTGAACCTGAAAATGGGGAAAAAAAATTCCAAGTGCGGTGAAATTGCAAAAAAAAATGCAATCCCACACATGTTTGTTTTTTTTCACCATGTTGAAACTGACCTGCCATTATGATGATCAAGGTCATTACAAGTTTATAGACACCAAACATGTCTAGGTTTTTTTAACCTAAGTGTTGAAAAAAAATTCCAAACTTTGTTACAAAAAAATTGCGCCATTTTCTGATACACGTAGCGTCTCCATTTTTCGTGATCTCGAGTTGGGTGAAAGCTTTTTTTTTTGTGTGCCAAGCAGACATTTTTAATGATACTATTTTGAGGCAGATACGATATTTTGATCGCCCGTTATTGCATTTTAATGCAATGTCGTGGCAACCATAAACGCCTAATTCTGGTGTTTTGACTTTTTTCTTGCTACGCCATTTAGCGATCAGGTTAATCCCTTTTTTGATAGATCAGGTGATTCTGAATGCAGTGATCTATAATAATAAATGCGCTAAGCAGCTTCCGTCCGGTTGTAACGCAGCTTCTGTCCGGTTGTAACTTGGTGATGTCACATCCAGACAGAAGCTGCCTTTGGCGGTAGCACTGTGCCTCTTCTGCCCCCCGCAGACTCCCTGACACCATATACCTTCCTAACACACACCTTCCTCACCACGCCAGCCGTCACCACACACCTCTTGCCATGTTAACCCTCAACACACACTTCTCCTCAACACATACATCTCATCAACACACTCTCCTCTCACCTTTCACCATCTCCACATACGACCCTTTCTCTCACTCCATCTCTCATACTCACGCCGTCATCGCCGCTGCTCCACGATCGCCGTCGGCATCGGCACGATCTCCGACATCTTCTTCCGCCGGCGCCATCCTGGATCCAGACGTTGTCCACGCCGGTGACATGTTCTTGCGGCGACGCCTTCTTGGATCAGCGAAATCATGCGATCCTCAAGATGGCGTCGGCAAAATCTAGCGAGATTTCGCCTACGCCATCTTGAGGATCGCGGGATTTCGCCGATCCAAGATGGTGTCGCCGCAAGAACATGTCGCTGGTGTGGAGACGTCGGGATCCAAGATGGCGTCGGTGAAATCTCGCGAGATTTTGCCGACGCCATCTTCCTCCCGATGCGATAGCATCGGGCCTTAATCTAGTACAAAATATGTGTTTGATTCTTTTTATTGCTTTATTTTGAATGGGGTGAAGGGGGAGTGATTTGAATTTTTATAATTTTTTTATTTTTTAAAAAAACATTTTGTTTTTACTTTTGGCATGCTTTAATAGTTTCCATGGGAGACTAGAAACTGACAGAACCCAATCAGCTCTGCCACATACAGGCGATGATCAGATCGCCTGCATGTTCTAGAATTGCTGACTTGCTATGAGCGCCAACCACCGGGGGGGCGTGTATAATTGAGACAGGGAAACATGCATATTTATGTGCCCATTATCCAATCACAGCCAAGTATATCACGTGCGCCGGTGTACAGTGGCTCATGCGCGATTGATTACTCACATCCCCAGTCACATACGCCGAAGCATCACCATGACAATGCGCAACAAAGGCCGGCAACCACACCCTTGTATATCACGTGAGTGGGAGCCGGACAGAGCACGATGCCATGGGAAAGACGCCGCAATGGATGCAAATGACAACAGAGAAACCCTACATGCACGTATCCAGCGTAATGAGACTTAGGCTGAAATGGAAATTTTTAGGATGGATATAAACAAGAGAGAATGAAAATCTTTTTTTGAGGGGATAAAATGGAATTACTAAGATGGGTATACACAAAGAACAGGAGAGGATGGAAACCATTTTAAGGGAATAATTCTAAAATGAAAGCAAATGAGTGTGTTGTAATAAAAGTAAGGGAAATTTATCTATATAAGGAAAATTCATATGTATATGTGAGAGGACAAACTAATAATGTGAATAAATAGGAAATAAATAATGAAATAAATATTACACCTGAGTATCAAATACTAGTACAGAAATGATAATTCATAATATAATAAACCCATGATATAGTAAAAAGAAATATATATATACTGTATATAATAAAAAAGTGAAAAATACATAAATAATAAATAAAAAAAATAAAAAATAAATATAAAGATTATATGTATATATAAATAAAAAATAAATAATAAAAATATCTTTTTATATAGCAAAAATGAAAAAAATAAAAAAATAATAAAAATAAAAATGTAATTAATTATTAATAAATTATAGAGGATAAGTATATATAAGAAATATAAAAATGAAGAAGCAATTTTTTGTTATATATTGCTTGCTAGACAATAAATACTAGTAATGAAAAACCAGGTGAATATATTTATATATATATATATATATATATATATATATATATATATATAGTTAGATATATAATGGTGATACCAGTGAAAGAAGTGCAATCAACAAGAAATTTAGTAAAATAAGAATAAATACAATATAAAAAGTAAACAATAGAGTAAATATATAAAAAATCTTACCTGGAGGGCAAAGAGGGTCTTTATGTATCTTTGGTACCAGATATATGGGAGGTATAGTGGGTTCCTTGATTGAATCTGAATCTTGTATCTCCTTAGTAACAAGATTAGAGTTCCGCGCAAAAGAGAACAAAGTTGTATTTATAAATTTCATTTTATTATTTGGTATATTTCAATAAAATTAAAATTTTAATAATATAAAAACTATTGTCTTTATTGCACAATTTTTTTGTAGGATTTTATTTCAGTTTGTGCTTGACTGATTATTTTATGTACAATTGGTTTCATCTTTTGATAATTCTGTTTTGATAGGAAAGGTTAAATAAAAAAGCAAACAAAAAAAAAAATTCACACTTGCATTTTTTGCATTAAATATTATAAACTTAAAAGTCTAAAGACAAAATGTACAGATTTTAACAGTAGTATCTCTACTTCATCTGTAATAACTTGCACACCATATTTATGACATCATTCAAAATGATTGCTCTATGGCAGAAAAAAGGGAAGTTTGGTCTTAGGTTTTACACTCAACCTCCTCCCAAAGAGTAATATAAATTAAATGCTAATGTTTATGAACCAAATAATGCACCATAACAAAGGGCAAATTCTTTGTCAAAATACAAGAATACAAGGCATTATATATCTGCGTTGACAACCACAATTGGCCTGTTTCCTATTCAGGACACAGATGAAACACCTAATCTGGGAACTGTAGAGGAAACGATTCACTGTGCTTGATCCATTCTGATGACAAGGCGACATGGTTTTTACTTTATCTTAGTCATGTAAAACTGAATAAAGGCGTTTGTATTGCCAGTTTATGGTAGCAATCCTTTATGATCACGTTGTGCTCTGTTTCTGGCCTAGTAAATGATCACATTGTTTTCCTCTTATGCATGGTAAATTTGGGCATCTCTCTAGGCTTTTACAGAAGATCTAGCCTTTGTTGTCAAGAGTGTTCTGGTTAAGTTTTTAGTTCTCATTATACGGTATAAAAATTGTGAATGATCTATGATTCCCTTTGCTTAGCCTGACCCTTTACGTGGATTTTGTGGAAAAACCATGATTGTTAATCACAGCTTTCATGCGTCTTGGCATGCTTCCCACCTGTTATTCACGCTGCTTTTGGGTGACCTTATGCCACTCCTGGTACAAAAATTTAAGCAGTTTTTCTTTGTTTGATTACTAGTCACAATCCATCTTCCTCTTGATTACATTCCAGAGGTTTTCAATGGGGTTCAGGTATGGAGATTGGGCTGGCCATGACAGGGATTTGATGTGGTGGTCCTTAATCCACACATTGATTGACCTAGTTGTGTGGCATGGCGCATTATCCTGCTGGAGAAAACAGTGCTCAGAGTTGGGGAACATTGCCTGAGCAGAAGGAATCAACTGTTTTTCCAGGATAACCTTGTATGCGACTTGATTCATATGTCCTTGGCAAAGATTAACCTGCCCATTTCCAGCCTTGCTGAAGTATCCATAGATCAGCACCGATCCTCCACCAAATTTCACAGTGGGTGCAAGACACTGTGCCTTGTACGACTCTCCAGGTCTCTGTCTAACCATTAGATGACCAGGTGTTGGGCAAAGCTGAAAATTAGACTTGTCAGAGAGGATTACCTTACTCTAGTCCTCTATGGTCCAATCCTTATGGTCTTTTGCAAACTTCAGCATGGCTCTCCTTTGCTTCTCATTGATGAAAGGCTTTTTCTAGCTTTACATGACTTGAGTCCTGCCTCTAGAAGACTGTTACGAACTGTTCTTGCCGTACACTTCACCTCAGCTGCCATTCCTTTTGTAGGTCACTTACTTAATGTCATCCTGTGGTTCCTGAGTGACATTCGAATAAGATGACGGTCTTCCCGGTCAGTGGAGAGTTGTTTTCGCCCTCTGCCAGTCTGTAGCTTTGTTGTCCCCAATTTCTGCTGCTTGACCTTGTTGTAATGGAAAGCCATCTTAGAAATTTTAAGGATGGAGGCAACATGACGCTTACTGTATCCCTCTGTTAGCAAAGCCAGAATTGAGCCCTTCTTTTCCTCACTCAAGACTTTTCTTCTCAACTCCTTTTGCATGGTTAAAAGTTATTTTTTTCATTCCTTTCTCTTTTGCGATATTACTAGCACTTTTTTTGTCATCCAGCTTGTCCTATTGCAAGAGGATTGTGAGCACCACAGCAGGGTTTTTTATACTTTCCATTAGAGTTGAGCGACTTTTGGTTTTTTAGGGTCGCGTTTCGTTTCGTGAAACCCGACTTTTCCAAAAGTCGGGTCGAGCAAGATCGTCCGATTATAGGGAAAAGTCGGGGTCGTCCCGAAACACGAAACCCAATGTAAGTCAATGGGGAATAAAAGTCGGCAGTGAGAGGAGGACAGGAAACACACCAACAGTGCCCATTTGAATGCCAAAAGCATCAATTCTTCTTACTTAAGCTTGTCAACCTTAATTAACTTCATAATATAAGTTACGCACTGAAAAATGGGTGTTATTTGGCTAAAGTTGTGGGGGGGGAGGGCTGGCAGCAGGTTTTCATGTGCCCTGGGCGAAAGAGGGCCCCTTTAACACATACCACAACTCATCATGCTCTGATACGGCAGATAAATAGCGGTATAGTACAATGAAAAATACCTCACTTTTTACATCTCATGACGAGGCCCATCTATTTCTCCATACAGAATCATTGGTCCCATATAATGTTTGAAACAGTATATGATGAGCTCCACATAATGCTACAGTATATGTTGGTCCCCATGGATGAAGCTCCACTGTCTTATGGGCCCAAATAATGCTCCAAACATAATGGGCCCCATTTCTAATGCTCTAGTGTATAATGGGCCCTGTAAATGCTGCTCCAGTGTCTGATGTCCACCTTTGGAATGTTCCAGTGTATGGTGGGCCCCATCTATCATTCTCCAGAGTATAGTGCTCCCCAAAAATTGCTGTCCCAACATTGAAAACAATCAAATAAGTCTCCTCGCTAGGGAATCCCTGTACTTGTCTGGACAGGTGCTGTAGCTTGCTTAACAGCTCGCCAGCCGTTCTCACGCCCAGTATGGATTGCACATGATTGCACAAAGGTTAGAAAGGGTACCGTATCCCTGGATAACATGTATGGATAGCGTACACATTCAAAATATATGTCTATACAGCATGAGGCAGGCTCAGACGGTGTTAGGCCCAGTATGGATTGCACGTCATTGCACAAAGGTTAGAAAGGGTACCGTATCCCCGGATAACATGTATGGATAGCGTACACATTCAAAATATATGTCTATACAGCATGAGGCAGGCTCAGACGGTGTTAGGCCCAGTATGGATTGCACGTCATTGCACAAAGGTTAGAAAGGGTACCGTATCCCTGGATAACATGTATGGATAGCGTACACATTCAAAATATATGTCTCAGGAGGCAGGCTCAGACGGTGTCAGGCACAGTATGGATTTGACGGCCCAGATTACACAGCGGAGGAGCAGGGAGAGGTAAAGATTGCAAATGCTGGGGCCCTGCCCAAGCAAGGGGGGCCCACTCTTGGGCATCGGTACTGGCACTGGGCCCCTCATAGTACAGCGGTGTGTCTGACGGCGGGTGTGCACCACCACCATCAGAGACACTTGATTGCACTATGAGGGACCCTGTGCCAGTGCCCGCGCCCAAGAGTCGGCCTACCCACCTGTCCAGGGCAACGGCACTCGCACGGTGTCGTGCGCTAGGTGGTTACCCCGGCCATGGGGGGGAGGCAGCACAGTTAGGGAGTTTTAGAAAGTGGCATATGTTGATGTTGGACATTCAGCTGATGCAAAAGGCGAAATAGGTGAAGTACCAGGAAGAGGTGGACCAAAGCAAGCCATTTTTCTGTCACCCTATGTGTCATCAGGGGAAGGTGGGACAAAATCCTTGGAAACCCATGCGTGGTTCATTTTAATGAAGGTTAGATCATCCACATTTTGGGTTGACAGACGGGTCCTTTTTTCTGTCAGGATTGATCCAGCTGCACTGAAGACTCTTTCCGATAGCACACTTGCAGCTGGGCAAGCGAGCTCCTGTAAGGCATATTGGGCCAATTCAGGCCAGGTGTCCAGTTTAGCGGCCCAATAGTCAAAGGGGAATGACCTGTGTGGGAGAACATCGATATGGGAGGAAAAGTAGTTTGTAACCATAGTTGACAACTGCTGTCTCCTGTCACTTTCCATCGATGCAGTATTACCAGTTGTGTGAGCAGTATTTGAAAAATCAGTCCACAACATTGTCATGAAACCCCTGTCTCCAACGCCACTTCTGCTGGGTGCACCACGAACACCTCTGCCAAGCTGCCCCCGGCCCGTACGGCTCGTGTGAGAACCATCACCGCTGCTGTGTGCTGGGAATGCCTCAAGCAACCGATTTACCAGAGTTGCTTGTTTATTAGCCAATATTAGGTCAAGGTTCTCCTGTGGCTTGATGTTTTGTAATTTGCCTTTATAGCGTGGATCCAGGATGCTGGCCAACCAGTAGTCGTCATCGTTCATCATTTTGGCAATGCGGGGCTCCCTTTTTAGGATCCGCAAGGCATAATCTGACATGTGGGCCAATGTTCCCGGTGTCAATGATGCACTGCGAGTGCTGGGTGGAGGAGCACTTTCTGGCAAATCCACATCCCTCCAGTCACGCACAAACCCTGTACCAGACCTTGCCACGCCAACATTTTCACTTGCCCCACGAGATGCATCCTCCTCCCCTAAGTAATCATCCCCATCATCCTCCTCCTCCTCCTCCTCTTCTTCCTCCACCTCGTCCAGGAGAGGTCCCTGAGCAGACAATGGCTGAATGTCATCAAGGATTCCCTCCTCCTCTTCCTCCTCATCAACATTGGCTGCAGACGCCTGCTCCTTAAGGTGCGTCAAAGTTTGCATGAGCAGACGCATAAGTGGGATGCTCATGCTTAGGATGGCGTCGTCTGCGCTTACCAGCCGTGTGCATTCCTCAAAACACTGAAGGACTTTACAAAGGTCTTTCAGCTTCGACCACTGCACGCCTGTCAACTCCATGTCTGCTCTCAAAGTGCCTGGCCGTGTATCCTCCCACAAATGCATTATGGCCTGCCTCTGCTTGCACAGCCGCTCCACCATGTGCAGGGTGGAGTTCCACCTTGTTGCAATGTCGATAATGAGGCGGTGGTAGGGAAGGTGGAGCAATCGCTGCAGCTTCTGCATACGAACGGAGTGTACAGGCGACCGGCGGATGTGCGCGCACAGTCTTCGCACCTTCTGGAGCAGGGCTGTTAACTCCGGATAATTTTTGAGGAAGCACTGCACCACCAGGTTCAAGGTGTGAGCCAAGCAAGGTATGTGGCTGAGTTTTGAAAGGGCTATGGCTGCCACAAAATTACGGCCGTTATCACTAACTACCTTGCCTGCCTCAAGATGTACACTGCCCAGCCATGACTCAGTTTGTCGCTTCAAGTACTCGGCCAGCACCTCGGCGGTGTGTCTGTCGCCCAAACACATCATCTGCAACACAGCCTGCTGACGCTTTCCACTAGCTGCTCGATAGGGGGACACATCGTGTGCAACAGTGGCAGCTGCAGATGGAGTGCTCGTACGACTGCGCTCTGTGGACGAGCTTTCGCTTCTGGAGGAGGAGGAGGAGGAGGGTCGAACGCCTACAGCCAACTGTTTCCTATACCATGGGCTAGGCAGCACTGTCCCACCACCGCTGTCCCCTGTGGACCCTGCATCCACCACATTAACCCAGTGCGCAGTGATGGACATGTAACGGCCCTGGCCATGCCGACTGGACCATGCATCAGTTGTGAGGTGCACCTTTCCGCTCACTGACTGCTTGAGTGCATGGACAATGCGGTCTTTCACATGATGGTGGAGGGCTGGGATGGCTTTGCGAGAGAAGAAGTGGTGACTGGGTAGGTCATAGCGTGGTACTGCATAGGCCATGAGTTCGCGGAAAGCTGTGCTTTCCACCAACCGAAAGGGCATCATCTCAAACGAGATTAGTTTGGCAATGTGGGCGTTCAAACCCAGTGTACGCGGATGAGAGACTGAGTACTTTCTTGACCTACTCATAGTGTCTGGGAGGGTGAGCTGGACTTGAGAGCTGCATATGGTGGAAGTAGCGGTGGACAGGGCGGACTGAGAGAGGGTTGATGATGGTGATGGAGTTGGTGTTCTTTCTGATGGCCTAGAATCAGTCTTTCGTTGATATAACAGTGGGATTCCCTGACTGCTGTGGCCTTGCAACGACACCTCAACATTTGCTGCTGTGCTAACCGGTGGGCTTACAGTGGGGGAAACAATGTAGCGTTGCTGACTACCTTCGTTGTGATCAGTTGCACATGTGGCACTTGAGGTTTGGTGTTGTGTCCACGCTTGCAAGTGCATGCTGGTTAAATGTCTAAGCATGCAACTGGTATTCAAATTTTTCAGATTTTTCCCTCGGCTAAAGGTCTTTGCGCACTTCTTACAGATAACCTTGGCCTGATCATGAGGATTTTGTTCAAAAAAGTGCCACACTGCACTCTTCCTACTTTGGCAGACATTTTGCGGCCTAGCACGCTGTGATCTTTTGACCCTCTGGACAAGCTGTCCAGCAACTCTTTTGATGTTTGGAACCTGTCTTTGGAGTGCTCCGGGCCTGCCAGATAACAGCTGTTGCGATGTCGATGTCTGCTGTGGATGCTCCTCATCTGAGCTATTGGAAGCAGCACCCTCTTCCCCCAATGGATGCCAATCTGGGTCAACAACTGGGTCATCCATCACCTCCTCTTCTATGTCATGTGCACCTTTCTCTGTGTCACCATGTATGGTGGTATAGTGTGCGGGAAGGGGCACCTGAGTCTCATCAGGGTCAAAATCTGGCTCTGTACACTGCGAGGACAATGTAGTGCTCTGAGTGAATGTACCAGCAGAATCATCCATCAGCGGCTGTGCATCAGTGCACTCCATGTCAGATTCATCTTGGCCTGGGTAATTCACCATTTGACTTGATAATCCAGGCATGGTATGTGAAAACAGCTCCATGGAGTAATCAGTAGTATGGCCTGCGTCATCCTTCAATCTTGGTTGGGGTGAAGGACACAAGGAAAGGTGTGGTTCATGAACATGAGCCTCCAATGACGACTCAGTGCTTTTACTTTTTACAACTGAAGAAGAGGAGGCGATAGAGCTGGAGGCTGAGTCAGCAATGTAAGACAAAACTTTTTCCTGATGCTCTGCCTTTAAAAGTGGTTTGCCAACTCCTAGAAAACTAAGCGTTCGAGGCCTTATGTAGCCAGACGATGACGCAGGGTCAGCACCTCCTGCATTCGGTCCTATTTTGCTCTTGCCACTACCATCAGATCCACCACCAACACCATCATTACCAGCTGCCAACCCCCGCCCAATTCCACGGCCTCTTCCACCAGCCTTCCTCATTTTTGGTAGAAATGTAGACAAAATCCAACAAACTATATAGTAATGTAAAACAAGGTACAAGGTGTCTATAGGACAGGGGAGATTTAGAATTTCTGCACACACTTGTGGACAGTGGACACTTTTGGATTGTGTGAGGCCCACTGATATCTGAGCACTATGTGACACGCTCGATGGCACAGCTGCCTGTGACCAAAGTGACGAGAGGATAATGGAGATTTTGAATCTCTGCGTACACTTTTGGACACTGGACACTTGTGGATTGTGTGAGGCCCACTGATATCTGAGCGCTATGTGACACGCTCGATGGCACAGCTGCCTGTGACCAAAGTGACGAGAGGATAATGGAGATTTTGAATCTCTGCGTACACTTTTGGACACTGGACACTTGTAGATTGAGTGAGGCCCACTGATATCTGAGCGCTATGTGACACGCTCAATGGCACAGCTGCCTGTGACCAAAGTGACGAGAGGATAATGGAGATTTTGAATCTCTGCGTACACTTTTGGACACTGGACACTTGTGGATTGTGTGAGGCCCACTGATATCTGAGCGCTATGTGACACGCTCGATGGCACAGCTGCCTGTGACCAAAGTGACGAGAGGATAATGGAGATTTTGAATCTCTGCGTACACTTTTGGACACTGGACACTTGTGGATTGTGTGAGGCCCACTGATATCTGAGCGCTATGTGACACGCTCGATGGCACAGCTGCCTGTGACCAAAGTGACGAGAGGATAATGGAGATTTTGAATCTCTGCGTACACTTTTGGACACTGGACACTTGTAGATTGTGTGAGGCCCACTGATATCTGAGCGCTATGTGACACGCTCGATGGCACAGCTGCCTGTGACCAAAGTGACGAGAGGATAATGGAGATTTTGAATCTCTGCGTACACTTTTGGACACTGGACACTTGTAGATTGTGTGAGGCCCACTGATATCTGAGCGCTATGTGACACGCTCGATGGCACAGCTGCCTGTGACCAAAGTGACGAGAGGATAATGGAGATTTTGAATCTCTCCGTACACTTTTGGACACTGGACACTTGTAGATTGTGTGAGGCCCACTGATATCTGAGCGCTATGTGACACGCTCGATGGCACAGCTGCCTGTGACCAAAGTGACGAGAGGATAATGGAGATTTTGAATCTCTGCGTACACTTTTGGACACTGGACACTTGTGGATTGTGTGAGGCCCACTGATATCTGAGCGCTATGTGACACGCTCGATGGCACAGCTGCCTGTGACCAAAGTGACGAGAGGATAATGGAGATTTTGAATCTCTGCGTACACTTTTGGACACTGGACACTTGTGGATTGTGTGAGGCCCACTGATATCTGAGCGCTATGTGACACGCTCGATGGCACAGCTGCCTGTGACCAAAGTGACGAGAGGATAATGGAGATTTTGAATCTCTGCGTACACTTTTGGACACTGGACACTTGTGGATTGTGTGAGGCCCACTGATATCTGAGCACTATGTGACACGCTCGATGGCACAGCTGCCTGTGACCAAAGTGACGAGAGGATAATGGAGATTTTGAATCTCTGCGTACACTTTTGGACACTGGACACTTGTAGATTGTGTGAGGCCCACTGATATCTGAGCGCTATGTGACACGCTCGATGGCACAGCTGCCTGTGACCAAAGTGACGAGAGGATAATGGAGATTTTGAATCTCTGCGTACACTTTTGGACACTGGACACTTGTAGATTGTGTGAGGCCCACTGATATCTGAGCGCTATGTGACACGCTCGATGGCACAGCTGCCTGTGACCAAAGTGACGAGAGGATAATGGAGATTTTGAATCTCTGCGTACACTTTTGGACACTGGACACTTGTAGATTGTGTGAGGCCCACTGATATCTGAGCGCTATGTGACACGCTCGATGGCACAGCTGCCTGTGACCAAAGTGACGAGAGGATAATGGAGATTTTGAATCTCTGCGTACACTTTTGGACACTGGACACTTGTGGATTGTGTGAGGCCCACTGATATCTGAGCGCTATGTGACACGCTCGATGGCACAGCTGCCTGTGACCAAAGTGACGAGAGGATAATGGAGATTTTGAATCTCTGCGTACACTTTTGGACACTGGACACTTGTGGATTGTGTGAGGCCCACTGATATCTGAGCGCTATGTGACACGCTCGATGGCACAGCTGCCTGTGACCAAAGTGACGAGAGGATAATGGAGATTTTGAATCTCTGCGTACACTTTTGGACACTGGACACTTGTGGATTGTGTGAGGCCCACTGATATCTGAGCGCTATGTGACATGCTCGATGGCACAGCTGCCTGTGACCAAAGTGACGAGAGGATAATGGAGATTTTGAATCTCTGCGTACACTTTTGGACACTGGACACTTGTAGATTGTGTGAGGCCCACTGATATCTGAGCGCTATGTGACACGCTCGATGGCACAGCTGCCTGTGACCAAAGTGACGAGAGGATAATGGAGATTTTGAATCTCTGCGTACACTTTTGGACACTGGACACTTGTGGATTGTGTGAGGCCCACTGATATCTGAGCGCTATGTGACACGCTCGATGGCACAGCTGCCTGTGACCAAAGTGACGAGAGGATAATGGAGATTTTGAATCTCTGCGTACACTTTTGGACACTGGACACTTGTGGATTGTGTGAGGCCCACTGATATCTGAGCGCTATGTGACACGCTCGATGGCACAGCTGTGACAAAAGTGACTAGAGGATAAGGGAGATTGGATTGCTTTTAAAAAAGCAGTTTGCAGAGCAGTGGGTAAACAGCAATGCCAGCGTGTCAGGAAGCCTTAAAAGGCAGCCCAACAACCAACACCACTGATACACCACAATATAGCCTCCCCTTGCACTGCACACACAGTGACTTGTGTGTTGTGCAGGCCAAATCGCTAGCAGCAGAAGCAGTTTTTTTGTCTTCTTCCCTGCCTAACGCTCTCCCTACAGAATCAGCAGCAAACTCTCCCTATACTAAGATCGGCAGAAGTAAGATGGCGGTCGGCGTGCACGCCCTTTTATACCCCCTGTGACGCCCACCAAAGCAAGCCAATCACTTGCATGCCCTTCTGTAAGATGGTGGTGACCCGTGCCTAGGTCATCACGTTGCCCACAGTGTCCGTGGATCCTGATTGGCTGAAAAAGAGCGCAAAACAAACTTTTGAAACGCGACTTTGGCGCGTAAGTCGCCGACCTCGTGGCCGACCTCATCCTAGGGTCGGGTTTCGTTTCATGAAACCCGACTTTGCCAAAAGTCGGCGACTTTTGAATTTTTTCGACCCGTTTCGCTCAACTCTACTTTCCATCATTAATTAAAATTGGGTTCAGGTGATCACCTAATCAGAAGCACATTAAGTAAAATGGGGTGTACTCTGGTTGGAATTCAACTGACACTGGAATGGAATGGCTGTCAGACATGTAGAGAAGCTGATTTTTATAAAACTGTGCAGTGGTCTTTTAATTTTTGCCAGCGCTGTATAGTGTATATCACATCTCATTAACTAGAGCTAGTGGAAGAAAAATAAGGGTAGATTTAGAATCAGAGACAAAAACTAGTTAAATATCTCAGGCACCAATTTTCTTGTTTCCCATCAGAAAGCATTAGGTCAAGTCCAGTTGAAATGAACATATCATAATAAAAAATACTGTACTTGAAGTTGCAGAATCTCCAGAAAATAAATTATCATGTCCCTATTATCAAAAATTAATCTATTATATAAATCATTTTGTTTTTATATTATTACATTTTTTAAAAATTTATGCTTTTGTTTTTCCACATTTTCCATCCCATTATTTTAAAAATAAATGGATTTGCTGTTTTCTTTCTGTCCACAAAAAAGATAGTCAACTACAGTATTTTTTTAAAATATATAGTTGATTAATTTACTTTAAATTATGTAACAAATTATATGATATATTATCCATCAAAAATGATACTCTAGGGATTTACCAACGAACCAAAATACAATAATCTATTTATAAAAAGTTTCTGTAAGACCAACTTATTATTGGCACCACTGATTGTTTATTATAAAAGCCAAAATCTTCAGAAAAAAATCAGGATAGAAACCAATAGCATATCATTAGAATGTTTTAGTAGCATGTTCAAATATATTCAACAAAAAGTTGATCAGTCAAAATAAGTGCATTCATTTTCAAAAAGTATTTTTTAGACTTTAAGACGCACCGGACCATATGACGCACCTAGGTTTTAGAGGAGGAAATTAGGGGGAAAAAAAAAAAATATGGTCAAATCTGTACTTAATATCCCCAACCCTGGTATGCATGGCTCCCTTATCCCTATCCTGATATGCATGGCGCTCTCATCCCCATACTAGTATGCAAAGCCCACATCTCTGTCCTGGTATACATGGCCCCAATACCTATCCTGGTATGTAGGGCCCCCATTCCCATCCTGGTATGCAGGGGCATATCCTTATCATGGTTTGCAGTGCCTCATCTCCATCCTGGTATGCATGGCCCCAATCCCTGCCCTGGTATGCATGGCCCCAATCCCTATCCTGGTATGTAGGGCCCCCATCTCCATCCTGGTATTTATGGCCCCAATCCCTATTCTGGTATGCAGGGACCCCATCTTCATACTGGTATGCATGGCCCCATCCTTATCCTGGTATGATTGGCCCCAATCCCTACCCTGGGATGCAGGAACCTCATCTCCATCTTAGTGTGCATGGCCCCATCATTATCCTTGTATGATTGGCCCCAATCCCTATCCTGGTATGCAGGGACCTCATCTCCATCTTGGTATGTATGCCCCCATCTTTATCCTGGTATGACTGGCCCCAATCCTTATCTATATATGCAGAGACCTCATCTCTGTCCTGGTATGCATGGTCCCATCCTTATCCTGGTATGACTGGCCTCTTCCCCATCCTGGTAAGCATGGCCACCATCAAAAAAAAATAAAACATTCTACTTCCCTTTGCGCCCTTGTAGTGTCCTGCTCCGGTGCCAGCATCTGCTTTATGCTTGTTAGCAGCGCATGGCAGTGACGTCATGTGCTGCTTACAAGCCACCAAGGACAGCTGCCAGAAATACTCACTGTTCCCCACATCGGGACTATGTGCTTGAAGCACAGTGAGTATTCACTGCTCTTTAGCGAGCACAGTGTTAGCAGCAGCGCACGGGTTCCTGCAGCTGTCGGCTTTCACATGTGCCGCTACTAAAGGGAAAGAATATTCATTGCATTCCATGCCTATGGGAGTGGAATGCAGTGAATATTCATTGCCTTCAGTAGCCGGCACACTAGAACTGCTGCAGGAATCCATCTGCTGTGGCTAACACTGGGCTCGCTATTAAAGAGAAATGAATATTCACTCCTTTCCACACCCATTCATTCCAAATATATGTGTATTTTTAAAAATTGTCATATTTTTAATGAGGTAAAAAGGGGGTGATTTGAACTTGTGTTCGTTTAAAATCATATTTTTAAAAACTTTATTTTACTTTTTACTGTATTTAATAGTCCTTTTAGGGGACTTGAACCTGCAATCATCTGATCGCTTATGCTATACAGTGCTATACAGTTTTGCGGTGTTATCATTACATGGGACGCAATATACTGTATGGAGCACTATGTAGTGCCCATTATACTTTATGGAGCAATATATGGGGCCCATTATACTGTATGGAGCATAATATTGGGATTATTATACTGTACGGAGCAACATATGGGCCCATTAGTCTGTATTGAGCAATATTTGGGGCCCACTATTCTTTATGGAGCAATATATGCAACCCATTATACTGTATGGAGCACTATGTGGTACCCATAATATTGTATGGAGGACTATGTGGTGCCCATAATACTGTAACTGAGGACTATGTGGTGCCCATTATACTGTATGGACAATAAATGGGGCCCATTATACTGTATGTGCCGCCCATAATACTGTATTGAGGCCTATGTGGTGCTCATTATATTTTACTGAGTAATAAATTGCGCCCATAATACTGTATGGAGGACTGCGAGGAACCCATAATAATGTATTGAGGACTAAGTGGTGGCCATAATACTGTATGGAGGACTATACTGTCCGATCTAAAATGAAAAGTCTGCAGTCACGCTGTGAAACTGCAGACTTTTAACTCACCCCAGCACACTCACTGTGCATGGCTAAGATTTGCCAGCTGGTTTCTGAGCTAATGTAAAATTTACAATAGATATCATTCAGCCAAAAGTTTTACCATAACCAGGTTCCCCGCATCATTCTCCCACATGCTTTATGCATCCATTAGCCCTCTGTGTCTGTACTGTTACACACATAACATTATGGCTGGTCCATACAATCAGGGCAACTGTTACCACCCACCTTTCGTGTCTACCTCTTTCCTCAGACTGTAAGCTTGCGAGCAGGGCCCTCATTCCTCTTGGTATTTGTCATAATCTATGTGATTATTCTTATGCTGTAATGTCTATTGTCTGTACAAATCCCCTCTGAAATGTAAAGTGTTGCGGAATATGTCGGCGCTATAGAAATAAAATTTATTACTATTATTATTATCATCATTCATGTAATGTAAGAAGTGAAATCTTTGGCATTGTACTGTACCTATATTATTTGTGCATCATGAATCGTGGTATATGTGAAAGGGGCCCACTCCTTCGCCCGGGGCCCATGAAAACCTGGAACCAACCCTGCATGTATGTGTATATAAAATAAGTGAAAATGGAAAGCCCTTTTAATAATGTCCGTACTGTACCTGGCAATGAACCAAGTAATCTAACACAAACCTCACCATGCTTCCACACCAAGCAGTAATATTTGGCTCTTGCTCCTCCATACCAATTTTAGCCTGATGCATGCAGTGGAAGTGAAGCCTTCATGCCACATAGAGCACCCAGTGTGGTGCCGGCCTCTGGAAGTTTGCAGACTGGAAATAGCCTACAGTGTCCCAGTGGAAAAGGCCAAACAGGGAGCCATTGGCTCTCCGATCTGCCATAATTTTTAACAGTAATTATGTTCTGACTATGCTGATAAAAGTGTTGTGGGCCTATACGGCCCATTGCTGGACTGGCCTATCTGACATTTGCCAGAATTGCCAAATGGCCGGTTCAGCAATGTTTTTCAATTACGTATATTATTAAATGCTATGTTTTTGCTTTATGGAACACATAAAAATAGACTGTAAAACATCTATAAGCCAAATAAACTGTTTCACTTTTTTAACAGAAAACAGACAAGAGAAGTAACGGCAGAGCTCCCATAACAATAAATTGTTTACAAGGCAGGCATTTGGCACTTTGCGCTGGATTATCATTACACTGTATCCTTCAAGACGTAATTACAATGTGTGCAAGATATATTCACACCTCATAAAAAAAGTTATTGTGAAAACGAAGTCCAATCCAAACTTGAAGCAACCATCTGTGGCAGACAGATGAATACCCCTGGTATAAACAGAATGAACAGTTCAAGGTGCTGATGTTGTGGTGGTATGCATTTACTCTTTTTCTTGTACAGTAGGTTGTATTATGGTCTTTTGATTTATTGCAGTATATACAATTTTTTTCAGTTTTTAGGTTATATAATTTATTTTTATTATCCTTAGAGAGTATCCTATTACAACCTTAAGGACACAACTTTTTGATATTTACACCTTCCAATAGTTAAAACTCCTTTTTCATTAACTTAGCTATAGAAAGCCTTATTTATGTGCTGACTACTATTTTTCTATTCCATCATTTTAGGATGCATGTAACATATTAAAGAACTTTTATTAATCTTTTTTGTGTTGAATGAAAAAAATAAGAGCATTTTCACAATTATCTGTATTTATA
The DNA here is from genome assembly GCF_039654945.1 of Dendrobates tinctorius. Taxonomy (NCBI): domain Eukaryota; kingdom Metazoa; phylum Chordata; class Amphibia; order Anura; family Dendrobatidae; genus Dendrobates; species Dendrobates tinctorius. Next base: position 15,344,203 of record NW_027361747.1, on the reverse strand, counting down.
TTTTGGGTTATTTTTTTTTCTGTACAGTTAAAATGACATGCTACCTTTATTCTATGGATAGTACAATTAGTGATAAAAAAAATTATATCTTTTTTATATTTTACTGCTTTTATACAATAAAAAATGACAGAAACAAAATGAACTTATACCCTACTGTAATTAATAAGTAACAGCAATAGTGCATATAAGGTGTGCAATATTCAGGATGGTCTGAACCTTTAGTATTAAAAGCTCACCATGTGTAAAAGTGAAGTCAATTATTTATTATTATTATTCATTTTTATAGTGCCATTTATTACATGGCGCTTTACATGTGAAAAAGGGGCATACACAGACAAGTGCAATAAACATGAGCAATCCAAGGCACAAGCAAGTGCAGAGGGAGAGAGGACCCTGCCTGTGAGGGCTCACAGTCTACAGGGGATGGGTGAGGATACACTAGGAGAAGGTAGAGCTGGTCATGCGGTGGTTCATTTGACTGAAGATCACTGCAGGTTGTAGGCTTGTGGGAAGAGGTGAGTATTCAGTTTCCTTTTGAAAGTTTCCGTGGTAGGCGAAAGTCTGATGTGTTGGGGCAGAGAGTTCCAGAGTTTGAGGGAAGCACAGGAGAAGTCTTGTAGTGGGAAGAAGAGATAAGAGGGGAGTAGAGAAGGAGATCTTGAGAGGATCGAAGGTTGCGTGTAGGCAAATACCGGGAGACCATGTCACAGATGTATGGAGGAGACAAGTTGTGGATAGCTTTGTATGTCAGTTAGAGTTTTAAACTGGAGCCTCTGGACAATAGGAAGCCAGTGAAGGGCCTGACAGAGAGGAGAGGCTGGGGAATAATGGGGAGACAGGTGGATTAGTCGGGCAGCAGAGTTTAGGATAGATTGGAGTGGAGCAAGAGTGCTAGAGGGGAGGCCAGAGAGTAGGAGGTTGCAATAGTCGAGGAGTGAGATGGTGAGGGCGTACACAAGCGTTTTTGCAGTTTCTTGGTCAAGGAATGTACGGATCCGGGAAATATTTTTGAGTTGGCGTCGGCAGGAGGAGGCAAGGGCTTGCATATGTGGCTTGAAAGAGAGGGCAGAGTCGAGGATCACCCCAAGGCACTGAGCATGCGGGACTGGGGAAAGTGAGCAGCCATTGACATTGATGGTTAGGTCCGGTTTGGGGGTGGAGTGAGATGGGGGAAAGCTGATGAAATCTGTTTTGTCCAAGTTTAGTTTTAGAAAGCGAGCATAAAAAAAGATGAAATAGCAGAGAGACATTGTGGGATTTTGTTCAGCCAATGTGAATAAGGGTCGAGCAGGACCGGGTCCCGAATATGGATACCCAGCAAACTTATGGCAGACTTATGGACAATGACAATGGTCTAATCAGAGTAAATGTGTCACTGCCTCTATTGTTCCAGACGATTGTGTGACTAATCAATTGATTCTTGAGATTCTGATGTAAAGCGTAAATGCTCAGGCTACCTAGATGCAGTGCAGACATAACAGTGTCAAATGTTAATATGTTATGGTTATAATGCAAAAGTACAATTTAAAATGTAAAATGCAAAATAGTGCATTATAAAGTACGTCACATCCCTAACCATTTTAGGATAACAAAGGACCCTTAGGGTAAGTTCACACTGGGCGTTTTTGCTGTTTTTTTTCTGCAGAAAAACCTGATTTCTTGGCAGTAAAGAAGCTATGTCAAAAACGCAGGTTTAGGTGCATTTTTTGTTGCGGTTTTGTTGTGTTTTTTGGTGCTTTTTTGGGCTAACTTGTGTTTCCTTGTGCATTAGTGCCATGATTTTTCTGAAATCTCATAGACTTTGATAGTACTGTAAAAAGCAGCTGAAAATTAGCATAAAAAATGCAGCAAAAACGCCCAGTGTGAGCATATCCTAAAAGAGAGGATGAAATTACAAGAAATACTAATGAAAAAGTATTAATAAAATAAATAACCTAAATCTATCTAAAAATATACTGTATATTGTTAACTTTACTGAAGAGGATGTTTATAAGTAGAAAATATATACCGTATATACTCGTGTATAAGCCGAGATTTTCAGCATATTTTTTAGGGCTGATAGTCCCCCTCTCGGCTTATACACAGGTCATATACCTGCAGGTCAACGGGGGATGGGGAGCGGGGATAATCATACTTACCTGTCCTGCCGCAGTCTCTGCAGCCTCGCTCGCTTCTCCACTGTCTCCCTTCCTGTCTTCAGCGGTAACGTGGTGCCGCTCATTACCACTCATGAATATGCGCACATTCATGAGTGGTAATAGCGGTACCGCGTGACCGCTGAAGACAGGAAGGGAAAGGTTTTGTGAGTTCATTTTTCCCTTCACCATTGAGGTCTGATGAACTCCCTCCTCTAGTGAAGGAAGGTAGTGAGACTGATTATCAAACACCTGGGCAGCTAGATGATGACTGGGTGGCTGGAATTGAGGACTGGATATAAGGCTGCCGACGCCCTTCTTCCTGGCTGGTGATTTTCCTGCTGGATTCTTGGAGACCAGTCTGATTCCTGCATCTCAAAGCTAAGTTTTTTTTCTGCTCTGCTTTGTACTCTTCAGTTTTGTTTTTGTTTTGCCTTGTTTTTTGGGAGTTCTGCCATCCCCGGCCGGGGGTGAGCTGAATTCCATTTTTGTCTCTGATCTGTTGATATTTTGCTCTGTCTTCAGAATATACCTGAGTGCTGATATAGTCTTTTGAAGCCTAGCGACTTCAGGGCCTGTTTTTCCTATCAGTCGGTTGGCTCATTTTGATAGGGTTTTTGCGGATGGCAGACAGCAGCTTTCCTATCCTGTCCTATGTAGTTAGCTTGGGCCCCATCATTTGCTCAACCTATCTTTCTATCTGTGTTAGTGTTTTCATCTTGCTTCACCGTCATTATATGTTGGGGGCTGCCTATTGCTTTGGGGTCTGCTCTGGGGCAGTTTAGTTTTTCCCCTTTCTGTCTTTAGGCTACAGTCATGGCCAAAAGTATTGACACCCCTGCAATTCTGTCAGATAATACTCAGTTTCTTCCTGAAAATGATTGCAAACACAAATTCTTTGGTATTATTATCTTCATTTAATTTGTCTTAAATGAAAAAACACAAAAAGAATTGTCCTAAAGCCAAATTGGATATAATTCCACACCAAACATAACAAAGAGGGTGGACAAAAGTATTGGCACTGTTCGAAAAATCATGTGATGCTTCTCTAATTTGTGTAATTAACAGCACCTATAACTTACCTGTGGCACCTAACAGGTGTTGGCAATAACTAAATCACACTTGCAGCCAGTTGACATGGATTAAAGTTGACTCAACCTCTGTCCTGTGTCCTTGTGTGTACCACATTGAGCATGGAGAAAAGAAAGAAGACCAAAGAACTGTCTGAGGACTTGAGAAACCAAATTGTGAGGAAGCATGAGCAATCTCAAGGCTACAAGTCCATCTCCAAAGACCTGAATGTTCCTGTGTCTACCATGCGCAGTGTCATCAAGAAGTTTAAAGCCCATGGCACTGTGGCTAACCTCCCTAGATGTGGACGGAAAAGAAAAATTGACAAGAGATTTCAACGCAAGATTGTGCAGATGTTGGATAAAAAACCTCGACTAACATCCAAACAAGTTCAAGCTACCCTGCAGTCCCAGGGTACAACAGTGTCAACCCGTACTATCCGTCGGCGTCTGAATGAAAAGGGACTGTATGGTAGGAGACCCAGGAAGATCCCACTTCTTACTCCGAGACATAAAAAAAGCCAGGCTGGAGTTTGCGAAAACTTACCTGAAAAGCCTAAAACGTTTTGGAAGAATGTTCTCTGGTCAGATGAGACAAAAGTAGAGCTTTTTGGGCAAAGGCATCAACATAGAGTTTACAGGAGAAAAAAAAAGAGGCATTCAAAGAAAAGAACATGGTCCCTACAGTCACACATGGCGGAGGTTCCCTGATGTTTTGGGGTTGCTTTGCTGCCTCTGGCACTGGACTGCTTGACCGTGTGCATGGCATTATGAAGTCAGAAGACTACCAACAAATTTTGCAGCATAATGTAGGGTCCAGTGTGAGAAAGCTGGGTCTCCCTCAGAGGTCATGGGTCTTCCAGCAGGACAATGACCCAAAACACTTCAAAAAGCACTAGAAAATGGTTTGAGAGAAAGCACTGGAGACTTCTAAGGTGGCCAGCAATGAGTCCAGACCTGAATCCCATAGAACACCTGTGGAGAGATCTAAAAATGGCAGTTTGGAGAAGGCACCCTTCAAATATCAGGGACCTGGAGTAGTTTGCCAAAGAAGAATGGTCTAAAATTCCAGCAGAGCATTGTAAGAAACTCATTGATGGTTACCGGAAGCAGTTGGTCGCAGTTATTTTGGCTAAAGGTTGTGCAACCAAGTATTAGGCTGAGGGTGCCAATACTTTTGTCCGGCCCATTTTTGGAGTTTTGTGTGAAATGATCAATGCTTTGCTTTTTGCTTCATTCTCTTTTGTGTTTTTTCATTTAAGACAAATTAAATGAAGATAATAATACCAAAGAATTTGTGTTTGCAATCATTTTCAGGAAGAAACTGAATATTATCTGACAGAATTGCAGGGGTGTCAATACTTTTGGCCATGACTGTATATAGTTCTCCGGCTGTGATCGAGGGGTCTAGGGCACCGTAGGAACCCCCCACGGCTACTGCTAGTTGTTGTGGATAGGTTCAGGGGTCTGCAATCCGATAGCTGCCAACCTCTCTGGTTTTTCTGGACTTAGCTGGTATTTTGTTTTTTCCTCCTTCGGTGACTCATCATAACAGAAAGGAGACAGTGGGAAGCGAGTGAGGCTGCAGAGACCGCGGCAGGATGGGTGAGTATAGCGATATTCACCTGTTCCCCGGTCCATCACTGCTCACCGCTGTCTCTGCTGCATCCTGTGTCAGTGACGTTTAGGCAGCAGGGGGCACGGTGACGTGATTAGTGCGCGCCGCCCCTCTGCTGGCTGAACAGTCACTGACACAAGAAGTGGCAGACAGCGGCGATGGACCCAGGAGAGCTGAGTATGGCTTTTTTTTTGCAGCATATGGGGGCATATTCTATGGAGCAGCATATGGGGGCATATTCTATGGAGCAGCATATGGGGGCATATTCTATGGAGCAGCATAGGGGGGCATATTCTATGGGGCAGCATATGGGGGGCATATTCTATGGGGCAGCATATGGGGGGCATATTCTATGGGGCAGCATAATCTATGGGGCAGCATATGGGGCCATATTCTATGGGACAGCATTTGGGGGCATATTCTATGGGGCAGCATATGGGGCATAGTCTATGGGGCAGCATATGGGGGGCATATTCTATGGAGCAGCATATGGGGGGCATATTCTATGGGGCAGCATATGGGGGGCATAGTCTATGGAGCAGTATATGGGGGCATATTCTATGGAGCAGCATATGGGGGCATATTCTATGGGGCAGCATATGGGGGCATATTCTATGGGGCAGCATATGGGGGCATAGTCTATGGAGCAGTATATGGGGGCATAGTCTATGGGGCAGCATATGGGGGCATATTCTATGGAGCAGCATATGGGGGCATATTATATGGAGCAGCATATGGGGGCATAGTCTATGGATTCTACCCTCAGCTTATACACGATTCAATAAGTTTTCCCATTTTTTTGTGGCAAAATTGGGGGGTCGGCTTATACACGGGTTGGCTTATACACGGGTATATACGGTAAGCATCTTCTTCAGTAAAGTTAACTTTCTTCCAAAATCAACACCACACCAGTCTACAAGTTGTGCCTAGCATTTCTACTCACCTCTTATTTAAATCTAAGGGATGCTAAGCTCCAGTATAAGACACAACTCTGTTTTTAGAAAGCAGCTGTAAAAGTCTGATCTGTAAAAATAAAAAAATAAATTATCTGTACGATCAATTGTCAGTTAATTCACATAAATGGGTATAATGATGCCAAGATGGTGAAACACACTCCAGCTGTGTCCTCTTTGGGCTCCTGCACTTTTTAAATATATCAAGGTAAATTTATCCAGCTATATGACCTGACTTTCATGATGTCAAGACTATTACCCTGAGATAGATCTGTCATACCCATAGTGATTGTGATCATTCATGTCAGCACTCCCCTTTAGCTGTGATTTATCATACAAATCCTCTGGGTGGGTTTCTTTTACCACTACTTATTGAAACTGCCCTTGGATAACATTGTTTCTGGCTTTTAAGGTTGGTGTATATTATTATTACTAGCATTTACAGGGGCAGACATATCAGTGGTGCAACCTATGCAGCCACACAGGAGCCCAAGAGGTTCTGTAACCCATTTCCACCTAAAAAGTAGGTGGGATGTTGTAGTATGATAAGCTATAGTACAGCAAAGAACCCACATATTATTTCTGCACAAGGTCCCTTTTTGGACTGTCTGCCAGTGAGGCACTGTCAATGGTGCAAATTACCGTATATAAAGGTTTTAGAACAACAGGAAGGAAGGCCTTGAATATTGCAGCAAGACAATGCTAAACGACATACTGCATACAGTATGGCTTCGCAGAAGAAGAGTTCAGGTATTGAACTGGCTGCTTGCAGTTCAAACCTTTCAACCATAAATATCATTTGGCATATTATAAAAGAATGTTTTTAAATGTCTGTGTAGTAAGGAAGATAAATGTTGTCCCATTTTGTAAACTAGACCACCCAAGGAACTTCTCTAGATGTGTGGTGAGAACTTTGAGCCCCCAAGTGCTTCACAGAAGTTTATAACGTAGAGCCATAGAAATAAAAAATCATATTTTTTTCCACAAAAATGATATTTTTGCCCCCAATTTTTTATTTTCCCCAAGGGTAACAGAAGAAATTGGACCCCAAGACTTATTGTGCAATTTGTCCTGAGTATGCTGATACCCCATATGTGGGGGTAAACCACTCTTTTGGCGCATGGCAGAGCTCAGAAGGGAAGGAGTACCATTTGACCTTTTCAATGCAGAATTGGCTGGAATTGAGATCAGACGCCATGTCGCGTTTGGAGAGCCCCTGATGTGCCTAAACAGAGGAAACCCCCCAATTCTAACTACAACCTTAACCCCAACACACCCCTAACCCTAATCCCAACTCTAACCATAACCCTAACACACCCATAACCCTAATCCCAACCCTAACCCTAATCCTAACTTTAGTCTAAACCCTAACCCTAACTTTAGCCCTAAACCTAACCCTAACTTTAGCCCCAACCCTAACCTTAACTTTAGCCCCAACCCTAACTTTATCCCCAACCTTAACCCTAACTTTAGCCCCCACCCTAACCCTAATTTTAACCCCAACCCTAACTTTAGCCCCAACCCTAACCCTATCTTTAGCCCCAACCCTAACCCTAACTATAGCCCCAACCCTAACCCTAGCAATAACCCTAATGGGAAAATAGAAATAAATATATATTTTTTTATTTTATTACTTTTCCCTAAGGGGGTGATAAAGGGGGGTATGATTTACTATTTATAGCGGGCTTTTATTTTTACATAGTAACATAGTAATTAAGGTTGAAGGAAGACTTTAAGTCCATCTAGTTCAACCCATATCCTATCCTAACCTGCCCTAACATGTTGATCCAGAGGAAGGCAAAAAATAACCATATGGCACTCAGGAAGTGTCACATTGGGGAAAAAAATTCCTTCACGACTCCACATACGGCAATCAGATTAGCTCCCTGGATGCGCTAAGGCTACTTTCACACTTGCATTTTTTTGCGCTGCGTGCGCAGTGCAAATGCACATAAAAAACGCATCATGCGTTTTTAATGTGTTTTCTTCTTTTTTGTGCATGGTTTTTAAAAAACGCATGCGATTTTAAACGCTGACGTGCGCATGACCATGCGCACATCAGCGCTCCCATAGACTTTAATGTGTTTTTGGGTGAATTCCGTGCGTATTGCGTGTGCATGCGTTTTCTGAGACAGGTCGGACGCACAAAAAATGCAACAGGTTGGATTTTGTGCACCCGGGCGCACACTACAAAAAAACGCATGAGCATACAAATGCGTACAAACGCATGACAATGCGCACCCATGTTAAATATAGGGAAAAAAAACACATGCGCATGTATGTGCAAAAACGCAGCGCAAAGAAACGCAAGTGTAAAAGTAGCCTAAGGCTGTGTGCCCACGTAGCGATTTTTAAGCATTTTTGTGGTGATTTTCAGCTTGAAAACGTTTAAAAATCGTGTACAGAACGCCCCCCATGCATTCCTATGGCATTCCGCACATGCTGTGCTAATGCTGCGCTTTTTTCCGCGGCGGAATCGCATCGCGGAAAAAATCGCAGCATGGTCATGCTTTTGTGCGGAATCGCAAAGAATTGCCGTGATTCCGCACCCATAGGAATGCATGAGAATCGCTTACTTCCCGCATGTGGCTATGCCCACCATGCGGGAAGTTAAGCGTCTCATGTGCAGTTGGTACCCACGGTGTGGAGGAGAGGAGACTGTCCTCCAGGCCCTGGGTACCATACCTCTGTAAAAAAAAGATTAAAAAATAAAAAAAAATCGGGGTATATTTACCTTCCGGCGTCCCGCGCTGCATTCCCGGCCTCAGCGTTCCCAGTAATGCCTTGCGGCAAGGTCCTGTGATGACGTAGTCTCGCGTGACTCTTGCAGTCTTGTGAGATCGCTATAGCAACGCGAGACCAACGTTATCACAGGTCTCGCAAGGCATTACTGGGAACGCTGAGGCCCGGGATGGCAGCGCGGGACGTCGGAAGGTAAATATACCCCGATTTTTTATTTCTTTTTAGCATTTTAACATTCTATCTTTTACTATTGATGCCGCATAGGCAGCCTCAATAGTAAAAAGCTGGTCACACTTGTCAAACACTATGTTTGACAAGTGTGACCAACCTGTCAATCACTTTCCAAGCGATGCTTCAAATCGCTTGGAAAGTGCTTGAATATCGCACGCGAAAATCGCGGCAAAATCGTGAACATAATCGCGGTGAAATCGCGTGGAAAAAAATGCACGATTTCTGGGAAGGAGTCCGGTTTTTAGTGTCCAGAATAAAACGCTACGTGGGTCCATAGCCTTAAAGACGCTTTTTATTGCAAAAAATAGATTTGCATCACCACATTTTGAGAGCTATAATTTTTCTGTATTTTGACCCACAGTCATGTGAGGTATTATTTTTTGCGGGACGAGTTGACGTTTTTATTGGTACCATTTACGGGCACATGACTTTTTTGATCACTTTTTATTACGATTTTTGGGAGGCAGAATGAACAAAAACCAGCAATTCATGAATTTCTTTTTAAAGGGGGCCATTTATACTGTTCCGCATGTGGTAAAATTGCTAAAGAAGTTTTATTCTTCCGGTTAGTATGATGACAGTGATACCTGATTTATATCATTTTTTTATGTTTTGGCGCTTTTATATAATAAAAACAATTTTATATAAAAAATAATTATTTTTGCATCGCTTTATTCTGCGAGCTATAACTTTTAGAATTTTTCGCTGATGACGCTGTATGGCGGCTCGTTGTATGTGCGGGACATTTTCAGCGGTACCATGTTTATTTATATCCATCTTTTTGATCTCGTGTTATTCTACTTTTTGTTCTGCGGTATAATGATAAAGCTTTTTTTTTTTTTTTTTTTTTTTAAGGGGTTCACTAAAGGGGTTAACTAGTGGGACAGTTTTATAGGGCGGGTCGTTACAGTCGTGGCGATACTAAATATGTGTACTTTTATTGTTTTTTTATTTACATAAAGAAATGTATTTTTTGGAACAATATTTTTTTTTCTTTACAGTATTTAGGAATTTTTAAAAAAATATTTTTACACGTTTTTTTTTTTAAAAACTTTTTTACTTTGTCCCAGGATGGGACATCACTATATAGCGTCAGATCACTGATCTGACACTTTGCAGAGCACTATGTCAGATCAGCGATCTGACAGGCAATGCAGGAGGCTTGCCGGTGCCTGCTCTCAGTAGGCACTGACAAGCTACCTCCCTGCAGGACCCCGTGGCCATCTTGGATCTGGGGGCCTGCAGGGAGGAGGCCGTCGGAACAACGCAATCACTTTATATTGTTCTGAGGGTCTCAGGGAAGCACGCAGGGAACCCCCTCCTTGCCTGATGCTTCCCTATGCCACTGGAATGCTGTGATCATGTTTGATCGCATTGTGCCAGGGGTTAAAGTGCTGGGAGTGGTCCCTGACAGCTGCTGGCACATAGTGACAGGTGTCAGCTGTGATAATCAGCTGACACCCGGCTGCGATCAGCTGTGCTCCCTCTGTGAGCGCGGCTGATCGGTATGACGTACTATCTCGTCCACGGTCCTATGGGCCCTGGTCACCTGGCCGTGATAGTACGTCATATGTCAGTAAGGGGTTAATAGGCCTTATTTAGGCTCAGGCAGATGATCACAAGGGAGCACGCCAGGCCAAATGCAACGCACATCGTGGAGAACAACAGAGTTCGGTGGACAAGGATGAAGGGACAAAAGCCTGGATCCTGGACAGGTGTGTACCAATGTGTTTCCTTGGAGATAACCATGGCTAATAGATAAAGTTAATGATTCCAAGCACCTTCCCCACTTAGGACAATCAGCCTGCTCTTATAATTTAACAGCGGTATCTTCTGCCTTGTTCTCATTACCACTTTCTCCTGAGCAAACAAGAAAATCATTGAAATGATGTAAGAAGGTCAGTTTGTGGCAGGCCTGAAATTTAGTGGAAATGGGGGTTTTGTAATAAAGGTATATTTCATAGCAATGGATGACTTTGAAATCTTTTGCCCTTTATCTGCTCAGTCTTCATAATAATCTATAAGTAATGGAAATTGCCGCTACAAAAACTGAAGCAACAAACTTTGTTAAAGCCAAAATTTGTGTCAGTCTCCAAACATTTGGACACGACTTCACATGGTGTATTCCAAGTCATGTAGTTGGCCACCGTCATTACACTGGCTGATTAGGCTGTATGTGTGTTTAACAACTACAGTGAGTTAAATGTACCTTAAAGATATCACTCAATTTTATAGTCGTTTCTTATAGGTATTAGTACTTTAAATATTACAATCAATTGAAGTCATCAATCTGTTGACGGCAAGATGTCTGTCTGCCAGTGACTGCAATATTGATAACTAGTGTTGAGCATTCCGATACCGCAAGTATCGGGTATCGGCCGATATTAGCGGTATCGGAATTCCGATACTTAGTTCCGATACTTTTGTCATATCGGATTCCGGAATCGGAATCGGAATAGGAAGTTCCCATCATGCTATGAGCCTGCTTGCTTTGATTAAGCCAATGGGAATCCTCCGAAGTGTGGGCACATCCTGTTAGGCATGTAGGCATGTTAACTATTGGCATGGCTGTGATTGGCTGCCGAAATGATGTCATGATGCACTATAAAAGCCACCGCAGCCGCCATTTCTGGTCACTCTGCTGTGAATTCAGTTAGGGACAGGCTGCTGTAGAAGACTGTGAGGGACAGTTAGAAATAGCGATTCCACCAAACATCTAGTGCTTTACCCAGGCTACATAAACCACCACTGTAGCCTTCTTTGCCCTAGCAGCAGTGTTCACAGCTGTCTGCAAGGGCTGTGTGAGTGCAGCTCACGCTGTGGAGTGGGTCTTGCAGTCACGTCAGGCTGTAGGCCACCCAGTGTGATCACTGCTGCCTCATACATCTTTTATTTTTTGAGCTGCATTTTTTACATAATTTCAATCTAGTGTGCTTCCATCCGTATCCATATACATTGGTTGCAAACACTAGTAGTAGACAGCGGAGCCTTTCTGCAGCCTTTCAGTGCTAGTGTCCACTTTGCTGCACTGTTCACGGCTGTCTGAGAGGTCTCTGACTGTGTGTGAGTGCAGCTCACGCTGAGTAGTGTGTCCTGCAGCTACGTCTGGCTGTAGGACGCTCAGCGTGCGTCAGTGCCTCACACATTTTTATTTGAGTGCAGCTCATTTTTTCTTCTATTAGTGTGCATCCATCCGTCTCCATCTACGGTGGTTGCAAACACTATATAGGAGTACACAGCGGAGCCTTTCTGCAGCCTGTCAGTGCCAGTGCCCACTTAGCTGCACTGTTGACGGCTGTCTGAGAGGTCTCTGACTGTGTGTGAGTGCAGCTCACGCTGAGTAGAGTGTCCTGCAGCTACGTCTGGTTGTAGGACGCTCAACGTGCGTCACTGCCTCACACATATTTGTCTTTGAGTGCAGCTCATTTTTTCTTCTCCTATTAGTGTGCATCCATCCGTATCCATCAACATTGGTTGGTTGCAAACACTATATAGGAGTAGATAGAGGAGCCTTTTTTTCTGGCTTGTGCCCTGCCGGCGCAGCCAGATTAGTATTACCCAATTTTTTTGGAGCCTCATCTTTTGCATTGTAGGTTACCTGCCTGCATTGTAATAGCTCCAAAAAGTTGGTGATACTATCAGTTTCAATTCTTTGTTCACATACTTTGAGTTTGTTTCCAACAAAGAAACCACAAAAAAAGTTCACCAAACACTACATTTGGAACTTGTGTAGGCCACATCAGCTCCTATTAAAGTGTAGTCCACACACACACACTTCATAAAATTAGTGTTTCTTGTACCTGTAACCAGCTGTTCAGGAATAAGCACACTAAAGCCCCCCTTTGTACTTTTTTGCCTATCTTAAGCAGTCTTGCAAGATGAAGAAGGCAGGGAGTAAGGCGCGTGGGCGTGGGCGTGGGCGTGGAGTTTCAGCAGGGAGAGGACGTGGGGATTCTGCAGGGAGAGGACGTGGGGATTCTACAGGTAGAGGACGTGGGGATTCTGGGCCTGCTGCGGGCACCAGTGGATCAGCATCCCCCAGTTTTAGCAGGCAACAGTCCTTTATGCGCAGCTTTGTAGGACCTCAACGTACCCCACTGCTGCGGGAGGAACAAATTGAAGCCGTTGTCGGATGGATGGCAGCTAACGCATCGACTTCAATTACTTCCGCATCCTCTCAGGGTCAGAGCACCGAAGAGCAACCATCTGTCTCTTCACCACCTGCCAAAGTGCCCAGGCAGTCAGAGAGACATGGACAGGAGCCATCACAGTCTCTACTTCTGTTCTCGGAATCTGTTGGCTTGGAAAGAGGGGGCCAGCCAAGCAGCATTCCTGAATGTGAAGAAGAGGGAGTATGCAGTGATGCGCAACTTCTTTGTCCCTCTGAATCTGAAGAGGCGAGTGGGCCAGTGCCTATGGTCAGCACACCTCAGTACGCATCAGATGATGACGAGACTCAGTTGCCACTTTCTGGTGCGTACGGTGCTGGTGAGACAACCCCGGAGAAGCAGCTGTTTGAAGAGGGGAGGGAAGATGATGAGGTCCTTGAGCCATCATGGCGTGAGCAACAGGAAGGTGGTGGGAGCAGCTCGGAGGAAGAGATTCCCCTACCGGCCAAAACAGGAGGCAGAGGGAGGGGGAAGACTTGGTTGCCTGTACCCTCCACTTCGGCACCCGTTAGGAGCATTCCTCCTTCCAAAGGCAAACCGGGCGCTCACAAGAGTTGCAGTGCGTGGTCCTTTTTTGACACAGTTGCAGATGACATTTGCTTTGTCAAATGCAAGCTGTGTCATCAGAGAGTCAAAAGAGGGAGAAATGTCAGCAACCTCAATACCACAAATATGTGGAAACATGTGCGCACCAAGCACGAGTTGGAGTTGCAGAGACACCCTGAAGACGTAGGCCAACGTACAGCACCACCTACCACCTCTTCAGTTCGTGTTGGGCCCTCTTCCTCCAGCTCACACACTGCTGGTTCGGCTTCCTCACAGGATCGCCAAGGAAGAACCTCTGCCACTGTTGTCCGGAGACCCTGTCAGATTACACCCATAGCAGCACGTTCCCATCCATCACAGCCATCGGTAGCACAGGCATGGGATAAAAGGCGCCCTTACTCGGCAAACCATCCCCGAGCACAGTCTCTGAATGCTGGCATTGCCAAACTTCTGGCAGTTGAAATGCTGTCATTCAGGCTGGTGGACACTGACACCTTCCGGGACTTAATGGCATTGGCAGTCCCCCAATACAACGTGCCCAGCCGCTTTTATTTCAGCAGGCGAGCCGTCCCTGCCCTGCAGAAACATGTTGAGGGCAAAATAAAACATGCGCTACTAAACGCCGTTAGTAGCAAGGTCCACCTGACCACCGATGCGTGGACCAGTAACCATGGACAGGGACGATACCTTTCCCTCACTGCCCACTGGGTCAATGTTGTGGAGCCGGGTACGGATCTGGAGAGTGGCGCTGTACGTGTTCTTCCAACGCCACGGATTGCAGGACTCCAGTCTGTACACATAGACTCCTCCTCCTACTCAAGTTCCTCAGAAACAGCAGAGCAGGAGCCTGTTACGACCGATATGAGCACAGCCGTGGCCAAACGTCAACAGGCTGTACTCAAATTAATTTCTTTGGGGAATCGAAGCCACACAGCGCAGAAGCTCTGGAATGCTATCAAGCTGGAGAGCGATGTGTGGTTTGGGCCAGCGAATCTCCAGCCGGGCTTGGTAGTGTGTGACAATGGCCGAAATCTGGTGGCAGCTCTTGGCCTAGGCAACCTCACACACATCCCATGTCTGGCACATGTTCTTAACTTGGTCGTGCAGAGCTTTCTGAGGGACTATCCGGATCTTGCTGCACTGTTGCACAAGGTCCGCATAGAGTGCGCTCACTTGCGACGTTCCAGCACGGCAAGATCGCGCCTCGCTGCTCTGCAGCGACGATTTGGCCTTCCGGAACATCGCATCATATGTGACCTACCCACCCGGTGGAATTCAACGTTACATATGTTGGAGCGGTTGTGTGAGCAGCAGGCAGCAGTCATGGAGTACCAGCTGCATCAGGCGCAAACAAGTCGCACTGTGCGCCGTTCACACTTCAGCACCATTGAGTGGGCCTCTATGAAGGACATCTGCCTCGTTTTGCGTGCCTTCGATGAATCCACGCGGATGGCGAGTGCAGATGATGCACTAGTCAGCATGACTGTCCCCCTTATCTGCCTGCTTCAACAAACACTGCAAGCACTAAGGGATGAGGTTTCAGAAGAGGTGGAGGATGAGGAGTCCCAAATGCCATCTGCTTCAGGACAGTCTGCGCTACGTGTTTCCTCACAAAGGCCTAGGCAGGGGACACTTTGTGAGGAGGATGAGGAGGAGTCGATGGAGGAGGAAGACATCTCTCCAGAGGAGGGAGGTACACAAACCTCTACTCAGTATGTACAGCGAGGGTGGGGTGATGCAGAGCAGGCCGAGGTCACGCCTCAAACAGGGGACAGCGGTTCTTTGGCAGTTGGGAGTCTGCAGCACATGGTTGATTTCATGCTGCAGTGCCTGAGAAACGACCGCCGCATCGCCCACATTCTCGTCTCGGCTGATTATTGGGTGTACACCCTCCTAGATCCTCGCTACCGGGACAGCGTACAAAGGCTCATACCAACGTTGAACCGGGAGCGTAAAATGCGGGAGTACGAAGAGTCACTGGTGCAGTCCATAATGTTTTCCATTCCACCTGACAGCATTGTTGCTACTGCTTTAAAAAGCAGCTCTGTGCGTCGAGGCAGTGGAGGAAACTCTGCACAAAGAGGGAGCAGAGGCAGCGCCGCAGCACAAGGCAAGACCACTATGGCCCAAATGTGGCAAAGTTTTGTGTGTCCACCACAATTGTCTACACCATCAGCGACGCCTCGAGTCAGCAGGAGGCAACGCTTCCGTCAGATGGTGTCAGACTACATGTCTTGCCCTGTCGCTGTACTCCCAGATGGCTCTTCCCCCTTCAAGTTTTGGGTCTCTAAGCTGGATACATGGCCAGAGCTTAGCCAGTATGCATTGGAGGTGCTGGCTTGCCCTGCTGCCAGTGTATTATCGGAACGTGTCTTTAGTGCCGCAGGTGGTGTACTAACAGACCGTCGCACGCGACTATCTTCCGATAATGTTGACCGGCTGACTTTTCGGAAAATGAACAAGGCCTGGATCTCCAAAGACTTTGCCATTCCTCTTACAGACTAAATTAGTGGTTGGCAACTGTATCCAGGTCTGCTGGTGTGTTCATTTTTCTACCACCTGAACTATAATCCCTGTGCTTCAACACAGCCAGTTGTCGCTCAGATGTGTCGTCTGCACAGAGAAACACACTAGCTCCTGTGTTAGTGGGGTTCAGTAATGCCAGCTGATCCCCTGCTGTGTGGACGGCAAAGTCACCAGCTCCATCAACATTCAAACCACTACTGATTTTTAACCGTGCCCAACTTAGGTCTCTGGCTCCACTGTCTCTACTATTTCCCCTGACCTCCAACCCCGCCATCTACATCTCTTAAGTGGCGTCAGCACAATCTACACTTGTTCCTGTGTTCCTGTGGCTCAGTCCCATCAGTTAATCCCCTGATGTGTGTCCGGCAAGGTCTCCTGCTCTGTCCACATTCCCATAACCAGTAGTGGGAATGAGGACAGAGCTGGCAAACTTGCCGGACAAACATCAGGGGATCAACTGACGGGACTGAGCACCAGTAACACAGGAACAAGTGTAGATTGTGCTGACGCCACTTCAGAGATGTAGCTGGCGGGGTTGGAGGCCAGGGTAAATAGTAGAGACAGTGGAGCCAGAGGCCTAAGTGGAGCATGGTTAGAATCAGTAGTAGTCCACAACCTCCATAAAAACCGCTGCCCATTGGCCTCTGCATGCGGCATGCGTAATCCTGGGCTCCAACAGCGTCAGTTGGTGTTCAGAAGTGTCGTCTCCACAGAGCCAAACACATTCGTTCAAGTGTTAGTGGGGTTCAGCACTGCCAGCTGTTCCCCTGCTGTGGAGATGGCAAGTCTCCTGCTGCCTTCACCTGCCAAAATCCAGTAGGCCCCAGCCTGCTCCACGCCTAATCCTGGGCTCCAACAGCGTCAGTTGGTGTTCAGAAGTGTCGTCTCCACAGAGCCAAACACATTCGTTAGAGTGTTAGTGGGTTTCAGCACTGCCAGCTGTTCCCCTGCTGTGGAGATAGCAAGTCTCCTGCTGCCTTTACCTGCCAAAATCCAGTAGGCCCCAGCCTGCTCCTCGCCTAATCCTGGGCTCCAACAGCATCAGTTGGTGTTCAGAAGTGTCGTCTCCACAGAGCCAAACACATTCGTTCAAGTGTTAGTGGGGTTCAGCACTGCCAGCTGTTCCCCTGCTGTGGAGATGGCAAGTCTCCTGCTGCCTTCACCTGCCAAAATCCAGTAGGCCCCAGCCTGCTCCACGCCTAATCCTGGGCTCCAACAGCGTCAGTTGGTGTTCAGAAGTGTCGTCTCCACAGAGCCAAACACATTCGTTAGAGTGTTAGTGGGTTTCAGCACTGCCAGCTGTTCCCCTGCTGTGGAGATGGCAAGTCTCCTGCTGCCTTCACCTGCCAAAATCCAGTAGGCCCCAGCCTGCTCCTCGCCTAATCCTGGGCTCCAACAGCGTCAGTTGGTGTTCAGAAGTGTCGTCTCCACAGAGCCAAACACATTCGTTCAAGTGTTAGTGGGGTTCAGCACTGCCAGCTGTTCCCCTGCTGTGGAGATGGCAAGTCTCCTGCTGCCTTCACCTGCCAAAATCCAGTAGGCCCCAGCCTGCTCCACGCCTAATCCTGGGCTCCAACAGCGTCAGTTGGTGTTCAGAAGTGTCGTCTCCACAGAGCCAAACACATTCGTTAGAGTGTTAGTGGGTTTCAGCACTGCCAGCTGTTCCCCTGCTGTGGAGATGGCAAGTCTCCTGCTGCCTTCACCTGCCAAAATCCAGTAGGCCCCAGCCTGCTCCTCGCCTAATCCTGGGCTCCAACAGCGTCAGTTGGTGTTCAGAAGTGTCGTCTCCACAGAGCCAAACACATTCGTTCAAGTGTTAGTGGGGTTCAGCACTGCCAGCTGTTCCCCTGCTGTGGAGATGGCAAGTCTCCTGCTGCCTTCACCTGCCAAAATCCAGTAGGCCCCAGCCTGCTCCACGCCTAATCCTGGGCTCCAACAGCGTCAGTTGGTGTTCAGAAGTGTCGTCTCCACAGAGCCAAACACATTCGTTAGAGTGTTAGTGGGTTTCAGCACTGCCAGCTGTTCCCCTGCTGTGGAGATGGCAAGTCTCCTGCTGCCTTCACCTGCCAAAATCCAGTAGGCCCCAGCCTGCTCCTCGCCTAATCCTGGGCTCCAACAGCGTCAGTTGGTGTTCAGAAGTGTCGTCTCCACAGAGCCAAACACATTCGTTCAAGTGTTAGTGGGGTTCAGCACTGCCAGCTGTTCCCCTGCTGTGGAGATGGCAAGTCTCCTGCTGCCTTCACCTGCCAAAATCCAGTAGGCCCCAGCCTGCTCCACGCCTAATCCTGGGCTCCAACAGCGTCAGTTGGTGTTCAGAAGTGTCGTCTCCACAGAGCCAAACACATTCGTTAGAGTGTTAGTGGGTTTCAGCACTGCCAGCTGTTCCCCTGCTGTGGAGATGGCAAGTCTCCTGCTGCCTTCACCTGCCAAAATCCAGTAGGCCCCAGCCTGCTCCTCGCCTAATCCTGGGCTCCAACAGCGTCAGTTGGTGTTCAGAAGTGTCGTCTCCACAGAGCCAAACACATTTGTTCAAGTGTTAGTGGGTTTCAGCACTGCCAGCTGTTCCCCTGCTGTGGAGATGGCAAGTCTCCTGCTGCCTTCACCTGCCAAAATCCAGTAGGCCCCAGCCTGCTCCTCGCCTAATCCTGGGCTCCAACAGCGTCAGTTGGTGTTCAGAAGTGTCGTCTCCACAGAGCCAAACACATTCGTTCAAGTGTTAGTGGGGTTCAGCACTGCCAGCTGTTCCCCTGCTGTGGAGATGGCAAGTCTCCTGCTGCCTTCACCTGCCAAAATCCAGTAGGCCCCAGCCTGCTCCACGCCTAATCCTGGGCTCCAACAGCGTCAGTTGGTGTTCAGAAGTGTCGTCTCCACAGAGCCAAACACATTCGTTAGAGTGTTAGTGGGTTTCAGCACTGCAGCTGTTCCCCTGCTGTGGAGATGGCAAGTCTCCTGCTGCCTTCACCTGCCAAAATCCAGTAGGCCCCAGCCTGCTCCTCGCCTAATCCTGGGCTCCAACAGCGTCAGTTGGTGTTCAGAAGTGTCGTCTCCACAGAGCCAAACACATTCGTTCAAGTGTTAGTGGGGTTCAGCACTGCCAGCTGTTCCCCTGCTGTGGAGATGGCAAGTCTCCTGCTGCCTTCACCTGCCAAAATCCAGTAGGCCCCAGCCTGCTCCACGCCTAATCCTGGGCTCCAACAGCGTCAGTTGGTGTTCAGAAGTGTCGTCTCCACAGAGCCAAACACATTCGTTAGAGTGTTAGTGGGTTTCAGCACTGCCAGCTGTTCCCCTGCTGTGGAGTTGGCAAGTCTCCTGCTGCCTTCACCTGCCAAAATCCAGTAGGCCCCAGCCTGCTCCTCGCCTAATCCTGGGCTCCAACAGCGTCAGTTGGTGTTCAGAAGTGTCGTCTCCACAGAGCCAAACACATTCGTTCAAGTGTTAGTGGGGTTCAGCACTGCCAGCTGTTCCCCTGCTGTGGAGATGGCAAGTCTCCTGCTGCCTTCACCTGCCAAAATCCAGTAGGCCCCAGCCTGCTCCACGCCTAATCCTGGGCTCCAACAGCGTCAGTTGGTGTTCAGAAGTGTCGTCTCCACAGAGCCAAACACATTCGTTCAAGTGTTAGTGGGGTTCATCATTGCCAGCTGATCCCCTGCTGTGTGGATGGCAGTCTCTCCTGCTGTCACCTCATTCAAAATACAGTAGGCCTCTGCCTACACCCTCCTATTTCCTGGGCTTCAACACAGCCAGTTGTAGTTCGGAAGTGCCGTCCACACGGAAAGAGATACTTGCTCCTGTGTCTCAGTGGGGTTCAGTAACGTCAGCTGATCCCCTGCTGTGTGGATGGCAGTCTCTCCTGCTGTCACCTCATTCCAAATACAGTAGGCCTCTGCCTACACCCTCCTATTTCCTGGGCTTCAACACAGCCAGTTGTAGTTCGGAAGTGCCGTCCACACGGAAAGAGATACTTGCTCCCGTGTCTCAGTGGGGTTCAGTAACGTCAGCTGATCCCCTGCTGTGTGGATGGCAGTCTCTCCTGCTGTCACCTCATTCCAAATACAGTAGGCCTCTGCCTACACCCTCCTATTTCCTGGGCTTCAACACAGCCAGTTGTAGCTCGGAAGTGCCGTCCACACGGAAAGAGATACTTGCTCCCGTGTCTCAGTGGGGTTCAGTAACGTCAGCTGATCCCCTGCTGTGTGGATGGCAGTCTCTCCTGCTGTCACCTCATTCCAAATACAGTAGGCCTCTGCCTACACCCTCCTATTTCCTGGGCTTCAACACAGCCAGTTGTAGTTCGGAAGTGCCGTCCACACGGAAAGAGACACTTGCTCCCGTGTCTCAGTGGGGTTCAGTAACGTCAGCTGATCCCCTGCTGTGTGGATGGCAGTCTCTCCTGCTGTCACCTCATTCCAAATACAGTAGGCCTCTGCCTACACCCTCCTATTTCCTGGGCTTCAACACAGCCAGTTGTAGCTCGGAAGTGCCGTCCACACGGAAAGAGATACTTGCTCCCGTGTCTCAGTGGGGTTCAGTAACGTCAGCTGATCCCCTGCTGTGTGGATGGCAGTCTCTCCTGCTGTCACCTCATTCCAAATACAGTAGGCCTCTGCCTACACCCTCCTATTTCCTGGGCTTCAACACAGCCAGTTGTAGCTCGGAAGTGCCGTCCACACGGAAAGAGATACTTGCTCCCGTGTCTCAGTGGGGTTCAGTAACGTCAGCTGATCCCCAGCTGTGTGGATGGCAGTCTCTCCTGCTGTCACCTCATTCCAAATACAGTAGGCCTCTGCCTACACCCTCCTATTTCCTGGGCTTCAACACAGCCAGTTGTAGTTCGGAAGTGCCGTCCACACGGAAAGAGATACTTGCTCCCGTGTCTCAGTGGGGTTCAGTAACGTCAGCTGATCCCCTGCTGTGTGGATGGCAGTCTCTCCTGCTGTCACCTCATTCAAAATACAGTAGGCCTCTGCCTACACCCTCCTATTTCCTGGGCTTCAACACAGCCAGTTGTAGTTCGGAAGTGCCGTCCACACGGAAAGAGATACTTGCTCCCGTGTCTCAGTGGGGTTCAGTAACGTCAGCTGAGCCCCTGCTTTGTGGATGGCAGTCTCTCCTGCTGTCACCTCATTCAAAATACAGTAGGCCTCTGCCTACACCCTCCTATTTCCTGGGCTTCAACACAGCCAGTTGTAGTTCGGAAGTGCCGTCCACACGGAAAGAGACACTTGCTCCCGTGTCTCAGTGGGGTTCAGTAACGTCAGCTGATCCCCTGCTGTGTGGATGGCAGTCTCTCCTGCTGTCACCTCATTCCAAATACAGTAGGCCTCTGCCTACACCCTCCTATTTCCTGGGCTTCAACACAGCCAGTTGTAGCTCGGAAGTGCCGTCCACACGGAGAGATACTTGCTCCCGTGTCTCAGTGGGGTTCAGTAACGTCAGCTGATCCCCAGCTGTGTGGATGGCAGTCTCTCCTGCTGTCACCTCATTCCAAATACAGTAGGCCTCTGCCTACACCCTCCTATTTCCTGGGCTTCAACACAGCCAGTTGTAGTTCGGAAGTGCCGTCCACACGGAAAGAGATACTTGCTCCCGTGTCTCAGTGGGGTTCAGTAACGTCAGCTGATCCCCTGCTGTGTGGATGGCAGTCTCTCCTGCTGTCACCTCATTCAAAATACAGTAGGCCTCTGCCTACACCCTCCTATTTCCTGGGCTTCAACACAGCCAGTTGTATTTCGGAAGTGCCGTCCACACGGAAAGAGATACTTGCTCCCGTGTCTCAGTGGGGTTCAGTAACGTCAGCTGAGCCCCTGCTTTGTGGATGGCAGTCTCTCCTGCTGTCACCTCATTCAAAATACAGTAGGCCTCTGCCTACACCCTCCTATTTCCTGGGCTTCAACACAGCCAGTTGTAGTTCGGAAGTGCCGTCCACACGGAAAGAGACACTTGCTCCCGTGTCTCAGTGGGGTTCAGTAACGTCAGCTGATCCCCTGCTGTGTGGATGGCAGTCTTTCCTGCTGTCACCTCATTCCAAATACAGTAGGCCTCTGCCTACACCCTCCTATTTCCTGGGCTTCAACACAGCCAGTTGTAGCTCGGAAGTGCCGTCCACACGGAAAGAGATACTTGCTCCCGTGTCTCAGTGGGGTTCAGTAACGTCAGCTGATCCCCAGCTGTGTGGATGGCAGTCTCTCCTGCTGTCACCTCATTCCAAATACAGTAGGCCTCTGCCTACACCCTCCTATTTCCTGGGCTTCAACACAGCCAGTTGTAGTTCGGAAGTGCCGTCCACACGGAAAGAGATACTTGCTCCCGTGTCTCAGTGGGGTTCAGTAACGTCAGCTGAGCCCCTGCTTTGTGGATGGCAGTCTCTCCTGCTGTCACCTCATTCAAAATACAGTAGGCCTCTGCCTACACCCTCCTATTTCCTGGGCTTCAACACAGCCAGTTGTAGTTCGGAAGTGCCGTCCACACGGAAAGAGACACTTGCTCCCGTGTCTCAGTGGGGTTCAGTAACGTCAGCTGATCCCCTGCTGTGTAGATGGCAAAGTCTCCTGCTGCCTACACAGTCGTACCACTACTGATTTTTAACCGTGCTCCAATTAGGCCTGTGGCTCCACTGTCTCTCGTATTTCCCCTGTCCTCCAACCCTGCCAGTTACAGCTCCGAAGTGGCGTCTGCACAATCCACACTTGTTCCTGTGTTACAGGTGTTCAGTCCGGTCAGTTAATCCCCTGATGTGTGTCCGGCAATGTCGCCTGCTCTGTCCACATTCCCATTATGGGAATGTGGACAGAGCAGGCGACATTGCCGGACACACATCAGGGGATTAACTGACCGGACTGAACACCTGTAACACAGGAACAAGTGTGGATTGTGCAGACGCCACTTCGGAGCTGTAACTGGCGGGGTTGGAGGACAGGGGAAATACGAAAATCAGTGAAGCCACAGGCCTAAGTGGAGCTTGGTTCAAATTAGTAGTCTACAACCGATCTTAAAATTTCTTCAATGCAGCCTCAGCCTGCTCCGTGCTTGTCCCTGGGCTTCAACACAGCCAGTTGTTGCTCGGAAGTGCCGTCTTCACAGAGTAAAACACTAGCTCCTGTGTTTGTGGGGTTCAGTAACATCGCCAGTTGCTGCTCATAACTGACTTTGGCACGGGTACTCCCTCCTGCCCAGCTTGGTTCCAGCCCTGCCTGCTGTTTCCGGGAAGTGTCAATGTCAGTTTGCCACCCCAAGTTGCCATGTCGTGTTGCGGTTGGGTTAGCCGAGGCTAGGGTGCCAGCAGTTTAGGTGCTTCCTATGTGGACTGCGGGTTATGGTAAGAAAGGCTTGTTCCATAGTGCCAGTAGGACAAGCACCCCCTGTAGGACTGTGTGATTCGGTAACTGCGGCCAGCTTGCGGCATGCCAACTTTGCTTTTCAGGGGTAACTTCTGATACCCCTCCGGGTTCCAGCACCGTCAGCTGGTTCTCGTCAGAGCCTTTGGCCTAGGTGCCTCCATCTCGGTATCCGAGTTCCGGCAACGTCTGCTGGTCCTTGGTAGTGCTTTGTAGCACAGGTACCTCCTGCTTATTAACCGGGTTCCAGCACCGTCAGCTGGTCCTCGGTTGTGCCATTGGCTCTTATTCCTTCTGCTGCCCCTCCGGGTGCCAGCACTGTCAGCTGGTCCTCGCTATTTCCATTTGCTCTTGCAGCTTATGCTACCCCTCCGGGTTCCAGCACCGTCAGCTGGTTCTCGTCAGAGCCTTTGGCCTAGGTGCCTCCATCTCGGTATCCGAGTTCCGGCAACGTCTGCTGGTCCTTGGTAGTGCTTTGTAGCACAGGTACCTCCTGCTTAGTAACCGGGTTCCAGCACCGTCAGCTGGTCCTCGGTTGTGCCATTGGCTCTTATTCCTTCTGCTGCCCCTCCGGGTGCCAGCACTGTCAGCTGGTCCTCGCTATTTCCATTTGCTCTTGCAGCTTATGCTACCCCTCTGGGTTCCAGCACCGTCAGCTGGTTCTCGTCAGAGCCTTTGGCCTAGGTGCCTCCATCTCGGTATCCGAGTTCCGGCAACGTCTGCTGGTCCTTGGTAGTGCTTTGTAGCACAGGTACCTCCTGCTTAGTAACCGGGTTCCAGCACAGTCAGCTGGTCCTCGGTTGTGCCATTGGCTCTTATTCCTTCTGCTGCCCCTCCGGGTGCCAGCACTGTCAGCTGGTCCTCGCTATTTCCATTTGCTCTTGCAGCTTATGCTACCCCACCGGGTTCCAGCACCGTCAGCTGGTTCTCGTCAGAGCCTTTGGCCTAGGTGCCTCCATCTCGGTATCTGAGTTCCGGCAACGTCTGCTGGTCCTTGGTAGTGCTTTGTAGCACAGGTACCTCCTGCTTAGTAACCGGGTTCCAGCACCGTCAGCTGGTCCTCGGTAGTGCCATTGGCTCTTGTTCCTTCTGCTGCCCCTCCGGGTGCCAGTACCGTCAGCTGGTTCAAGAGGACAAAGAACAGGAAGACAACCACCAAGATGCAGAACAACAAGAGAGAGAAGACAAAGAAGCATAAAAAAAACAAAGCAGAAGAACATTAAGCATAAGACTAATACTCTGAGCAAATGATATTATCTTATTTATAAGCAGAAGAAGACTAAGCAGTGTATGGGGGTGAGTCCGTTCCTCCTCGTGGTGCCCCTGGAAAAGGCCTGCTGCTGCAGGCCAAACTGAACGCGGACAAATCCTGTTGTAAATCTTTTGTGACAGGCAGAACGGAAGGTGTAAACTTCTAACTTTTCTAGATAACAACTACAGGAATGCCTGACACAAACAAGAATATGATGAAGAAGAATAGGAAGAAGATGAAGAAGTTGAATATGTAGAATAATAATTGTTGAATAAGAAGAATATGAAGAATGTAAGAAAAGGAAGAAGAAGAAGAAGAAGAAGAATGTATAAAAAGGAAGTAGAAGAATTTAAAAAAGGAAGAAGAAGAAGAATGTAAAAAAAGGAATAAGAAGAAGAATGTAAAAAAAGGAAGAAGAAGAAGAATGTAAAAAAAGGAAGTAGAAGAATGTAAAAAAAGGAAGAAGAAGAAGAAGAAGAATGTAAAAAAAGGAATAATAAGAAGAAGAAGGTAAAAAAGGGAAGAAGAAGAAGAAAGAAGAAGAAAGAAGAAGAAGACATACATGTCTGGCAAAATATAAATGAGGCTAACATAGTCAATATCTTTGTAACTCCTAACGTCTTTAAAAAAAAAGTTTAATTCCTGCTATTCCTTTTGATTGGACTAAAACTCTATGGCTTTAATGTCTCCTCCACCTCCCACAATACATTCTACATTATTCTTAGTTGTTTTTCTTCATGTAGAATTAACCTACAAGGAAAGAAAGGGTTTTTTTTAATTCCGATATTTTGGCCCCATTGACTTGCATTGGTTCCCGGTATCGGAATCGTCGATACCGATATTTTTTTTTAAGATCGGCCGATCCATTCCGATCCGATATTTTCAAGTATCGGCTGGTATCGCTCAACTCTATTGATAACTGCACCGTAAAATATTTTATATTCTTGTTAAACTATTGAGCTAATGATCGGTTTTAAGCACTAAGCTAATATTGTACATTGGTCAAAGGAACCTAGAGTAGGGCAAGAGAATTATTTTACAATGTTATCGCTGAACATTGAGGACAGTCTTTTGGTATATTACGATGCATTTTCAAGTAGTACGACTACATTTTAAAGGGTTATCCAAGACTTTGATATTTAAGCCATAGAATATTGATCATTTGAAAGGTAACTCACCAAACCCTGACTGATGCACTGGCAGGACGCAGCAGAACCTCATTGATAAAGGTTTAGGCAGCACAGGTGCATTCCACTGATCAGGACAGCCAGTAACCATTTGTGGTCCGGCTGCCCAGTGGAAATGCACACAGATGAGGCTTGCATAAGGCATAAGTCACACTGATAAATGTGATGCAAAAGTGTCTGAGCAGCCTATTGATCACGCCCATAGTATTAGCAGGCGGGCTGCTCTGCACTATAGATACATGCAACACACAAAGAACCAAGCCAAATATAAAGGGTTCTAGCTGCTTCCTGCTGAAAAGTGCAAAAAAGATAAATAGATATGGGGTATTGGTTACTATTTTGGCCAAAGCAGATAAGCTCACAATCCAACGTCAACGTCAGCACCTGTGCTGCCTAAACCTTTATCATTGGGGTTCTGCTGCGTCCTGCCAGTGCATAGTAACCAATACCCCATATCTATCTTTTTTGCACTTTTCAGCAGGATGCAGCTAGAACCCTTTATATTTGGCTTGGTTCTTTGTGTGTTGCATGTATCTATAGTGCAGAGCAGCCCGCCTGCTAATACTATGGGCGTGATCAATAGGCTGCTCAGACACTTTTGCATCACATTTATCAGTGTGACTTATGCCTTATGCAAGCCTCATCTGTGTGCATTTCCACTGGGCAGCCGGACCACAAATGGTTACTGGCTGTCCTGATCAGTGGGATGCACCTGTGCTGCCTAAACCTTTATCATTGGGGTTCTGCTGCATCCTGCCAGTGCATCAGTCAGGGTTTGGTGAGTTACCTTTCAAATGATTTTTTATGGATTTTTTCTGATTAGTGTTTGTTCATAGAATATTGATGGCTTATCCTCAGGATAAATCATCAATATCAAATTGGTGGAGGTCCTATGTGTTGGATCGGTTTGCAGATCTGACGGAAGATTATATTAAACAGTATATGGAGCTAAAACACCACAGCCAGATCTGACTGACTTAGATGTGACAGTCAGGTGATGAAATGTGATGATCAGGAAGTAGCAGCGCTTTGGAAGAAGCGTATTTTTGCTGCATCCAAAACACGTTCTAATCACGCAGGTAAGTTCATATGTGTTCACTGAACCATGCAGATTTACCGCATCCAAATACATTCAGTTGTTGAAATTACTATTGCGCAGTCTAGCATCTTGGCAAGTTGACATCCTGCGACCCGTAAAACTGCACCACATGTCAGTGTCCCCGGGTGATCTGCAGGTGCACATGCACGCATAGTGGACATGGGATTTCTAGAAATCCCATCTACTATGACATGGATTCTGTATGTTCTTAAGTCTTGAAAACCAGGACTGCATCATTGTGGGGTACTTCAGGACTACAGCCTCTTGGTGTACTACGTTATACAACAAATCCACAAGCTCCCTGAAAGTGACAGTCATTACAAATGCGAGCACTTGTAACAAAGGTATTTTTCCTGCATACTCGGACATTATCATCTGAATAATGTAACTTACCATTACCAATTATTGCTATGGCCATTTTTGGACTGTAGCGTAGTGTCTAATATAATATAAAGGTGTCACGGACATGGTGTGGAACCACTGTGCCTCAGACCGTGGAGAGCCTGGAAGGGCTTGACTAAGTGTGCATCAGACTGTTCACTAGAGCAGGGTTTCCCAACTCCAGTCCTCAAGGCACACCAACAGATCATGTTTTCAGGATTTCCTTAGTATTGCTCAGGTGATAATTGCTTCACCTGTGCAATACAAAGTAAATCCTGAAAACATGATCTGTTGGTGTGCCTTGAGGACTGGAGTTGGGAAACCCTGCACTAGAGCATCTGATGGTGGGGTTAGGCTTGGCTTCTGATGCACGCCAGGTGCCACTACAGGACAGGCCAACGGACAATTGGCAGCTGGACCTGGAAGGATAGACTGGATGGTGCGGCAGGCAGAGTTTGTATCAGTGTTCAGCAGGCAGAGTGTGTATCAGAGTGTGGCAGGCTGAGATCGCATCAGAGTGCAGCAAGCAGTGTTTGTATCAAGTGCAGCAGGCAAGATCTGCACCAAAGTGCAGCAAGGACTGGTACACAACCTTACACAACTTAGACTGCAGAACAGGAAGGTTGCTCAGGCAACTTCCCAGTAGGGAGGAAGCAATATATACTGTACCTACTGCCCCACAGCCATTGGCTGGGGAGGAAATAGCAAGTGCATGTTCTGGCCCTTTAAGAGGGCAGGGGCGTGCGTGTGCGTGCTCTAAGGACATTGCTAGAGGCCTGGCTGGAAGCTCTGCTGGGAGTATGCGGAGTGCGTGAAAGGGGAGATCTGACTGCAGCACGGTTGAGTGAGGTGACACGCTGGAAGCCCTGCTTAACAGAGCAGGGATCCAGCGTGGTGCTAACAGTACCCCCTTTTACGCCCCCTCTTCTTAGAGCCATCAAGAAAGTTCCGGAGGAGAATCGGAACATGAATATTCTCCTTAGGCTCTCAGGATGTCTCCTTGGTACTAAAGCCCTTATAGTCCACAAGGAAGAAAGTCTTGCCTCTCACCTTCTTCATGGTCAAGATGTTCTCCACCTCAAAAACATCATCTGAGGCAATTGGCACGGGCGTGGTACTGGGATCCTTGAAGAAGGGGCCCAGGATGACCGGTTTCAGTAGAGAAACATGAAATTAATTTGTAATCCGTAATGAAGGAGGCAACGTCTGTTTAAAGGAAACCTCATTGATCCGCTTCTGCACCTCGAAAGGTCCAATAAAACAAGGCCCCAACTTGTAAGATGGAACCTTCAGTTGGACGTACCTGGACGAGAACCATACCTTGTTGCTGGGGCAGAAGCATGGAGGAACCAGGCGCCTTTCGTCTGCATATCTCTTCATACGGGCAGAGGATGCATCTAAAGCAGCTTTGGTACTATCCTCCCACAACTTTACAAAATCCCTTGAGAGGACATCAGCCGCAGGAACATCAGAAGGAACCATCACAGGAAGAGGAACCTCAGGTGGCCGACCGTACACAACGTAGAAAGGAGATTCTCCAGAGGCTTCACCAACATGATAGTTGTACCAGAACTCAGCCCAAGGGAGTAATTTAACCCAATCATTGGGGTGGGCATTGATGAAGTGTCACAGGTAGTTGCCCAGGATCTGGTTGACACACTCCACTTGCCTATTGGACTGAGGGTGATAGGACGAGGAGAAGTCCAAGATGATATCCAGATGTTTACAGAGAGCCCGCAAGAATCTGGAAGTGAACTGCGAACCTTGATCAGACAGAATGTGACGAGGAAATCCGTGCAGGTGTAAAATATGTTTGATGAAGCTGTCGGCCAGTTCAGGAGCAGATGGAAGAGCAGACAACGGGGTAAAATACACCATTTAGGAGAAGCGATCCACGACTGCCTAGATGACGTTGCAACCCTCAGATTCTGGCAAATCTGTAATGAAGTCCATGGCCATGTGCTGCCATGGACCAGATGGCATGGGTAACGGAAGGAGAGAACCGGTAGGAAGTCGTCTGGGGACCTTATTGTGGGAACAAATCAGACAAACAGCCACGTAAGCATAGATCTCCCTCCTCCCTCCCAGTAGTGGTGAGAAATCAACTGTAGTGTGTAGATGAGTGGCCCCATGACAAAACTCGCTCATTCTCGGATTCAGCAATTCGGGTTATTCCTCGGGGAATTCACGACAGGCGACTGGAGCGACAGTGACCATCTTGGATGGTTCAATGATGAATTGTGGATCCTACTCTTAGTCCCAGAAAAGAGTGAGAGAGGGCATCAGCTCTGACATTCTTGTCAACGGACCTGAAATGCAACAAAAAGTTAAAGCGGGCAAAAAACAAAGACCACCTGGCTTGGTGTGGATAAAGTCTCTGGGTGGACTGGAGGTACGCCAGGTTCTTATGGTCCATGTAGATAACCACTGGGTAGCCCTCCAGCAGATATTGCCATTCCTCCAAAGCCATATTAATGGCAAGTAACTCTCGATCACCAATGGAGTAGTTATGCTCTGGAGCAGAGAAGGCCTTGGAGAAAAAAAATGCAGGACACGTGGCGACCCGAGGAAGATTTTTTGAGTGAGCACAGCTCCACCCCCTAATGAGGATGCTTCCACCTCTAGGAAGAACTGTTTGTTCAGATCCAGATGATGCAACCGATTAAGAGAGCGGAAGGCATCCTCAGCCTTGGAGGACCAGTTCTTTGGATCGGCTCCTTTTCGGGTCATAGCTGAGATCGAAGCAGTCAGAGTGGAGAAGCGAGGAATGAATTGAGGATAATAATTAGCAAAGCTAAGGAATATCTGGATTGCTTTGGCTACAATGGGCAGCAGCCACTTAAGGATGGAAGAGACTTTCTCAAGATCCATCCTGAGTCCGATATCTGAGATGATGTAACCCAAAAAAAGGAAAGAAGAACTGTTCAAAAATGCATTTCTCACGCTTGGCGTAGAGTCAATTCTCCCTTAGACGCTCAAGAACTTGCCTAACTGCTCATCTGTGGGAGGCCAGATCCGGGGAAAATACCATAATATGGCCCAGATACACCACAACGCAGGAATAAAGCAGGTCCCGGAAGATATCATTGACGAAATACCAGCGATTGCAGATTAGATTGTAGGTGCCCCTTTAATCTAATTTCGTGAAGATTCTGGCACCCTTTAATTTGTCAAACAACTCAGGGATCAATGGGATAGGATATTTTTTCACCGTGGTCTGGTTGAGACCCCGATAGTCTATACAGGGTCAGAGTGATCCGTCCTTCTTTTTAATGAAGAAGAACACAGCCCCAGCAGGAGAGCGGGACTTCTAGCCAAATTTTCCCGAACGTAGTCCGACGTAGCTTGAGTCTTGGCTGGAGATAAGGGGTGAATTCGACATTTAGGGGGTGTAGCTCCGGGAATCAATTCAATAGGACAGTCATACAGCCTGTGGAGCAGCAAAGTCTCTGCTTCCTTTTTGTAAAAAAAATATGCAAAGGACCAATTTGCAGACAGCAAACCCGGTAGCGAAGTTGGAGAAGATGGGACATTAGACGGACGTACTGGAACCAGACACTTCTCATAATAGGAATGTCCCCAGCGGAGCACTTCTCCAGTTGCCCAGTCCAACACAGGTTTGTGTTGTCATAGCCATGATAGACCTAAGAGAAATGCGTGAGACATGTGAGGAAGTACATAGAAGACTATCTTCTCCATATGAAGCATCCCGATATGGACCACAAGCAGCTCAGTAACCAAACTGACTCCTGAAGAGTTCTCCCATCAACAGATGTTATAGCCAGAGGGTTTTGGAGTGGACGAACTGGGATTTAGAAGCGATCCACAACAGCCTGGAGGATAAAATTCTTGCTGTCCCGGAATCCACATACGCAGTCTCAATAAACTGGGTTGTCACGGCCACAGTAAGAGACAGGGGTTGAGAAGTGTCTTTTCCATCTAGGGAGGCCTCTCCTTCTGACCCTTGATGCTGGAGTTTCCTGACTTTACTAGACAGGTGCGAATGAAGTGGTCTATATCTTCACAATACAGGCACTGGCCTCTAGCACGGTGATCCCTCTGTCACTGACTTGTAAGGGCAAAGCGGTCAACCTACATGGGTTCCGGTGATGCCTCGACAAAAGAGGGTGGTGGAACAAGCAGTCTTTGAAAGGATGGAGCCAGATGCCGCGATCCTCTTTCATGTGCCACCTCATGTGCACGCTCCTGTAAACGAAGATCTATACGGATGGCGAGGGAGACCAGGTCATCGTAGGTATTTGGCAGGTCACGACCAACTAGCTCATCTTTAATGTTTCCAGAAAGCCCCTCCCAGAATGTTGTCACCAACGCTTGATTATTCCAACCGAGTTCAGATGCCAGAGTATGGAAGCATACTGCATATTGTCCCACAGATGAGTTGGACTGGCGTAAGCGGAGAAAAGCGGAAGCTGACGATGTGATTTGCCCGGGTTCATCAAATACTTTGCGAAAGGCTTCCATGAATACAGACAAATTGGAGATGATAGGGTCCTCTCTCTCCCATAATTCATCCACGCCAGGGCCTCACCTCCAAGATACGACATAAGAAATACTATCTTTGTTCGGTCTGACGGGAAGAGATGAGGAAGTAGTTCAAAATGTAGCTGATTGATGAACCCGCGGCAGAGCTTAAGATTGACGTCAAAGCGTGGTGGAGCTGCATGTCGGGGACCTGAAGCACGAACTAAGCAGACTAACTAAGAAGATTCCGGAGAAAACACAGCTGCATAAATGTGGGGAGACTCGGGAGAGATGTTTAAATCCCCAAACTTTGTAGTCAGGGACTGCAACTGCATTGATAATTGATAATTTCTCCTGCATGCTTTTCTGGTGGCATGGTCTGATCCAACGAGATCTGGGATTCCATGGGGTCCATGTCCTGAGCAAACTGTCATGGACGTGGTGTGGAACCACTGTGCCTCAGACCGTGGAAAGCCTGGAGGGGCGTAACTAAGGGTGCATCGGACTGTTCATGTAATGCTCACGCCCTGACTGGTGGGCGCAAGCATAGGATTGCGGCCCCACTGTGCCACAAACCAGACTACCCTGGAAGGGGCGTGACTATGCAGCCACCTTGGTGTTTACTGGAGCCTCTGATGGTGAGGTCAGGCTTGTGCGGCAGGTAGCTGCCAGGTACCACTCCAGGGCGGTGTCTGGCTGTGGCAGTTGATCCCACAGAGGGAACAGAACACTATGACAGGTGCGGGGAAGTGTCGACGGGCACGGTTGGCACTCAGGCAGGCAAGGCTGGCACTCTGGCAGGCAGGCGGGCACGGCTGGCACTCTGGCAGGCAGGCATAGCTGGCACTCTGGCTGGCAGGCGGGCAGGGCTGGCACTATGGCAGGCGGGCACGGTTCGG
Organism: Dendrobates tinctorius; assembly: GCF_039654945.1. Classification (NCBI taxonomy): domain Eukaryota; kingdom Metazoa; phylum Chordata; class Amphibia; order Anura; family Dendrobatidae; genus Dendrobates; species Dendrobates tinctorius. The sequence continues at coordinate 15,311,579 of NW_027361747.1, read as the reverse complement.
ACAAAAGGGTCAGGAACTGGTAGGGTACGGAGCCGGAGTAGAGCAGAACTGCAAGGTGTGGAACAGAGCGAGACCGCAGGGTGCAGAACAGAGCGAGACCACAAGGTGCGGAACAGAGCAAAACAGCAGGGTGAGGAACAGAGTTAAACGGCAGGGTGCGGAGCAGAGCAGCACTGCATGGCGTGGAGCAAAAGCAAAGGCAAGCCACACAGTGCGGAGCGAGAGCAAAGCAGAACCGCAAGGTGCAGAGCGAAGAGCAAAGGAGAACCGCAAGGTGCATAGAGAAGAGCAGAGCAGAACTGCAAGGTGCAGAGCGAAGAGCAGAGCAGCACTATAAGGTGCGGTGCAAAGAGCAGAACCGCAGGATGTGGAGCAAAGAGCAGAAGGAGTGAACACAAACAAGGGATACAAACAAACAAACACAGGTATAGGACTTAGTTCAGACAGGGTCAGGTACAGGTATAGGACACAGTACAGACAAGGACGGACACGGAACAAGTACAGGACAGAGGATTCAGGCCTGAGTATGCAGCCCTCAGGGAGTCGGAAAACAAGACACAGGATACAGGTACGGGCCAAGGTATGCAGCCCCCTGGAAGGTGGAACAAGAGAAATAGCAGGACAGAACCTGGCAACTCAGTAGCCAAAGACAGACTGAAAGAAATTGTTGCTCAGGCATCCACCTATGGGTGGGGATGCCTTAAGTACCTGAGGCCTCTTGGCAATTGGCTGGGGACACCTTAGGAAGGTGCATATTGTCTCTATAAGAACCAGAAAGTGCAGGGGCCGCCGCCCTAAACATACAGTCAGGAAGTATGCAGCAAGCAAGAACATGAGGCCCAGAGCATGGAGCCAGCAGAGGACAGAACTCATTGCATGGCCCAGAGTGGTGAGTAAGATGGGAGATGGGGAGCCATGCAGTGATGCTGGCAGGGATGTTACAGTTCACTAGAGCCTCTGATGGTGAGGTTAGGCTTGGCTCCCAATTCACGCAAGGTGCCACTACAGGACAGACAAATGGATGCTATGCTCACCAGCTGGACCTGGAAGGACAGACTGGATGGTGCGGCAGGCAGAGTTTATATCAGAGTGCAGTTGGGAGAGTTTGTAACAGAGTGCAGGAAGCAGGATCTGCACCGAAGTGCAGCAGGCAGGATCTGCACCGAAGTGCAGCAGGCAGGATCTGCACCGAAGTACAGCAAGGACTGGTATGCAACCTTACGCAACTTAGACTGCAGAATATGAAGGTTGCTTTGGCACCTCCCCAGTGGGGAGGAAGCAATATATACATACTGCCCAATAGCCATTGACTGGGGAGGAAATAGCAAGTGCACATGCTGGCCCTTTAAGAGGGCGGGAGTGCGCGCGTGCACGCATGCTCTAAGGGCGCAGCTCTGCTGGGAGCATGCAGAGCATGAGAAATGGGAGAACCGACTGCAGCGCAGGTGAGTAAAGTGACACACCGGAGGCTCTGCCTGCCAGAGCTGGAATCTGGCGTGGTGCTAACAAAATGTCATAAAATAAAATAACCCAAAGGTGTACCATAAAGTTAATGACAGAAAATGAGGTAAGTTATGGTTGGGAGTCGGAGCTCATAGCTTGGAGATAGTGGTATACTCGGGTAGGGGACGACCTTCAAGGCAACAGTAGAAAAACCCTAACAATGACATTATAAATTGAGTCAACATGTAATAAGAGTGAAGATGTCCAAAGTTTTGGTCTGTCCCAGACCTTGATCACAATCCTAGTTAGTTGTGATGAGTACAGAGGTTGAAAATCAGTGGTTGGCCATTCTAAGGCCAGGGTTACACTTGCGAGTGTGATGCGACAAACTTGCATCAATACCTAGAACTGCCGCTGGCACTTGGACCGGAGCGTGCGGATGCATGTATTTCTATGTAGCTGCACACTCCGGTCCGACTGCTGGCGGCAGTGCCAGGTATTGATGCGAGAAGCTCACGCGAGATTCTCGCATCACACTCGTAAGCGTGACCCCGGTCTGACCCTTTTCTTATGCTGACTAAGTAAATTCTTAATTGCACGCCTATGAGTTCCTTGGTTCTTCTACTATTGTTAGTACAGTTGAGCGAAACAGGTCGGCCAGATTCATAAGTTGCTGACTTATGGCAAAGTCAAGTTTTGCAGACCGAAACCCAACCACAGCGTGAAGTCGGCCATGCGGTCGGCAAAACGAGCGCCAAAGTCGGATTTCCCAGAATGCTTGCACGTGACTTTTTTCAGCCACTGAGCAAGGACGTACACTGTGGGCAACGAGATAACATGTGCAGCGTCCGGAGAGAGAGAGATTTTGGGAATTTTAAAGAAGCGAACGGGCATGTAGGTGTGTTTACTGTCCTCCACGCCCTGCAGACTTTGCTTCCCTATTGACTTGCATTGGGTTTCGTGTTTCTGTCGGACCTTTGACTTTTCCCGATAGTTGGCCAATTTCGTTCGACTCGACTTTTGAGAAGGTCAGGTTTCATGAAACCCGACTCGACCCTAGAAAAGGCAAAGTCGTTCATCTCTAATTGTTAGGAATAATGACAGACACATTTTCCTTGTAAAATAAGATTCTACAGTGGAGCTAAAAATGCAAGTGTATGGTGTTCACAAGACAACGAGAAGTCCAGTATGTCAACACAACGTGCACAATTGCATTCTTCAGCCATTCTATGGAAGCACACAGATGATGCAGTATTCAATCACCCACAGCCATTTAATTACCGTACGTATTTCCCTGGAGCTGTGTTTGCTTTGACACTTATAGCCTCTTGAGGTTTAAGAATGCCTTTTTGTGAATTCCTGCAGGTCTACCTGTTCTGGTTAGTTTAAAGTACTAGAATAAGTGAGGTATAAGTAGAGTTCATAATACATGAAATAATGAACCAACAGTTTTAGCTTACATACTGATGTAAAATACTGACTGTGTGAAAGTGACCTTATAGTTTATTAGGCCGTTTACAAGTCCGTGTATTTTTGCAGATCACCTGGTCTGTACAAACACAAGGAGACAAATCCATTTTTTTCCATGAATGTCCATGAAAAAATTGGGCACCACTGGGATGCCATCCATGTGCTGTCCATTTTTCACAGACTTTTTATTAGAAGTAGCATAAGAAACCTTCACAATTTTTATTTTGCATAGGAGAAAAGCTGATGAAACTCTGATAGTAAAAACTGACAGTGTGAAAAAAATTGGTGCTAAATAATCTAATCAAAAATGATAATGAAAATCGATACTTTTTTCCTGTACAAGAGAGCAGTTGAGCTAGAACTTCATGGAAACTTTTGACAGCATTAAAATTAATTGTACTGTTATTGTTGTGCAACCTCTGTGTTTCATTTGATCACATGTATTCCTGTATGTTGTACAACTTTTCCCTTATAGTAAAATAATGGGCCAAAAGTCAACATGGATCCATAGCCATAGGACTCATGAACACGTCACTTTTCTTATTTGACAAAATCGGCCAAAGTTTCATCAGCCTTTTTGATCACAGTTTCATCAGACTTCCATCAAAGTGTCATCACAGTTTCATCAGAGTTTGGTCAGCATTTCATCATTTCTCTGATGAGAAAAAAAGTTTCTCCTATCAGTCCATGAAAAATGGACTTGGATGGCATTTGATATGCAGAACAATGACTAAAACTGACAGTGTTGCTGTCAGACATAACTTTATTCTGCTGTGACTAAGGCAAGTGATGTACCACATATTCCATAATATGCTCTGCTTCCTCCCTAATAATACGATTGTCAGAGGACAATTTCTGTGTCAGTTGGTGTCAGGGTTGGTGGCATGGTAGCTCATTGGTTAGCCCTGCTGCCTTGCAAAGCTGGACCACTGGGTTCAATTCCCAGTGAGGATATCTGCAAGGGATTTGTATGGGTTTCCACTTACATTCTAAAGACATTCTAACAGGTTGTGATTAGACTGTGAGCCTCAATGGGGACAATGATTATGATGTCTGTAAAGAGCTGTGAGATTAATGGCAACATATAAGTGAGTAAAAAAAAAAGCTATACAGAAAGGAAAATACTGCAGCTGTTCGCAGTAAAGTTGTGGAATATAGAATGTAACACAACAGCATCAGGCTCTCAAGTGCTTCATCTACAGTCCCTGGCTCCTCTTTTTCCACTTGTGTTCACATGCTCAGTATTTGGTTCTTATTTTACATCAGTATTTGCAAGCCGAAACCATCATTCGGTGAAAAATGCAGAAGTGGTGATGTGTACTGTAGGATCGTGCGCCAACTGGGGGGTGGTCCCTACAGCACACACTCCGTACTCCCGCTGCAGCCCCTGGTCCCTTCCCATTGAGCAAAAAGATGGGAGTCAGAAGCACGTAGAAGTTCAATGAGATCCTCTTTATTAGGTGTCTTCTCTGACATCCACAGCAAACGACAGCTCCTGCACACTGGCCTGGGTACCTGTCACCACGACTCCTCCTTCCTTTTCCCCGATGCGAACGCCCCTTTAGGTTCTTTCACTGTGCCTGCCTAAGTCACCGGCCACAGCGCTTCCCTTGGTCGAGCCCGTCCGCCTGCTGGGACACCTACTGCCTCTTCAGTGTCCAGCCGTCCAGTACCCCAGGCATCCTCTGTCTGCAGCTGTCCTATCAGGGCCACCCCCTGACTGACTGACTCCCCCTGGGACTCTCCCTCCTTTTATTCCCTTTTTTTGGAATTACCCTTCTCAGTCCCAGTATCTCCGCCCACCATGACTTTGCTTTTTCCTAGCTTCAGCTGCTGTTAAGCCCTTCCCTCTCCATCCTGTGTCTCCCTCTAGTGGTCAAACTCCGTACTTCACTGTCTCTAGCTAATTCCATCTTCTTTCCCCACACATGTATACAAATTACAGTAAAGTATTGTACACCACCCATGTACATTTGTCTTTTTACAATCAGACAGGTCCACATATCAGTCCATCCCCCTACATTTCTATTACACTTTTTATCTGATTGCTCCTCTTCTGGTTTTGAAGATGCAAAATACTGACCAAATACTGAACGTGTGAACGTAGCCTCTGTAACATCACCTTTTTGCATTTGCACATATGGTCTGTATTTAAACTAACCCCTTCTGTAGTTCAAAATGTACATTGCAATAAGAGTTATTAGATCTTTATAAAATATAGAAAATATTATTGTTATTATTACTTATTAATAACAAATTACTCAATGTGGTTGTTTCATTGCTTCACTGCCCATTCTCCATGTAAACATAGCAGCACGTAGAAAGTAGGAAACTTATGTGTCACTTTGAATGTAGTTTATTATGGCATCGAGATGAAGCAAGGTCAATACATGAAGACCATGTGTAGGTAGACCACCACTGCTCCAGCACATGCTCCATCAACCGTAAACAGTTGAAAATTAAAATTTTACTATGCATGGGGACATGAGAAGGACACCATGGATGTTGGCTAGAAGAACATATTTTTTTGGGGGTACTGAGGGTAATGATCCAATGTCTACAACATATTGGTAAAAAGTATTGAAAACCTCCACGACAGTAACAGTGTCCCCCATACCCCACCCTCTAAAAAAACAGATTTCAAGCACATTTTCCTCTTGATAATTAGCTTTTGAATACAATTGATCCCATTTTAGTATTAGATATTTTTGCTTCTTTTACATAATCAAACATTCATGTACTAATTTAGAATCCAAGTTATTAAATCAGTACAATGGTCTGCATAATGCAAACTATGAGCACTATAGGAACTTAACACAAAACCCTCTTCCTTATTCATTCACCCATCTTTACGAGAACTGTCCAGTGTCCAGGAACACATAAGAATGTTACAATAGATACTTTAGACTGAAACGTTTACATGTATAGACCCGGAAGAGTGAAATACAAAGTGCGCTAACTCACAAATTTTAAACAAAAAGAAATTTCTGTTAATCCTAGTACACAGTTATATTAACACTCTCAGGATTTTCCCAGGTGAAACAGGATGTCTGGACACTATAACACATTCAGCGGAGTCAATCCAGTCTTCGTCACTAACCATGAGCTGGCAGTCATATTAAGAACTTGTAAAGAACAGTGTATCACTTTAAGAACAAGTTTATGATGTGTTTCACTGTTTCTGCCTTGTATATATACCGTGATGAATATGTTGAATTACACTGAGATGTATTTTTCCTACACTGTACAGTCCATATCACAGAGCTGGGCCTAAGAAATTATGGTTTTGTGGATGTAACATCTTCAGCACGGTCACTTAAAGAGAACTATCAGCCACATTTTGCAAATTAAAGTCATTGCCATAATTAATTTGATCCCTTAAGTGAAGAAATCTGCTTTTTTATTCTTCTTCTATCAGCATTTGAACTTTTTTCTTTTTAGTTGCACAGGGGCCGAACTGTGCACTGAGTTTTTTTAATTCCTTCACCTCCGCCTGCCTCCAGTGTTTGCATGATTTCATTGATTCACTGATTTTTCAGTGGCACCCACCTGTTTGAACTCTGGCCCTGGCATTGCTGTGGTCGGCACGTGAGCAGATTGATTTCCCCACTTGTCTACAATAAAATACTCCGTGGATGGTGCACACACAGATTGAGATCTCGGCTCAATGAAGATTTTGGAGATGACTGCTCCCCAGAGTGTCATTTCATTGTTCACCAGCAATTAAATCAATCTGTGCGACCCAGGGCTATGACCAGGCAGGTGGTTGAGCCAGAGCAGGAGAAAGAGACCCAGTGCACAGTCCAGCCTTTGGGCACCTAAATCTCATTAGAAGAAAACTTAAAATGCTAATTAATAAGAACAAAAAAGAAGATTTCTTCCCCAAAGGCATCAAATTAATGTGTATACATTGTGCTGACAGGTAATCTTTAAGTTTTACTCCAGAATACTCAGAGTGGGTACAGACAAGTCGACATAAAGGCAGTATGTTTGATGCCAAGTGGGAGAGTGCAGTGGCACCATGTGATATGCCTACAGAACCTGTTCTTGACCTAAGACGGGTGGGAAATCTTTTTTCCGCCAAGGGCCATTTGAATATTTATGTCATACTTCAGGGACCGTAGAAACTGCACTCTAATTCCTCCTACTAAGTCCTTCCTGACATTGGGACTGGTGTACGTGAGGTTCCCCACCCTTGATCTAAGAACACTATGCCCAGTCTTGTCCATCATAGACCATGTCTGTGGGCTGATTACTGGATGAAGTGACAGTGTGCCTAAAAAGAAACTGCACAGTGGGTCTCTTTATTTTATAGCAGAAATCCAGAGAGCCATGTTGTAATGCCTTTTGATAAAAGTGTAGCTGAGTTTACAGACTTAGGCCTAATTCAGATTGATTATTCTGATCAGACTCTTATCTGAGTTTGAGTTTGATAAGAGAATGATACGAGTGTCATCCAATTTTCTTGTACATGGAGAAAAATAAAAAACAAACAATTTATCTACCTTCTCTGTTTTGATAGTCCGTGAGAACAGGAGCGCACTCAGATGTAATTGGTGTGCAATCCGATTTTTTTCACAGACTCATTGACTTGTGTTGCCTTTTTTGATACAACCCTCGGCTCTAAATCATACACGTCTCTGATATTTTCCGCTGACTACTCTGTCTGAGCCAAAAATTGGACATGTGATTGGCCCCAAAGACTATCATAGGTGCGAGTGCTAACCGTGAAATTTATAGATAGCACTAATATGCAAAAAACAAGCGTCCAAATGAGACCATAGGCTGAGTTCAGACGAACACTGCACTTTTTGAACCAGTCTTGCCCGCAAATTGTGTGCATGACTGACTTCAAATGCAGCTCTATGTGCTTGTCAAAATAGTGGAAGGTTGCAAGAGCTGCCTACTAGAGAAGAGCGGATCAGGCAAAATTCAAATTTGCCTATTCATTCGGATTTTGGAGGGAAATTTGATTTCCAGAGAAGTTATTCTCTGTAAATTTAATGTCTCTTTTTATGCTCTGCTTTCTCTCCAGAACCTAGAATATAATAAACAAGATATGTAAAAAAATAATAAAAACATTATTCATCTTACAGCTCAGCTCTCCTACTTCTCTGGTGCTCGTCTCATCTTCTGACCACTGCCGCTTGTGCCGAAATCCACAGGTCTCTATCGCAAGGCTGGGACTTCCGGCTATGATAAGGCCCATTAGAGTTCTATGCAAGTGGTTTAACAACCTGCACTGTGACCTTATGCATGCATGTGCAGAAACCTCCTGGGCCTCTCATGCTAGGCTGGGAATTCGAGCTCTGATGAAAGTGTGAGCTAGGGTGATAAGAAGATGCAGTGATGACCAGACAGGTGAGGAATTTGGGATCAGACTGTTGAGCGGTGAGTAGAGATGGATGAACTCGAACAGTAAAGTTCGGCGTCCATACAGAACACTTACTGTTTGGACACGGACACCGAACACGGACTTCACCAGGAAGTCAGTGTTACTGATTGGGTTCGGCTGCCCAAACACCGGGTGTTTGAGGCGCTGTCATGTGACCGGCGGTGACGTCATCTAGGTTACCTTTGGTCACTGAGGCTATGTTCAGACATATGTGCCCAGGCTTGGACTGGCCTATAGGAGAACAGGAGAATCCTCTTGTGGGCCCCCATACAGGAGTGGTCCACCACCCTTTTATATGAAAAGTACTTGACACAATACAGTACACATGATTTATTCTATACAGACAAAGGCAGCAACTTATTAATTTAACAATATACCCAGTTTATTGCTTTGTGAATGATGGTAAAGTCATATTTGCATCTAGCTGAAAAATGGGGCCCTGGAGTTGATATTACTGCTTGGTCCTTGTCACCCCAGTCCAACGCTGTGTGGAGCGCCCGCCAGGGCCGTGGGGTGCTCAGTACTGGCCGCTTCTTAACGGGGCAGGGTCACAGCTGCGGTGACCCGGTCGGTCACCCTGGGTGTCCAATAAAAGGGGTACATTTACAAGGGATGAAAAATAAAGAGTTTTTGTAAAGAGTGTTCGTGATGCCACCTGTGGTATCTGATCAGAAGGGACCAGCGTTGCAGTGCAGATCCTCTGCTGCGACTGTTGGTGAGATGCAGCAGAGTTGGAATAGCTCTTCACAGGCAGAGCTTAGTCCCAGGGCAGATGAAAGATGTTGAGGAAGATGGTGATGTAGTGTGAAGCAAAGGATGTAGCAGTGCTGAGAAGGTGACGCAGGAAGAATTCAAATAACATAACAGGGTCAAGTTTCCTTTACCTTTTATGGTGCTTTGTAGGTACAGTCCAGGGCTCAAGTTACAGTTCTTGCTGGAGTCGTTCAGCCTGGAAGCAATTTGGGAATCTCTCTATACAGATGGGTTGTGAGGTCTCCTTTCTAGCGTTATTCTGAAGTACTTGCGGTTGTGAACTCCACTCAAGTTCTCTTTCAGTCTGTTACTTAGAACTCCACTCGCATGGCATGCAGCTATAGCATCCTTCATGAACCACCTCTATATGGCGTCTCCGGCTCCCATGTGCTGCTGTGTCGTCGAGTCTCAGTTAGGGACAGAGAATCTGCGGTCTCTTGTCCTCCAGTTTCTGCTGTGGGACCTTTAGCATCCACTTAGCCTCGGACGTCTCATAACTGGCGCTTCAGCTTGGGGACGTGCTCTGCTATAGCTCCAGACCCCAGCTCTTCCTCCCACGTCCTCTCTTTTCCCTGTCCACAGTCTAACTAACTTCCTTCCTCCTCCGGACCAGAGAGAGCAGCTCCCCAGAAGTCGGGTTTAGAGCTCCCTCTGCTGGCTTGCAGCAGGAACTGTGTTGTGTGCTGGAACTACCTGATAAAGAGACCCTCTCCTTGCTTTCAGGCATGACATCACTCTCCCGAGGAGGGAGGTAAGGCCACTGTGGCGACCATACTCCTGGAGGTGCCGCATATGTGCCAGTGGGACATTAGACTATAATAGTGCCAACAGAGAGAACGCGTGTTCTGCCGTGCATCATTTTCGGGCATATACGGGGGACACTCAAACGTAATAGACTGCGTATGGGTGCCTCCAGTAGTTGTACACTCCTGAAAATGATGCACATTCGCTCTGTCGGCACCATTATAGTCTATGGCCCTGTTGGTGCATACGTCCGAATCCCTTTTGCATGGGTTCGGATGTAAACGCCAATGAGACCACTGAACAAGTGCCTAAACATATTGTGAGATTACCTTAAGGGTTTTTTAAAAATGTAGATCTTTTTCGGACCTTTACGGCTCACAAAGATGGCTGTTATTTTGTTGAATCCACACGGAAGTTAATGACATAAAATCTGCATTTAAGCAAATGTGTATTTTTGTAAAGTTTGAGTTTAATTAAATTCCACTCAATATATATTCCCTCTCCACTCACTACTATTTGCATGTAGAAGTTGGGTCTGTAAATAGGATCAGAGTAGTGCATGCTCTGTGCAGAAAATTATCCATGTGCACATGGACAGCACACAGAGAAAAAATATGCTGAACTTAGGCTTTATGCACAGGTCAATATTATGGATCTTGTTCTAGGAAAAAAAAGTACTAGGAGAAAAGAAGGAGAGCAATAGGGTTTTATCCAATGATACCGGTATAACGATTAATGTCTGACCACTCACCTAATGTAGTTGCAAATAGCAACAAGAAATGAGCACATGTTTCAGCTGCTGCAGGACACCGGTCACAATGTGCCACGGGTGAATGAAAAGTAAAAAGGAGGTGTCATCAACTGCACTGCTGATAAGGATTCAATAGCAGGATAAAATCAATAGATTTTATTAAAAGTTTTACAAGTCAACGCGTTTCAAGGTCATTCCAGACCCCTTCAACAGGACAAAAACCTAAGGATCATGTTCAACCAACATGTGTCTCTACGTTATAATTTGAAATGAAACTTGTGAAAAATTACGGCATGTTACATTACATGCTGTATTATGGAGACATCAAACAGTGGCCTATGCATTTGAATCCATAATAAAAACTGTAGGCATCATACACACATCCATGCCATGGACAAAAGATGATCCGTGGCACTTGGAGCACCTATGGGTTCCTATTACAGACATGTAGCCATTCCTGTGTCTGTGTAACCTAAATATTTCAAGAAACATCCTCATATGAATACATGCAAAAAACTCTCTAAGGGTCTTAATTAAATCACTTCAGGACATTATAAACTTATTACAGACCGGTAGACAATCCAAGTGACTCCATATGGCACTGTTATGATGAGTCACCGAAGGAGGAAAAAACAAAATACCAGCTAAGTCCAGAAAAACCAGAGAGGTTGGCAGCTATCGGATTGCAGACCCCTGAACCTATCCACAACAACTAGCAGTAGCCATGGGGGGTTCCTACGGTGCCCTAGACCCCTCGATCACAGCCGGAGAACTATATAGCCTAAAGACAGAAAGGGGAAAAACTAAACTGCCCCAGAGCAGACCCCAAAGCAATAGGCAGCCCCCAACATATAATGACGGTGAAGCAAGATGAAAACACTAACACAGATAGAAAGATAGGTTGAGCAAATGATAGGGCCCAAGCTAACTACATAGGACAGGATAGGAAAGCTGCTGTCTGCCATCCGCAAAAACCCTATCAAAATGAGCCAACCGACTGATAGGAAAAACAGGCCCTGAAGTCGCTAGGCTTCAAAAGACTATATCAGCACTCAGGTATATTCTGAAGACAGAGCAAAATATCAACAGATCAGAGACAAAAATGGAGTTCAGCTCTCCCCCGGCCGGGGATAGCAGAACTCCCAAAAAAAACAAGGAAAAACCAAAACTGAAGAGTACAAAGAAGAGCAGAAAACTTAGCTTCGAGATGCAGGAATCAGACTGGTCTCCAAGAATCCAGCAGGAAAATCACCAGCCAGGAAGAAGGGCGTCGGCAGCCTTATATCCAGTCCTCAATTCCAGCCACCCAGTCATCATCTAGCTGCCCATGTGTTTGGTAATCAGCCTCACTACCTTCCTTCACCAGAGGAGGGAGTTCATCAGACCTCAATGGTGAAGGGAAAAATGAACTCACAACATGGCACATTGCCATTGGAGAGTCACCATATTCTCTTACAGAAGCAATGATGTTAGGAAAGTTCCACCCAACATGCCACAATTGTTGTAGGCACCGTATTTTTAACTGTATGTGAATACGTTAATAACTGAATTGGTATTTCCAAGACTTAGGTCCAAATTTACACAATGTAAATGAAAATGGCCATTGCAATTTTTCAAGGCTAGTGGATACAGCAGCAAACAACCATTATCTCCGATCAATGGGAAACAAACAATATGGTGTGAAGAATCTTCTTCCAGCCATGACTTATAAATGCACATGTCAACAATGAAACACAAATGAGGCCATTAAAGGCACATTCCTGCTGCTAAGTGCTAGATTGTAATGACATGGACTTCAATCTCATGGGTGTAATCATGTGCCATGATTGCTCTTAATAAACAAAATAAATCCATCAGACCTTTATTAGAAAAAAAAATAGTCTCATGGTGCAAATTCCCACATTACCATGCTGCTAAAAACATATTTAAAGGTGGATTAAAGAATACCCGAAAGCAAAACTTGTTTTCACGGCCTCCCCAGAAATCTAATCTAGGCCTCAGAACATAATGTACATTTTCAACTTTTACATTTTTGCAGAGAACGGGGAGTTTTTATTCTTGTTACATCTTATAATTTTATGTAGCAGAGTTTACTGATGGCTAGTGATGAGCGAACGTGCTCGGATAACATCTTATTCGAGCACGCTTGGGTGTTATCCGAGCATCTGGGCTTGCTCATATATTATGTTCGAGTCTAAGGCTACTTTCACACTTCAGGTTTTCGGCGTCAGGCGCGATCCGGCGTCGTGCCGGAACGCCGGATCCGGCAAATTTTTCTGAAAACCGGATGTGACGGATCCGGTTTTCTGCCGGATCCGTCTTTTTCTGGACAGACAAAACCGGATCCGTCTCATCCGGTTCATCCGTTTTTCTATCCGTTTTTTCGACGGATTACGCCGGATCCGGTTTTTAAAATTGACCCTTGTGGCCTTCCGAACGGGATTGGCTACTGGAAAACTATATATAGCGTGTTCCTACAGCCCTTCTTTGACAGGTTGTAGAGGAGAAAGTGCAGGTTGGAGAGAAGAGCAAGTTACTGGCGAAGATGGATGTTGTGATTGGAAATATTTTGAAGAATTTGGCGGATTTTACAGCGGAGGTGAATCGTTTGAGGGTGATTGTTCTGGAGAAGGAGAGAGCGAGACAGCAGCGCATCAGGCATCGTAGACGACGTTTGTGGATCCACCCGATCACAGCCAAGAGAATGACGCGTGGGGTCTATTCTACACTATGCATGGACCTTCGACGAAACCCGGATAAATTTTTTGGATATGTTAGGATGAAAATGGAGAATTTTGATTACTTGGTGGAGCGCATTGCACACCTCATAAGAAAAGCGGACACCTATTGCCGCTTCTCTGTTTCACCCGCAGAGCGTCTGATGGTGACTTTAAGGTAAGCCACATTTATTGGATGTGATCGCATCAGAGCACACTTTCACTGCAATCTTGTTGGTGGTAATTTGTATCTCCAATTGTTATAGGTCAGTTTTGGTATGTAATGCTGTGATTTAAAACTAATTTATTGTTTTTTAATTCCCCACAGATTTCTTGCAACTGGAGAATCCCTTTCGTCACTGCATTTCCAGTACAGACTCGGGATTTCCACCATATCTGGAATTGTGAAGTACACATGCCGTGCACTGTGGGACTCCTTAGCTGAAGAGTTTTTACCAGAGCCCACAACAGAGAGCTGGATTGAAATTGCTGACAAGTTTCAACAGATATGTCAGTTTCCAAACTGCTTGGGCGCTGTGGACGGGAAACATATCCGCATTGTAAAGCCAGCTGGATCGGGATCTGAATATTTCAATTACAAGAAATATTTTTCAATTGTCCTCATGGCCATCGCTGACGCGGAATACAAATTTATTGCGGTTGATATTGGGGCCTATGGCGCTCCAATGACTCTCAAGTTTTCAAACTGTCTGCCATGGGGCGTAAACTGTATGGAAACACCTTCCAGTTCCCACCACCTAGACCGCTGCCGCAAACATCTGGTCCACCTATGCCATTTGTCTGTGTAGGGGATGAAGCCTTCCAGCTGTCAGAACACCTTTTGAAACCGTACTCTAGCAGAGGATTGACAAGACCAAAACGCATTTTTAATTACCGCCTCACAAGAGCAAGAAGAATGGTTGAATGTACCTTTGGTATTCCGACAGCCAAATGGCGGGTCCTATTGACTGCGATCAACCTCAAGACAGAAACTGTGGACGAGGTGATCAAAGCGTGCGTGGTACTCCACAATTTTGTTATCTGCAAGGAACCCATTTCCATTGAGGACACCTCTGAAGAAACCACCTTGCAAGATTACCATGACATTACCACTAGAAGTTCTGTGACAGTTTCAGTAATGAGGGACAATTTTGCACTATACTTTATGTCACCTCAAGGCAGAGTACACTGGCAGGATGACAGAGTGTGAAAGATTTGTGCCCTAACCAAACTTGTGTACCTTCTGGACCAACAGTATATACCTTTGCCAACCAAAGTTGGCTATCTTGTCATGGTCTCTATTTTTAGCTTTAGGCCACAGGTGTGTACCTGGTTGTGTTTTATGCAAAGTATTTCACCTTTTAACAAAAGTTGTGTACATTGTTAGGAAATCACCAACAATAAACACAACTTTTTAGGTGAAATACTTTGCTTCAAACACAACCAGGAACACAACTGTGGCAAAAAGCTAAAATTTACCCACAGTTATATACCTAGTTTTGAATACCATTTCACCTTTTAAATACCCTGTATTTAACCTTTTTCGCCGCAGAAAGAAATGACAGACAACCAGTGTAAAATAATTTAACTTTTATTGAAAAATGTTTTTTTTAGTAAACTTTTTTAAAATTTTAATAAACTTGTTTAATAAAACTTTGAAACTATAAAACTGAAACCATAAAACTGGTCATTTTTATTTAAATACACACATTATAATTCTGTGTAGTGTGTGGTGGAAATACTGCTGTAGGGGCTGCGGGACACTTCGACAGTGGGAGTGTGGAGAGAGGACTGGGATCGTGGTGGGGAAGGAACAGTTAGAGGTGAAGGTGTGGAAAAAACTACAGAATGGGTGGACATGTGGGAAGCAGAAGAGGTGGTGGAGTGGAGGGTTGGGCAGGGACTGTAGGAGCAGATGATGTTGATGGCAAGTTGTATGGGGAAGGAGTTTGGTACGGGGCAGGTTGCTGGAAGTGGGGAGATGTCTGGTACGGGGCAGGTTGCTGGAAGTGGGGAGATGTCTGGTACGGGGCAGGTTGCTGGAAGTGGGGAGATGTCTGGTACGGGGCAGGTTGCTGGAAGTGGGGAGATGTCTGGTACTGTGGAGTTTGCAGGTACTGTGGAGTTTGCAGGTACTGTGGAGGTTGCTGGTACTGGGGAGGTTGCTGGTGCTGGGGAGGTTGCTGGTGCTGGGGAGGTTGCTGGTGCTGGGGAGGTTGCTGGTGCTGGGGAGGTGGATGGTGCTGGGGAGGTGGATGGTGCTGGGGAGGTGGATGGTATGTAATAGGAGGGGGAGGATGGAAAGTGGCTGGAGGTGGATGGTATGTAATAGGAGGGGGAGGATGGAAAGTGGCTGGAGGGGGTGTAGATGTAATAGGAGGGGGAGGATGGAAAGTGGCTGGAGGGGGTGTAGATGAAATAGGAGGGGGAGGATGGAAAGTGGCTGGAGGGGGTGCAGGTGGAGGAACTACTGTGGTGGGAGGAGGAGGTTGGGAGGTAACTTGCTGGAGAGCAGCGTGGCATGAATGCATTACATGCATCTGCTGGGCAGGAGAGAGCATTTCCATGCGCTCCACAACAGACCTGAAAAAGGTGTGGTTTGGCGAAGATCTTGCTTCTGAATGCATGGTTTGCAGAAGTGTCTTCACCTCCAGAATGCTGGAGTTGATCTGCTGATAGCCTGCGGATATTTGCTCTGACAAGACTTTGAGACAGTTCTGGAAAGATGCATTCAGATGCAAGAACTCTGGCGCATAAGTCTTTTCCTGACCCCGCTGCCGCCCAGTACCCGCAGGTGTACTAGAGGTGGCAGGGGCAGAAGGGTGGGGTAAAGGGAAAGCGATCTCCTCACCAGCAGCTTCATGTAATGTAGGCGGCCACGATGCTCCTGTGCTGGTGGATGGGACAGATGGGTCGAATGTGTGGGAAGGCTGGGAAGGTGCAGATGTACCGGGGCGGTCGAAGTGTCCCTCGGTGCCGGTCTCCTCAGGGATCGCCTCAGAAGGGTCCAATCGTGCCGGCTCCCGAGTGCTGCTCACCGTGCTGTGGAATAAAGAGAAAAAAAAACAATTAAAATACTGACATGGTATGGCCCTGGCTGAAAAAATTTTTTACATATAACATTTTTTTTCACATGTGGTGTGTAATATTTACCTTCTGGTGAACATTGTTTCCCGGAGGAACGACAGGGCTTCTGTGTACTTGTACTTGCTCCTGCGTCCTCCAGATCCACTCGGGGCCCGCATCTCTTTATTGAACTCCTTCTTGAAACGATCCCTCACAGACCGCCACCGATTCACAATTCTGTTCCCTGAAACAAGAAAGGAGTGGTTAGTATACAACATCAGTGTTTCCCAAACTCCAGTCCTCATGGTCCCCAGGGGTCATGTTTTCATGATTTCTATAGTAAATAGAAATCCTGAACACATGATCCGTGGGGACCACGAGGACTGGAGTTCGGGAAACACTGGTTTACATCAAGCAACCGGTACTGTATATACTTACGCTCTTTAATCTGGGCCCGAGCTTCGAGGTCCTCCCAGCGGCCCACAAGGAGAGAACAGATTTCCTCCCAGAGTCGTCGGGTAACAATCAGGTCAGCGTGGCGGCGGTCAGCCATATTCCAGAGCGGCTCCCTTTCTCTGACGAGATCGATGAGGCGGTCCACATCAATCCCTCCATCCTCACCGTCAGAGTCGGGAGCACGCTGTGAAGGCTGTTAAAGAAAAAGACAAAAATAACATAATTAGCCTCCACAAAAGAAATGAAATAAAAAGTGCAAAAAAACAAAGCAAAAATATTTATACTTACACGCTGGTGACCGCCGCGTTGCTGTCGCCGACGACCTTGGGAGGCACTGCGAGGACCTCTTGGCCAAGCACCAGATTGGGAAGACTAGAGAAGAAAACAAAAAATGTTATGTCTTTGGATGTAGGCATTTGTTTGCTGTGTGTGGTCTGCAGAACATTGTTTTCTATGTGTCGTGTGTAGTGTGATGTTGTGTTTCTGCGTTTGATGCAAAAAACTTACGAATTGTGAGCCCACTCCAAGTGTCTGTCCACCCCTTCCTTCTTCTTCTGGGAGCTCCTCTTCATCTTGTGATTCCTGTTTTGAAATAAAAGGCAATGAATAGACATATATTACAGAGAAGATGGATTTTGGAAATAAAAACTTACCGTCAAACGCTGACGATGCGAGGGAGGGCTCCCAGAAGATGTGCTGTCCTCTTGCTGGCCAGACTCCATGGCTGTGGGTGGTGTTACAGCTGCTGCCAGTGAAGCCAGTGCTGCTGCTGCTGCTGCTGCTGCATCTCTTGGGCGGCTGTTGAATAAAGAGAAACAAAGGGCCAATGAATATCTTGATATTCAATAGCCCTAGTTTGGAGGAATGGGGGATTTGATAATTACCGTCTCTCATCTGCTGCTGGCCTCCCCTCCTCAGCATGTTCTATTTGCTGCTCCATTTGGGGTGGTGGTGGTGCGGATGGTGCTGCAGTGGTCTCCTGCCTTCTCCTGCGCCTGGTTGCTGTCTTGGGTGGCATGTTGGGTGTGGCTGTGGGTCCCACTGTCTTGCTTTTATATATGTCTTGTGGGCAGAGCTACTGAGCATGCTCAGACCAAAAAACCGGATCCGGCCGACGGATCCGGCTTTCGCCGGATCCGGCGCATTGCGGCGCTCATAGGCTTTCATTGTGTGAAAAAGCCGGACGCGCCGGATCCGGCGTGTCCGGCTTTTTCGACGGAGACAAAAAACGTTACAGTCACCGTTTTTTCCAGACGCCGGATCGCGACACATTGCCGGATCCGGCGAAAACCGGATGAAACGCATGGCCATCCGGCACAAATGCAAGTCAATGGGGGGGGAAACGGATCCGGCATTGCATTTCGCCGGATCCGGTTTCTGTCAAAAGCGCCGGATCGCGCCTGACGGCGAAAACCTGATGTGTGAAAGAGGCCTAAGCGGTTGCATAATTTGCAGCTGTTAGACAGCCTCAACACATGCATGTTTGTTATGCAACCCCCACATGTATTGAGGCTGTCTAGCAGCTGCAAAGCATGCAGCTGCAGGGATTCGAACGTAATATACGAGCATGTTCAGATACTCGGATAACACCCAAGCGTGCTCGGATAAGATGTTATCCAAGCACAGGCTGTGTTTGCAATCGCTGCTCCTCTGCCTTATCTTCATGTGTATGATGTCTCTGTCGCCCACACAGCCTGTCCGGTGCATGCACCCATGAGGAGGTTAGTTTGCGTTCAGCATGGCAAAGCGAATGGATCTAGTTCTCATTTATGTAGGAGATGTCATCAATATTAATCAGACTTGCAGAGGCAGTGATTGGCTGCACAGAGGTGACGCCAAGCATGGTGCAGAGACCCCCATGTGACAGCTTAGTGCCAATTTGCACAAAGAGCAGGACAGGTGCATAACTCTGAGGGGTAGCTGGGATCAGAAAGTGGGTTTGTAGGGCTGTTGCTAAAGACGGTTTAAGGTGGTGGCAATGGATTACATTGTGAATTCCTGGTGACAGATTTTCTTGAAAGTTTAAAAAGTCTTTTTCGAAATCCTGTGGGAAAATGCACTAAAACACATGTAATCCACAAATGACTATATTAATAAAGTTTAATCAAAGTAAAAACACAGGAAGTATGAAAAACAAATCTGCTTTATTTATAACAAAAACTGTAGCATCAAACACATGATAAAAACTCGTAAAAAAAGCACTAAAAAATGCAATGAAAAAACACAAGTAAGTAACCTAATTTACCATTTAGGTGCAGAACTGCTGCAGAAAATCTGCAACTTCAAAAATTCTTTACATACTCATTGTAGAAATGTAGCCTAAAGAGAATAAAAAATGTATAAAGAATCATTCGTCCACATTGTTAACAGATCCAGTTTTGGAATCATACTCACTTCACAACCCGGCATCATTGCACACCCTTTAAAGAATCTCCAGGCCCATCTCCTTAAGAGTCTCTACCAACCAGTTCTCTGTAATTCATATTTTCGAATAAGAAGACCAATTTAGAGATGTCTTCTGTGTGGCAGTTGCATTGCCTGCCCAAACTTTGAGAGGGTCTGTGATTTTAAGATTTCTTCTAGTGATAAGCGATCAAACACGCATGACTTGTATGCCGTGTATTATGCTATATACATGTTTAAAAATATTATAGCAGCAACGGTACAGAGCCGCATCCTAAATATATTTTATATCACTCCTTATAGGTGTCGCTCTGTTTGGACAAACTAGAATCAATCGCTAATATATAAACCAAAAATTGTGGAAACCACAGTAGAAAATTGCGACCATAGATCCATATTGATAAAATTGCTTCTCTTTATTAAATTATGAACAAGACAAGACAAAAATGGGGAACATGTGCAAAGGACAATCAAAAAGTGCAATAGTATAAATGCTAATACAAGCAGGACCTGCCCCAGTCCACCTGAACTATCATATGCCGAGATTAATGTATACATTTTCTGTATTTATACTCCATATAACGAGCATTATATATCTTACATAGAAAGGGGAACAATGCCCATCATCTATCATACAAAATAAATCTATACATTATCCCAAAAGAGGTAACTTGAGGGGTTAACAACAAGTTAACACTACTACCCTCGGGCCATGTGGAACACATCTTGCATGTATAGAAAGACGGAAATTGGTGCAGCAAACAATGCCAGGGCTGCACCAGCGGGCAAATAACCCGCCCTAAATGGATTAAGACCCAAAACCGTTACCTTGATGAGGCTTCAGGATGACCGGGCGGAACGCTCGTTTCCCCGACGCGCGTTTCGGAGCAATGAGCTCCTTCCTCAGGGGGCATAAGTATCAACCACAAATGCATCTTATTTAAATGCGCCTGCCGGAAATGCCGCAGCACGCGCCGTCCATCCCTCCCACTGCGGACACACCCCCTACCGGTGACGCGGCCGGAAACACGTGGGCCCACGTGATCCGGCACCCGACATCGGCAGGGTACGTCACACAGGGGGAGGAGAGGGCGCGCATGCGCAGTATAATTGAGGCTCCGGCGGCCATATTGCAAGAGGGCCGATAGATAGATAGATAGATAGATTCTAACCACAACAATACATAAATGCAAAAACATACAAACAAAGCAAAAAAATCAACATAACATTATAAAATTATTGTATATAAGGTCGTACACCATACTGGAATCCAATCCTCGGTTATTTTGGGCAACCTTAATGAGAAACCATAAACATTAGAGAAAAGGGGGGGGGGCATGAGAAAGTATACAAAACTATACAAAATTGTTATACCTGTCTAAATACTCATTATTATTCAATACATTAGTGCATCCAAAACAGGATTATCTATATTGTATAGTATATCCCATACAACCCCACAAATACTTAAGAATCACAGTATTAAAGCCAAATAACCTCATATATATAACAATCATATTTACAAATTCAAGGCACAGACAAAAAGGCCCAGCAATATCCCCCAATTGACACAAAATGTCCCATATAGGTGTATTACACTGCAAGGTATCAAAATATAATATCTGCCATACATATATGGGTAAAGGGGAACAGCGATAAGGGCCATATGAATAGTCCATTTTAATGGTTCCCGTTTAAATGTCTCAATAGATGTGCCAAAATTCACATCACTTCCGCCATGAATAAAGCTGTATACCACGATATCCAGGGTAAAAAAATCTGGATCTTCTCCATATCGTTCCATAAGAGTTGCCAGGTAGCCAAAATTCTGTTCTTCACCGAGAAAAATACTTATAGGTATCCCCAAACCAACACCTTTAAACCGACCCTAATGATGAATAAAAACTTATGTTAAAAACAAAAATAAAACCAACAACTACTGCACCATTGTATGACCCCACACAGTCCCAAACCGAGGAACTGTCATCACAGGAAAGGGGTATAGGATAAACTTTCATTTAATCCCTTAGGATGCACCGTATTAAGCGTCCAGATCCAACGCGATTCTTTTTGAGCTAGTCGTTGGGAAATATTCCCCCCTCGAATACCCATATCCACTATATCTATACCCTTAAATTTGAGGCCACTACTATCACAGTTATGATACAATTTAAAATGTTTTGGTAACGTTTTTAGTAGTTGCACCTCTTCCTCATTAGCCGCGGCCTGTATGCCCAGCACATGCTCCCTGACCCTAACTTTCAGCTGCCTAGTGGTAAGCCCTATATAGATCAGGGAGCATGGGCATGTGGCATAATAAACAACATTCCGGGACAAACAATTGATTTTTTTTCTTAATTTTAAATTGTTTCTGTCCTGAGGAATCCGTAAATGTATCATCTGTAGTCATGTTGACACATGCCACACAGTGTCCACACGCCGCACTACCACCTTTCTTATCATGGGTAAAATTGTCCAGAAAGGTTCTGGGAGGGTCTCCAATATAGTGGCTATGTACAAGGTGATCACGCAGGTTCCTTGCTCTCCTGAAAGTGATTTGTGGTTTCTCCGGAATAATCTTACCCAAAATAGGATCAGTTTGCAGGATATTCCAAAATTTGTTCAAAATACCCCGCACCTGACCAGACCGGGCATTAAAATTCGTGATAAACCTAACTATATCAGGTTTCATAGACTCATCCTTCTTTTTCTACAGAAGGACATCCCTATTGTTATGTTTTGCTCGTATATAGGCCCTTTTTATTGACCGGTTGCTATATCCCCTATCTGCAAAACGGCCCCTCAAGTCCTTAGCCTGAATTTCAAATTCCTCCTCTGTAGAGCATAAACGTCTAAGACGTAAGAATTGACCTATCGGTACCGCACGTACCATGTGTCTCGGATGTGAGGAGGATGCGTGTAGGAGCATATTTGTGGCCATCGGTTTCCTAAAGATCGTGGTCTGTATATTTCCTTCCTGACCCTTACTAATTTGAACATCCAAAAATTCAATCCTTTCCCTGTCATAATTGGCAGTAAGATGGATATTCAAACAATTGTCATTTAGTTCCAAAATGAATCCATCCAATAGACTCATATCCCCCTGCCAGAACAATAAAATGTCGTCTATGTAGCGCGTCCAAAAGGGGACGCGCTCCATAGACGACAGTTGATCTGACATCAGGAGGTCTCTCTCCCACAGCCCCAGGAACAGGTTAGCATAGGAGGGTGCAAACGCTGCCCCCATCACTGTCCCCTGGAGCTGTAGGAAGAAAGACTCCCTGAACGTGAAAAAATTATGCGTGAGGGCAAATTCTAAAACTTCCAAGACCAGGGCCCTCAAACTCGGGGAAAGACTGGATGTCGATAGAAAGAGCTTAACCGCTCGTAATCCATCATCGTGCCGAATATTCGTATATAACGATTCGACATCCATAGTGACGAGGATAGTGTCAGCATCTAACGTCAAACCATCCATTTTACACAGCAATTGATTGGTATCCCTAAGATAGGATGGTAGATCCTCCACCAGTGGCTGAAGGAGAGAATCCAGCCACCTATTGACACGCTCCAAATAGCCACCACTCCCCGAAACTATAGGCCTACCCGGAGGGCATTGAATATTCTTATGAGTCTTGGGGAGGAGATAAAACGTTGGCACCATAGGTTCAACTACTATTAACGCCGTGAATAATTCTCCAGAGATAATATCAGCGTCCCTAGCTTTTATAAGAACCTTTTTCAACTGTGTACAAAAGGCGGACAAGGGGTTGAAAGTCAGTCTCTTATAACACGTTGTATTCAAGAGCTGACACATGGCTTCCTTTTCATACATGTGTTTAGGCCATAAAACAACATTCCCCCCCTTGTCCGCCGGCTTGATCACAATATCAGGGAGGCTTTTCAGGTGTCCCAAACGTTTCCTCTCCTCCCCTGTCAAATTGTCCCCTTGTATATGTTGTGGTATCTTAGCAAACTCCATTGCCAACAACTTTCACAAAGAGATCAATGGCACTACAGTTCGAGAAAGGGGGGAACTTCCTGGAGCGTACCGTCAAGGCCGGAGGAATCTTACCTCCCTCGGTGGCTGAATGCTCCTCCGCCAATTCCTCAAGGATCATCAAGGCTGATTGTTCTTCCTCTGTAGGAAACAATATGCTCTTATTATCATCATAAAAGAAACGTTTAAATAATAGTGACCTCGCAAAGATATGTAGGTCTTTAATGGCCGTGAATCTGTCAAAGCCCGCCATTGGTGAGAATGACAGGCCTTTATACAGTAAATCACAGTCAGCTCTAGTGAGCAAGTGATCGCTGAGGTTAATTACCTTATTCTCCCTGCTTTGATTTTCCGGTGATCGATTTTTCCTCCTCTTATGTGTATGGAAGTTGGAATTTCTCATACGTCCATAATTAACTCGAGAACGAGTAATCATGGAAGCGGTAGAGGTCTCAGACGAGGCACTAAGTGATGATATAGAAGTGTTGGAAACACTACGATGTCCCACTGATAGTTTATCAGTATGTTTTTTCCATTGATAGACCGTTTTATCTTGATAGTCCTTACTGTCCCTATTAAATTTTGAGACCTGCGTCTCATTGATTTTTTTCACCACGGTATCTACCGTTCTTTCCAAATTATCCTCATATACTTTCAATTGTTCCACCGAACAACCAGCCTGAAGATCTAATAAAGTCTGATCAATCTCTTTGTCCAAAACATTGAGGGATTTTGTATTATAGTCAATCAATAGCTTCATTAATGCCGCTGAACATGCCCCACACGCATCCTCCCAGCTAGATATAAATTCAGCATCCTCCATGGGGAAATTCGGTAGGACCCGGACCCGTAGGCCCCTAGGTATCATATTCTTGACAATGTATTTTTCCAGAAATATCCTACTCCACCAAATTTTTGTACGTTTAATAAGCAATTTTTTTAAAGGACTCAAACAGCCCATCATTCCTGTGACCAACAGACCGCGTTCCACCTGTCCCATCCTGTCCAAAAACTTCGTCAGCTTGTCCCAGGCAGGATTTTTCCCTGGCCTTATAGTCCATTATACCAGTGCAAAAACCTGTGCAAAACACAGAAATTGGTAGACAAATTATAACAGCAACGGTACAGAGCCGCATCCTAAATATATTTTCATAGAATCATAGAATCATAGAAACGTAGAGTTGGAAGGGACCTCCTGGGCCATCTGGTCCAACCCCCTGCTCAAAGCAGGATTCGCTAAATCATCCCAGTCAGATGTCTGTCCAGCCTCTGTTTGAAGACTTCCATTGAAGGAGAACTCACCACTTCTCGTGGCAGCCTGTTCCACTCATTGATCACTCTAACTGTCAAAAAGTTTTTTCTAATATCTAATCTGTGTCTCCTCCCATTCAGTTTCATCCCATTGCTTCTAGTCTTTCCTTGTGCAAATCAGAATAAAGTTGATCCTTCTACAATGTGACAGCCCTTTAGATATTTGTAGACAGCTATTAAGTCTCCTCTCAGTCTTCTCTTTTGCAAACTAAACATTCCCAAATCCTGCAACCTTTCCTCATAAGACAGGGTTTGCAGACCGGTCACCATTCTGGTCGCTCTTTTCTGAACTTGCTCCAGTTTGTTGATGTCTTTTTTAAAATGTGGTGCCCAAAACTGGACACAATATTCCAGATGAGGTCTGACCAAAGAGGAGTAGAGGGAAATAATGACTTCACGTGATCTAGACTGTATGCTTCTGTTAATACATCCTAGAATTGCATTTGCCTTTTTTGCTGCTGCATCACACTGTTGACTCATATTCAGTCTGTGATCTATTAGTATACCCAAGTCTTTTTCACATGTGCTGTTAGCCGTATTCCTCCCACTCTATATATGCTTTTTTCATTTTTATTGCCCAGATGTAGTACTTTTCATTTCTCCCTGTTAAAACCATTCTGTTAGTTGCTGCCCACTTCTCCAGTTTATTTAAATCTTTTTGAATCCTCTCTCTCTCCTCTAGTATTAGCTATCCCTCCTAGCTTTGTGTCATCAGCAAATTTAATCAGTTTACCCTCAATTCCTTCATCTAAATCGTTGATAAAGATGTTGAACAATACAGGGCCCAGGACAGAGCCCTGTGGTACCCCACTTGAGACATTCTTCCAACTGGATGTGCAGCCATTTACGACCACTCTTTGGGTCCGATCACTAAGCCAGTTATGAATCCACCTAACAGTTGCCTTGTCCATTCCATACTTAGTCATTTTTTCAATAAGGATTGTATGAGAGACTTTGTCAAATGCTTTGCTGAAGTCAAGATATACTATATCTACAGCATTTCCTTGATCCACCCAATCAGTGATACCGTCATAGAAGGAAATTAAGTTAGTCTGACATGACTTATTAGTTACAAACCCATGCTGACTCTGTTTAATCACTTCATTCTTATCCAGGTATTGACATACATGTTGTTTAATAATTTGTTCAAAGATCTTTCCTGGTATAGAAGTCAGACTCACCGGCCTATAGTTGCCTGGGTCCACCTTCTTCCCCTTTTTGAAGATAGGAACAACATTTGCTGTTCTCCAGTCTTCTGGCACTTCTCCTGTTCTCCAAGAATTTTCAAAGATTATGGAGAGGGGTTCAAAAATTTCTTCTGCTATCTCCTTCAGTACTCTGGGGTGTAATTCATCTGGACCTGGAGACTTGAATTCATTTAGGTTAGCTAAGTGTTTCCTCACTATCTTTCTGTTTATAGATATCCTGGATTCTTCTATTCCCTTAATAGGACAGTGGATAACAGTTGATGTTGCATTTCCTTTCTGAGAGAAAACAGATGCAAAATAGGAATTTAAAAGTTCAGCCTTCTCAACATCCTGTCTTACCATTTCATCATTTTCATCCTGTAAAAATCCTATAGCATCTTTGACTTTTCTTTTACTTTTGACATATCCCCAAAATCCTTCATTATTGCTTTTGACATCTCTTGCAAGCCTCAGTTCATTTTCAGCTTTAGCTAATCTGATTTGTGCCCTGCAGGTTCTGCAGACAGCATTATATTCTTCTTTAGATATGCCTCCCTCTTTCCATTTTATAAACATTTTTTTCTTCCTTTTTAGCATGTGCTTAAGTTCTGTGTTCATCCATCCTGGTTTCCTTAAATGCTTCCTATTCTTCCCTCTTTTCGGAATTGTTAACAACTGTGCTTTGAGAATTTCATTTTTCAAGATTTCCCATCCTTCCTGGACATTTTTGTCTTTAAGGATATCCAGCCATTGGATCCCTCCAATTCTCTTTCTGAATCCCTTAAAATCTGCCTTTCTGAAATCTAACCTTGACGTCTGAGTCTTCACAGGTCTTCCGCCTCTAGTTATCCAAAATTCTAAAATAGCATGGTCGCTACCTCCTAGGGTCCCAGCCACTTTTACCTCCTCAACCATTTCCTCCCTGTTTATAAGGATTAGATCCAAGGTAGCAGTTCCCCTTGTTTTCTCCCTTACCTTTTGGAAGATAAAGTTGTCAGCAAGAGAGGATAAGAATTTCCTTGACCTGTTAGTTTTGCCTGAGAGAGATTCCCAACAAATGTCTGGATAGTTGAAATCTCCCATGACAACTATGTCATATTTTTTGGAGAACTTGGCCATCTGATGCATAAAGAGTTCATCCATATCTTCAGCTTGCACAGGCGGCCTGTAGTAAATGCCTACAATGGTGTCCTTTCCATTGTTCTGTCCTTGTATTCTTACCCAAACAGTTTCCACAGAACTCCCAGTCTCTGAAGCTTCAATCTCTGTGCAGATATACGCATTTCGAACATACAATGCGACACCCCCTCCTCGTTTATCAAGTCTGTTTCTTGCAAATA
This sequence comes from Dendrobates tinctorius, assembly GCF_039654945.1. NCBI lineage: Eukaryota > Metazoa > Chordata > Amphibia > Anura > Dendrobatidae > Dendrobates > Dendrobates tinctorius. The sequence goes on along the minus strand of NW_027361747.1, from coordinate 15,284,543 downwards.
AGTTGTATCCTTCTAGTCTTGTATTCCAATCATGTGTATTGTCCCACCAAGTTTCAGTGATTCCAATGACATCATATTTCTTTTCCAGTGTTAGTAGTTCCAATTCTCCTTGTTTGTTGCCCATGCTTTGTGCATTAGTATAGAAACATTTTAGTTTGTGATTGGTTTCTCTTTCTCCAATATTTTTATTAATTAGATTCTTTCGTCTTTGTTCTTCCTTTCCACTTCTAATAGCAGAGTTCTCAATAGCATTTGTCAGGTGTATGGCTTTTTCTGGTCTTTTGCTTCCCTTCCCATGTTGTTCTAGTTTAAAGCTCTCCTTACAAGTGTAGCAAGGCGACTTCCAAATACATGCTTTCCAGTCTTCGTAAGGTGCACCCCATCTCTAGCAAGTAGTCCATCGTATAAGTAGTTCACTCCGTGATCCAGAAATCCAAATCGTTGCTGACGGCACCATCGACGTAGCCAGTTGTTCACCTGCAGAATCTTATTCCACCTCCTTGTTCCATGGCCATCCACGGGGAGGATGGAAGAGAAGACCACCTGCGCTCCCAGTTCTTTCACTTTCTTGCCTAAGTCTTCAAAGTCTCTGCAGATGGTTTCCAGGTCGTTTCTTGCGGTGTCATTTGTCCCCACATGTAGTAGCAGGAATGGGTAGTCATCTGTAGGTCTGAAGAGTCCTGATATCCTGTCAGACACATCTTTAATTTTTGCACCTGGAAGACAGCACATTTCTCTTGAAGTTATATCCGGTCTGCAGATAGCGGCCTCTGTTCCTCTCAGCAGGGAATCCCCCATGACCACCACTCTCCGTTTCTTCTTCACAACATTTTTCTTTCTCCATCCAGGAGGACTCTGAAGGCGTACAAGGTTGCTGTTTGTGGGCAAAGTCTTATCCTGATGTATTTCTTCATCGTTTTCCTGCGTGAGAGCCTGGTACTGGTTCCTGAGAAGTATGGGTGCTGACTGCCTCCTGATCCTCCTGCTTCTCTGGGTCACATGTCTCCATTCCTCTGCTTCTTCAGGTGCACTTCGAATTTCTTCTCTTTCTGTAACATGAAGAGATAATTCTGCTCTGTCCAAGAACTCTTCACCTTCCTTAATGATCTTCAACGTAGCTAACCTCTCTTCGAGATTTTGCAACTTTTCCTCCAACAGGGACACAAGCTTGCATTTGTGGCATGTGAAGTTTGGCTTTTCCACTGGTAAATCTGTGAACATGTAGCAAGAAATGCAGCTCACCAAATGGCTCCTGGCCTCTTCCATCTTGAGATTTCTTAAAAATGATGAAAGATGACCAAATTTCCCCTGGTTTTCCGATTTCCTCTTTTCAGCTGCAACGGCCAAAACCCAGTGATCGTTGAGCTGAATATGCAAATGATCTCCTCAAGACTCTTCCCCTGGTTTTCTGATTTCCTCTTTTCAGCTGCAACGGCCAAAACCCAGTGATCGTTGAGCTCGCGGAGACTCTTCACTTATCCCAGAAGGCACTGGGAATATGCAAATGATCTCCTCAAGACTCTTCCCCTGGTTTTCTGATTTCCTCTTTTCAGCTGCAACGGCCAAAACCCAGTGATCGTTGAGCTCGCGGAGACTCTTCACTTATCCCAGAAGGCACTGGGAATATGCAAATGATCTCCTCAGGACTCTTCCCCTGGTTTTCTGATTTCCTCTTTTCAGCTGCAACGGCCAAAACCCAGTGATCGTTGAGCTCGCGGAGACTCTTCACTTATCCCAGAAGGCACTGGGAATATGCAAATGATCTCCTCAGGACTCTTCCCCTGGTTTTCTGATTTCCTCTTTTCAGCTGCAACGGCCAAAACCCAGTGATCGTTGAGCTCGCGGAGACTCTTCACTTATCCCAGAAGGCACTGGGAATATGCAAATGATCTCCTCAAGACTCTTCCCCTGGTTTTTATATCACTCCTTATAGGTGTCGCTCTGTTTGGACAAACTAGAATCAATTGCTAATATATAAACCAAAAATTGTGGAAACCACAGTAGAAAATTGCGACCATAGATCCATATTGATAAAATTGCTCTCTTTATTAAATTATGAACAAGACAAGACAAAAATGGGGAACATGTGCAAAGGACAATCAAAAAGTGCAATAGTATAAATGCTAATACAAGCAGGACCTGCCCCAGTCCACCTGAACTATCATATGCCGAGATTAATGTATACATTTTCTGTATTTATACTCCATATAACGAGCATTATATATCTTACATAGAAAGGGGAACAATGCCCATCATCTATCATACAAAATAAATCTACTGTATACATTATCCCAAAAGAGGTAACTTGAGGGGTTAACAACAAGTTAACACTACTACCCTCGGGCCATGTGGAACACATCTTACATGTATTAAAAATATGTGTCGGCACAACACAAGACCTTAAAGTTTGCCTGCTTGAGCAGGTACAAGAATGTTTAGAATTGAGGGTCTTCAGTGGTTGATACCTTTTAATGGCTAACTGAAAAGATGGTAACAAATTGCAAGCTTTTTTTTTCCAAAAGCCTTGGAATGAACTAATGGGCAGCATATATACATTTCTGAATTGTTTTGGGTACTAAATTAACAGGTGCCCATTCAGTATTTTTACTCACACATACATTTTATTTATTACATATTTTTTATTCAATTATGTCCCCATTTCACCACTATGTAGAGTCATGACCGAAAGTCACCCATGAAATTGTTCCAGAAAACAAAGTATTTCTCCCAAAAAAAATTACTGCAATTACACTTGTTTTGTTATACACATGTTAATTTCCTTTATGCATAGAATCATAGAATCATAGAATCGTAGAGTTGGAAGGGACCTCCTGGGCCATCTGGTCCAACCCCCTGCTCAAAGCAGGATTCGCTAAATCATCCCAGACAGATGTCTGTCCAGCCTCTGTTTGAAGACTTCCTTTGAAGGAGAACTCACGACTTCTCGTGGCAGCTTGTTCCACTCATTGATCACTCTAACTGTCAAAAAGTTTTTTCTAATATCTAATCTGTGTCTCCTCCCATTCAGTTTCATCCCATTGCTTCTAGTCTTTCCTTGTGCAAATGAGAATAAAGATGATCCTTCTACAATGTGAGAGCCCTTTAGATATTTGTAGACAGCTATTTAGTCCCCTCTCAGTCTTCTCGTTTGCAAACTAAACATTCCCAAATCCTGCAACCTTTCCTCATAAGACAGGGTTTGCAGACCGGTCACCATTCTGGTCGCTCTTTTCTGAACTTGCTCCAGTTTGTTGATGTCTTTTTTAAAATGTGGTGCCCAAAACTGGACACAATATTCCAGATGAGGTCTGACCAAAGAGGAGTAGAGGGAAATAATGACTTCACGTGATCTAGACTGTATGCTTCTGTTAATACATCCTAGAATTGCAGTTGCCTTTTTTGCTGCTGCATCACACTGCTGACTCATATTCAGTCTGTGATCTATTAGTATACCCAAGTCTTTTTCACATGTGCTGTTGCTTAGCCCTATTCCTCCCATTCTGTATATGCTTTTTTCTTTTTTAGTGCCCAGATGTAGTACTTTGCATGTTTCCCTGTTAAAAACCATTCTGTTAGCTGCTGCCCACTGCTCCAGTTTATTTATATCTTTTTGAATCCTCTCTCTCTTCTCTAGTATTAGCTATCCCTCCAAGCTTTGTGTCATCAGCAAATTTAATCAGTTTACCCTCAATTCCTTCATCTAAATCATTGTTAAAGATGTTGAACAATACAGGGCCCAGGACAGAGCCCTGTGGTACCCCACTTGAGACATTCTTCCAACTGGATGTGCAGCCATTTACGACCACTCTTTGGGTCCGATCACTAAGCCAGTTATGAATCCACCTAACAGTTGCCTTGTCCATTCCATACTTAGTCATTTTTTCAATAAGGATTGTATGAGATACTTTGTCAAATGCTTTGCTGAAGTCAAGATATACTATATCTACAGCATTTCCCTGATCCACCCAATCAGTGATTCCGTCATAGAAGGAAATTAAGTTAGTCTGACATGGCTTATTAGTTACAAACCCATGCTGACTCTGTTTAATCACTTCATTCTTATCCAGGTACTGACATACATGTTGTTTAATAATTTGTTCAAAGATCTTTCCTGGTATGGAAGTCAGACTCACCGGCCTATAGTTGCCTGGGTCCACCTTCTTCCCCTTTTTGAAGATAGCAACAACATTTGCTCTTCTCCTGTCTTCTGGGACTTCTCCTGTTCTCCAAGAATTTTCAAAGATTATGGAGAGGGGTTCAAAAATTTCTTCTGCTATCTCCTTCAGTACTCTGGGGTGTAATTCATCTGGACCTGGAGACTTGAATTAATTTAGGTTAGCTAAGTGTTTCCTCACTATCTTTCTGTTTATAGATATCCTGGATTCTTTTATTCCCTTAATAGGACAGTGAAGAACAGTTGATGTTACTTTTCCTTTCTGAGAGAAAACAGATGCAAAATAGGAATTTAAAAGTTCGGCCTTCTCAACATCCTGTCTTACCATGTCATCATTTTCATCCTGTAACAAACCTATAGCATCTTTGACTTTTCTTTTACTTTTGACATATCCCCAAAATTCTTTATTATTGCTTTTGACATCTCTTGCAAGCCTCAATTCATTGTCAGCTTTAGATAATCTGATTTGTGCCCTGCAGGTTCTGCAGACAGCACTATATTCTTCTTTAGATATGCCTCCCTCTTTCCATTTTATAAACATTTTTTTCTTCCTTTTTAGCATGTGCGTAAGTTCTGTGCTCATCCGTCCTGGTTTCCTTAAATGCTTCCTATTCTTCCCTCTTTTCGGAATTGTTAACAATTGTGCTTTGAGAATTTCATTTTTCAAGATTTCCCATCCTTCCTGGACATTTTTGTCTTTAAGGATATCCAGCCATTGGATCCCTCCAATTCTCTTTCTGAGTCCCTTAAAATCTGCCTTTCTGAAATCTAACCTTGACGTCTGAGTCTTCACAGGTCTTCCTCCTCTAGTTATCCAAAATTCTAAAATAGCATGGTCGCTACCTCCTAGGGTCCCAGCCACTTTTACCTCCTCAACCATTTCCTCCCTGTTTATAAGGATTAGATCCAAGGTAGCAGTTCCCCTTGTTTTCTCCCCTACCTTTTGGAAGATAAAGTTGTCAGCAAGAGAGGATAAGAATTTCCTTGACCTGTTAGTTTTGCCTGAGAGAGATTCTCAACAAATGTCTGGATAGTTGAAATCTCCCATGACAACTATGTCATATTTTTTGGAGAGCTTGGCCATTTGATGCATAAAGAGTTCATCCATATCTTCAGCTTGCACAGGCGGCCTGTAGTAAACGCCTACAATGGTGTCCTTTCCATTGTTCTGTCCTTGTATTCTTACCCAAACAGTTTCCACAGAACTCCCAGTCTCTGAAGCTTCAATCTCTGTGCAGATAAACGCATTTCTAACATACAATGCGACACCTCCTCCTCGTTTATCAAGTCTGTTTCTTGCAAATAAGTTGTATCTTTCTAGTCTTGTATTCCAATCATGTGTATTGTCCCACCAAGTTTCAGTGATTCCAATGACATCATATTTCTTTTCCTGTGTTAGTAGTTCCAATTCTCCTTGTTTGTTGCCCATGCTTTGTGCATTAGTATAGAAACATTTTAGTTTGTGATTGGTTTCTCTTTCTCCAATATTTTTATTATTTAGATTCTTTTGTCTTTGTTCTTCCTTTCCACTTCTAATAGCAGAGTTCTCAATAGCATTTGTCAGGTGTATGGCTTTTTCTGGTCTTTTGCTTCCCTTCCCATGTTGTTCTAGTTTAAAGTCTCCTTACAAGTGTAGCAAGGCAACTTCCAAATACATGTTTTCCAGTCTTCGTAAGGTGCACCCCATCTCTAGCAAGTAGTCCATCGTATAGGTAATTCACTCCGTGATCCAGAAATCCAAATCGTTGCTGACGGCACCATCGACGTAGCCAGTTGTTCACCTGCAGAATCTTATTCCATCTTCTTGTTCCATGGCCATTCACTGGGAGGATGGAAGAGAAGATCACCTGCGCTCCCAGTTCTTTCACTTTCTTGCCTAAGTTTTCAAAGTCTCTGCAGATGGTTTCCAGGTCGTTTCTTGCTGTGTCATTTGTCCCCACATGTAGTAGCAGGAATGGATAGTCATCTGTAGGTCTGAAGAGTCCTGATATCCTGTCAGACACATCTTTAATTTTTGCAACTGGAAGACAGCACATTTCTCTTGAAGTTATATCCGGTCTGCAGATAGCGGCCTCTGTTCCACTCAACAGGGAATCCCCCATGACCACCACTCTCCGTTTCTTCTTCACAACATTTTTCTTTCTCCATCCAGGAGGACTCTGAAGGCGTACAAGGTTGCTGTTTGTGGGCAAAGTCTTATCCTGATGTATTTCTTCATCGTTTTCCTGCGTGAGAGCCTGGTACTGGTTCCTGAGAAGTATGGGTGCTGACTGTCTCCTGATCCTCCTGCTTCTCTGGGTCACATGTTTCCATTCCTCTGTTTCTTCAGGTGCATTTTGAATTTCTTCTCTTTCTGTAACATGAAGAGATAATTCTGCTCTGTCTAAGAACTCTTCACCTTCCTTAGTGATCTTCAACGTAGCTAACCTCTCTTCGAGATTTTGCAACTTTTCCTCCAACAGGGACACAAGCTTGCATTTGTGGCATGTGAAATTTGGCTTTTCCACTGGTAAGTCTGTGAACATGTAGCAAGAAATGCAGCTCACCAAATGGCTCCTGGCCTCTTCCATATTGAGATTTCTTAAAAACAATGAAAGATGAGCCAAAATTCGCACGCTGATAGTCGCGCGGTTTTCCAATTTCCTCTTTTCAGCTGCAATGGCCAAAACCCAGTGATCGTTGAGCTCGCGGAGACTCTTCACTTATCCCAGAAGGCTCTGGGAATATGCAAATGATCTCCTCAGGACTCTTCCCCTGGTTTTCCGATTTCCTCTTTTCAGCTGCAACGGCCAAAACCCAGTGATCGTTGAGCTCGCGGAGACTCTTCACTTATCCCAGAAGGCACTGGGAATATGCAAATGATCTCCTCAGGACTCTTCCCCTGAGGAGAATTGAAACAACTCAAAAAAAGAGAAAAAAAGGCAAATTGGACATAATTTCACAAAAAAAACCAAAATGGGATGGAATAAAATTGTTGGCACCTTTCTAAAATTGTGGGTAAACAACTTTGTTTCAAGCATGTGATACTCTTTCAAACTCACCTGTGGCAAGTGACAGGAGTGGGCAATATGAAAATCACACCTGAAGCCACGTAAAAAGGGAAGAAGTTGATTCAATCTTTGCATTGTGTGCCTGTATGTGCCACACTAAGCATGGAGATCAAAAAGAGTAGAAGAGATCTGTTTGAGGACTTGAGCACCAAAATTGTAGAACAATATCAATAATCTCAAGATTACAAGTCTATCTCCTGATTTATTGGTGTTGCTTTGTCCACGGTTTGCAACATAATCAAGAAGTTTACAATCCATGTCTCTGTAGCTAATCTCCCTGGACATGGATGGCAGAGAATCATAGAATCAAAGAATGTTAGAGTTGAAATGGACTTCCAGGGTCATTGTATCCAACCCCCTTCTCAATACAGGATTCACTAAACCATCTCAGACAGATGTGTGTTCAGGCTCTGTTTGAAAACTTCTGCTGAAGGAGAACTCACCACCCGCCGTTGTAGCAATTTCCACTCATTGAACACCCTCACTGCCAAAAAGCTTTTTCTAATATCTAATCTGTATCTTTTCCCTTTTCCCTTTCAGTTTAATTCCATGCATCTCATGTTTCCATTTGTAAATGAGAATAAGGATGGTCCTTCTACACTGTGACAGCCCTTCAGATATTTGTACATGGCTATTAAGTTGACTCTTAAACTTCATTTCTGCAAGGTAGACATTCCCAGATCCTTTATTCCTCGTAGGACATAATTTTCAATCCATTCACATCCCGGCTAGCTCTTCTCTGAATTTGTTCCAGTTTTTCAATGTCTTTTTTAAAATGTGGTGCACAGAACTGGACACAGTATTCCAGATGAAGTCTGACCAAGAAGGAGCTGAATAATTACTTCACGTGATCTAGACTCTATGCTTCTCTTAATACATTCCAGTAATGTGTTTGTCTCTTTTGCTGCTGCATCACACTGTTGACTCATGTGCAGTCTGTGATCTATTAGTATATCCAAGTATTTTTTACACATGCTGTTTAGTTCTGTTCCTCCCATTCTGTGGATGTAATTTTTGTTTTGTAGAATGCAGATGTAAAAATGTTGAATAACACTGGGACCAGGATAGAGCCTTGTGATGCCCCACTTGAAACACTCTTACAATTGGATGTGCAACCTTTTATTACCACTCTTTCAATATGATCACTGAACCAGTTATGAATCTACCTAACTGCAGCCTTGTCAATTCCACACTTTGTCATTTTTTCAATAAGGATAGCATGAGATACTTTATCAAATGCTTCACTGAAGTTGAGATATACTATATCTACCGCATTTCCCTGATCCACCCAGAAAAATTGTGGAAAGGTTGCAAAGCAGGATAGTCCAGATGGTGAATAAGCAGCCCCAATCAAGTTCCAAAGAAATTCAAGCTGTCTTGTAGGCTCAGGGTGCATCAGCTGACATGTGCCTGGAACAGCCGCAGGTGGAATTGCGATCCACCCACGGCTGTTAACCCATTAAATGTAAGTCCACAAGGATAGGGTCCTCTCCCCTCTGTACCAGTCCGTCATTGTAAATTTGTTTACTGTTAAGGATATCTATAACTTTGTATGTAACAATATCTATAACCTTGTATGTAACCCCCCTTCCCATGTACAGCACCATGGAATTAATGGTGCTGTATAAATAAATAAATAATAATAATAATAAATGCCATTGTCAAACTCTGACAGTGGCATTTAACATGCGCTTTCAGTAATGGCGCAGGATATCCGCCCATCATTGACCCCTGTCACGTGATTGCGGGTCACTTATGGGTCACCATGACAACTAGAGGTCTCCTGCAGACATCTATGGTTGTCAATGCTGGATTGCTATGAGCGCCGCCCGGTGGCTACTCTGCTACATGCAGGCGATCTGATCATTGCCTGTATGTAGCAGAGCCGATCAGGTTTTGGCAGCTTGTAGTCTCCCATGGATACTAGTGAAGCATGCCAAAAGTAAAAAAAAAGTGTTTTTAAATATTAAAAAAATAAAAATATATAAACGTTCAAATCACCCCCTTTTCACCACATTCTAAATGAAATAATAAATAAAAAAATCAAATATACACATATTTGGTATCGATGCGTTCAGAATCGCCCGATCTGCCAATATAAAAAAATTAACCCGATAGCTAAACGGCGTAAGGAGATAAAAATTCAAAACGCTAGAATTACCGTACGTTTTTTTGCTCGCCGCAACATTGCATTAAAATGCAATAACGGGCAATCAAAAGATTGTATCTGCACCAAAATGGTATAAATAAAAACATCAGCTCGGCACGCAAAGAAATTGAGACGCTAAGGGTCTCGGAAAATGACACAATTTTTTTTAAACAAATTTTGGATTTTTTTTTTCTCCACTTAAAAAAAAAAAAAAAGAGCCTAGACATGTTTGATGTCTATGAACTCGTAATGACCTGAAGAATCTTAATGCCAGGACAGTTTTTACATTTGGTGAAGATGGTAAAAAAAAATCCATAAGCAGTTTTAGAATTGCAGGTTTTTTGCAATTTCTCCGCACTTGGAATTTTTTCCTGTTTTTGAGTGCACGATATGGAAAACCCAATGGTGTTGATAAAAAAGTACAACTCATCCCGCAAGAAACAAGCCCTCATATGGCCATATTAACAGAAAAATAAAAAAAGTTATGGCTCTGGGAAGGAGAGCAAAAATCAGAAACGCAAATACGAAAAATGGCTGTGAAACGAAGGGGTTAAAATTGCTGTTGGGAGAAGATGCCTTCAAATATGAGAGTCCTGAAGAAGTTTACAAACGAAAAGTGGTCCAAAATTCCAGTTTAGAAGTGTAAGGAGATTGTTGAGGAGATTAGTTATTTATTCCAAAGGGTGTGAAACCAAATATTAAACTGAGGGTGCCAAAAATTATGTCAGGCATTTTTTTTTATTTTGTGTGAAATTATGTCCAATTTGCCTTTATTTCTCTGCCTTTTGGGTTGTTCCAATATGGACAAAGGAAATGTGTATAACAAAACATGTGCAATTGCAATAATATCCTGGAAGAAATACTTCATTTTTGGAACAATTTCAATGGTGCCAACACTTTCGGCCATGACTGTATATATAGTACGCATGCATACAGTTGAAACCAGAAGTTTACATACATTATATAAAAAGACACTTATGCTTGTTTTTCTCAATATCTGACATGAAATCAGAATAAATCTTTCCTGCTTTAGGTTAATTATGATTACCATAATTATTAATATTTGCCAAATGCCAGAATAATGAGAGAGAGATAATGTTTTAAGGCATTTTTATTACTTTCTGCAAACTCTAAAGTTTACATACATTTCATTAGTATTTTGTACCATTGCCCTTAAACTGAATGACTTGGGTCAGACATTTGGGTTAGCCTTCCACAAGCTTCTCACAATAGTTGGTCAGAATTTGAGCCCATTCCTACTGACAAAACTGGTGTTACTGATCCAGGTTTGTAGGTCGCCTTGCTCGCACCTCCCTTTTCAGCTTTACCCATAAATTTTCAATAGGATTGACAGCAGGGCTTTGTGATGACCACTCCAAAACATTGACTTTGTTATGCGTAAACCACTTTGTTACCATTTTGGCAGCATGCTTCGGGACATTGACCATTTGGAAGACCCATTTCTGCCCAAGCTTTAACTTCCTGGCTGATGTCTTCAGATGTTGCTTCAGTATTGCCACATAATCTTCTTTTCTCATGATGAAATCTATTCTATGAAGCGCACCAGTCCCTCCTGCAGCACAACAACCTCACAACTTGATGCTGCCACCCCCATGTTTCACAGTCGGGATAGTGTTCTTAGGCTTCCAAGCTTCTCCCTTTTTCTCCAAACATAACGATGGTCATATGCCTAAAAAGTTCAATTTTTCGTTTTATCAGACCACAGCACATATCTCCAAAAACTAATCTGTTTTTTTTATGCTTCTTTTGAAGTAATGACTTCTTCCTGGCAGAGTGGACTTTCAGCCCATGTTGATATAGTACTCGTTTCATTGTGGCTATTGACACAATCTTACCAGCTTCCGACATCTTCTTTACAAGGTCTTTTGCTTTTGTCCTTGGGTTGATATGCACATGTCATGCCAAAGCACATTCATCTTTGGGACACAGAACCCTTCTCCTTCCTGAGCAGTATGATGGCTGGACATTCCCATCTTGTCTGTACCTGCGTATAATTGTTTGTACAAATGAACGAGGTACCTTTAGGTAAACTGAAATTGTGCCGAAGGACGAGCCAGACTTGTGCAAGTCCACAATTCTCTTCCTAATATTTTGGCTGATTTCTTTAGACATTCACATGATGCTACACAAAGAAGCATTGTGTTTCAGGTGTGCATTAATATACATCTACAGGTGTGTCTCTTATTAACTCAGATGTTTGCAAAAATATCAGAATCTTCCAAACACATAACATCATCTTATGGATGATGTATATATATATATATATATATATATATATATATATATACAGTAGATGAAATAATATTGAACATGTTACCAATTTTCTAATTAAATTTTTTCTATTGACATGAAATTCCCAACAGACGTCGATAACAACCCATCCAATCCACACAGGTAACAAAATCAAACCACAGATGCCCAAAAATTAGTTATGTGTAATAATGAGAAATGACATAGGAGAAAATTATTGAACACATGAAGAAAGAGAGATGCCAAAAGCCATGGAAAGTCATGACTCCATCCGAAATCTATCAGTAATTAGATAGAAATCCTGCAACTTAGTGAAAAATAATAAATACTAATATCAGCTGGTTCAGCTGATGGCCTATTTAAAGGGGTCCCATTACCATGGTGCCACACAAAAAACATCTCATGATAGGTAAAACCAGAGAGCTGTCTCAAGACCTTTGTGTCCTTACTGTTGCAAAACATACTGATGGTATTGATTACATAAGGATTTCTAAATTACTGAACACACAGCAACGGAAACTCTCTATTGGTTTCAGAGAAAGAAAATAAAGCTGCTAGAATGGCAGCCTAACCAATCACCTGACTTGAATCTAGTAGAAAATGTATGTAGGGAACTAAAGCTTAGTGTTCATAGAGAAGGAGGCCAAGGAACCTTCAGGATTTCAAGAGTGTTTGTGTGGAAGAATGGTCCAAAATCACACTTGAGCAATGCTTGCCAATAGTTTCTCCATACAGGAGGTATTTTGAAGCTGTCATCACCAACAAAGGCTTTGTACAAAGTATTAAATAAATTTCAGTGTTCAATACTTCTTCCCTGTGCCATTTCTTATTATTAAGCATAACTTAATTTATGGACATCTATGGTTTGTTTTCTTTGCCTGTGTTGATTGGATAGGTTGTTACCGACATCTAGTAAGAATTTCATGCCATTAGCACCTTTAGAAATATGCAGTATTTACTTAGAAAATTGACGTGTTCATTACTTATTTCGCCCACTGTATGAGGCCACTAGCTTGGGTCACGAGACCTGCAGCTGGTCCAAACATTGCGATCCATTTATTGACCGTGAATCATGGACATCTGAATTTAGTCGAAGTAATAGAGATTTTTTTCGTGGAATATAAGAATAGCTTGTGCATTGCACAATAGAAAGATATGAAAATAGTATATAAATTTCTAACTTTAGTTTATAGTGATACCCAAAATATAAAGGTTTGTTCTGTGTGAAATCACTGCAGATTTTGTTGCATGCCTTTTCTGAACAGCAATTTGTGACATTTTGCCATATAACTCCTTTGTAAATTTAAAAAAGTGTGTGTTCTGGGCATGGTTAGCCTGTAAATAAGGTTTGAAAATTTGCTTTGAAAAGTCATCGATCTCCCTTAAAGTGGATAGGGGTAAATAGTGGAAGATCACATTTATACAATGTTGTATAAGTATAATTTAACAAACATGACACTTTGGTAAATTTGGAGCAAAATTGACAATGCAACTGTTACACATCTGTCTCGTTTCTGTGCTCTACTACCTACACCCGAATCCACTAAACTTTCTTGTGCTCCACTTCGGGCTTTGCAAGTAGCACGGCATGCTCCCATGTGTTGAACTTCTTTGGCCTGTATATGGCCTCTCAAGACACACATCTGTGTCTTGGTATTGAGACTTTGTAGTTTGTCTGTGCACAGTTCCTGTGCACAGTCATTAGCACATCTTCAAGCTGCCTGTTCTGGTGTCCAGTCCCTGAGTTACCTGTCTACACTATCTTGCATATTTCTTGTTTGCTGCGGCTTCCATGGTATTCAGACTTTCTAGTTACTCTGGAGTTCTGTCTGCTACCTCTCTGTTTTCAGGACATCTGCAGCATCCAGGACATTTTCTTTCTGCTTGGGGCTTCCAAGATGTCTTCAACGTGTCTGCCTGTGGCTTCAAGGACATCTCCTATCTGCTTGCCCCCTTTTATAAGGCCTCTTTCACACATCAGTTTTTCGCCATCAGGCGCGATCCGGCTATTTTTACGAAAACCGGATCCGGCGAAATGCAATGTCGGATCCGGTTTTTCCACATTGACTTACATTAGCGCCGGATGGTCATGCGTTTCGTCCGGTTTTGGCCGGATCCGGCAATGTGTCGCAATCCGGCGTCTGGAAAAAACGGCAACTGTAACGTTTTTTGTCTACGGCGAAAAAGCCGGACCCACCGGATCTGGCGCGTCCGGCTTTTTCACACAATGAAAGTCTATGAGCGCCGCAATGTGCCGGATCCAGCCAAAGCCGGATCCGGTGGCCGGATCCGTTTTTTTTGGTCTGAGCATGCTCAGTAGCCCTGCCCACAGCAAACATATATAAAACCATGACAGTGGGACCCTCAGCCACAGCCAATATGCCACCCAAGAGAGTCAACAGCCGCAGGAGAAGGCAGGAGACCACTGCACCACCAGCACCACCACCCCAAATGGAGCGAAGGGACCATGGTGACCATGCGGAGGGGAGTCCACCAGCAGATGACATACGGTAATTATCAAATCCCCCATTCCTCAAAAATAGGGCCATGGAATATCAATATATTCAGTGGCCCTTTCTTTCTCTTTATTCACCAGCAGAACACGCCATATAGATGCAGCAGCACCGGCAGCAGCAGCAACAGCAGCAGCAGCATCAGGAGTGGAGACTGGCCAGCAGGAGGACACCACATCTTCTGGGAGCCCTCCCTCACATCGTCAGTGCTTGACGGTAAGTTTTTATTTCAAAAATCCATCATCTCTGTAATATATGTCTTTTCATTGGCTTTTATTTCAAAACAGGAATCACAAGCTGAAGAGGAGCTCCCAGAAGAAGAAGGAAGGGGTGGACAGATACCTGGAGTGGGCTCGCAATTGGTAAGTTTCCTACATCAAACGCAGAAACACAACATCACACAACATACAACACATAGAAAACAATGTAGCGCAGATATAACACAGCAAACACATATGCCTACATCTAACCACATAATTTTTTTGCTTTTCTTTTCTAGTCTTCCCAATCTGGTGCTCGGCCAAGAGGTCCTCACAGTGCCTCCCAGGGTCGTCGGCGACAGCGACGCGGCGGTCACCAGCGTGTAAGTATAATATTTTTGCTTTGGTTTTTTTTAACTTTTTATTTGATTTCTTGTGGTGGCTAATTTTATTTTTCTCTTTTTCTTTAACAGCCTTCACAGCGTGCTCCCGACTCTGATGGTGAGGATGGAGGGATTGATGTCGACCACCTCATCGATCTTGTTAGAGAAAGGGAGCCGCTTTGGAATATGGCTGACCGCCGGCATGCTGATCTAATTGTGACCCGACGGCTCTGGGAGGAAATATGTTCGCTCCTTGTGGACCGCTGGGAGGACCTTGAAGCTCGGGCCCTGATTCAAGAGTGTAAGTATATACTAGGGTGACCGCAAAAAATCGATGTCGGAATTTTGTCCGTCTGGACCCCACAAAACGATTCCCCTTTCCAGATATTGAGATAGCCAAAATTTGAGCTCGATCAAACGACGTTAACCCGTGCCGCTCGTCGCTCAAAGTTTGAAAAAATCCAAATTGAGGTATTTTAAGATTTAGGTATTTTGCATAGTCTGTTAGACTATAAAGAATGTGACAACAACATTGCAGAAATAGCCCTGACCAAATTTTCGAACCATTTGTGGTATTTGAATGCAGAGTTGGTGGGATTATCGTTTTTTGATCCCACCATTACAGACAATGAAAAGTTGTTAATGGCTAATAAATTGCTCAGTAGCACAGATGAACCATCAGAGCACGCTAGGGTTGTAAATCCAAAAGTTAGGAAAGAAAAATTAAAAGAGGTAGGAAGTAACCAACTTTAACGACCTTCTGACAAAAGATGAAGAACAAAAGCAATATGTCCTGCAAGTTGTAAGCAAATGCCGAGCATTATATTATGATGTTTCAAAAACTACTTTAACAAAAGCTCTAGAATAGATTAGATAACTATGTAAAATTATCAACTCATGTAGGTTAGCGTGCTCTGATGGTTCATCTGTGCTACTGAGCAATTTATTAGCCATTAACAACTTTTCATTGTCTGTAATGGTGGGATCAAAAAACGATAATCCCACCAACTTTGCATTCAAATACCACAAATGGTTCGAAAATTTGGTCAGGGCTATTTCTGCAATGTTGTTGTCACATTCTTTATAGTCTAACAGACTATGCAAAATACCTAAATCTTAAAATACCTCAATTTGGATTTTTTCAAACTTTGAGCGACGAGCGGCACGGGTTAACGTCGTTTGATCGAGCTCAAATTTTGGCTATCTCAATATCTGGAAAGGGGAATCGTTTTGTGGGGTCCAGACGAACAAGATTCTGACATTTTTTCCCCCCCATATGAGATCCGGTCACCCTAGTATATACAGTTCCCGTTGCTTGATGTCAAGCAGTGTTTCCCGAACTCCAGTCCTCGTGGTACCCATGGGTCATGTTTTCATGATTTCCTTTTGAGCAACACTATTGGAATCCTGAAAACATGACCCGTTGGGAACCACGAGGACTGGAGTTTGTGAAACACTGATGTTGTATACTAACCACTTTGTGCTTTCTCGTTTCAGGGGAGAGAATTGTGAAGCGGTGGCGGTCTGTGAGGGATCGTTTCAAGAAGGAGTTCAATAAAGAGATGCGGGCCCCGAGTGGATCTGGAGGACGCAGGAGCAAGTACAAGTACGCACGAGCCCTGTCGTTCCTCCTGGCAACAATGGTCACCAGAAGGTAAATATTACACACCCCATGTCCAAAAGTAATGTTTACATGTCTAATTTTTTTTTCAGCCAGGGCCAATGGCATGTTACTATATTAATTGTGTTTTTTTTCTCTTTGTTCCACAGCACGGTGACCAGCACTCGGGAGCCTGCACGGTTGGACCCTTCTGAAGCGATCCCTGAGGAGACCGGCACCGAGGGACACTTCGACTGCCCCGGTACATCTGCACCTTCCCAGCCTTCCCACACATTCGACCCATCTGTCCCATCCACCAGCACAGGAGCATCGTGGCCGCCTACATTACATGAAGCTGCTGGTGAGGAGATCGCTTTCCCTTTACCCCACCCTTCTGCCCCTGCCACCTCTAGTACACCTGCGGGTACTGGGCGGCAGCGGCAGAGGGGTCAGGAAAAGAGCTATGCCTCAGAGTTCTTGCATCTGAATGCATCTTTCCAGAACTGTCTCAAAGTCTTGTCCGATCAAATGTCCGCAGGCTTTCAGCAGCTCAACTCCGGCATTCTGGAGTTGAAGACACTTCTGCAAACAATGCATTCAGAAGCAAGATCTTCTCCAAACCACACCTTTTTCAGGTCTGTTGTGGAGCGCATGGCAACACTATCTCCTACCCAGCAGATGCATGTAATGCATTCGTGCCATGGTGCTCTACAGCAGGTTACCTCCCAACCTCCACCTCCCACCACTGTAGTTCCTCCACCTGCATCCCCTCCAGCCACTGTTCATACTCCCTCTCCTATTCAGTACCAGCAAACTCCCCAGTACCAGCAAACTCCCCAGTACCAGCAACCTGCCCACTTCCAGCAACCTGCCCCGTACCAAACTACTTCCCAGTACCAAACTCATTCCCCCTACCACTTCACAACCACATCATCTGCTACTCCATTCCCTGCCCAACTCTCCTCTCCACCACCCACCACCTGTTCTGCCACCCACATGTCCACCCATTCTCTTGCTTTTTCCACCCCTTCACCTCTAACTGTTCCTTCCCCACCACGAGCCCAGTCCTCTCTCCACACTCCCAGTGTCGAAGTGTCCCGCAGCCCCTCCAGCAGTATTTCCACCCCACACTACACTCATTTATAAAAGTGTGTATTTAAATAAAAAAGAGAAACATTTTTAACAATTAAACAGTTTATTAAAAAAAAAATTTTTTTTCAATAAAAGTTAAAGTATTGGTTTACACTGGTTGTCTGTCTTTTATTTCTGTGGCGAACTATGGTATAAAAAAAAGGTTAAGTACAGGGTATACAAAAGGTAAAAAGGTATACAAAACCAGGTATATTACTGTGGGTAAAAGGTAAATAAATTTTACCTTTTGGCCACAGTTGTGTTCCTGGTTGTGTTTTAGACAAAGTAATTCACCTTTTACCAATAGTTGTGTATCTTGTTGGGGATTTCCTAACAATGTACACAACTTTTGGTAAAAGGTGAAAAACTTTGCCTAAAACACAACCAGGTACACAACTGTGGTCAAGGTAAAAATAGTTAAACCACGACAAGATAGACGACAAGATAGCCAACTTTGTTTGGAATAGGTATATACTGTTGGTACAGAAGGTACACAACTTTGGTTAAGGGCAGAAATTTATCAAATTCTGTCATCCTGCCAGTCTATTCTGCCTTGAGGTGACATAAAGTATTCTGCAAAATTGTCCCTCATTCGTGACACCGTCACAGAACTTCTATTGGTAATGTTCTGGTAATCTTGCAAGGTGGTTTCTTCAGCGGTGTCCTCAATGGAAATGGGTTCCTTGCACATAACAAAATTGTGGAGTACCATGCAAGCTTTGATCGCCTCATCCACAGTTTCTGTCTTCAGGTTGATCGCAGTTAATAGGACACGCCATTTGGCTGTCAGAATACCTGCTCTTGCTCTTGTTAGCCGGTAATTAAAAATGCATTTTGTTCTTGTCAATCCTCTGCTACAGTAGGGTTTCAAAAGGTGTTCTGACAGCTGGAATGCTTCATCCCCTACACAAAAGGCATAGGTGGACCAGATGTTTGCGGCAGCGGTCTAGGGGATAGGAACTGGAAGGTGTTTCCATACAGTTTACGCCCTATGGCAGACAGTTTGAAAACTTAAGAGTCATTGGAGCGGCCATAGGCCCCAATATCAACAGCAATAAATTTGTATTCCGCGTCAGCGATGGCCATGAGGACAATGGAGAAATATTTCTTGTAATTGAAATATTCCGATCCCGATCCTGCTGGCTTTACAATGCGGATATGTTTCCCATCCACAGCGTCCAAGCAGTTCGGAAACTGACATATCTGTAGAAACTTTTCAGAAATTTCAATCCACCTCTCTGTTGTGGGCTCTGGTAAAACCTCTTCAACTAAGGAGTCCCACAGTGCACGGCATGTGTACTTCACTTTTCCAGATATGGTTGAAATCCCGAGTCTGTACTGGAAATGCAGTGACGAAAGGGATTCTCCAGTTGCTAGAAATCTGTGGGGAATTAAAAAACAATAAATTAGGTAAAAATCACAGCATTACATACCAAAACTCAGCTATAATACTTGGAGATACAAACTACCACCAACAAGATTGCAGTGAAAGTGTGCTCTCATGCGAGCATATCCAATAAATGTGGCTTACCTTAAAGTCACCATCAGACGCTCCGCGGGTGAAATGGAGAAACGGCAATAGATGTCAGCTTTTCTTATGAGGTGTGCAATGCGCTCCCCCAAGTAATCAAAATTCTCCATTTTCATCCAAACATATCCAAAAAATTTCTCCGGGTTTCGTCTAAGGTCCATGCAGAATGTAGAATAGACCCCACGCGTCATTCTCTTGGCTGTGATGGGGTGGATCCAAAAACGGCGTCGCTGATGCCTGATGCGCTGCTGTCTTGCTCTCTCCTTCTCCAGAACAATCACCCTCAAACGGTTCACCTCCGCTGTAAAATCCACCAAATTCTTCAAAATATTTGCAATCACAACATCCATCTTCGCCAGTCACTTGCTCTTCTCTCCAACATGCAGTTTCTCCTCTACAACCTGTCAAAGATGGGCTGTAGGAACACGGTATATATAGATTTCAGCAGCCAATCCCGTTTCGAAGCCCCCAAGGGGCATTTTTAAAAACCGGATCCGGCGTTATCCGTCGGAAAACGGATGGAAAAACTGATGAAACTGATGAGACGGATCCGGTTTATGGTCTGACGTCACATCCGGTTTTACATAACATTTGCCGGATCTGGCGCGATGCCGGATCACACCTGACGGAGATAAACTAATGTGTGAAACTAGCCTAACTCTGCCAACTGTCTGCAGTCTCCAGGACATATCCTGCCTGCATTTGGTTTCCTGTAAAACTGCTATCTGTCTGTGGCTTCCAGGAGGTCTCCTGACTGACTGTGGCTTCCAGTAACCATGCTATCTGTCTGTGGTATCCAAGATGTCTCCTGTCTGTCTGTGGCTTCCAGTAACTCTGCTACCTATTTCCCAAGTGCATCTTCCCACTGCTGCATCGATGCCTGTGGCTTGTGTGTCCATCCGGACCTTGGGTTTCGATGTTCCACCTCAGCTAGGGAACCTTGTGACAGCAACATTAAGCAAAACTGACTTTAAAAAATGCCCCTCATGGTGATTTCCCCTTTGGAATTTTGCTTAAAGCTAAATCTGGAGTCAGAGATATCTACTGGAATTTATGAGGTTAGACATGATCAAGTCAGTATGTATGGTATGCTGCTAACAAATCTTAACAGAGTCTATATTGTGGTTGCATCATGCCCTACTTCTGGTGCAGATCTTACTGTAAAACAACCAATTACTAATGTTCTTTTAAAAATGTCATAGTACATAATTTTCTTTCAGGTGGGGGCATTTGTATTGCAACACAGGCTGATTGCGCCCAAGGGCCCCAACGTCCATCTTGAGGTTCCCCAGGCAAGCAGATGGAGTCACACAGAAAGGTATTTTTGGCAATCCATTGCCTCAAGTATTAGGCCCACATTGTCCCTAGCAGCCTATTTTGTAAGACTGCTGTGGTCACTTTACACTACTGTCCTCCACTGAATCATCACTTCCTGAACTTGGCACTAATTCTCAATTTCCCCTCCTCAAACTCGGCCGGCCATTACAGTTAATGCTGACTAGGCTAGACTGCAGCCCAAGTGGGTGTTACCCTTGACAACATGCATAAATATAAAATACATTTAACCCCTTAGAGAGGGAACATACCATCAGAACCACCTCTCCTACATACAGTGGGGGTGTAGTGAAATATGTATAGGTATGGATGTATGACTGCCAGTAAATAACATTGGTTCTAGGCTGCAGGTCTCACCGGGGTCACAGCATATGTTATCCTGAGAAGGCAGTCTCCTGTCTCCAATCTCGCCAGGGGGCTGCTAGGGATTGCAAATGGCCCTATGATATTCACAGCCACTGGCTGGAAAGACTCATCAATCACTGGCAGTGGTTTCAATGGGGCTTTCTGTATATCCCAAGACTTTCCAACCCTCTAACAAACTACGCAGGATTGACAGTAATTGACTATATGTCCCCATCTTGGGCCAATAAAAATTATGTGTTAGGCAAGTGTAACAAATGGAAGCAGAGGCAGAGATGATGAAGTCCACATTCGTTTTTTATTTTTAAAGTGGAACCTCGGGACCACGGTCCAGGGGGCTCCGAAGGGGTGCGTAACTAGTGAGCCTCGGGTACCCATAGTAAAGTCCCTCAGACAGGACCAGAATGGAATACCCGGAGGACACAGGTGCCACCTCCAGTTAGACCCCGGACATGTGGCAGCTGTCCCAGCGGGACCAAAAGGGATAACAGGAATAATAGCAGAGTATGTAATGAGACGGGTCCTGGATCTGGGTAGTTGGTAGATAGCAGGCTCCAGAAACCTTGTCATAGTCTTTGGACTCGGAAGGCTGTTGGCGGAATGGGATGGCGTTTGCACAGATGATTGCCGAGATAGCCATGGTTATCAGGATACAGATATTCTTGTTACCACCCACCTTTCGTGTCTACCTTTTTCCTCATAGATTGTAAGCTTGCGAGCAGGGCCCTCATTCCTCTTGGTATCTGTTATGATCTTGTGATTATTGTTATGCTGTAATGTCTACTGTATTGTCTGTACAAGTCCTCTCTGAAAAGTAAAGTGCTGCGGAATATGTTGGCGCTATAGAAATAAAATGTATTATTATTATTCTGTGGAGACAGATAGCATGAGTCTGCAAACGCAGCACAGAAAGATTAGCAACAGAACTGGATGTAGCAATGATTGATACTCATTGCTCCGGCGCTCTCCCTATGGAGGAGAGACCAGAAATAGCAGCCAGTGCACTGCCATTGGATAATTACTAATTTTGAAAAATGCACAGTTCCCTTTAAGAAGCCAGGGGAGCGCGTGTGCGTGCCCTAATAGCTTTAGCTGAAGACCTGCCGACGGGACACCAGGAGGTGGGTGAAGGGGAGAGAACAGGACGCTGAGAAGCAGCATGGGACACACAGGGAGCCGGCTGCTGCACAGGAACAGCGTGCAAGACACGAGGTGAGTGCCCTGAATGGGGAGCAGCGGCAGACCGGGGCGTAGAGCCAGGACAGGGACCAGGTGCAACAGCAAGCTTTAGTCTTTTGTATTCCAAGGTGCCCAGCCAGAGGAATTTCATGAGCAATTCTCAATAATTGTTCCCTATATGGATAAGGAACAACCAATCGCTTTTCACAGTCCCAAGGTTCTATAGTATCAGTGGGGAGAGTCTCTTTAAACAGTCTGCCCTGCTCCCAGTATATTCTCTCTTTGTCAGAAGCGGTGGGGGGTTGATCTGCAAGACATCTGAGCTTCTCCAGACTGAAATCTGTCTGCAGGGCCTCCTGGAAGCTCTGACTGTCAGTCTGCAGCCCCTGGCCTAGTGTGACTGCCAGGCCCTGGTCTAAAGCTGAGTCTTCAGTGTCGGTTATCAGGGACCTTGTTGGGTCTGCCATGTGAGAAGGCTCCGGGGCCACATTATGGTCCTCCTGTTCTGGTAGTTCTATTTGAGCCTCATCCTCTAATCTCTGGGCCGCAATCTGACTCTGGGTCACAGCTGCCACATACGTACATTCCTGTGCATTGGTACATTTTCCCTCCTTGCACAGGATCTCAGGTGGGTTGCTTTCTTCCATCTTCTCTGTAGCATTTACTTGTAAGGGAGGGATATAGTGGGACACCATCCTCCCCAAGTCTGTGCTTAGCAACACAATGGTGGGAATAGCCTCTGATACTCCCACTTCTCTCAGTCCTTTCCTTGTTCCCCAATCCAGGTACACATGGAACATGGGCATGGCAGGGCTGACCCCCCCATCCAGGTTATAGACATAGTCTTTCCTGGTATGATATCTGCAGGGGTTACCATTGCTGGACGCGCCAGAGTCACCTCTGCCCCAGTGTCTCTGAGACCTATGGTGACTTTGTTGCCAACAGTAACAGACTGACAGTTCTAATTGGTCCTCACATCAGAGCCGGCCATAAAGAGGACAGAAGGTGGGGGCCCAGACGGCTTTGTGGTTGTAGTTGTGTGTTTGTCCCTATCAAGGCAGACAGCGCTAACATGTCCCACTTTGTTGCCGGAAAAGCATCGGCGTGTATTGCCTAAAGAATGTCTATTCCCCAGAACCCCATGGGAGGTGGGCTTGTACAGGACTGGTGATCGGCAGAGGGAGAAGGGTCCCCGTTTGGCTTACCTCCCTTCCAGCTGAATCTCGATGGCTTCTGCACCTCAGGCATCCTGTTAGCCACATAGCAGTCAGCAATCTTTGCAGCCTGATCCGCAGTTTGTGGCTCCCGATCACACACAAATTGTCGTACATCTGTGGGGCACATATAAAGAAATTTGATCCTTGACCATAAGATCCGTTAAGTCCTCAAAACTGTTAACAGAAAGTCCCCTGATCCATTGGTGGAACATGGTCCTCAAGGTGCTTACGACATCTGCATAGCTGTCCGTTGATCCACGTTGAAGATTCTGGAACTTTCTCTGATACACTTCTGGGGTTAGGTTGTACTTTCTGATCAGGGCCTCATTTATTGCCTCATAGTTCCCATCATGCTCTGGCGGGAGGCCAGCAAAAACTTTGAGGATCTTGCCTCTCAACCCTGGATTCAGATACTGTGTCCACTGCTCACTGGGTAGATGGTATTGCCTTCAGTTTTTTCAAACCCCCGAAGGAAAGTATCTAAGTCCGTATCCTTCTCCATCTGAGGATTGTTACCCCTTTCTATTTGAGCCATCTGAAGTTTGAAAGCTCTCTCCTCCCAGCTGTCATGATCCATAGCTGGATCAGGACTGATAAAAAGCACAGGTACCTTTTTTTTTTCTTAAGCTGTGCTTAAGTTTGCTTTTTGCCCCCGGTGGCCATTAGGATTATTGCACTGTGGTGTCTTTTGCTCTAAGTTTGCCCCCGGTGGTGGTGAGCGTCCTTGCACTCTGGTTTCTTTAGTTAAGTGCACATGATTATAATGCAGGTGTGATTGATCTGGCCCTGCTGTAAAAGAGTCACAGGTGTTGCAATCAGTGTTGGTGATAGTGTTCATTTCAACCATCCTTGGTGGAGGAAGGAGCTGGAGAGCGTTCCTTGCAGCACTGTCTTAGCCCTGGTGTGGAAGGAGTCATAGGGGATTTCCTTGTAGCTCTGACAGAGCTTGGTGGCAGCGATTCAGGAGGAGAGCTGCATTCTGGTGGTGGAGCAAGAGCAACATAGTAAAGCTAAGTGGTGTTTCCTTGTTTGTGTTTTTCCTTAGTGTGTATTAGTACAGCGGTGGGGCCAGTGCCTGCGATACCCAGCTCCCTAGCAAGGGATAGGTGTAGGGTGTGCTAGGGCCACAGGTTCCTGATCGGCGCCTGGTGCGGAACCGGCATAGGGAACATTAGGAGCGTTAGGGACACTGACTCAGGGGAGTGCAGGAGGTTTCCACATCCCCTTTCCCTATCGCAGGGCCCACTGTTGTAACTGTTTCCCCTTTCCCCGTGTCTTGTTGCTTTAGTTACCGGCCTGCGGGCCGTGTCACACAGGACAGCATCACGTGCCGCGTCTTGTTGTTTTAGTTACCGACCTGCTGGTCGCGTCACACAGGACAGGTCATCGTGACATTATCACCAACCAATAACTTTTTTCTCTGCTGAGCCATGGACCCAGTTCAGACCTTTGCCCAAATGCTGCAGACCCTTACTGAGGAGATTAGGGGGCTGCGCGGTGAGTTGGTGCAGCAACTGCAGCAGTTGGTGGGCTTTGGGGGCTTGGTTCAGAGACAAGCTCAGCCAGAACCCAAGATATCCCTCCCTGACAGATTTTCTGGAGGGAGAGATCAATTCTTGGTGTTTCAACAAGCCTGTAAATTGTATTTCAGGCTGCGCCCTCATTCATCAGGGAGTGAAGAGCAACGGGTGGGAATCATTATGTCCCTTCTTAAAGGGGATCCCCAATCCTGGGCCTTCTCCCTACCAGACGATTCTCCATCATTGGTGTCCGTGGACGATTTTTTTGCGGCTTTGGCGCTTGTGTATGGGGATCCTGATGGCGTCACCCTGGCGGAATACCAAATCCGTAGGTGTAAACAAGGAGCCCGGGATGCTGAGGAGTACTGCTCAGAGTTTAGGAGATGGGCCATTAACACTCAGTGGAATGACCCTGCACTTAGGAGTCAATTTGTACAGGGTTTGTCTCCAAAGTTGCAGGATACTCTGGTGCAGTACGCCGCCCCCAGGTTGCTGGAGGCCGCCATGTCCCTTGCCATCTGGGTGGATAGATGCCTTAGGGAAAGAAATATACAAAAAGTGCCCCCTGATGTCCTCGCTAGGGAGGAGGACCCACCAGTGCGGACGGAGGAACCAAGACAGCCCGGTGTTGTTGATACAAAAAAGGGGTGTCTGCGGCTCGCCGTGTTTGGGGGGTATGCTTTTCCTGTGGGAAGCCTGGACATTTTATGAGAGCCTGCCCAGTTCATGCCAAGTCTCCTGACGAACCCATGCAAATCGGAGGAGCTAGTTTGTATTCGGAGCTGCCTACGGTTCTAGGAGTGGTGTCGGCATGTTTGTACTGTGGGCAGACTGGTCATGTCCTGAAGGCTTGCCCATTGCGTGCCAAATTATCTGTGCCATCTGAGAAGCCGAATTTCCTTGGTCGCTTGGAGGGAGGCGACCAGGGAGTATACATTTCCTCCATTTTGCCCTCCCAAGGTACCATGTCAGCAGAGGTGTTGGCTGGCGGGGTACCGGAGGTGATACCGGTGCTTGAGGACAGCGGAGCAGGAGTCAGTCTGGTGGATGCTCGCTTTGTCCAGACTCATGGTCTGAGGTGTAGGATGCTAGCCCAGCCTATAAGTGTCCAGGCCATAAACTCTGTTCCACTGAGGCAGGGGAGCTTGACCCAAGTCGCAGAGAATATCCATCTGCGTATAGGACATCATGAGGAGTACTTGTCATGCTACGTCTTGGAGGGAATGCCAGTACCTATTGTTTTAGGCCTCCCTTGGCTGAAAAGACACAACCCGGTAATAGATTGGCGGGCGAGGGAATTGGTCAGCTAGGGGCACTCGTGTGAGGGCTGCTGCCTAGGAACTACTGTCTCTGCCGGCTCTCTTCAACGGACCCCTTCCTCTCCGGTGAGAGTAGCAGATGTGCTGCAGGAGAGTAGGGGCAAGTCTCAACCCTCGCCATTTGCCAACCCTGGGAGGTGCAGACCTCGTGGTGGAAGGGGTTGGAGGGTGGTGTACCCCTTGGTGAAGTGAGGGGGTTTAAGTGTGGTGACACAGGGGAGCGCCTCTGTTGTCGATCCCAGAAAGAGTTCTCCAAATGGTGACAAACGAACGAGTGGCAATAAACGTTCAGGTCCGGACCTGTGTGTGAACGAGCGTGTATGGGTGGCCACCAAAAAACATCCAGTGGAAGTGTGTTGTGGAGTGTTACCAGCTCATACCAATCATACACATACACAACCCGTTCCCCAGGGGTCAGCGCTTCGGAGATGTGTGTTGCCTCCAGAAACTACGTTGCAAATACCAGCGGGCTCGTTTGTCATCAACCTGGCGTGCAGGTAGTTGCTGGGGTGAACTCTGGGTCTGGGCGTCCCCGCTGTAGATGGTTCCCTGATGAGGAGCGGTCTTGAGGGTCCAGAGGCCCCTCATTAAGAGGAGGGTACTGTCATGATTCATGCTGGATCAGGACTGATAAAAAGCACAGGTAACCTTTTTTTTTCTTAAGCTGTGCTTAAGTTTGCTTTTTTCCCCCAGTGGCCATTAGGATTATTGCACTGTGGTGTCTTTTGTTCTAAGTTTTGCCCCCGATGGTGGTGAGCGTCCTTGCACTCTGGTTTCTTTAGTTAATTGCACATGATTATAATGCAGGTGTGATTGCTCTGGCCCTGCTATAAAAGAGTCACAGGTGTTGCAATCATTGTTGGTGATAGTGTTCATTTCAACCATCCTTGGTGGAGGAAGGAGCTGGAGAGCGTTCCTTGCAGCACTGTCTTAGCCCTGGTGTGGAAAGAGTCATAGGGGATTTTCTTGTAGCTCTGACAGAGCTTGGTGGCAGCGATTCAGGAGGAGAGATGCATTCTGGTGGTGGACTCTGTTGCCAGGAGCAAGAGCAACAGAGTAAAGCTAAGTGGTGTTTCCCTGTTTGTGTTTTTCCTTAGCGTGTATTAGTACAGCGGTGGGGCCAGTGCCTGCGCCACCCAGCTCCCTAGCAAGGGATAGGTGTAGGGTGTGCTAGGGCCACAGGTTCCTGATCGGCGCCCGGTGCAGAACTGGGGTAGGGAACATTAGGAGCGTTAGGGACACTGACTCAGGGGAGTGCAGGAGGTTTCTACGTCCCCTTTCCCTATCGCAGGGCCCACTGTTGTAACTGTTTCCCCTTTCCCCGTGTCTTGTTGTTTTAGTTACCGGCCTGTGGGCCGTGTCACACAGGACAGTATCACGTGCCGCATCTTGTTGTTTTAATTACCGACCTGCTGGTCGTGTCACACAGGACTTTTCATCGTGACACCGGCGTTCTGCAGCCTCTCTCTCAGCCTGGCGTTCTGCAGCAGCAGCCTGTCGGTACTGTAGAATATGTTGCATGCGCAGATTGGGATCACTTGTTTCCAGCTGTTGTAAGTCTATTTGTAGAGTCCATAGGCTCCTCAGCACTGGCATTACTGGCACTTCCATAAGGTATCTCTGGTGCAAGAGCTGGCATTGCTGGTCTCTCTGAGGTGGACTATCTCCTGGGTCAGATGCTTCAGTATTTCGCTTTAGGTACCAGACACGCGCTCGGGAGCTGACCTGTAAGTCAACCCCCTTGCATATTCATAAGGAAGGAGGTGTAGTGAAATATGCATAGATATGGATGTAGGACTGGCAGTAATTAACATCTGTTCTAGGCTGCAGGTTTCACAGGGGTCACAGCATATGTTATCCTGAGAAGGCAGTCTCCTGTCTCCAATCTCGCTAGGGGGCTTTACTGAGAACCACAAAGTGGAAACATTTCACACCTTCTAGTGTCTTTGATAGTGTCATGCTGCAATTGGCGTCTCTCTATCTATGTATGAGAAAGGTTACACAAAGCGTTTCAAAGAAAAATAATGTATTCATTGGTAAAATAGCCATGGTCCAGTCACAAACCAGCAATTAGAATATTAACCTGAGAGGCTGGTCTAGAAATCTGATCTCTAGAGTAAGTCTATAAATTAGACCTACACACAAAGAAAGATGTTCACATGTGGGGGCAGCCTGGAAAGCTGATGTGAGTCATTCCATATTTCTCCCCCCCTCATGAACAGAGTACCAGACTGGAAAGTTCGATATTTCTGTAAGTTTTCTCCCTTTTATTTTATCACTGTTTTTGTTTTTGCATATTTTTATTTCCATTTTTATGTCCTTTTAATTGTAAGCACTGTAATTTTTATATTAAAGCTTAAAACTTTATTAAGTCTGAACCTTGTATGCTCTAAAGAATCTATAGCCTTAGAGAGTGTGCTCCTGGCGATTGACACATAGTAGTAGTACTTCCAGGACTTATCGCCCGTGTGTTCGGTGAGTGGTGGCAGCATGTATGAAATGGGGTGTGTGGTCTGTGTCAGGGTGTGATTTATGCTCCCACTGCAGCATAGGACAGAGGTTGGATGCTGGACTGAGTGAGTGGCGATAGATTAACCCTTGCAGGCACAGCCCCAAGTCACGTGCTAGAAGCTAGGTATGTGACAGGGGGAAATAAGTATTTGATCCCTTGATGATTTTGCAAGTTTTCCCTTTGACAAAAGACACTAGCGGTCTATAATTTTAAGGGTAGATTAATTTTAACATTGAGAGATAGAATATCAAAAATAAAATCCAGAAATTCACATTCTATAAATAATATACATTTATTTGCATTTTGCAGTGAGAAATAAGTATTTGATCCCCTACTAACCATTAAGAATTTTAGCTCCTACAGACCAGATAGATGCTCCTAATCAACGCGTTACCTACTTTAAAGACAGATGTCTTACATAGTCACCTTTATTAAAGAATCCTGTCCTCAGACTCAATTAATCAGTTTGACTTTAATCTCTACAGTACAACATGGGCAAGACCAAAGAGTTTTATAAGGATGTCAGGGAAAAGATCATAGACCTGCACAAAGCTGGAATGGGCTACAAAACCATAAGTAAGATGCTGGGTGAGAAGGAGACAACTCTTGGTGCAATAGTAAGAAAATGGAAGAAATACAAAATGATTATCAATCGAAATCCATCTGGGGAACCATGCAAAATCTCACCTCGTAGGGTATTCTTGAGCATGAGGAATGTGAGAGATCAGCTTAAAACTACACTGGGGGAACTTGTTAATGATCTCAAGGCATTGGACCACAGTCACCAAGAAAACCATTGGTAACACATTACAGAAACAGAAAAATTATAATGCCAGCTCACCATTTAAAGTGCATTGAGATCCACCACAAGCTGACTAGTCTTGTTGGCAAATGCAGAGAAAAGAAGAAAAGTTCCAGCTTCTGGTGAAATTCCGAAAATGATCTTAATTCAATCAAAAATAAATTAAAAGTAGTGGTCAGGATGGTAAGCAAGCAACGCGTTTCAAGTTTGAAGCTTGATAAAGAAGAACCGTGTTTGAAATGTGTTGCTTGCTGACCATCCTGTCCACTACATTTATTTTATCTTTGATGGAATAAAGATCATTTTCGGGATTTTACCAGAAGCTGGAACTTTTCTTCTTTTCTTTGGTAACACATTGCGCCATAAAGGTTTAAAATCCTGCAGTGCCCGCAAGGTCCCCCTGCTCAAGAAGGCACTTGTGCAGGCCTATCTTATCTGAAGTTTGCAAATGAACACCTGGATGATTCTGTGAGTGATTGGGAGAAGGTGCTGTGGACAGATGAGACAAAAATTGAGCTTTTTGGCATTAACTCAACTCGCAGTGTTTGGAGGAAGAGAAATGTTACCTATGACCCAAAGAACACTGTCCCCACTGTCAAGCATGGAGGTTGAAACATTATATTTTGGGGGGAGTTTCTCTGCTAAGGGCAGCCATGTACTGTAAAATCCTGAGTGACAACCTCCTTCCCTCCGCCAGGACATTAAAAATGGGTCGTGGCTGTGTCTTCCAGCAAGACAATGACCCAAAACATACAGCTAAGGAAACAAAGTAGTGTCTCAAAAAGAAGCACATTAAGGTCATGGAAAGGCCTAGCCAGTCTCTAGACTTTAATCCCATAGAACACTTATGGAGGGAGTTGAAGCTCGGAGTTACCAAGTGAAAGCCTCAAAATCTTAATGATTTAGAGATGGTTTGCAAAGAGGAGTGGACCAAAATTCCTCCTGACATGTGCGCAAACCTCATCATCAACTACAAAAAACATCTGACTGCTGTGCTTGCCAACAAGGGTTTTGCAACCAAGTATTAAGTCTTGTTTGCCAGAGGGATCAAATACGTATTTCTCACTGCAAAATGCAAATAAATTTATATAATTTAAACAATAAGATTTTCTGGATTTTATTTTTGATATTCTGTCTCTCAATGTTAAAATTAACCTACCCTTAAAATTATAGACTGTTCAAGTCTTTGTCAGTGGGCAAACTTACAAAATCATCAAGGGATCAAATACTTATTTCCCCTGCTGTATAGAATAATTGTAAATTTATATTGAAATTAATCAAAAAAAGTTCCTTTACTTCCTATAATGCACAGTGGTCGATAACTATACATGCAGATTGCTGCTAAATATTATATTTATCCAAATAAGTGATTTTTTTGTCCTCTGTTCTTCTATCTCATGGGATAGTACAGTAAGTTATGATTACACACACTCATTTATCTTATGCCAGCAGATGACATTTCTGATAAAATGATTAAAAGCCAAAGATAATATCCATGTCTCCATGTGACAAGTCTACCGTTAGAAAGGGTGATAACAATGCCATACAGTTAGGCTAAAGAGGAAACAAGTCTATGTGACATGGGCTACTTGTGTGCTAGTTTCTTGCCAGATTAGCCCCATTTGCTCCATGATAAATATTTCTCAACAGTAAATGAAAACATTGGTCAAAATAGTAGGTAAAAATCTCAGTGTACAGTGACCAAGTTATCATGGTACCATGTGTATTTATAGTCTTGGGCACTCCATCTGCTGCCATAAGTGTTCCTGGACAGCAACATTTGATCAAAATATTTTCTGTTTCATGGAGAAAACAAAATGTGTAATATGACATCAAGAGGCATAGCTAGGGGATTCAGCTCACAGGTTAACAAAGTTTGTGAGTGGGCCCCTAACCAGGTAACTATGTTGACAACTTTTACGACATGCTCTAATTGTATGTATAGGGAAACCTGAGCAGATGAAGATGCAGTTACTCAAAATAATTGTCTATACAAAGATCAACACCAATATTATCACAATACATTGACCATATAGTGGTAGATGTCAGTCCTGCAGAACATATAAGAGATTGCAGTAAAGTTATATATAGTGACTTATATCTGATATTCTTTTTGATGGAGTGGTTCACTTTTCCCTTCTTGTCCATCTGGCACATACTGCTATGACATCTTCTTCCAGCCTCAACGAGTCTATAGAGTTTACAATAAAGACACATTTGACTTCTCACATTTCCAGCACTTTCCCAATGTATTCCCGCATTTTATTCCTACACAGACTGAAGATCCTATTGTCACCTCAATGTTGAGTTGCTAGTGACATCTGTATCCCTATTACTGCACCTGCTGTGGCACAAAAACACTGCATTTCTTACTGCCCTAATTAGTAATGTCTACCACTGGGTCACGGACATGGTTTGAGGAACCACTGTGCCACGGACCGCGAAGAGCCTGGAGGGGTGTGACTAAGCAAGCACCGGACTGTTCACTAGAGCCTCTAATGGTGAGGTTAGACTTGGCTCCCGATGAACGCCAGGTGCCACTCCAGGACAGACAAATGGACGTGCAGCAGCTGGACCAAGTAGGACAGATTGGATGTTGCAGCAGGCAGAGTTTGAATCAGAGTGCAGCAGGCAGAGTTCATATCAGAATGCAGCAGGCAGAGTTCGTATCAGAATGTAGCAAGCAGGATCTGCATCGGAGTGCAGCAGGCAGGATCTGCACCAGACTGCAGCAGGGACTGTTACGCAACCTTACACAACTAGACTGCAGAACAGGAAGGTTGCTCAGGCACCTCCCCAGTGAGCAGGAAGCAACATAAACATAATGTCCCACAGCCATTGGCTGGGGAGGAAATAGCAAGTGCATGCACTGACCTTTTAAAAGGTCAGGAGCGCATGCGTGCTCTAAGGACATGACTGGAAGCCCGGCTGGAAGGTCTGCTGGAAGCACGCAGAGCATGGGGAAGGGAAGAACTGACCACAGCACGGGTGAGTAAAGTGACATGCCAGAGACCCCGCTTTTCAGAGCAGAGATCCAGCATGGTGCTATAAGTACCCCCCATTACTCCCAATCCTGTTCAGGTCATCGAGGATGTTCCGGAGGAGAATCGGAGCGTGAATGTTCTCGTTAGGTTCCCAGGATCTCTCTTCGGGACCAAATCCCTTCCAGTCGACAAGGAAGAAGGTCTTGCCTCTCACTTTCTTCATGGCCAAGATGTTCTCCACATCATCTGAGGCATTTGGCATGGGCGTGGTACTGGGAGACTTGAAGAAGGAGCTCAGTATGACTGGCTTCAGCAGAGACACATGGAAAGAATTCGGAATCCGTAATGAAGGAGGCACCTTCAGTTTATAGAAGACCTCATTGATCCACTTCAGCACTTCGAAAGACCCAATAAAACGAGGACCCAATTTGTAAGAGGGAATCTTCAGCTGGACGTACCTGGACGAGAGCCATACCTTGTCACTAGGGCGGAAGCATGGAGGATCCAGGCGCCTTTTGTCTGCATGTCTCTTCATGCGGAAGGAGGATGCTTCTAAAGTAGCTTTGGTGGCCTAACACAACTTTACAAAATCATTGGAGAGGACATCTGTCGCAGGAACATCAGAAGGAAATGTCACCTGGAGGGGAACCTTGGGTTGCTGACCGATCACAATGCAGAAAGTAGACTCTCACGAGGCTTCACCAACGTGATTGTTGTACGAGAACTCAGCCCAGTGAAGCAATCTCAACCAATCATTGTGGTGGATATTGACCAAAGTGTCGCAGTTATTTGCCCTGGACCAGGTTGACAATCTCCACTTGCCCATTGGACTGAGGGTGATAGATCGAGGAGAAATCCAAGACGTTATCCAGATGTTTACTGAGAGCTTGCCAGAATCTAGAAGTGAACTACGAACTTCGATCGGACACAATGTGATGAGGAAATCTGTGCAAGTGGAAAATATGTTTGATAAAGCTGTCAGCCAGTTCAGGAGTGGACAGAAAAGCAGACAACGGGGTAAAATGCGCCATTTTGGAGAAGCGATCTATGACTATCAGATGATAGCAAATAGAAGTTTAGCGTGCACTCCTGTCCAATAGCGAGGTGCAGGTGTAATGGACCAATAGGTCCTAAAACCAAAATAATCTAGTTCACCGCACACTCAATTATGTTTCATGAAACATAATTGAGTGTGCGGTGAATTAGATTGTCCAGATGATGGTGCAACCCTCGGATACTGGCAAATATGTAATGAAGTCCATTGCTATGTGCTGCCATGGACCAGATGGCATGGGTAAAGGCAGGAGAGAACCGGTAGGAAGTCATCTGGGGACTTTATTGCGGGCACAAATTGGACAGGCAGCCACATAAGCATAGATCTCCTTCCTCATGGATGGCCACCAGTATTGGAGAGAAATCAATTGTAGTGTCTTCCTTTGTCCCGCATGACCAGCCACATTGGATGAGTGGCCCCATGACAAAACTCGCTGCTTCTTGGATTCAGCCACATGGGTTTTTCATGGGGGAATTTGTGATAGGTGACTGGAGCGACAGTAACCATGTTGATGATAAATTGAGGATCCTCCCATTGGTCCCCGGACAGAAATGAGCGAGAGAGGGCATCAGCTCTGACATTCTTGTCATCGGACCTGAAATGTAATAAAAAAGTTAAAGCAGGCAAAAAACAAAGACCACCTGGCTTGGCATGGATTAAGTCTCTGGTCAAATTGAAGGTACGCCAGGTTCTTATGGTCCGTGTAGATGACAAATGGATAGACTGCGCCCAACAGCAGGTATCGCCACTCCTCCAAAGCCATCTTAAAGGCGAGTAACTCCCGGTCACCAATGGAGTAGTTACGCTCTGGAGCAGAGAAGGCCTTAGAGAAGATACCACAGGACACACGGCGACCAGAGGAAGATTTCTGAGTGAAAGCAGCTCCGGCAGCTAGCAAGGATGCGTCCACCTCTAGGTAAAACTGTTTGTTCAAATCCGGATGATGCAGAACGGGAGTGATGAATAAGGACCATTTAAGAGAGCGGAAGGCTTCCTCAGCCTCAGAGGACCAGTTCTTTGGATCAGCTCGTTTTTGGGTCATAGCAGAGATAGGAGCGGTCAGAGTATAGAAGTGAGGAATGAATTGTCGATAATAGTTAGCAAAGCCAAGGAATCTCTGTATTGCTTTGACTGCAACGGGCAGCGACCATTTAAGGATGGAAGAGACTATCGCAGGATCCATCCTGAGTCCGTTATCTGAGATAATGTAACCAAGAAGGGAAGGGCAGACTGTTCAAAAACTCATTTCTCATACTTGGTGTAGAGTCAATTCTCTCTAAGACATAGTAACATAGTAACATAGTTATTTAGGCTGAAGAAAGACTTTAAGTCCATCTAGTTCAAACCATATTCTATCCTAACTTGCCCTAACATGTTGATCCAGAGGAAGGCAAAAAAAACCCATGTGGCAAACAGTAAGCTTCACATTGGGGACAAAAATTCCTTCCCGACTCGACATACGGCAATCAGACTAGCTCCCTGGATCAACGCAATATTAAGGAAACTAGTGTATATATCCTGTAATATTATACTTTTCAAGAAAGGCATCCAGGCCCTTCTTAAATTTTAGTAGAGAATCACTCATTACAACATCATATGGCAGAGAGTTCCAAAGTCTCACTGCTCTTACAGTAAAGAATCCGCGTCTGTGAGTATGCTTAAACCTTGTTTCCTCCAGACGTAGAGGATGCCCACTTGTCCCCGTCACAGGTCTAAGAGTAAAAAGATCATTAGAAAGGTCTTTGTATTGTCCCAGCTTATATTTATACATTGTAATAAGATCACCCCTAAGCCTTCGATTTTCCAAACTAAATAACCCCAAGTGTAATAACCTGTCTTGGTATTGCAAACCCTCCAGTTCCCTAATAACCTTGGTCGCTCTTCTCTGCACCTGCTCCAGTTCAGCTATGTCTTTCTTATACACCGGAGACCAGAACTGTACGCAGTATTCTAAGTGTGGTCGCACTAGTGACTTATATAGAGGTAAAATTATGTTCTCCTCATGAGCATCTATGCCTCTTTTAATGCATCCCATTATTTTATTTGCCTTTGCAGCAGCTGCCTGACACTGGCCACTAAATGTGAGTTTGTCATCCACCCATACACCCAGGTCTTTTTCAGTGACAGTTTTGCCCAGTGTTTTACAATTAAGCACATAATTATACATCTTGCTCATTCTACCCAAGTGCATGACCTTACATTTATCCCCATTAAAGCTCATTTGCCATTTATCAGCCCAAGCTTCTAGTTTACATAAATCCTCCTGTAATATAAAATTGTCCTCCTCTGTATTGATTACCCTGCAGAGTTTCGTGACATCTGCAAATATTGCAATTCTACTCTCTATGCCTCCTACAAGGTCATTAATAAATATGTTAAAAAGAAGCGGGCCCAAAACTGACCCCTGTGGTACCCCACTGCTAACCGTGACCCAGTCCGAGTGTGCTCCATTAATAACCACCCTTTGTTTCCTATCCCTGAGCCAGTTCTTAACCCACCTACACATATTTTCCCCTATCCCCATTGTTCTCATTTTATGTATCAACCTTTTGTGGGGCACCGTATCAAAAGCTTTGGAAAAGTCCATGTACACCACGTCCACTGCATTCCCTTGGTCCAGTCCGGAACTTACCTCTTCATAAAAGCTCATCAGATTAGTCTGACAGGAACGGTCCCTCGTAAACCCATGTTGATATTGGGTCATGAGGTTATTCGTCTCCAGATACTCCAGTATAGTATCTCATAGAAAACCCTCCAGGATTTTACCCAAAGTCAAGGTTATCTTACTGGCCTATAATTTCCAAGTTCAGTTTTTGTCCCCTTTTTGAGTATTGGCACCACATTTGCTATACGCCAGTCCTGTGGTACAGACCCTGTTATTATGGAATCTTTAAAGATTAAAAATATTGGTCTATCTATGACTGTGCTTAATTCCTGCAGTACTCGGGGGTGCATCCCATCCGGGCTCGGGGATTTGTCAATTTTAGTGATTTTTAGACGCCGCCGTGCTTCCTGCTGGGTTAAGCAGGTGACATTTAATGGAGAATTTTTATCTCTGATCATGTTATCCGTCATGGGATTTTCTTGTGTAAATACTGTTGAAAAAAGTCAATTAGCATATTGACTTTTTCCTCATCCACCATTTCACCCAGACTATTTTTAAGGGGACCAACACTATCATTTTTTAGCTTCTTATTATTTATGTAGTTAAAGAATATTTTGGAATTATTTTTACTTTCTCTGGCAATGAGTCTCTCTGTCTCAATCTTTGCTATTTTGATTTGCTTTAAACAGAATTTATTTAATTTTCTGTATTTATTTAATGCCTCATCACTACCTACTTGCTTTAATTCTCTAAATGCTTTATTTTTGTCACTTATTGCTCCCCGTACTGCTCTATTTAACCATAGTGGTCTCCTCCTATTTCTAGCATGTTTATTCCCATATGGTATATATTGTGCACAGGTCCTATTCAGGATACTAATAAATGTCTCCCATTTCCTTTGTGTATTTTTATGTCTCAGGATATCGTCCCAGGTAATTGCACCAAGATCATCTCAAATCCATTG
Source organism: Dendrobates tinctorius (assembly GCF_039654945.1). Taxonomy (NCBI): domain Eukaryota; kingdom Metazoa; phylum Chordata; class Amphibia; order Anura; family Dendrobatidae; genus Dendrobates; species Dendrobates tinctorius. Next base: position 15,247,687 of record NW_027361747.1, on the reverse strand, counting down.
GAAATTTGCTTTCCTGAAGTTTAGTGTCCTTGTAACCCCTCTACTACACATCTTATTAAAGGATACATGAAAACTTATTAATTTGTGATCACTATTACCCAAGTGACCCCCAAACCTTATATTTGATATGCGGTCTGGCCTGTTGGTTAATATTAGGTCTAGTAGTGCCCCCCCACTTGTTAGGTCCTGAACCAGTTGTGAAAGGTAATTGTCTCTCATAGTTGTCAAAAACCTATTACCTTTGCTGGAACTGCAGGTTTCGGTTCCCCAATGTATTTCAGGGTAGTTGAAGTCCCCCATAGTAATGACTTCTCCTTGAGTCGCCGCTTCATCTATTGAAGAACTGAAGAACTTACAGAACTGCTCGTCTGTGGGAGGCCAGATCTGGGGAAAATACAAAAATATCGACTAGATACACAACAACGCAGGAATAAAGCAAGTCCTGGAAGATATTACTGATGAACTCTTGAAAAACTTCCGATGCATTACTGAGACCGAAGGGCATCACTCAGCTTTCATAATGTCCGTCATTGGTGTTGAAAGTCGTTTTCCATTCGTCTACCCAGTGAAGGCGGATTAGATTGTAGGCGCCTCTTAAATCTAATTTGGTGAAGATCTTGGCACCTCTTAATCGGTTAAACAGCTCAGGGATCAGTGGGATAGGGTATTTATTTTTCACCGTGATCTGGTTGAGACCCCGATAGTCTATACATGGTCAGAGTGATTCGTCTTTCTTTTTAACTAAGGAAAATCCGGCCCTAGCAGGAGAGTAGGACTTCTGAATTAACTCTGGCCAAATTCTCCTGAATGTAGCCCGACATAGCATGAGTCTCAACTAGGGACAGAGGGTAAATTCGGCCTCTAGGGGGTGTAGATACGGGAATCAAGTCAATAGGGCAGTCATACGGCCTGTGGGGAGGCAAAGTCTCTGCTTCCTTTTTGTCAAATACATCGTTAAAGGACCAATAGGCAGATGGCAAACCAGGCAGCGATGCTGGAGAAGACAGGCCTTAGCCAGACGTACGGGAGCCAGACACTTCTCATGACAGGAATGTCCCCAAGCAGAACATCTCTCTAGTTCTCCAGTCCAACACAGGTTAATGCTGTTGTAGCCATGGTAGGCATAAGAGAAAGGCGTGAGACATGTGGAAAGAACATAGAAGACTATCTTCTGAGTATGAAGCATCCCAATACGGACCTCAAGTGGCTCAGTAGCCAGACGAACCGTCTCCTGAAGAGTTCTCACATCGACAGATGATATTGCCAGAGGGTTTTGGAGCAGATGAAGTGGGATTTGGAAATGATCCACTACAGCCTGGAGAATAAAATTTCCTGCTGCTCAGGAATCCAAAAATGCTGACTCAATAAACTGGGATTCACTGGTTGTCATGGTCACAGTAAGGGTCAAGGGTCAAGAGGTGTCTTTTCCTTCTAGGAAGGCCTCTCCTACCAACCCTAGATGCTGGAGTTTCTCTGGCTTCACCGGACAGGCTTGAATGGAGTGATCCATGACTCCACAATGCAGGCACTGGCCTTTAGCGTGGCGATCCTCTGTTGCTGACTGGCAAGGGCAAAGCGGTCAACCTGCATGGGTTCAGGTGAGACCTCGACAGAGGAGGGTGAAGGAACAAGTGGCATTTGAAAAGACGGAGGCAGGCTCAATGATCGTCTTTCACGTGCCACCTCACAGGCACGCTCTCGGAAACGAAGGTCCATACGGATGGCATGGGAGATCAGGTCATCAATGGGAGTTGGTAAGTCTTGACCGGCTAGCTTATCCTTAATGTCTCCGGAAAGCCCCTTCCAGAATGACGCTACCAAAGCTTTGTTATTCCATCCAAATTCAGACGCCAGAGTGCGGAAGCATACCACTTATTGTACCACAGGTGAATTGGACTGACATAAATGGAGAAGAGCGGAAGCTGCAGAGGTGGTTTGCCCGGGTTCATAGAATTCTATGCGAAAAGCCTCCAAGAATGCAGGCAAATTGGAAATGATCGGGTCCTCTCTCTCCCATTATGGGTTCAACCACGCCAGGGCTTGCCTCCAAGGTGCAACATAAGGAATGCCATCTTTGCTTGGTCCAATGGGAAGTGGTGAGGAAGAAGTTCAAAATGTAGCCGGCACTGATTGATGAACCCCGTGGCAGAGCTTCAGATTGCTGTCAAAGCGTGGTGGAGCTGCGAGTTGGGGGCCTGGACCTCAAACTAAACAAACAGTCTGAGAAGTTTCTGGAGAAGACACAGCTGCTTCAACATGCGGGAACTCTGTAGAGATGTTTAAGGCCTCTGACTTGGTAGTCAAGGACGGCATCTGCATGGACAGCTCCTACTGCACGTCTTTCTGTCAGCAGAGCTCCTGGTACATGGTCTGAACAGGCAGGATCCGGGGGCTAGTGGGGTCCATGTCCAAGGCAAACTGTCATTGACGTGGTTTGTGGAACCACTGTGCCACGGACTGCGGAGAACCTGGAGGGGTGTGACTAAGCGAGCACTGGACAGTTCACTAGAGCATCTGATGGTGACATTACACTTGGCTCCTGATGAATGCCAGGTGCCTCTCGAGGACAGACCAACGGACGTGCAGCAGATGGACTGAGTAGGACAGATTGGATGCTGCAGCAGGTAGAGTTTGTATCAGAGTGCAGCAGGCAGAGTTTGTATCAGAGTTCAGCAGGCAGAATTGGTGTCAGAGTGCAGCTGGCAGGGTCTGCCGCGGAGTGCAGCAGGCAGGATCTGCCCCAGAGTGCAACAGGCAGGATCTGCACCAGAGTTCAGCAGGCAGGATCTGCATCAGAGTGCAGCAGGGACTGGTACGCAACCTTACACAACTAGACTTCAGAAGAGGAAGGTTGCTCAAGCACCTCCCCAGTGAGGAGGAAGCTATATATACATAATGTCCCACAGCCATTGGCTGGGGAGGAAATAACAAGTGCATGCGCTGGCCCTTTAAGAGGGCAGGAGTGCGTGCGCGCGCGTGTTCTAAGGACATGGCTGGAGGCCCGGCTGGAAGGTCTGCTGGAAGCATGCAGAGCATGGGGAAGGGAAGAACCAACCGCAGTGAACAGTGAGTGAAGTGACACGCACGAGACCCTGCCTGTCAGAGCAGGGATCCGGCGTGGTGTTAACACACTGTAGCTCTTACAAAGTAAAATGCTTTATTTGTGCCCAGTAAATGGTAAAATTGCCCCCTAGAATATAATAATGCCCTGTGCTAAAACAGTAGAAGAGAAAACAGTGTCCACATTTTGCTCCCTAGAAAGTAATAATGAACTGTGTGCCCCTTTGTTAATCACAATACCCTGAGTGCCCCAATAGTGCCCCTATAATAACAATTTTTCTTATGTACCCACTTCACAGTTAATAATGTCCCTTTAGTACCCCATGCAAACACTAATACTGTCCCCCATGTCCACCCCACGCACAGTAATAATGACCCCATATAGCAATAATGTCCCCTGAGTCCATCTCATGTATAGTAATAATGTCCACCGAGTCCATCCCATATAATTGTAATGTACCCTGTGTCCGTCCTATGTACAGTAATAATGTCCTCCGAGTCCACTACACGTAATAATGTCCCCTCAAATCCTCTTATGTGTACGTCCCCCGAGTCTCTTCACATGCAATAATGGCCCTTGGGTACTTCATATCACTGATGTGAGCATGCGGTCATGTGAACACAGATAAGTAGACATGTGATCATGTGATCAACTTATCTATTCAGCATGTGCAAATAGTGCAAATAGCATACATGTGGTCGCATGACTGTCTACTCGCATCGTTGATATTGGGGGCTCATAACAACATAAAAAATTCATCATACACAACCCTTCTTTCCCCAGTATGGTCAGCCTTAGGTCAGATCTATATTAGTCTATCAAGAAAACTATACACAGCTGAAATAATAGCTGAAGATATAGCTTACAGTCATTTTACATAGAACTCTAAACTGTGCAACTACAAAACATTGACTACAGCACTACTGTTGAATGTGCATTCAACAGGTCTGATTGTTCATTGTAGGATATTTTATGCTGTTTGTATTAATGGAAAGCTGCAGGAATTGCTTGATGGAAAATAAATGGCATGTCTTACATTTTTACCTGGACCTGCATCACCTGCCTGTGTCACCAGGCGCCATGCATCACTGAGTGGTGCAGGTATAGTCCAGCCAAGTTGCTGTGGTTGGAACATGTGGTGCCACTTAGCCAGGGAGTGTGTTTCTACAAAGCTGCTAGTCAGTAGGTGTAATTGGCTCCATGCTGTAACCTATGGACAACACCACACCCTATTTAAACTCCAGCAGCCTGCCAGGAGTTGCCAGTTATAATTGTATACTGCCCCCGATTTGTTACTTCTATTACTTCCAGCCACCTGAACCAAATTTGTTTGATATAAATTGCTGACTATTGACTGATTTAACCCTCTCTTGCCTGATGATTTTACCTCTGTTTTCATCCTCCTTGTCTATAGGCATTGTCCTAACCTTGTCTCTGTTTCCTGATTTTGTCTAGGATAGGCCCTCTCTGCTTTTTACCCAGCTAGTCGAGGTCCTCTGCCATCTCATTGTATTCTTGGCTCTCCTAACTAAGGGTACCGTCACACTAAGTGACACACCAGCCATACCGACAACGATACGATCTCATCAGGATCGCTGGTGCATCGTTACATGATCGCTGGTGAGCTGACAAACATAACGATCTCTTCAACGATGCAGCAAAGATCAGCCATCTGTATAACGACCTCGTCGGTCGTTGGAACCTTGTCACACAGCATCTATTGTGATGATGCAGACCTCGAGTAGGCGCGCTTCAGCGTTACGTTTGCAACGCCCCTTTTCATCGATTGGTGGCCAATGCTGCACTCTCATTCTCGGATTGGGAGATGTATTTTAGAAAGCCCAGCAACTCCGATTGGTGGCCACTACTGCGACCTCTTCATAAAAGATAGTGTTTGGGCTTCCATACAATTGCTCCCGAGCGCTGTAGTTAGTACAATACGTATTTGGACCTCTGCTCCAGCCATTCTCTGGTCCACATGCGACGCTTTCGTTTGGAACATCTCTCTCCCATCCATGCCTCTTCTTGTCAATCTCCCTCCATTAGTAATGCAGCTACCACAACCACACGCTCCGCGGTGTTCATGTTCATTATGTGCAAACTGCAAAATAATCGATAAAGATGAGAGAAGTTAATAAAAAAAGTTACGCAATTGTTATAACTGGACATGTTTTAGGTTAACATTGCATACAATTGATAGCTGATGTAATTACTACAGGAAACACTAAAAACAGTGTTATATGGCGTAGGCGATTGCGGCTCGAAAAACTAGAATGGCTGCCCATGACAAACCGTATGCACACACACAGAAGCCAAGCAGCCCTCCATTAGCTTTCAAGGGTAATACCACAAAGAAATGTATAATAGTGTTATGATTTCAAATAACAGCTGGCTTACAAAAGGTAACGCAGCAAAGAGCCTAAAATGGCGGGGGCTGGGCGCAGCAGGCAAAAGATTGATGGCTAATCATATGTTAAATGGCTCAAAAAATCCTAAAAGATTTTTTAAATAAATGGAGGATCAAATATAACAAATAGATTACCTCTAAACGTTAATACAACAAAGATCTAAAATTGAGGGGGTGGGTGCGGCAAAAAAAAAAAATGTTCTTGGTAACACGCCTGTATATATATATTGAAGCCAAGCAGCCTTAAAATCATAACAAAAAAAACCAAAATAAAAAAAGGTTTTAAGAAACACAAAAAAAAGGTCATAATGAAACATCACAAACAATGCCTAACTTGCAAGGGAAATCCAAAAATCCAGAAGGTATAAAATCCAAAAAGAAGTGCAGTAGCAACTCAGACAGGATTCTCGGAAGTATCCTCGCACAACGGACTAGCACCAGAACGCTGGAGGAATAATGTATCCACAAAGCGCTCAGGAACAATGGATGGGAGCGCAGTTTTACGTTGTCTTTTATGCCGAGGTGTAGTAGTGGCCACCAATCGGAGCTGAGGGGCGTTACAAAAGAAAACCTAGTCCCGCCTGTGCCGCAGAGATATGAGTCCCCAACGAGGTCACTCGTCATTTATAAAGGGTGTCAAACTCAGCGATTCAGGCTCACCAGCGGGACGTCAATGATCAAAAAATAGCACAGGACATTCGAGCACGATCAGCAACAGCGCAGCGGGGGCCACATCGCTGCTGCATGTCACAAATAGCGACATCGCTGACGATGTCGCTGTTGCATCATCAAATCGGTGACGCTTAAGCGATATCGCTAGCGATCTCACTTAGTGTGAGGGGGCCTTAAATGAAAACTATTTGAAGATAACACACAGCAGATTTTCACCTCCTGATGTAGAAATCGCATGAACGCGGGATGCAGTGACAGGCAGGAGGCAGAGCAAGTGTTAAGTTTTATTTTACAGGGGAATACTCCAGGCAGGGAGGTAAAGGGTTAAACAAGGGATTAACAGTATAAATGGCAAAAGGATACGGCGAGTAGAAGAACAATGGTACAAATCACAGCGGTACTGATGAAAGTCACTGGTTCCTCAGTCCATGAAATGAATAGCGCCGACCATGGCTGATGCTGTGTCTTTTCCAATGGGGTCCGGTAAATAATAATACCCCGTCTTCTGGTGACAGTTCATATGCTGCAGTGGCTAACAAGGGTGCAAGCCACAATCCTGTATGGCTCTGCAACTATATTACAGATGAAGTCAGGTCACAAGTGTCTGGGCAAATATTCACTATCAAAGTCAGGGTGCAAGTGTTAAGGTACTGTCACACTAAGCGATATCGCTAGCAATATCGCCATAACTTGTGACGTTATAGCGATATTGCTAGCGACATCGCTGTTTCTGATACTTACCTACGACCCGATCCCCCACTGGTTATCGCTGATCGCGCGAGAACGTCCTGGACTGCTTCTCGTCATCAGCTTCCTGCGGAGAGATGAGCGACAAGCGTGGAGCCAGGCGGGAGGACGCAGGATCGCCTAGTGTGACAGGTATGTAGCGACCCCCGTCTCCAGCGATGTCGCTGGTGAGATCTGCCTGTGTGGCAGCTCACTAGCGACCACTTAGCGATGTACCAGCGATCCTGACTGCGTCATATCGCTGGTCAGGATCGCTAATACATCGCTAAGTGTGACAGTACCTTTAGTCTTGTATGCGGTGCCTCTTATGTGGCGCATGTGCAGTACTCATGGACATTTGGTGTGCGAAGCCTTCCTCTTGATTAGCTACCAGGCACACACTGCATGTCCCTCTTGCTCTCTGGTGGGGCTGCTGTACTGACGCACGCCTGTGTAATGCTGATGCTACCGGGACGGAGCACTTCTCTTCCTGGCTGCTGCTGCACACACCTGGCTCTGCACACTCTGTAGCGGTCCCTATCTCTTGATTGCTGCGGGGCACACTGCTTCCCTCCATGCAGCAGTCCCTGTCCTTCTGGTCTGCTGCAGCACAGCCTTTCGCAGCACCTATACTCTGTGTCAGGACGGGGAGCGGAGCGCACCGCTCACCTGACTGTGCGCTGCCCTCAATTCACTCCAAATTGCTCTGCTGCGCTCTACTTTTTCCTCTTTCTCCGCCCCCCTCGGTAATCAGGAAGGTGCCCCTCACTAGCGCTTCCCTCAGGCAACAGGGGAAGGTCCGCCTTACTAATGTTTTCCCCCGGGAACGGTGGATGCAGCCTCTCTAGTTCCAGACCCAGCACGTAGGTACCTGCTGTCTCGTCACCTCCCTTACACTGACAAGGAAGCTTAGTGATGCCCTCAGTTAAATAGATTTGCAAAAGCCAGCCTGTTCTTTTTGTATAATAAATGTTAAATTACCAATCACAATTTCCAAGATGTAAAGAATACAAACAATTACAAAACCTATACCTCACTGAAACTGCAGGTTATTCTGGCCTGTTTTTCCTAATGTAAGATCTTTTCCAAGATGTAGTTCATGCACCTGAAAGAATAACACTTCAAATACCAAGATAAAGGATATTGACAGAGTGATGCAATATGCACCAGAAGTATCTAAATGCGCACAATACGGCCTCAAAGCGGCTTAAATCTTACTTTAAAGTGGTGATGACTATTGTGCAAAGGATGTATAATACAAAAAGTTATCTAAAAGAGCGGCACAGCATGAATTTATAGATAATTCTGTTTTTCACAAAAGCAGAACTGTCAGTAGGGACATTGAAGCTTTTAGGCTAATCTGCAGAGGTGGATTTTGGAAGGCACAGGTTAGGGTGTGTGTAAGCAGGTGCTGAGATGCAGTACGCAGGGATTGCAGAGCAATTTGGTATAACAAAATTATTTAACAGTAGTGATTAAAGTAATTTACTCGCAGGGAGTTAATAAACAGTGAACAAGAATTAAAGGAATAGTAAGAATTTATGTGACAGTCTGAGGTTTAAACAACACTTATCATGACTCCTGCTGGTCCTCCTTGATATACAGTCCCATGGTGGTTGTAGTGGCAGCAACGGCCGGTGTAGTGTCCTCAGATGGGGTCCTCTCCTCTGTCAACGATCCAACTTCTGGTGGCAGCGGGCGGTCTCCGGTTTTACCCGCTGAGCCCCTAGTTCATAACCTGAGAAAACAAAGTGAGGTAAGCTGCAGAAATCCCTGTAATAAGCGTGGGCTGATGAGCGGTGGTCGGCAGAGGGAACTGCACCTCGGTGTCCTGTACCCAGCCCACACTTATCTGAGGGAGCACTGCCCGATGTTTATCTGGGCACACGGCACACTCCTCAGTGACAATTCCGATGGAGCGTTCGGGTAAGCCTGGTCGTGGTGTAGCACGTGTGCCAACCGGGGGGTGATGGTCCCTACAGCACACTCCGTACTCCCGATGCAGTCCCCGATGAGCGAAAAGACTGGAGTCCAGAGCCAGGACTGATTCACACAAACACGGTTTATTCACCAGAACACAGCAACCTTTCGGATAGCTTCCTTACACCTGCCTGGGTACCTGTTACACATCTCCTCCTTCTCTCGTTAGCTTTCCCGTTGCGACGTTGCTTCAGCCTGTTTCACTGCGCCAGCCTTAGGCCACCGGCCACAGTGATTACCTACTCGGCCCGTCCACCCGCTGCCACACCTACTTATCTTCAGTGTGCAGCTCTCCAACTCTCCGGTACCCCAGGCTCTGCTCTCCTGCAGCTGTCTTCCAGGGGCCAGCCCCCAACTGTCCTGTCTACTCTGGAAATCCCCTCCTTTCATCCTCCAGACCTGGAAATCCCCTACTTGCTCAGCCCACCATCCAGACTGTTCTCAAACCTTCCCTGGTGTTATATCTCCCCCTAGTGGCCAGTTTCTGAACTTCACTGTCCCTAGCTGATTTTCTAATAAATAGTACCCATACATTTACATAGTTAACAGAGATGCATGTCACATAACCTATATACACATTAACTATTTACAGTCGTCGTAGTCCACGTATTAGTCCACCCTCCTACATACTCCCTTCCTATGACCATTGTCATCCCCGACAATCCCGTACCATTCCCTTTTTGGTGTATCCCCTTTTTCCATTCTTTGTTTGTCTTGTGTGACAGGTTGCCGAGCAGAGCCTGGAGCAACTCAGCTCTTCACAGGGTGCTGGGCAGATCCTGGAGCACTTAAGCTCCAAGTAGCTGAAGGCTACCCGCAGGTGCTTGCGCCTATGTGACTATTCCCACACTCGTTACTGTGGTAGGACATCCCGGACACACATTGGGCTCTACGGGAGGTCTCCCCCTCTTTACTTTATACACAATGTCACTGGTTGGGGTAGGACAATCCCGACTCCTCAATGGAAAGTCTCCCCCTCTTTACCTTATAGGGTATTACACCTTTACAACCGGTAATCCATGTCTTTCAGTTTAGGGGTGGAACAACCGAGGCTGCAGTGGAGCCTACCAGGCCTGTTTCCCCTTCTCCTGTTTGGAGTATTTCCCACCAAGGATGCAATACGTGGACTGAACTGTTTCTAACACCAATTTACAAATTATCAGAGACATATTTTCAACATCTTTAACGTTGTACAACACCTTTAACACTTGAACATTTTTACCACTTTTAACAGTAATGCTCCCCCTTACTTTGCGGGGAGCACAGCGTATGTTCTGGAGCCAGTGTTTCTTTCTTACCCTGAGGGGACGCGGAACAGTCCCCATGCTGTGCAACAGTGCACAGTAGTCCCACATTTTGGGCGAATCAACAGTGCTCCGGACTGTTTGTTGCTGACCGACTTTTACCGCCGACCAAAGGGAACTCCACCACCGCGGAGCCCCTGGGATAATTGGCAGTCCCAGGGCTATGGGTGTCCTCAGTGCCCGATACCCGAGAGTCCGCCTCCCTCCTGAGAGGTCCGCGTTCCTTTGGGTAGACGATGATGGCCATGGCATAGTAGCCACGGGGACAGTACTCCTTATAGAAGGACACCCAGTCCCCCATCTGCAGGGTCCTCTCGTGTTTTATGGAGGCCGCGTTGAGGTAAACCTTGTGGCCAGTCTCTGTCTCTTTGATGAACCCATAGCCCCATTCAACGTTAGTGTAAATGAGTTGTCCATGGCTCCGGGGAAAGGACATAGTGGTTTCCCCTTCTCATGAAGGAGTGCCCAGATCTCCCGCTCCTTGGTCTTCTTTTGGGCAATGATGTTGGAGATCCAGACAGATGGCCCTACATAGGCCGTGGACCAGCTCGGTGCCGGGGACATGGGACGGGGGGAAGCTTGGTGGGGAGGCTGGGGGTCGATAATGCGGACTTTGGGTCTAGTGCTCACACAGGGCGGAGACGCGGTGGCTGCCTGCTGTGCCGCCAGCTGGGGCAGGTTAAAGCTCACCTTCCCCGGAGCCGCGGCTTCTTTCAAGCTACTCCGCAGCTCCTGCAGGAACTGGTGCATCCGGGCGGCCGGGTTCTACGTGATGTCACTGGTCTCCACCTGCTGGATAGGCTCCATGGTCTTGTCACTGCTTCCGGTCCCACCGTCTGGGGTGCGCTGTGGTCCTTCATCCTGCCATCCGGCAGGAACAGCCTCTGGGCACGACGGTTCTGCAGTGAGTGTGAGCGTCAGTTCCTCCAGTCGCCACTCCGGCATGGCCTGTGCTGCAGGCGAGCACACCTCCATCCTCTCTTCAGGCTCCAGCTCCGCAGGTCTTGCTATTGGGGGTTTTGGCTTGCTCCGTAGTACTTCAGCTTGGGTAAGCGCCCGGTTCTCCCGCAGCGGCTGCCAGGTGCAGGTAATTCGACGGGCCTCTTCCTCACGCCGCCACCGCCACTCCAGTCATCTGTGCCCACGGCAACTGCAGCGATGCATCGTGTCCGATGTCCTGGGTCTCACTGGCGTTAGGCAGCCGCACCCAGCTTTCCAAGCAGTGTCACTCCCGTTCTAGGGTGGGACTCTCGCCGGCCTCTCCACCCATTTTCCAGTATTTAGTGGGAAAGGGCGCTTGTCACTCGGCACATACCACTCCTCCCAAGGGCGGACCTGGCATTGTTGACAGTCTGCATTTGGCGCCATCCAGACGCTGTCAAACCCCCCAAGCGCCCCTTGCTGACAAGGGCAGTCCATTTTGGCGCCAAAAGTTCCCCATCTGGGCAGCCGCCATCTTGTTGTTTGAAAAGTCACTATCAGGTTTTTTTCTTCGGTCAAATCTGGGAGTTTTAGTCACAGTTCCAAATACTAGTTCACACCAGCAAAATCTTCAACCTTTCAATCCTGCACACAGCACTTTTCTTCTCTTTGTCTTCCGGCACGGTCTCACCGCCTGTGTTGGGCAGTTAGATCATGCCAACAACGCCACTTGTAGTACGTGTGCGGACCGGGGGGTGGTCCCTACAGCACACCCTGTACTCCCGATGCAGTCCCCGATGAGCGAAAAGACTGGAGTCCAGAGCCAGAAGTGATACACACAAACATGGTTTATTCTTCTCCAGAACACAAAAACCTTTCAGACAGCTTCCATACACCTGCCTGGGTACCTGTTACACATCTCCTCCTTCCCTCTTCCGCTTTCCCGGTGCGACGTTGTTTCAACCTGTTTCACTGCACCTGCATTAGGCCACCGGCCACAGCAGTCACCTACACGACCTGTCCACCCACTGCCACACCTTCTTCTCTTCAGTGTGCAGCTCTCCAACTCTCCAGTACCCCAGGCTCTTCTCTCCTGCAGCTGTCTTCCAGGGGCCAACCCCCGACTGTCCTGTCTACTCTGGAAATCCCCTCCTTTTATCCTCCAGACCTGGATATCCTCTACTTGCTCCGCCCACCATCCAGACTGTTCTCAAACCTTCCCTGGTGTTATGTCTCCCCCTAGTGGCCAGTTTCTGAACTCCAATGTCCCTATCTGACTTTCTAATAAACAGTACCCATACAATTACATAGTTAACAGAGATGCATGTCACATAACCTATATACACATTAACTATTTACAGTCATCCTAGTCAACGTATTAGTCCACCCTCCTACAGTGGCACGTCTCGGCTCCGCTGTGCTGGATGCAAAGCATGCTGCTCACCCTGCTGCACTCTCCCTGATGGCGGGAAACACTCTGCCACTTTGTTCACTTTCAGCTTTGCTTCGGCTTAAACACGCCCCCTCTTCCCGGGTCATGGGACCTGTCCGGTCCTCTATTCCTTCCCTCGGGCAACATGGGACGCAGCCTCGACAGTTCCGGACCCAGCTCAACGCAGGTACCCGCAACCCAGTCTTCCTCATTACAAGTACACACAGTCCAAGGGCATGACTTAGGAAGTCTGACTGACGGCTTCACTGTAATGACCCATCCCAAAACCCACACTTACCCCTTCTTAACTTAAATAAGACACGACTGCGTGACATTGGATGTAAAAGACCACAGCAGCCCCGTTTATTAACACCAAACAAGCAATAACATTTTATCCATAAACGTAGAAATATTCCATAAACATAACCACCAGCAAAAGGATGGGGGGTAAATGAAGAGTCCATTGTACATGATTGCAACACCAGCTCTACCACGTGCCCTCAGCCGCACCACACCGGCTCGAGGACACCCAGCCGAGTGTTGCCCAACCAATGTCCTGCTGGGACCCAGCCCAGCAGGGACCCACGTTAACATGCCCCACTGTGACCCAGCACAGCAGGGTCCCACGTTAACATGTCCCGCTGTGACCCAGCACAGCTGGGACCCACCTTAACCAAGTATACCATTGCACCACCAGGGGTAACCCGCTCCTGCATGGAAACACTCTGCCACTTTGTTCACTTTCAGCTTTGCTTCGGCTTAAACACGCCCCCTCTTCCCGGGTCATGGGACCTGTCCGGTCCTCTATTCCTTCCCTCGGGCAACATGGGACGCAGCCTCGACAGTTCCGGACCCAGCTCAATGCAGGTACCCGAAACCCAGTCTTCCTCATTACAAGTACACACAGTCCAGGGGCATTAGCACAGTAGGTAGGAAGGCACGTGAAATAGGAACCACACAGACAACTGGCTGAGCAGGACTGCAGATGAACAAGTGTCACAAGTTACATTGGAAGGTTCAGGAATAGGTGGGCAGATGAAGAGTAAAATGGCAGGTGTGAAGCAGCACACAGATCTAGGTGACAGATGTAGTCTCTAAAAACAGTTTGTGATGCTACAGCAAACGATCGGATAACCAGCAAGTAGCAAACGGAGGGTTAACTAGCAGGTCTGAGTTTATATACAGTGGGTACGGAAAGTGTTCAGACCCATTTAAATTTTTCACGCTTTGTTTTATTGCAGCCATTTGGTAAATTCAAAAATGTTAATTTTTATCTCATTAATGTACACTCTGCACCCCATCTTGACTGAAAAAACTGAAATGTAGAATTTTTTCAAATTTATTTAAAAAGAAAAACTGAAATATTGCATGGTCATAAGTATTCAGACCCTTTGCTCAGTATTGAGTAGAAGCACCCTTTTGAGGTAGTACAGCCATCTGTCTTCTTGTGAATGATGCAACAAGTTTTTCACACCTGGATTTGGGGATCCTCTGCCATTCTTCCTTGCAGATCCTCTCCAGTTCCATCAGCTTGGATGATAAACATTGGTTGACAACCATTTTCAGGTCTCTCCAGAGATGCTCAATTGAGTTTAGGTCAGGGCTCTAGCTGGGCCAGTCAAGAATGGTCACAGAGTTGTTCTGAAGCCACTCCTTTGTCATTTTAGCTGTGTGCTTAGGGTCATTGTCTTGTTGGAAGGTGAACCTTTGGCAGCACGACATGCAGTTTGTATTGACATCATCCAACTCTCACTCAGTGTGGCTCCTTTAAGGAAAACACATTACTGCACCAAAGAAATGCCTGACAATCTACTGTATTATGCCAAGAAAACTTGATGGAGAGTACAACTAATGGAATTCAATGTAAAACAAAGTTATTGACTAATGTCAGGTACGAATGGGACACATTTGAGATAGACGGTGACAAACTGGAAATGGTAAAGTCAACCAACTCGGATCAATGCTCACTCAAGATGCAGCGATGACACCGGAAGACAATAAGAGAATAGCTATGGACAAATCAACAATTAAGTAACTGGACAAGTCTTCAAATTGAGGAACATTTCACTGGTGATGAAAACACTGCTCATATATATAGTCTGGTCTTTTCTGCAGTAACATATTGATGCGACTCCTGGATGACAAAGAAACAAGACAGATAATTAATCAAGCCTTGAAAATGTGATGCTGAAGAAGAAAGTTATCAATACCTTGGATGGTAAGAAGAACAAACAAATCAATTTTGGAACAAATCAAGCCAGACATGTCACTCGAAACAAGGATCACCAAGCTACGACTTGCCTACTTTGGACACATTATACGAAGAGAGCAATCACTGTAAAAGGACATAATAGTCAGAATAATAGAAAGAACAAGGCAAAGAGGAAGACCAGCAACCCAATGGCTTGATACAATCAAGACGATGATGGAAACGACCCTGGTGATACTATCTAGCCTTGCACAAGATCGATCTTCCTACAGAGCGTTTATCCATCAAGACGCCATGGCTTAAGATTGATCTGAAATCGATAATGATAATAATAATAATATTTTAATTTTAACCTTTAGTGACTTTTAATGGGAGATATTTAGCTGGAAATCAGATATGTATAGTAATATATGTTCCTCCACAATTACAAAAAGTACACCTCCTATGTTTACCTAGGTGTTTTTTGTAACACAAATCAGTGTGACAGATTTAATGGGTTTTTCCAAAGTGATTGCGTATGCCTAGTGCCGCTCTTCATAGTCTGGAAATCTGCTACTGGTAGTGGAGACCTGAACGATCAGTCACTAAAAGGCTCCTCAGATGGAAAGTCCATTATGCCAAACAACAGATCTGTACACCAGCAACTGAAGCCCAAACTAGGCCACAGATCACAAATAGAGAACAATCAGAGATGTGACATTTTGTCATTATGGCCAAGACCACAACTTTCATAGAACAACCATGAATGACAAGTCATTTATAGTGATGAGCGAGCTCTAAAATGCTTGGGTACTCGTTACTCAAGTCAAACAAATCAAAATACTCGAGTAATCAACCCAAGTAACGAGTATAATGGAAAATTGCTGAAAACAGTGGAATCAGGGCTGAAATGGCATGAGAACAGCATGGGAAAGACCCCTGGAAACATCTCTAAATCCCAGATCGCTGCTGGGAATAATGTTGTCCAAGTATTACTCCAGTTTTATGGACTGACAATAAAACATACAAAACTGCAGTTAAAATATATTTGACTGGGAATAATGTTAAGAAACATTCTAGGATAATGACTTGTATATAAGGCAAAGTAAATAAGAGAAAAGAAAATGCTCCTCTATGCCTTGGGCTATGTTCATATGTGCTCTTTTTGCTGTGTTTTTCACGCTTGCAATGGTGAAAAAAACATTCAACAGGAAATTTAAGTTTATAATAATAATCTTTATATAGCGCTAACATATTCCGCAGCACTTTATAGATTGCACACATTATCATCACTGTTCCCAATGGGGCTCACAATCTAAATTCCCTATCAGTATGTCTATGGAATGTGGGAGGAAACCCATGCAAACACAGGGAGAAGACACAAACTCCTTGCAGATGTTGTCCTTGGGGGGATTCGACCCCAGGACTCCAGCGCTGCAGTGCTATCCACTGAGCCACCGTGCTGCCCATGCATGGTGGCTCAGTGGATTATCATTTTAATACTTTATCTGGCCATGTGACATGTCAGATATGAACAGAGGTATTGAAAGTCAGAATTCTTTTTTTTGAGGGCCATCAGGCCACCATCACTATTTGCAGAAAGCCATCAGGCGGCCTTTTCTATTGTTAGAGAGTCAGCAGGTGTCTTGTGAACAGATGAGACCAAGATATAGTTTTTCATGAAGCACATAATCTACTGTTTATTGTAAATTAAATGAGGCCTACAAATAAAAGAACACAGTAGTTACAGTCAAACATCATGGAGGTCCAAAGATATTTCGGGGTTGTTTTACTGCTTCTGGCACTGGGTGCCTTGACTGTGTACAAAGCATCATGAAATGTGAAAATTCCAAAATGATTTTGGATCTCAATGTAGTACACGGGTTCAGAAAGCTGGGTTTGCATCTTAGGTAATGGGTCTTCCAGCAGGACAATGACCCCAAACATACTTCAAGAACCACTCAGAAATAGATGGAGAAAAAAAGCACTGGAGAATTCAGAAGTGATAATTCCAGTTCAAGTAGCTTAAAATCTCCCACCACTACCTCTTACATCCAGATACGAGAGAGAAATTGGATGGACACATTAAATTAATTCATTTTGCCTGCATTGATGAATTTCTGAGTACAGATCACCATAAAAACATGAATCAGTCAATGAGTGCACGCATAAAAGCAGCAGCAAGACTTAGAATATAATCCTTGACTAGATGCCTGTTGTATGCTATACCTACTCCCACACTTCACCCTACACTAATTGCTTACAGTTTATAAGGCAATAATCCCTGACTAGATATCTGTCATATGCTATTTCTACTGCCACACCTCATCATAGATGAATTGCAGATGAGAGCAGTATTATTGTAGAATATAGAAGGGATTTGAATCGGCCCTGAAAAGTTTTTTTTTCTTGTATGTGGCAGCTACAACCTCTGGAATTACGCAAGTAACACTGTCAGCTTTGATGAATTTCTGAGTACAGATCACCATAAAAACATGAATCGGGAAATGAGTGCATGGAAAAAAGCAGCAGCAATGCTTAGAATTTATAAAGCAATAATCCCTGACTAGATGCCTGTCATACTCTATTCCTACTGCCACACCTCACCATAGACAAAATGCAGAAAACTGCGGTATTATTATAACAGAATAGAATCTATTTGAATTAGCTCTGAACAAAGTGATTAGTTTAGCAAAGCAGCATCAAGGACTGTTATTTCATCAACCCTGCAAGGGAATATAATGGAGCATTTCACATCTACTCAGCTTGATATGGAGGAGACCAGTATGTTCTATACTTACTGAATAAACTCTCCTGTCCCGGCTATGAAATCCTGAATGCAGTGTGAGAACACACTATGCGACGACCATCTGACGACCCACAACAAGTCACTGGATCATATATTACTAATAGAAGCCACCGGCTCTTTTGGTTTCCAAAAATGTTCCCCTAACTAGAAGGTGGAGCCTCAGAAAAGCATTTCTCCCATTATTAAGGAGAGTGGGCCTCCTACACTGGCAAAGTTTATGTACTAAGTTTAAGGGATGCCAAAAATTGGAAGGAGGCACTCCAACATCCCTTTGAAGAGACGTAGCGGAGGGTCTCAGAAAACATTTTTTTCCATTATTAAGGAGTGGGTATCCTAGACTGGTAATGCATGGGCTGAAGAACATTTATGCCTGGGGGTATAGATATATATCAAAGAATGTTCGAAATAGGCCTCTAAAAATTGTTAATGAGGGCATTATAAACACCATTAAGAAATGTATATCAAGGGTAGAATGATCACACTATTGATATGGTGGTGGAGGAGGAGAAGGACGACACAAAAAAAGAAGACATCCTGAAACATATACTCATGTTTGGGTGGGAAGGGGTTCATGGAAATAGACCAGAAAAAAAAGAAAAACACTGGATTTGAATTTATGTTCCACTGCTGTCATCCGGTGGTGTACAGAAGTCTGTCTCAATCCATCCCTTGTTCATTTTGATAGGAGTCAGCCTGTCAGCATTTGCAGTTGACAGGCGGGTGCACCTACTGGTTATAATAATACCAACAGCACTAAAAACCAGCTCTGACAAAGCGCTAGAGGCAGGCCAGGACCTCCAAGCCATAGAGAGATAGTTCATGCCACATGTCTAGCTTGGATACCCAATAGTTGTAAGGCACAGAGAAATTACAGAGGACACTGGTACAGTTGCCAAGGTTGTTATGATTGAGTCACCGTAGGAGACAAAAACAGAAATGCTAGCTAAGTCCTGAAAACCAGAGAAGTTGGCAACTATCAGATTGCAGACCCCTGAACCTATCAACACAACTAGCAGTAGCCGTGGGGGGTTCCTACGATGACCTAGACCCCTCGATCACAGCCGGAGAGATACATAGACCTAAAGAAGGAAAGGGGAAATCTAACTGCCCCAGAGCAGACCCCAAAGCAATAGGCAGCCCCCCACATATAATGACGGTGAAGCAAGATGAAAACACTTACACAGACAGAAAGACAGGCTGAGCAAAGACGGGGCCCAAAAACTACCTAGATAGGAACGGATAGGAAGGCTGCTGTCTGCAATCTGCCACAACCCTATCAGAGACAAAAGCCAACAAGCTGATATAAAAATGGCCCTGAAGCAACTAAGCTTCAAAAACTAAATCAGCACTCAGGTACTTTCAGAAAACAGAGCTCAAAGAACACTGCACACTCCAGCAGGGAGTGGCAGAATCCAAAAAGCAAGAAAAACAAAACCAAATCTTAGAAGCAAAAAGGCAAAACAGCATACTTAGCTTTAGGAGAGCAGGAATCAGACTGGTGTGCAAGAGTCCACAGAGAAATCACCCGCAGGGCAGAAAGGGCGTAGGCTGCCTTAAATCCAGTCAGTGACTCCACTCAGCCAATCGTCTTCATTAGTCCCAGGTGCCTGATAATCAGGCTCACTACCTTCCTTCACTAGAATAGGGAGTTCACCAGTCCTCAGTGACGGAGGGGAAAATGAACTCACAACACAAGGTACTCCTTCAGCATGTTCCAAAACTTCTCCCTATTTGTTTAAGAACCCCGTGTATTAGTTTCTGAGTGCTGTGAGTGTCTGATAAAACTGTTCCGGATCATTAAGAGTGTTCCCCTGCCACTGCTGCATCTGGTGTGTGTCTCGCTCATCTCCACTTCTTGATTGTCCAAGGTATTGTGACCTCTGCTGCCAGTGTTGTCAGATGGGGAATTTTTTAATAATTCCTTAAACAGGACCTTCTGGTATTGCAACATTCTATTAGACCTATCCACCACGGGAAGAAGATATGGAAAGTCCATGTCCACAAGAGTGACCAACCGGTAATTAGTTTTGGCCAAAATGTGTACAACGTGAGGGTCACGAGAAGGGCAGCAGAACAAAGACTCATCCATATGTGCCAGACTAAAGAGAAACTGGGTCTGAGCAGAAAAAGTAAATTAATGTGCATGCAAAATGTAATTGCATATGAACACATGACCTTTACACAGAGAAAACCAAAAGCAAAACACAAAACAAATATCCTGGAATAAAAAAGTAAAAAAGTATATTGCAAAAATTGCATGAAGGTAGTAATAATAGTAATAATAAGGGTATTTAGTTAACATAATTTTGATCAAAATAATGTAGAAGTCATCCCGCCACGTCACGGCAACCCTTGTGGGACAGTCCTAACTCTTGTATTTAAAACCTTTCCACTTGTCAAGTGACGTAAATGTGAACAAGGACAGAGGGACTGAACCACCAGTAATAGTATAGGCCAGACAGGATGGATTTTCCAACTCAGAAACAGGGCGGTCACACCCTTATATGCACAGAATGCACAATGAAACAAATGAGAAACTGGGTCTGAGCAGAAAAAGTAAATTAATGTGCATGCAAAATGTAATTGCATATGAACACATGACCTTTACACAGAGAAAACCAAAAGCAAAACACAAAACAAATATCCTGGAATAAAAAAGTAAAAAAAATATATTGCAAAAATTGCATGAAGGTAGTAATAATAGTAATAATAAGGGTATTTAGTTAACATAATTTTGATCAAAATAATGTAGAAGCCATCCCGCCACGTCACGGCAACCCTTGTGGGACAGTCCTAACTCTTGTATTTAAAACCTTTCCACTTGTCAAGTGACGTAAATGTGAACAAGGACAGAGGGACTGAACCACCAGTAATAGTATAGGCCAGACAGGATGGATTTTCCAACTCAGAAACAGGGCGGTCACACCCTTATATGCACAGAATGCACAATGAAACAAATGAGAAACTGGGTCTGAGCAGAAAAAGTAAATTAATGTGCATGCAAAATGTAATTGCATATGAACACATGACCTTTACACAGAGAAAACCAAAAGCAAAACACAAAACAAATATCCTGGAATAAAAAAGTAAAAAAAATATATTGCAAAAATTGCATGAAGGTAGTAATAATAGTAATAATAAGGGTATTTAGTTAACATAATTTTGATCAAAATAATGTAGAAGCCATCCCGCCACGTCACGGCACCCCTTGTGGGACAGTCCTAACTCTTGTATTTAAAACCTTTCCACTTGTCAAGTGACGTAAATGTGAACAAGGACAGAGGGACTGAACCACCAGTAATAGTATAGGCCAGACAGGATGGATTTTCCAACTCAGAAACAGGGCGGTCACACCCTTATATGCACAGAATGCACAATGAAACAAATGAGAAACTGGGTCTGAGCAGAAAAAGTAAATTAATGTGCATGCAAAATGTAATTGCATATGAACACATGACCTTTACACAGAGAAAACCAAAAGCAAAACACAAAACAAATATCCTGGAATAAAAAAGTAAAAAAAATTTAATATACGTCACTTGACAAGTGGAAAGGTTTTAAATACAAGAGTTAGGACTGTCCCACAAGGGTTGCCGTGACGTGGCGGGATGGCTTCTACATTATTTTGATCAAAATTATGTTAACTAAATACCCTTATTATTACTACCTTCATGCAATTTTTGCAATATATTTTTTTTACTTTTTTATTCCAGGATATTTGTTTTGTGTTTTGATATGTGCCAGACTGCCAACAGCGAAGACTTCACTGTCCCCACCGAGAGGACGACTGTCTGTGTTGTCCTCCTCATAGTCCTCCTCATTCTCCCTCTCCTCCTCACCTTCAGGCCATCCTGAAGTTGAAGGTGGTGTGGGTAGTACCTTCTGTAGCACATGCAACCAGCTCCTATTCCTCTTCCTCCTCCTCATTATCACCTGCGTAAAAAAATGAGATGAGGCTGGGCTGTGTAGCATCATCCAGTATAATTTCTTGCTCGATCTCAACTTGCTCCACCTGCAAAGCCTCCTCTTTAATTGTGAGTACCGAGTGTTTTAGTAGACGGAGAAGCGGGGTGGTGATGCTGATTATGATCCAACTAGATCAAGGCTGGTAATGTCACAATGGGTCAAGCTTTGTAGCATTGACAATCTTTCCCCATGTGCTCACCCACCTATCCACTCTCTTTCCCCATGTGCTGACTTCTCCCGTGCTCTCTTCTTTGATCTGTCTACTCCATGTGCTATCCCCCTTGCCTGCTGTCTCTCTCCTTCCTGTGCTGTGTTCTCCCCTCATGTGCTGTCCCATTTGAGTTGTCTCCCCCCTTTGCTCTGTCTCTCTCACACCTTTCTCTGACTATGTACAGAAGATTCCACAGCTCCAGGGCAGGGGAGGAAGCAAAAGATAATACTGACATTACAGCAGGAGATCGCAGAGGATACATTTTGTGAGGTAAACTATTATTTAAAAACAGTGAAATATTTACCTCACAAAATGAATCCTCTGTGATCCCCTGCTGTAATGTCAGTATTGTCTTTTGCTTCCTCCCCTGCTCAGGACATGTGCTATGCTCCGTACACGGTCAGACACAGCAGACAATTTTTAAAATGAACTTTCATTTGTGGGAAAACCCCCTGTGACCAGCTTCCTCTGCCTGTAGACACGTCGCGCATCTGCCGCCGGGATCAGCCGAATGATTCACTGCGCCTGCGTGGAATTCACGCAGATGCAGTGCGACGGTGTTCCGCTGGTGGTACCGTGTAAGTGGCTATGTGAGTGAGTGTGTGAGTGAGTGTGAGTGTGTGAGTGGTGTGATTGTGAGAGAGTGAGTGAGTGTGTGTGAGAGTGTGTAAGAGAGTGTGAGAGTGTGTGTATGTGTGATGCAACGGTGTTCCGCTAGTGGTACCGTGCAATAGGTTGGTACCAGCAGCAGTTTCCATATTGAGACATCCATCACTTGGGTATCCCAATATGGTGGTCTGTGAACTTCCTCCACTTGAAATTCTGGGATACGGTGACATCTGGACAGAACAGGAAATGAAAACATTACAAGTCAATTATATAAATAGATCACCGCTCATCATCTTGGTCGAGTCCTCAAAGTTTTAGTGAATGGCACAGATGTCAGATAATAATAATAACAATGATAATAATAATAATTTTATTTCTATAGCACCGACATATTCCGCAGCACTTTACATTTCAGAGGGGACTTGTACAGACGATAGACATTACAGCATAACAATAATCACATAGATCATAACAGATACCAAGAGGAATGAGGGCCCTGCTCGCAAGCTTACAATCTATGAGGGAAAAGGGGAGACACGAAAAGTGGGTGGTAACAGTTGCCTTCATTGTTCGGACCAGCCATAGTGTAAGAATCGGGTGTTCCTGTTGCTGCATGAATCAGTTAACAGTCTAAATATGAAGCATTACAGATACAGAGGGCTATTAAATGCATAAACATGTGAGAACATGATGTGAGGAACCTGGTTGTGGTAAAAGATTTTGAATGGGCCACACAGGGATATTTAGGTTTATGCGTTGAGGCGATAGGCCAGTCTGAACAAATGCGTTTTCAGGGCACGCTTAAAACTGTGGGGATTGGGGCTTAATCGTATTAGCCTGGGTATTTCATTCCAAAGAATTGGCACAGCACATCTATAGTCTTGGAGACGGGAGTGGGAGATTCTGATTATTGAGGATGTTAACCTCAGGTCATTAGCAGATATCCATGCCCACTTATCAGCTCTTATGTGCAGAGGTTAACAGGACATTGCACAATAGTCGGTTAGCTGGAAGATGCAAACGTGGCAGCAGTTGTAGCTGACTGGTGGAAATTGGCTCACACGCAGCATACTTTCACAAGTAGCTCAGGCAGATCTGGGTAGATTTTTTGTGAAACGTGGAAGCACTAAATTGAGCGATTGGGAAAGCATGGTACGTGTGCAAGATTTCCAAGTTTCAGAGCCTCCACCAATTTGCAGCCATTGTCACATGCGACTATGCCTGGTTTGAGGCTTAGGGGTGAGAGCCACAGATCAGTCTAGTCTGGTAGACTTTTCAGCAACTTTGCAGTGGTGTGCGGTTTGTCACCTAAGCAGATTAGCTATAGCAGAGCCTGTTGCCGCCTGCCGAGGCAGTGCTGCAATGCTTCCAGTTTGTGACTAATGTTCATGTTCTGGAGATGGAGGCTGATTAGGAGGTGCAGGAACTGGTGTAGAAGGTGGGGGCAACTCTAACTGAAATCGGTAGCTTGTATTCCGTCCCAGGGTTAGACTGGGTCCTAGCTTCCACAATGTTCACCAAATGGCCACAAGCACCTGTCCAGGTGTCCATGGTTAATTGGACCTTCCCGGTAACAGCATTGGTCAGGGCATGGCTGATGTTATGGGATATGTGCTTGGGTAAGATGGGGAAGGCACACTGAGAGAAATAGTGGCTGCTGATGTCCTAGTACTGAGGGATGGCCACCTCCATGAGGTTGCAGAAAGATTCCGTTTCCACAAGCCTAAATGGCAACATTTCCAGGGAAAGCAGTCTGTAAATGTGACCGTTTGGTATTGTGGCCTATGGGTGGGTAGCTGCATATTTATGCTTATTTTCCAAGGACAGGGGTAGGGTCTACTGAATGTTACGCTGGGACAAGGATGTGGACGTGGTTGCTGGTGGTGGTTGCTAGTGTGCAATAACAGATGCAGAGTGGGAGGCATCTTCACCTGCGTCATGGACCGGGGATTTGAGTGCACATACAACAGTGGAAGAGGCAGTGGTGTCACCCGCAGAAACTGTTTCTGGATCTTGGGGTTCCACCTGTTAGGAACGGCGGAACGCACTAAAATAAAAAACTAATAAAGTGTGTTCGCCGTTCGGGGTCCACCGTGCAGTAGGTGATATAACCGCTGCTAAGTGGAGGCAGAAGTAATATGGCGCTATTGTGCACAGGGTTAACCGTCACCCAAGAGCACAGAGCAATCTCTGTTAAATCACAGAGATGCCTATGAACATAAACAAAAGAGCTGAGCCTGTTAAGGTCACAAGTACTCAGAGTAGTTACACACACAGTATAGGGTCACAGGAATAGCCAAAGATGGCGGTACTAAGTCCTTCTAGACCTACCGTGTGTGTAGCGTCGCAGCCGCAAACGCTTAAGTGGGCTGCTACTGCAGCGCGGCGTAGGACACTGCCGCTAAACGACAATGTTAGACGCAAGCGCAATGTCGGACGCTAGCAGCTGTGGACAATG
Organism: Dendrobates tinctorius; assembly: GCF_039654945.1. Lineage (NCBI taxonomy): Eukaryota > Metazoa > Chordata > Amphibia > Anura > Dendrobatidae > Dendrobates > Dendrobates tinctorius. Next base: position 15,222,943 of record NW_027361747.1, on the reverse strand, counting down.
AAGCAGAGGTGCGCTGGTACTGAACTCAATCCCTCACACAAGCGTAATATCAAAGGGTAGGGGTTTCAAATGAGTCATTCACCAGAATCATGCATTCATCGTCATTCACACAGCAGCAAGTATAGTCTATACTAGCGCATGGCGGAACAGCCATGCGCGCCTTTTATAGCAGCCGGGACCTTCCGCACGCTTCCAGATCTCTGAGATGGACAAATGAGATTTGGAGCAGGACCTGAGCACATGACTCCCCCATGAGCATGCTCAGTAAGAGGACAGAAGGACTTAGCCTCAGGAGAGATTTTCTGCAAGGCAATCTCCTCTGCAATCTCTTCTGCAGTGGATAAAGAACAGGAGACTGCAGAATGTGAGGGTCTGGATTCCTGCATAGCGACCGCAGAAACCTGACTCCTAACATTACCCTCCCTCCTAGGGCCCCCCTTCCCTGAGACTTCCAACCCGCCAACTTGTGCCTATTAGTGTCGTAGGCCTCAGACTCGTCCGAAGGCAAATCTGATGTCCGGGGAGGTGACAAAGAAACCCGGGACACGCGGAAGGCATCAGGGATGGCAAGATTGCCAGGTTTGAGAAGGGACACACGGGAGGCAACGGGAGCGGAAGTTAAAGTGGGACGCCGCCATGCATCGGCGGGCGTCGCCACTCTCCGTTTGGAGAGGTTATCCCGTGAACAAAAGGCACAGGCTCGAATATTTTTTTTTACATCCTGAGCCCTGTGCGGCCACCAATAAGACCTAGCCAGGAGTTTAGTGGTCTGCATATAGCCGCAGTGACCACCTCTCCTGGAAGCGTGTGCCCACGCTAGAACCCTCGGCCGAAGGTGATGAGGGACAAAAGTCTTACCTGGCGGCACAGAGTTTGGCCATTGCGGGGCGCTGTTGTCTGGAGCAACAGCATGTTGACAACGGTAACCGCAAATGGAGTCTTGTGCCGGACACGCCTCGAGAATGGCGCGAGACACCTCCATGGGCTCAGGGGGTGGCATCTCTGGCTCGGGTGGTTCCAGAGGCTCAAAAAAGTTGGGAGCTGAGGTAACCTTCCGCTTGGATTGAGCACACTCCATACCGTGCTCCGAAAAACGGAGGTCAATGCGGGTGGAGAAGGCAATCAGCTCCTCCAAAGTTGCGGGTACCTCTCTGGTAGAGAGAGCATCTTTGACGTGCTTGCCAAACCTCTCCAAAACACACGGATAAGGGCTTTGTTGGACCACTCCAGCTCGGAAGCCAATGTCCGAAAACGAACGGCATACTGACTAACCAGGGGAAGAGTCTTGAGGAGATCATCTGCATATTCCCAGTGCCTTCTGGGATAAGTGAAGAGTCTCCGTGAGCTCAACGATCACTGGGTTTTGGCTGTTGCAGCTGAAAAGAGGAAATCGGAAAACCAGGGGAAGAGTCTTGAGGAGATCATCTGCATATTCCCAGTGCCTTCTGGGATAAGTGAAGAGTCTCCGCGAGCGCAACGATCACTGGGTTTTGGCTGTTGCAGCTGAAAAGAGGAAATCGGAAAACCAGGGGAAGAGTCTTGAGGAGATCATCTGCATATTCCCAGTGCCTTCTGGGATAAGTGAAGAGTCTCCGCGAGCGCAACGATCACTGGGTTTTGGCTGTTGCAGCTGAAAAGAGGAAATCGGAAAACCAGGGGAAGAGTCTTGAGGAGATCATCTGCATATTCCCAGTGCCTTCTGGGATAAGTGAAGAGTCTCCGCGAGCGCAACGATCACTGGGTTTTGGCTGTTGCAGCTGAAAAGACGAAATCGGAAAGCCGCGCGCCTATCGGGGCGCGAATTTTAGCTCATCTTTCATTGTTTTTAAGAAATCTCAATATGGAAGAGGCCAGGAGCCATTTGGTGAGCTGCATTTCTTGCTACATGTTCACAGATTTACCAGTGGAAAAGCCAGACTTCACATGCCACAAATGCAAGCTTGTGTCCCTGTTGGAGGAAAAGTTGCAAAGTCTCGAAGAGAGGTTAGCTACGTTGAAGATCATTAAGGAAGGTGAAGAGTTCTTGGACAGAGCAGAATTATCTCTTCATGTTACAGAAAGAGAAGAGATTCGAAGTGCACCTGAAGAAACAGAGGAATGGAGACATGTGACCCAGAGAAGCAGGAGGATCAGGAGGCAGTCAGCACCCATACTCCTCAGGAACCAGTACCAGGCTCTCACGCAGGAAACCAATGAAGAAATACATCAGGATAAGACTTTGTCCACAAACAGCAACCTTGTACGCCTTCAGAGTCCTCCTGGATGGAGAAAGAAAAATGTTGTGAAGAAGAAACGGAGAGTGGTGGTCATGGGGGATTCCCTGTTGAGAGGAACAGAGGCCGCTATCTGCAGACCGGATATAACTTCAAGAGAAATGTGCTGTCTTCCAGGTGCAAAAATTAAAGATGTGTCTGACAGGATATCAGGACTCTTCAGATCTACAGATGACTACCCATTCCTGCTACTACATGTGGGGACAAATGACACCGCAAGAAACGACCTGGAAACCATCTGCAGAGACTTTGAAGACTTAGGCAAGAAAGTGAAAGAACTGGGAGCGCAGGTGGTCTTCTCTTCCATCCTCCCAGTGGATGGCCATGGAACAAGGAGGTGGAATAAGATTCTGCAGGTGAACAACTGGCTACGTCGATGGTGCCGTCAGCAACGATTTGGATTTCTGGATCACGGAGTGAGGTACCTTTACGATGGACTACTTGCTAGAGATGGGGTGCACCTTACGAAGACTGGAAAACATGTATTTGGAAGTCGTCTTGCTACACTTGTAAGGAGAGCTTTAAACTAGAACAACATGGGAAGGGAAGCAAAAGACTAGAAAAAGCCATACACCTGACAAATGCTATTGAGAACTCTGCTATTAGAAGTGGAAAGGAAGAACAGGAAGAACAAAGACAAAAGAATCTAATTAATAAAAATATTGGAGAAAGAGAAACCAATCACAAACTAAAATGTTTCTATACTAATGCACAAAGCATGGGCAACAAACAAGGAGAATTGGAACTACTAACGCAGGAAAAGAAATATGATGTAATTGGAATCACTGAAACTTGGTGGGACAATACACATGATTGGAATACAAGGCTAGAAGGATACAACTTATTTGCAAGAAACAGACTTGATAAACGAGGAGGAGGTGTCGCATTGTATGTTAGAAACGCGTATATCTGCACAGAGATTGAAGCTTCAGAGACTGGGAGTTCTGTGGAAACTGTTTGGGTAAGAATACAAGGACAGAACAATGGAAAGGACACCATTGTAGGCATTTACTACAGGCCACCTGTGCAAGCTGAAGATATGGATGAACTCTTTATGCATCAAATGGCCAAGTTCTCCCAAAAATATGACATAGTTGTCATTGGAGATTTCAACTATCCAGACATTTGTTGGGAATCTCTCTCAGGCAAAACTAACAGGTCAAGGAAATTCTTATCCTCTCTTGCTGACAACTTTATCTTCCAAAAGGTAGGGGAGAAAACAAGGGGAACTGCTACCTTGGATCTAATCCTTATAAACAGGGAGGAAATGGTTGAGGAGGTAAAAGTGGCTGGGACCCTAGGAGGTAGCGACCATGCTATTTTAGAATTTTGGATAACTAGAGGAGGAAGACCTGTGAAGACTCAGACGTCAAGGTTAGATTTCAGAAAGGCAGATTTTAAGGGATTCAGAAAGAGAATTGGAGGGATCCAATGGCTGGATATCCTTAAAGACAAAAATGTCCAGGAAGGATGGGAAATCTTGAAAAATGAAATTCTCAAAGCACAATTGTTAACAATTCCGAAAAGAGGGAAGAATAGGAAGCATTTAAGGAAGCCAGGATGGATGAACACAGAACTTAAGCACATGCTAAAAAGGAAGAAAAAAATGTTTATAAAATGGAAAGAGGGAGGCATATCTAAAGAAGAATATAATGCTGTCTGCAGAACCTGCAGGGCACAAATCAGATTATCTAAAGCTGACAATGAATTGAGGCTTGCAAGAGATGTCAAAAGCAATAATAAAGGATTTTGGGGATATGTCAAAAGTAAAAGAAAAGTCAAAGATGCTATAGGATTTTTACAGGATGAAAATGATGAAATGGTAAGACAGGATGTTGAGAAGGCCGAACTTTTAAATTCCTATTTTGCATCTGTTTTCTCTCAGAAAGGAAATGTGACATCAACTGTTCTTCACTGTCCTATTAAGGGAATAGAAGAATCCAGGATATCTATAAACCGAAAGATAGTGAGGAAACACTTAGCTAACCTAAATGAATTCAAGTCTCCAGGTCCAGATGAATTACACCCCAGAGTACTGAAGGAGATAGCAGAAGAAATTTTTGAACCCCTCTCCATAATATTTGAAAATTCTTGGAGAACAGGAGAAGTCCCAGAAGACTGGAGAAGAGCAAATGTTGTTCCTATCTTCAAAAAGGGGAAGAAGGTGGACCCAGGCAACTATAGGCCGGTGAGTCTGACTTCTATACCATCAAAGATCTTTGAACAAATTATTAAACAACATGTATGTCAGTACCTTGATAAGAATGAAGTGATTAAACAGAGTCCGCATCGGTTTGTAACTAATAAGTCATGTCAGACTAACTTAATTTCCTTCTATGACGGAATCACTGATTGGGTGGATCAAGGAAATGCTGTAGATATAGTATATCTTGACTTCAGCAAAGCATTTGACAAAGTCTCTCATACAATCCTTATTGAAAAAATGACTAAGTATGGAATGGACAAGGCAACTGTTAGGTGGATTCATAACTGGCTTAGTGATCGGACCCAAAGAGTGGTCGTAAATGGCTGCACATCCAGTTGGAAGAATGTCTCAAGTGGGGTACCACAGGGCTCTGTCCTGGGCCCTTTATTGTTCAACATCTTTATCAATGATTTAGATGAAGGAATTGAGGGTAAACTGATTAAATTTGCTGATGACACAAAGCTAGGAGGGATAGCTAATACTAGAGAAGAGAGAGAGGATTCAAAAAGATATAAATAAACTGGAGAAGTGGGCAGCAACTAACAGAATGGTTTTTAACAGGGAAAAATGCAAAGTACTACATCTGGGCAATAAAAATGAAAAAAGCATATACAGATTGGGAGGAATAGGCCTAAGCAACAGCACATGTGAAAAAGACTTGGGTATACTAATAGATCACAAACTGAATATGAGTCAACAGTGTGATGCAGCAGCAAAAAAAGCAAATGCAATTCTAGGATGTATTAACAGAAGCATATAGTCTAGATCACGTGAAGTCATTATTTCCCTCTACTCCTCTTTGGTCAGACCTCATCTGGAATATTGTGTCCAGTTTTGGGCACCACATTTTAAAAAAGACATCAACAAACTGGAGCAAGTTCAGAAAAGAGCAACCAGAATGGTGACCGGTCTGCAAACACTGTCTTATGAGGAAAGGTTGCAGGATTTGGGATTGAAGAGAAGACTGAGAGGAGACTTACTAGCTGTCTACAAATATCTCAAGGGCTGTCACATTGTAGAAGGATCATCTTTATTCTCATTTGCACAAGGAAAGACTAGAAGCAATGGGATGAAACTGAATGGGAGGAGACACAGATTAGATATTAGAAAAAACTTTTTGACAGTTAGAGTGATCAATGAGTGGAACAAGCTGCCACGAGAAGTGGTGAGTTCTCCTTCAATGGATGTCTTCAAACAGAGGCTGGACAGACATCTGACTGGGATGATTTAGCGAATCCTGCTTTGAGCAGGGGGTTGGACCAGATGGCCCAGGAGGTCCCTTCCAACTCTACGATTCTATGATTCTATGATTCTATGAGAGGGATCCCTGGGTCAAAGCCAGAAGCTGAAGAGAGGTGTCGTGCATGACCCATGGACCGAGGAAGACCTGCTTAATAGCTGTTAAAAACTGAGCAGCAGTACGAACCTCTGGGTCACCACGCTCCCATAGTGGCGTAGCCCACTCCAACGCCTTGCCCGACAGAAGGAAGACAATAAACCCCACCTTGGCCCGCTCCGTAGGGAATCGCGCAGCCAGTAGCTCCAGCTGGATAGAGCACTGGCTGATGAAACCCCTACAGGAGGCGCCATCGCCAGAAAATTTATCGGGCAACGGGAGGCGGGTAACTGTCGGCGCGTGGGAGGACGTGGACATACGCGTAACCGCGTCAGTGGTTGCTTGTACAGCGGCTTTGGTGGATTGCGCAGCTGAGAGAGCCCTCTCAAGAGTGGCCAACCGGCCCTCATGCTGCCAAATGCACTGCAAGAGTTGCTGCTGTTCTGCTATCACTAGCCAGACCCTGGCGCTAGTATAATGTTAGGAACGGCGGAACGCACTAAAATAAAAAACTAATAAAGTGCGTTCGCCGCTCAGGGTCCACCGTGCAGTAGGTGATATAACCGCTGCTAAGTGGAGGCAGAAGCAATATGGAGGTATTGTGCACAGGGTTAACCGTCACCCAAGAGCACAGAGCAATCTCTGTTAAATCACAGAGATGCCTATGAACATAAACAAAAGAGCTGAGCCTGTTAAGGTCACAAGCGGTACTAAGTCCTTCTACTTTAGACTTGCCATGTGTGTAGCGTCGCAGCCGCAAACGTTTAAGTGGGCTGCTACTGCAGCGCGGCGTAGGACACTGCCACTAAATGACAATGCTAGACGGAAGCACAATGTCGGACGCTAGCAGCTGTGGACAATGAAGCAGAGGTGCGCTGGCGCTGGTACTGAACTCAATCCCTCACACAAGCGTAATATCAAAGGGTAGGGGTTTCAAATGAGTCATTCACCAGAATCATGCATTCATCGTCATTCACACAGCAGCAAGTATGGTCTATACTAGCGCATGGCGGAACAGCCATGTGCGCCTTTTATAGCAGCCGGGACCTTCCGCATGCCTCCAGATCTCTGAGATGGACAAATGAGATTTGGAGCAGCACCTGAGCACATGACTCCCGATCTCCAATGGGAGATCATCCCATGAGCATGCTCAGTAAGAGGACAGAAGGATTTATCCTCAGGAGAGATTTTCTGCAAGGCAATCTCCTCTGCAATCTCTTCTGCAGTGGATAAAGAGCAGGAGACTGCAGAATGTGAGGGTCTGGATTCCTGCTTAGCAACCGCATAAACCTGACTTCTAACACCACCCAACTAGTGCTTTGCTGTCGTGTGCCTGAGCATGATGGTGGTGGTCAGGCTGGTAGTTATGCTGCCCCTGCTGATGCTGGCATGGCAGATGTTGCAAATGGCCTTTTTTGGGTTAACTGGACTGTCTTTAAAAAAGTGCCAGACTCAGGAACACCTAACCTTTGTCTTGGCAACTTCACTCGTGTTGGTGCTGTGAGGAACACTTGGACAACTTGTGTCTATGGCCACCCCACTACCTCTTTTTGCCTTTTGTGGTGCTACAGATCCCTCCCCCTGTGTGCTTCTGTCCTCGCACTGCACGTCAACTTCCAAGGTCAGGTCAGTGACTTAATCATCCACCACCTCATTTTCCACTTCTGCACCGTGGTCCTCCTGACTTGCTAACAAAACAACACCACTTGTTGCAGTTGTGTCTCATCATCCATCTCTTGCGACAGTAATTGCATTTTCCCACCATCACCTTCTTGTGGGCATTATTGCTCAAATATTTGGGCATCACTACATACAATCTCCTCATGTCCCGCTTCAAAAGGAAGGGAAAGAGGCAAGAATCTATGAATGGAAATGTGAACAGCTCTTTGGAGTTTCCAAGTGTGGGATGACTGGTCTCTGGGCGCTTGGCATGATAGGAGATAGGAGGATCAAGGTGAGGATTATGTGGTCCAGAATCATGGCTACTGAGATTTGACTGTGTGAAAGACAGGGTGGTGCTGGCAAAGTGTCTGAAAGCATTACATGCTATCCATTAAACAACCTATTCACACTGGTCTGGCTTCAAGAGTGTAGGACAGGAAGCTTGATCAACATGATGTATGTGTTTGTTGTGCTCCCATGGCAGGCATAGTTTCACCTTGCCCACGGCTCCAGCCCCTGCATTCACCATCAGCATTACGTCCACTTCCCTTCCCATGCGCCATCCCCTCTCTGCCATCTGACGTACTATACCATCCATTTGACCTGGGCCTGTCTGACCATGGAAGGTATAGTAAGTCATCGTGATCGGCCGCACACACGAGGCATCTTCTATGGAGCATCTTATTGGGGCATAATGTATGGAGCATCTTATTGGGGCATAATCTATGGAGCATCTTATTGGGGCATAATCTATGGAGCATCTTATGGGGCCATAACCTTTAAGGAGTATTATATGGGGCATATTATTCTATGGAGCATCTTATGGGGGCATTATTAACCTTTGTGCAGCATTATATAGGGTGTATTTTGTATGGAGCATCTTATGGGGCCCATCATGAACTGTAAGGAGCATTATATGGGGCTCCTGATTCAATATGGAGTCAATAAGTTTTCCCAGTTTTTTGTGGCAAAATTAGGGGGGTCAGCTTATACACTGGTCGGCTTATACATGAGTATATACGGTAAATATTTGAGTAAAAAAAATAAATAAATAAAAGTACACATATTTGGTATCGCCACATCCGTAACGACCTGACCTATTAAACTGTTCCATTAGTTAACCGCTTTAGTGAACACCATAAAAAAGTGCTTTACCATCATACCGCCGAACAAAAAGTGTAATAACACGCGATCAAAAAGACGGATATAAATAAACATGGTACCACTGAAAACGTCATCTTGTCCCGCCAAATACAATCTGCCATACAGCTCTATAAGGGGAAAAATAAAAAAGTTATAGTTCTCAAAATAAAATGATGCAAAAATAATTACTTTTACTCTTCGCCACGACAGCACCCACTTGGAGAGAGGGATCCGCCCATAGGAACAGGAAACCTACAGAGATAAAAGAGGGCGGTCCGCCTCTCATCGTCAGTTGGTTTCCTGTTCCGGTGGGAAACAGCAGGATTCCTCTACAGACATACCTGGGCCAAGGAACCGCCTGTGCAGTCTCTGTGGGAATGGCAGGGGTTCCAGTCCAGAAGCAGTGACGGGGGAGTGCTGTAATCCGGCTCCCTCCTTGTCTGAACAGTCACAGCAGCGATGGCAGAAACAACGGGTCCGGGTGAGGCCGCCCGGGGTTCTCCTGCATATACACACCACCGGGGTCCGGAGATGGCCGTCCCGGTCCATGTGGGAGCGCGGAACCGGAGGAAACAGATGCTGCCTCCGTTTTCCCGTGGCTTCAGTCCCCAGAGGGAGGACGCACATGCAGCACCGATACCGGAAGTGGTAAGGGGGAACTTCCGGGTCACCGGAGAATCCCCAGCGGCAAGGTGCACGCGTGGTCTCAGGAGCATCGCGAGACCGCGCATAAGCATGCGAAGCGCTCCCCGCCCCCTCCCCGCAGAAGCTGCAAGAAAAAGAGAAAAAAAAGGACAATATTCAGCGGCGGCTGTATACCAGGCCGAGCACGTGCAAATTAGCTGCGCCTACCCTGAGGAGGTGCTCCCGGGGGGGGGAAGTACCACCAAAATAATGGTGGAGCAAAAAAAAAACCCCTGCTGCAGAGGGTTTAGCAGGCAAGCATGTCTTGCAGGTGACACGGTGGCATCCAAGGACCACTCTGGCAGAGGTTTCTCGGACAGAAGCCACGCCAACAAGCCCCCATCTCAGCCTCCTGATACGGTACCTACAGCTTCTCTGGGTGAGTGGACAACTCTCTGCCTATCAAGCTGACAAATACCACTCTCTCTCTTCCTCTTTCCCTCAGGAAAAAAAAAAGAGGCTATGTAAAAAAATGCATTAATGAGAATGTGAAACGGGCATCAGCGTCAGCCACAGAAGTTATGGGCCCTTACCCAGTCTAGTAGTACACCTACACATACTAAGACTAAGAAACCGACTGTGGCCAGCTCAGACTCTGACGAGGCTGTGATTTCTGATAGCTCTAACGCATCCACATCGTCATCCTCCTCAGGTATGGAGGGGCGTTCGTGTTTCCCCTTAGAGAACATGGACAACTTAGTTAAGTCCGTGAGAAACACCATGGGATGCACAGAAACAAGGGAGCTGCAAATAAATAATGTTTGCAGGACTAACTGATAGGAAGAGGAGAGCCTTCCCTGTTATGCCAGTCATAAAAGCCTGGTTAAGAAAGAATGGGAGAAACAGGACAAGGAGAGGTTACCTCCCCTCAGCTTAAGAAGCATAGAGTCATAGAATCATAGAATCGTAGAGTTGGAAGTGACCTCCTGGGCCATCTGGTCCAATCCCCTGCTCAAAGCAGGATTCGCTAAATCATCCCAGTCAGATGTCTGTCCAGCCTCTGTTTGAAGACTTCCATTGAAGGAAAACTCACCACTTCTCGTGGCATCCTGTTCCACTCATTGATCACTCTAACTGTCAAAAAGTTTTTTCTAATATCTAATCTGTGTCTCCTCCCATTCAGTTTCATCCCATTACTTCTAGTCTTTCCTTGTGCAAATGAGAATTAAGTTGATCCTTCTACAATGTGACAGCCCTTTAGATATTTGTAGACAGCTATTAAGTCTCCTCTCAGTCTTCTCTTTTGCAAACTAAACATTCCCAAATCCTGCAACCTTTCCTCATAAGACAGGGTTTGCTGACCGGTCACCATTCTGGTGGCTCTTTTCTGAACTTGCTCCAGTTTGTTGATGTCTTTTTTAAAATGTGGTGCCCAAAACTGGACACAATATTCCAGATGAGGTCTGACCAAAGAGGAGTAGAGGGAAATAATGACTTCACGTGATCTAGACTGTATGCTTCTGTTAATACATCCTAGAATTGCATTTGCCTTTTTTGCTGCTGCATCACACTGTTGACTCATATTCAGTTTGTGATCTATTAGTATACCCAAGTCTTTTTCACATGTGCTGTCACTTAGCCCTATTTCTCCCATTCTGTATATGCTTTTTTCATTTTTATTGCCCAGATGTAGTACTTTGCATTTCTCCCTATTAAAAACCATTCTGTTAGTTGCTGCCCACTTCTCCAGTTTATTTATATCTTTTTGAATCCTCTCTCTCTTCTCTAGTATTAGCTACGCCTCCTAGCTTTGTGTCATCAGCAAATTTAATCGGTTTACCCTCAATTCCTTCATCTAAATCGTTGATAAAGATGTTGAACCATACAGGGCCCAGGACAGAGCCCTGTGGTACCCCACTTGAGACATTCTTCCAACTGGATGTGCAGCCATTTACGACTCTTTGAGTCCGATCACTAAGCCAGTTATGAATCCACCTAACAGTTGCCTTGTCCATTCCATACTTGAGACATTCTTCCAACTGGATGTGCAGCCATTTACGACTCTTTGAGTCCGATCACTAAGCCAGTTATGAATCCACCTAACAGTTGCCTTGTCCATTCCATACTTAGTCATTTTTTCAATAAGGATTGTATGAGAGACTTTGTCAAATGCTTTGCTAAAGTCAAGATATACTATATCTACAGCATTTCCTTGATCCACCCAATCAGTGATTCCGTCATAGAAGGATATTAAGTTAGTCTGACATGACTTATTAGTTACAAACCCATGCTGACTCTGTTTAATCACTTCATTCTTATCCAGGTACTGACATACATGTTGTTTAATAATTTGTTCAAAGATCTTTCCTGGTATAGAAGTCAGACTCACCGGCCTATAGTTGCCTGGGTCCACCTTCTTCCCCTTTTTGAAGATAGGAACAACATTTGCTCTTCTCCAGTCTTCTGGCACTTCTCCTGTTCTCCATGAATTTTCAAAGATTATGGAGGGGTTCAAAAATTTCTTCTGCTATCTCCTTCAGTACTCTGGGGTGTAATTCATCTGGACCTGGAGACTTGAATTCATTTAGGTTAGCTAAGTGTTTCCTCACTATCTTTCTGTTTATAGATATCCTGGATTCTTCTTTTCCCTTAATAGGACAGTGAAGAACAGTTGATGTTACATTTCCTTTCTGAGAGAAAACAGATGCAAAATAGGAATTTAAAAGTTCAGCCTTCTCAACATCCTGTCTTACCATTTCATTATTTTCATCCTGTAAAAATCCTATAGCATCTTTGACTTTTCTTTTACTTTTGACATATCCCCAAGGATATCCTTCAAGGAGAAGGTACCCCTTCAGTGACAAGGAGTTGGTAACGGGGTCTAAGGTCCCGAAAGTGGACGCTGTTGTCGCCTCTACCTCAAAACAATCAGGGCGTGCTAAAAGATCCACTCCACCGTAAGGCCGATGCCACACTGAAAAGGGCATGGGAGGCAGCTTCCGGCACGTTTAAGCCGTCAATAGCCAGCACTTGCACGGCCCGTTCTATGCTGATCTGGATTGATCAACTAGACCAGCAAATAGACCAAAAGGCCTCCAGAAACGGATTACGAGCCGCTGTTCCCATGATCCGTGGCGCGGCTGCGTTTATAGCGGACGCTTCTGCTGACTCGTTACGTTTGGCAGCCAGGACAGCAGGCTTACTTAATAACGCCAGGCGTAGTCTATGGCTTAAGAGCCGGAAAGGCGATACCCAATCCAAGGCAAAGCTCTGTGCCATTCCTTGCGAGGGTGAGTTTCTGTTCGGGAAAAACTTAGAGCAGATCCTCACCAAGGCGAAAGAGAGGAAAAAGGGCTTCCCTACCCCCTCTCTCCCATTTTTTAGGAGGGCGTTTAGGAGATGGCCATTTGGCAGAGGAAGGCCAATGGAAAACCAGAATCGTTGGGCCATAAAGGAGGACAAGATCCTCCCGTAGAGACAGAAACTAAAGGGCTAGTCCCTCCAGTAGGAGGAAGACTAAAAATTTTTCCTCTGAGAATGGGGAAAAATCACAGCCAGGTCTTGGGTCCTGGATATTGTTAGACATGGGCTAAAGATAGAGTTCCATCATATCCCACATAACTCGGTTATTATAGCATCTCTCAACTCACCAATCCACCTGCAGGCCCTGGAAGTTGAGATTCTAAGCTTGTTGGACAAAGAAGTATTGGACCATGTGCCCAAAGGGCAGGAAGGGAGAGGATTTTACTCCCCTCTTTTTCTGGTACCTCAGCCAGATGGCTCTTTCAGGACAATCATCAACCTTAAAAAGCTAAATACATTTGTCAAAAATCAACGATTTAAGATGGAGTATATTAGGTCTACAATTAAACTTCTCTTCCCCAATTGTATGATGGCGGGCCTAGATCTAAAGCATGCTTATAATCCTCTTCCCATCCATTACAGGTATCAGAAATACCTCAGAGTGGCGGTGTCCCTTGATGGCACCATACACTATCTCACAGCCATGCCATTCGGCCTCTCCATTGCACCACGGGTCTTTACAAAGGTGATGCTGGAAGTAAAGGCCTTCCTACACCAGAAACACAGCTTGATAATACCCTATCTGGACGACTTCTTAATAATAGGGAACTCAACTCGACAATGTAATAGACGAGTTGCTGACGCAATCTTATCCCTACAGGCTCTAGGTTGGATAATAAACTTCAAGAAGTCCAGAGTCGAGCCACAAACCGTCCAGTCCTTCCTAGGTCTCCAACTAGGCCACCGGCCATTCTAGACTGAGCGTGATTGCATTCGTCAGGTGGCGGCCGCTAAGCAGCCTGGGCCGGGACTCGAATGGGAGACCACCCGCGCTCACAGGTCCGAGGTCATGCGTTACAAAAATGTCTGCTACCACAGGTAAAGATTGCAATGATGAAAACAAAGATCACATTAGCAATGGACAAACCAGGCCTGTCCTTGAGGGAAGCAATGTCCCTCTTGGGGTCCCTTACCTCCTGCATCCCAGCGGTTCAGTGGGCCCAGTTCCACACCAGGGAACTGCAACACCAGATTCTCCTAGAGGAGGCTTGTGTCCGAGGGAATTTGGCAAAGGAAATCACCTTATACCAAACAGTCCTAACTTCCCTAGTATGGTGGTTAGATGACAATAATCTATCGAGAGGAGTGTCATGGGTGATAACACCTTCCAGTATAGTTACTACTGATGCCAGCCCTACAGGATGGGGGGCTCATACTGGGGGACCTTCTCCCAAGGCCAGTGGGATATAAGCGAGAGACAAGATTCCTCAAACTTAAAAGAGCTGAATGCGGTTAGTCATGCGTTATATCACTTCTTTCCACAGCTACAAGGAGAACACGTGAGAATCCTTTCAGACAACACCACAGTGGTAGCATATCTGAACAGGCAAGGCGGAACTCGATCAAACAGCTTAATGTCTTCCGCAAGAAAAATTTTATTCTTAGCCGAAAAACAATTTTTGTCTCTCTCGGCTCTCCACATAAGAGGAAGAGACAATTCAGAAGCAGACTTCCCAAGTCGCCACATGTTATGGCAAGGAGAATGGTGCCTGAGCCGGCAAATATTCAAACACGTTGTGTCACTGTGGGGTCTTTCCCAGATAGATCTCTTCGCCACCAAACAAAACAGACAGGGGCGAAGGTTCGCCTCCCTGAATGTGGCAGACTGTCTGGAAATTCTGGATGCCCTCCAAGCCCCGTGGCAGTTCAGATTGGCATATGCCTTTCACCCAATCATACTACTGCCGCAGGTTATCAGGAAGATCAAGGCAGAAAAGGCGAGAATAATCTTAATAGCGCAATTTTGGCCCAGGAGGCCATGGGTTTTCGTGCCTACAAGCAATGTCAGTGACAAACCTTTGGGTGCTCCCTCAACCCACAAGCTCCTCTCTCAGGGCCCATTCTTCCATCCTCAAGTGGACAATCTCAGCTTGACAGTTGAAACTTGAAAGGGAGATGTTGAGAGCAAGAGGGTTCACGGGGGGACTAGTCAATACCCTCCTACAGAGTAGAAAATTGGCTACTACAAAGATTTATAACAGGGTATGGAGGAAGTTCCTAGAGTTTCAAACAGCTCCCGACTCTAGAGAAATCCCAATAACACCCATTCTAGAATTTCTACAAAAAGGGGAAAGATGTAGGGCTATCCGTCAACACACTAAAAGTTCAAGTGTCTGCTCTAGGGGCCCTCTATAATTATAGCATGGCAGGCAATAGATGGATAGCCAGACTCATCTCTGGCTGTGAACAGAGCGAACCAGTACACATACCCAGAGTGCCTCCCTGGAACTTGAATCTGGTACTAGATGCCCTAACGCGCTCCCCCTTTGATCCATTAGACTCAATATCCCTTAAGCACTTATCTCTTAAGATGGTACTGCTAGTGGCACTAACTTCAGCCAGAAGGGTCAACGACATACAGGCACTTTCAATAGAACCTCCGTTCCTGTTAAACATTCCAGGATCAGTTGATATTAAAACCAGACCCCTCGTTTCTGCCAAAAGTAGTGGGGAAATTTTATAGGTCGCAAGAGATCCACCTCCCTTCATTTTACAGTAACCATTCTACTCCAGAAGAAGATTAATTCCATACACTAGACGTTAGAAGAGCAGTGTTACAATACATCGAGAAATCTAACAGCTGGAGGAAGAGTAGGGCTTTGTATATTTCTTTCCAGGGCCAAAGAAGGGATATGAAGTCACAAGGGGTACCCTGTCTCTGTGGATCAGGGACGCGATCTGTCTGGCAAACTCCGCGAGAAATAAAGATCCTCCGGAGGGTATCAGGGCACATTCCTCCAGAGCTATGGCATCCTCGTGGGCGCAGAGGGGAGACGTCGCAATCGAGTCTATATGTAAGGCCGCAACTTGGTCGACGCCTTCTACTTTTTATAACCACTATAGGCTTGACTTATCATGCTCATCTGACCTAGCCTTTAGTAGAGCGGTCCTCAGTACGGTGGTCCCTCCCAGGTGAAGGTCTCTGAAAGTCTCTCCAAGTGGGTGCTGTCGTGGCGAAGAGTAAAAAGCCGGATTACTTACCGGTAATGCTCTTTTAATGAGTCCACGACAGCACCCGTTCACTACCCTCCCTAGAAGTTAACATAATGTATATACACCTTCTTAGATGTAAAATTGATAAATTTAAAATATTGATTAATATAATGGCCTAATAATTGGCGGTCCTCCGGGTAATCTGAAATCCAACTGAGGATGAGAGGCGGACTGCCCTCTTTTATCTCTGTAGGTTTCCTGTTCCTATGGGCAGATCCTTCTCTCCAAGTGGGTGCTGTCGTGGACTCATTAAAAGAGCATTACCGGTAAGTAATCCGGCTTTTTTCTATAAAATAGTTTTTATTGTTTAAAAGTGCCAAAACTTTAAAAAATATATAAATAAGGTATCGCTGTCATCGTACTGACCCGAAAAATAAAACTACCTTATCAATTTTACCACACACGGAACGGTATTAAACCCCCCCAAAAGAAATTCATAAATTGCAGGTGTTTGCTCATTCTGTCTTCCAAAAATCGGATTAGAAAGCGATTAAAAAATATCGTGCCCAAAAATGGTACCAATAAAAACGACAGCTCGTCCAGCAAAAAACAAGACCTCACACCACTCTGTGGGC
Source organism: Dendrobates tinctorius (assembly GCF_039654945.1). Classification (NCBI taxonomy): domain Eukaryota; kingdom Metazoa; phylum Chordata; class Amphibia; order Anura; family Dendrobatidae; genus Dendrobates; species Dendrobates tinctorius. The sequence goes on along the minus strand of NW_027361747.1, from coordinate 15,206,548 downwards.
CAAAATGTAGAAAAATTATAGCTCTCAAAATGTGGTGATGCAAAAACTAGTTTTTGCAATAAAAAGCATCTTTTAGCATGTGACAGCAGCCAAACATAAAAACATTAGTTTTCAACCTGGACGGCACCAAGTTGCGACCATCCATGCTGAGAACCACTGGTGAATGAACTGCTGGGAGCGTAGCGTCAGTAACTGGGGCTGACGTCATAGAGGTTACCACAGGTCACTCGGCTCCGTTCCCAGCTGGGCTGAGCTGCGGTGAGATCCGGTGAGATCCCCACTAGCACCGTGAGCTCTCACAGCTCATTGAAGTCCCGAAGTTACCTCCAGTCACTGGTCTCTGTTCACAACCGGGCCAAGCTGTGGTGAGATCTGGGGTCACTTGTAAAATTCACATACCAGGAAACAGTAGATTAGTTCCAAAAAGGGGGCACTTGCTGGGTATTGCCACTGTTAAGGCACATCTAGATAAGTTCCTTGGGGGGTCTAGTTTCCAAAATGGTGTCATTTGTGGAGGGGTTCCACTGTTTAGGCACATCAGGGGCTCTCCAAACGCGGCATGGTGTCTGATCTAATTTCCAGCCAATTTTGCATTGAAAAGTCAAACGGCGCTCCTTCCCTTCCGAGCTCTGCCATGCGCCCAAACAGTAGTTCCCTCCCACATATGGGGTATCAGCGTACTCAGGACAAATTGCACAATAACTTTTGGGGTCCAATTTCACCTATTACCCTTGGGAAAAATAAAAAAAATTTGGATCTGAAGTAAATTTTTTGTGAAAAAAGTTAAATGTTCGGTTTTTTTTTAAACATTCAAAAATTCTTGTGAATAGACTTCTTGAATGTGGTTTTGAGCACATTGAGGGGTGCAGTTTTTAGAATGGTGTCACTTTTGAGTATTTTCTATTATATAGATCCCTCAAAGTGACTTCAAATGTGATATGGTCCCTAAAAATAAAATGATGTTGTAAAAATGAGAAATCGCTGTTTAACTTTTAACCCTTATAACTTCCTAACAAAAAATTGCTGGTTCCAAAATTGTGCTGATGTAAAGTAGAAATGTGGGAAATGTTACTTATTAAGTATTTTTTGTGAAATATCTGTGTGATTTAAGGGCATGAAAATTCAAAGTTGGAAAATTGCAAAAGTTTTCACCAAATTTCCATATTTTTCACAAATAAACGCAAGTCATATCAAAGAAATTTTATCGCTATCATGAAGTACAATATGTCACGAGAAAACATTGTCAGAATCACAGGGATCCATGCAAGCCTTCCAGAATTATTACCTCATAAAGGGACAGTGGTCAGAATTGTAAAACTTGGCCTGGTCATTAACATGCAAACCATCCTTGGGGGTAAAGGGGTTAAATTACGTATGATATATCTCTGTTGAGAAAATTTGCAGAATTACTATGACAGGAAAATTAGCCTACTGTAGATGATCTTAATAGACCGCACAATACAGTAATGCTATTTCCAACCAAACAAGTTTTTTTTTGTGTTTTGAGGTACAATTGCAGCACAAAAAAGCTGTATAAAATTACTCTTCTGACAAAAATTGCAGTATTACAATGGCATGAAAATTGGCCCACTTCAAATGGACATATTAGACTGCACAATACAGAGATGCTATTTGTAACCAAACAAGTTTTTTTTTATGTTTTGAGGCACAATTGCAGCACATTAAATGCTGGATAAAATTACACTGCTGAAAAAATTTGCAATATTACTATTGCAGGAAAATGTGCACACCTAAGATGGACTGGTTACACTGCATGAGCAATATAGCAATGATATTGAGATCCCACCAAGTCTAGCTGTATGCTTTTGACGCACAACTGCCGCAGTAAAAATGGCGTATAATATTTCCCTCCTCAGAACAATTTGCAGGATTAAGAGAAAAAAAAATATTGTTAGCCCTGAGAAGGGGTTTTGGTATGACTTGCAGGCTGCAGCATAAAGGATGTGCAATTCACCCTATCCTGTCTTACACGATCCCTTCAGCACAATCTCTCCTTAAGTGATGCTAGCAGCAGTATTAATATTGATTATCATTAGCCATAAGAAGGACTGTTGTTGTACTTGAAAGAAATGTAAATGTTAACGAATACCTGGTCAATACGCAGTTACAATTCTGTCCCTCTCTCATCTGCACCTCTCCTTACGCTGCCTGTGTCCGGGCTACAGTGTGCCAAGCATGGTGTCACGGGTCTTGTATACCCCCTTTCCTACATTGGACGTACTATTCTGTCCATGTGACCTGGGACCTAAGTCCCAAGGACGGAATAGTACGTCTAGTGAGATCAGCAGCGCTCACGTGGTGAGCGCCGCTGATCGCGGCCGGGTGTCAGCTGATTATCACAGCTGACACCCGGCACAATGTGTCCGGGGCGGTCACGGACCGCCCCCGATATGTTAACCCCTTGCACACCGCGATCAAACACGATCGTGATGTAGCGGGGGTTAAAGGAAAGCATCGGCAGGGAGGGGGCTCCCTCCGTGCTTCCCTGAGCCCCCCACAGCAGCACAATGTGCAGTGCTGCTGCGGGGGTCTCCTTTCCTGCAGGTCCCCGGATCCAATATGGCGACGGGGACTTTCGGGGGGCCTGCAGGGAGCTGACTTAATCAGTGCCTGCACAGCGCAGGCATGAGGAAGTCTGCGTATATGCCTGTGACAGATCGCTGATCTGTCACAGTGATCTGTGATGTGACAGATCAGCGATCTGTCACAGGACAGTGATGTCCCCCCTGGGACAACCTAATAAAGTTAAAAAAAAAAAAAAAGTGTAAAAATTATTTTAAAAAATCGCTAAATAAATTCCCCCCCCCAAAAAAAATATTCCCTAATAAATTCATTTTTTGGAAATAAAAAAAACAAAACAATAAAAGTGCACATATTTGGTATCACCGCGTCTGTAACTACCCGCCCAATAAAACTGTCCCATTAGTTAACCCCTTTAGCAAACCCCTTAAAAAAAAAAAAAACGAAGCAAAAAATAATGATTCATTATCATACTGCCGAACAAAAAGTGCAACAACGCACGATCAAAAAGACGATATAAATATCCATGGTACTGCTGAAAACGTCATCTTGTCCCGCAAAAAACGAGCCGCCACACAGCATCATCAGCGAAAAAATAAAAAAGTTGTAGCTCGCAGAATAAAGCGATGCAAAAATAATTATTTTTTATATAAAATTGTTTTCATTGCATAAAAGTGCCACAACATAAAAAAAATGACATAAATGAGGTTTCGCTGTAACCATATTGACCCGAAGAATAAAAGGGCTTTATCAATTTTACCGCATGCGGAACGGTGTAAACGCACCCCCCAAAAGAATTTCATGAAAAGCTGGTTTTTGTTCATTCTGCATCCCAAAAATCAGAATAAAAAGCGATCAATAGATGTAACGTGCCCGAAAATGACACCAATAAAAACACCAACTCATCCCGCAAAAAATAAGACCTCACATGACTCAGTGGGTCAAAATATGGAAAAATTATAGCTCTCAATATGTGGTGATGCAAAAACTATTTTTACAATAAAAAGCGTCTTTTAGCATGTGACAGCTGCCAAACATAAAACCCACCATAAATAGTAAATCAAACCCCCCTTTATCACCCCCTTAGTTAGGGAAAAATGATAAAATAAAAAAAATGTATTTATTTCCATTTTCCCATTAGGGTTAGGGTTAGGGTTAGGGCTAGGGTTAGGGTTAGAGCTAGGGTTAGGGTTAGGGCTAAGGTTAGGGCTAGGGTTAGGGCTAGGGTTAGGGCTGAGATTACGGTTAGGGGTGTGTTGGGGTTAGGGTTGGAGTTAGAATTGGGGGGTTTCCACTGTTTGGGCACATCAGGTGCTCTCCAAATGCAACATGGCATCTGATCTCAATTCCAGCCAATTCTGCGTTGAAAAAGTCAAATGGTGCTCCTTCCCCTCCAAGCTCTGCCATGCACCCAAACAGTGTTTTACCCCCACATATGGGGTATGAGCCTACTCAGGAAAAATTGCAAAACAACTTTTGGGGACCAATTTCTCCTGTTGTCCTTAGGAAAATAAAAAATTGGGGGCAAAAATATAATTTTTGTGGAAAAAAATGATTTTTTTATTTTCATGCCCGGGCGTTATAAACTTCTGTGAAGCACTGGGGGTTCAAAGTGCTCACCACACATCTAGATAAGTTCCGTGTGGGGTCTAGTTTCCAAAATGTGGTCACTTGTGGGGAGTTTGCATAGTTTAGGCACATCAGAGGCTCTCCAAACGCACATGACACCCGCAGACCATTCCATGAAAGTCTGCATTCCAAAACGTCACTCCTTCCCTTCCGAGCCCTGACGTGTGCCCATACAGTAGTTTTCTTCCACATATGAGGTATCAGCGTACTCAGGACAAATTGGACAACAACATTTGGGGTCAAATTTCTCCTGGTACCCTTGGGAAAATAAAAAAAATGGGGACTAAATGATCATGTTTGTGGAAAAAATGCGATTTTTTTTATTTTCATGCCCGGGCATTATAAACTTCTGTGAAGCCCTTGGGGGTTCAAAGTGCTCACCACACATCTAGATAAGTTTGTTAGGGGTCTAGTTTCCAAAATGGTGTCATTTGTGGGGGTTTCCACTGTTTAGGTACATCAGGGGCTCTCCAAAGGCAACATGACACCCGCAGACCATTCCATCAAAGTCTGCATTCCAAAACGTCACTACTTCCCTTCCGAGCCCCGACGTGTGCCCATACAGTAGTTTTCTCCCACATATGAGGTATCAGCGTACTCAGGACAATTTGGACAACATTTGAGGTCCAATTTCTCCTGGTACCCTTGGGAAAATAAAAAATTGGGGACTAAATTATCATGTTTGTGGAAAAAAAACGATATTTTTATTTTCACGCCTTGGCATTATAAACTTCTGTGAAGCACTGGGGGGTTCAAAGTGCTCACCACACATCTAGATAAGTTCCTTGGGGGGTCTAGTCTCCAAAATGGTATCATTTGTGGGGGGTTTCCACTGTTTTGGTACATCAGGGGCTTTTCAAACGCGACATGGTGTCCGATCTCAATTGCAGCCAAAAACGTCAAATGGCGCTGCTTCCCTTCCGAGCTCTGCCATGCGCCCAAATAGTTGTTTACACCTACATATGGAGTATCAGCCTACTCAGGACAAATTACACAATAACTTTTAGGGTCCTGTTACCCTTGGAAAAATAAAAATTGAGGGTGAAAAGATCAGTTTTGTGGAAAAAATATGATTTTTTCATTGTACGGCTGTACGTTATAAACTTATGTGAAGCCCTTGGGGGTTCAAAGTTCTCACCACACATCTAGATAAGTTCCTTGGGGGGTCTAGTTTCCAAAATGGGGTCACTTGTGGGGGGTTTCCACTGTTTAGGTACATCAGGGGCTCTCCAAACGTGACATGGCGTCCGATGGGAATTCCAGCCAATTTTGCATTGAAAAAGTCAAACGGCGCTCCTTCCCTTCTGAGCTCTGCCATGCACTGAAACAGTGGTTTTCCCCCACATATCAGGTATCAGTTTACTCAGGACAAATTGCACAATAACTTTTGCAGTCCAATTTCTCCTGCTACCCTTGGTAAAAGAAAAAAAATTGAACTTGAAGTATTTTTTTGTGAAAAAAAGTTAAATGTTCATTTTTTTTTTAAATATTCAAAAAATTCCTGTGAAGCACCTGAAGGGTTAATAAACTTCTTGAATGTGGTTTTTAGCACCTTAAGGGTTGCAGTTTTTAGAATGGTGTCACTTTTGGGTATTTTCTATCATATAGACCCCTCAAAGTGGCTTCAAATATGATGTGGTCCGTAAAAATAAAATGGTGTTGCAAAAATGAGAAATAGCTGGTCAAATTTTAACCCTTATAACTTCGTAACAAAAATTTTTGGTTCCAAAATTGTGCTGATGTAAAGTAAATATGTGGGAAATGTTACTTATTAAGTTTTTTGTGTGCAGTATCTCTGTGATTTAAGAGCATAAAAATTCAAAGTAGGAAAATTGCGAAATTTTCAAAATTTTCGCCAAATTTCTGTTTTTTTCACAAATAAACACAAGTTATTTGAATGAAATTTTACCACTACCATGAAGTACAATATGTCATGAGAAAACAATGTCAGAATCACCAGGATCCATGGAAGCGTTCCAGAGTTATTAGCTCATAAAGGGACAGTGGTCAGAATTGTAAAAATTGGTCCGGGAGTTAACGTGCAAACCACCCTTGGTAGTTAAGGGGATACTGTAGACCTGATGACACTATGCGGCCAGCCAATCACAGTAATGCCACAAGCAAGATAACTACGACATTACAGTGACTGTCAGGCAAACCCCACATGTTTACTGGCTGTGTTAAAATTTCCAAACATGCGGGGCAGATACTCGCGCTCCCGCTAGAGCATTAAAAAAATACTCGCTGAGTAACGAGCATCCCGAGCACACACTGATAGTTATTAACATAGTTATTAAGGTTGAAGGGAGACTTTAAGTCCATCTAGTTCAACCCATATCCTATCCTAACTTGCCCAGCATGTTGATCCAGAGGAAGGCAAAAAAAAACCCATGTGGCAACAAGTAAGCTTCACATTGGGGAAAAAAATTCCTTCCTGACTCCACATACGGCAATCAGACTTGCTCCCTGGATCAACGCAATATTAAGTAAACTAGTGTATATACCCTGTAATATTATACTTTTCAAGAAAGGCATCCAGTCCCTTCTTAAATTTTAGTAGGGAATCACTCATTACAACATCATATGGCAGAGAGTTCCATAGTCTCACTGCTCTTACAGTAAAGAATCCGCGTCTGTGAGTATGCTTAAACCTTCTTTCCTCCAGACATAGAGGATGCCCCCTTGTCCCCGTCACAGGTCTAAGAGTAAAAAGATCATTAGAAAGCTCTTGGTATTGTCCCCGCATATATTTATACATTGTAATAAGTTCACCCCTAAGCCTTCGATTCTCCAAACTAAATAACCCCAAGTGTAATAACCTGTCTTGGTATTGCAGACCCCCTAGTTCCCTAATAACCTTGGTCGCTCTTCTCTGCACCCGCTCCAGTTCAGCTATGTCTTTCTTATACACCGGAGACCAGAACTGTACACAGTATTCTAAGTGTGGTCGCACTAGTGACTTATATAGAGGTAAAATTATGTTTTCCTCATGAGCATCTATGCCTCTTTTAATGCATCCCATTATTTTATTTGCCTTTGCAGCAGCTGCCTGACACTGGTCGCTAAATGTGAGTTTGTCGTCCACCCATACACCCAGGTCTTTTTCGGTGACTGTTTTGCCCAGTGTTTTACAATTAAGCACATAATTATACATGTTGTTCTTTCTACCCAAGTGCATGACCTTACATTTATCCCCATTAAAGCTCATTTGCCATTTATCAGCCCAAGCTTCTAGTTTACATAAATCCTCCTGTAATATAAAATTGTCCTCCTCTGTATTGATTACCCTGCAGAGTTTAGTGTCATCTGCAAATATTGAAATTCTACTCTCTATGCCCCCTACAAGGTCATTAATAAATATGTTAAAAAGAAGCGGGCCCAAAACTGACCCCTGTGGTACCCCACTGCTAACCGTGACCCAGTCTGAGTGTGCCCCATTAATAACCACCCTTTGTTTCCTATCCCTGAGCCAGCTCTTAACCCACCTACACATATTTTCCCCTATCCCCATTGTTCTCATTTTATGTATCAACCTTTTGTGTGGCACCGTATCAAAAGCTTTTGAAAAGTCCATGTACACCACATCCACTGCATTCCCTTGGTCCAGTCCGGAACTTACCTCTTCATAAAAGCTTATCAGATTAGTCTGACAGGAGCGGTCCCTTGTAAACCCATGTTGATATTGGGTAATGAGGTTATTCTTCTCCAGATACTCCAGTATAGTATCTCTTAGAAAACCCTCCAGGATTTTACCCACAGTTGAGGTTAAACTTACTGGCCTATAATTTCCAAGTTCAGTTTTTGTCCCCTTTTTGAATATTGGCACCACATTTGCTATACGCCAGTCCTGTGGTACAGACCCTGTTATTATGGAATCTTTAAAGATTAAAAATAATGGTCTATCTATGACTGTGCTTAATTCCTGCAGTACTCGGGGGTGTATCCCATCCGGGCCCGGGGATTTGTCAATTTTAGTGATTTTTAGACGCCGCCGTACTTCCTGCTGGGTTAAGCAGGTGACATTTAACAGAGAATTTTTATCCCTGATCATGTTATCCGTCATGGGATTTTCTTGTGTAAACACTGTTGAAAAAAAGTCATTTAGCATATTGGCTTTTTCCTCATCCTCATCCACCATTTCACCCAGACTATTTTTAAGGGGGCCAACACGATCATTTTTTAGTTTCTTACTATTTATGTAGTTAAAGAATATTTTGGGATTATTTTTACTTTCTCTGGCAATGAGTCTCTCTGTCTCAATCTTTGCTGTCTTGATTTGCTTTTTACAGAATTTATTTAATCTTCTGTATTTAGTTAATGCCTCATCACTACCTACTTGCTTTAATTCGCTAAATGCTTTATTTTTGTCCCTTATTGCGCCCCTTACAGCTCTATTTAGCCATAGTGGTTTCTTCCTATTTCTCGCATGTTTATTCCCATACGGTATATATTGTGCACAGCTCCTATTCAGGATGCTAATAAACGTCTCCCATTTTCTTTGTGTATTTTTATGTCTCAGGATATCGTCCCAGTTAATTGCACCAAGATCATCTCTCATCCGTTGGAAATTTGCTTTCCTGAAGTTTAGTGTCCTTGTAACCCCTCTACTACACATCTTATTAAAGGATACATGAAAACTTATTAATTTGTGATCACTGTTACCCAAGTGACCCCCAACCCTTACATTTGATATTCGGTCTGGCCTGTTGGTTAATATTAGGTCTAGCAGTGCCCCCCCTCTTGTTGGGTCCTGAACCAGTTGTGAAAGGTAATTGTCTCTCATAGTATTCAAAAACCTATTACCTTTGCTGGAACTGCAGGTTTCTGTTCCCCAATGTATTTCAGGGTAGTTGAAGTCCCCCCATAATAATGACTTCTCCTTGAGTCGCAGCTTCATCTATTTGCTTTATGAGGATATTCTCTGTTGCTTCCATTATTTTTGGAGACTTATAAAAAACCCCTATCAGTAATTTATTATTTTTCCCCCCTCCCTTTATCTCTACCCACAGGGACTCTACATTTTCATTAGATTCATATATATTATCACGAAGGATGGGTTTTAAGGATGATTTTACATATAAACACACGCCTCCCCCTCGCTTATTTGTTCGGTCATTTCTGAACAGACTATAGCCCTGTAAATTAACCGCCCAGTCATGGCTCTCATCCAGCCATGTCTCAGATATCCCCACCATGTCATAATTATGTTCCAACAGCATTAACTCCAATTCCTCCATTTTGTTGGCAAGGCTTCTGGCATTAGTATACATGCACTTTATGTATCTCTCTGTACCTCTATTCTTTCTTAAATTATTAACTGTTCTAACCCCACCCCCCATGCCACCCCCACCCCCAATTTCATTATTTGTGCCCAGGTCTCTATCTGCACTATTTTCCCCTCCTATAAAAGGAATACCCTCCCCCCCGTCCCTAGTTTAAACACTCCTCCAACCTTCTAGCCATTTTCTCCCCCAGCACAGCTGCACCCTCCCCATAGAGGTGCAGCCCGTCCCTAGCGTAGAACCTGTAGCCAACTGAGAAGTCGGCCCAGTTCTGCAGGAACCCAAACCCCTCCTTCCTACACCAATTCCTGAGCCACTTATTAACCTCCCTAATCTCCCGTTGCCTCTCTGGCGTGGCACGTGGTACAGGAAGTATTTCCGAAAATACCACCTTGGAGGTCCTTGCTTTAAGCTTACAGCCTAATTCCCTGAAATCATCTTTAAGGACCTTCCACCTACCTCTAACTTTGTCATTTGTGCCAATGTGCACCATGACCGCTGGATCCTCACCAGCCCCTCCCAGTAATCTGTCAACCCGATCAGCGATGTGTCGGACTCGAGCGCCAGGTAGGCAGCACACCGTTCGACGATTCCTGTCTTTGTGACAGATTGCCCTATCTGTTCCCCTAATAATTGAGTCTCCCACTACCAGAACCTGTCTGGCCTGCCCTGCTCTCCTATTTCCCCCCTTACTGGAGCAGACACTCCTCCGGCTTTCAGAGGACATGCCTTGCTGCAGCAGTGCTACTCCTGCACTAACACTTGAGCGAGTAGTCACGAACACGCTCTCTCATCATTATTTATTTAGAAAATGGCCATGTGAGTTTTGCATTATACATTTTACCATCTTTTGGCCTCCAAATAAAAATAAATCGATTCTCTATTTAAATTATATTATTGGCTTTTCCTGTCTGCTGCAATGCTGTTTTTATAGCCCAAAATGGAATAAACTCCCCCATGTAAAACTGAAAAACCCAGTCAATGAGATCCATAAGGATCAGGAAAATAATTGTTATAGTAGTTATCAGAATACATGACCCTACTATGACTACATTTAGACAGTTTGATCGTAGTTGTTTAACAGATGCTTATGGGCTTTATTTAGTAGCCTGTTTAGACAGACCAACCTTCTGTTTTCCATTGCGTCTATGAAGTCTATGACATCAACTGATTAAAAACTGACTAGCTGAATCCTTCTAAGCTCTAAGGGTTTCCAATTATCATCCAGTTTAAGTAGCTTTAAGTTTTATACCAGATATTGGTTTGTAAGTATGTCTTAATGACGGAAATTAAATACGGAACTATAGAACACTTACATTTTTCATGATACAAGTTGAGCAGATGCCAGGACACTAGAGCTTATTGATGGCCCACCCTACCTGGTGTCCTGAGCATCTGAAGGGCATAGAAAGGGGTAATGATTAAGTGATTACTTATTATCAGGTCCAGAAGTAACAGAATTAACATTTTACAGCTAGATACAAAATGCCTTAATTTTGCCAAACAGTGCTTCACTCTATACAAAGAACATTGACAATAAATCAGCATTCTCAGAATACATGTCTTCTAGATGGAAAGACTTCAGATTTCAAGGCCAGCTTCAGCCCAATTTAACTTAAAATATTCAGTGTTAATAGAGGCTGCTCTTTGTGCAGCTTGTGCTGGAAATTAGCTGCTAGAAAAATCGTTCTTTCTTCTTATTGGAGATGACAAGGCATGCTTCTCTTCGCTGCACAAGCAAAGACTTCTATCCGCTTTATCACTAACAGTATCTCGTATAGCAAATTAAGGATCGCGAATAGGATTCAGCGCTACAAAAGGTCTGAAAAGATCTTTGTTATAAGTTTAAATGTGAGCAGTCGGGGCTGCTCCTCTGTGCCTTTCTTTAAATATAGAAGACTCTCAGACTTCCATTGCACAGAGGTTGTAAATTAAATCAAAAGACTTTTTCTTACACAATAACAACTCCAATTAATGAATACTTTTTATAGAGAGTGATGGACGTGGATCTGAAATCTTTGTTCTATAATATTCAATCTGTTAAAGTTCTTAATAAAGTTCAAATGAATAATGTATGTGAATAATTCCTAGGTTTCTTATATGTTACTTGTGTGCTCAAATTAGAAGTAGCATATTCAACCATATAAGTGTTAGTCACACTGACATCACTTTGACACATGGTAAGGTTTTAATACTAGAGGTTAGAACCATCCAGATTTGGGTATAGCTTGACACTGGTGGGATGGATTTTAAACTTTTTCCAAAAAAGTGTTTATTAAGTACGCAATGTTTTTTATATGCACTATCGCTTCCACTTATTTACTTACAGCAAGGTATATGTTAATTTTGTTTCTGTCTTAGGTTTTGTTTGTTTAATGGTCAGTGTGTACATGCTCCTATTTTGCATGTATACCAATGTGGCGCCCCTGAGGGTCCGGTCGCCACAGAGGTACTGCACCTCATCCAGAGGTGTGGTATCCCACACTCAGGTAAGGAGGGGACATCACAGAGGACTCCTATCACTTGCACTCAATACACACCAGACTGGCCAGGAAAGGGTGTTGGGAGGCAGGGGGGAATGGTTGGTAGAGTGGGAAGAGCTTAGTAGTGGAGTGATAGTTGGGCATCCAATCAGAGTGAGAAAAATGACAGTTGGTGGGAGGAGTGAGCTCTGAAGTAAATAGATCTTTCCAGAGGGTAGTCAGTCGGTGACAGAACAGCGGAGGAGCAGGACTGACAGAGTGAGAGTCCGAGTCAGTGAAAGAACCATCTAGAAGGAAGCTCCTAAGAGAAGAGAAGGGGTCCTAGGGGCATGGATCGTGCGTTAAGCCAACCGTGGGACCCGCATCCTGAAAGAGAGGACCAGGCCGCAGTGAGTAAGCCGGCCCCTCAGGCTAGTGGAGTACTACAAGGCTCAGCTAGAAAGCCGGAGGCCGAGGTAACTTTAAGTGCCTCGGCCACAACCATATACATTCCTGGCAAAGATGGCTGTAGAGGATCCCGGGGCCTGACCCACGTCGCTCGGTGAGATCCGTGGCTGCCGGCTTGGGGACACTGTGTGTGAAGACGCAGAGCAGGAGTGAGAGGAGAATACAGCGCAGAGAGATGGCTTAGAAAGGTTAACACAAAGAGGAGTCCTGAAAGGTGTACCCAATTTACCTGGGAGTTGGCTGGACCCCTCACCCAGAGGACACGGTACCAAGTGGGTCATCGTGTAACAAGAAGCGTGAGTAAAAACCCAGAAACTGCACCCAACTGTGTCCTTTGTCTTATTACATCTCTCCTGCCTCACACTGCAAACAACACCATCACCGTCACCTGCTCAACTGCCCTGGGACACAGCTCTAACTGTGGAGAGCTATACCATCCCTGCTGCCCTAACACCGTCCCAGAAGATCTGCAGAGCTGCGTCGGCTTAACACCTGTATCGCCGAATACCACAGGTGGCGTCACGAATCCCCTTTTCCCCTATTAATTATCCTACCCCTTCATCTGAACTTCCATCATTAACATTGGACCCCCAGGACCACGGACGGGATCACCATCACCACCGTGACACACTTCCCGTTCAAAAGAGCCTGAAAGGCTCGGTACCGAGTACCCCCGGCCCTACTGGGCGTTCCACCAACTTATAGTCCAGTTAATTCTTTTGGTTACATATAAGTGTTGTGTAGGAGTTCTATTTCAGACAAGAAAGCTAAAGAGTCAAAATACTAAGTTTGATGCTGGCTATAGTCACTTTTCATGGAAAAGCTATAAAGCAGGGGGATCAAGTCCGGGATCAAAATTGAGTGTGCGTCATAGGCAAAGGTGTAATATAAAAGAGTAAATGGTTCACAGTCCAAGGTCAAAAGTCCAAAACAGTAGCAGATTGAGACAAAGGGGTTAGGCAAATGAATAGTGAAAAGGCAAAGTGCGAGGTGAGGCAGCAAAAGGTCAGAACAGTAAAACACAGAAGCACAAGGCACACACACCACCGAGCAAAGCTGGCTAAATAGCCAGCCAATCACCCTGAAAGGGAGATACCTGGAGAAAACCCAGCAGGACCAAACTGTGATCCATGCAGATCTCCTCTAGAGCAGTGATGTTTTGGGACTGTCGCTGGGCAACACAGACTTTCAAATCCCTCCAAAGGTTTTCTATGGAGTTGACATCTTGAGACTGGCTAGGCCACTCCAGGACCTTCATATGCTTCTTACTAAGCCAGTCCGTTGCCCTGGTGATATGCTTGGGATCATTATCAGGCTGAAAGATCCATCCATGTTTCATCTTCAATGAACCTTGCTGAAGGAAGGAGGTTTACACTCAAAATCTCATGATACATGGCCCCATTCATTCTTTGATGTACACGGATCAGTCATCCTGGTCCCTTTGCAGAGAAACAGCCCAAAAACAAGATGTTGCCACCCCCATGCTTCACAGTAGGTATGGTGTTATTTGGATGCAACTCAGCATTCTGTCTCCTCTGTTATGAATGAGTCACCGTAGGAGGCAAAAACAGAAATACTAGCTAAGTTCAGAAAACCAGAGAAGTTGGCAGCTATCGGATTGCAGACCCCTGAACCTATCAACAACAACTAGCAGTAGCCGTGGGGGGTTCCTACGATGCCCTAGACCCCTCGATCACAGCCGGAGAACTAAATAGCCTAAAGACAGAAAGGGAAATCTAAACTGCCCCAGAGTAGACCCCAAAGCAATAGGCAGCCCCCAACATACAATGACGGTGAAGCAAGATGAAAAAAACACTCACACAGATAGAAAGATAGGCTGAGCAAATGATGGGGCCCAAGCTAACTAAATAGGACAGGATAGAAAAGCTGCTGTCTGCAATCCGCCAAAACCCTATCAAAACAAGAGCCAACAGACTGATAGGGAAAAAAGCCCTGAAGACGCTAGGCTTCAAAAAGACTATATCAGTACTCAGGTATTTTCTGAAGACAGAGCAAAAAGGAATTCAGCTCACCCCAGCAGGGAATGGCAGAAATCCAGAAAAACAAGGAAAAACAAAACCAAAACACAAATGCAAAAAGCAGAGCAGAAAACTTAGCTTTTGAGGAGCAGGAATCAGACTGGTCTCCTAGAATCCCTCTGAGAAATCACCAGCAAGGCAGAAGGGCGTCGGCTGCCTTATATCCAGTCAGCAATTCCAGTCACCCAGTCATCATCATCCTGCTCAGGTGCTTGGTAATCAGCCTCACTATCTTCCTTCACCAGAAGAGGGAGTTCATCAGACCTCAATGGTGAAGGGGAAAATGAACTCACAACACTCCTCCAAACATGACGAGTTTTGTTTCTACCAAACAGTTCTACTTTGGTTTCATCAGACCATATGACATTCTCCCAATATTATTCTGGATAATCCAGATGCTCTCTAGCAAACTTCAGACGGGCCCCGACATGTACTGGCTTAAGCAGGGGGACACGTCTGGAACCGTAGGATCTGTGTCCCTGGCGGCGTAGTGTGTTACTGATGGTAGCCTTTGTTACGATGGTCCCAGCACTATGCAGGTCATTCACTAGATCCCCCGTGTGGTTCTGGGATTTTTGCTCACCGTTCTTGTGATCATTTTGACCTCAAGGGGTGAGATCTTGCATGGAGCCCCAGATCGAGGGAGATTATCATTGGTCTTGTGTGTCTTCCATTTGCTTATTATTGCTCCCACAGTTGATTACATCACAACAAGCTGCTTGCCTATTGCAGATTCAGTCTTCCCAGCCGGTGCAGAGCTACAATTTTGTTTTTGGTGCCCTTCAACAGGTGTCTTTTATACTGATAACAAATTCAAACAGGTGCCATTACTACAGATAATTAGTAGAGGACAGAGGAGCCTCTTAAAGAAGAAGTTACAGGTCTGTGAGAGCCACAAATCTTGCATGTTTTTAGGCTACCAAATACTTATTTTACACCATAAATTGAAAAATAAATCTTGCCAAACAAACAAGGTGATTTTCTGGATTTGTTTTCTCATTTTGACTCTTATAGTCTACTTATGATATCAATTACAGACCTCTCTCATCTTTTTTAGTGGGAGAACTTGCACAATTGGTGGCTGACAAAATGTTTTTTCCCCACTGTATATCCTTGAAGGGCGCTGATATTGACGGATTTTTATATTGTCCTGACTAACATATTGCAAGCAAGGTATCCTCAAAGAAAGATGTACAAGAAAGGTAAAGATAATGGATCATCAGCAAAATACAATTTACTTCAAAAAGCTTTTGTTATAACCATTTAGAGTCGGTGGGGTATCGGGGAAATCCCCGGTGGGCCCTTGCAGTGGACCAGAGAGATAGTGTTGGGAAGAAAAAGAGGTTGAAAAAAGTCTGCGTTTTTTAGGGGCACAGAGTATGTGCAGGGGCGTGCGCATGCAGAGTTCATTATCTGAACCGCCGCGTCGCACGTCCCGATGAACACTGATGGCGTATGACATCAGCGTCATGCACCGCATGCGATGGATGCACACACATCAGCCGCCAGCCTTTGCTAGATCGGTGGCCATTTTAATATGATCGCATCAGATCTGTAAAGGAGGATGCTGCGCTATGTCAGGAGAGCAGGCAGGTAGATGGACTCTTTTTTTTCCTTTCGTTCATGGTGTGAGGGCCAGGAAGGATATGTGGGGGGCCAGGATGGATATATGGGGTAGCCAGGATGGACATATGAGGGATCCAGGATGGCTATTTGGGAGAGGCTGGACAATGGACCACAATATATATATGTGGGGTCACAATGGATATATGGGGACCAGGATGGATATATGGGGGGTAGGATGGATATATGGGGGGCCAGGACAAGGGGCCAGGGCCGATATATGGGGGAACCAGGATGGATATATGGTGGGCAGGACAAGGGGCCAGGATGGGTATATGGGGAGCGAGGATGGATATATGGGGGGCCAGGATTGATATATGGGGGGCCAGGACATGGGACCAGGATGGATATATGTAGATGCCATGATGGATAAACGAGGGAGTGGGGATTGATATGAGGCCAGGACAAAGGACTAGGATGGATATATATGTCCAGCCCCAGGATGGATAAATGAGGAAGCCAGGATGGATATATGGGGGAGCGAGGATGGATATATTGGGTCAGGAAAAGGGACATATGGGAGCCAGGATGGATATTTGGGGGGCCAGCATGGGAATGTGGGGGTCAGGACAAGGGACCAGGTTGGATATATGGGGATCTAGGATGGATATATGGAGTGACAGGATATATATAGGGGTCAGAACAAGGGACAAACGGGGCCCATTATGCAGATCTGGGGGGCAGGATGAATATCTGGGTGCCAGGCGGCACATATGGTGCCAGGATGGACAAAAAACATAGAAAGTCAGGCTGGACAAGGGACATAAGGGGCCTGTTTGGGGCATATTATAAAATAAAGGGGGCCAGGCTGGAGCATATTATAAAATAAAGATGGCCAGGCTAGGGAAGATTATTAAAGGGGGCCAAGATGAGGAACTTAATTACTTTTTGGGGGCCAGAATGAAGGACATGCTATATTAGTTTATGGTGACAAGTGGGGGACATAATTTCTTTAGGGTCCAATTGGGGACATTATTATTGTAATATAATTTACTTTTTAGGAAACTGTTTTCCATGGAGGGAACAAAAGGGGGGTCCTCTTACAGTGCAGGGTGGCACTAAGTCTCTTTTTTTCTTCATCTGACATAGTGTAGAAAGAAGTCAGGCAAAAAGTGGGGAATGTGCTCTGGAAAGGTTCAGCTGTGTGTTATTTTCTGCAGAGACGAGTCCTGGCTAGAAGAAGTGATGACGGTCCCTGCTGGATGAAGAAGAAAAGCAAAGATGAAGGACTTCAACTACAGACATCCCTGGTGAGTCAGTGTATTACATGTACATGCATACCATACACTATACACTGTGTTCAGAACTCTTGTGAATAATGTCACCAGTGATCACTGTATTACTTGTACATTGACACTATATACAAAGCTCTTGAAAATAATGTCACTAGTGATCACTGTATTAACTGTACACTGGCACTATATACAGAGCTCCTATGTATAATGTCACTGGTGATCAACGTATCACCTGTACACTATACATTTAATTAAAGAGCTCCTGTGTATAATGTCACTGGTGATCACTGTATAATCTGTACACTATACACTATATACAGAGCTCCTGTGTATAATGTCACTGATGATCACTGTATTACCTGTACATTATACACTGTATACTATATACAGAGATCTTGTTTGTAATGTCACTGGTGGTAATAACAGTGTTGTTAGTGTTGTGATTTGTATTCATGATCAGTATTGTAGTATTCGGTCACTATGTGGTGGTAATTTGTGGTCTGGTCACAGTATGGTGGTGTTTGTCCCTTGTATGTGGTATTACTCATTCACTATGTGGTGGAATATGTAGTCTAGTTATGGTGTGGCAGTATTTCTCTTTGCATGTAGTATTATTTGGTTGCAATATGCTAGTAATATGTGGTATTATTCGGTCACTACGTGGTCTGCTCATGGTGTGGCAGCATTTGTTCCTTGCATGTGGTATTATTCGGTCACTATGTGGTCTGGTCGTGATGTAATGTGTTTGTGTTCTCCTGTGAAAACAAGTAATAACCTCTCCACAGGTTAAGTGATGATGTTTTGATTGGTGGAGGTCTGACTGCTTGGACCCAATCAGCAGAATGTGGAACTTTTATCCCCATTAGACTGGACTGGCATGTTTGAATTGACCATTGATCCATTCATTCCCTCAGTGGCTGTGAGTGCTGCACTTGTTTTTTTTTTCTTGAAGCCCCAAAGAGAATGAATGGAGCTGCGGTCAAACATCCCACCTGCAGTTCCAATTTAAAATGGGATAAATGTCTTATCAGGAATAAAACTTCCTCATTCTTCCAATCGGTGCAGTTTCTAATAGTCGGACCTAAGTGATCACCTAACAGCTTACAGATATTTGCATATACAGTAGCTGTAGGGTAAGCTCCTATGGTCAATTCCTCCTGTGGGCCCAGACACCCCAGTTCAACCCTGCAACCACCATTTTTTATATTTCAAAAGTGTATTTACATGACTCTTCATAGAAAAAAAAATTGTACTGTCTTTTGTCGTGCTCACCTTCTCCAAGTGTTCCTTCTTTTATTCTTGTGCTTTCTTCCTCTCGTCAGCTTCAGAAGTTCATAAGCCGTGGAGAAAAATAAAATTCCATTTCCTTTATTGAAGCGTTTCATTAAAACATATAAACAGCTCCACTCACATGGTTTTAGATAAAATACTTAAAATGTGATGCTAAACATGCTTGCTAAATAACCAGACTGGTTGGATAGCATGCTTTTACGCTTTATTTAACACCATGCTTACTCGTGTGTTTATATATTTTCATGAAATTTGTTAGTAAAGGAGTTGCAATTTAGTTAAGTATGTGCTGGACCTTAACTTTTGCAAGACCATAAAATCTACTTTCAAATTCACTCTAGGCACTAGATAAGACACAATACACAATACACATATCATTTTTATATTCTGCATCTAATCTATCAGCTTAGCTGTGTATACTGGGGTTTAGTCAACCAAGAGTAGGAAATTCAATGGCAGATCACTGGAATGCTAGAGAAGATAAATCATGTCACTGCCACTAAAACTTCTCTTGGTGTTTTATAGTACAGTGTCTACTGTATATACAGCTCTGGCAAAAATTAAGAGACCACCACATCAAAACCCTGTCATGGACAGCCCATTCTCCAGACCTGAACCCCATTGAAAACCTCTGGAATGTAATGAAGAGGATGATGGATAGTCACAAGCCATCAAACAAAGAAGAACTGCTTAAATTTTTGTGCCAGAAGCAGTGTGAAAGACTGGTGGCAAGCATGCCAAGACGCATGAAAGCTGTTTTTAAAAATCACGGTTATTCCACAAAATATTGCTTTCTGAACTCTTCCTGAGTTAAAACATTAGTAGTATTGTTGTTTCTAAATGATTATGATCTTGTTTTTTTATTATTATTTGAGGTCTGAAAGCACTTTTTTTTTAAAAAAAAATTTGACCATTTCTCCTTTTCAGAAAAAAACAAACAAAATTTATTGCTTGGAAATTCAGATACATGTTGTCAGAAGTTTGTAGACTAAAATAACAATCTACATTTTACTCAAAAATATACCTATAAAGAGAAAAATCTGACAAACTGAACATTTGGAAGAGGTCTCTTAATTTTTGCCAGAGCTGTATATATATAGCACAGCCCTGAAATGTATATTCATGGTCCCATAATGTTGTTCATCAATATGACATAATCAAAGACCTTCTAACATAATAGCGTTGGTTACAAGAATTCCAGTTCATGAATAATCAAAAAGTCATCATCAATTAGCAGTTTTGGCTAAAAGAGGGGGTGAAGACACGGGAGGGGTCAATGGGTGCTCTCGTCTGCTGGCTCAAGACCGCATGGACCAGGGATCATAGCCTATTCCATGTCTTCTATGAGAATAAACTCCACAATCCCCATACCATCCTTGTACACATCAGCATAGCAGACATCTCCAGCTTCTCTCATATGATCTTTTAGATCCTGCCAACTTCCCGAGAGGGGGAGTTCTGACACGAGGACTCTGTATTCAGTTCACCGGGAAGGTGATCTGTTCCTCCAGCAGATTCCTTCATAACCTTCCCCAGGTCTCCAGCTTGACCTAGGAAACTCCACATGTAATCGACGAGAACCGTACTTGTATTCATTGATTCCACTCAATGCATCCTCCGCATCCCACAGATTCTGGAAGCTGATGAAGCAAATGGTGTGGTACTGCCTCCCCATGATTCTTCAGCTCGATGGCATGGATCCACCCATACTGATGGAACAACTTTTCCAGCTCCTCCCATACACTGACCGATAAATTGCCCATGTAAATGCGCCCATTGCCTAAGTGTTGACCCCCAGGCCGGAAGAAGCCCACTTGGCGGCCTGATAAATGGTGTTTTGGTGGGACAATTTCTGGGCCAGCTAGGGTGATGGAGGACCCAGAGGTCCCTGGGCCTTGACATCACTGACCTTGACTGGCTGGAGGTGGCTATGAAGGTTGGCTGGTGTAGGGTGGTCAACCAGGATGGATGAACACAGAACTTAAGCACATGCTAAAAAGGAAGAAAAAAATGTTTATAAAATGGAAAGAGGGAGGCATATCTAAAGAAGAATATAATGCTGTCTGCAGAACCTGCAGGGCACAAATCAGATTATTAAAGCTGAAAATGAATTGAGACTTGCAAGAGATGTCAAAAGCAATAATAAAGGATTTTGGGGATATGTCAAAAGTAAAAGAAAAGTCAAAGATGCTATAGGATTTTTACAGGATGAAAATGATGAAATGGTAAGACAGGATGTTGAGAAGGCTGAACTTTTAAATTACTATTTTGCATCTGTTTTCTCTCAGAAAGGAAATGTAACATCAACTGTTATTCACTGTCCTATTAAGGGAATAGAAGAATCCAGGATATTTATAAACAGAAAGATAGTGAGGAAACATTTAGCTAACCTAAATGAATTCAAGTCTCCAGGTCCAGATGAATTACACCCCAGAGTACTGAAGGAGATAGCAGAAGAAATTTTTGAACCCCTCTCCATAATCTTTGAAAATTCTTGGAGAACAGGAGAAGTGCCAGAAGACTGGAGAAGAGCAAATGTTGTTCCTATCTTCAAAAAGGGGAAGAAGGTGGACCCAGGCAACTATAGGCCGGTGAGTCTGACTTCTATACCAGGAAAGATCTTTGAACAAATTATTAAACAACATGTATGTCAATACCTGAATAAGAATGAAGTGATTAAACAGAGTCAGCATGGGTTTGTAACTAATAAGTCATGTCAGACTAATTTAATTTCCTTCTATGACGGTATTACTGATTGGGTGGATCAAGGAAATGCTGTAGATATAGTATATCTTGACTTCAGCAAAGCATTTGACAAAGTCTCTCATACAATCCTTATTGAAAAAATGACTAAGTATGGAATGGACAAGGCAACTGTTAGGTGGATTCATAACTGGCTTAGTGATCGGACCCAAAGAGTGGTCGTAAATGGCTGCACATCCAGTTGGAAGAATGTCTCAAGTGGGGTACCACAGAGCTCTGTCCTGGGCCCTGTATTGTTCAACATCTTTATCAACGATTTAGATGAAGGAATTGAGGGTAAACTGATTAAATTTGCTGATGACACAAAGCTAGGAGGGATAGCTAATACTAGAGAAGAGAGAGAGAGGATTCAAAAAGATTTAAATAAACTGGAGAAGTGGGCAGCAACTAACAGAATGGTTTTTAACAGGGAGAAATGCAAAGTACTACATCTGGGCAATAAAAATGAAAAAAGCATATATAGAATGGGAGGAATAGGGCTAAGTGACAGCACATGTGAAAAAGACTTGGGTATACTAATAGATCACAGACTGAATATGAGTCAACAGTGTGATGCAGCAGCAAAAAAGGCAAATGCAATTCTAGGATGTATTAACAGAAGCATACAGTCTAGATCATGTGAAGTAATTATTTCCCTCTATTCCTCTTTGGTCAGACCTCATCTGGAATATTGTGTCCAATTTTGGGCACCACATTTTAAAAAAGACATCAACAAACTGGAGCAAGTTCAGAAAAGAGCGACCAGAATGGTGACCGGTCTGCAAACCCTGTCTTATGAGGAAAGGTTGCAGGATTTGGGAATGTTTAGTTTGCAAAAGAGAAGACTGAGAGGAGACTTAATAGCTGTCTACAAATATCTAAAGGGCTGTCACATTGTAGAAGGATCAACTTTATTCTCATTTGCACAAGGAAAGACTAGAAGCAATGGGATGAAGCTGAATGGGAGGAGACACAGATTAGATAGATATTAGAAAAAACTTTTTGACAGTTAGAGTGATCAATGAGTGGAACAGGCTGCCACGAGAAGTGGTGAGTTCTCCTTCAATGGAAGTCTTCAAACAGAGGCTGGACAGACATCTAACTGGGATGATTTAGCGAATCCTGCTTTGAGCAGGGGGTTGGACCAGATGGCCCAGGAGGTCCCTTCCAACTCTACGATTCTATGATTCTATGATCTGCCAGATAGTGTAAGCAAGGTATATCACTTCATCCTTTGCTGGTGTATCCCGGGGCAGTTACCATCAGACCCTGATGGCTCGTCTTGGCAGATGTTGACTGGATGGGCCGGCAGATAGGCTCTAGGAATCGGTCCCCAGCCCTGCAGACAATCTTTGGCCATGTGTTCAAAGTGCCCGCACATGTAACGGCACAGTGGGTTGGCAAATCATGGGTAATATTTGTAAACCTTTGTCCTGGTGGGGTTTCTGCTGGGTAGTGGGATAGTCCTGTTCGCATGGTTGGTGGCAACTTGAATCTTTGGTTGAGGGGTCTCCTGGAATCGGTGGGCATACCGTATCCCCAATGGGGATGATTGGCTGTAAACTCGGTGGCCAATCGGGCTGCTTGTTCTGGGGTTTCGAGCTTCCAGTTGGCTAACCACTCTTGTATTTCTGAGGCCATTTTCTCTAAAAGTTGCTTGAGCACAACGACATCCCAGAGGGCATACATGGAGTGGGCAGCCTTACCATCAAGCCAGTGGTTGCAGTTCCATCATAGTTGACTGCCAAATTCTACATAGGAGACCCCTTGGGGAGGCAATGTCTGGAACTTGGTGCAATATCTTTCAGGGTGATGGTAAGAAGGAACAACAGGGTGTCCTTAATAGTCCAATAGTCCAGACAGTCCTGAGGCCCAAGAAATCATACAGCATCCAGTGTCAGGCCAGTCTAACTAGTCCACAAATATTTTGCCCAATCAGCTATGGGCATCTTGTGCATCATCATTATGGTCTCAAAGCTTTTCAGATGTTCACAAAACCGCTGTGTTGGACTCATTAAACACTGGCATGTCTCTGTAGCGAAAATGATTTCCTTGGTGGTGGGACATCTTGGAGGTAGGGTATGGCATTTGTGGTAGGGGTACTGGAACTTCCAAAACTGAAGGAATGACACAAGCCCTCGCCTCACTTGAGATTCCAGGTCCCAATGCAACCAACAATTCCTGAATTTGGGCTGTTGGTAACTGGGTATTTGATTCCAGAATACCACTGGATCCTAGATTTGGCAAGCAGTTTAATTCCACTGGGTCCACGTCAGCGGAGTTTTCATCATCCTCCATGATGTTCTGAGCATCCTAAAGGACTAAATAATGTATCAAATGCGACTGTCGGTGGCCCCTTACTTGAAGCTGGCACGACTCCTGAAGTCTCCGTTTGTTGTTGCAGCTGTATATACCCTCTGGCCCTCCTCCGAAGGCCGGGCTGATGGGGTTAGACATGGTAGCATACAAAACATTCTATGTATGCCTCACCTATGGTCTGCTGGGTCTGTCTGTATGCCTCCCTGGTTGTAGAGTCCTGGATGGTGTCTGAGAACATCAGTCCCCTGCAGCTCCCCCACATCTGGTAGGCTGAGTAGTATCCCACTGCTGCCACTAAGCGTAAAGACTTGGGGGGTCAGTGGATGCTCTCATCTGCTGGCTTGAAACCGCATGAACCAGGGATCATCCCACTGAATGCCCGCTCTCCTTTTACTGTGGTCATAATACTACTCAGACAACAGGGTGAGGGTATAACAGTGTGGGAATAATTTATTAAATCACTACCAAACAATAGCATATAGAGCAGTTCCAGCAATTACCCAAGATGGTCCACATTACAGAGTCTCACACTTCCGCTGGCTCAACGGGATTAGGGCAACTTCAACTTTGGGGCTCCCAGGGCTGACTACCCCAGCAGTGGCACTCCACTTTTGTTGGGCACCCAGCAAGAGAAGGTAATGACAAGCTTAGGAAGCTAACAGTCCATTGATGTATGAGGCCATGTGACTTGATTGTCTCAACCTGGATTCTTCAAATGTCTTTGAGGGTTCAGTGAATGTCAATGAAGCAGCTCTGTATTTCATCATTTGGAGCTATGATGCTATGACTACTGTAATGTAGAGTCTCTCTAAACATATGCTGATCCTCCTTTTTATAGTTCACAATTCTTGTTCAGGCATTCATCCTCAGGCTTGTGGGAAGGTGGAAGGAGGCCATCCCTCACTGCTGGAGTGTTCAAACAACATGAATAGAATGTCCTTCATTAGAGTTGAGCGACTTTTGTTTTTTTATGGTCGAGTTTCGTTTCGTGAAACCCGACTTTTCCAAAAGTCGGGTCGAGCAAGATCGGCCGATTATAGGGAAAAGTCGGGGTCGTCCCGAAACACGAAACCCAATGTAAGTCAATGGGGAATAAAAGTCGGCAGTGAGAGGAGGACAGGAAACACACCTACAGTGCTCATTTGAATGCCAAAAGCATCAATTCTTCTTACTTAAGCTGGTCAACCTTAATTAACTTCATAATACAAGTTACGCATTGAAAAATGGGGGTTATTTGGCTAAAGTTGTGGGGGGTAGGGCTGGCTCCAGGTTTTCATGTGCCCTGGGCGAAAGAGCGCCCCTTTAACACATAATACCACAACTCATCATGCTCCGATACGGCAGAGAAATAGCGGTATAGTACAATGAAAAATACTTCACTTTTTACATCTCATGACGAGGCCCATCTATTTCTCCATACAGAATCATTGGTCCCATATAATGTTTGAAACAGTATATGATGAGCTCCACATAATGCTACAGTATATGTTGGTCCCCATGGATGAAGCTCCACTGTCTTATGGGCCCAAATAATGCTCCAAACATAATGGGCCCCATTTCTAATGCTCTAGTGTATAATGGGCCCTGTAAATGCTGCTCCAGTGTCTGATGTCCACCTTTGGAATGTTCCAGTGTATGGTGGGCCCCATCTATCATTCTCCAGAGTATAGTGCTCCCCAAAAATTGCTGTCCGAACATTGAAAACAATCAAATAAGTCTCCTCGCTAGGGAATCCCTGTACTAGTCTGGACTCCTCGTCGTCCCCATCTTCCATGTCACTGCACAGTATTTCAACCTTGCAAGTGCTGTGATCCTGAGCAAGAAGGGGGGGCCCACTCGTTGGCGATAGCACTGGCACAGGGCCCCTGATAGTACGGTGGTGTGTCTGATGGCGGGTGGGCCGAACCTGCACTTTCATCTGCAGCTTCCTCTTTGTCACCGTGTAAGATGGAACTGTATATGGGAAGGGTAACCTGAGTTTCATCAGGGTCAGATTCAGGCCGTGTAGCGTGCGAGGGGAATGTAGTGGTCTGGGTCAATGTACCAGCAGATTCATCGAGCAGTGGCTGGGCATCAGTGCACTTGTGTCGCCCCCAGGAGTACGGTTGCCACAGTGGCATTACCTTCCTCCTAGGGAGTGTGATGTCATGCTTGGGAGCAACGAAGGATCTCTCTAGCAGGTTAACTGATTGGGCAGCGTTATTCCCACGAGTCATGACCCTCCAAACAGCGTTCATGAAGGCAAAGTGTTTGTTTTACGTGGGCAGTATGGTTGCAAAGCTGAACCTTAAAGGAATGTCCAGAAGGGCACCACCAGGAGTGGAGCCTACGGCGTAATTTGACTCAACACGGGCAACCTCAACCATGCCAGCTACAGAACAGATGCACACATTGCAAGCTTAATTCCGTTAACGAATGAGACTCCGTCATGCCCCGCGGTCTGAGTCCGGCTTACTAGAGGGACACGTGAGGCTCTGGCACATGAGATTGGCCAATAACTGGTGTGTCATGCCCTTACATGTCCGTGGCTGCATGTGCGCTACACTGAAAAGGCCAGCGTTTGTCACTTACAGGTGCAGATAACCCGCTGAACGTTAGTGATGGGGATCACTGATTACAATTATTACTCGCGAACGATGATTTCCCAGTAAGTGCAGGTCAACCGCAGTTCCGGAATTAGGCCTAACCGACATTCCTGAAAAAATGAAAAACTTACGTGTGCAAACCACAGGTGCTGTAGCTTGCTTAACAGCTCGCCAGCCGTTCTCACGCCCAGTATGCGTTACACGTGATTGCACAAAGGTGAGAAAGGGTACCGTATCCCCGGATAACATGTATGGATAGCGTACACATTCAAAAGATATGTCTATACATCAGGAGGCAGGCTCAGACGGTGTAAGGCCCAGTATGGCTTGCAAGTGATTGCACAAAGGTGAGAAAGGGTACCGTATCCCCGGATAACATGTATGGATAGCGTACACATTCAAAAGATATGTCTATACATCAGGAGGCAGGCTCAGACGGTGTTAGGCCCAGTATGGCTTGCAAGTGATTGCACAAAGGTGAGAAAGGGTACCGTATCCCCGGATAACATGTATGGATAGCGTACACATTCAAAAGATATGTGTCATGATCTGACAGTTTTAAATTACACTGGGTGAACTTTTTTTACTTTGGAAAGTTCCAAGGTGTCTTGACTGTCCCCGGTGGTGGTTAGTGGTATTGCACTTTAGGTTTTTGTGCACTTAATTATGGATCAGGTGTGACACCCTATAAAGGTGTGCTAGGGGTGTGCAATCACGGCCTGTGATATTGTGAGATTGTGTTCACTCTGAGTTGGAGAGCCTGGTGGAAGGATGGAGCTGGAGAGGAGTCCTGCGCAGCTTAGCCAGGGGGAAGAGTGTCAGCGATGGTGTCTGGACGAAGGGCTGGCATGGCGTTGTGGGGTCGCAGTGATGGTGTCAGCGGGAAGTGTCTGCATGGTCTGGTGGAGTGGCTACTATGGAGAGTGGCACTCACCATGTGGGACTTGGCTGCTGAGCTGGACTCAAGCATGCTTGACTTCGTGGCAGAAGCTGTACTCATCCTTGGGACTCTGTTACTAAGCAGCAACAACTGGTGGTGGACTCTGCTCCTAGGCAGCACTATGGTGCAGGATCCTGTTATGGTTATGGATCCGGGTGGAGGAGAAGACGCACGTAGGTGGAGGGCTCTGTTGCAGGAGCATAAGCACAGAGCATAAAGCTAAGTGGTGTCCCCCAGTATTGTCTCTTTCCCTCATGTGTGTTATTAGTGCAGTGGTGGGATTAGTTTCCGCACCGACCTATTCCCTAGTGAGGGTTTAGGGTCAGGGCGAGCTAGGGCGTTGAGGTACGCGTGCGGCGCCCGGTGCGAAACCGGCATAGGGAACGTTAGGAGTGCAGGGACACTGGCTCAGGGGAGCTCAGGAGGTCTCCAATTCCCTTTTCCCTATCGCAGGGCCCACCACTGTTAATGTTTCCCAGGTCCCCCTTATTATTTAAATTCGCCGTACTGGAGGCGGGGTTTCCAGAATGTTTATTAACGTGTAATACCTAAATTCGCCAGGTGGAGGCGGCGTATCCACCTGCACGTTTTATTATTTAAATGTGCCCCACTGGAGGCGGTGTATCCAGGGTCACGTGTGTCACATGGGTTCGCCTTGCGGAAACATCTGCGTCCAGACACACGTGATCATGACAATATGTCTATACATCAGGAGGCAGGCTCAGACGGTGTCAGGCACAGTATGGATTTGACGGCCCAGACTACACAGCGGAGGAGCAGGGAGAGGTAAAGATTGCAAATGCTGGGGACCTGCCCAAGCAAGGGGGGCCCACTCGTGGGCGTCGGTACTGGCACTGGGCCCCTCATAGTACGGCGGTGTGTCTGACGGCGGGTGTGCACCACCACCGTCAGAGACACTTGATTGCACTATGAGGGACCCTGTGCCAGTGCCCACGCCCAAGAGTCGGCCTACCCACCTGTCCAGGGCAACGGCACTCGCACGGTGTCGTGCGCTAGGTGGTGACCCCGGCCATGGGGGGGGAGGCAGCACAGTTAGGGAGTTTTAGAAAGTGGCATATGTTGATGTTGGACATTCAGCTGATGCAAAAGGCGAAATTGGTCAAGTCCCAGGAAGAGGTGGACCAAAGCAAGCCATTTTTCTGTCACCCTATGTGTCATCAGGGGAAGGTGGGACAAAATCCTTGGAAACCCATGCATGGTTCATTTTAATGAAGGTTAGATCATCCACATTTTGGGTTGACAGACGGGTCCTTTTTTCTGTCAGGATTGATCCAGCTGCACTGAAGACTCTTTCCGATAGCACACTTGCAGCTGGGCAAGCGAGCTCCTGTAAGGCATATTGTGCCAATTCAGGCCAGGTGTCCAGTTTAGCAGCCCAATAGTCAAAGGGGAATGACCTGTGTGGGAGAACATCGATATGGGAGGAAAAGTAGTTTGTAACCATAGTTGACAACTGCTGTCTCCTGTCACTTTCCATCGATGCTGTATTACCAGTTGTGTGAGCGGTACTTGAAAAATCAGTCCACAACATTGTCATGAAACCCCTGTCTCCAACGCCACTTCTGCTGTGTGCACCATGAACACCTCTGCCAAGCTGCCCCCGGCCCGTACGGCTCGTGTGAGAACCATCACCGCTGCTGTGTGCTGGGAATGCCTCAAGCAACCGATTTACCAGAGTTGCTTGTTTATTAGCCAATATTAGCTCAAGGTTCTCCTGTGGCATGACGTTTTGTAATTTGCCTTTATAGCGTGGATCCAGGATGCTGGCCAACCAGTAGCCGTCATCGTTCATCATTTTGGCAATGCGGGGGTCCCTTTTTAGGATCCGCAAGGCATAATCTGACATGTGGGCCAATGTTCCCAGTGTCAATGATGCACTGCGAGTGCTGGTTGGAGGAGCACTTTCTGGCAAATCCACATCCCTCCAGTCACGCACAAACCCTGTACCAGACCTTGCCACGCCAACATTTTCACTTGCCCCACGAAATGCATCCTCCTCCCCTAAGTAATCATCCCCATCATCATCCTCCTCCTCCTCTTCTTCCTCCAACTCGTCCAGGAGAGGTCCCTGAGCAGACAATGGCTGAATGTCATCAAGGATTCCCTCCACCTCTTCCTCCTCGTCAACATTGGCTGCAGACGCCTGCTCCTTAAGTTGCGTCAAAGTTTGCATGAGCAGACACATAAGTGGGATGCTCATGCTTAGGATGGCGTCGTCTGCGCTTACCAGCTGTGTGCATTCCTCAAAACACTGAAGGACTTTACAGAGGTCTTTCAGCTTCGACCACTGCACACCTGTCAACTCCATGTCTGCTCTCAAAGTGCCTGGCCGTGTATCCTCCCACAAATGCATTATGGCCTGCCTCTGCTCGCACAGCCGCTCCACCATGTGCAGGGTGGAGTTCCACCTTGTTGCAATGTCGATAATGAGGCGGTGGTTGGGAAGGTGGAGCAATCGCTGCAGCTACTGCATACGAACGGAGTGTACAGGCGACCGGCGGTGTGCGCGCACAGTCTTCGCACCTTATGGAGCAGGGCTGTTAACTCCGGATAATTTTTGAGGAAGCACTGCACCACCAGGTTCAAGGTGTGAGCCAAGCAAGGTATGTGGCTGAGTTTTGAAAGGGCTATGGCTGCCACAAAATTACGGCTGTTATCACTAACTACCTTGCCTGCCTCAAGATGTACACTGCCCAGCCATGACTCAGTTTGTCGCTTCAAGTACTCGGCCAGCACCTCGGCGGTGTGTCTGTCGCCCAAACACATCATCTGCAACACAGCCTGCTGACGCTTTCCACTAGCTGCTCGATAGGGGGACACCTCGTGTGCAACAGTAGCAGCTGCAGATGGAGTGCTCGTACGACTGCGCTCTGTGGACGAGCTTTCGCTTCTGGAGGAGGAGGAGGAGGGTGGAACGCCTACAGCCTACTGTTTCCTATACCGTGGGCTAGGCAGCACTGTCCCACCACCGCTGTCCCCTGTGGACCCTGCATCCACCACATTAACCCAGTGAGCAGTGATGGACACGTAATGGCCCTGGCCATGCCGACTGGACCATGCATCAGTTGTGAGGTGCACCTTTCCACTCACTGACTGCTTGAGTGCATGGACAATGCGGTCTTTCACATGATGGTGGAAGGCTGGGATGGCTTTGCGAGAGAAGTGGCGACTGGGTAGGTCATAGCGTGGTACTGCATAGGCCATGAGTTCGCGGAAAGCTGCGCTTTCCACCAACCGATAGGGCATCATCTCAAACGAGATTAGTTTGGCAATGTGGGCGTTCAAACCCAGTGTACGCGGATGAGAGACTGAGTACTTTCTTGACCTACTCATAGTGTCTGGGAGGGTGAGCTGGACTTGAGAGCTGCATATGGTAGAAGTAGCAGTGGACAGGGCGGACTGACAGAGGGTTGATGATGGTGATGGAGTTGGTGTTCTTTCTGATGGCCTAGATTCAGTATTTCGTTGATATAACAGTGGGATTCCCTGACTGCTGTGGCCTTGCAACGACACCTCAACATTTGCTGCTGTGCTAACCGGTGGGCTTACAGTGGGGGAAACAATGTAGCGTTGCTGACTACCTTCTTTGTGATCAGTTGCACATGTGGCACTTGAGGTTTGGTGTTGTGTCCACGCTTGCAAGTGCATGCTGGTTAAATGTCTAAGCATGCAACTGGTATTCAAATTTTTCAGATTTTTCCCTCGGCTAAAGGTCTTTGCGCACTTCTTATAGATAACCTTGGCCTGATCATGAGGATTTTGTTCAAAAAAGTGCCACACTGCACTCTTCCTACTTTAGCAGACATTTTGCGGCCTAGCACGCTGTGATGTTTTGACCCTCTGGACAAGCTGTCCAGCAGCTCTTTTGATTTTTGGAACCTGTCTTTGGAGTGCTCTGTGCCTGCCAGATAACAGCTGTTGCGATGTTGATGTCTGCTGTGGATGCTCTCTCCTCATCTGAGCTATTAGAAGCAGCACCCTCTTCCTCCAATGGATGCCAATCTGGGTCAACAACTGGGTCATCCATCACCTCCTCTTCAATGTCATGTGCACCTTCCTCTGTGTCACCGTGTATGGTGGTATAGTGTGCGGGAAGGGGCACCTGAGTCTCATCAGGGTCAGAATCTGGCTCTGTACACTGCGAGGACAATGTAGTGCTCTGAGTGAATGTACCAGCAGAATCATCTATCAGCGGCTGTGCATCAGTGCACTCCATGTCAGATTCATCTTGGCCTGGGTAATTCACCATTTCACTTGATAATCCAGGCATGGTATGTGAAAACAGCTCCATGGAGTAATCAGTAGTATGGCCTGCGTCATCCTTCAATCTTGGTTGTGGTGAAGGACACAAGGAAAGGTGTGGTTCATGAACATGAGCCTCCAATGACAACTCAGTGCTTTTACTTTTTACAACTTCAGAAGAGGAGGCGATAGAGCTGGAGGCTGAGTCAGCAATGTAAGACAAAACTTTTTCCTGATGCTCTGGCGTTAAAAGCGGTTTGCCAACTCCTAGAAAACTAAGCCTTTGAAGCCTTGTGGAGCCAGACGATGACGCAGGCTCAACACCTCCTGCATTCGGTCGTATTTTGCTTTTGCCACTACCATTAGATCCACCACCAACACCATCATTACCAACTGCCAACCCCCGCCCAATTCCACGGCCTCTTCCACCAGCCTTCCTCATTTTTGGTAGAAATGTAGACAAAATCCTACAAACTATATAGTAATGTAAAACAAGGTACAAGGTGTCTATAGGACAGGGGAGATTTAGATTTTCTGCAGACACTTGTGGACACTGGACACTTGGATTGTGTGAGGCCCACTGAATATCACAGCGCTATGTCACAGGCTCGATGGCACAGGTGTGAAAAAAGTGACTACAGGATAAGGGAGATTTTGAATTTCTGGGAGATTTTGAATTTCTGCAGACAATTGTGGACACTGGACACTTGGATTGTGTGAGGCCCACTGAATATCACAGCGCTATGTCACAGGCTCGATGGCACAGGTGTGAAAAAAGTGACTACAGGATAAGGGAGATTTTGAATTTCAGGGAGATTTTGAATTTCTGCAGACACTTGTGGACACTGGACACTTGGATTGTGTGAGGCCCACTGAATATCACAGCGCTATGTCACAGGCTCGATGGCACAGGTGTAAAAAAAGTGACTACAGGATAAGGGAGATTTTGAATTTCTGGGAGATTTTGAATTTCTGCAGACACTTGTGGACACTGGACACTTGGATTGTGTGAGGCCCACTGAATATCACAGCGCTATGTCACAGGCTCGATGGCACAGGTGTGAAAAAAGTGACTACAGGATAAGGGAGATTTAGATTTTCTGCAGACACTTGTGGACACTGGACAGTTGGATTGTGTGAGGCCCACTGAATATCACAGCGCTATGTCACAGGCTCGATGCAGCAGGTGTGAAAAAAGTGACTACAGGATAAGGGAGATTTTGAATTTCTGCAGACACTTGTGGACACTGGACACTTGGATTGTGTGAG
The DNA here is from genome assembly GCF_039654945.1 of Dendrobates tinctorius. NCBI lineage: Eukaryota > Metazoa > Chordata > Amphibia > Anura > Dendrobatidae > Dendrobates > Dendrobates tinctorius. The sequence continues at coordinate 15,173,861 of NW_027361747.1, read as the reverse complement.
GCCCACTGAGTATCACAGTGCTATGTCACAGGCTCGATGGCACAGGTGTGAAAAAAGTGACTACAGGATAAGGGAGATTTTGAATTTCTGCAGACACTTGTGGACACTGGACACTTGGATTGTGTGAGGCCCACTGAATATCACAGTGCTATGTCAAAGGCTCGATGGCACAGGTGTGAAAAAAGTGACTACAGGATTAGTGAGATTTTGAATTTCTTGGAGATTTTGAATTTCTGCAGACACTTGTGGACACTGGACACTTGGATTGTGTGAGGCCCACTGAATATCACAGCGCAATGTCACAGGCTCGATGGCACAGGTGTGAAAAAAGTGACTACAGGATAAGGGAGATTTTGAATTTCTGCAGACACTTGTGGACACTGGACACTTGGATTGTGTGAGGCCCACTGAATATCACAGCGCTATGTCTCAGGCTCCATGGCACAGGTGTGAAAAAAGTGACTACAGGATAAGGGAGATTTTGAATTTCAGGGAGATTTTGAATTTCTGCAGACACTTGTGGACACTGGACACTTGGATTGTGTGAGGCCCACTGAATATCACAGCGCTATGTCACAGGCTCGATGGCACAGGTGTGAAAAAAGTGACTACAGGATAAGGGAGATTTTGAATTTCTGCAGACACTTGTGGACAATGGACACTTGGATTGTGTGAGGCCCACTGAATATCACAGCGCTATGTCACAGGCTCGATGGCACAGGTGTGAAAAACGTGACTACAGGATAAGGGAGATTTTGAATTTCTGCAGACACTTGTGGACACTGGACACTTGGATTGTGTGAGGCCCACTGAATATCACAGCGCTATGTCACAGGCTCGATGGCACAGGTGTGAAAAAAGTGACTACAGGATAAGGGAGATTTTGAATTTCTGGGAGATTTTGAATTTCTGCAGACACTTGTGGACACTGGACACTTGGATTGTGTGAGGCCCACTGAATATCACAGCGCTATGTCACAGGCTCGATGGCACAGGTGTGAAAAAAGTGACTACAGGATAAGGGAGATTTTGAATTTCTGGGAGATTTTGAATTTCTGCAGACACTTGTGGACACTGGACACTTGGATTGTGTGAGGCCCACTGAATATCACAGCGCTATGTCACAGGCTCGATGGCACAGGTGTGAAGAAAGTGACTACAGGATAAGGGAGATTTAGATTTTCTGCAGACACTTGTGGACACTGGACACTTGGATTGTGTGAGGCCCACTGAATATCACACCACTATGTCAAAGGCTCGATGCAGCAGGTGTGAAAAAAGTGACTACAGGATAAGGGAGATTTTGAATTTCTGCAGACACTTGTGGAAACTGGACACTTGGATTGTGTGAGGCCCACTGAATATCACAGCGCTATGTCACAGGCTCGATGGCACAGGTGTGAAAAAAGTGACTACAGGATAAGGGAGATTTTGAATTTCTGCAGACACTTGTGGACACTGGACACTTGGATTGTGTGAGGCCCACTGAATATCACAGTGCTATGTCACAGGCTCGATGGCACAGGTGTGAAAAAAGTGACTACAGGATAAGGGAGATTTTGAATTTCTGGGAGATTTTGAATTTCTGCAGACACTTGTGGACACTGGACACTTGGATTGTGTGAGGCCCACTGAATATCACAGCGCTATGTCACAGGCTCGATGGCACAGGTGTGAAAAAAGTGACTACAGGATAAGGGAGATTTTGAATTTCTGCAGACACTTGTGGATACTGGACACTTGGATTGTGTGAGGCCCACTGAATATCACAGCGCTATGTCACAGGCTCGATGGCACAGGTGTGAAAAAAGTGACTACAGGATAAGGGAGATTTTGAATTTCTGCAGACACTTGTGGACACTGGACACTTGGATTGTGTGAGGCCCACTGAATATCACAGCGCTATGTCACAGGCTCGATGGCACAGGTGTGAAGAAAGTGACTACAGGATAAGGGAGATTTTGAATTTCTGCAGACACTTGTGGACACTGGACACTTGGATTGTGTGAGGCCCACTGAGTATCACAGTGCTATGTCACAGGCTCGATGGCACAGGTGTGAAAAAAGTGACTACAGGATAAGGGAGATTTTGAATTTCTGCAGACACTTGTGGACACTGGACACTTGGATTGTGTGAGGCCCACTGAATATCACAGCGCTATGTCACAGGCTCGATGGCACAGGTGTGAAAAAAGTGACTACAGGATAAGGGAGATTTTGAATTTCTGCAGACACTTGTGGACACTGGACACTTGGATTGTGTGAGGCCCATTGAATATCACAGCGCTATGTCACAGGCTCGATGGCACAGGTGTGAAAAAAGTGACTACAGGATAAGGGAGATTTTGAATTTCAGGGAGATTTTGAATTTCTGCAGACACTTGTGGACACTGGACACTTGGATTGTGTGAGGCCCACTGAATATCACAGCGCTATGTCACATGCTCGATGGCACAGGTGTGAAAAAAGTGACTACAGGATAAGGGAGATTTTGAATTTCTGGGAGATTTTGAATTTCTGCAGACACTTGTGGACACTGGACACTTGGATTGTGTGAGGCCCACTGAATATCACAGCGCTATGTCACAGACTCGATGGCACAGGTGTGAAAAAAGTGACTACAGGATAAGGGAGATTTAGATTTTCTGCAGACACTTGTGGACACTGGACACTTGGATTGTGTGAGGCCCACTGAATATCACAGCGCTATGTCACAGGCTCGATGCAGCAGGTGTGAAAAAAGTGACTACAGGATAAGGGAGATTTTGAATTTCTGCAGACACTTGTGGACACTGGACACTTGGATTGTGTGAGGCCCACTGAATATCACAGTGCTATGTCACAGGCTCGATGGCACAGGTGTGAAAAAAGTGACTACAGGATAAGGGAGATTTTGAATTTCTGCAGACACTTGTGGACACTGGACACTTGGATTGTGTGAGGCCCACTGAATATCACAGTGCTATGTCACAGGCTCGATGGCACAGGTGTGAAAAAAGTGACTACAGGATAAGGGAGATTTTGAATTTCTGGGAGATTTTGAATTTCTGCAGACACTTGTGGACACTGGACACTTGGATTGTGTGAGGCCCACTGAATATCACAGCGCTATGTCACAGGCTCGATGGCACAGGTGTGAAAAAAGTGACTACAGGATAAGGGAGATTTTGAATTTCTGCAGACACTTGTGGATACTGGACACTTGGATTGTGTGAGGCCCACTGAATATCACAGCGCTATGTCACAGGCTCGATGGCACAGGTGTGAAAAAAGTGACTACAGGATAAGGGAGATTTTGAATTTCTGCAGACACTTGTGGACACTGGACACTTGGATTGTGTGAGGCCCACTGAATATCACAGCGCTATGTCACAGGCTCGATGGCACAGGTGTGAAGAAAGTGACTACAGGATAAGGGAGATTTTGAATTTCTGCAGACACTTGTGGACACTGGACACTTGGATTGTGTGAGGCCCACTGAGTATCACAGTGCTATGTCACAGGCTCGATGGCACAGGTGTGAAAAAAGTGACTACAGGATAAGGGAGATTTTGAATTTCTGCAGACACTTGTGGACACTGGACACTTGGATTGTGTGAGGCCCACTGAATATCACAGCGCTATGTCACAGGCTCGATGGCACAGGTGTGAAAAAAGTGACTACAGGATAAGGGAGATTTTGAATTTCTGCAGACACTTGTGGACACTGGACACTTGGATTGTGTGAGGCCCACTGAATATCACAGAGCTATGTCACAGGCTCGATGGCACAGGTGTGAAAAAAGTGACTACAGGATAAGGGAGATTTTGAATTTCAGGAAGATTTTGAATTTCTGCAGACACTTGTGGACACTGGACACTTGGATTGTGTGAGGCCCACTGAATATCACAGCGCTATGTCACAGGCTCGATGGCACAGGTGTGAAAAAAGTGACTACAGGATAAGGGAGATTTTGAATTTCTGGGAGATTTTGAATTTCTGCAGACACTTGTGGACACTGGACACTTGGATTGTGTGAGGCCCACTGAATATCACAGCGCTATGTCACAGGCTCGATGGCACAGGTGTGAAAAAAGTGACTACAGGATAAGGGAGATTTAGATTTTCTGCAGACACTTGTGGACACTGGACACTTGGATTGTGTGAGGCCCACTGAATATCACACCACTATGTCAAAGGCTCGATGCAGCAGGTGTGAAAAAAGTGACTACAGGATAAGGGAGATTTTGAATTTCTGCAGACACTTGTGGAAACTGGACACTTGGATTGTGTGAGGCCCACTGAATATCACAGCGCTATGTCACAGGCTCGATGGCACAGGTGTGAAAAAAGTGACTACAGGATAAGGGAGATTTTGAATTTCTGCAGACACTTGTGGACACTGGACACTTGGATTGTGTGAGGCCCACTGAATATCACAGTGCTATGTCACAGGCTCGATGGCACAGGTGTGAAAAAAGTGACTACAGGATAAGGGAGATTTTGAATTTCTGGGAGATTTTGAATTTCTGCAGACACTTGTGGACACTGGACACTTGGATTGTGTGAGGCCCACTGAATATCACAGCGCTATGTCACAGGCTCGATGGCACAGGTGTGAAAAAAGTGACTACAGGATAAGGGAGATTTTGAATTTCTGCAGACACTTGTGGATACTGGACACTTGGATTGTGTGAGGCCCACTGAATATCACAGCGCTATGTCACAGGCTCGATGGCACAGGTGTGAAAAAAGTGACTACAGGATAAGGGAGATTTTGAATTTCTGCAGACACTTGTGGACACTGGACACTTGGATTGTGTGAGGCCCACTGAATATCACAGCGCTATGTCACAGGCTCGATGGCACAGGTGTGAAGAAAGTGACTACAGGATAAGGGAGATTTTGAATTTCTGCAGACACTTGTGGACACTGGACACTTGGATTGTGTGAGGCCCACTGAGTATCACAGTGCTATGTCACAGGCTCGATGGCACAGGTGTGAAAAAAGTGACTACAGGATAAGGGAGATTTTGAATTTCTGCAGACACTTGTGGACACTGGACACTTGGATTGTGTGAGGCCCACTGAATATCACAGCGCTATGTCACAGGCTCGATGGCACAGGTGTGAAAAAAGTGACTACAGGATAAGGGAGATTTTGAATTTCTGCAGACACTTGTGGACACTGGACACTTGGATTGTGTGAGGCCCACTGAATATCACAGCGCTATGTCACAGGCTCGATGGCACAGGTGTGAAAAAAGTGACTACAGGATAAGGGAGATTTTGAATTTCAGGGAGATTTTGAATTTCTGCAGACACATGTGGACACTGGACACTTGGATTGTGTGAGGCCCACTGAATATCACAGCGCTATGTCACAGGCTCGATGGCACAGGTTTGAAAAAAGTGACTACAGGATAAGGGAGATTTTGAATTTCTGGGAGATTTTGAATTTCTGCAGACACTTGTGGACACTGGACACTTGGATTGTGTGAGGCCCACTGAATATCACAGCGCTATGTCACAGGCTCGATGGCACAGGTGTGAAAAACGTGACTACAGGATAAGGGAGATTTTGAATTTCTGCAGACACTTGTGGACACTGGACACTTGGATTGTGTGAGGCCCACTGAATATCACAGCGCTATGTCACAGGCTCGATGGCACAGGTGTGAAAAAGTGACTACAGGATAAGTGAGATTTTGAATTTCGGCAGACACTTGTGGACACTGGACACTTGGATTGTGTGAGGCCCACTGAATATCACAGTGCTATGTCACAGGCTCGATGGCACAGGTGTGAAAAAAGTGACTACAGGATAAGGGAGATTGTGAATTTCTGGGAGATTTTGAATTTCTGCAGACACTTGTGGACACTGGACACTTGGATTGTGTGAGGCCCACTGAATATCACAGCGCTACGTCACAGGCTCGATGGCACAGGTGTGAAAAACGTGACTACAGGATAAGGGAGATTTTGAATTTCTGCAGACACTTGTGGACACTGGACACTTGGATTGTGTGAGGCCCACTGAATATCACAGCGCTATGTCACAGGCTCGATGGCACAGGTGTGAAAAAAGTGACTACAGGATAAGGGAGATTTTGAATTTCTGGGAGATTTTGAATTTCTGCAGACACTTGTGGACACTGGACACTTGGATTGTGTGAGGCCCACTGAATATCACAGCGCTATGTCACAGGCTCGATGGCACAGGTGTGAAAAAAGTGACTACAGGATAAGGGAGATTTTGAATTTCTGCAGACACTTGTGGACACTGGACACTTGGATTGTGTGAGGCCCACTGAATATCACAGTGCTATGTCACAGGCTCGATGGCACAGGTGTGAAAAAAGTGACTACAGGATAAGGGAGATTTTGAATTTCTGGGAGATTTTGAATTTCTGCAGACACTTGTGGACACTGGACACTTGGATTGTGTGAGGCCCACTGAATATCACAGCGCTATGTCACAGGCTCGATGGCACAGGTGTGAAAAAAGTGACTACAGGATAAGGGAGATTTTGAATTTCTGCAGACACTTGTGGATACTGGACACTTGGATTGTGTGAGGCCCACTGAATATCACAGCGCTATGTCACAGGCTCGATGGCACAGGTGTGAAAAAAGTGACTACAGGATAAGGGAGATTTTGAATTTCTGCAGACACTTGTGGACACTGGACACTTCAATTGTGTGAGGCCCACTGAATATCACAGCGCTATGTCACAGGCTCGATGGCACAGGTGTGAAGAAAGTGACTACAGGATAAGGGAGATTTTGAATTTCTGCAGGCACTTGTGGACACTGGACACTTGGATTGTGTGAGGCCCACTGAATATCACAGCGCTATGTCACAGGCTCGATGGCACAAGTGTGAAAAAAGTGACTACAGGATAAGGGAGATTTTGAATTTCTGCAGACACTTGTGGACACTGGACACTTGGATTGTGTGAGGCCCACTGAATATCACAGTGCTATGTCACAGGTTCGATGGCACAGGTGTGAATAAAGTGACTACAGGATAAAGGAGATTTTGAATTTCTGGGAGATTTTGAATTTCTGCAGACACTTGTGGACAATGGACACTTGGATTGTGTGAGGCCCACTGAATATCACAGCGCTATGTCACAGGATCGATGGCACAGGTGTGAAAAAAGTGACTACAGGATAAGGGAGATTTTGAATTTCTGCAGACCCTTATGGACACTGGACACTTGGATTGTGTGAGGCCCACTGAATATCACAGCGCTATGTCACAGGCTCGATGGCACAGGTGTGAAAAAAGTGACTACAGGATAAGGGAGATTTTGAATTTCTGCAGACACTTGTAGACACTGGACACTTTTGGATTGTGTGAGACCCAATGAATATCTGAGCGTTATGTCACAGGCTCGATGCAGCAGGTGTGAAAAAAGTGACTACAGGATAAGGGAGATTTTGAATTTCTGCAGACACTGGACACTTTTGGATTGTGTGAGGCCCAATGAATATCAGAGCGCTATGTCACAGGCTCGATGCAGCAGGTGTGAAAAAAGTGACTACAGGATAAGGGAGATTTTGAATTTCTGCAGACACTTGTGGACACTGGACACTTGGATTGTGTGAGGCCCACTGAATATCACAGTGCTATGTCACAGGCTCGATGGCACAGGTGTGAAAAAAGTGACTACAGGATAAGGGAGATTTTGAATTTCTGCAGACACTTGTGGACACTGGACACTTGGATTGTGTGAGGCCCACTGAATATCACAGCGCTATGTCACAGGCTCGATGGCACAGGTGTGAAAAAAGTGACTACAGGATAAGGGAGATTTTGAATTTCAGGGAGATTTTGAATTTCTGCAGACACTTGTGGACACTGGACACTTGGATTGTGTGAGGCCCCCTGAATATCACAGCGCTATGTCACAGGCTCGATGGCACAGGTGTGAAAAAAGTGACTACAGGATAAGGGAGATTTTGAATTTCTGGGAGATTTTGAATTTCTGCAGACACTTGTGGACACTGGACACTTGGATTGTGTGAGGCCCACTGAATATCACAGCGCTATGTCACAGGCTCGATGGCACAGGTATGAAAAAAGTGACTACAGGATAAGGGAGATTTAGATTTTCTGCAGACACTTGTGGACACTGGACACTTGGATTGTGTGAGGCCCACTGAATATCACACCACTATGTCAAAGGCTCGATGGCACAGGTGTGAAAAAAGTGACTACAGGATAAGGGAGATTTTGAATTTCTGCAGACACTTGTGGAAACTGGACACTTGGATTGTGTGAGGCCCACTGAATATCACAGCGCTATGTCACAGGCTCGATGGCACAGGTGTGAAAAAAGTGACTACAGGATAAGGGAGATTTTGAATTTCTGCAGACACTTGTGGACACTGGACACTTGGATTGTGTGAGGCCCACTGAATATCACAGTGCTATGTCACAGGCTCGATGGCACAGGTGTGAAAAAAGTGACTACAGGATAAGGGAGATTTTGAATTTCTGGGAGATTTTGAATTTCTGCAGACACTTGTGGACACTGGACACTTGGATTGTGTGAGGCCCACTGAATATCACAGCGCTATGTCACAGGCTCGATGGCACAGGTGTGAAAAAAGTGACTACAGGATAAGGGAGATTTTGAATTTCTGCAGACACTTGTGGATACTGGACACTTGGATTGTGTGAGGCCCACTGAATATCACAGCGCTATGTCACAGGCTCGATGGCACAGGTGTGAAAAAAGTGACTACAGGATAAGGGAGATTTTGAATTTCTGCAGACACTTGTGGACACTGGACACTTGGATTGTGTGAGGCCCACTGAATATCACAGCGCTATGTCACAGGCTCGATGGCACAGGTGTGAAGAAAGTGACTACAGGATAAGGGAGATTTTGAATTTCTGCAGACACTTGTGGACACTGGACACTTGGATTGTGTGAGGCCCACTGAGTATCACAGTGCTATGTCACAGGCTCGATGGCACAGGTGTGAAAAAAGTGACTACAGGATAAGGGAGATTTTGAATTTCTGCAGACACTTGTGGACACTGGACACTTGGATTGTGTGAGGCCCACTGAATATCACAGCGCTATGTCACAGGCTCGATGGCACAGGTGTGAAAAAAGTGACTACAGGATAAGGGAGATTTTGAATTTCTGCAGACACTTGTGGACACTGGACACTTGGATTGTGTGAGGCCCACTGAATATCACAGCGCTATGTCACAGGCTCGATGGCACAGGTGTGAAAAAAGTGACTACAGGATAAGGGAGATTTTGAATTTCGGGGAGATTTTGAATTTCTGCAGACACTTGTGGACACTGGACACTTGGATTGTGTGAGGCCCACTGAATATCACAGCGCTATGTCACAGGCTCGATGGCACAGGTGTGAAAAAAGTGACTACAGGATAAGGGAGATTTTGAATTTCTGGGAGATTTTGAATTTCTGCAGACACTTGTGGACACTGGACACTTGGATTGTGTGAGGCCCACTGAATATCACAGCGCTATGTCACAGGCTCGATGGCACAGGTGTGAAAAAAGTGACTACAGGATAAGGGAGATTTTGAATTTCTGCAGACACTTGTGGACACTGGACACTTGGATTGTGTGAGGCCCACTGAATATCACAGCGCTATGTCACAGGCTCGATGGCACAGGTGTGAAAAACGTGACTACAGGATAAGGGAGATTTTGAATTTCTGCAGACACTTGTGGACACTGGACACTTGGATTGTGTGAGGCCCACTGAATATCACAGCGCTATGTCACAGGCTCGATGGCACAGGTGTGAAAAAGTGACTACAGGATAAGTGAGATTTTGAATTTCGGCAGACACTTGTGGACACTGGACACTTGGATTGTGTGAGGCCCACTGAATATCACAGTGCTATGTCACAGGCTCGATGGCACAGGTGTGAAAAAAGTGACTACAGGATAAGGGAGATTGTGAATTTCTGGGAGATTTTGAATTTCTGCAGACACTTGTGGACACTGGACACTTGGATTGTGTGAGGCCCACTGAATATCACACCACTATGTCACAGGCTCGATGGCACAGGTGTGAAAAAAGTGACTACAGGATAAGGGAGATTTTGAATTTCTGGGAGATTTTGAATTTCTGCAGACACTTGTGGACACTGGACACTTGGATTGTGTGAGGCCCACTGAATATCCCAGCGCTATGTCACAGGCTCGATGGCACAGGTGTGAAGAAAGTGACTACAGGATAAGGGAGATTTAGATTTTCTGCAGACACTTGTGGACACTGGACACTTGGATTGTGTGAGGCCCACTGAATATCACAGCGCTATGTCACAGGCTCGATGGCACAGGTGTGAAAAAAGTGACTACAGGATAAGGGAGATTTTGAATTTCTGCAGACACTTGTGGACACTGGACACTTGGATTGTGTGAGGCCCACTGAATATCACAGTGCTATGTCACAGGCTCGATGGCACAGGTGTGAAAAAAGTGACTACAGGATAAGGGAGATTTTGAATTTCTGGGAGATTTTGAATTTCTGCAGACACTTGTGGATACTGGACACTTGGATTGTGTGAGGCCCACTGAATATCACAGCGCTATGTCACAGGCTCGATGGCACAGGTGTGAAAAAAGTGACTACAGGATAAGGGAGATTTTGAATTTCTGCAGACACTTGTGGATACTGGACACTTGGATTGTGTGAGGCCCACTGAATATCACAGCGCTATGTCACAGGCTCGATGGCACAGGTGTGAAAAAAGTGACTACAGGATAAGGGAGATTTTGAATTTCTGCAGACACTTGTGGACACTGGACACTTGGATTGTGTGAGGCCCACTGAATATCACAGCGCTATGTCACAGGCTCGATGGCACAGGTGTGAAGAAAGTGACTACAGGATAAGGGAGATTTTGAATTTCTGCAGGCACTTGTGGACACTGGACACTTGGATTGTGTGAGGCCCACTGAATATCACAGCGCTATGTCACAGGCTCGATGGCACAAGTGTGAAAAAAGTGACTATAGGATAAGGGAGATTTTGAATTTCTGCAGACACTTGTGGACACTGGACACTTGGATTGTGTAAGGCCCACTGAATATCACAGTGCTATGTCACAGGTTCGATGGCACAGGTGTGAATAAAGTGACTACAGGATAAAGGAGATTTTGAATTTCTGGGAGATTTTGAATTTCTGCAGACACTTGTGGACAATGGACACTTGGATTGTGTGAGGCCCACTGAATATCACAGCGCTATGTCACAGGATCGATGGCACAGGTGTGAAAAAAGTGACTACAGGATAAGGGAGATTTTGAATTTCTGCAGACCCTTATGGACACTGGACACTTGGATTGTGTGAGGCCCACTGAATATCACAGCGCTATGTCACAGGCTCGATGGCACAAGTGTGAAAAAAGTGACTACAGGATAAGGGAGATTTTGAATTTCTGCAGACACTTGTAGACACTGGACACTTTTGGATTGTGTGAGACCCAATGAATATCTGAGCGCTATGTCACAGGCTCGATGCAGCAGGTGTGAAAAAAGTGACTACAGGATAAGGGAGATTTTGAATTTCTGCAGACACTGGACACTTTTGGATTGTGTGAGGCCCAATGAATATCAGAGCGCTATGTCACAGGCTCGATGCAGCAGGTGTGAAAAAAGTGACTACAGGATAAGGGAGATTTTGAATTTCTGCAGACACTTGTGGACACTGGACACTTTTGGATTGTGTGAGGCCCACTGAATATCAGAACGCTATGTCACAGGCTCGATGGCACAGGTGTGAAAAAAGTGAATTGTAGAATTGGGCAGAATAGGAATCTCCCTAGAGTGTATGTCTGTAAGAACGGAACAAGTCCTCCACTTATCCTTCCACAGTGACACACAGATAGCTTCACTGTAGCTGTGATAACAGCCGTTACACGGTACTGTGTGAGGAGCATACACCGCTGTATGGTGTGAATAAATGCACGCTCAGTACCTTAGCAGGACAAAAAAAAAATTGGGATTGCTTTTAAAAAAGCAGTTTGCAGAGCAGTGGGGAAACAGCAATGCAGCTGTCAGGAAGCCTTAGAAGGCAGCCTAACAACCAACACCGCTGATCCACCACAATATAGCCTCCCCTTGCACTGCACACACAGTGACTGGTGTGTTGCACAGGCAAAATTGCTAGCAGCAGAAGCAGTTTTTTTGTCTTCTTCCCTGCCTAACGCTCTCCCTACAGAATCAGCAACCTCTCCCTATGCTAAGATCGGCAGAAGTAAGATGGCGGTCGGCGTGCACGCCCTTTTATAACCCCTGTGACGCCCACCAAAGCAAGCCAATCACTTGCATGCCCTTCTGAAAGATGGTGTCGACCCCTGCCTATGTCATCACGTTGCCCACAGTGTCCGTGGATCCTGATTGGCTGAAAAAGAGCGCTAAACAAACTTTTGAAATGCGACTTTGGCACGTAAGTCGCCGACCTCGTGGCCGACCTCATCCTAGGGTCGGGTTTCGTTTCATGAAACCCGACTTTGCCAAAAGTCGGCAACTTTTGAAATTGTTCGACCCGTTTCGCTCAACTCTATCCTTCATATTTGCAGAGCACCAATGGGTCATTAACATATTAGCAAACATTGTTCAATCATCCTGTGCCTTTGTTTCACAAAGATAGTAGAACAATACTAGGACTGCAATCATAGGACAGAACCAATAGCTGATCTGCAACCATTCAACAAATGGCAGCCAATGAACATTAATTCCATTGATAATAAGAGTCAACATTCATTCTCACTTGAACTCCAGCCTATGTCCCTGGGCCTACTGAAATAAAGGATAATTAATGGATATTTAAAAATAAATGCTGTGTCATCACAGAGGGCCTTTGTTTGGTGTACTTTTGGTGTAAATTGTTTATTCAGCTATTATAATACAATATAAATAATGATATCATGATTTTTTAATAGTGTTATCCAATCTTCCGTTTTCACAGGTGAGCATACGTATGATTATCATATATATAAACAACAGTGACTCTGACAGATTCCTCCTCTCCACTCCACTCCCTTATTCATTCAGTGAATTCAGATGGATCTCATGGCTGTTTGAGGTCAAATCCTATTTGCTTTTGAAAACCTACCAATATATACATATTAAAATACATTCGCTTACAATGTCCTGTTCAAATTAGTTCAAGCAAATTCAGTCTTCCATAAGCAAAGTAAGTGTTATTTTCTTTTTGTGAGGAGGTTCAAGAGTCAGGCCAAATGGCTCCTACAGTTGAAGAGTTGTTAGATTTTCAAGAGAATCTCTGATTGTTACATGCTCATATACAATAGTTTGATTTATAATATTCTCCATTTACATAGAGGCATTTGCATTAAACTTCCTAGTTGATGAAAGCTAAGTTTCTAAAATAGTGAATCACAGACATACTAGTGGAACAATCACTGCATTGCTTTTCCAATATATCGTTTACAAGTATTCTGATTTTAGAATATTTTGGCAGATTGGCATGATATAATTAAAAAAATGATCTTCGATCTGGGGTCACCCAATTTTAGAAAAGAAATGGACTAAAATTCCTTCATTTTTATTTTTATAGATCTTTAACATTCCAATCACAATCTCCATACTGATCACAATGCACCAAAGGTTAAACTACTCAAAGTAAGTTTTGTCTGATCTCGGTTGTTACTGCTGAATTATGGCTGTGGGTGCAGACTGTTACTTTTGATTACACAGGCATTGCTGTTGTGATAGCAGGATTAACTATGAAACACTGTACTTATATATCATTGTATGAGAACAATTTCCCACCAATTTCATATACCGTATGTACATAATGTTGGAAAATCGGTTCAGGAGAAAACTATTATTCTCTTTTCATTAGAACATTTATTTTTCAAAGCCAAAGTTCCTCTTCTGTACAATATGAGGTTTAAATGTGTTTTTATTACCCTTTGTGGATGTACTACATATTCACTATACATCTTGGGAATCATTAGCTGATTCTCATGTCAGTATCAAGGTATCTTGAAATGAATCTGTCATCAGAGTATAACCTACTGTGTAAATCAGATTTTTATCTTAAATGCAAAAAAATCTCTCAATTTTCACTTTGGCCACTGGGGTTTTCTTAGACTCTAAATCATATTGTTTCAGGAAAGAAAACATGTATATGTGCTGTTTTCTGACAGATTAGGAATTTAGAGTTTTAAAATGCCCCAACAGCCAATAAGAAAATAGCAAGTTTTTATTTTTTTTACTTATAAAAAACACAGGATCAGATCCCGGCCCTATCTATGTATTGGTGTGTCTAATGAGCATGTGAAAAAGTTATTGTGAAAGGAAGAGGAACAAGGGCAGGTGTGACATCACTTATTGTCAGTGGTGGATACTGTGTTATCAGTTGTCATTGTAATCTTCTCTGTGATAATGTGCTCGTATGCCAGGAAGCATCTCCATGAAGACCTGAACAGATGAGGAGGGTGGCTGCATCATGCGCCGCTTATGTCATGAACGATGCAGTCCCACCCACATCTCTGACTGGTTGGACCACCATTGAAAAACTGAGCTGCTCCTCACCCTGACACATCCCGGGAGAAGCTGGCGGCAAAACGTGTGTCGGAGTGAGGGGACGCCTGGGGGAACACGCTGTCCTGGCACACTAACTGCAGTCACAAGGTAAGGTACATACCACTAGGTTGCTGCAGTCTTTCTTTGACAGATACACTCAATCTATATCACCTATGTGTTTCTAAGTCTGGGAAGCATTTCTGTCCCCACAAAGAGACTTTACACACACACACTACTTAATATCACTAAATGTTTCTTTTTTTTGCTATGTACCTGCTTAAGATTTCTGTGTAGCACATTGAGGACTGTTTTTATTATAATAGGTCTTTTTCTCATATTACTGTTACCATATATTCTCTATTGCCAGTGAGTAGGTGCTGGGAAAGGTCAGAGAGGCCCACGCACTGCAGGATTTTGCTCTGTCCTCAACTGGGCAGATAAGTACTCCTGCGTAGGAGCGCGATGCCGAGTAGACTGTGTGGATGATGCAGGTAGCATCATCCTAACGAACCAAGCAGGAGGACAGCATTACAAGAATATGGGAGGCGCCAGACCAAGAAGAGCGAAACCCCTCGCACCGGACCACCCCGCAGGTGAGTATAATAAAAGTCATTTTTCTTCTCTTCCAGGTCGGAAGAGAAGAAAAATTATTCAACATTATAGAATGCTGTATATAAACCCTGAAAGGCGATGACCGTAACTCGCATCAGCCTAACCTGGTGACAGGATCCCTTTAACTAGTGTTAAAAAGAAGTACAGTGGGCATGAGATTTCTATAAATCTTGTTCATGTTGCTGGAACTGTAAGATACTGCGTTTTCAACACAGCAAAAACACGCAGCTTCAAAAATGCACCAAATGCTCGTCATGGGACCATAGCCTCCTGAAAGGCCAGGAAGTATGAGTCTTAAAAGCTGTGGCTAATGTGAAAATTGCACGATTACTAATTTTGTTTTGTTGAAACACAGATTTTGATGTGAACAGAAATAAAACTGCAATTTGTTTTTTAATACCATACATTTAACACAAAGACCTGATTTAAACAATGGGTCTTTTTCTGATGGTAGCTTTCCTTTAACCCCTTTCCGACATCCATCATAAATGTATAGAGCAGGTTGGTAGCAGATGAATGGAGCAGGCTCACCGGGTGAACTTGCCTCTTGCCTTGCAGATTATGATTGTGTTACCGCTAGGAACCACCTCTAAGATCTGAGGGTGCAGTGGAGCTCCACCTGTGACTGTTGACACATTAAATACCACTGTCTAACTCTGCAACATTAGCAGCATGTTGGTGGAGCGCCCACCAGGGCCGTGGGGATACTCGGTATTGGGCCGGTTCTTAAGGGGATGTGTCATGGCAGCAGTGACCCAGTCCGTGACCCTGGGCGTCAAATGAAAATTATTATAAAAGGGGAAATAAAGTTTATAAGGGGTTAATTCGTGATGCCACCTGTGGTACTTGGCAATAAGGTGTTGGCAGACGCTGCTTGAAGTGACCACTGGGGTTGATGGTGATGCAGCAGAGTTGGTACAGCTCTCCACAGGTAGAGTTAAGTCCCAGGGCAATTATATTATAAAAGATGGTGATGATGGATGCAATGCAGTGCATGTGACGCAGTAAATAACTCTGAGGACACAGCAGGGCACCAGTTTCCTTTAACTTTTCCGGATGTTTTCAGGTGCAGACCGGAGCACTGGTACAGGTGGAAATGGAGATCTGGGCAGCCTGGAAGCAATTTAGGATCCCCAAAGCCAGATGGTGTTAGAGGCCTCCCTACTGCGCTATTCTCTGAGGTCATTGCTGCCTGAAACTACGCTCAGTCCTCTGTTCCTTACTGTTCTTTATTCCTTGCCTGTATGGCAGGCAGCTTGAGCCTTTTACAGGTGTCACTCCTTCGTGGTGGCTCTGGCTCTGGTTTGCTGCTGTGCCTTCAGCTGTGTGATGGGGCCAGGAGGCCTGCAGCCTCCTGCCCTCTGGATTTGGCTGCTGTGACTGTTGTACCATGCAGCCATGGACTCCAGCGTCCGGTGTCAAGTGCTCATCCCTGGGGTGAGCTTGGCCACAGCTCCAATCCTCAGGCTTTCCTAAACTTCCACTTTCCTCTATCTTCACTCTGCTCTTGGGATGAGCTCCTCACAGCTGCTGTCCCTTGTACAGACTCTCACAGACTGCAACTAACTAACTCCACCTCCAGCCCAGAACTTATAGGAATGCTCCCCTGAAACTGGGTTTAGAGCTCCCCCTTCTGGTCTGGAGTAGGAAAAGTGTTGGATGTTAGTGGTACCTGATTAGGGAAACCCTCTTTGCTTCAAGGCATGGCATCACCCCCTGCGAGGGAGGCAATGCCACTGTGGCAACTGGACTCCTGGGGTGCTACATTAGCATGGGGACCCATTGCATCCCCGTGGTGCTATTGTGGTTCACCGATGAGTTGGTCTGTTGAAGATCTCCATTGTCTCATTATGAAGCTCCTTTGAAACTCAACCTGTGGACAGACGCCAAAGCAGGCCATGATTTTTACTGTATGCAGCAATACTGTGGTATTGCTGTTTGTAGTACAAGTGATCAGACAATCGTAGGTTTAAGTCCCCCAAGGAGACTAATATCTACAGTCAAAAATGTTAAAAAGTATGAAAAAAATATAAAAAACATTAAAACTGAAATCATCCCCTTTCCCTCCATTAAAATTGAAATTAATAATAAAAAATACACATATGCAATATTGCGGCATCCAGAAAAGTCGAATGTATTTAAAGTATAAAA
Organism: Dendrobates tinctorius; assembly: GCF_039654945.1. NCBI lineage: Eukaryota > Metazoa > Chordata > Amphibia > Anura > Dendrobatidae > Dendrobates > Dendrobates tinctorius. Next base: position 15,156,553 of record NW_027361747.1, on the reverse strand, counting down.
ATAATTAACCCAATTAGTAAACACTGTAAACAGAAAAAATTCAAAGCAACAAAACTGTGTTTTTTTGGTGGTTGCAACACTGCAAAAAGTGATGTAATAAGTGAACAAAATGTCATATCTGTCAAAAAAATGATATCAATAAAAACATTTTCCCGCTCCGCAAGAAATAAACCCTTAAAGGGAATCTGTCACCCTTTTTAGCCCCTATTAGCTGCTGGCATAGACATCCAGGGCTTATCTACAGCATTCTGTAATGCTGTAGATAAGCCCCCAATGTAACCTGAAAGAGAAGAAAAACATGTTATATTATACTCACCGGGGTGGGCGGTCTGGTCCGATTGGTGTCGCCGTCCCGTCCGGCACCTCCCTTCTTCATACAATGACATCCTCTTCTCCCATCCTGTAATGGCTCCGGCGCAGGCGCACTGCTCTGCCCTCAACAGGGCGCTGGTGTCGGGAGAGGTCTGGAGCCTGCGCACTGCAGAATTCTGCTCTGCCCTCAACAGGGCAGAGCAATGCGCCTGTGCTGGAGCCATTACAGGACGGGAGAAGAGGACGTCATCGTATGAAGAAGGGAGGCGCCGGACGGGACGGTGACACCCATCGGACTGGACCGCCCACCCCGGTGAGTATAATATAACGTGTTTTTCTTCTCTTTCAGGTTACATCGGGGGCTTATCTACAGCATTACAGAATGCTGTAGATAAGCCCCCAATGTCTATGCCGGCAGCCAATAGGGGCTAAAAACGGTGACAGATTCCCTTTAAAAGCTCCAGCAACCAAAAAATTAAACATTACGGATATCGGAAAATGACGACACATTCCCCCCAAACTTTTCTTTAAAATCCAGGTTTTTTTTTTTTACCACTAAAATAAATAAAAATATTAGACAAGTTTGGTATCATCATAATTGTACTAAGAGGAGAATCGTACTGGCAGGTCATTTTTAACACAAAATTCCAAAATACAATGTCAGAATTGCGTTTTTCTTGGAAAAAATTATAGCAAAAGACTTGAAATTGGCCATGTCTGGAAGGGATTAAGGTTCCGGGTCCCCGGAGATAAATCTATAAGACATATAAAAATGTTCATGTGGCGTTGCCTTTTGAAGCCCAACTGTTTTTGGCTGAGTAAAAACCAACTACTTTTTACCAAATCTGAAAAAAAGTAATTTTCTATTTGGATTATTAATTCTACTACTACCTTAAAAGGCGCCTTTTCCCTCTTTTTTCCTCTATTTTAGTTATTCTGTTTGGTTACATAGTTCTTCATAGTACAAAGCCAAAACACATTTAACTTTTTTAAAATATATGAGAAAAGAACATTAAGCAAAGGCACTGTTTGAATGTTTGTAGTGCTTCACGTCTTAACAAAAGGGGATTTATATTATACACAGCTGATGTGTAAAATATTCATACTTTATTTTTTACTTTCGTATTATTTAAAAAAAATAAATATAAGTTTTCTTACGCTTTTATAACGTGTGCATTCAGTATATCATTGTCTGTTTAATGGACTCTGCAAGATATCGCCTAACATTTTACCCATCTTCTCTTTGTTTAATTTGGGCAGTTAGCAAAATGCAATAGCTCACCCAAGAAAAGACGACATAGGTGGCGGAAGTTGCATTGGTCCTCAACTGTCTCTCCAACTAAAAAGGCCACAAATCTATTCAGAATCCCCATCAGAACCATTTAAAAATGTTACCCTTTTAGAATTTCAGTTCAAAAAAGCTTGATATATTGATAAAGAAATACTGTACTCATTGCCCGTAGAGACCAGTCAAGGCTCTGAGACGTTGTCATTTTGCTATGAGTAAAAGCACACTTGGCAGCAGTCCTATTTTTGAGGAAACAGTACCCCTAATGGTAATAGAGTTTGGAGAAGTTGCTAATCATTCCGGGGATGGTTGGTTAGTTAGAACAAGTTTTGGCAGCAGTTAAGGGGCCTTACTCGTCATGCACCTCATGCTCCTATTTACACAGCCTCCTCCTGCACCTCACACTCCTCCTTTGTACACAGCATTTTTCTGCAGCACAGCTTTTATATACACATAGTGGCAAGCAGTGTGACCGCGCAGACAGCGCTGCACGATCCCATTCAATGCCAGCACTGCCCTGTCCCCTCCATGCTAGCACTGAATTCTTGGTAGATGTGGGCAGGTAAAGGACCTGTGATGATGTCACAACCATGTGACCAGTCACATGCTTGAGAGGAGGAGTCAAGCGCAGGGCTGTGCTGGTGCTGGAGTAGTAGTGTCAGCTCGTGTCACAGAGCAGGGTCTTATATCATATCACTGGGGGAAGTATAGTACACCTATATACATGGGATCAGAGGGTCCCTGTAGCAGAGCTGTGTGTGCAATGTATGTGAGGCCAAGCTGTGCGTCACAACTGTTGTTGGGTATCCCTGGACCAGGGGCTCTTTACCTGTCGCTTTGTGGAGTTGGCAGGGCTTTGTGGAGTGGGCGTGGCTTGATACATACACACACACATACATACACTCATCTTTATATTATTATTATTTATTATTAGAGCGCCATTTATTCCATGGCGCTTTACATGTGAGGAGGGGTATACATAATACATACAAGTACAGTAATCTTAAACAATACAAGTCACGACTGGTACAGGATGAGAGAGGACCCTGCCCGCGAGGGCTCACAATCTACAATATATATAGATATAGCCTTAGGAGAAAGAGAGACCAGCCTTTTGTGTTGTAAGAAGGGTGAGAAATGTGTGTAACTGGAATGCATTATTTACACTGAAACTGATGATGCTACTTGCCCTATTTCTCCCTGTTGATGCAACTAAATGTTCATCAACAATCGTGCCTATTTCTGTCATTTTAAGCACTCTGACCTCTATGCCTGGACTGTAAAAAGCTTAAAATATTTCTCCTTGGCCATTCTCTATTTTTTTTAGTGCTTGCTTTAGCCCCCGATTAGCTACGCTAGACCATGTGATATCATAGCTGCAGAGCATTATGAGGAAGCCTGACTGGGCACGCCTGACATCATTAGGTCACTCTGTGACTCTTCAATGGTATATGAAATGGTGCTGGGTATTTTTCTTTTACCGGTCCCAGCGAATCAAATAATAAATTGTTGAAATGGGTACTTTAGGGGAAAGTTAGATTGCAAGCGTCTATAAAGGCACGTGGGCTGGTTGCCATCGGGCTTTTCTAAAAATATGTGCAAAAAGATTAATTTGGTACTTTTCATGTCTAATTCTTACTGGTTTATTTATCTTTTATTTCTGGTGGAAAAATATAAATTTTGACAATTTATTTATAGATAAATCAAAATCACATAAAACTGCCGACTAAATAGACATTTTGTACTGATGTATGTTACTATCTTGCATTGTAGTATGTGAATACACAATGGAGCGCGCAGGGTGAAATCCATCGCCGAAAGTAAACATCAGGCCATTGTGTAAATTGTATTCTTTCCATTACAAAATCAAACTATAATGTGCTCAAGATTCTTACACTGTTGAAATGAGACATCATTTTCAAGGAAGTTTTAAAAGTCGAGTACACATGAAATACATTTATTGCAGGAAAGTTTCAAGATGAATTGCAAATAAAAAGACATTAGACAGAAGGCCAGTCACCAGGATGACATGTAGTTACTTCCCATGAGTCAAATGGGTCTATAAAAAAATCCAAACTTTTTAACTGAATCTAACAAATTTTAGCTCAGGAAAAGCAGATCTTTGATGATGAAGGGACAGTCTCCTTTCACTTATTTTTATCCCACAGGCTCAGCTATGTGTAAAATAACAAACTGAGGTTTACTTACCCTCCTCTGGTCCGGCACTGTTTCTCTGCTGCAGTCCCAATCGCTGATGATTGGCTGCAGCAATGAAATCAGTGATTGGCTGCAGAACTGCTGACATGATGTAACTGATGCAGCCAATCAACAAAGACCTGGGCAGTTTCAGAAATAAAGTAATATTCAGTGTATTATTGTACACATAATTGAGCCAGCAGGTTTAAAATAAGTGACAGGAGAAAACTCTTTTTAACCCCTTTCTGACATCTGACGTAAAAATCCGTCCATGTACCCTGGGAGATTTTGTCCAGGGATGGATTATTACGTCATTTCAATAACTGCCGGGTGTCAGCTGATTCTGACAGCTGACACACGACAGTAAGTGCCAGGAGCGGTCATGCACTGCTCCCGGCACTGTAACCCCCTGAATGCTGCGAACACAGCATTCTGGGAGCCAGCAGAGGGCTTCAAGCCCCTTTGCCTTTGGACTGGAGACCCCTCAGTGTGACGTAGGGTCCCCATCATTGCCATGGAGATTCGATGTTGTCATGATGACATACGGGTCACCAGAGCTAGGAAAATTGCAAGAACTATTTTTTGCAATAAAAAACGTCTTTTAGTGTGTGACAGGTGCCAAACATAAAAACTCGATATATATCTGGCATCGCTATAATCGCACCGACCCAAAGAATAAAGTTGCCTAATCACTTATACTGCACGAGGAATGGTGTAAAAAAAAAATAAAGCCAATTCTTCACCTGCTGTTGATTTTTTTCATTCTGCTTCCCAAAGATCGCAGGAAGGCCGAGATCACACATGCGAGAAACTCGCACGAGTCTCGCATCTTTAATGCTCGGAACTCAGGAGCAGAGCGTGCGGCTGCATGTATTTCTATGCATCCGCACGCTCCCCGGGTATTAAGATGCAAGACTCGTCCGAGTTTCTCACATGTGTGATCCCGGCCTAAGGCTCAGCGCACATTTATCCTGCGCTCTGTGGTGAGTACATGCAGCGGGGTTTCTGTGTAAATCTCTGAAATCCGTGATTCAGACGGAAGCACTGGTGGAAGATTCAACGATAATGAGGCAGATGAAGGCACTGTGGATGCCATCTGAGCTGTGTTCCGGCAGTGTCCGTCTTTTTAGGGTTGCATAAACGTGCCATCGGCCACAATTTTGTGCACTTCTGAAAAGAAGAACACTGCTGAACAGAGGCCAAACGGAGTCCAGAGTAACTCTGCTGCCGCATTATAGTGAATGAACTCCTCGGGGGTTTCATCTGAAATCACGTCACTCAGAGATTTAGATGGAAACCCCAAAGTAAGTGGTCAGCGTAGAGCGTCAGATAAATGTGATCCCAAACATTATGTAAAATGTTCCCAATAAAAGCTTCAATTCAATCCACAAAAAAAGCAAGTCCCCACTCAGGTCTTTCATCTGTTAATGGAAATATAGGTAGGCTTCCACATTAGTGGTTTCACAAAAGCTCTGGAAAAGCAATATGGCTCCTCACCCGACAAAAGAAATTCAGCAAATTCTCCGCTACCAAATCCAAGTTCACCCCCCCCTTTTGAGATCACATGACGGGGTCACCGGTGGGCAGATTTCTGGCCCGATGACCGGAGCCGTGCGTTAAATGCAGCTATAAGAGTTTGACAGCGGCATTTAATGGGTTATTAGCTGCGGGTCAAATCGCAATTCCTCCTGTGGCTGTTCCGGGCACAAGTTAGCTGTACAAAACAGCTGATATGTGCTGAGAAAAATGTAAGCTCACCACCGGAGCCCACATCAAAGGTAGAGAAGCGACCTGCACTGTACAAGTATGGCGGAGGTCATGAAGGGGTTAAATCGAAGTTGACAAAAAAATCTTAGCCCTGGTGTCCATGTAATAGTATCAGCTATATTGTCCATAGAAAGTTTTCAGCCATCTTACTAATATAAAAGTGTCACTTATAATGCATATGTAATAGTGTCGACCCTAACCCCATATTGTAGAATCCGGTAAAACTAGGTAGAACAAGGAGTGGCAGCCATTGTTTCCCTATATAATTCACAGTCATACTTCACATGTGTCTGCATTTCTATCTTCCCACGAATCTTTATAATATAAATTCCAGAGTGCTCACTAAATATACCAATATACGGTACATCTAATTAATCACTGAAAAAGCTAGTGAGTAGTCACAGTTGTCATGTTATAAGGGATGAAGGAACCGGAACTGGAAAGTTCTTGGTTCATACCGTAATGTAAGTCAATGAAGGACTATTTTCTGTATGTGTATGTATATATAAATATACACTCACTGGCCACTTTATTAGGTACACCTGTCCAACTGTGTGTTAAGACTTAATTTCTAATCAGCCAATCACATGGCGGCAACTCAGTGCATTTAGGCATGTAGACATGGTCAAGACAATCTCCTGCAGTTCAAACCGAGCATCAGTATGGGGAAGAAAGGTGATTTGAGTGCCTTTGAACGTGGCATGATTGTTGGTGCCAGAAGGGCTGGTCTGAGTATTTCAGAAACTGCTGATCTACTGGGATTTTCACGCACAACCATCTCTAGGGTTTACAGAGAATGGTCCGAAAAAGAAAAAAAATCCAGTGAGAGGCAGTTCTGTGGCCGGAAATGCCTTGTTGATGCCAGAGGTCAGAGGAGAATGGGCATACTGGTTCGAGCTGATAGAAAGGCAACAGTGACTCAAATTGCCACCCGTTACAACCAAGGTAGGCAGAAGAGCATCTCTGAACGCACAGTGCGTCGAACTTTGAGGCAGATGGGCTACAGCAGCAGAAGACCACACTGGGTACCACTCCTCTCAGCTAAGAACAGGCATCTGATGGCTACTTTCAGCAGGATAATGCGCCATGTCATAAAGCTCGAATCATCTCAGATAGGTTTCTTGAACATGACAATGAGTTCACTGTACTCAAATGGCCTCCTCAGTCACCAGATCTCAATCCAATAGAGCATCTTTGGGATGTGGTGGAACGGGAGATTCGCATCAGGGATGTGCAGCCGACAAATCTGCGCCAACTGTGTGATGCCATCATGTCAATATGGTCCAAAATCTCTGAGGAATGCTTCCAGCACCTTGTTGAATCTCTGCCACGAAGAATTGAGGCAGTTCTGAAGGCAAAAGGGGGTCCAACCCGTTACTAGCATGGTGTACCTAATAAAGTGGCCAGTGAGTGTATATATATACACTCACTGTCCACTTTATTAGGTACACCTGTCCAACTGTGTGTTAAGACTTAATTTCTAATCAGCCAATCACATGGCGGCAACTCAGTGCATTTAGGCATGTAGACATGGTCAAGACAATCTCCTGCAGTTCAAACCGAGCATCAGTATGGGGAAGAAAGGTGATTTGAGTGCCTTTGAACGTGGCATGATTGTTGGTGCCAGAAGGGCTGGTCTGAGTATTTCAGAAACTGCTGATCTACTGGGATTTTCACGCACAACCATCTCTAGGGTTTACAGAGAATGGTCCGAAAAAGAAAAAAAATCCAGTGAGCGGCAGTTCTGTGGCCGGAAATGCCTTGTTGATGCCAGAGGTCAGAGGAGAATGGGCAGACTGGTTCGAGCTGATAGAAAGGCAACAGTGACTCAAATTGCCACCCGTTACAACCAAGGTAGGCAGAAGAGCATCTCTGAACGCACAGTGCGTCGAACTTTGAGGCAGATGGGCTACAGCAGCAGAAGACCACACCGGGTACCACTCCTCTCAGCTAAGAACAGGAAACTGAGGCTACAATTTGCACAAGCTCATCGAAATTGGACAGTAGAAGATTGGAAAAACGTTGCCTGGTCTGATGAGTCTCGATTTCTGCTGCGACATTCGGATGGTAGGGTCAGAATTTGGCGTAAACAACATGAAAGCATGGATCCATCCTGCCTTGTATCAACGGTTCAGGCTGGTGGTGGTGGTGTCATGGTGTGGGGAATTTTTTCTTGGCACTCTTTGGGCCCCTTGGTACCAATTGAGCATCGTTGCAACGCCACAGCCTACCTGAGTATTGTTGCTGACCATGTCCATCCCTTTATGACCACAATGTAACCAACATCTGATGGCTACTTTCAGCAGGATAATGCGCCATGTCATAAAGCTCGAATCATCTCAGATTGGTTTCTTGAACATGACAATGAGTTCACTGTACTCAAATGGCCTCCTCAGTCACCAGATCTCAATCCAATAGAGCATCTTTGGGATGTGGTGGAACGGGAGATTCGCATCAGGGATGTGCAGCCGACAAATCTGCGCCAACTGTGTGATGCCATCATGTCAATATGGTCCAAAATCTCTGAGGAATGCTTCCAGCACCTTGTTGAATCTCTGCCACGAAGAATTGAGGCAGTTCTGAAGGCAAAAGGGGGTCCAACCCGTTACTAGCATGGTGTACCTAATAAAGTGGCCAGTGAGTGTATATATACAGTATATATAAAGATAGATATATAGATACAGTGGGTACAGAAAGTATTCTGACCCCTTTAAATTTTTCACTCTTTGTTTCATTGCAGCCACTTGGTAAATTCAAAAAATTTCATTTTTTTTCTCATTAATGTACACTCTGCACCCCATCTTGACAGAAAAAGAACGGAAATGTAGAAATTTTTGCAAATTTATTAAAAAAGAAAAACTGAAGTATCAAATGGTCATAAGTATTCAGACCCTTTGCTCAGTTTTGAGTAGAAGCACCCTTTTGAGCTAGTACATCCATGAGTCTTCTTGGGAATGATGCAACAAGTTTTTCACACCTGGATTTGGGGATCCTCTGCCATTCTTCCTTGCAGATCCTCTCCAGTTCCATCAGGTTAGATGGTGAACGTTGGTGGACAGCCTTTTTCAGGTCTCTCCAGAGATGTTCAATTGGGTTTAGGTCAGAGCTCTAGCTGGGCCAGTCAAGAATGGTCACAGAGTTGTTCTGAAGCCACTCCTTTGTTATTTTAGCTGTGTGCTTAAGATCATTGTCTTGTTGAAAGGTGAACCTAGTCTGAGGTCGAGAGCACTCTGGAAGAGGTTTTCATCCAGGATATTTTTGTACTTGGCTGCATTCTTGTTTCCTTGAATTGCAACCAGTCATCCTGTCCCTGCAGCTGAAAAACACCCCCATAGCATGATGCTGCCACCACCATGTTTCACTGTTGGGATTGTATTGGGCAGGTGATTAGCAGTGTCTGGTTTTCTTGACATATACCGCTTATAATTATCACCAAAAAGTTCTATTTTCATCTCATCAGACCAGAGAATCTTATTTCTCATGGTCTGGGAGTCCTTCATGTGCTTTTTTAGCAAATTTTATGTGGGCTTTCATATGTCTTGCACTGAGGAGAGGCTTCCGTCGGGCCACACTACCATAAAGGCCCGATTGGTTGAGGGCTGTAGTGATTGTTGACTTTGTGAAACTTTCTCCCATCTCCCTACTGCATCTGTGGAGCTCAGCCACAGTGATCTTGAGGTTCTTCGTTACCTCTCTCACCAAGGCTCTTCTCCAACGATTGCTCAGTTTGGCTGGACGGCAAGGTCTAGGAAGGCTTCTGGTGGTCCCAAACTCTGCTCTTAGGAACCTTGAGTACTGCAGAAATTATTTTGTAACCTTGGCCAGATCTATGCTTTGCCACAAATCTGTCTCTGAGCTTCTTGGCCAGTTCCTTTGACCTCATGATTCTCATTTGGTCTGACATGCACTGGAAGCTGTGAGATCTTTGTGTGTGGCTTTACAAATCAAGTCCTATCAGTTTAATAAAACAAAGCTCCTGTGAAGGAGTAGAACCATCTCAAGTAGGATCTCAAGGAAATGGACAGCATGTGACTTAACTATGAGTGTCTGAGCAAAGGGTCTGAATACTTATGACCATGTGATATTTCAGTTTTTCTTTTTTTAATAAATTTGCAAAAATTTTTACATTTCTGTTTTTTTTCAATCAAGATGAGGTGCGGAGTGTTCATTACTGGAAAAAATGAACTTATTGGAATTTACCAAATGGTTGCAATGAAACAAAGAGTGAAAAATTTATAGGTGTCTCAATACTTTCCGTATCCACTGTAGATCTATACAGTGTATTGTAGTGTAGATCAGATATATAGATAGATATAGAAAATTATAACCGGCTTCACTGCGGTGCACAGCTTAGATGATTCAAATAAGCTTCGTATAGCGGCACGTCCTCTTAGTTCTTCAACTCACAGAGTCTGGCTGACAGACGAGCTCCTGCACCCAGCAAGGAAATTTACGGCTTCAGAGCAGCGCTTGGCTCAGATGATTCAAATGAGCTTATAACCTGATTTGCTGTGAATTTAACAAAAATGTTTATTTATCATTGTGCTGGACTGTAAATGGCTGTGAAGCCGTTATAAATTAAATGTAATACGCACTTCTCACTGCCTTAACCTGTTCCTCTATGCAGATCCCTGTCCAGTCCTACACTCCCCTTCTACGTGCCTGTGGTTCTTTCCTGTCTTCAAAATGGTCTTCGGTGTTTACCAAATGTCTCAACATTCCGAGACCTAGACTGCGCAGGAAGAACTGAAAATCACTTTGAAGATAAAAGAGGACTGAGGGCACCTAGAATAGGACTGAAGGCACTTAGAAGAGTACCGGAGGGGCGTGCATTATACTATATGAAGTCCTGTGAAGACTCATTATACTATATGGAGGTGATTTATACCGTTGTGGCCAAAAGTATTGACACCCCTGCAATTCTGTCAGATAATACTCAGTTTCTTCCTGAAAATGATTGCAAACACAAATTCTTTGGTATTATTATCTTCATTTAATTTGTCTTAAATGAAAAAGCACAAAAGAGAATGAAGCAAAAAGCAAAACATTGATCATTTCACACAAAACTCCAAAAATGGGCCAGACAAAAGTATTGGCACCCTTAGCCTAATACTTGGTTGTGCAACCTTTAGCCAAAATAACTGCGACCAACCGCTTCCGGTAACCATCAATGAGTGTCTTACAATGCTCTGCTGGAATTTTAGACCATTCTTCTTTGGCAAACTGCTCCAGGTCCCTGATATTTGAAGGGTGCCTTCTCCAAACTGCCATTTTTAGATCTCTCCACAGGTGTTCTATGGGATTCAGGTCTGGACTCATTGCTGGCCACCTTAAAAGTCTCCAGTGCTTTCCCTCAAACCATTTTCTAGTGCTTTTTGAAGTGTGTTTTGGGTCATTGTCCTGCTGGAAGACCCATGACCTCTGAGGGAGACCCAGCTTTCTCACACTGGGCCCTATATTATGCTGCAAAATTTGTTGGTAGTCTTCAGACTTCATAATGCCATGCACACGGTCAAGCAGTCCAGTGCCAGAGGCAGCAAATCAACCCCAAAACATCAGGGAACCTCCGCCATGTTTGACCGTAGGGACCGTGTTTTTTTTCTTTGAATGCCTCTTTTTTTCTCCTGTAAACTCTATGCTGATGCCTTTGCCCAAAAAGCTCTACTTTTGTCTCATCTGACCAGAGAACATTCTTCCAAAACGTTTTAGGCTTTTTCAGGCAAGTTTTGGCAAACTCCAGCATGGCTTTTTTATGTCTCGGGGTAAGAAGTGGGGTCTTCCTGGGTCTCCTACCATACAGTCCCTTTTCATTCAGACGCCGACGGATAGTACGGGTTGACACTGTTGCACCCTCGGACTGCAGGGCAGCTTGAACTTGTTTGGATGTTAGTCGAGGTTCTTTATCCAACATCCGCACAATCTTGCGTTGAAATCTCTTGTCAATTTTTCTTTTCCGTCCACATCTAGGGAGGTTAGCCACAGTGCCATGGGCTTTAAACTTCTTGATGACACTGCGCACGGTAGACACAGGAACATTCAAGTCTTTGGAGATGGATTTGTAGCCTTGAAATTGCTCATGCTTCCTCACAATTTGGTTTCTCAAGTCCTCAGACAGTTCTTTGGTCTTCTCCATGCTCAATGTGGTACACACAAGGACACAGGACAGAGGTTGAGTCAACTTTAATCCATGTCAACTGGCTGCAAGTGTGATTTAGTTATTGCCAACACCTGTTAGGTGCCACAGGTAAGTTACAGGTGCTGTTAATTACACAAATTAGAGAAGCATCACATGATTTTTCGAACAGTGCCAATACTTTTGCCCACCCTCTTTTTTATATCCAATTTGGAATTATATCCAATTTGGCTTTAGGACAATTCTTTTTGTGTTTTTTCATTTAAGACAAATTAAATGAAGATAATAATACCAAAGAATTTGTGTTTGCAATCATTTTCAGGAAGAAACTGAGTATTATCTGACAGAATTGCAGGGGTGTCAATACTTTTGGCCACAACTGTATTATCTGAAGTGCAATGGGGAATATTTTACTATATGGAGGTGCATTATACTATATGAAGTGCAATAGGGACTCATTATACTATATGGAGGGTATTTTTAGCCCATTAAACTATATGGAGGGAAATGGGGGTGCATTATACTATATGTATGATAAAGGGGAGCATTATACTAAATGGAATGCAATGGGGGCACATTATACTATATTGAAGGCAATGGGGCACATTATACTACAAGGAGGGCAATGTGAGGCCAATTATTCTATGCGAAAGGCAATATGGGGGCCATTATAATATTTTATAATAATTGAAGCGGTATATGGGGGCCTTTATACTATATAGGGGGCTTTGCGCAGCTATTAAACTATATGGTGGGCTAAGTAGGATCCCATTATACTGTAAAAAAAAGGCCATGAGGGCACCATTATAATATTTGTGGGGCTATGTGGGGCCATTATACTATATGGAGGTCTATGTGTTTCCCATTATACTATATGGAAGGCTATGTAGGGGCCATTTTACTGTTTGAAGGGCTGTGTGGGGCCCATTATACTATGTGGGGGTAATCATAAAATTTGGGAGGATACATTTGGGCCATTATAATATTTGGAGGTCTATGTGGGACCTATTGTACTGTTTGCAGAGCTATGTGGGAGTCAATGTTACTGTTTTCAGGACTTTGCGGGGGGGGCATTACACTGTTTGGAGGGCTATGATGGGGGCCAGTATACTGTTTGGATGGTTATTAGGCTATTATGCTGTATGCAAGCAATTATATGGTGTGAATGTGTGTGTGGGATCTATCATACTGATTGGATGGTTGTGTAATAACTAGAGTTGAGCGATACCTTCCGATATCGGGAAATATCGGATCGGATTGGATCGGACCGATACCCCAAAAATATCGGGTATCGCCGATTCCGATACCGGAAACCAATGCAAGTCAATGGGACACAAATATTGGAATGAAAATAAACCCTTTCTTTCCTTGCACATCCAGTTCAGGAGGGGGGAAGAGTGTGGGCGGAGACTGTGCGTGTCTGTGTGTGCGGGCGGGGTCTGTACGGGCCTCTCGGGGGTCTGTGCGGGCTTGCCGGGGGTCTGTGCGGGCTGCCGGGGGTCTGTGCGGGCTGCCGGGGGTCTGTGCGGGCCTGCCGGGGGTCTGTGCGGGCCTGCCGGGGGTCTGTGCGGGCTGCCGGGGGTCTGTGCCGGCTGCCGGGGGTCTGTACGGACCTGCCGGGGGTCTGTCGGGGGTTGTGTGTGTGTGCAGGCATCGTCCGATGGGACTCCAAGTCCCATCGGGTTATGCCTGCTACAATGACAGTGATTGACACATTAGGCAATGATGGGACAGTAGTAGTCCCATCATCCGGCTAATGTGTTGAATGTGAAAAAAAACAAAACACAAACATACATACAACATATACTACATACAACACACTACATGCATACTACATACATACTACATACAGTTGTGGCCAAAAGTATTGACACCCCTGCAATTCTGTCAGATAATACTCAGTTTCTTCCTGACAATGATTGCAAACACAAATTCTTTGGTATTATTATCTTCATTTAATTTGTCTTAAATGAAAAAACACAAAAAGAATTGTCCTAAAGCCAAATTGGATATAATTCCACACCAAACATAAAAAAGAGGGTGGGCAAAAGTATTGGCACTGTTCGAAAAATCATGTGATGCTTCTCTAATTTGTGTAATTAACAGCACCTGTAACTTACCTGTGGCACCTAACAGGTGTTGGCAATAACTAAATCACACTTGCAGCCAGTTGACATGGATTAAAGTTGACTCAACCTCTGTCCTGTGTCCTTGTGTGTACCACATTGAGCATGGAGAAAAGAAAGAAGACCAAAGAACTGTCTGAGGACTTGAGAAACCAAATTGTGAGGAAGCATGAGCAATTTCAAGGCTACAAATCCATCTCCAAAGACTTGAATGTTCCTGTGTCTACCGTGCGCAGTGTCATCAAGAAGTTTAAAGCCCATGGCACTGTGGCTAACCTCCCTAGATGTGGACGGAAAAGAAAAATTGACAAGAGATTTCAACGCAAGATTGTGCGGATGTTGGATAAAGAACCTCGACTAACATCCAAACAAGTTCAAGCTGCCCTACAGTCCGAGGGTGCAACAGTGGACTGTCAACCCGTACTATCCGTCGGCGTCTGAATGAAAAGGGACTGTATGGTAGGAGACCCAGGAAGACCCCACTTCTTACCCCGAGACATAAAAAAGCCATGCTGGAGTTTGCCAAAACTTGCCTGAAAAAGCCTAAAACATTTTGGAAGAATGTTCTCTGGTCAGATGAGACAAAAGTAGAGCTTTTTGGGCAAAGGCATCAGCATAGAGTTTACAGGAGAAAAAAAGAGGCATTCAAAGAAAAAAAACACGGTCCCTACGGTCAAACATGGCGGAGGTTCCCTGATGTTTTGGGGTTGATTTGCTGCCTCTGGCACTGGACTGCTTGACCGTGTGCATGGCATTATGAAGTCTGAAGACTACCAACAAATTTTGCAGCATAATATAGGGCCCAGTGTGAGAAAGCTGGGTCTCCCTCAGAGGTCATGGGTCTTCCAGCAGGACAATGACCCAAAACACACTTCAAAAAGCACTAGAAAATGGTTTGAGAGAAAGCACTGGAGACTTTTAAGGTGGCCAGCAATGAGTCCAGACCTGAATCCCTTAGAACACCTGTGGAGAGATCTAAAAATGGCAGTTTGGAGAAGGCACCCTTCAAATATCAGGGACCTGGAGCAGTTTGCCAAAGAAGAATAGTCTAAAATTCCAGCAGAGCATTGTAAGACACTCATTGATGGTTACCGGAAGCGGTTGGTCGCAGTTATTTTGGCTAAAGGTTGCGCAACCAAGTATTAGGCTGAGGGTGCCAATACTATTGTCTGGCCCATTTTTGGAGTTTTGTGTGAAATGATCAATGTTTTGCTTTTTGCTTCATTCTCTTTTGTGCTTTTTCATTTAAGACAAATTAAATGAAGATAATAATACCAAAGAATTTGTGTTTGCAATCATTTTCAGGAAGAAACTGAGTATTATCTGACAGAATTGCAGGGGTGTCAATACTTTTGGCCACAACTGTACACACTACATACATACATAGTACATACTACATACATACTACATACAATACATTCATACAATACATACATATAGACATACAGTACATACAACATAGAGTACATACTCACCATCACTTGTCACTTTGATCCCCGAAGCCAGTGTCATCTGTAAAAAATATTAAAATAACAAACAACCAATATACTCCCTGATATGCAGAAATCCAAGAGTGTCCCACGATGATCTCCTGTGGAGAACAGTAGCATCAGCTGATGCGACCGCTCTCTAGGAGCACCAGGAATACAATGACGGGAGGTAGGTATCCTTCCGCACTGTATTCCTCCGCCACTGTAAAAAAATAGTCCCTAGTCTCACTTTTGGCATTGCTGTGTGGGAAAGTTCCCATGCAGCTTTTGCCATAAAGTGAGACCAGTGAACTATAGTAACCTCTCAGTGATGCACTGCAGGAGCCATTGTCTCATGTTCTATAGGGGAGATCGTCGTGGGACATGTGTGGATTTCTGTGGATCAGGGAGTATATTGGTTGTTTGTTATTTTAATATTTTTTACAGATGACACTGGCTTCAGGGATCAAAGTGACAAGTGATGGTGAGTGTTATGAATGAGTCACCGAAGGAGGCAAAAGCAGAAATACAAGCTAAGTCTAGAAACCCAGAGAAGTTGGCAACTATCAGATTGCAGACCCCTGATCCTATCAACACAACTAGCAGTAGCCGTGGGGGGTTCCTATGATGCCCTAGACCCCTCGATCACAGCCGGAGAAATACATAGGCCTAAAGAAAGAAAGGGGAAATCTAGAATGCCCCAGAGCAGACCCCAAAGCAATAGGCAGCCCCCAACATATAATGACGGTGAAGCAAGATGAAAATACTAACACAGACAGAAAGATAGACTGAGCAAAGACGGGGCCCCAAAACTACCTAGATAGCAAAGGACAGGAAGGCTGCTGTCTGCAATCTGCCAAAACCCTATCAAAGACATAAGCCAACCAGCTGATATGAAAAAAGGCTCTGAAGCAGCTAGGCTTCAAAAACTGAATCAGCACTCAGGTAATTTCAGAAGACAGAGCTAAATGAATTCAGCACACCCCAGCAGGGAATGGCAGAAATCCAGAAAAACAAAGCAAAAACAAAGTCAAAGCACAAAAGCAAAAGGTCGAGCAGCAAACTTAGCTTTGGAGGAGCAGGAATTCAGACTGGTCTCCAAGGATCCCACAGAGAAATCACCCGCAGGGCAGAAGGGCGTCGGCAGCATTATATCCAGTCCGTAACTCCACTCAGCCAGTCACAATCATCAGCCTCAGGTGTTTGACAATCAGGCTCACTACCTTCTTTTACCAGAAGAGGGAGTTCCTCGGGCCTCAGTAATGAAGGGGAAAATGAACTCACAACAGTACCTCCCCCTTGAGGAGGGGTCACCGAACCCTCAACTATGCCACCAGGGCGTTCAGGGTGAGCCCGATGAAAGGCACGCACCAATCGTTTGGCATGAATATCAGAGGCGGAGACCCAGGAATTATCCTCCTGACCATAACCCTTCCACTTAACCAAATACTGGAGTCTCCGTCTAGCCAGACGGGAATCCAGTACTTTCTCTACCTCATACTCCATGTTACCTTCAACCAATACAGGGTCTGGAGGTGCCACCCCCGGAACAACAGGTTCAACAAACCTCTTCAACAAAGATTTATGGAACACATTATGGATTTTAAATGTGACAGGAAGAGCCAAACGAAAAGAGACCGGATTAATAATCTCCACAATCTTGTAAGGTCCAATAAATCTAGGCTTAAACTTAGGAGAAGCCACCTTCATAGCAATATTTTTTGATGATAACCACACCATATCACCAACCTTAAACTGGGGACCAATGGTCCTATGTCGGTTGGAAAACCGCTGGGCCTTCTCCTGGGAGAGAGATAACTTATCCACCACTTGGTCCCAGATCTGGTGCATTCTCTCCACCATAGTGTCAACACCTGGGCAGGCAGAGGGCTCCACCTGCCCTGAAGAAAATCGAGGATGAAACCCAAAGTTACAAAAAAAAGGTGACATCAAAGTGGCAGAACTAGCTCTATTATTCAAAGCAAATTCGGCCAAGGGCAAAAATGAAACCCAATCATCCTGATCAGCGGAAATAAAACATCTCAAATATGACTCCAAGGTCTGGTTTGTTCTCTCTGTCTGCCCATTGGTCTGAGAGTGAAAAGCAGAGGAGAAGGACAACTGAATTCCCAGCCTGGAACAGAAAGTTCTCCAAAATCTAGACACAAACTGCACTCCTCTGTCAGATACAATGTTCTCAGGAATCCCGTGCAAACGAACCACCTGTTGTAAAAACAGGGGCACCAACTCAGAGGAAGACGGCAACTTAGGAAGTGGTACAAGATGAACCATCTTAGAGAACCTATCACAAATCACCCAAATAACAGTCATCCTCTGAGAGACAGGAATATCAGAGATGAAATCCATTGAAATATGGGTCCATGGCCTCTTGGGGACAGGCAAAGGCATCAACAACCCACTAGAGCGAGAACACAATTTAGACCGGGAGCACGTACCACAGGACTGCACAAAATTCCTGACATCACGAGACAAGGAGGGCCACCAAAAAAACCGACTCACCAGATCTCTAGTACCAAAAATACCTGGATGACCAGCCAAAGCAGAGCAATGAACTTCAGACATCACTCTCTTCTTCCACTGGTCAGGAACATACAACTTTCCACTGGGACAACGCTCAGGTTTGTCCTCCTGGAACTCTTCCAGAGCACGTCTCAAATCGGGCGAGATGGCAGAAAGAACTACCCCTTCGCCTAAGATGGTAGCAGGCTTGGTCACCACAGAAGAATCAGCAAGGAAGCTCCTAGAGAGGGCGTCTGCCTTGACATTCTTTGTTCCAGGAAGAAAAGAAACCACAAAATCAAAACGTGTAAAAAACAAGGCCCACCTAGCCTGTCTAGGGTTCAAGCGCTTAGCCGACTCTAGGTAAATCAAATTCTTGTGGTCAGTGAGGACCACGACTTGATGCTTAACTCCCTCCAACCAATGTCTCCACTCCTCAAATGCCCATTTCATGGCCAACAGTTCCCTATTCCCCACATCATAGTTACGTTCAGATGGAGAGAACTTTCGGGAAAAGAAAGCACAGGGATTCATTTTGGATGTTACAGGATCCTTTTGGGACAAAACAGCTCCTGCACCAATCTCAGAAGCATCCACCTCTACCTGGAATGGAAGTGAGACATCAGGTTGCCGCAAAACCGGGGCGGAGGTGAATCTTCGCTTCAACTCCTGAAAGGAAGAAACAGCCTCCGGAGACCAATTTAACACATCAGCACCCTTTTTAGTCAAATCAGTCAATGGCTTGGCAATACTAGATAATTTTGCTATAAATTTCCGATAAAAATTAGCAAAACCCAAAAACTTCTGGAGGGCCTTCAAAGAAGTGGGCTGAACCCAATCGTGAATGGCCTGTACCTTGGCCGGGTCCATTTCAATAGTTGACGGGGACAAAATAAATCCCAAAAATGAAATCCTCTGTACTCCAAAAAGGCATTTAGATCCTTTGACATACAGGGAATTCTCCCTCAAGATCCGGAACACAGTCCGAATATGTTCCACATGAGAATCCCAATCCTTGGAGAAGATCAAAATATCATCCAGATAGATAATCAAAAATTTATCGACAAAATCTCGGAAAATATCGTTCATGAAGCACTGGAAGACAGAAGGGGCATTAGTGAGCCCAAAAGGCATCACCAGGTACTCAAAATGTCCCTCCGGAGTATTAAACGCCGTCTTCCATTCATCCCCATGCTTAATGCGAATAAGATTATACGCCCCCCTGAGGTCAAGCTTGGTAAACCAGCAAGCACCTTTAACACTGGAGAATAGATCAGAAATCAGGGGTAACAGATACTGATATTTAACAGTAATTTTGTTGAGGGCACGATAATCAATACAAGGTCTTAATGATCCATCCTTTTTGGCTACGAAAAAAAAACCGGCACCCAAGGGTGACGAGGATGGTCTAATATGACCCTTCTCCAACGCCTCCTTAATATAGGATCACATAGCCTCGTGCTCGGGTACAGATAAATTGAAGAGTCGACCCTTGGGAAATTTACACCCCGGGCTCAGTTCAATTGCACAGTCATAACTCCTATGAGGAGGCAGAGACGCAGACTCATTCTCACTAAATACATCATAAAAGTCCGCCAAATAATCAGGAACATCATGCGACTGAGGAGAGGTGGAAAATACCGGAGCCTCACTAAAGGCACACCGACAACCCCAACTCACCACAGACACAGATTTCCAATCCAAAACTGGATTATGAATCTGTAGCCAGGGAAACCCCAGAACAACAGTATCATGCAGATTATGCAACACCAGAAATCTGCAATTTTCTTGATGGTCTGGGGCGACCCGCATTACCACCTGGGTCCAAAACTGGGGTTTATTTTTAGCCAATGGAGTAGCATCAATTCCCCTCAAAGGGATAGGCGTCTGCAGAGGTGTCATCGGAAATCCACAACGTTTAGCAAAATCCAAGTCCATTAGGTTTAGGGCTGCTCCCGAATCCACAAACGCCTTGGCGGAAAATGTGGACAGGGAGCAGATCAGAGTAATAGCCAGAAGAAACTTAGGTTGAACACCCCCAACAGAAAACGTGTGTGCAAAGCTTTTCTCTCGTTTGGGACAGACAGAAATAATATGCGAGGCATCTCCACAGAAAAAACACAACTTATTACGCCTTCTGAACTCCTGACGCTGCTCTCTGGAAAAAACTCTATCACATTGCATAGGTTCAGACATTTGTTCAACAGGTGGCAACACCTCTCGTGCAGCTCCGCGTTCGCGCAAACGCCGATCAACCTTAATGGCTAATGACATAGAATCGTCAAGACCAGAGCGAACAGGAAATCCCACCATAGTATCTTTTACGGCTTCTGACAACCCCTTCCGAAAGAGAGCAGCCAAGGCATTATCATTCCAGGTAGTAAGTACTGCCCACTTTCGGAATTTTTGACAGTACAATTCTGCAGAATCACGACCCTGGCTCAATGCCAGCAGGGTCTTTTCAGCCTGATCAATGGCATTAGGTTCGTCATACAACAACCCCAAAGCTTGAAAGAATGCGTTCACATTAGTCAGAATAGGATCATCTGGTTTCAAAGAAAACGCCCCATCCTGGGGATCGCCACGCAGCAAAGAGATGACAATTTTAACCTGCTGCGCGGAGCTCCCTGACGAGTTAGGCTTCAAGGCAAAAAATAATTTACAATTATTTTTAAAATTCAAAAATTTAGACCGATCCCCAAAAAATACATCAGGTGTAGGAATCTTTGGTTCAGCAGCATGTGAATGAGCAAGGTAGGCGGAAATTCCCCGCACTTCCGCAGCGAGCTGCTCCACACGATCAGACAATTGCTTTATCTCCATTGAGAGAAAAAAAAGAAAATTCCCCCTACGGCCTCAGAGATATAGAGGAAAAAATATACACACTTCTTTTTTTTTTTTTTACAATTCTTTCCTGCTATTGAGTACCCTAGAATCTGTGGTGAGGCGGGTGATTCTGTTATGAATGAGTCACCGTAGGAGGCAAAAGCAGAAATACAAGCTAAGTCCAGAAACCCAGAGAAGTTGGCAACTATCAGATTGCAGACCCCTGAACCTATCAACACAACTAGCAGTAGCCGTGGGGGGTTCCTACGATGCCCTAGACCCCTCGATCACAGCCGGAGAAATACATAGGCCTAAAGAAAGAAAGGGGAAATCTAAACTGCCCCAGAGCAGACCCCAAAGCAATAGGCAGCCCCCAACATATAATGACGGTGAAGCAAGATGAAAATACTAACACAGACAGAAAGATAGACTGAGCAAAGACGGGGCCCCAAAACTACCTAGATAGCAAAGGACAGGAAGGCTGTTGTCTACAATCTGCCAAAACCCTATCAAAGACATAAGCCAAACAGCTGATATGAAAAAAGGCCCTGAAGCAGCTAGGCTTCAAAAACTGAATCAGCACTCAGGTAATTTCAGAAGACAGAGCTAAATGAATTCAGCACACCCCAGCAGGGAATGGCAGAAATCCAGAAAAACAAAGCAAAAACAAAGTCAAAGCACAAAAGCAAAAGGCCAAGCAGCAAACTTAGCTTTGGAGGAGCAGGAATTCAGACTGGTCTCCAAGGATCCCACAGAGAAATCACCCGCAGGGCAGAAGGGCGTCGGCAGCATTATATCCAGTCCGTAACTCCACTCAGCCAGTCACAATCATCAGCCTCAGGTGTTTGACAATCAGGCTCACTACCTTCTTTTACCAGAAGAGGGAGTTCCTCGGGCCTCAGTAATGAAGGGGAAAATGAACTCACAACAGGTGAGTATGTTCTCTATGTTATATGTACTGTATGTCTATATGTATGTATTGTATGAATGTATTGTATGTAGTATGTATGTATTATGTATGTTGTATTATGTATGATGTATGTAGTATGTATGTAGTATGTATGTTTTTGTTTTTTTTTTTACATTCAACACATTAGCCGGATGATGGGACTACTACTGTCCCATCATTGGCTAATGTGTCAATCACTGTCATTGTAGCAGGCATAGCCCGATGGGACTTGTAGTCCCATCAGACGATGCCTGCTCCACACCCACAACCCCCGGCAGCCCGCACAGACCCCCGGCAGGCCCGTACAGACCTCTGGCAGGCCCGCACAGACCCCCAGCAGCCCGCACAGACCACCGGCAGGCCCACACAGACCCCCAGCAGCCCACACAGACCCCCAGCAGGCCCGCACAGACCCCCGGCAGCCCGCACAGACCTCCAGCAGGCCCGCACAGACCCCCCACGGTCACGTACAGTCTCCGCCCATGCACCGCCCACACTCCATTATGACGCATCATGATGACATAATTTCAGCATGCCTGACAGGCTCATTGCATTATGAGAACTTCCGATTCTGGTATTCGATTTTGTAAAAATATCGGAACTCAGTATCGGAACTCCGATACCGCGAATATCGGCCGATACCCGATATTTGCAGTATCGGAATGCTCAACACTAGTAATAACGTGCAGGAGGAATATATGTCACCAAGGAGCAGGCAGACCAACAGTAAAAGGGGAGGATTATTTACAGGGAGCAATACTGGTAAACATACAATATAACATAGAAAATGCTGTAAAAGTTTATATCAGAAACTGGAGACATAACAGAGGTGCAAAACAACAAAAAGTTATTCTCTTATGGGGAAGAAACTTATCAGTTCCTGGAGGTCTTGATTGCAGAGATCACTCTTCTCCCACATAGGCACCGAGGCACAAGCGGTGCTTGATATCCTCGGTCTCTGGGGTCCTAGGTATAGTCCAACTGGCGTATGGGGGGTTAACATGGGAGCCCAAGGGGTATGTGGATGGTGGTATCCCCCTGTACTCAAGGTCCTTCCCTCTACTGCAGCAGCGGCGTTCTCTCACCAGGGCCAGGGGCTCTGCCTGGGACAGTCTCTCTTGGCAGGTCAGTGTCACATTACGGTACATCCCTTGGTCACAGGGAAGCATCTCAGGGTAAGGCAGGGTCTCACTGCAGGGGAGCGTCTTATCAAGGCACGCGGTCTGTCGGTGTGACAAAGTCTCTACCAGGAGGGGAGCGACCAGCCTTCCAAGCGGTGCAGTGACAAGCTTCTCGTACTCAGTCTCGTGCTCATTGCTCTCCGCCTGTGTCTGCGGTCCCTTAGTGTTCAGTCACTGCACCCGTCTCCTCTCCTGTGTCAGCGTCCTCTCTGCTCCTGTCCCTGCACGGCTCCGCTGAAGGCACGCGCAATTGTCCCACTCCCAGTCCTGCCCTCTTTCTGTTCCTGGTTCTAGTACAGTTCCCTAAAGCATCTCCCGGAGAACCTAATGCCTTGCTCGATGGTTCCAGGCACGGAGCTAGGAAGGCAACTCTCCCTCGGCTCCTTCGGTGCTTCACCCCCTTACAGTTGTGCGGGCCATTATGCTGTTTGGAGTGTTGTGTGAGGGTCATTATACTGTTTGAAAGGCTGTGTAGGGGTCATTATGCTGTTTGGGGGGCTAGTGGAGCCATCATACAGTGAGGAACGTTGTGCTGGGGCTGTCACATTGTGTGGAGTGCTGTGTTGGGGTCATTATACTGTATGGAGGGCTAGGTTGGGTTCACAATTGGGGCAATATACTGTGTTAAGCTCACCATACTTTGCCGAGGGGGAGTACAGAAGAGCCATCAAATGGAGGGTGAAATTCACTGTGGGGGTATCATACTGTATTTAGTGGGCACTTTTATTGACATTATACTTTATGGGGGGAAAACAGTAATAAAATTACTTTGTAATGGCTGCAAAGTTGTGAGATATGCTCTTCTGTGAACCTGCTGAACATTATTTTTTTTAGGAGAGTGAGAACTACGGTAATTAGAACCTCTGTTTTGGGCCCCTCATGATTTCCATGTACACACCTGATTTGGTGAATCTTCGCAAAAATATACCTTCTGAAGAGAAAATAGTTGGGAAACATATACCTCTGACAGAAGGCTGACACATTACATTCTAAAGACATATACATACATATGACATGAAAGTGAGTTTCCTGATGAATGTGGCCCGTAATTGAGTTTTCATTCTAGAATGAAGTATTTAATTTTTTGGTTTGACATGTGCCTCAAGTTCATGGTTTGTCCAAGACTTACCAATTTATGACCTATTCATAGGCTAAATCATCAATATAAGATCAGAGAGGGTCAGACACTGGCCTTCCCCAACAAGCTGAAATCTCTTCTGGCAGCGGGCAAATGTAAGCAATATATGGAGTGGAACACCACAGCTTCAATGGATAGGTCATCAGTTGTTTGGTCCCGAGTTACCCCATTAAGGTCCGACATCAAGTGACATTAGTAAAATGACTTGTGTTACAGAATCTGTTACGTGTACAAAATAAACCATTGTGATTGAATCTGTGTGCAGTGAGATAAAAGGCAAAAATAGTACTGTCATATTCTGTATCTTTCTTATCTGATAACTGGGAAGATAATGGAAAATACAGTAAATAATATCCAGAAGTCTACGTGCTGTTCTATCCATACGGTGTAAAATGCCATATGAGATCGTCCCCTGACAGTGTCATTTATCAGAGAACACTCCTGATGAAGCCTCTCTGCTCTGTAACACAAATACCAGCATTGTGTCGTCTAATGTCAGGGTTCAAATGGGAACATCATGTTGTAAGAGGAGTCAGCATATTTAACACTAAAATAGTTAAAGTGGAGAAGTATATTCATGTTTTCTCCGTAGTTGTTGATCTATGATATGATGCATTTCATGAGTTTTGTACCTGTGGACAGTTGGATATGGTCAGGACTTTGACAGCCATCAGTAATCTTGGAAACGATGCGGAAAGGAAACACAAATGTCATGTATATTTTTCTATTTAAAGGTCTACTGTTTGATATACAGCTCTGGCAAAAATTAAGAGACCATCACATCATGTCATGGGCAGCCCATTCTCCAGACCTGAACCCCATTGAAAACCTCTGGAATGTAATCAAGAGGATGATGGAGTGTCACAAGCCATCAAACAAAGAAGAACTGCTTACAATTTTTGTGCCAGAAGCAGTGTGAAAGACTCGTGGAAAGCATGGCAAGACGCACGAAAGCTGTTTTAAAAAAATCAGGGTTATTCCACAAAATATTGATTTCTGAACTCTTCCTGAGTTAAAACGCTAGTATTGTTGTTTCTAAATGATTATGAACTTGTTTTCTTTCCATTATTTGAGGTCTGCAAGCATTGTTTTGCTTTTTTTTTTAATTTTGACCATTTTTCCCTGTCAGAAAAAAATACAAAATTTATTGCTTGGAAATTCGGAGACATGTTGTCAGAAGTTTATAGAATAAAAGAGCAATTTACATTTTACGTAAAAATATACCTATAAAGAGAAAAATCAGACAAACTGGACATTTGAAAGTGGTCTCTTAATTTTTGCCAGAGCTGTACATAATTTCCTGCACCCATGTCTTGAAGACCATACATGTTAGCACTAAATAAAAAGGCCCATATCTGTGGAACCACATAGCAGATTTAAATAAATATATCTAATATATAAAGCTCAATGTGGATGTGTATGTATGTACTGTATGTATGTATGTATGCATGTATGTGTGTGTGTATGTCCGGGATTGGCATCCGCACCGTCGCAGCTACAGCCACAAAATTTGGCACAGTCACACGTATCGACCCAGAGAGCGTCATAGGCTATGTTGTGAGGTGAAATTTTAACTTTGCGCGTTCCAATTCACCAAACAATTTTGCCCCTATCTACATAATGGGGAAAAAGTGAAAGGAAAAGTGTTGGAAGCAAATTGACAGCTGCCAGATGTGAACAAGGGGGACTGAAAGAATGAGAGCGATGGCGCCAAAGAGTATATACCGTACAGTTGCTAAGGTGGGGCCCTGACATGGGATACTCACCACACACGGGGATATGAACACACACACAAAATGCGCCACACAATACCACGTGCTTCAACACAAATACCACCCTCAGCTCACATTTCACCACACATACACCAACATCGCCACATAAAAGTTGAAACACAAAAGTCTCCACTCAAAACTCGCCACGCTGTCCCAGACCTGTTTAAAAGATGAAAAATGAGCTGTGATTGGTTGCTATTAGCAACAGTTTTCTTTGTAGACAGTTGTGGTATCTGAGGCCTATTATTCTTATCATTTCTATGGTGTTATCATCCTTCTGTAAAGCTGGAAATAACACAATTTATTACCGTGCCGACACAGACCACCCTCTGACACAGACTGCAGGGGGAGCCCAGCATCACACAGGATAGGATTAGATACACTGCTCAGCAGTCAGTATCACACAGAATAGGATTAGATAAATGACTCAGCAGTCAGTATCACACAGGATAGGATTAGATACACGGCTCAGCAGTTAGTAACACACATGATAGGTTTAGGTACGTGGCTCAGCAGTCAGTATCACACAAGATAGGATTACATACACGGATCCGCAGTCAGTAACACACATGATAGGATTAGGTGCACAGCTCAGCAGTCAGTATCACACAGGATAGGATTAGATACACGGAAGAGCAGTCAGTATCACACAGGATAGGATTAGATAAACGGCTCAGCAGTCAGTATCACACAGGATAGGATTAGATACATGGATCAGCAGTCAGTATCACACAGGATAGGGTTAGATACACAGATCAGCAGTCAGTATCACACAGGATAGGATTAGATACATGGCTCAGCAGACGGTATCACACAGGATAGGATTAGATACACTGCTCAGCAGTCAGTATCACACAGGATAGGATTAGATACACAGCTGAGCAGTCAGTAACACACGATAGGATTATATACACGGCTCAGCAGAAAGTATCACACAGGAGAGGATACTTGGGTAATCATTTAGTTAATTTGTGTTGCAAATCTGTAGTGTTGAATATATGATGTGAAATGTTTTTATGTGCAATATAATCATTATAATTTGTTATAACTAACCACAGTTGGTTACTTTGCTCAGGCAATGCCGGGCTCTTCAGCTAGTATATATATATATATATATATATATATATATATATATATATATATATATGTATACTCAGGGGAATAACTAATAAAATAACAAGCACAAAAACTGTCCACTTTAGACTTGCAAAGGGTTCTATTTAAGATCATTTTTAAGTTGAACCTTGTTGCTCCCCTCTAGACCTTTTCCACTTATTTCCTTGGCTTGTGCAAATGACCATATAAATCGGACAAGTGCTATCCATTTTTTTTGGACAGATAGCACCTGGACCCATGTGATTCTATAGGGCTGCGCATATGTCCGCTTTATTTCCTCGGACCAAGTAAAATCTAGCAGCATGCACAATTTGCCTCTGAGAATTTGATGACACTCGCCCATTCAAGTCTATGGGTCAGTGAAAAAAAATAGATAAGAATTTTATAGACTGAAATAATAAAGAAGGTGGAGAAACTTTTTAGTTTAGAATTCCACCTCCGAGAAAATTGGAGAACACTCTGATCGAACTAATCAGATGGAGAGAAAACAGTCGTGTGACCCTTGTCCCCTTGCTATTAGTAATTTCATATCAAAGCCAAGCAAAGCACTGTGGGGTAATATTCTAGGACAGGTAGTGTTAGCCTGTTATGAGGCTCAGTGACCATACTGAAAGCTGCTAATTTATTTTTTAAATATTAATTTTTCTTTTTTAATATAGCGTTTGACATGGAAAATAAAAAATCTTAAACGTTCTTAAAATATACAGTATATTTAATGCAAGAATCTGATCTAGACAAAAAACATTGTTTTGGCTATAAATACCCTTTAAATATAAATAAGCTTGTTTGGCATTTTCACCAAATTAAAGTAGTACTTGTTTTATATATCCTGTTTTCTTTTAAATATAGTCACTAGAAGTTCACTCTAAAATACAAATAATTGCCTAATAGACAGCATACAAATAATAATAATAATTTTATCTGTATAGCACCAACATATTCCACATCACTGTACAATTAAAGTGCACAGACCATAGAGACCATACAAAGTAAAACATAGTTCAACAGTTACAGGAGGAGTGAGGACCCTGCTCGCAGGATTACAGTCTATAAGGAAATCGGGGGACACAATAGGTAGAACGTGCTTATTATGTACGGTCCAGCCAACATTATAATAAATAGTGAATTTCAAATAAGCTGCATGATCCATTCATCAGCCAGTATCTGTTTAAGTGCAGTTGCCAAATGCAATTGGGTTCATGGGGTATATGGAGACAGATGAGTAGGAGGGACCAGATTCTGGGGAAAATTTTCAAAGAGGGAACAGGAAAGAGTTAGATTAGTGAAGTGAGATGATAGGCCCGTCTAAAGAGATTTTTAAAGCAGGTTTAAAAAAAAGTGGGGGCTAGGTATTAGTCAGCTTGTCTAAGGTAGTGTATTCCAGAAAACTGGCACAGCATGAGAGAAGTCTTGGAGACGGAGATGCGAGGCTTGGGTTATATAGGATGTTAGTTTTAGATGGAAGATGGAATAGAAGGTGGTGCGGAAGTGTGGAGAGCTTTGTGGATGAGAAAGAAAAGTTCTTATTGTATTCTGCAGTGAATGAGTAATCAGCGCAATGACTGGCACAGGGTGTAGGCATCAGTGAAGATGCTGGACAAAAATACGACCCTTGTGGCTGCATTCAGGACAAATTGGAGAGAAGAATGTTTGGTTAGAGGGAGACCGATCAGTAGAGAGTTGCAGTAGTCTGGAAAGAATGAATAAGAGTGACAGTGAGAGTGTTTGCAACATACTTTATAATATATAGTAAGCATGTGAAAGATATTCTTCAGAAGCAGATGTGGTAATCATTGGGTATTTTCATTAAAATGCCACTTCAGTTCACAGATTATAATGTTCGTAGGGGCAGGGGGATACAGTCATCTGATCAGAATGTTAGTCTAAGAAGAACCTCATGTTCAGTAATATATATTTTTGCCTAGCGACATTTGATCAATGCATGATTTTTCGATGTGGGGTCCAGGCTCCTTTTTCAGATTATTGCATGATCTGTCCCCTTTCCTGGACCAGCACTACTCTTATTTGGCACAGGGGATTTTAAATTAGCAGGAGACTATAAAGACAGGGGTCTAACCTATTTTGCTATCATTTGAGAACTTGAGGAAGGTGAGTTTCATGGCTCCTTTCACTTGGTGTTGGTGCTGTATGGCAGTCAGTGTTGCTGTGACAAACATTCAAAATAATAGGAAATCAGGAAGGGGGCAAACAGTTTCACACAACTGTTCTGTCTTATGTAATCAATGAATGGCTGTTATGTGTAGTCAAATGTTACAATCCCATATCATTATAGGTTGACTTTAACTGGCTTATACAAACTATGAGCATCTAATTCATGAAACCAGACCTAAAATACAAAGTACACTATATGGACAAAAGTTTTGGGAAACTCCTCTTAATTATTGAATTCAAGTTTTTCATTCAGTCCCACTACCACACGAATTCATCCAGCCCTTTGCTTTGCAGTCTGCCTTCATTAACATTCATGACGGAATGGCTTTTTGAAAGAGCACACTTGTAAGGAGGTGACCAAGGTCATCACATGTCTCCCCCTCTGGGGACGCTGTTCACATGACTGCATGCGGTACCTTGTCATTTATCAATATTAATGTATTTATGTAATATTGTTGTGAATGTACTTGATATGTACTATTTATAGGCTTAGGGACAGAGTAGAACATAGCATAGGGCAATAGTGGGATTAGATTAATGGGGCACATTAGTGATAGGGAATTAGTCTAGAGTAGGTAAAGTGAGCATTAGGTGTTTGTCAGTTGGGAGGAGCTATAGAGTAGTGCAGCATAGAACAGTGTGATATAGGAAGGCACTTCCTGGTCAGTAGTTAGTCAGGATGCAGCAGTCAAGAGAGTCTGCTAGCCTTGGGGATAAGGCTGCTAAGGCAGGAAGGGCCCCCAGGCTGAGTGTCATGCAGGCGGTCTCCAGCTCAGACAGGACCGTTCCGAAGAAGGATCCAAGGCTTATGGCAGGAACTAAGAAGGCGGATGAGACGGCAAGCCAGTTACCCTATAACTCGAAGCCGGACCAGTGGAATGGCAGAAAGCTGGTGGGCCTAAAGGCATGGTTGGGACAGAGATTGTCCAGAAGTGAGGCAGGGATTGCCAAAAGCAAAGCAAGGATTGCCAGAAGCGAGTCAGGGATTGCCAGAAGGAACAGAAGGTGCCAGGAAGGCAGGGAAGCTTGAGAGTTGCCACTTTGTGTACATTGTTGTCACTTTGTGTACACTGTGCTACATATGTGATGTATACCCTACTGATAAGTAAAGTTGAAATGTTGAAACGGGGACATTGTCTCTGAGATGATTTGTGAAACTCGTGGAAATGGAGCCGGAGTAACAGAAGCCCACGGATATTGTATTTCATCTGTGGGATGCCAGGGTGTGGGAATAGTGGAGCCCGTTGCCATGACTACCACCCTGGCCACCTTACAAAACTGGCATAGTTGGTAGGATTGAGATGCCTTATATGCAGAGAGTGGAGGAGCCTTGAAAATGGCAGCCTTTCGAGACTTAAAAAGATGGTGATGAACACTGACATGAAGATGGCGGTCAGTGGCATGAAAGATGGGAGCGGTGCCGCCCACCATGGGCATCCTAAGCAGAAAAGGGAGTGAAGTTCATCTTAGCAGAAACATTGGCCTAAGCCGAAGCCACATCCCCTAGTGACTGGTGCCCGCCCAAGATGGATGCGGCGAAAGAAGAACAAGCCCTAACCTCTGCAGCAGATCCCTGAGGAACAGGGGGCCTGAAGCTGAATGGGTGGAGCAGTTGGAAGTAGCTCCACCTATGAACGGACAGAGTTCAGAAGAGAAGGATGGCGTGCTCAGAAGAGATACGCCATTGCCACCTGAGTTTCCTGTCTCCATGCAGCCGCAGAGCATGTCCTTCCGCAGAGGAATCAGGCGGCATGACTGGGAGCGGTCAATGGCCCAGTCAAAGTCTGACTTGCACCCCGGGGGCTGGTGGATGGTGAACTGGAAGACTGGTTCCCATTTGGCTGGCTGGAAAGGA
The DNA here is from genome assembly GCF_039654945.1 of Dendrobates tinctorius. Taxonomy (NCBI): domain Eukaryota; kingdom Metazoa; phylum Chordata; class Amphibia; order Anura; family Dendrobatidae; genus Dendrobates; species Dendrobates tinctorius. The sequence goes on along the minus strand of NW_027361747.1, from coordinate 15,125,733 downwards.
AGATTGACGAGAGCTGGAACAACACGGGTGCAGAGAAGTTGGAGCTGGAAGAAGTGATCGAGAAACCGGAAGTCCCGGAGAGAGACGGTCGCGGCCGTGATCCCAAGTTCACACAGCCTCAATGAGGAACTGTCGGAGCCAAATACAGCACCAGTGAGTATGAAACCGACCCTCACCCCAGTCCCCGCACCTGCTCCTGTCCAGACATCTTCTCCGGTCCCTGCATCTTCCAACGGCGGAAAACGAGATGAGCCCTGGGTCACTACAGCGACAGGCTTGGTGGGTGAAGGGAGTTATAGAAGAAAAGAAGTGGCAGGAATGCCGAGTATGTGAGGAGCTATGGCACCCTGGTGGAGGAGTCATGTCCCAGCGGGTCTTCGGGCCACACTTTTATTATAATCCAGGGCCAAAGTGCGGCCCACTATGCTGGCCGTCGGCCCTCCATCGAGTAGAGGCAGCCCCTTTAAATGGACACATTGTGCTAGTTGCAGCAGGTGAAAACAAACAATAGACTAGCTCACGGGTCTGGACTGTTGTTAGTAAGCACCTTATGTGTATGGGTCCTAGGAGCAAAGGGACTGTGGTCAGTTGGACCCATGTTGAAGGAACTTGAACTCTTTTGACTCCGGAGTTCCAGCCGAGTGGAACAGAGGTCACAGTTTACCCACAAGAAGCGTTTGAATACGACTGAATTGACTTTCTTAATGTTTTACAAATGTTGACTGTTTTAAGATACAGGTGCTGTCATGGTCGGGGATGACCATATTTTAGAAGGGAGGAGTGTAACGCTGGTTTCACACTTGCGTTTTTTTGGGCTGTTTTTTAGCGCAAAAAAATGCATGCAGTTTTTTTCCCTATCTTTTACATGGGTGCGCATAGGTGCGCATACACATGCGTTTGTATGCGTTTGTATGCACATGCGTTTTTTAGTAGTGTGCGCTCGGGTGCACAAAATGCATCCTGTTGCATTTTTTGTGCGTCCAACTTTCCCCAAAAAAAGCATGTGCACGCAATGTGTTTTTTACAGCCAAACACCCATTATAGTCTATGGGTGCACATACGTGCACATGGTAGTGCGCACGTATGCGCAAAAAAAGCACGCGTTTTTTAAAAATAAAACGCACCCAAACCCGCAAAAAACGCACACAAATGCATGATGCGTTTTTTATGTGCGTTTGCACTGCGCACGGTGTGCAGTACAAAAAAACGCAAGTGTGAAAGTAGCCTAAGGAGGTCACCGAGGTCGTAACATGTCTCCCCCTCTGGGGACGCTGTTCACATGATTGCGTGCGGTACCTTGTCATTTATCAATGTTAATTTATGCAATATTGTTCTGAATGTACTTGATACGTACTGTTTATAGGCTTAGGGATGGAGTAGAAGATTGAATAGGGCAATAGTGAGATTAGATTAGTAGGGCACATTAGTGATAGGGATTCGGAGTCTAGAGTAGGCATAGTGAGCATTAGCGATCTATCAGTTGGGAAGACTATAGAGTAGTGCAGCATAGAACAGTGCAATATAGGGAGAGACTTCCTGGTCAGTAGTTAGACAGGACGAAGCAGTGAAGAGAGACAGTCTGCTAGTCAAGGGCATAAGGCTGCTAAGGCAGGAAGGGGCCCCAGGCTGAATGTCATGCAGGCGGTCACCAGCTTAGACAAAACCGTTCCGAAGAAGGATCCAAGGCTTATGGCAGGGACTAGAGAGCAGCTGAGATGGCAAGCCTGTTATTCTATAACTCAAAGCCATACCAGGGGAATGGCAGAAAGCTAGTGGGCCTAAATTAAGGTCGGGACAGAGATTGTCTGGAAGCGAGGCAGAGATTGCCAGAAGCGAGGCAGGGATTGCCAGAAGCGAGGCAGGGATTGCCAGAAGTAAGGCAGGGATTGCCAGAAGGAACAGAAGGTGTCGGGAAAGCTTGAGAGTTGCCACTCTGTGTACACTGTGCTACATATGTGATGAATATCCTACTGCTAAGTAAAGTTGAACTGTTGAAAATAGACATTGTCTCTGAGATGGTTTGTGGAGCTTGTGAAAACGGAGCTCGAGTGACAGAAGCTGAGGGGACTCCTACAGTAAATGTGAGTGTACTGTTGCGCACACTACACATGCAGCAGATGGGACATGGTATTTCATCTGTGGGGTGCCAGGCTGTGGGAACAGTACAGCCCGTTGCCACGACTACCACCCTGGCCACAACCTGATACCAGCATGGTCCTGTAACAGGATGACACCATTGCAGTTTTTAAGTTAGTGAAATTTTTTCCTCTCAAATATGATCAAATTGTCCAAGTGTAAAGTTTGGTGGAAAAGGGATAATTCTATATGGTAATTTTTCATTTGTCAGCCTCAGCCCCTTAGTTCCAGTGTAAGGAAATCTTAATGCTTCAGCATACCAAGGAATTTTGAACAATTACACTGCACAACAAATTTCAGGGAAGTTCTTGTACCCTGAGAAAATTTTAATGTATCTTATAGATTTTGATATACTGAACAGGAATATGTGCTCCAAAAGTCTGTATCACGTAAGGTTATTAAAAAACAACAGTTTAAATTCTACTTAATGACGTACGAAACACTACATACATGTGCATCGATGTCAGTAGCAAAAGCAATTGTCCAAAAGTGTTTTGGGTACATTGTAAACAAGGTATGACCCTGGGGAAGCGGTGGGGACTACATGAGCTACATAGAATTACATATTGTTGTAAATGGTTTAAAATATTGCCTTGTGTTTCATTAGGTCACATAAAGTGATTTGCCCATGGCCTGTGTGCAGTCTCTTTTGTCTCCAAGCGCTTGTAAATTAAGGGCTTAAACTCCTAATTTGGCCTCACTGGTGATCTGGCATATCTGACTCTGGGTCAGAGCGAAAACAGCTACAACACAGACGACTTTCGTTTATAATCCATGTCAGATGCTTCTCGAATAAGATTCCAGCAATAGTCAGCCAGCATTGACATACTCCACTTTCCCTGGTACCTTTTCTCCACCAGCGCAATGTCTTGGTGAAATCTTTCACCGTGTTCATCGCTAACAGCATCAGGATTGGATGGAAAAAAGTCCAAGTGAGAATGTAAAAAATGCATTTTTAGTGACATATTGCATTTCCTCAAAGGATATGCTGTGAGCATGTTGTCCACGAGTTGTTCAAAGTTCGGTGCCTTGCTGTTGCCAAGGAAGTTGAAGGTCACATCTTTAAAGATGGTTTGAGGAGCTCATGGAAATGGAGCCGGAGTGACAGAAGCTGAGCGGACTCTTACAGTAAATGTGAGTGTACTGTTGCGCACACTACACATGCAGCAGAAGGGACATTGTATTTCATCTGTGGGGCACCAGGCCACTTTTTCAGCACTTTACAAAAGACCATCAAAGCTACTGTTATTCATTATATCTCTGATCTGTGGGCCAATAAAAATACCTTCTTTAATCTTTGCATCACTTATTCTTGGAAATTTTTGTCGCAAGTAAGAAAAGGCTTCCGATTCTTTGTTCATTGCTTATACAAAATTCTTCATAAGCCCAAGATTAATATGCAGAGGAGGGAGAAATATCTTTGCTGGATCAACGAGATGATTACGATTAACATTCTTCTGTCAAACAACCAGGTTTTCGCGGAGTGGCCAGTCCTTTCTGAAATAGTGCATTTCTCGTGCATGACTGTCAAACTCACAAATAAAACAACAATACTTGGTATATCCAAGCTGCAGTCCAAGAAGAAGTGCAACAACTTTTAGACCACCACATATGTGTCACGTATACCTGTCCTGTGTGACACGACCCGCAGGTCGGTAACTGAAGCAACAAGACTGTCACGTATACCTGTCCTGTGTGACACGACCCGCAGGTCGGTAACTGAAACAACAAAGCAAAAAGGGAACACCGGGGAAACAGATACAATGGTGGGCCCTGCAATAGGGAACGGGGACATGGAGACCTCCTGCACTCCCCTGAGGCAGTGTCCCTGAACACTCCTAACATTCCCTATACAGGTTCTTCACCTGTCGCTGACCAGGATACCTGAATCTCTCACTAGCCCTGCACCTATCCCTTACTAGGGAACTGGATAGTGCGGACACTGGTCCCACTGCTGCACTAATACACACGAAGGAAAATACACCAAACAGGGAAAACAACAAAACACTTATCTTTCTCTGCTGCAGTCACCAGGCAGCAGAGTTCATCACCGGATTAGCTCTCAGCAGTGGCTCAACACCTCAGAGCCAGCTGCTACCTTCAATCTTTCTCTGCTGCAGACACCGGGCAGCAGAGTTCAGCACCAGATCAGCTTTCAGCAGTGGCTAAACACCTCAGAGCCAGCTGCTAACTTCACCGTGGTTGGAATTCACCAAGGACCTGCTATAACCAACACCAGCTGATAAACCAGGTGACCTTATATAGCAAAGGAGGAGTGGTCACCATCAGCAAAGAAACCAAAGACATGTAATAACCTCAGTGACCACTGGGGGCAAAAGGTAAAGTAAAGAAAACTATTAGACATGTAATAACACCTGTGGCCACCGGGGCAAAAACCCATATTAAGGCCCTAAAGGCCTGAAAGGAAAAAAAAGGTTTAAATGAGGGAATCCAGAATCTGACACAGATCCAAGAATTGGACTGTGACAATATGTTCCATTTATAATTTCTAATAATGTGGATCAACAGTAACTCCATATTCTCATACGTTTCTTTCATGTGTATGGCATGTCCAGTAGGTATAGAAATATAGATATTTCCGTTGTGTAGTAAAACAGCCTTCAGACTAAAAACTGACGAGTCAATGAACAGTCGCCATTCCTTCGGGTCATGTTCACATCCAAAAGCACCAAACAACCCCAAGACATCGTTGAAAAAGTTTAAACTGTCGACATGGTTGAAAAATTGATTAAGGTCTTCTTGACAACTGCGAAAAACAGAATCTCTTGTTCCTGGTAATAGATTCTGTTCTTGTAGCCTTGATTCCAATAATTCTGCCTGCCTCTTTGACAATTTCAAATCTCTGACCAAGTCACTCAGATCAGCTTGACTGAACAGATGTGGATTAGATGTAGAAGGCTCAAAGTCTGGGTCTGCAGCAGTTTCATTTTCCACTGACATTGTTAGTTCATCTTCTATTGTCCATACTTTGGGCGGCTTTGGAACATGAAGACTTTCATCGTGTGGCACTGGTCTTATGGCTGAAGGAAGATTATGATATTCTACTGATTTCTTGTTCTTTGCTGAATATCCTGTTACTTTTGTAAGGCAGAAGTAGCAATCTGTGACATGATCTCTCTGCTCTCTCCGCAAAATTGGGACAGCAAACAGCATTGAAGGTTGTGATTCATTCAGCCATGCTCTAAGTATCTCAGTATTGTCTTTTGATTCCTCCCCTGCCCAGGAGATGTGGTATGCTCCGTACATGGTCAGCTGCATGATTCACTGCGCCTGCACGGAATTCGCATAATAATGCTTGCATATGTGTAGATCAGCGATTTATGTCATTTCAGTGGAAAATTCAGAATATACTGTTTCAGAAAAAGTTCATATGAGTTTTTAGAATTATAACAGAAAATTATAATGTTTTGTATCATTTCTCAAAAACCTTACGTGATAGGAAAAATCTGAAGCCATTTCTGAAATAGACATGAAAAAATCTAACAGGAACACTCAAAATTGTCCGAGGGACAAAACCTTGGTAACACAGTGTTATTTACTTCTAATTTTGTGGGAACAGTTTGGGGAAGACCTTTATATGTTCCCCATGACTGTGCCCTATGCACAAAGCGAGGTCCATAAAGGCATGATTGAGTGAGTTGTGTGTGGAAGAACTGCTCTGATCCACACAGAGACCTGACATCAAATCCTTTGAAAACCTTTGGGATGAACTAGAGCAGAGATTGCGAGCGCGATCTCTCATCCAACATCAATGTCTGACCTCATAAAAGCCGATTCCCACAGATGCAGTCACATTCTTGTAGAAAATCTTTCCAGAAGTGCGGAATATGTTTTAGCTGCAACTCCATATTAACGCTTGGACTGGGATGTCATAAAAGCTCCTGTAGGTGTAAAGACAAGGGCTGGAGCGAGCCGCGGAACCCCCACCCCACAGCGGCTAAGTGGAAGCCCTGCATGACGGTGGGTTAGAGGGAAGGGGTTAATGTTTTCAAGAGGGTGAAGGAGGGGGGTGGGGGGGTAAATTAAGGGGCTTCAGGGGCGGTTACCTTACTTCCCGCCCTGGAGCCACGAGGAATTGTCTGGAAGAAGACCATCCAGTGCCATGGCGTCTGTGGATGCGGTCCTGGAGAGGCTCCGGGCGGCAGCAGAGGCGCAGCCGGTCGGGTGGCTGGAGCGGCAGGTGGCCAGTATTGTTGGTGGGAGCAGCGGTCCATCGGCTCCGGTGGATTCACCCCGGACGAGGAGGCGGGTCAGGCCTCCGGAGCGCCTGTCACCGGGGGCGGCGCCGAGCACCCGCCGCCGGCGTCGGAGGCCCTCCCGGGACCCTCCGGCCGGGGTGCCGGCCGGTGTGCGTGCTGGCGGCCCCCAGGAATCCAAGGGCCGGCCGGGGTGCAGCGGCGGTCAGCAGGCCTACGCCTCGGCATGCTCGGGAGGCTGGGCCTGCGCGTGCCAGGACGGCGCGGAATGATGATGTCACGGCAGGCCGTGAGGGAGTCGTGCGGCCTGCCTCTTCGGCGCGAGGAGGCGCCGGGATGGCCGGAGCAGGGAGAATATCGGGCGGCAGCCCCCGGTGTGCGGGGCGGGCTGGTGCCTCCAGCGCTGTGGCCCCCTGGACCGGGCCAGCAGGAGGGGGCGATGCTGACGGCCGGAACGACGGCCACGCGGCGAGGGATGCGGGCAGTGGGCGGCAACAGGCTGCAGCCCCTGGGCCTGTGCAACCTGCTGGCCTCGGCAGGGAGGATGCAAGAAGAGAACGGCCTGGGAGTGCGTCGGGATCAAGAGTGCCGGTCTCAGCCAGTTTCGGACCTCTGGGGTCGGAGGGTCTTCTGCGCAGCTCCAGACATGATGAACAGCGGGATTCAGGATTGGCGGCTGGAGGAGACACAGCGTCCTCGCAGCCCGGTGAGTATGCGTCTATGTCCTGTCTGTCATCACCCTTAGTGAGGTCCCCCGCGGTCGGGTACGAAGGGGAGGGCCGGACCGGGGCGGTGGGGCACGTTATGGGAGGAGGGGGCCCGTCGCTGATCGATGGGATTGGGGACGTGTTGTCATCCGTACGGGATTTGCTGGCACGGATGGAGGGAGTTAGAGAGCCATCGGCGCATCTGGCAGCATGGGTAGGGCCAGCTGAGCGGGGGCCGGGCTCGTCGGGGGCGGCTGTCGGGGTTTCGGGGGGTCGGGAGGTCCCTGTATCTGTGTCGGTTCAGACGGAAAAGGAGAAGGAATGTCGGGTCCATTTAGACGATAGGGCCCACGGGGAGGTGTACGTGTGTTTTGAGGGCCCTTTGGGGGCTCATTTGAAAAAAGAGGTGCGGGAGAAGATCTGGAAGGATGAATATGTAGAGATCTTTTCCCTGTTGCCGCTGGCGAAGTTCAATTTGGATAAGGGCAAGAAGGACGACAGCAAAAAAGAGGATGAGGAAAAACGGAGATGGCGTTTGATCCCTCAGACGTTTGCTAATTGGCTCCAGGCGTTTGCAATCCTGGCCAGCGTGATCGGGGAAAAGGCACCGGAAAATTGTTCTCCTCTTTTTTGTTATCTGGATTCAATTGGGGAGGCATATAGGGTTTATGGGGGTCAGGCTTGGCTTCGCTACGACAAGCAATTTAGACAAAGGAAGGCAATTCGTCCGGCGATTCGGTGGGATCAGAAGGACATAGGTTTGTGGTTACGGGTTATGACGCAGTCTAAATTTGGCCATTCCTTTCTTGGAGGAGGGGGGGTCGGAGGGGTTAGCTCATCCAATGGGCAAAGTGGTGGCCAGGGGGCAGGTGGTCAGGCGGCCGTACAGAAGCAGGGTCTCTGCTGGCAGTTTAACGATGGGCAATGCAGGTTCGGTTCAAACTGTAGATTCAAGCACCTGTGTTCCCATTGCAGCGGATCCTCGCACGGGGCTTCAAAATGCTTTAAAAAGCAAAAAGGAAGGGGGGAGAGTGGTAATTCCAAAGGGGGAGACGCCGGTGAGAATGGCCGCGATGGCCCCTTATCTAAATAGGTTCCCAGATGGTGAAAAGGCGGCATTGTTGGTGTCCGGTTTTACGGATGGTTTTAGAATTCCTGACCCTCCTTTTGAAATACCTCGGGGGCGGAAGAATCTCAGGTCTGCTGACCTTTATGGGGCGGTGGTGTCGGAAAAGTTGGCCAAGGAAGTGCGTTTGGGACGGATGGCGGGGCCGTTTAAAGATCCTCCGTTTGAGGATCTGATTGTTTCACCCTTGGGGGTGGTGCCGAAGAAAGAGCCGAATAAGTTTCGGCTTATTCATCACCTATCTTTCCCTCGTGGTAGGTCGGTGAATGATGGGATTGATCCGGAGCTGTGCTCGGTTGTGTATACGTCGTTTGATGAGGCGGCAAATTTGGTACGGAGGTGTGGTAGGGGGGCACTGTTGGCGAAAACGGATATCGAGTCGGCGTTTCGATTGCTTCCGGTTCATCCTGACAGTGTTAGGTTGTTGGGCTGTTTTTGGGAGGGGGAATTTTTTGTTGATAGATGTTTGCCAATGGGTTGCTCGGTCTCTTGTGCGTCTTTTGAGGCGTTCAGCTTTTTTCTTGAATGGGTTATCCGTGACGTTTCGGGTCTTGAGTCGGTGATTCTTTACCTTGATGATTTTTTATGTATTGGCCCGGGGGACTCGGGTTGTTGTGAGAGGTTGCTTAGTGCCGTGGTCTGGGTGTCTGAGCGTTTTGGCGTGCCGCTTGCGCCGGGGAAAACGGAGGGTCCTTGTACGTGCCTGTCCTTTTTGGGAATTGTGATTGATTCAGTGGCTTGGGAGTTCCGATTGCCGGATGATAAGGTTGAGGCGTTACGGGTGGAGGTGGCTCGAGCTAGGCGGGTGAAGAAATTGGCGTTGAGGGAGGTGCAGTCGCTACTTGGTAAATTGAATTTTGCTTGTCGCGTCATTCCGATGGGAAGGGTCTTTTCGCGGCGTCTGGCGAGTGCGACAGCGGGAGTGAAGGCTCCACATCATTTTGTTCGACTGACCAGTGATCATAAGGCAGATTTGGAGGTGTGGGACAAGTTTTTGGAGCAATATAACGGAAGATCATTGCTCATGGATGACGGAGTTTCGAACGG